>NC_141465.1:124761652-125961652 GCF_009769465.1 Tauraco erythrolophus | reverse complement strand
GGAGAGATGATTCACCAATAGCCTGGAGAAAGCAGAGAAATTACCAAAATTTACAAACATAAGCAATGGAATTTAACATAAGTTTCCATAAAAATACAAACAGAAAGTAAAGGAAGATGAACAACACAAAATGGCAAAATCGTAGACACA
This sequence comes from Tauraco erythrolophus, assembly GCF_009769465.1. Lineage (NCBI taxonomy): Eukaryota > Metazoa > Chordata > Aves > Musophagiformes > Musophagidae > Tauraco > Tauraco erythrolophus. Next base: position 125,961,502 of record NC_141465.1, on the reverse strand, counting down.
AAATAAAAAGAGAAAGGAGAAAAGAAAAAGGTTCTGCATATGAAGTCACATGCCGTAGTGATTGTGTGAAAAAAAATGTTATGCCAAAGCCTCCAGCAAGAAGTACAGTTAATGTGCAAAACCTCAGAAGCATTGGCCCAAAGGATGAGATTTTGTGGCCAGAGGAGTACAACGTGGCTCTTTGTTTTCCACTTGTTTGTGCTTTTGCTTTGCCTGTGTCTCTGGACTTTTGCCAGCTGTATAGGAAGCTGAGCACCAAGGAGTCAGTAGCAGGTAAGGAATCTACCTGGTCACAAAAACTTCCTATAGGAAAAGGAAATGAAACATCTGCCAGGCAAAGGTTGAGTCAAGCAATAGGAGGGCATGATTACATACCCAAAGCAGAATATTAAATAACCTGAATTTAGTCTTGCAGCAGGCAGACTCAGGTAGAGGCTAACAGCAATCTCTCTTCTTTCAGCTACAGAGCACCTGGCCCTAATGCCTGAACTGGAACAGGTATTTGTAGGACAAATGGAAAAACAAAAATAACAGAGAACATAGAGAATTTTGGCTCCTCCACAACTAAACTGCTAAGATATTGCCAAGAGTTGTTGGAAAGATATTTTCTAAGTGTCCTGGTTTCGGTTGGGACACAGTTATTTCTTCTTTTTAGCAGTCGCAAGAGCTCTGTGTTTTGCTCTGAGAAGAATGTTGATAGTGCACTGAGGTTTATAGTTGGCACTGAGACCTCCAGGACTTTTCAACTTGCCATGTTCTTGCCAATGTGCAGGAGCACATCAGGCTGGAGGGAGCATGGCAGGGACAAAGGGTCCACAACTCCCCTTTTCATTCAAAATCGGATTTAGGATTGAGGGTTAAATTGGCCAGTGGAGTATTCCATATCATGCATCATCATGCCCAGTATATAGATGAGGGCTGATTGGAAAGAAGGGGTTTTTGCTCTTCTGGGGCTCTCATTCTCAGACTCTTGAAATGCTGTCTCCCTTTCGTTCTATTTTCAGCCTCTTGCTCATTTGAGATTGCAGTGTCAGGACATACCTGTTTCAAAATATTTTACTGGGATGGGACAGGCACTGGTCACTGGATGGTGAGCAAATACACTGTGCATCACTTGCTTGTATTTTTTATTATCATTATACATCTATATATATTTTATTATTGTTATTGTTATTGTTATTGTTATTGTTATTGTTATTGTTATTGTTATTGTTATTATATTTTTCTTATCTCAACCCATGAGTCTCCTTCCCTTTTCCCCTTGAATTCTCTTGCTGTTCCCCTGGGGGTGGGGAGGGTGAGCGAGCAGCTGTGTGGGGTTCAGCTGCCGGCCAGACAAAACCACAGCATTAAGCATATTACATCTGAAAAGATAAGAATGATTCAGTAGTATATCACCTGCTTCAGAGTAGCCAAACAATGCAGAAAGCAATCGTTTTCACTAAAGAAACAGAGCCCATGACCTGGAAAACATTAAGGTGGCAATTTAAGCAAAGCACTACAGAGAACTTACTGCTAAATGTGCTCCACTGACTCAGGACAACTTCAGGAGATAAAGAAACTTGTAGGGTCTGTCTTTGAGTAGATGACATTTCCAGACTACTGCCCTGAAGAAAGCAATACCAGTTCATCACCAAGACCTTTTGTGTCTGACAAAGTCCCTGGGAAGTAAATGCAAAATGGAATAAATGAATGTAATGCTGTGATTGATTTCAGTATCACACATATATACAACATGTTGGCACAACCAAGCTGGAGATGAGATGGGACCTATGATCTGCTCACCTTTCCAGGTAAAAGCAAGACTCCAGTTCCCTGTACCTAACTCCAGTAAATGCAGGTATGCACAAAATGACTTCCAGGAGTCTTGGAGATCCCAAGAAGCCACTGCCAGCTGAGGATGCAGGATGCACACCAGTATCTCTTCTCATGTAGCCAGTCATCTCTACAGAGTAGGGAAGTGCTGACATTAACCAAAGACATGCGGTGCATCCAAGAAGAGGCCATTGTGATGTGGACAGAGGCCCTGCCTTTAGAAATGCGAACAGTCAGTAGATCTCAACCTGTTAAAAGCACCAAAGATAAGCCTATCTGAAAAAAAAAATTCTTGTGGTATAGATAACAATTAGCCTCCATAGTAAATATATCCCCGCCACGGAAATACCACTGCTAGTAGGTCTAGCAGAAAAAGAAAACTAGACCTTATTTTCACGGTAACTCCTGTTTGTACACTGATATTCATCCTTGTGGGAATGAGAAATTACTGGAGGATATCTAAGGGACCCTTGCAGTGAAAGCAGCCAAGTGTTTCAGCAAGCATAGTGTCTCTGGCTGTGCCATTTTCAGAGCGAGGATCTGTTTGCTTGGGATCCCTTTGTGTATTTTCCTTGGAAATGGACCCTTAGTCATCTCCACTTAGTCATGACCAGAGCATGGTCAATCAAATGGTAAACCTGCATTGGCAGTTACAATTGCTAAGGGTCTATTAAAGAAAATGGTGGAAAGCAAAATACATATACTGCAATGAGCCTCCCGAATGGAGGAATCTCTCTCCAGAGGCCTTCATAGTAGCACGGCAGTTAGTTCAAGATATAACCCTACATTCAAGTGCATAACCTCAGGAGTACTTGCAGCAGATGAGAAGACACAGAGTTACATATATTAATGCTGGTTATGACAGACAAGCTAAGGATGTCCCAGAATAACAGTTTAGAGGCTCTGTTAGGATGAGATGACTCCTCCAAGAAAAAACGTGTATTGTGTTTACTCCTGTATGAAATTTCTGTTCTTACTGTAAATGCCATTTCTCTTTCCTCTTTCTTGAGGGATCCTGAAACAACGTGAAATTCACTCCCTCCACCTGGAAACAGAAAAATACATCACTTTTGACACATTGCCTGGAGGCTCCTACCGTACCTGGTGTTCTGCCTTTCAGGCTTTATATTTTAATTTATATATTTTTGTTTTGCTTCACAATAATGTACCTATTTTCCACCAACATGTGCTCAAAAAAAGATAGAAAGCTTATGTTCTGAGCAAGTCTCACGAACTTAGAGTTTGCAAAAACTTTAGAGTTAAATGTTAAAGAAATACTCAGCGGAGGAAGAAGAACAAATCAGTGGATCTCCATCACTGCAATCCTTACAAGAGTAGTCTGAGCAAACACATGGCAGATAGTCTCATAACAGTGAGTCTGATCTGGGACAAGAGAATGAATTATTCAGCATCATGAGGTTCTTTTTAGGTCTGTCTTGCCAGCTTGGATTCTATGTAATGGATGTGATTTTCATACAAGGAACAGCCAAATCCTCATTCATCTCACAGTACAAAGCTGGTTTTGTATGTTGCTCAAATGCATTCCCGAGACCCGTTACAAAAGCAAGATGCAGACATAGGCATGGAGGACGACCAAGTAGACACAAGTTGAGAGATCCTCAGCAGGACATGGAAGGATCACAGTGGTAATGGTTATCAGAAGAAGCTCTCCAAAGGTGAAAAGCTAAACTTGCCTTGCCTAACTCCCTTGCCTGTGTAAGGACTGCAGATCTTTGCTTCAGCCTCAGGCCATGTCGTATACATGAAGAACTAAGAAAGAACAGTCTTCCAACTCCACAGCTGAGCTCCCAACCACAAGAGTTGCTGTTAAGAGAATCCTGAACAGGAAATAGCAGCTGAGTCGCTCCACTTGGGCCAAGAGACAGGCCCTGTGAGTCCCTCAGAGCAGAAACTTCATCCTCATTAGTAATTTTTTTCTGATAAAGGCTGTGGCACTTCACTACTTATGCACAGCTTCTGTGAACGGCTCCGAGTCAGGGATCCCAATATGCATCTGTGCGCAGACCTCTGAAAACACTGCATTCAGGGACAGAAAACTACTGTCTCCAGGCACAGGGAATAAATCCTAAATCTTGCCTCGTCCTGCTTTTCTTTCTCCGCGTGGGCTTGAGGAGTGAACAATTACAGTTAACTTTTAATGCAAAGTCTTAGAAGCCTGTTTCTGGATTAGATTTCTAATACAGTACACCAGGCAAGTGTGGATTTTATCTGCTAATAGTATGTCTGCCGTGGACAGCACATGGTTTACAGAAGTGTCTGAGCAATGCTCCTGTCAGCAGCTCACAGACTCATTAGAGCATCAGTTCCTTATCAACCATTATTTTCTGGCTGGAGTCCCTTTGTATGTCATCTTAACCTAAGTCTCCTGTCTTGTGGTGAGGGTGTTCTTGTGATATCAAAAGGTATGAAAATGGTAGAGGGAAAATCTGGCCTGGACTGATGGATTCACTGCGATTTTCCTAATCTCCTAGCTAAAGCTCTTCAACTAATTTCGAAGAGCCAAAATGAGGAAAAAAAGTCTGGGAAGAGGCAGGGTATATGAGTAAGGGGGCAGAAGAAGGTGATATGGCTGCCTGGATCGCTATCTCCATTTCTCTACACTTTCCTTCTTTTCCTGAGCGTCACCTGTTCTACTTGTGTCCAACCCTCTACTTTGTTTGCTGCCATCTTCTTTTAAACACAGACTGTTGGCTCTCACTTCTCCTTTGGTGTCCATGACACATTTAGGGCTGAGACATGAAGGTATACATCAGTGACGTGGGGACTCCTGCCACAGGGGTGGTTGGTGGCCGACCCTGGGGCTCATACAGTCTGTAGTCCATTCCCCAACAAGGACTTCCCAAACCCCCTTCTAGTATCTGGTCCACTGCGTGGCCTGTCTTCTGTGCTCTCTGCTGAAAAGGACCAGCTGTATCTGCAAACCACCACCCAGATTTCTGTTTGTGTGTTTCCACCAAGGGCAATATTTACCAAAACGCCAGAAAGTGTGATGATTTTATCAGCAATGCTCAGCACACAGCAGCTGCTGTTGTTTCCAGTGCCTAAGAAAGCTGATGCAAACTGTGACAACCTGCCAGCAGTAACTGGAAGCCATGAACCCATAACAAAAGAAATCCAGGCTTTGATGTCTACTTGTGCACGGACTGCCAGCACCCCAGCAGCACTGGGGCTTGGCAATGGGGACAGTGCAGACATGGAGGTGTGTTTATCAGCAGGGATTAGGAGGGTTTTTTGTTTGTTTTTTTAATAAGTACCTTTTCAATTTTCTGGTTGAAAAGAATTATCAAGCATGTCAGTCAAATCCGTGAGTTCCCCTTCTTTTATGTACCTGTGGCCAGAAAGAAACCGAGCAGAGCAGAGTAAAAATAGCATATGTGTCACCCTGCATCCCGCTGGCAAGCACAGCGCTCGGATCTCTTTATCAAAGGTCAAGTCACCTCCTGATCATGGATGAAAACCCACTCACTTAGAGGAAAAGAGTAAACTGTGCACACACATGCACTGAAAAATCAGGTGCATCATTAGAGGAGCTCAGGAAGGCATCCCAGCAGGTAAGCAGGGTGTTTGTGCTGGCCCCCTCCCACACTATGCACAGATGTGAGGTGCTGGGCTTCCATGCAGGCTGGGCAAGGATGGAGAAGTGCATCGAATGGGAAGAAGGGGAATCAGGGGATGAGCGATAAGAAGCTAAGGTTTAAGCCTCTACTGTCGAATTCAACAGAGATAACAGACCAGGGGAAAAAGCCCTCCCAGTAATTCCCTTGGTGAATCAGACTGTGGTTTTGACCTTGGCTACAGTAAGGACTAACACCCAGTCATCCGTCAGGTATTAGCTCAGATTTCTCACTGTGATCCCTTTCTGACTGTTTTTGCTGTAACAGAGATTGTCTCCCCGATCTATGTTTCTCTTTAACCTCTTGCAGCTTGTTTTTCTGAAGGTTGAGAGTCACCCACAGATCTCTTTACACGTTGCTGGGGCACAGTTTGAAAAAACACTGTATCCTTTGGGGCTTTCCTAAAACACAATCCTCTCCAGCCAAAGGACGTTTGGGTCTCCTGGTGAACCTGTACAGTAACTTGCTGAAAGCATCACAGGGCTGGCATGAACTTCACGACAGCGTGGGAGGAAGCCGGTGGTGGGGAAGGAACGAAAGGAGAGCAGTAACATGCATATGACTTCTGCATGCTTGAAGAGGGAAAATGGAAAGAGGCAATATTCTCAATACTCTCCCTGGAGACCCTGGCCTCTGGAGCACTTCAGTCAGGCCTGTCACATCACTGCAGCTTAAGAAAAATTAATGTCTCTGCATCTGAAGACAACATGGAAAACAGTCCATTATATAAAGTGCTGCCAATTATGGTTCTTTTATTCGCATGCAGAAGTGATGGGCTCGTACACGTGTGCCTTAAAGCAGGATATTTCTGCTCATAAAGTGTCCACTTATCTCTGTTTAGATCCTTCATAGCCCTGAATACCAGGCTGCTTTCTACCACTCTTGCTCAGATGAACAGTATAATGAAGTGTGACCTCTGTGGTAAATGCAAGAAAAGACGAGGACAAACGTGCTAGTCCCACAAGATGAGGTTAGCAGCAGTCTGGAAAAGTGGAAAGCAGGCTTATCTCCCATGAAGCAAAATGTCTGAGAGTACATTTTATTTTAGCATAAGCCTACATTAGTATTCCTATTTTTTTTTTATCACCAACATACAGGGACTGGTGCAGGTATCCTTATTGCTGGCAAGCAGTATATCACTACACAAACTACTCCATTATTCTTAATGGTGCAGCTTCCAGAATAATATATTCAGTTCATATTTATTGTAAGAGTATCAAATTTTGGACATATATAATTATGAGGGTACTGTGAGCTTTTAAAGGTGAGGTCTTTCATTTTAATGTATTCTCTGTAATATACTTGAAATATTATGACTTGTTTAGCAAGGTGTAAGAAAACAGAAGAACTGTTCTCTTAGTGTTAATGATCCTTGTTAGATAAAATAGAAAGCATCTTAAAAAACCAGCACCATAAAAAGACATTAATATTTTCTAATGTTCTTGAATAACAATCTAATAAAATTAATATAACTTTCTACTAATAGGGCCATTTTCATTACTTGGGCTAAAAAGCAATGAGCCATGTGCTTATGGGTTAGGATTAAAGGAAGAGCAGGGACAGGGGACGTGGTAGTAGGGGTCTGCTACAGACCACCTGACCAGGAGGACTGGGTGGATGAGGTCCTCTACAGACAGATGGGAGCTGCCTCACATTCACAAGCCCTGGTCCTCATGGGGGACTTCAACCATCCTGATATCTGTTGGAAGGACAACACAGCAGGGCATAGGCAATCCAGGAGGTTCCAGGAATGCATGGATGATAACTTCCTTCTTCAATCGGTAGAGGAACCAACGAGGAGAGGTGCTTTGCTGGACCTTGTTCTCACCAACAAGGGAGGGCTGGTGGGGAACGTGACGTTCAAGGAGAGCCTTGGCTGCAGTGACATGGTAGAATTCAAGTTACTTAGAGAAGCAAGGAGGGTGCATAGCAGGCTCACTACCCTGGATTTCAGGAGAGCAGACTTTGGCCTCTTCAGGGATCTCCTCGCTAGAGTACAATGGGACGAGGCCCTGGAGGGAAGACGGGCACAAGAAAGCTGGTTAATATTCAAGGATCACCTCCTCCAAGCTCAGGAGCGGTGCATCTCAACAAAGAGAAAGTCTGGTAGGAACACCAGGAGACCCGCATGGATGAACAAGGAGCTCCTGGACCAACTCGGACACAAAAAGAAAACCTATAGGGGGTGGAAGCAAGGACAGGTAGCCTGGGAAGAATACAGAGATATTGTCCGAGCAACCAGAGATCAGGTTAGGAAAGCTAAAGCCCTGATAGAGTTAAATCTGGCCAGGGACATCAAGGGCAACAAGAAAAACTTCTATAGATATGTCAGTGACAAAAAGAGATCTAGGGAAAATGTAGGCCCTCTCCGGAAGGAAACAGGGGACCTGGCTACCCAGGATATGGAGAAGGCTGAGGTTGTTAATGACTTCTTTGCCTCAGTCTTCACTGGCAAGAGCTCCAGCGGCACAGCCCAAGTCACAGAAGGCAAAGGCAGGGACTGTGAGAATGAAGAACCGCCCACTGTAGGAGAAGATCAGGTTCAAGACCGTCTTAAGAATGTGAAGGTGGACAAGTCCATGGGACCTGATGAGGTGCATCCGCGGGTCCTGAGGGAACTGGCAGATGAAGTTGCTAAGCCACTATCCATCATATTTCAGAAGTCGTGGCAATCTGGTGAAGTTCCCAATGACTGGAAAAGGGGAAACAAAGCCCCCATCTTTAAAAAGGGGAAAAAAGAAGACCCAGGGAACTACAGGCCAGTCAGTCTCACCTCTGTGCCTGGCAAGATCATGGAGCAGATCCTCCTGGCGACTATGCTGAGGCACATAGAAAATAAGGAGGTGATTGGTGACAGCCAACATGGCTTCACTAAGGGCAAATCCTGCCTGACTAATTTGGTGACCTTCTATGATGAGGTTACATCATTGATGGATAGGGGAAGAGCAACTGACATCATCTACTGGACTTATCCAAAGCATTTGATACTGTCCCACACGACATCCTTGTCTCTAAACTGGAAAGACATGGTTTTGATGGATGGACCACTCGGTGGATAAGGAATTGGCTGGATGGATGCACTCAAAGAGTTGTGGTCAACGGTTCAATGTCCCCGTGGAGGCCTGTGATGAGTGGTGTTCCTCAGGGGTCAGTACTGGGACCAGTGCTGTTTAACATCTTTGTTGGAGACATGGACAGTGGGATTGAGTGCACCCTCAGCAAGTTTGCAGATGACACCAAGTTGTGTGGTGTTGTGGACACTCTGGAGGGAAGGGATGCCATCCAGAGGGACCTTGACAGGCTGGAGAGATGGGCCTGTGAGAACCTCATGAAGTTCAACAGGCCAAGTGCAAGGTCCTGCACGTGGGTCAGGGCAATCCCAAGTACAGGCTGGGCGGAGAATGAATTGAGAGCAGCCCTGAGGAAAAGGACTTGGGAGTGCTGGTGGATGAGAAGCTCAACATGAGCCGGCAATGTGCACTGGCAGCCCAGTAAGCAAATCGTATCCTGGGCTGCATCAAAAGAAGTGTGGCCAGCACGTCGAGGGAAGTGATTTTGCCCCTCTACTCAGCTCTCGTGAGACCCCACCTGGAATACTGTGTTCAGCTCTGGAGTCCCCAACATAAGAAGGACATGGAGCTACTGGAGTGAGTCCAGAGGAGGGCCACAAAGATGATGCGAGGGCTGGAGCACCTCTGCTATGAAGACAGGCTGAGAGAGTTGGGGCTGTTCAGCCTGGAGAAGAGAAGGCTCCGGGGTGATCTTATAGCAGCTTTCCAGTACCGAAAGGGGGCCTACAGGAAAGCTGGAGAGGGACTTTTTACAAGGGTGTGTAGTGATAGGACAAGGGGCAATGGATTCAAACTGAAAGAGGGCAGATTTCGATTAAATATAAGGAAGAAATTTTTTACATTGAGGGTGGTGAGGCACTGGAACAGGTTGCCCAGAGAAGTTGTGGATGCCCCATCCCTGGAAGTGTTCAAGGCCAGGTTAGATGAGGCTTTGGGCAATCTAGTGTAGTGGAGGATTTCTCTGCCCATGGCAGGGGAGTTGAAACTAGATGATCTTTAAGGTCCCTTCCAACCCTAACCATTCTATGATTCTGTGATTCTATGATTCTATGTACAGCAGCAGAATCTGCAGTCTAAGGAACACAGAAATTCCTTGACCAAAGATGTAAAAAGATTATAAAGATCTTTAAGAGTTAAAATTATTAATAATTACTAATTTTGGACTTCCTCCCACTCATGATGTAGTGTCCTGAGCATCACAATTCCCCTTCCCTCCTGTTGTGACAATAGAGCTAAAAAAGGGTCAGGAGGGACTGTGGTATGGTTTGGTTTGGGATTAAAACAAAGCAAGGAAAAAAAACCCTGCTTTTCTTGGGGATTATGAAGCTGGGAAAAATGCTTTGGAGCTCTGCCTTGAGACTGTAGCACATGCTTCAGAAAAGGGATGATATTGTTACCCAGGTGACTGGAAGGTTCAAAGCAGAAATGGACAGGATCTTGCAGTGACTAAAAGCAGAAGTGAAGCTCTGCAGGGTCTTCAAAGGTTTACTCAGCACAATATATTTGACCTAAGGACAAGATGTAACTGATGTGGCAGTTTTAAGGGGAAGCTTTGCTTTTCTCACTAAATCCTTTGTTGTGTCTCCAACCTATATTTAACCTTCAGATGGAAAATTACAATTTTATAGTGTGTCCATTTACATCCAGCAGTTAATTCAGATTAATATATGTTACAAAGGTAAAGGACAGTAGCTATTTCATGCTTGAATACTCATTCCCAAGTAAACATCTTTATGCAGATAGTTATTCAGGAATAGTTATGCTGAAATAGCTATTCTCATGTGATTGCTTAGCCCTGAGCAGTTGTGAATGCACGACATTTGCACTGATTCACTTGTAATTCGTTTATGTAAACTGTTGAAACTATTGTGGATTGAATCTGTTGTGCTGTAGGAATAATGTACAGGTACAAGCTGTCCTTTGATAAACCCCTTTGTAAAAAACATGAATTTCAAAACAAGTCCAAGTGTTTCATGAACAATTCTGACTTTCAAAAGGCACTTTTTGGATAAAAGCTTTTCCATTTAAAACACACTAGCTCTCTCCAGACACTCCCAAGGCACGGGTGTATTTTAGAAGGTGCTGCTTTGCAACACAAGACCGTACAAGACTTATCTACCCTTTACAATTTAGATTTCTTTATCTGAATATTGTTAGATTTTATCCCTCGAAAAATACGCATGGCAGATAATCACCTTCATCGGTGTAACAGAGCAAGAGAGATCCCATAGGCCCAAATTTTGCATTTCTGCTTTCCTTTCTTTCCAGTAAACTCTTATCTTTTATTATCTGAGTTCTGTTTCAAGACCCCAACTGAGAGTAAAACTCCTTTGGACATGATGCTGTGCAGACATACAATAAAGATTTTTATCTTAGCTTCAATGATTTTACAGTCTTTTCTACTGGAACTGAGACAAAATATCCAGTTGCTGATTCTTAAGACACTGATGGGGAAGTTAGGCTAACCAAGTCCTTATCTGGTTAGTATCACTCCATCCTTTCTACCAACACAACTGAGATGTTAATGTTAGAGAAACTACACGGTACTTTGTTCATGAAAGCAAACAAGAATTGCCAGAAAACCTCTGTAGTTTTCTCAATAAATAGCCATTCAATGAAGCAAAACTTATTTTTTCTTCTAGAAGAAGACGGAGACAATGCAAGTTGTCTAAACATCTAACTTCAGTGTTGGATTTGGTTTTCTTCAGGTAAAAATAGCTCTCCTTTAGAGACTTAATATGAGCCATGAACATTGAGAATTAAAATCAAAATTAGGAGTAAAATATGCCTAAAATCTTCCAAATTATTGAGAAGATGGTATTTTTATTATTTCATAGTTCCTGTTCACAAAGAAAATTTTAGATTTTGAATTATTATTCAGATTGGAAGCTGGTAATTTTTTTTTCTATATGCTGAAATGTTTCTGGTACAGAAGTACCAGCTTCTTAACGGATAGATTCTCCCATTTGTATAGAACAGAGTTATAGGGAGCCACATGGAGGAACAAAAAGATATCTAATGTCTCCTTACTCTACTCTGGGGCTAAATAGTTAAGGTCAAGACTTATGGGAAAGAATAAATGCTCTTTAGGGAATCCCTGAAAACTTAATCTGATCTCATGTGAAGCACTGAACTTTCTTTAATTCTTGTTTGAATATAATATATAATAAAAGCAAGATACTTTTCTGTAATAACTTTGCCTTTAATAAAGACCCTACTATAGCCTTAATTATGCTTTTTGAGACACACTACTTCAATGCTGGTGATCTTCAAGCAAGAGGTTGGAGAAGAAACCTGCAGAGAACCCTTCCAACCAACATTAGTCCTGGTTCTTACCTAGACATAGCCTGAGGCACTCATAGAGCTGAAGGCAAATTTCGCTGTGAGGATGTTGATGTCTCCAGGTGCCTCCACCACCTTTCTGCTGATACTTACTGTCCCTGCTGAACCTTCAGCAGAAAGGAGCCCAGGTCCCTGCTTCAGCTGCTGCCTCATGGTCATGGCATTTACACTGAGAACTGAAGCCCATACACACACTTGTCTTCAAGTGTGGAAGGGGCTATAAGAAACTTTTGAAGACCCGGTTAAGATCTGACACCACCACAGCTGTTTGCTAGGCCAACTTGACCTGGCAAACTAGGCTTAACCACATTTGCAAGCACAGCTGAATGGAGCAATAGAGCTGTTGTCTATTCTTCCCACTTGTACACGTCTAAATACATGGTTAATGAAGGAGACCTTTATTGAATGACAGTGTCTGTCTCTATCTCTGGGCAGTAATATTCACAAAAATGCGTCTGCTGAAAGGATTAGCATACAATAGGATTATTCTAGTTTTGTATCCTGCATGTTCAAAATTCATCCAGTCCTGGGGACACACAGTCATAGGAAAAGTAATTGCAAGATTCTTACTTGGGCAGCAAAATACCACTTTTCTCAAAAACATGACATATTACAAAATGGCTCATTCTGCTCTTTATTTGGTGATTCATTATCACTTGTTATCGGAAACAGATTTACCAATTCGCAGGTGTAAGGAAAACTCATCTTTTCTAATGATACACTATAAATCCTCGCTTGTCAGCTTTACCCTGAAAAATGCAGAGCATCCCACAAGAAGAAGCCCTATTGTGCCCTCCCAAGCGCAAGAGCTCTTTTACTCTGAAGTGCAAACCTAATCTTTCCAGGAAATACAAACAGCTCAATACACTCCAGAAAAGCAAGTTAATTTCTATCCCGTTTGACAATATGAGTAATCATTCATGTGACTGTCAATTTGGATGGTTGCTGCTCTCATTTTATTTCTTGAATTAATTCAGTACCCAAAACATTTGTGAGGAGGCAAGCAATTCTGACAGGGTAGGTTTATCTGCCTTCGATAAGCAACTGGAGTGAAAAAGCAGCCAAACTGAAGAAATTAGCTTGTTGAACAGACCATGAGACCGTCCAGCCTGGGTTTGCGTGTCCCTCAAAGCCCAGGTACACGTCTGCTGGTAGAAGTCAACAATTTCTTTACCAGATTACTTTATGCTTCTTTATGTACAGCGCAGCCCGTGGGTAAGGCACCAGCCTTCCACAGGTACATCTATACTATGTTGGGTTGAGGCTTCAGAGATCAATGTGCTTCCTCAGACAACAGCTTGCTGGCTTGAGTGCCTCACTGGTGCACTCCCTGTCTTTGCTGGTTTGGGAGAAGGAGAGAGAGCATCTGTGTTTTGATGTTCCATTCACCTGCAGTGCCAAATAGCTTCACACTAGACTTCATGCAGACCAAGGACAGTAATCACATTGTGATGATGATCCCTCACCACTACCAGAAGTGGTATCCCTCTTCTACTCTGTTAGTAAATGTATGTTGATACAGGAGATAGCCTGTTTCACCCAGCATTATTTTTGGATATGCATGTGTCTTTTTCCCCCCAGTGGATACAAACAAGCCCAATATTGGACACACAATGTAAAATTTCCCTAATCATATCTATATGTGGGATAATAAGCTGCTGAAAACAGAAAACAGGATGATGGCAACCTCCTGAGCTCCAGTCCTCCTAAAGAACAAACCCTCTCACTGAGACCTTCAGTGGGATTTAACAGATTTCATGTTTCTGTCGATGTCCCAACAGGCAGAGAGAAATGGGCAATTTGAGGGCACAGTTCACTGTATCCTGATGCAGAAATGTAAAATAAATGCATTGGCTGAATCACAAAAAATTTTGTTCCTCTCCATTTCATGGAAGGGGACCCAGTGGGCTAGCTCAGATGTAGATGTCTACATTACAGACCCTTCAAGTTGGATGAGACTGTTCCTGGCCCTGACATGAGCTGTGTTCCCACTTAATAAAAGGTAATCTATTTGCAGGAAAAACTTCAAATTTTATTTTTTTTTAACAGCTAGGAGACTTACGATCACAAAGAATGATTTTCCATTGTAAGATCTGAAGTTTACCTCTTTGTCCCAACAGATGTAATTTTCTCTGCACAATACCCCATGTATTTGAGCCCCAGTAGCCTATTTATAAGGGTTTCACTCATCCACAAAGCAATACCTATCACTGGATGTATCTGTATCTTGAACAGCTCTCACAAATATTTCCGATTCTCTAAGTAGACTAGAAATCCTTTTCTTGAAGTATATTCTTTCCTTTTTTGAAGGTTTTTACAAAATAACTGCTTCTCACAAGCATACTGGCTCTCAAAATAAACTCATGCTTTGTTCATCATGCTGCTTCTTGCAAATCTATCTATCTGACTCGTATTTTGCAAATCCTTTCTTAGGAAATGTGATTTTGTTTTTCCTCTGCTCGTTCTGTTGGACTTGCTGATCTTGCAGTCCACTACACACTATTATGTTTTCTTTCAAAACAGCTATTTTTTGCAGCCTGATAAATTCTGACTGCTTTTCCTCAGCTTAAAAAAAAAAGGAACTTTAGCAGTTCTGTTTCTCTTTTAAGTCCCTGATATCCCATCTGGGCTCAGATTCTGCAAAACATCCAAAACTGCATATTCAGCTCCGCAATCTCAAATTTGTTATGAATGATGCAGCAGCTCCTTCCTTTCTTTGGCTTATCCTATCAACCTGATATCTTTCAAATGCATCATTGTTTCTCAGAGCACAGTACTCTTCAAATATCTGTGACTGTCTAGCTGTCATACTCTTTCTCTCTTAAATATAGCTTTTAAATCTCGTGTGTCCAACCCATTAATATTAAAATAAAAACAGCTACCTTTCGCGTGTCTTCTTTTCCAGAAGGTCTATTTGCATTCATGAACAGACAAAATTCTTGACAGTGATGTTTCCAGTTGGCAGCATTTCTGGAGAATTTGAGGTGCCTCAGGGTTTTTACCTTCTGCTCCAATTTCTCAAGTCTTCTCTTCCACTTTTCTTTTTCCACCTCCACTACTACCAGGTAGTGTGGCTAATGTGATGACTCACATGAACCTTGATTCAGAGTACATGTATCTGAAGAGCCTTCCGTACAACAAAAGATAAATGAACAAAAACTGGAGAAAAGAGCTTGAGAGAAAGGGAGAGGGAGGAATTTTCATGCCTCATTCTTTGTCAGATGGTTCATCAATTAACTCTAATAAGTCACAGTTCAAAAGCAAGATGAGACAAACCTCTTAAATGCCCAGTCAGCTGTACAACGCAGAAATTTCCATATCTCATTATAAAGGCAGAGTTTCTTTCTGTAGAGTTCTTCCAATCTCTTTTTTAAATCAAGAGAAAGAAGACATGGTTAGCAATTACCGTTCCCTGGACAAGACTCAGACAGGATATGCTGGGAAATAAAAGGAATGTCTGTTTCACACACTAAAGGGAAAACTGGGAAGAAACGTATTATGTGACCTCAGCCCTACAGCTAAGAAGTATGTCTTTTCCCTGTTTGCTTTAATTCAGCAATTCATTTCTTCACAAAAGAAAGAACAGGTTACTGATTTGGGGGCAGAGGGAGAGGGATGGAATTCATTCCAATGCCACGGAAATTCAAGGTTTCATTGTATCAGCTATATCTCACTTAAATTACATTATAAACATTAAGTTGTATGAATTCCATGGAAGTGGTTTCTTTTTTTGTGCAATGAAGAGAACCTTCCAATTTGTTGATTTTGAGATGAGCTCTTACCTTCTAGATTTTGAACCTTTGGTCTGGTGAAGGGGTCTGGCCTCCTTCAGTGCTATGGAAATTGTTAGTGAGAAGAATTGGGTTTGGTGATTAAATCAGCCTGGGTGGTCTTGGCTGACTCAAAAACCAAGCTGATATTTCCAGGAAGTAAGAGGCTTTCTGATGTGGCAGAGAGTTCAGACATATATGGCTTGCATGTCTTTGGTGCATCAACATCCTTTTTTACCTGTCTTGAATTAGCTGCTGATACAGAAATGTCTCCACTGTTTAAACTTCCAAGTGAAATGGTGTTTCTCCATTTATTTTAAACAGTAACAGTGATAAGTGTATGAATTCATGATCACTATTTTTTCTAGGATGTAGCACACTGCATTTCTCAAATGAATCTGCAGAATTTTTAATTTCTGGAGGCTGGAAACTTTTAATTTCTAATAGGCTGGAGTGAAATTCATTAAAACATTATCACAGCAGAGAGAGAAAAAAAATCTCAATGCAAGAGAATAATTATTCATGAATTGTGCTAACAAAGAAGTCATTTATAAATTGTCGTGGTTTTTTTGGACTGAGGGTCGAGACAAGAACCGAAAGGGAGCACCCACCAAACATGGTCTCGGGCAAAACATGACTCAGGCTTTCTTCATAAAACAAAACAATTTATTAACAGTTACTAAACAAAAGACAAAAGGGAACGAAACCGGTTACTTGAGAGGAGAAAGAGAAAACAAGGCCCGATCTTAAAACAACACCTCCCCACCCCCTATTTTCCTTTCGTTCCTGGCTCTGTCTTCCCCCCAGCGGCGCAGGGAGACAGGGAATGGGGGAGTACAGGTCAGTTCATCCATGTTGTTCACTGCCGCTCCTTTCTTAAAGGAGGAGGAGTCTTTACACCATTTTTCCCTTGCTTCGGTGGATCCCCTACTCACAAAGAAAAAGTCCCCAAACTTTTCCAAAGTAAGTCCTGCCCGCAGGATTGCAATCCTCCCCATGGATCGCACCAGTTTGGGCTTTACCAGTCTCGGCCTCTTAGGGAGCTGCTGCCACTCGCGTCGGCGTGGGTCGTCCCACGGTCTCCAGATGCCTCCACGACCTCGTCGTGCATTCCATGCCCCATTATCAACAGTACCTGGTCGCGCATCCCCTGCTCCACGACCTCTCCTGGGCTCAGGCATCTCCTTCCCGACGTGGGTTTCTCCACAGGCCACGAGTGGGTCGCTGCTCCGCCGAGTACACCCTGGCTGCAGGGGGGCCGCCTGCCATCTCACACCGATTTGCAAGGGAAGCCTCAGCTCCAGCACACCTCCTCCTGCTCCATCTTTGCTGACCCGGTCGTTGTGGTTGTCTTCTCTTAGATATTAATCCTCTCTGGGGGAGCTCGGCCCGGCGGGCACCCCGGTAGTGGGGCGCTTACCGAGTCCCCCATGCGGCTCCCCCGGCGCCATCTTGAGCACATGGCGCCGGCCCGGGCCCGAGCGGCCGCTCGGCCGGGAGCCGGGAGCGAGGGCAGCGCCCTCCTGCTCTCTCCTCGCTCCTGAGCAAAAAGCCCTTTCCCGCCCCTTTGTCCCAACTTAAATAGGGCAATTCGCAGAGGCGCCGCCTTGGCTCAACCTCCCCCGGGGGGGATGGGACTCAGATCTGGTGGCACAGGGAGCAAATCCCCTCCCCTGCCACCAGAACACCCCCCCCACACATCAAACTATCACATAAATGAATGAACGCTTTGTTCCCTGGAACATTATAACATGTGTAATGTTTTCTTTTTCAAGTGTCACCTAATGGCCCATGAGGGTTACCTGACTCAGACTACCTATGCCATAGGCACTGAGAGCTATAACTCCAGGGCTCTGTGTTAACTCCAAAGTGGAGGTCTGTGGAGTGTCCCTTCACTGGAAGTAGGACAACTCTTTTGAGGTGATGAGTGTGCCTGAACTACTGAGGTGGGAGGCACCATTTGGACCCATTTCTGAACTTGAGCTGGCAAGTCATTCTCACAGTATATTGCCAGCCTCCTAGAGGCCATATTTGGGGTAGGAGCAAGACTACCATCCTCAGCTTTCTTAGCATGGAGGATTTGTTGAGACCTCATATATTTGAGGGAGCTAGTTCCCTCTGCAGCTGTGTTCTTTGGGGCCAGTTGCTTTCCAAACAGATGCACTGTCACTCTAAGGAAGCAAGGTACCCTGGTTTGCACACAGTGTGGTGTAAACAAGGCTGTGCTGTTACCAGGCACAGAGTAGCAAGTCCATGCCACCTTGTACGATATCATGTAGCTTTACTGCCTCAGGTTTTTACTACTTCTGTACCTCTGCATTGCATTCCAGCTCCTATTGAGGGTGTTTCCAGAGGTCATTTGCGACTGACTACCGTTTATCTCCAGGTAGTGGACTCAAAGGTCTGCAATAAGGTGCCCCTGTTGATAAGCCATAAAACACTTGCAAAAATGTTCAGCAGATATCCAAGGACAGGTGAGCTGACTCAATTACATCCACCAAATAAGGTACATCTTGCTTCTCCCTCCTCTGCTCCAAACCATGCACTTACTCTTATGAGTGAGTAAAATGGCTGTGTGCTCACCAGAGCACACTATGATCCACCCGGCTTGCTAAGATAGCAAAAGAATATCTGCCATTTTTACTGGGTGAATAAAAGTTTAAAGAGCACCAGAAATGGCTGACAGAAGACAAGCAGCAAAAATGTGTGGCCAGGAGGGGGAAGCGGAACTCTCGCTTTCTGGCAGCAGTCAGCTGTTACTTTTGGTGGAAACAGAGCCCTGTTCAGGACTGATCCATAAGGCTGAAGCAGCTATAGATGAAGAGAAGGATCACAATGAATAGGTATGGCTTACAAAACTCTAAGTAAAGTCTCCAGCAAGAGACCCACATCAAGACTACAGGTTTGTTTCCTTCAACAGGGATGTTGATCTGAACTGAGATGCTACAACACCCCAGGCCGCTGTGCTTCTAGTAGATAAACCACAGGTACAGTCAGGCTCAGGAGTCAAATCATCAGCCCTCCAAAGGAGCAGTTATGAAGCTCTCAGGTATTTGAGGGTAAAGGGATAGAGCACAGATTTTGTGGCAACTTGTGCAATATGGCATGTAGAGTGGTCTTCAGACATGATGTTTGGGATCAGAAAAGCAGAAGATAAGCTATTTTAGAAGCTTATTTATTTTTTATGCAAAAAAAACAGGGCATGGAAAAGAGGGTACTTGCTGGTGGAAATGCTGTTGTGAAGACATGAAGGGGATTGAAAGGTAAAGACCAGAAAAGCAGCAGATATCTTCCCCACACTTTTTCAAAAAATGTAAACTTTGTGTGACTTTGCCCACAGATTTCAGCAAGACTGAAATAAGCTCTCTCTCTCCCAATAGTACAATGTGGTGCATGTGAAGTTTATGTCTTGATGGGAGAAGGGTTACTGTGCTGCACTGGACATGTGGCACAGTGGTGTCCATCCAGGACTTCTCTCACCATACATTACTAGGTGCAGAGCCATGCTTTGCATTGTTGGTCTCCTTGTGCTTCATGAGCAAGGTAGACGTGGCAGAGAAGCCCTTCTGAGACGTCTATTAAGGAGGGATTAAAATATCTGGAGGTTTCTAAAAGGGATTTGAAGAGGGAGCGGGGGCGAGGAGCATGGCAGAAAGTGTAAAGCTGAAGGGATTCATCATTAGGTATGCACTTCAGAATTCACTGACTTTCAACATCTATTGATTCGCAGTTCCTTTCAGCAGCTCCACCTTATTAGGAAGGTAGATGACTGACAAGAACTGAAGAAATTGTTATCACGTACTGCTACAAAAATACTCTGTGATTAGCATGAAGTGAGTCATATGTTTTTCACAGTGTGGGAGAAACCTTACCTGCCTGAAAATATTTCCTTGTCATCCTGTATAATCCTTTCAGCAGTACACTCTAACACATAAAAGCAGGGTCACAGTGCTCTCAGACAACTCATGTATTTCAGCTGTCTTCTAAAAACACCAGCTCCTGACACTTTTAATCCTCAGCCCAGTGGTGGAGGGAGCCATTTTCCACAGTGTACCTAACAGAGTCTTCTTTGACAAAGAACTGCAGGTAGATTGAGTAATTATACCTAAGAAATTATAGGTCAGTTGACTAGAGCTCTATGACATTCATTACACGATGTATATCAAAAGAATAGTATAAAAAGCACTGTTTACAGTCTCAAACCGTAAAATTTTGTACGATCTCGTATGGGACACCTCTTCCAAAAATGTAAGACTAGTAATTCCTTAATCAAAGGAGCATCTTGCAAAATGAGGGTGACCTCTCAAAGGTCTTGAAGTGATGTCTGATATTGTGCATGCCAGTCCATAACATTTGTATTAGTATTCTAATAATCTTCCTTCCTGAGCATGCTGCCTACAAAGAATAGATGCAGTTTCTTGGTGCACTTGCTTGGTCCTATCTGCTAACATGTGTTTTCCACAGGCAGCATGACCCTATGGTGTGAATCTTCCAAATAAAATTCCAGCATTTGGACAATCAAGATATTCAGAGCCTGGCTCTTCCTTTAGTTATGCATTCCTGTAATAACTGAGTTTAAAACTCTGCTGTATTTTAAGGCATTTTTGTTCACTAAAGCACTGCACGAGGTTCAAGGTCCTGGTGAACCAAGCACTGGTGCTACAATAACAAGCTATCAAAGGAAAGGAAGGAGGAGTTAGGTTTCTCCATGTCAGAAGGTGAGACTGCTGGAATATGTAAGCATTTTGTTTTTTCTCTTGCGCATCCAGATTGCATTTTCAATGAGGCTGATTGCGTTTTATGAGGCTGTTACTACAGATTTTTTTCCCAACTCTTTTCCAATAGTTTAGTTGTTAAACTTCAACTGTTTGGTCATGAGTCAGAGCGCAAAGACATTGTTAAGTTATAGGCTACACCATGCAATGCTCTATCTAGAGCAGAAGTCTCCCAGTCTTCAGTTCTCTTTCCAGACATCAGTCATCATATGCCATAGCGTCACTACTGCATATTTCTGTTCTCCCTCAATCGTCTGCTTGCATTTAGAAAGTGAAAGTTACTTGAGTTTTAATTCATTCTTTGATTCACTGTAACCCTAAAACGTCCTAAAATGGTACAGAAGGAAATCTTTCTTTAAGAGTTCATTTTTGCCATCACCACAAGCAGGGGTGATAGCACCCCTACCCTAGATTGGGTACCATCACAGTACAAATTAATCATAATGACAATGATTGTGAGATGGCTTGAAATGGATGACAGAGTGAACAGATACTTCCAGCTTCACCTCAGCATTAAACTATAACATTTAAAAGCTAATGACCTAAAAAGGAACGAATGAAAAAATTAATAGTGCACTGCAGAGCAGAGCTTTCAAGAGTAACTTCTTCTCCCCTCCATACTAGGGCTAATTAATGTGATCTATTCTAACAAAAATAACCCTAAGCACTACTTATTCATTTTTAACACCCCGTATTCCAAGTTAATGTAAAAATGCTCTTTGTAAAACTACAGAATTTGAGTAGTTATGAATCATGCCACTTAAAGCATTACTTTCAATTGTGAAAGAAAATCCAAGGACACTGATTTTTCAAGTGGTTTATTGTATTCATATTGCTATTAAGGTGTCCAGGTTGTTGTTCTTCTACCAAATAAAAGTTTTTTTTCCTTGTACCAGTGCATGTGTTACATGCTCCTAAAAGAAGACTACAAAGTTTGAACCAATTTTTGCACTAATTTATTGTCCATGCAGTCTTACTGAAGTCGAAGGGGTTGCACAGTATGTAACTGGTTGCAGTTTTGGCCTACTCTGTTAAAATACAAGCAGTGAGCAAGAAATTGCTATAACGATCATAACACAATACAAATTGGCCAACTCATCTTAAAGGGAACTTTTTCACACTCGAAGAAGAAGAATGTGTCTTTCAAACTGAAATAAACTTACACAAAAAGTAAAGGTCATGAATCCATGGGTCACACTTGACCATTTCCACATTTATAGACACAATCCTTTTCTTAAGAGGATAAATAATGCTTCACTGTCTCTTTATTCTACATTCAAGTGCTTTTGATCAGTTTATTCATACATGCACATTGTTATGTCCTCATTTTCTTTCCCATCTTTACATTAGAATCAAAGAATCATAGAATCATAGAATGGTTTGGGTTGGAAGGGACCTTTAAAGATCAACTAGTCCAACCCCCTGCCATGGGAAGGGACGTCTTTCACTCAATCAGGTTGCTCAAAGCCTGCGAGGGACTTTTTACAAGGGTGTGTAGTGATAGGACAAGGGGAAATGGATTTAAACTGAAAGAAGGTAGATTTAGATTAGATATAAGGAAGAAATTTTTTACATTGAGGGTGGTGAGGCAGTGGAACAGGTTGCCCAGAGAAGTTGTGGATGCCCCATCCCTGGAAGTGTTCAAGGCCAGGTTGGATGAGGCTTTGGGCAACCTGGTATAGTGGAGGATTTCTCTGCCCATGACAGGGGTGTTGGAACTAGATGATCTTTAAGGTCCCTTCCAACCCTAACCATTCTATGATTCTATGATTCCATGATTTATGACTGGTCTGAAGAGCTCAGATTTCCTCTCTCAGTGTTTACGCAAGCAACCTGGAGATGGAGACAAGAAAAGCCACAGCTGTAGGAGTATAAGGCAAAACAGTGATTCACTAAGCCCTGCATGACACAGGCCACTGCATTTCACCCAGATATGCACGGACAAGCCTTGTGCTAGACTAAAGGAAACCTTCCAGACTGTCATGTAGTTCAAATATGCAGGTATCAGGGAACAGAGAGTCCATTCCTTCCCTTGCTTGTTTGTTCCTTCTGTTAACCACTTCCAATAGAAAAAGTTCTGCCTAATTCCTCATTTGCAGATGATCGTTTCCATCTTCTAGCATTGATCCTTCTTATTGCTTTCTCTCTAATTCTTTAAAATTCAGTATTCCTTTGTGATGGTCTTATAGATTGGAAACATGTAACTTATCAGGTTTTGTTTTAACAAACTAAACACACTAAACTCATTAATTTGATCCCAGAGAAGAATTTCCTTCAGCTCTCAAATATTTCTGAGGCTTTTTATTGATCAGCTACAGATTTAAAAAGCAATCCTGAAAGGATGCAATACTCCAGTGCTGAGTTTATTTATCCCAAATACACAAAGGAAGAAGCAGTTTGACTATGTCTACTAATCATTGCCCTGATTATAGATTTGGATGGGATACTAGTTCTTTGTAGTACCACATCTGTTTGTTCAATGCAGTCTGTAAAACTTTCACAACCATTTCTTAGGAGTCACTCTTCCATTCTGTGTGTTCCCTATATGGTGTTACCATCTTGTACTTGTACATATATATGCAACTTTGCTATAGGTTGCATTAGAACACAGCTTGGATAACTAAGGATACTAAGCAGTCCTGATCAGTCATTCTGTCTGCACAGTCTTGTTTGTGGTGACTATGTTTGATCTGCAGTTTGACAACCTGCAATGATTTCAGAGACTGGATGAAGTGATTTATTGTCTTGAACTACTTCAATGAGCTTACACTTGATAATAGCAGTGTTTCATTTATGTTTGCTGCCACCTCTTATATTTAAGACCTTTACAGAGAGAGTGAGCCAACTCTCTTTTTGATTCTGGACTGTAATCTGCTTTCTTGCTTGGATTCACGTCAAGGGTGGTTATGAAATAAATCTTGGAGCATCTTGCTAGTCCTTCCTGGAGGGACCCCACATTGTCTGCTGCCAAGATTGATGAAATGGGTAGACAACTTCCTCTCAGACTGCCTTAAGGCAGTGCCGACACCAGACACGTGGCTCACGTCCTGCCTGTAAGTGGCACTGTGGTTGCATGGAAGTGGATAAGTGAGTGGAAAGGTCTCCGGCAGTTTTAACTCTGTTGGATCTGAAAAGACAATACAAATGTAACCTCACTTACTAAGGGCTTGATCCATTCAGTTTGCTCTCTGTGGCACAGCAATGATTTTTAACCAGAATGCCAAAGCAAGTAAATGTTCTAAAGAGTTCAAGCAACAGATACCATTACTATTGAATCATTCTATGATTACCTTTAGCAGTAGAATGGAAATCTAGATTAGAATGAAAATATTGCTTAACATTTTGTAACCTTCCATACATCAGCATTACACCCTTTCCACTTAATAATGGGACTGCCATTGCTAGAGTTTCTTTCTTGCTAACACTCTTATATTTCTCCTCCTTTGTTCCCTTAGTTTTACGCATAATTTACGTTTTACATAGTACTGTTTTTCCCATTTTTATTTTTCATCACTGTCTGTGTTCATATTCACTGGTTGACCTATTTTCTCTGCTAAAGAAGGAACTTTAGCCCAACACTGAGGGTTTTTGGTGTCTTGATCACTTAAGGGCTCACATTCACTGCATATGGAAGCACTGTGCAAAGTTAGCATTGACTGATTTGTTATATATGGCCATGAAGACATATTAGCTTTGGTGCTCACAGTCACCAAGAGCACACTGCCTAAGTCACCAAACTGCCACTTCCTCTGCCACCTCTGAACCCTTCTTCATTTTGTAGTGTAGCTATAATCTACTAAACTCCTCTTCAAGGATTCTTTGTTTTCATCCACTTTCTTGTGGCTGCACTTTTCTCATGATCTATTTCACTAATAATTTTCCTTAGACATAAAGAATTTGTCCATGTGAAACAGAAAATGTGTTTCTTACAGTTGGGATCCTTTTTGTCTTCACAAGTTCAGAGTAATCAGGTCATGATTGCTGAAAACATTTAGCTTTCATTTCAGAAATTACTTCATTTCTCTGAATTCAGTATGGCCCTGTAAATCCTCAGGGCTGATTTAGGGAAGAAATTTGCAATCATTTTTACTAAAAAGGAAAAGTAATTCAAGATAAGCTACTTCTAATTATATTGCATTGTTGATGAGGAAAGGGAGTACATACAGCAAAGTACCCAGCCACTCATTAACCACTGCCTCTTATGTCATCATATTAAGGTATTATTTAACATCCAGTGAGGAAATCAACAAAAAATACTGAGATCTTCAGTCCTAAAAAGTGACGTTCTTAGATTTCAGTAAATATGGTTACTCATTACAATGAGCTTTAAAATAATTATTTTCTGCAAAGTACAAATGCCCAAGTACTTCCTAGAGGTTGCAGTTATATTTTAGTGCTCAATACGGTAACAGCAGTATGTCTCCAGAACTTAGATTCCACATAAAAAGACATTTTTTTCCCGTAAGTTGCAAGCAGGTACTTTAGGAGAAAGATATCATGGTTCCTCTGCTTTGGTTTAGGATTGATCTAGAATTTTTCACGTCAGTGTGATTTTCCAGCTCATGCCTCTGGTTTTCCTTCCTTTGTGTTTACTGGTTTGAAGTGTTTATGGCTAGCAAACATACTTTTTGTCTTCACTTTACCAATGCCTTAAGATTTCTCCCATTTTCTCTCATTTTAACAAGAGTGTTAAAAAGAATATGAGACTATTCATGCTTCAAGTTGTTTTCATCTTCCTAGGAGATGGGTGATTGCAGCTCTGTGGAACATGCTGGGTGACTTTGCTTTTAGGATTTGTAGACTGTGCCCAGCAGCAGTGGTTCTGCACAACTAGACCTCCTATCCAGCCAAGGTACAGCTAGCCAGCAAGGTACAGCAAATTGAGGAGAGAGAACTTTGAGAAAACAGATTTCTACAGGTCTCTGAAGAGCATGGTTTAGCTAGAATAGAGCTTTAGTGAAGTAAAATTGATAATAAAGAATAAGAAATTGATGCCTTAATTAACTGGTGATTGATTGATTGATCAATGCATTGAAGCTTTTATAAGCCAGATGCTGGTGAGAGGGACTGGTGTTAGCAGACCCAAATATCCCATTGTTTGCTAGATGAAACTGAGAGAGGAGGGCTGAGCATCCAACTGACTCTGTTTAATGGGAAGAAAAGTGAGACCTGTGTTGTAACAAGAACTGGGAGCCCATACCTAAATAGCAGCTGAGAATATGTAACGAATGTGTAAATGGAAGGGAGTCCCTGTGTAATAGAGTCAACTGAATCCTGCTATTAGTAATAGGGAGAAGACTGTAGTGGCTGGAGTTTCAGCTTCCTTTCCATTTGTACTGCAGTGGTTGGTCTCCACAGGCTCAGCTTGAGGCTTTCAGTCTCGGACATTTTGTAGATAACAGCTTTTGATTCTCTTCCTCCTCCTTTTTTCTCTTCCTCTTTTATTAACTGTGCTTCAAGCCAAAGCTTGAGGCAGCAGATGGATTTAACAGCATGGGATCAGCAAATTCCTGTTATGATGAACTGAGAGAGAGAAAAAACCCTAACTTAGCTCTATTGATGTAAAGGGGAATAATTGCTTGTGAGTCAGTGGAGCTAGGATTTCACTCCGTGCATCTAGACTCCTCCTGAGTACTTGAAAGTGGAAGCTCTGGGACGATCTGGCTCTTTTAATGGTATTCTTATAGAGATTACAGAAGATGTTAACAAAGTAAAAAATTATCAAGATGGTAGTACTTCTTTTCCATGAAAAATCATATTAACAAGTTGAGGATTATGGTGTTTATAAAACAATGACAATTAAAGTAGAGCAAGTTCTGTTTCTGATGTACCTTCACTTCCTGAAGAAATATCAGGAATGCTTTCCGGTCATTAAGAAAAGGTTGCTCTATTGGACGGTATCCTTTCTATATATTAACGTGTAGCTGTTAAAAGTGAACAGTAGGTGGCCTGAGAACATTAGTATTACTGTTCACTGGAACAGATGTAAAGTGAGGGCAGAAGCCCTGCTGGTTCTCTGTGGCTGGGTACAGCTCCTTCCCTAATTGTATGAAACATGCTGAGATGCATTCTGCAGCCTATAGCTGTCCCTTTCACCTGGAACGGGGGCATGTGTTAAAGCTTAATGTAAGCTCACGTGGTCTAATTTTGATTTGCTGTTTTAAACACATTTTGACCATCGCGATGTCTCTGATGTTTGAGGAAATACCAGTGTTGCAAGAGAAAATGAGGAGATATGCAATTCTCATTATTTGATGTGTCACGCCGGATATCCTAGCTACCTGTGGCGGTGAAGAAAGACTGGCTGCTTTACTGACAAATATTCTCTGCTCACATACTTTGCTTTTCAAACATGCAATAAGTGACAACTTCTGGTGGCTTTGGAGATGATGACTGATTAACCACCATGAACCAGTCCAAGACCTGGCTTGTCTTCTTTAGGGAAGTTATTGCAGGCGATAAAGAATCCAGACCAACTCTGTGGGCCTCAGGGTCCTGAGAGCCAGTTTGCAGCCTTGGTAAAGCTTTGATTCCCTCAAGTACAATTTGTATCATCAGGATCTAATCCTGGGCCTAAACTCTTATGCTTCAGGAGAATCTTTGATCGCAAAGTCCAGACTCTATGTATGATGAACGTCAGTTTACAATAGCCTAATCTGTTCCATCAGCGCTCTTCCAAATTGCCAGATCATTTCAATAGCTGGCAGAAGAGGGTCTATTATTGAATCTACTGTTTAATTTTTGAGTTGTTGACTCCTCAGAAAAAAATACGTGAAGTTAAACGAATCAACAGAAGCTTTCTGCACTAAGGAAGATGAAGCCATTATAATCCATACTGAGACATGGGAATGAAAGTGCAGCATGTCTCATGTTTTCCTTCTCTTTTTTTTTTTTTGGTCGACACGAACAGCAGTGTGTCACCATAAAAGGACTGTTTATTAGTTAAAAGCATAGCATCTCCCTTCATTCCACCAAGGATCTGCAGAGCCTGGGGCAGCAGAGCAAGGAGCTGTCCAAGTCAAAGGAAAGGAGGACCCTGCTGCATACAGTCCTTGTCTTTGCAGAACCATTAAGTAAGAGAAAACCAGTAGAATATTGGAATTTTCTATAAGAAAACTAGCAAGCATCTTCTAACACAGGCTACAAGGCAGAGGAAGAATAGCTACTGTAAGAGCCAAGTACTTTGCTTAGAAATAGCCAAGGCTTTTCCAACTGTGGGATAATCCTAATCATTTCCAGTGTAGGGGGCAATGTCCTTGCTACCCTACGCTACCTTGTGGTGCATTTGCAGAGATATTTAACATGCCCGTTCAGTCTTGTACACAAATTTTAAAAGAGAGGTGGCTGCTTCTCTTAGAAACTGTGGAAAGTGCAGTGCCAGTATCACTCCAGTACTGTTCAACGTTTTGCAATTACATGGGATGTTTTGTAACAGGCGTATCCCAGGTAACATTAACCGATTGCTGACTGATTAACTGATGTTTATTCCTGTGAGCTGAGTTTATTTTTCACTATGTTCTCTGGTAAGATTTGATAAGATTTAGTTTAAGTATCTAATTTTTAAGTTGATAAGCATTACAGTTCAATGTTCAATGCCTCTTCTTATTTAGAATTGGCCAGCAGAAAATTCAGCCAAAACAATGTTACTGAGACAGTGACCCACCGAATACTGTAGGAAAAGTCCTCTATTTCACAACTTTTGTCTCTCTGGACGGTTACATTTCCCAGTCCTAATCCCACAGACAGGGCAGGAAAGCAGTTTTTCAATAGGCCTTTGAATGACAAAGGAGCATTTTGTTTGCCAACCTGGGCTGGGGCTTCAAATTCCCCTCCCTTGGTCTGTAAATCCCATAGATTTTAAGGCTAAAATGTTGTGCTTGGAGCAGGAAGAAAATATGTTCTTGGTGCCTCCAGTTGTTACACAACTACAAGTTGTCATCAGCTCATTCTTCAAAGCACAAACTCTTTCACACAAAGGGAACAGAGAAAGCAGGTCTGCCCAGAGGGAAAGTTACCCTTCCTCTCCCAGTTTACATCAAGGATGCTACCAAGGCATGGCACTAAACCTATTTTTATTGCTGATGGATCTTCATGTCCCTGCCAGAGAGAAGCAGCACTGCAGAAAACACACTGGCAGGTTCAGCCTTTCTAGAAAATATCTCCAAAGGAAAAGCTGCTGGGGGAGTGCTGTCATTACAGAATCACAGAATCACAGAACGTTAGGGATTGGAAGGGACCTCAAAGGATCATCTAGTCCAATCCCCCTGCCGGAGCAGGACCACCTAGATCAGATCACACAAGAACACGTCCAGGCAGGTTTTGAACATCTCCAGAGAAGGAGACTCCACAACCTCTCTGGGCAGCCTGTTCCAGTGTTCTGTTACTCTTACTGGGAAGAAGTTCTTCCTCATGTTTAAGCGGAACCTCCTATGTTCCAGCTTATATCCATTTCCCCTTGTCCTATCATGGAAGTAATGAAACTCCTTGTCTGAGAAAGAAGTGTTTTATTTTGCATCTACATCCATCAGCAGAGCTGCCTCTGAACATCTCATACATTAGGCAAGGCTGGACCTGCACATCAGGAGGGTTGGCTGAGACTTCAAAGCCAGGACTCCAGGGAGCCCAGCTGGTGTCAGAGGCTGCCCTATCCGTCCTGGGCTGCCCCACTGCCCACAGCAGTCCCAATACACAGAGTGCTTTCCGCGGCTGGGTCCACCCTGTTCAAAGGGGTGCCTCTTCAGCCTGTCCTCTTCCTTTCACAACTCCTGTGTCACTGCACACCTTCATCCCCTCCCCTGTATGGTAGTCACCGGATCAATTTGAAGCTGCATGGTAGATATTGAGCTAGCTCTTAAAGCAGCAGGGAGGAGCATGAGGTTAATTACCATTTGACCTGTCTGGAGAGTGAATACATTAACAATTCATTGAGGCTGTCTTTCACTCACTATCCCACAGGGAGCAAAGGATGGGCCTGGACAGCGTTTTGCTGCTGTAGCGACGGCATCAATCTACATTTGGCTCATTAGAGAAGATGATTTGACCTGCCTGAATTTCAATAAGAGCTGACATTTAGCTGAGAATGGAGATCCTCCTGAAATGTTTCGAATCCTGTCCTTCCGTTCAAGTTCATCTGCTTTATCCTGCTGCTGGCTGCACTCCAGAGCATGGGAATCCCCAGTGTCCTCCACTGCAAGTGATTAGCTGGCAGTGTGAGGCAGAGGGAGAGGATGTGCAATTTTCCCTCACAATGGAATTATCAGCCATGTATGAGATAAGAATGTCCCTCACTCATTAACGTGATTGCGAAAGAACCCTGTGATTTCACTTGCATTACAACTGAGGCTGGCCTAACAATCTGAAATCTTGTTTAGCGAGTTATCAGTCCAGATGATTTCAGTCATAATTTGATTATTTTTTAGTGTGTGTTTATTGGGCTAGAATCGTACTTGAATTTAATTGCTATAATGCTACTGGCTTAGTTGCAACTACACCAGTTCAAACTGTTGAGGGTTCGACTCTTGGTTGAGTATCCATGTCACTTTTGCACAGGCTAAAAATGTCTCCTAAATTATAGGAAAAGCTCAGAAAACATGAAAGTACAGGATTTCAGTTTAACAACGTCAAGTGCGAGGTCCTGCACGTGGGTCAGGGCAATCCCATGCACAAGTACAGGCTGGATGGAGAATGGATTGAGAACAGCACGGAGGAGGACTTGGGAGTGCTGGTGGATGAGAAGCTCAACATGAGCCGGCAATGTGCGCTGGCAGCCCAGAAAGCCAACCGTATCCTGGGCTGCATCAAAAGAAGTGTGGCCAGCAGGTCGAAGGAGGTGATTCTGCCCCTCTACTCTGCTCTCATGAGACCCCACCTGGAATACTGCATTCAGCTCTGGAGTCCCCAGCACATGGAGCTGTTGGAGTGAGTCCAGAGGAGGGCCACGAAGATGATCCGAGGGCTGGAGCACTTCTGCTATGAAGACAGGCTGAGAGAGTTGGGTCTGTTCAGCTTGGAGAAGAGAAGGCTCCGAAGTTACATTATTGCAGCCTTCCGGTACCTAAAGGGGGCCTACAGGAAAGCTGGAGAGAGACTTTTTACAAGGGCATGTAGTGATAAGACAAGGGGCAATGGATTTAAGCTGAAAGAGGGGAGATTTAGATTAGATATAAGGAAGAAATTCTTCACTGTGAGGGTGATGAGACACTGGAACAGGTTGCCCAGAGAAGTTGTAGATGCCCCATCCCTGGAAGTATTCAAGGCCAGGTTGGATGAGGCTTTGAGCAACCTGATGTAGTGGAGGGTGTCCCTGCCCATGGCAGGGGTGTTGGAACTAGATGATCTTTGAGGTCCCTTCCAACCTTAGCCATTCTATGATTCTATGATTCTATGATTCTTATTCTTCTGAAAATGTGAAAATGTTTTTCTTCTCAACCCATTAGTTCTATTGTCTGGGATGATTAAATATTGGTCATTTTCAGCAGCTTTGGTGCAGAGCAGAGCTGGGTCAAATAATCTTATCATAGAATCATAGAATGGTTAGAGCTGGAAGGGACCTCAAAGATCATCTAGTTCCAACCCCTCTGCCATGGGCAGGGAAATCCTCCACTACACCAGGTTGCCCAAAGCCTCATCCAACCTGGCCTTGAACACCTCCAGGGATGGGGCATCCACAATTTCTCTGGGCAACCTGTTCCAGTACCTCACCACCCTCAATGTAAAGAATTTCTTTCTTATATCTAACCTAAATCTGTCCTCTTTCAGTTTAAATCTTCATATGGTCCTTCTCTAAAGAGATGCAATATTCAGGATGTATGAATCAATACATCAAATTCTGTGCCTTGTTTATATAGTCTGGACTGTATCATAGACTACATCTGTCTTGCTATATACAACTGAAGTCAGGGAGCCTCTTGCAGAGACAGTATCTTGCCATGAGGCCAGGGAGAAAGGCTACATAACCCTATGCCCTGAGTCTCTTCTGAGTTCAGTGTGGTGTGTACCTTGAAGACCCTAAACCATAATTACCACTTTGTTCATGTGGGGTGTTTTCCAAGTTCAGATCCATAGCCAATGAACTGACAGGATCCTCTGATCCTGTGGGTCTCAGTCCATTGGGAAAGTGTTTTCACAGCGGGAATCTCAAGGTCTGTGTTGCATACCTTGAAAAGGGAGTCATGGAGGCACTGTTGGAGAGCTCAGCAGGGCAGAGGGAAGCAAAACTGAAGCAGTGGTGCTCAGATGGTTTAACAGGAGTGAGTCAGGCCATGTGCTGCTCCTGTGCAACACCTGGGCAGTGTGTCAGAGAGCACGACCCCAGTCCAGCCCGTGAGTGCACTAGCAAGGCAGTATTCGTCCTGTTCCTTGGACCACTTCGGCAATATAAACATAACCAGATCCTTATCCTTTTTTACTCCTCTTTCTGTCTTAAGAAACCAACACTGCAATTCATTTAACCTGACTTTTATTATATAAATATTAGGCTTTGTTCTAAGCCAGCATCTCACTGTACTCAACGGCAAAAGCCACATCCTAATCCTGAGATTCCTAGTGTGAGATGAGCTGAATCTTACTGAGAGGTGCTCATAAAGATACAAATGGTGGATGTTTGGGTTAGGTTTTAGCCTAGCTGTTGAGAAATCTTGAGCAAACCACTGAAGTTCAATGTCTGTCAGAAAGCAGTAATAAACTTTACCTGTCTCTTAAATGGAGTATTGCAGGACCGAAAACCTTTTTGAGTTCCCTGGCTTAGATGTGCTGCTGTGCAACTGTTATCAGAAGTTATGATAACTGTTTATAATTATGACATGCTGACTGGCATGACCATTAATAAGAACAAAAATCATATTTATTGGAGAAAAAAATGAAGCACAGAGTTTAAACTTGTAAATAATTCCTATACTGTTAACAATTTTCTCCACTTCTCCACACCAAGTTAAAAGGCAGAGCTTTCATCCTGACAAACGTGTTACCTCATTCAGGCAAGTATAATGCACCAGATGAATTAAAACACAAAATGTTCTTTGAAAAGACACATAACAAAGCCTTGAGGGAAGATATGATGTAAAGAAAACTTTGCAGGAGGAGGGAAAGGATAAATGATGCACAGAAGTGAGGCTGGTTGGAGAAAAAAGATAAGAGTGGGAGAAATAGACAGATATGTCCAAATTTTGTTTTCAGTTACATTAGCATAAATTACTTTTTCCCTAATAGTACTTGCCTTTGCAGAGACTAGATTTTATTGTTTTTCTTTTAATAACCAAGGACCAGACAAAGCCAGAAAAAGAAAACCATATAGCGTGGTCAGCACTCTGATGCGGACTTATAGAATTTGTCATTTTAGAAGCAAGGAGGATGGGTGGGTGCGTTTTCTCCCTGTGGGATGGGATACAGTTTGGTTTTCTGAGAAATGGAATATCTTATTGCAATTCATGGCTTTGGGTTTAACAAGGAGGCGAGGAATCTGGATGATTTTTTTATTATCTTTAGTGGACTAGATGAATTGAAAGTTATTCAACCCTTAGACTTCATGCCTATACAGAAGGTATATGCAGGTAGAAACACAGCGAGTCCAAAAAGGTATTAGACAAATTCTTGGAAAACAGGTACACAGAGACAGTAAAAGGACAACATAGGGACTTATCATCAATACCCTTAAAGCACTGACTGCAGAGGCCAGGCTCACAGGTTTTCCCTAATTAGCATCTCTCACTGCCACTACCTGACAGGCAGTATTAGGTCAGATGGACCACAGGGCAAGGTAGAGTATGTCTTATGTCCTTACACTCTGTACTTTACAGATCACACTTTGCTTTTGAGGTTGAACTATCCTGCAGACTTTGCCAAAGCTTATACTCACAAGATCTTGGCACACACAATATCTTGGCACACACAGCTAGGTTGTCCATGGTAAGGTGGAGGCCGGGCATTGGAGAGAAGTTGGTGGGATGGTAAGAGCAGTGTTCTCACAGGACACTGCCAGAGTGATTCAGGTGTCACTTGCAAAACGAGGAGACCTATAGGAGCTTCACTGGATCAGTGGAAGATTTAACAAACCTAGAATTTTGCCGTAAGGGAAATACTAGGATGGCATTCAGAGGAGTGTAGGGAGAACAGATAGAGCAGAACGAAATGCCAGTTGACTGAAAGTTTTTCTGTTGTCTCATCCAATGTTTAATACCCTTTTCAAAGTGTGACACATACCAGCCAAAGTGTGGGAGGTAATTCTATATCACTGGCCTAAGTTTCCTCCCACACAAAGCAAATGCTTTCACTTCAGCCTATCCTCAGCTTTCACTGTGAGGATACACAGAGCCAGTTCTTCACCTTTTGGAAGATGTATTTTTAATTCAAGAATGCTCTCATACACACATTTGCAAGTAAATCTGCACTGAGCACACTGCAAACAACAGCAGGTACAACAAGCTGTGCAACCTCTGACTCCTGAAAACTATTGTTCTCTAGAGTAGGATTCATCCTCACTAACAAAGGCCTCACAAAGGTAGGTGGACACTATCCTAAACTGCATTTCATTGCACTGCCATTATCTATAGCCAGTAATTTAACTACCCTGACTACTTTGGCAGATGCGAATCAATCAAGTTCTGCCTAGCCTTTAGCTAGCTTTTCAGGAATATGTAGGTATCCTACAGGCACTGTGACAAAGCTACCAGCCCCATGAACACATTGTGGATGTAGTGCAGCCAGGACTAGATGTGAGCACTGACACTAGATGTGGACACCGGGATCCTGCTCCTCATGACTGATCTGTACTGAACTGCCTTCTACTCTCATTCAGTTTCACTGATTAGTGGAGGGATGGCACCTATAGTGCCATTTGAGCCTCCAGCCACCTCTTCAGAAACATACGAGTTTCCTATAGGCCCTTTATCATGATTGCCAGCCCTATGCAGGGATCTCGCATAGGCAAATTCCATGGCACTACATACTATGTTTAAGCAATTGATTGAGGATACAGGTGTCTATTGTCTATAACAGGATTTTAAATACCTACCTTACACCTATGTTTTAGTGTCTAAATCTCAACTGAATGTCCTTAGGAGATGGAAAGTGGCTTTTTCCTCACAAGATAGTGTGATATAGTCTTCTCTGTGCAGCTAAAGTACAGTCTTTCAGAGAATAGATATCTTTTTTCATTGCAGACAAACCCTCTGAGACCAGCAGAAATTCCCATGACACAACGAGGGTTTGCAACAAATGGGCATTGAATTAGGCATGTAGGTCCATAGGTAGCAACTCTATGTGGTCCTTATGTGGCAGCATTTTGAAGGAATGACTTCCAGATGTTCACAGAATCA
The DNA here is from genome assembly GCF_009769465.1 of Tauraco erythrolophus. Classification (NCBI taxonomy): domain Eukaryota; kingdom Metazoa; phylum Chordata; class Aves; order Musophagiformes; family Musophagidae; genus Tauraco; species Tauraco erythrolophus. The sequence goes on along the minus strand of NC_141465.1, from coordinate 125,926,782 downwards.
CAGAATATTTGAGGTTGGAAGGGACCTCTGGATGCCACCTGGTCCAACATCCCTGCTCAAGCAGGGCCACCTAGAACCAGTTGCCCAAGACCATATTCAGACAGCTTTTGAATATCTCTAAGGAGGGAGACTCCACAACCTCCCTGAGCAACCTATGCCAGTGCTCAGTCACTCTCACAGGGAAAAAGTGTTTTCTGATGTTCAGAGGGAATCTTCTGTGTTTCAGTTTGTGCTGATCACCTCTGGTCACTGTGCACCACTGAAAAGGGCCTGGCTTTGTCTTCCCTGCACCCTCCTTTCAGATCATTCCCGAGCCTTCTCTTCTCCAGGCTGAACAGTCTCAGCTCTCTCAGCCTTTCCTCATGTTAAGTGTTCCAGTCCCTTTATCATCCTTGTGGACGTTCGTTGAACTCTCCCCAGTATGCTCATGTCTCTCTTGTACTGGAGAGCTCAGAACTGGACCCAGTACTCCAGGTGTGGCTGAGTAGAGAGGATCAATGGACTGGCAATACTTTGCCTAATGCAACCCAGGATTCCATTTGTCTTCTTTGCAGCAAGGACATATTGCTGGCTCATGTTCAACTTGATGTCCACCAGGACCTCCAGGTCCTTTTCTGCCAAGCTTCCTTCCAGGCAGGCAATCCCCAGCATATATTAATGCATGGAGCTGTTTCTCCTCAGGTGCAGGACTTTGCACTTCATGAGGATAAAGTTGAAGTGCACAATGGAATAGAACTTCAAAGGTGGAAGAAATGTAAGTTGACAAATATTTATGAGTTTCCCCAGAAGCTCAAGAGCCATTGACTACATAACTGGTGCTGAAAGGAGCTTGTTGCACAGTGCTGGCATGCAGGGACAATAGTGCCTTTGGTTGGACTATTGAGAGGTAAGCCTTTCTAAGGAAGTCACATGAGAATTGGATGGCTTTTGTCTTTAGCCCGGAGTATGATGCAGTTTACCCATGAAGCCTAAAAAGCAGGAGTGTTAACAGAAGATCAGAAGTTATCACAGGCAGAGTTACCCTCCTGCTAAGTGGTGAGAAGCAAAGGTATTCACCAAAGTGAATGGCCAAGTCTATATTAGTGACTTAAATGGTACTTAGGAATATTGTGGGGCCTTGGAGCTTTGGACTGTGAGATTGTTTCAATGCCTCCAGTGTGGTTTTGGCCAAAGCCAATTATCAGGGTCCTGAACTCAGCAGGGGCTCAGGATCATTCCAAATTAGTGGCTGCAAGGGGTCACCCATTATTGGAGAGATAGACAATGATTGTGCCCATCTGTCTTCTCCATCCCAGATCACAGTCCTGAGAACACTAGATACAGGGAAGATTAGGGTACACATAGCAGCTCATTTGTCCTCAAGTTTTGCATATGGCCTCCACCCATCTTGTTCTGCCCCCTGAACTGAATTCTCACTGCTGCCCCTTCCCAGCCTAATGATCTACCCTATCCCTAGCCTAGTCCCTATCCAGATGCTAAAGTCTCACCAGTCACAATAATCTAAACTAAAGGGTCTGGGAAAACTCCTGTTCTTGCTATCCTCTCTTCCTTGTAGCATAGATTGTTGGCTAACCCAAAACCAGAATGAATGTGTTGTTTTATATCAGAGCTTGTTTGCAGACTTTCTTTTCAGTCTGCCACAGTTAGTACAGAAGTAAAATACCTGGAAATTGGGAACTTTGGTGCAGCAGAGCTGAGTGTGTGTTAGATGTCTGTCTTTGAGATGATATGAGTGAACATATGTGAAAGAGGTCTGTATGAACGTGTATGACATGTATGAACCCTTGTGCATTGCCCTAGATGTATTTGCTGAAAGAGGGAGAAAGAATTGCAGACAAAAACTTAACCACCTAAAGCTAAAGCTGCTTCAAACATATTTTCAAGCAGGTGAATCTTACTTCTACTGTTAGGCCTTGCAGAATTCTCAAAACCATCTCTGAAAAAATCCAAACAATCCAATTAAAAGAAAAAAAAAACAAAACAAAAAAGCAACAAAACAACTTCAACAGATTATTTCATCAATCGTTGTTATTTTTTTATATTAAATGAAAACAACAGTCCATTCACCCTGGACTTTTAGAAGACAAATACTCAGATTCTGAAGAATTTCTACCACTTCTATCCTCCAGCTATGAAATTCCAAGTTTATTCCTTAATCCTGAGGAAAAATATACAAAGCAAAATGCACTTGTTAGCAAAATATTTATCTTCTCATTAGTCTCCATTGTTATCAGTATCGTTTCATTTGCCATACGTTTCTCATTTTAAGCCTTGCTTCAGATACTCCTAAATTCTGCTTGGAAAGTATGAAAATGATTATGAATTCAATAAAATTTTAATAGTATATTCTTGATATGTTTTTCATGTTTGTCATCTTGACAGATTGGTGTAGTGGAATCTCAGTTTTACTGTTTCCCCTTGAAAATAATTTTAGCTCCCCTTGAGAAAGAAATCAATGAAGCTAAGACATTTTTTATCTTCAAAATGTGAGATTTTTTGTCACAGGATGTCATGTGCATGAAGACGCATGCTGAGTCACTCCCACAGCTGCACCACGTCGGTTCTATTAGTTCCAATTCAGAAAAGCGAAGAAGTAGCACATTTCTCAGAGGCAGAGTATACTGAGAGTCAAGACACAGGAAGGAATTCCTCAGCATAGTTGTGCTTAGCTGGGAGATACACCATTTGTAACATTTAAGGATGAAATAAAAGCATCATGTTGGACTGTCCCCACACAGCACTTATGTATGCTTTTTATGTGTATGAACTGAGTGAATTAAAGAGGAACCTTATAAGCTCAACTATACCTGACTAGAAGCTGTACGTGTAACTCTGAGGCACTAACATGTCACTATATCCATGCATTCTATGTATGCTCCAAAGGACAAGGGAAGTCCTAGAGATGGAGGTGGAGATAGATCATGCATCACTCAAATGCAGTCATCAGAAAAATGAGCTGCAATCTCTTATCCAAGTCTCTACATGACATGCAAAATGGAACTCTAAAACTTTGTAATTCGACCAAGTTGAAGAGCTGTTGAGAGAGATTTCAGAAAGCACAGCTCTATTGTGAGACCATCAACTAAATTAAAGGTACTTAAAGGTTCAGCCTCGAGAAGAGAAGGCTCCTGGGTGATCTTATAGCAGTCTTCCAGTACCTGAAGGGGGCCTACAGGAAAGCTGGAGAGGAACTTTTTACAAGGATGTACAGTGAAAAAGGGCAATGGATTTAAACTCAAAGAGGGGAGATTTAGATTACATATAAGGATGGCGGTGAGGCACTGGGACAGGTTGCCCAGAGATGTTGTGGATTCCCCATCCCTGGAAGTGTTTAAGGCCGGGGTGGATGAGGCTTTGAGCAATCTGGTGTAGTGGAGGGTGTCCTTGCTCATGGCAGGGGGTTTGGAACTAGATGATCTTTGAGGTCCCTTCCAACTCAAACCATTCTATGATTCTATGATTCTATGATTCTATGATTCTATGATTCTATGATTCTACTTTCTCAAAGCACAGAAACGCTGGACCTTGTTAATGAATGAATTTTTTAAAATGTTTATACTAAAACAGACATTTTATTTTTGTTAACCTTTCTTTAAATTAAGACTGCTGATATTTATTCCAAAATGTCAGAGGAAAACACATGGAACTGCAGGTTTCAGCCTTGGTCTTAAGTTTGACCTAATTTCAAGCATCTAAAAGCCAGCATGTAGGAAACTCAAAAAATGATGAAAGCCGAGACAGTGAGATAAGGCACAAAAAATACACAATCTGCTAAGTCTGTCATGTGTATGTCATGTAGGGATGCTATGCTGTGACGGTTGGCCTTGACTAACAGCCATGTCATGGATCCTCTTCCTCTGACCTTGATGTTCCCTCTGTTGTTTCTCACCTTGTGTTCCCTCCTCCTCTTTCCATCTGGCATTTTCATCCCTTTCAGATATGGTTTCACAGAGGTGCCATCACCTTGGTTGATGGACTTAGCTGTGTCCTTTGATGGGTCCATTGTGAAGCTGCCTGGAACAGAATGGAATCAGCCATGTCTGACATGGAGCCACCCTGACCTGTCCTTACAAAGGCCACTCCTGCAGTTACCCTGCTACCAAAACCTTGCCATGGACACCCTATATATATACCTTTGTCACTGCAAATTAAAAATCATGCTTTTAGCAAAAGATTTTTTTCCATGATTTATGACTTATGATTCATTAAAGTTTAAATGCAATCTCAGAGCTGCTGAAAACAAACAAACAAAACCCTTATCTTAAAATTAGAAAGAATGTACTGATTAAAGAATACAAAGAAATAAATTGTTAGAAAAGTTCGAGAAAAAGAGGAAGAAGTCTAACCTCCTCCACACACACAAAAAATAGTATGAAAACGTCCCTCTGAATGTCCCTTTACTGAGTTTGGTTTATGTACCCCAAGAAATGGTGAAGGATGTGTAAATGCTCACAACCATAACTAGTATAAACCCTAATATGAATATTATACCAGAAGTCATGATATCTGTTCTATCTAGGAGAGAACTCTTACATATTTAAGAAGCTTTTATATACGTAATGCTCTATATAAGAATTTCTGCATGCTTGCTAACCTTAAGAAGCAAATAGAGAGTGGCCAGCCTCTCAAGGCAGTCAAGACATCAGAAGATCTTTAGGGAAGAGAGGACCAGTTTCAGTTCTGTCAGTATCATCTCAGAGGGTGGAGGTGCTGCTGGAGCTGTTCCCTCTGCACAGTCATTCAAGATTGCTCCTGGAGTACAATCCTGCAGAGCAGTTAAGAACAAAGCTGAGATTCAGACGAATCGTGCTCCAGTGAAACATATTTTGTGTGTCTTTCATAACTATATTTCTGGTTTTTAGTCAATTGGTCAACCTCATACTTTGCAAGAATAAACTTGGCTTCTCCCCTAACCTTGCCTAGTAAGAAGCACATGCTTGAAGCTGCCTACCGTGCCCTGCAATCTCGAATGGATCGATTGCTCTCCCCACCTCAGGCACTGCTGATTTACTCTTAGTGCCTGATGTCAACATGTTTTCAAGCTCTGAAGGGCTCTGCATGGAACTATGAGAGTCATTCTGAGTACTAGTGACATCAGTTGTCAGGTAAATGGAGAAAAATGTGCCATAGCCCGTGCAGTTCAGTCTTTTGCAACAGATGGAGTCAGGAGCGGAAGAGGCAGTGTTACCTGCACTGCGTTGGGTCAGCAGAGAAAAACATTAGCCTATAAAGAAGTGTTACCAGCTTGGAATGGTAAAAATTGATGTAGCCTCAGTTCAGTCTCCTTCCTATGTGGATCTGTCTTGCCAGACTCAGTTCTTATTAAACACTAATTGTATCAACACTGTATATGTGTAGAGCTAGTTCAACAGCATGGTCAGCAAGACTGGATGGTGAGGTTACCTGTCTGCTTCACCTTGTGTCCTGTGAAACATACCTGTCTCAACTACAGCCAAGAGAGATACATACATTAGAAGGTTATTGTTTCTTGTACCAGCATGAATGACAGCAGGTTTTCCTCAGACATCTATCACATCTCTTGAGGTTGCCATTTGGTGGAGTTCCTGCCAAGTTTATTCCCCTTTTTTACACCTGTATTGGTCCTTTTAGCCTTCACACTCTTCAGGAAAGCAGATGTTGGGGTGCCACCCCAGTGAAGTATCATTATGATTCTTCTCCTGCACAGTGCATTCTCCCTTCCCTTCGGAATTATTTGATGACACATTTCCTTGTTCAAAACTATGGAAGCCAAGAGAACATATGGTCCATATTTTATAATAAACCTCTGGCAGCCTGCCTCTACGGATGTTTTAGCACATTATGGGGACTTGATAGCTTGCAGCATTTCCTTCTTAGACAGATCATTTCCTGGTAGTTAGCGTTGGCTGTGTTGACAGCTGCAAGTTTGTGTTGGGACAAAGAAACATTTACATGTAATGAATAGCAGTAAAATGCCTGTGTGATACAGCATTGAGAGATATTAGGGTTTGCACTAAGAGCTGGACTACTGGCCTTCTTGAGACAGCAAATGAAGAGCTTTCTCTCATCGTAAAATGCTCGTTGATGCTCCCTTCCATTCATAACCCTTTTTTCTTAAATGCAGTGGCAACATTCATATTAGTCCGTCTTCACGATAGAGGATTTCCAAATTCTGAACTCACCTAAAGATATTTTGCATCGATTTTTCTCAAGGGTTATAGATGAGGCTTTTAGCAACCTGGTGTAGTGGAGGGTTTCCCTGCCCATGGCAGGGGATTTGGAACTAGATGATCTTTGAGGTCCCTTCCAACCCTAACCATTATATGATTCTATGATATGAAGTTTCTTCTCTAGTTGCTGTGTCTTGCCTCTGAGCCACAACTTTCTGACCCATGCACTTGAGCTGATGCAATTACTTGTTGGTTTTCCTGCTAGAGCAGTTCCACAAGCAGTAGCATTAAACGGAGGGACAACTGAACCATGCCATGTGTAGGAAGAGATCTGCTTGAAGTGAGATTGAAATCACATCACATGAGTCCACAGAAAGTATTACTCCATTCATAGATACTCTTGTCTTTTCATCTGTTCTCAAATTTGTATTTTCTCTCTATCTTTGCAGTGTTCCTACCTTTTCTAAGACTCAAATTATAGCTAATTCACTTCTCCCACCAAAAAAAATGAGAAGCTGAAGAAGCTGGAGGCAGGATCAGTTGCCTAAAGAGAAGTGGACTAGATAGTATCATACAATCATAGAATGGGTTTGGTTGGAAGCGACCTTTAAATATCATCTAGTCCAAACACCCTGCCATGGGTTAGGGCATCTTCCGCTAGACCAGGTTGCTCAAAGCCCCATCCAATCTGACCTTGAATACTTCCAGAGATGAGGCATCTATAACTCCTCTGGGCAACTTGTTTCAGTGTTTCACCACACTCAGAGTGAAGAATTTCTTCCTTATGTCCCGTCTAATTCCACCCTCTTTCAGTTTAAAACTGTTGCTCCTTGTCCTATCACTGCATGTCCTGGTAAAAAGTCTCTCTCCATCTTTCTTATAAACCCCCTTTATATATTGAAAGGCTGCAATAAGGTCTCCACAGAGCCTTCTCTTCTCCAGGCTGAACAGCCCCAACTCTCTCAGCCTGTCTTGATAGGAGAGGCGCTCCAGCGCTCGAATCATCTTCATGGCCCTCCTCTGGATTCACTCCAACAGGTCCACGTCCTTCTTATGTTGGAAGTTCCAGAGCTGAATGCAGTACTCCAGGTGAGGTCTCAAGAGAGCAGAGTGGAGGAGCAGAATCACCTCCCTCAACCTGCTGGTCACACTTCTTTGGATGCAGCCCAGGATATGGTTGACTTTCTGAGTTGCAAGTACCTATACCTAGGCTCATACTTAATTTTTTGTGCACTTGAGATGCCATAGCCAATCAGGCTGCTATAGTGGATCTATGCCTACATAACAAATATGGCGTTAAGTCCTGTGTAAGACCCATGCTCTTCTAGGTGGGCAGCTGGAAGACTGGTAGAATAGTTTGTTGTGACGAATATGTCCCTGAACACCTATTCAGGCAATAGAATCACAGCTATGTGAAATGTAGCTCCCACAGTTACTTTGGTCTTTGTCTTGTAAATCCCACTTCAGGGACAGGAACTTGTCTTTTTGCTGCTCTTACACACCCAGCCGTATAACGTGGATAGTAAACAGAGATCAGCTACTTATTATTTATTACTTTTTTTTTTCACACCCTCCAGGCAAATGCTTCACCTCAGCATCTTAAATAGGACTGTGTTCTTGCAGAAAGTCAGCTACATATTTTGGCAAGGTCTCAAAGGAACGAGACCAAGAACACAGAAAAAAGCCTATTCTATTTATTGCACATAGCTCAGGTGGTTCCCACCCCCAACCCATTCCCACTCATTCATTCCTGCTTCTGTTAAATTATCTCAGTTTTGAAAAAAAATCCTCTTAAACCTGCATTTTTTATGATCTGGATTATTTCACACTTTAAAGCGCAGGCACAGAAATGAGTGAGTTGTAACCTCTGATGATGGGAGAAGGCTGAGAGCAGGAGTCAGTAAGCAGCTCTGAGCATTATCCTTGGAGACTCGGTTCATCTGGGTAATGAGCTCAATGTCTATGCTTTGTGGACATGAAATATTAACTTGGAGAAGTTTGGAGTTTTGTTGTCTATTATCTAAAGGTGCTAAGCATAGTACGAGGCAAACACAGACAATATCTACTACCTGACCTTTACCTTAGAAGATTTGTCTTCCTAACCCAGGCCAGAGCAGATTCTCTAACCTCACCCTGCAGTTATGGTCCTCCAAGGACAGGTTTCTTCCTATTTACAGCTACTTCCTAGAAGTGTCCAGACTCAGTGAGACACCCACAGTCCTCTAAAAAGTAAAATGGTAGACACCTAGTTTGAGTATCTAACAAAAATGTTTTACTAAATATAGATATCCAGACTTCAGGCAGTTGAAGTTGATTGAACTGACTCAAACCACCAAGTCTTTTTTGAACAATGAACAATGTTTAATAATTATTTATTATTATTTATTATTTATAATTAATTGTTATTTTTTCCCTCTGTTTCCCGTGGAATCTTATTTCATCTCCCTCCTCCCAACACTCTCATATAGTTTTCAGTTCACTTCATTCTCTGAGTACAAGATCTCTTGGACCTAGTCTACCATGATTTTCACTGAAAGTCAGCATTTAATTCCTTCAGGATTCAAGCTAGGTTTGTGGAAGTCCCAACTTGCTCATACAGAGGCAGAGAGAGGAAGGGTGTGCCCTTGAGGAATCCTGCAGGCAGAAAGCCAGTCAAAACCCCAGTAAAACCTGATCAAAACAATTTGGTGCCAACATGATAAAATCATATCTCATATTTAAGATCCCACTATACAGAGGATCGCATCGCTCCTCTCAGGCAGAAAGGTTATGAGGCTGGTGCTGGTTGCTCTGATGCATATAGCCAACATTGCTAGTGGCAGTACTCTTCTGCCCCCGATATCTCCTGGAGCAAACTGTGGGGGCTGAGAAGGGGCTGAAGTAGCTCATCTTGTGAAGGCACAATGTGCTTGTTGTTTATTCAAGCCGCCTCCAGTCTGCTGCACTCTATGTCCTAGCCTATGAACACATCAAGATGCCATTAACAGGCTTCCTGATGACACTGATCTCTGCTATTCTGCATAACTGTGTGCACAAGAAGTCTAGCCATGAAGATCTAGATAGATGTATCCGTCATTTAAATTGTGTCTCTGGAGTTGTAAGGTGGATATTAGATGCTAATGTATGGCCTCAGATGAAATGGGCTTTGAACTGAGTATTTACTAAACTTTTCTCCTCATCATTATTTCTTACCCTTCTGCCTTCTGCTTTCAACAGGTCATTAAAGCTGCTGAGGACATACGGTGCGACAGATAAAGGCTGAAAAAAATCAAGGTATTTAAAAAATTGGTCCTTCATTTGCAGACTGGGCACTAAACCATTCAGGTGTGTTTTGAAGTGACATTTTGAGGAGATGGTTGTGTATAGTAATGACACATATTACTTATCAAGGAGGGAGGAATATCAGATTTTGCCAAGAAAAAAAAAAAGAAGTTTCTGAAATAGGATCCTCACTCAATTGAAAAGCTTTGAAAAGGGAAGATGGGAAAGAGATGAAAAAGACAACGGCATTGCACGTCACATGGATGACTGACTGCAGGAGGAATCCAGGGGAGCAGAAAATGAGACTGCATTGGTATGAGGCAATAAGATGAAAAAAATCCAGACAGAGAAAGAGATGTAGTCTTGAGAGTGGTGGCGCACGGTGATAACAGTCACCGATGGCGTGTAAACTTGACTGCAAACATCTTTCAAACACCTTTGGAATTCACTTTGCTCCTCAGCTATGTTGCTCGCTTCACACTCCTTCTGGGCCTCACTTTTTGAGCCTGGAAGTTTACCAGGTTTTGCACAGCACTTACCACAAAGGAGCATGAAATACTGCCATATAATGAATTTAAGGGTTGGAAGCTCCATGTCTGTTCATGACTGTGCTGGGTCTCCATGGCAAGGAAATTGATGCATGTCAGTCCTTAGGGCATGGGCTTGTTTGGTCCCTCCGAGGAATTGTGTATCTCTCTTTCGAGCAAGGGCTGATTCAGCCTGTGCTTTCAAATAGCACCTGCCTATCTGTGGAGTTGAGACGTGCCTCTCCTTGTCCTATTCTTTTGTCTTCCACAGAAACTGCCGGAGCACACTGTCAGGCATCTTCCTTGCCCTGCACTGCAACAAGTTGCCAAATACGCACAGACTGCACCAGTGATGCTGTAGGAGTCTGGCCGTAGTGTTCTCTGTCTCATCTTACATTTGTCCCTGGGCAGAAGAATAATCTTTGCTCACATACCTCACTATGACCTTCATCTCGTTCAGTTCAGCTAGCAAGTTAGATCGAGACCCTTCTGCTGCAGTGATCAAAGGAGGAACAGTTAGACTTTCTGAATGCTGCTCTTCAGGCTCTTCATATGGAGCAGAGAGAGTGGCTCTTCCAGCATCCTCAGATAAATAGTCTGCTGTGCATACATCTGAGAGCAAACGTATCTGTATTGGAGTAGGGGTCTATTCAGCACCCCCTGGGAATCGAGGCATGTCTTCAGCCCTCCGTAGGAAACAGTGTATATCATGGAAGCAGAGGCCCCCCTAGGAGTTACTGCACATCTATCCTTGCAGCATGGGCTTATTTAGCCCTCCCTGGGAATCAATGCGCGCCTATAGCAAAAATGTGGTTCTGTGCACCCATCCCTAGGAAGTAATGTGTGTCTCTCTGTGCAGCTGAAACCTGCTCAGACTTCCCTGGGAATTAATGTTGGAATTGGGGTGTGGGCAAAACAGATCCCTGCAAACACCCCTCTCAGGTATAGCACCTGCCTGTCTGTGGAGTGGGAGCCTGGGAACTCTCCCCGGGAGTTATTGGATGTATCTTGCTGGAGCGGATGCCAATGTCATGCTCCCTAAGAACCAACGCGTTTCTCAGAGCAGGGACCTATTCAGTACACACTTACACGTAGGACCTATCTGTCTGTGCAGCACAACTGTGTTCGTCCCTCCCTGGGAATGAAGGCGTGTCTCTCCTTTTAGTGGTGGTTGATTCTGTTAAGGGATCTTATGAGATGTGTCCACCACCTTCATCCTGTCCAGCCCAGGACCTCTTCTGCCTCGCCGCTGGAGCCCAGCTCAGCATGCCTGGGAACCTGTGGCTTCTGCCCAGGCTGAGGGATGCAGCTGCCACTTTCCTATTTGCAGATTCCACCAGTAGTAAAGCTGAGCACGCATCCCAGAGACACACACACAGAGGAACACACACAGGGGACACGGGCATGGCCAGTAACAGACTGCCACAGACGTGGCGCTGCCTTCAATAGCACCCACATATAGGAATCGTGTAAAACAAAATAGGCAGCCAAGTCTTCCCCTGCCTTGCTCCTCCTCTGAAGCTGCTGCCCCTGCCCAGATCTTGGGCCCTCTTACCTGTTTATGTGTCCACTGCTTGCTGGCTAGTCCATCTTGGTGCTCACTAACAAACTCACACACAAATGCTCGTCCCAGGCTCCACACTTGCAAGTCCTCCTGGGCATACTAGCACAGACTAGTCTGCCTGATACCCCAGCCCACACCTGAGGCCACTCTACTCACCATCTAGTCCAACTTGAAGTTTTTTAGTGAATACACACATCCTTCCCCCGTGCATACCCATTTTGGGGAAGTTACAGTCACCCCCTCTAGCAGAAGACACCAAGCACATGGGCTGTGACCTTCAATTCTGCTCCAGATGCTGGTGCTGAGCCCTTCACTTTCCTCATTCATGCCAGTACCTCCCAGCAGCTGGTTTTCAGGACACACAGCATTCCCACCCCAGTGACTGGCAGCGAAGACCCCCATTTGCTTCAGTAGCTAAGGTTGAGCCTGCACTCACTCCAGTAGCTGACACTATGGGCCAGGGGTGCCTACACCCCAGTCTGATTCCAGTAACTGGCACCCAGTCCATTCACATGAGTCCCTCTGCTAGGTGTCACTCTGGGCACGAAGTCTGGAGGACCAGAGAGCTGTGGCCTACCCAACTAGGGACCCTCACTCACTTCAGTAGCTGACACCACACATCTCATCTGTAGCTGGCTCTTAGTTCTTGCAGCAGACATAGACATGAGATAGTGAAATTATGCAGAGACATAGTTGAGAAAAGATTTAATAAGAAGATAGGACAGACTGTGGTGATCAGGTGCAGAGCTCAGCCAGACAAACATGCTGACCACCTGTTTTACATGCAACGGACCCCTTTTATATTCTTTTCTTTCAGCCCCCACCCCGCTTCATTCTTCCTTCCTCCCTCTTCTCCCCGCAGGTCCCCTCTGGGTTTGTACAACTCCATCAATTCCCACACCCCTCCCAGCCCGGCGTCTGTCATGTCTCCTGATTTACAGTCAGTTGCAAAGTCCAGGTTGATCTTCCTGGAAGCATTGCCTGTAGTTTCCTGGTAGCCCATCAGTTATTACGAGTGGCAAGGTTTGTTTCTTGTCATTGTCTCCATGTTTGTTTGGTCAGGTCTGTGTCTCTGTATATTTTGGTCTCTGGCTTCCCCTTTTCCCTCAGTTGACGAGGTCCTTGATAAGATCATCTCACTGGAACAAATTCAGACCTCTGATGGAATCCAATAGCTGGAAGCTAAAGACAGGTATATTCTGATTAGAAATGGGATGACAGTTTTTAGCAGGGGTGATAATTAAGCAAATAAGCTAGCAAAGTTTGTGGGTCTGCTTGCACTATAATGGTCTCATCTGTATTTGAAATACAGAGAGAGTAGCTGTGAGACCAGAATGATCTCAACAATAAGTTCTTCCAAAAATCCATCTTTAATTTTTACAGAGAACTTTGGTAATGACTTAAATATTTCTCCATCATTACCATTCTAAAGTAACCCTTTTCAAACTATTGTAAAGCAAAATAATAATCAGATTTTATCTGATAAATTGCAAAGAAGATGCTGATAAGCTAATGAGTGAGGAAGCAAAGGAAGTAATTTAGGAGGAAGTCCTCCCAGGATGACCTGGCATGGGCTCAGGATAGCGTGCCTTGTACAATCCAGAGAACAGACTCACTCTTACATTGTCGCACTAGTTGTGCAAGCAGTTACTAACTATGATGGCAAAAATAAGACCTAAATGATGGGTGATACTGCAGTGGAGGAAGATACGCCACCAAGATGAGCTGCTGTCTGCAACCATGCCTGTACAACTGCTCTGAAATCAATGTGGTTGCATGGCTACGACTGTGGACAGCCTTCGGCATAGTGTTGCAAGAGTTCAGTCACACTGAGTGGTTACGTCACACTGAGTGGTTACCTCACTTGTGTTAAATAACATTTGGAAAATGTTTCGGAATCAAATGAGCAGCTCAGTCAAGAGATGCCAGTCTTCATTTCTGAGTGCCTCCTCTGCATGTGTCCTCGCATGTGTACACATGAACTAAGTGTGTAACTTCACACTTACATGTTTCCTACTCAGGTCCATTATTGAGTATCTTTTGAGCATTTCTTACATGAGTTAAAAAGGAAACACATCTAAAGGTGAAGATTTTGAGGGGAGATGAAGGAAGAACTTGTCATGAGGGCCTCATTGCAAGGTTGTGGTTGATTGACCTTAGCTAGCAGGTAAGACCCCCACATCCTCCCCACCCCACCCCCCCCCCCCATCCCATCAGTTGCTCACTTACTCCCCTAAGTGATATGGAAGAGAGAATCAGAAGGGCAAAAGCAAGAACAACTCATGAGTCAACATAAAGTCAGTTTAATAAGTAAGGCAAAGCAGTACCTACAAGCAAGGCAAAATAAGGTATTCATTCACTACTTCCCATCAGCAGGCAGGTGTTCAGCCATCTCCAGAAAGCAGGGCTTCATTGTGGGCAATGATTACTTGAGAAGACAAATGCCTTAACCACAGTCATCCCCCCTTCCTCTGTCTGTCTCCGAGCTTTTATAGCTGAGCATGACATCATGTGGTATGGAATATCCCTTTGGCCAGCTTGGGTCAGCTGTCCTGGTTGTGTCCTCTCCCAGCCTCTTGTGCACTGCCAGCCTACTTGCTGGAGGGCAGAGTGGGAAAGGGAAACAGCCTTGATTCTGTGCATGTGCTGTTCAGCAATAGCTAAACCATTGGTGTGTTATCAACACTGATTTGGTCACAAATCCAAAACACAGTGCAATGCAGGCTGCTATGAAGAAAATTAGCTCTATCTCAAGCAGACCCAGTACGAAGGTTCATTTTTAATTCTAACACAGTTGGTAGCAGAGTTAATGTATAAAACACTGCTGACAGATGCCTTTCATGAATTCTACCAAAGCCTTCTCTCAGTTCTGCTCACACCGATCCCTCCACAGACAGAAGGCTGCAGTTTTATCAGCAGCAGCTGCAAGGGCAGAGAGACAAAGAATGTGTCTTTACTGCCAGGTGGCTGAACAGGGACATGCCTCTCAGTTCTCATGTTTTGCTTTCAAGATATTTTGGTTACTTTACCATCCTGTTTACCAAAACTCAGTTAATCAAAGTTCTTAATTAAATAAGGATTAGTTTTACCCCTCAGGACTTGAGAGTACTATTTCCTGGATCCAGAAAACCAGAAGTCAATATCCCCTGGACAGCTTCCCAGCACAGCGCTTGGAGAGAGCCACACTGCAGCTTGCTGAAAGCCAGTTATGCTCCAAGTTCCCGCACATCCCACACTCACACAAGGGATGGCAGAGCTGGCTTTACAACTTCCATTTCTTGTCAAGCATTTAATTCAGCAAATTCCCAGTCTCCTTAAGTTAACTCAAGGTATATATCCCAAACTGCTCTTCTAGATTTTGTACATTTTAATGCATTTGGGTTCCAAAAGACTACTTATGTGGATGCTTTCTTTCCTTCCTGTATATCTCACTTGTAAAGAGAGCAGCAGGTGCCATATGTACAGCTAAGGCATCTGTCACTACTTGCCTTTATAAAGCACAGATATCTCCTGATACTGAATTTCCAGTAACATGCTGTGACTCGGAAGGTCGTTACTTTGCATTTGTTTCAATATACAGCACATAAGATGATTCAGCAGAAGCTTCTGCTGGGGAAATGCATTTGTAGTGATATCCATTCAGTTACAGCACTTCTGTTCCATGAGATGTCATCAGTGATATTGTGCTGCACGCAGATAGCCAGGACTGTTTTGCAAGTTTTATACCAATAAAAATGTTTTTCTGAATGTATCTAGATGTATGTATCATCTAAATCCCGTGTTTTATAAAGTCATGAATCTTATTTTGAGCTTCATCAGTATCTACTTTCCCCACAAAGTGACGTGTCTAGGTGTAATTATCAGCACTTTCTCTGAGACTTAAGTCACTCATGTATAGAATATGTACAGTAAACTTGAACACTAGCAAAAGTTTTAACTAGATTTAAAAATAGCAAAATACTAAATTAGTAACCATCTGAATTTCAGAAGACTGTCCTGATAAAAAAGCCTGCAGTGCATGATTTTGAAAGCAAATTACTTATAAGACAGTTCTATCCTTATCAGACACATTAACTTCTGTGTGGCCAATTGCTGGTTTTTACCTTTAAAAATTGCAGTGAAGCAAATACTGTACATAAATGACATTTGAAAATGCCTGCTCAGTGTGTTTGCTTCACATTGGGATTTTTTTTCTAGTCTTCTTTGCATGAAGAATTTCATTTATGTTAGGCATAGGTTAGAGGTTTGTCATGGAAGATGATAGTTGAAGTTTTCAGAAATTTTGCAAATAAGTGTAAGCTGAGAAAGTCGACCTTCGAAGGCTTTGGAAACAAAGTTTTGAAACCTGTGGAGCAAATCTTAGCCTGCCAAATTAATTTAAGCTGTTGCACATATGCTACATAGGTTACAGAAAAATTATTTTAGATGTTTTGCAGATATTTTTCATGCTTAAAATATTCAGATTTTATGCCCTTTCATGCATGCAGCTAGAAGCCTCAGTTTTCATTCACCCAAGAAATTAACTTAGAAGGATGCATGAAACCTCCTCCAAAGTGACTTTTCTATATTGAAAAAGTCACTATCAAGTACAATAGTCTAATATCTTCAAACTTCTAACAAATGTTCCCTTCAGAAACTCCATCTCCGTGCTTCCTCATGATGCAATACACTCTCTGGCCTTACAGGATGATGAGGATTCGGATCTTGAAACTGGTATACTGGAAACATGCTACTGTCCCAGAAATGAGTGCTGATCATCTTGCAGTGAAGCTGATCTAAAGAATAATTCTCTGTAGGGAGAACTCATTTATCTGCAAGAACAAACAGAACATGATTTTCTAATAAGGATTTCAAAAGGATTGGTTTTTATCCTGCTGTGGAGACTGGAATATCAGAAAAGGAATATATTAGCAAGCAAATATGACTAGAGTCAAAGGGAATACACTACTAGTCTCTTCAACATGTGACGTAATTTTCCTGTTCGACATACGGCTGCTTATTTTTCTTGGAAAGTTCCTGCTATGTAGTCCCTTATGGAGTTCCTCTCCTTTGGTCTTCTCGTTCTAGGAAGAGCTCCTTGTGGGAATATATCAAAGAAGAAAAGTACACGAATGCACACTGAAAAGGCAAAAACATCAAGAAAAATTGTCAAGGGAAAGTGAAGCTACTATATATTTAGTGCAGTGTTGGCAGCAGCGCATTCAAACGTGCAGGAGACAAATGCAGGAGACAGGTATCATAAGTGCTTACAGAACACACAGATATTTCAATGTAATGAGCATTTGATGTCTTAGACAACTTTCTACAGAAGCAGAGAAAAAAGATGCAAAGATGTTTATGCAGAGCAAACTCTGAAACCTAGCCAGTAACTACTGTTAAAACTAAAAGGTGGCCCCTCAACTAAATGTCATTTTCAAAGAACAGGAAGGAATCTGAAAGCTGGATATTGAGAATACCAGCAGTGGGAAAAAGTTAAAGATGTGTCACTGTTCCAGCAGTGACTATTCAGACAGGTTCTGATTCATTGCTTTCATCAGAAGGAGGTGTGAAAACAGGATAAGCTGTATTACGTCTTAAAAGACTACTTTTTAAGTAAAGCCCCTATGATATTTTTTCAGCAACAAGTGACATTTCTTTCAGCGAAAATTACTTGATTGCCTGTAATTTACAAGATGTGTTGCTTCAAGAAATAATAATATCGACACTAAGGCTTTACCTTTCTTCATGTGGCACCTGCTCAAGACTTGCTTCTGGCTCCAAAAATGATCAACTTCTCATGGCAAAGTGACCATTAGGTTGAATTTGAGCAACAGCAACTGATGGCTGCTGTCATCACACCTGATAGCTTTGCAGTAACAAAGAACTACTCTGTGGTCTGTAACGGTCTGATAGGTTTTTTGCAAAAGTATTCATAACTGACATTGTTTCTTTTCCTTGGAGATCAACCAAATGCCTGCCATAAAAAGGGAGTGATGCTGGGAAATGTGTATAAGAATACATTTTTCTTCATTCAAGCTAGTAACCTCACCTAATGGGATTTATAGCTGTGTTGAGGGAAGTGCTGGCAGGGAATATATAAGAGTAAGGGTGGGAAGAGACCATAAAGTACACTGTGATGTCACATTTTTTTAAGAAAATTATCCATTAACAAGGAATCTCATAGACTTTGCATAGAGCTTCCTATGCAGTTCTCATGAAATGGAAGATTTAGCAGTAAAATGTGCATGAAAAGAGAAATTTGTGCTTCTGCCACACTGCACGCTGAAAAGCTCTGAGGGAAGCTATTGCATCTAACATGTTTGTGCCAGGCTTAGTCCATCATGCTCTCCTTTCCTGTGGCAAGTCTTTCTTCTAGGTGGCAACAGTTTCTTTTCTAGGGCAAAAGCCCTGAGACATTTTCCCAAATGCCCACCTGGAAGTGACCTACTTCAATTTTGCCTAAATGAAGGTGGCTTGGCCTGGCTCAGGGCTCCTGCTGTTAAAGTATAATGAGTAGCTTAACAGTTAAAAATCATCTTTAATGAGGCCTATTGTTGTCTCCCAAGAATTGTTCCCATTGCACTCACAGTAGCCACTTCACTGGATGGTTTCCCCTCCTTCGTATTCAGGCACGGACTCCAAAGTCCCTTTTCCAACCGTATTGCATGTGTGTGTGTGTTTGTGTGGGTGCAATCTCTTATGACTCTTTGCCATTTCCCCTGCAACCATGTCCCCAAAGCCCATCTTTGGGGCTGGCTGATATTGAGTGCACCCACCAAGTTGACTTATGTGGTTGATACTCTAAAGAGAAGGGATGCCATCCAGAGGGACCTTAACAGGCTTGAGAGATTGGCCCATGCAAACCTCATAAAGTTCAACAAGGCCAAGTGTATGGTCCTGCACATGAATTGAGGCAATCCTAAACATGGATACAGACCGGGCGATGAGTGGTTTGAGAGCAGCCCTGAGGAAAAGGACTTGGGGGAGCTGGTTGATGAGAAGCTCAGCATGAGCCAGCAATGTGTGCTTGCAGCCCAGAAAGCCAACCATATCCTGGGCTGCATTTAGATGCAGAAGGCATCTTAGAAGCGTGGCCAGCAGGTTAAGGGAGGTGATTCTGCCCCTCTACTCTGCTCTCGTGAGACTCCACTTGAGTATTGTGTTCAGCTATGAGACCTCTAACACAAGAAGGACATGGATCTGTTGGAACGAGTCCAAAGGAGAGCCACAAAGATGATCCAAGGGCTGGAGCACCTTTATTATGAAGACAGGCTGAGACAGTTAGGATTGTTCAGCCTGGAGAAGAGAAGGCTTTGTGGAGACTTTCTAGCAGCCTTCCAGTACTTAAAGGGGGCCTCCAAGAATGCTGGAGAGGGACTTTTTACAAGGGCATGTAGTTACAGGACAAGGGACAATGGATTTAAACTGAAGGAGGGTGGATTTAGATCACAGATAAGGAAGAAATTCTTCATTGTGAGGGTGGTGAGGCACTGGAACAGACTATTCAGAGCAGTTGTAGAAGCCCCATCTGTGGAAGTGTTGAAGGCCAGGTTGGATGAGGCCTTGAGAAACTTAGTCTAGCAGAAGGTGTCCCTGCCCATGGCAGGAGGTTGGAACTAGATGATCTTTAAGGTCCCTTCCAACCCAAACCATTCTATGTTTCTATGATTCCTTCAGTGTGTGATCCTGGGCAGGATCAACTTGCATGAATAGAGTGGTATAAATAGACGCAACGTACCTGAGTGATGGGATTAATATGTGTCACACAACTTCATTTCACTGCTTTGATTTTACTTGTTACTAAAGTAGAAATAGCTGTGAAAACAGGACATGTCTAATCCGAGCACTCCAAAATCTTGAGAATGGATCAAAATAATTACATTTTAAAATAATATATTCAAAATTTTGTTTACCTGAGTTCTTGCTTTTGAAAATTATTTGATTATGTATTGAAGGATTTTTGTTTGCTTTGTTGCTTTTTTCCATGTGTAAGCTTACTGTTAAAGCAACCAAGATGCCATGGCATTCACCTAACCTGAGGTCCCAGGTATTTAAGTAAAATACGAGAACCATGACTATGCTGAGAGAATCTTCAGCATAAAAATCCCGTGTGCCTGTATTCAAGCAATTTGAATGATACGCAGCATGGATGGAGGTCTCAGGGTAGCTAAGATGTGGACAGATGCTCGCTCGTGTTGTAGTTTAAGCTGATCTGTTTGAATCTGAGTTTGCACTATAATGCTAATTATAATGTGAGTTATTTTGGCTAAGCTGAAAGATATTAACTGGTCAGGGTGAGGTTAATGTTTTGTTTATTGCACCTAGTTCATACCAGCATGAATATGGCAACAGAAGAGATGTTTTTAGTCCCAATTTAGTTTACTGCTATTGCAGAAGTTTGTTGCTCAGAACCTTGTTCATAAACAAGAGCAAGCTTCTGGATTTATACCAGCTGTGAGTTCATCGATGGCACCCTGAGGACTGGAGTGATTCAAGTGAGATTCTAAGCAGTGGAAGAGCATAATTTGGAAATGAGTCCAAATTGGAAGAGAACAGAGAAAATACTATCTAAACTGGGAAAACGTGTCACTCAGAAACGCCAGGACTCAGGCCAGATCGACTAAGAAGCATAGTTAAGCCCACAGCATTACTGTTTGATTTTACTACTCACAGAGATCTATGAAAAATCCCAGATGCATGGGAAAGATTAGCAATCAAGAGTGTGCAAACACATTACTTAAACAACAGTGAAAAACATGTTTTATGTCAATACATCATTTTTACAGAGATTAGAATTTCTTTTTCTTTCTTCAGTGCAAAATTTTCTCACTTTTTTTCCTAAAAATCTAGTATGCTATAAGCTCCTTTCCCTCCACATATTTCAGAGCAGTTTTAAATAAAAAAATACCTATTTAACTTCAGTTATTGCACTCTGTAGATATTATCTTGTAATGGAAATTTTGCTCTGTGGTGTTATTTTTTTTTTATTTTGAATATAATGCGTTTCTAAAACTCCAATCCAACAAACTCCTTGAGTACCAGGGGGTCCATACAAGCAAGTTACAACTGAACCACAACATCATGTGGCCTCTCCCTTTGCCTCACGGTCTCCTCTTAAAGCCCATATAGGTATGATGGGGTACATAGAAAGTGGTGACAGAGCATGTAGACATATAGGGTATTTCTGAATATCAGTAGTATTGGCTGAAAGGGATATCCAGGGCTTCATCCAAGCTTCAAATGACGCAGAAAGAAATTGTTCTTCTCGTGTTAGGAAGGAAGCCTTATCCCTGGAAAGCTGCAAGGGAAGCATCTGCACACGGAGAGCTACTGTGAGGACGCTGGTGGGCAGCACCTTTTGCTCCAGCTGGGGCAGAAATCACAGCTGTTTGGGGAGAGAGGAGAATAAGAGATGGGATAGGAGTGTAGAATGCCCTGCTTGAAAGACGAAGCAAGTAAAGCAGATAGAGACAAAGTTCAAGTTGGAGATGAGGGAAAGTGGTCAGGACACGGGATGGGTACTCAGGCACATTTGCTTTCTAAGGGAGGCAGAAAGAGATGAAAGCTGTCTGTAAGGCTCTGCCTGCCTATCCTATCTCACTTCTGAGGAAAGAAGATGTCCAGGGATTCTACTCAGAGAGCAAGTGAGGACACCTTCCTCTCACCGCTGATGTCAAACAGCTACTTCTGCTTTGAGAGACAGCACAATTTTGATAGCCAATTTTGTTTGTCTTCCTGCAGAACTGAAACTGATATGATTTTAGCTTGACAACTTCGGCAGTAGATTTTACATCCTTCCTTCTCTCGGAATTTTTTTAGAATGTTGTGCAACTTTGACTTACAGATATGAAGTGATGGAAAAGCTACCATGTGTAGAGTGTGAGTCTTGTAGACCCAGATGTAGATTTACATGTAAATGTATTATTATTCTTTCTTTTTCTGTAACAGTTATATCTGGACCAACAATTATTAGAATTATAAGATTTCAACTATACTAAAAATAATTTATTTTTATATAATTATTATATAATATGTATAAGCTGTGCTTCCTCTTGCTCATAAGTAACATTTTGAGCATTAATAGCAGCAAGAAGTAGAAAAAGTTACAGATTAAATGTCAGATCCTACCTTTATCTTCATCCTTTTAAACCAATTGTTTTCGCTCTACATTCTAAAGCCAATTAGGACACAAAATCAGCTACAATATTCCTTATTGTTCAATACCACTAGCTCCAAGGCTAGTTACCACTAGCTCCAGCCCTTTCTTGAGGAATCAAAGTGAGGAAGGAGGATAGAAACAATGATTTGAGGTTCTCAGTAAATTGAGATCATGGGAATGAACGTGCTGTGAAGTCCATCGTCCTGTCTCTGACACTGGCCAGCAGTGGGTCAGTGGGGACAGTGAACATCATCAAGACACTGACATCCTAGGGACAATTTGGCCTCTTGCACACGATGACAAATGGTTGGTGCATAGCCCTGACTGTAGACAATCTTTTTTCAAACACTTTACTTAATCTCTTTACTTTCAAAGTGTATGGACATTGGAGGGAATGACAGGCCACATGAGAGGAGAAGCTGTTCACCAATACTGAAAGAAAATTCATGGGACCGAAGCTTGATTAGAGTTCAATCTGGTCAGCACTGTGAAGGACAACAAGGGCTTTTTAAGATACATTAACAGCAAAAGAAGGATCAGAGATAACATTGGTCCCTTACCTGATGAGGTCAGTCACCTCACAAATAGGGAGGCAGACAAAAAAGAAAAGACATTTAATGCCTTCTTTGCCTCTCTCTTTGACACCAATGATGGGCCCTGGGACCTCCAGAGCCCTGTGTTGGAAGACTGCAACTGATGGGATGATAAACTCCCAGCTGACTCTGAACTTTTTCAACACTTGCTGCTCCAGCTGGATGCGCATAAGTCTATGGGGCCCAATGAGATTCATTCTAGGTTATTGAAAGATCTGATCGATGCTATCATGAGACCTCCATTATTTTCCAATGGTCTTGGGAGTCTGGAGAGACCCCAGCCAAGTGGAAGCTAGCAAATGTTCCAATTCTCAAGAAGGGTAAGAAGGAAGATGCTGGTAATTACAGGCCTGTCATTCTCACTTCAGTGCCTGGCAAAACTATGGAGAATGTTATTCTGGGAGTTATTGAAAAACACTTGAGAGACAATGCAATCATTGGTTGTAGCCAGCATAGGTTCACAAGGGGAAAGTCCTGCTTAACCAACTTAATTTCCTTTTATGACAAGGTCACCCATCTAGTTGACCAAGGGAAGCCAATAGATGAGGTGGTTTTTCAATTTTAGCAAAGCTTTTGATACCATCATCTCTCACAGTATCCTTCTGGATAAAATGTCCAGCACACAGCTAGACAAGTCCATAATACGATGGGTGAGCAACTGGTTAGTGGGTCGGGCTCAAAGAGTTATAATAAATGGGATTACATGAGACTGGTGGCCAGTCACCTGTGGGGTTCCCTAGGGCTCAATTTTAGGGTGAGTGCTCTTATAATGTTTCTATAAATGATCTGGATGCAGGAATCAAATGCACATTAAGTTTGCCACTGATACTAAACAAGAAGGAGCTGTGGACTTGCTCAAGGGCAGAGAGGCCTTACAGAGAGATCTGGATAGACTAGAGAGCTGGGCAATCACCAACCATATGGAATTTAACAAAAGCAAGTACAGGATTCTCCATCTTGGACAACATAATCCTGATTATACATACAAATTGGGAGATGAGAGGCTGGACAGCAGCCCCACAGAAAGAGATCTGGGGATTTGCGTTGATGGCAAGCTGAGTATGAGTCAACAGTGTACCCTGGCAGCCAAAAGGGCCAACCATGTCCTGGGGTGCATCGAGCACAGCATAGCTTGCTGGTCAAGGGAGTTGATTGTCTCACCTCAAGTACTGTGTGCAGTTTTAGGTGCCTCAACATAAGAAGGGCATCAAAATATTAGTGTGTCCAGAGGACGGTGACTAAGATGGTGAAAGGTCTCGAGGGCAAGAGTCACTAGGAGTGACTGAGGTCACGTGGTTTGTTCAGCTTAGAGAAGAGAAAGTTGAGGGGTGACCTCATCGCAGTCTACGACTTCCTCAAGGGAGGCAGTGGAGGGGGAGGGGCCGGTCTTCTCTGGTGACCAGTGATAGGACACAAGGAAATGGAATGAAGCTGTGTCAGGGGAAGTTCAGATTGGACATGAGGACAAGATTCTTCATTGAGAGGGTGGTCAGTCACTGGAACAGACTCCCCAGGGAAAGTGGTCATGGCACCAACCCATCTGGACAATGCTTTTAGTCACACTATTTGGTTTTAGGTAGTCCTGCGAGGAACAGAGAGTTGGACTTAAAGATCTTTATGGGTCCCTTCCAACTTGAGATATTCTGTGATTCTATTATTCTATTTCTTTCACTGTCATGCTCGTTGGAAAATCCTCAGTAACTCACTTAAGTCGAAACTACTCCATTTTACAGCAGAGACTAGGATAAAGAAACAGAGCATTTAATCACAATCACATCAAGAAAGAAAAAAGGAAGAGAGTGAGACACATATTCATGTCACTAACCATCCCTGGAAAACAACATGTAAGGACTGCTTAGGGTAATCAAGTTCCAAGCATCTCTGAAATGGCTGTTTCAATATCCTGATAAAATGATGCAACATTAATTTTCATTCTGTAATTACAAAATTCAGGGCTATATTCATAATACACCAATGTTGTACTTACTGTTGGATGGAGTTTGGATGAGACTTATCTCTTGAAATCACTGTCAGAGTTATCAGTACTTATTTTCACTGAGTGGGCCTGGTTTCCAAGAAGTGGCTGAATAGCAGAAGACATGAGGAGATGTTGTAAGGTTAATGCAAATTTTAGTTTTAATGATTTATGTCAGATTTTAGGGTGGACACAGATGTTCCCCTTTCCAAATATTTATCCTGGAAAATGCATCCATACCGCAAATTACTCCTTAGCTTTTAATTCCTTTAAGATGGAGAATATATTAAATGTAGGTTTACATCCTGTATGAAGGCTAGGAAAAACTCCAAGATGTATTGCTTTTTCCTCTTATTTGCTATAGTCAGACTGAAGTTAGATTTCAGACAAAGTCAAGACTCATCTTGTATTTTGCTGGACAGCTATTAACTTAATGTATATTTAGAATTAGTGGAAAAGTGCAAGAACATGTGTTGTTTTTTTTAACAGTTGTTAACAGTCAAATCCACGTAAGTATATTTGAATATATGTATAAAAAAAAAATCAATTTCAATTCATACCAATTCCTGTCAGGTTTGGAAACAGATTTGGTATTGTAGTAGACCATAAGCTGCCAGGGTGAAATTGCTGAATGTGCAACAATCAGAGATCTTCAGAAAGAGATATGTTGTAAGAGAACGGGTTTCCGGAGCACTCAGAGTAGAACACACAATTGGGTGGAAGTAGAGTAAAATAGATGTGTACTTCAAAGTAATGACAGACTTTGCTGGATGTGTTATTCTGATAAAGCAACTGCTATTAAGCATGGAAACTTACTAAATATTGCAGTGCTTATTAAACTTGCCAGCCCACACAAGCCTTCTTGTCTCATAAAGTCATCTGGTGTTTTAAATACCCCTTGGACTGCCTACTCTCATGTTCTCTTGGGCTTCTCAGCTTGGTTGGGAGGGAATTTTTAATGCTTGATTACCAGATATATTAAAAAGTGGAGCAGTGCTTTTATTGCCTGATGGGAAGGATGACTGTCATCAACTTGAGATTTAAATTTTTTCCAAAGCCAGTATTAAGACATCAGATATTCAAATTACAGACTTTTTCTATCCATCACTGTGGAGAGACAGCCTGTGTAACAAAACAGTCCATATAATAAGATTTCCTGTTAAATCTCTGTCTGTAATTAGAACTCTTTTAAATTAAATAGGGGAAACTCTAAGTGTGCTGGTTTTGGCTAGGATAGAGTTAATTTTCTTCACAGTACCTAGTATGGGGCTGTGTTTTGGATTTGTGTGGGAAACAGTGTTGATAACACAGGGATGCTTTAGTTACTGCTGAGCAGTGCTTACACAGAGTCAAGGCCTTTTCTACTTCTGACCCCACCCCACCAGCGAGTAGGCTGGGGGTGCATAAGGAGTTGGGAGGGGACACAGCTGGGACAGCTGACCCCAACTGACCAAAGGGATATTCCATATCATATGATGTCATGCTCAGAATATAAAGCTGGGGGAAGAAGAAGGAAGGAGGGGATGTTCAAAGTGATGGTGTTTGTCTTCCCAAGTAACCATTATGCATGATGGAGCCCTGCTTTCCTGGAGATGGCTGAACACTTGCCTGCCCAAGGGAAGTAGTGAATTCCTTGTTTTGCTTTGCTTGTGTGCATGGCTTTTGCTTTACTTATTAAATTGTCTTTATCTCAACCCACAACTTTTCTCATTTTCACTCTTCCAATTCTCTTCCTCATCCCACCAGGGGGAGTGACCAAGCCGCTGGGTGGTACTTAGTTGCCAGCTGGGGTTAAACTACACAGTAAGAGCTTTAACTAAGAGCAAATTTTTTGCCCCAAGAAGGAGCAGTCATTTAGGGGAAGTCAAGTTCATATTAGAGGAGCTTCCTTAGCAAGAGACCTCATCTATCACGATCTGTCTTCATACCATTTTGATACAGTTAGTAAAAAGCAAAACCAAAACCAAAACAAAACAACAAATCTAAGTTTGGTCAATGAATTATGTCATTTTCATATGTATCATGTATGGAATTATAGTATTGAGTTCCTTGTCGTTTGAAGTCCTAATCTTGGTGGTGGCTATAAGAAAGATTTCTGAGCCTGTCACATGCTCCTCACTTGTGTCAGCACAGCATCTCACAGGCCTGCAAGTGTATTAGGAGCCCTGAGTAAACCACTTGAGGGGCTGAAGAAGTAGACAGCAATCCCTATTCCCTGTGGGAGAGGTGCTGTAAGAGCTGTGTCCAGCTAATTATCACCTGAAGTTTGGTAATCTAGTAAACTGAAACAGGTAATACGGTTAGAGCAGTGCAGACCTCCCATATGGTTAAGAATAAAAACCATCAGTGTGTTCAAACAAAGCAGATAGGTCAAAACCAGGTGGGAAGGAGCGGTCAGAGTGTGTGCTTGGAGAATAGGAAAAAAGGGGAAGGAAGGGGAGAGAAAAAGCAGCTTGTATTCACGTTATTAGCTTCTTCAGGCTCCCCACCATGTGCCCTATCATCGTTGAGCCTGTGTGCGGCACTAGTTCATTCTGCCTCCTCCACTCTCATCGAGATTCAAAGTTTTTGATCAGATCTTTCCCTTGTCTCCTCTTTATCCTGCAGCTGACACCCATAATTTCCTTATGGTAACTGAAATCCAGAACCACAGAGAAAGAGATGTACCACCAGCAGCAGACGTAACCCCAACTGACTCTCTAGTACCGTCAACCCTCCAATGCCCCTTTCCATTCTCTTTCCCATACTGTTTGGTCATACTGGCTCTTAGCAGAATTCAACCATCTAATCTGCACAGATGGTGATGTACAGATGGGATGGTACAGCAAGCCCCAAGACTGATAAACTTTCCAGACACCAGCACACACAGCTGTTCACTTTGTTTGCAGTGCAGTTCCCCTCTGCTTGACTATAAGCCATATTCCCTACAATCCTCCTGACCCTGCCCCTATGTTTGCCCTTTCTAACTGGTTTGTTGCCTTTATTCTAGCTCCTGTGGTCTTCTTCTCACCTCCCACTAATGGTGGTGCAATATTTTTACAGGATATTTGGCACATTCCCAGCCACTTAAATTGCTCTCTGTACTTTATCTCATGCATTTTCCATCTTCTCTTACCATCTTTCATCACACAGTTTTTGACTGGTGAATATCTTTAGTCTCGGGCTAAGTATGCATGCAAGATCCATGTGTTCCATTTTCACTAGTTATCTGTTAAAGCCCCATCTGGATATCTCCCAATCTTCACCACCTCCTCTACTTCAGGCTGCAGAAATCTTGTGGCAGACTTCAGCCTTTCATTAGTTCTTTAATGGGCTGCAGGCACCTCTGTCATTATCTAGCTATTTATCAGTCATGGTTAGCTTGCTATTACTTCAGCTGCACAGTCATAGTAAAGAGCCTTTATGATTTTGAGGGCTGCATGGCACCATATTAGCCTTCAACTAGACCACTGGGAGACTCCTTCCCTCATTCAAACTTTAAGTTACGGTGGTCTCATCGATTTTAATATGGCCTTCATTTTCTTCAGATGCAATTTGCTGATGTTGCAACACTACTTTTAAAGTAAATGGCTTCATTTTTGAGCTGCAGCAACTGAAGTATATGATAAACATGCACAGATAACACAAAAATTACCTCTTCTATGCTCCATTATCTATCTACTTATCAATCAATCTATCAATGTTGCAGCAAATAACGTATATGCATCTTCACTACTTCAGCTGTTTAAAACATTTCTGATCTTTTATCTTTCTGATCATCTATCTACATCCTTTGAGCTAAACAGTACTTAACATCAGCCCAAAGAACTGGACTATAATAATACCCAATGAAATTAAGACTTTAAAAACTAGGGGAGTTGTTGCAGTAGCACCTGAGATTTATTGAGGTTTATTATCAAGTTTCCTCTGGATGCCAAGGTAAGAAGCACAACTTTTAACCAGGTTATTTAGTTATAGTGTGACCAGCAGGAACAGGGAAGTGATCCTGCCCCTGTACTCGGCACTGGTGAGGCCGCACCTGGAATATTGTGTCCAGTTTTGGGCCCCTCTCTTTAAGAGAGATATTGAGCTCCTGGAGCGAGTCCAAAGAAGGGCGACTAAACTGGTCAAGGGGCTGGAAAATAAAACTTATGGGGAGCGGCTATGGGAGTTGGGGCTGTTTAGCCTGGAGAAGAGGAGGCTGAGGGGAGACCTGATTACAGCCTACAAATACTTGAGAAAAGATGGTGGGGAGATAGGGGAAGGGCTCTTTACATTAGTGTTGGGTGATAGAACAAGAGGAAATGGGTATAAGCTTAGTCAGGGGAGATTCAGGTTGGATGTTAGGAAGTATTTCTTTTCTGAAAGGGTTGTCAGCCACTGGAATAGGCTGCCCAGGGAGTTGGTCGAGTCCCCATCCCTGGATGTGTTTAAGAATAGGGTGGATGATCTACTTAGTGATATGGTTTAATGGGGATTAGGGATGGTTGGACTCGATGATCTCTAAGGTCTTTTCCAACCTAGAAATCTATGAATCTATGAATCTATTACTAGTTTGAACAAGGCACTCAAGATCAAGACAGTTAAAGTTAGATAGAATTATAGAATGATTTGGGCTAGAAGAGGTCTTAAAGATCATCTAGTTTCAACCCCCTGCCATGGGCAGGGGCACCTTCCACTAGATCAGGTTGCTCATAGTCTCATCCAAACTGGCCTTGAACACTTCCAGGGATGGGGCATCCACAGCTTCTCTGAGCAACCTGCACCAGTGTTTCACCACCCTCATTGTAAAAAATTTCTTCCTCATCTCTAATCGATATCTCCCCTCTTTCAGTTTAAAACCATTGCCCCTTGTCCTATCTCTACATGTCCTCGTAAAAAGTCCCTCTTCAGCTTTCTTGGAGGCCACCTTTAGTCACTGGAAGACTGCTATAAGATAACCCCGGAGCCTTCTCTTCTCCAGGCTGAACAGCCCCAACTCTCTCAGCCTGTCTTCATAAGAGAGGTGCTTCAGCTCTTGGATCATCTTTGTAGCCCTCCTCTGGACCCGCTCCAAAAGCTCCATATCCTTCTTGTGTTTAGGATCCCAGAGCCTGGGTGCAGTGCTGCAGGTGAGGTCCCACGAGAGCAGAGTTAAGGGGCAGAATCACCTCCCTCGACCTGCTGGCCACACTGCTTTGGATATAGCTCAGGATACAGTTGGCTTTCTGGGCTGCCAGCGCACATTGCCAGCTCATGTTGAGCTTCTCATCAACCAGCACTCCCAAGTCCTTCCTTCCTGCCCCGACCCACGTGCAGGACCTTGCACTTGCCTTGTTGAACTTCATGAGGTTCACATGGCCCCATCTCTCAAGCCTGTCAAGGTCCCTCTGAATGGCATCCCTTACCTCTATAGTATCAACACCACCACACAACTTGGTATCGTCAGCAAACTTGTTGAGCGTGCAGTCTATCCAACTGTTCATGTCACCAACAAAGATATTAAACAGCACTGGCCCCAATACTGACCCCTGAGGAACACCACTCATCACTGGCCTCCACTTCGACATGGATCCATTGACTGCAACTCTCTGAATGCAACCATCCAGCCAATTCCTTATCCACCGAGTGATCCGTCTGTCAAATCCATGTCTCTCCAATTTGGAGACAAGGATGTCGTGTGAAACAGTGTCAAATGCTTTGGACAATTCCAGGTAGACGATGTCAGTTGCTCTTCCCTTATCCACCAACGCTGTAACTCCATTGTGGAGGGCATCAAATTTGTCATGCGTGATTTGCCGTGAGTGAAGCCACGTTGACTGTCACCTATCACCTCCTTTTCTTCCATGTGCCTTAGCATAGTTGCCAGGAGGATCTGCTCCATGCTCTTGTTGGGCACGGAGGTGAGACTGACTGACTTGTAGTTTCCAGGGTCATCTTTTTTTCCCTTTTTAAAGATGGGGGCTATGTTTCCCCTTTTCCAGTCAGTGGGAATTTCAATGGACTGCCACGACTTCTCAGTTGTGATGGATAGTGGCTTAGCAACTTCATCTGCCAGTTCCCTCAGGATCCGTAGATGCATCTCATCAGTTCCCGTGGACTTGTGCACCTCCAGGTTCCTTAGACGGTCTTGAAGCTGATCTTCTCTTACAGTGGGTGGCTCTTCATTCTCCCAGTCCCTGCCTTTGCCTTCTGCAACTCGAGCAGTGAGGCTTAAGCACTTGTTAGTTAAGACTGAGGTCAAAAAGTCATTGAGTATCTCAACGTTCTCCATATCCTGGGTAACCAAGTCTCCCATTTCCTTCTGGAGGGAGCTCACTTTTTCCCTAGTCCTCTTTTTATAACTGGGCTCCCTTTATCAAAATACTTTTCTTGTTGCCCTTGATGTCCCTGGCCAGATTTAATTTTATCAGGGCTTTAGCTTTCCTAACCTGATTCTTGGTTGCCCAGATGATTTATCTATATTCTTCCCAGATCACCTGTCCTTGCTTCCACCCTCTGTAGGCTTCCTTTTTGTGTTTGAGTTGGTCCAGGAGCTCCTTGTCCATTCATGCAGGCCTAATGGTGTTTCTGCCTGACATTCTCTTTGTTGGAACGCACTGCTCCTGAGGTTTGAGGAGGTGATTCTTGAATATTAACCAGCTTTCTTGGACCCCTCTTCCCTCTAGGGCTTTCTCTCATGGTACTCTAACAGTACTCTAAGAGATAGTTGAATAGTATCTCAAGAGCCTTGACATTAGACATTGTTAGCATTCACTGCTTATTATTTTAATAATGTTCCATCTGCAAAATTTTAGCGTTTCCCATAATTCAGTCAAAAGACAGAGTACTCATGAAAATTCTCTTATAGTCAGTTTTCTCCTGTTGGTAGAGGAACAGAGAAATACAAATTATACAAGCTCATGGTAAACAATGCTTCTAGTTACTTAGTTTGTCCAGCTCCTGAACAAATCTACTTGTTTGCTCTCTAACTCTAAGTGTTAGCATTCTTTATAGCTACAGTACTCCACAGAGTAAGGGCGACCTTGCATTACAGGACAGTGACCATCAGTTTGGTTGTTTCACATGCATATGCACAGTGACTACTCTACCCAATAATAAAAGCACCTGTCATCCGCTCAGGGAATAACATTTGACCAGCTTTACCTTCCCTAACAAGCAAAGCAGGTTTTCTGGTATTTACAGATTTTGTTATTTCTTTTGTTATAGAGTTTGTTTGTCAGCAAACAAACAAAATGTTACTTTGCAGTACATTCACCTAAATAACACTTAGTTCCAGCTGGTTTAGTCCATTTTTTAAATGCTCTGTAAAAGAAGGTTAAGCAAGAGGAGCAGAACTTTGTTTTGACCTTAGGGCGTTATAAAATATTATATAAAAGATAGATATGGACTTGTCAGAGTCAATTAAGAAGCTGCGTTGAAGTTAGAAGGCTCAGCTGAGCTGATAGCCAGCCCACACAGTAGTGAGTCATTTTTGCCCCATCACCAACGAAAGCACGCACATAAGGCATGTGGAGAGTGCGTCATGCACATCTAGCCAATGGATGCAACTCCACTTCTGGACAAAATAAAGTTACTCACTGCAATTAGCTTCTCCTGAGACTTCAGTGCCCCATGCCCAGAATGCCACACTCGTATTTCACAGACAGGAAGAAGTTACTTTTGTTCTGCTTAACCAGTTCTGTTATGCATAAATGCATCATCCAGAGAAATAAAAAGAATGTGCAGGGTTGCTGCTTCTGATTGAAACGCTTCTGCTTAAAACCATTACCAATTCAAATAAGCTATTATTTAATAGTTAGAATAGAAAAATAAAACCATATTTAATGAACATGCAGAGTGCAGCAGAACCTCGGGAATCCAGACAGAAGCAAACACAATATGTGGTTGCTAGAGTGCTTATCAACAAAAAGGACAAACCAGTGTCTTAGTCAACAAGAAAGGGTTGATTCAGTTGCTCACACACAGGCACCTAATGTCATTGAATCATAGAATCATAGAATGGTTCGGATTAGAAGGGACCTCAAAGATCATCTAGTTCCAACCCCCCTGCCATGAGCAGGGACATCCTCCACAGGCAGGGACACCTTCCACTACACCAGGTTGCCCAAAGCCTCATCCAGCCTGGCCTTGAACACTTCCAGGGATGAGGCAGTCACAACTTCTCTGGGCAACCTGTTCCAGCGCCTCACCACCCTCAATGTAAAAAATTTCTTCCTTATATCTAATCTAAATCTCCCCTCTTTCAGTTTAAAGCCATTGCCCCTTGTCTTATCACTAAGTGCCCTTGTAAAAAGGGCGTGTAAAAAGGACATTGAAGATGTGACAGAGTGCCTCCTGCAGCCACCCAAGTTTGGTATAGGACTTGGAAAAGGCCTGTAACCAGTAGTTTGACAGAAGACTTTATAGCATCTCCAGTGCTACTAGTTGATGATTAGGGAACTAAACTGATTCCAAATAATAAGTGGAGCCTTCTCCTGTAAACAAATACACCAGTCTGCAATGATTTATTTTCAGGCAGCTGGAAACAGAAACCAAACCCCAAATGACATGCCCTGTCTCTCTCTGTTAAGCTTGATCCTTCTGTCCCAAGGTAGGAGTCCTGTCCAGCTGAGATCCTCTGGGTGACTTGACACATTTGCACGGAATTGGCATATAGGACCAATGTACTTCTGGCAAAGCAGCTGGAGGTCAAAAGTGATCTGAGATGGCCCTAGACACCTGTGTTGAAATAACTGAACAATTTTAAGTGTTGAAGTTCCAATCATAACCAATGAGCAAACTAATAATAGCAATAATCGATAAATGAACGGTACAGTGACTGTAGGCTACAGAGCAATTTAGTGATATCTGCTGTAGGGTGAGCTTCGCTGCTCTCTGAGCTTCTGTCCTGGTTTCGGCTGGGACAGAGTTAGTTCTTTTTAGCAGCTAGAAGAGCTCCGTGTTTTGGTTTTAGTCTGGGATTCGTTATGAGAAGAATGTTGATAGCACACTGATGTTTATAGTTGGCACAGAGACCTCGAGGACTTTTCAGTGGCTCAGTTTTTGCCAGTGTGCAGGAGCACAACAGGCTTGGGGGGAGCATGGCCGGGACAAAGGGTCCACAACTCCCCTTATGATTTGAACTTAGACTGAGGATTGAGGTCTAAATTGGTTGATGAAGTGTTCCATATCATGCAGCGTCACGCCCAGTATATAGATGAGGGTTGACTGGAAAGAAAAGCCTTCAAGGGGTTTTCACTCTTTGTACCTCGGAGTGCTATCTCTCTCTTGCTCTCTTTTTGGGCTTCTCCCTCATCCAGGGTTGCGATGTTGGGGTTTATCTGTTTTGGGATCATTAGCCAGGATGGGCCAGGCCTTGATCACCAGGTGGTGGGCAATTACACTGTGCATCACTTGCTTGTATATATTATTACCATTATACATATTTATTCATATTCGTATTATTATTATTACTTTTATTACTTTTATTACTTTTATTATTATTACTTTTATTATTATTACTTTTATTAAATCATTCTTATCTCAACCCACGGGTCTCCTTCCCTTTTCCCCTTTAATTCTCTTCTCCATCCCCTGGGGGTGGGGGAGGGTGAGTGAGTGATTGTGTGGCATTCAGGTGCCAGCTGGGCTAACCCACGACAGCTTCTTTGATTGCCGTGGGAGCTCAGACTCTTAGATCATCTCTGGACACCTACATTTAGATCTGTGCTTCTAGGCCTGCATCCTACCTAATTTCTGTGTTGCATTTCCCCAAATACAAATGAAGATAGCAATAGTTGCCCTTTATCAGTGGCACTGTGGAAAACATTCATTAGCACATCAGAAGTGTTGCTGTCATGGTACCATGAGTGCAGTACCATGTGCAGCTGAAGAACGCAATTAATTTAGGCAGCTTGCATTCAGTAAATTCAAAAGTGCTCATAGTTTTTATAGGATGAGATACCTACAAATATCTGGAACCTACAGAAGTCCTGGAATTCCTTTCTTGGGATTGGGTGGAACTGGGGATGGATGACACTGTTGGTCAGACTATGCAGTCTTCCAATTCCAATTCCCACTTTCCTACACTCTCCAGGCCTTGGTCAGCTGACTTGTGGAAGTGTGCACAGTCACACTACCCCACCCTAACGTGAGACACTGCCATGACTTGTGATTAATTGGATAATGCTTCCCATGCAGTCATAGCATGCAGCTTGGGAGATTTTTCCTGATTTTTGTAGACATGAAATATACTCCTTTTTTTTCTTCCTTCAGGACACATGATGAATAAAAAAACTCAATGTGATTCTTTGCGGAAAGATTCTCTACTTTTATCATGACATCATGGTTCAGTACCTTAAATTAAAGGAGGAAATAGAACATGAAAATTTGATATAATGAGAAGATTAAGCACTTTCTTTCCTAATTACATTTCCGTTAGCTCCTGCTGAAAGACTCTTATTGTTTCCTCATATTATTAAAATAACATGACAATTTTGTTAACCTGGTTCTCAGACAATCTACTTCTGATATTTTTTAGCTCTTTTTCTGCCTGAGTATGACAAGAAAGAAAAAGAGAGAAAAATCACCTCAGAAAGAATCGTACAGCATGCAAATTGGTTTTCATTCAGTAGTGGCAAAACTTTACACATTCATAAAATCATAGAATTATAGAATAGTTTGTGTTGAAAGCGACCTTTAAAGGTCGTCTAGTCCAACGTCCCTGCAATGAGCAGGAAAGTCTTCAACCAGACCAGGTTGCCCAGAGCCCCATCCAATCTTTGAATGTTTCCAAGGATGGGGCACCTACCACCTCTCTGGGCAATCTGTTCCAGTGTTTCACCACCCTCATTGTAAAAAATTTCTTCCTTATATCTAGTCTGAAGCTATCCTCTTTTACTTTAAAACCATTACCCCTTGTGCTATCGCTACAGGCTCTGCCAAAAAGTCTGTCCCCATCTTTCTTATAAGCCCCCTTTGAAAGGCTGCCATAAGGTCTCCTCAGAGCCTTCTCTTCTCCAGGGTAAACAACGCCAACTCTCTCAGCCTATGTTCATAGGAGAGGTGTTCCATCCCTCTGATCATTCTTATGGTTCTCCTCTGAACCAGCTGCAACAAGTCCATGTCTTTCCTGTGCTGAGGGCCCCAGAACTGGATGCAGGACTCCAGGTGGGGTCTCACAAGAGAAGAGGGGGAGAATCACCTCCCTCGACCTGCAAGGTTCACATTACAAGGCTAAGCATATCCATATATGAACAATGATGTGTCTGTGTATTATCTAGTCAGACTGCAACCATATGGTTTCATACAGACTGCACGTTAATTTTAGACTTAAGCTTGAAGGGAGACTGATGGCTTCAGTAGTAACGTTGCAATCAGCAGAAATCTTAACTGAAATGGGGTCCTCTTAGGAAGGAAGAATGATGAATGAACTGGTCCGAAAATAAGGAGATCTGGAATCTCTCCCTAAGTCCTTTATAGTTATAAGCAGAGAGTTTTATTCTTTATGGTCAGCAAAAACTCCAGAGACCATAGACATGACCCAATACTGCCTGTATCTGAAAGGAACACTGACTCAGTGCTTCAAGCATTAAAATAAGACTAAACTTCTTAGGAATAATGCATTACTGATAACTAATGTCTAATGCTGACTAACTAATAGCTTAAGGGTCCTGATTCTGGATCTGACCCTGCACAACATCTAGGAGTCTGGTTAGTGTAAATCTCACCCAGCTGAAGACCTCCACATCTCAGCTAGGCAATGGAGATGTGTTTCCAGGGAATGATTTGTGTGACCTATTTTAGACACCAAATTCGAATGAGATGAATCATGCCCTAGAAGCGCCTCGGTATTGACTATAGAGGGAAATTGGGGTGACTAACTCAGACACGAATGTCTGCAATGCAGACACTTGGAGGTGGTCAGATGAGTTCTACCTCAGCGGACCAGAGAGTTTGCAATCTAGGCACAGGGCAAGAAAACAGCCAGGAGGGAGTACAAAAAACATTACAACGCAATTAGTCATCCGGATAGCTACTGGTACAATGGAAAATTGGTCAATCTTTAATTGCCTCCATCCTTCTTTTGAGGAATGTGATTTACTAGACTTTCCCTTTTCCTCGTGCTTTGTCTTGTCAGGTTATATCAGGCAGTGGCAGAATTTCCCATGGAATTCAGGGGTCCTAAGCCTCCATATCAAGATTTTGGCAACATTATAAACAAACCTGAGCATTTAGTCTCATAAAAGTTTGGATGCCAATTCCAGTCACTTCAGATATCATCAGAAAGAAAATAGAATGAAAAAAAAAAAAAAGAAAAATCTAAGGGAAAAAGATAACAATAGTAAATTTTTAAAGGCAGCAATGTTATAGTCTACCAGGACCAACATTTTTTGATGGCTAGTACCAGGTCTTATAAGGATACAAATTTTTTCACAAGTTTTCTAACATAATAATTAAGTACTTTGAGTAATTAATGAAAAAAAAATATGTTATTGCTCTTTTTCCTCAGGCTGTGAGTATTTTCTACTTGTCTATTTGTCTACTTGCATAAAATTTGGGTGTCACTGAAGGACCCTCTTCATGCTGAGAATTCACTAGAAGTTCATAAAGATGTCTCTAATGGTATTTCCTTCACTCAGACTCAATTGAGACTGTTTTTTTTGCCAGAAGATCCATGCAAAACACACGCTAGTCACTGTGGAGGAGGCCACATGCTTCAGTCTAAGCCTCTGTCAACGGAAGGAAGGTGCCACAGTGACGGACAACTGTTGCAAGAGGTTGGGGAAGGAAAACATATGGCAACCCAGGATGCTGGCCAAAATAATAGGTTGGTGATCAGGATGTTCTGTAATCCAGTCAGTGCCCACTGCTAAACTACAGTCATTGTAAACTCTTGCTCCAAGAGCTGAAGGTTTTATCTCTGTTTTCTTTATTTCTGCAACTTGTCTACCTCATGGATTTGGAAGTGAACCCTGCTTCTGTTCTACCTTGTGAGTAATGCTCCTTTTCTTCCTGCAAACATCTGCCCTACCATCTTGTCCTACATTTGTGTGGTGATTATAAAAGGAAACTTGTCCCTGCATAATATTCTAGGTACTATGGCAATAAATAGGATGGTAATTAGTAGCACTCTAATTTGAATAGAAAATGTGGATGGCTAGTTATAACTGAGAGGTTGTCTGGGAAATAGGCCGGATCAAAACAAGATGCAGGTACTCTGAAACATCCTTGTTCATCTCATCTCATCTCATCTCATCTCATCTCATCTCATCTCATCTCATCTCATCTCATCTCATCTCATCTCATCTCATCTCATCTCATCTCATCTCATCTCATCTCTTTCCTTCCTCTCTCAGGCCTTTAATTTCAACTGCTCTGTTGCCCTAATTTTTTCATGTTTGAGTTTGGTTCCTTATACTTGGAAGTCATCAAGGTGACAAGCTTACCTTGACCCTTGCTTGTAAGGCATCATATGCATTTGTGGTGATATATGAATATTTTATATAAATTACCAAAACCAGATTTATCAGCAAACCTCACAGTATTAATGTTAACAGAATGTGAACAGAAGGAGAGAGAATTTATCATTCTCTGGGGCTAGTTTTCTTATTTCCTGGTGAACTCTTGGCACTCTTTCCTGTCTCTGTATACACTAATATTGACTTTTAGATATGACAAAAAAATCTTTTGAATAGAATCATAGAATCATAGAATCATAGAATGGTTAGGGCTGGAAGGGACCTTCAAAGGTCATCTAGTCCAACCCCCCTGCAAGGAACAGGGATATCTCCAACTAGATCAGGTTGCTCAGGGCCTTGTCCAACCTGGCCTTGAACGTCTCCAGGGATGGAGCATCCACCACCTCTCTGGGCAACCTGTTCCAGTGTTCTACCACTCTCATAGTAAAAAATTTTTTCCTAATATCCAACCTGAACCTACCTCCCTCTATTTTAAAACCATTACCCCTTGTCCTATCATAACTGGCCCTCCTGAACAGCCTCTCCCCATCTTTCCTGTAGGCCCCCTTGAGGCACTGGAAGACCGCTATAAGGTCACCCCGGAGCCTCCTCTTCTCCAGGCTGAACAGCCCCAACTCTTTCAGCCTGTCCTCATAGGAAAGGTGCTCCAGCCCTCTTATCATCTTCGTGGCCCTAAATATTTTTATTAATTTTTTGTTTACATTAGTTTAGTACCATTCTCTGCCCAAAATGAACTTACAGTTTACCCTGTTGCTGATTTTACCACCACATCAGCACTTTCTGGTTGTCTCAGCTGTAAGAAAAACAAGTACAAATTCACTGTATGAAATCATGAAGCGAATTCTAGTATTTATTTAAAGTGCGAATATTTTTCTGTTTCCCCGTACACAGTTACAGTGGTAGTGGCCAATAGGACATGTTTACTGTCTTTGTGTAAGTCAAATGTTAAAAAAGATGGATTGCTTTGTGAGTTATTGCATTTTGGGAACAGACATGGAAAAGAAAATTAGGTTCTTGGAAAGGAGTATGTCTGTCTTCCTGACTTCTGTTGCTCAGTGTCGATTATAAAAGAGAAATGGGAGTACAGAAGAGCATACTCTTCCTGAAAAGAAAGACTTCTTCCTGAAAGGGTGTAAATGAATGCATACTAGTGATTTCAGTGGAACTACATGGTTTTACACCGAGATATTGGGCCATACTCTCTACATTTTTCTTCTAGGTGTTTTCATAAAAAGTCAAATATGCAAAATGGAGACAGAGCTCCCTTCAGTCCCCAGTTTGTGTAGTCCATTGAACAAAGCAAATAGATCAGACGTGAATGTTGTGAGAAGGTTAAGAAAGGATGATAAGATGTGAGTGTGGGAGGAGTGCAAAAGGAAGCTGGAGAAGGGCAGGTGTCTCTAAAGTAGGAACATAGGAGAAGATGGGTTGACATACATGTACTTCACTCATCATCAGTGAGGATGTGATGGAAAGAAATGTGCCATAAAGGAGACAACTTCAGTGCTGCTAGAAACAGTTTGTTTAGTGGGAAAGATATTGAAACACATCAGGGGGAGAGCAGGACTATAAGGGGAAAAGGAGGAATAGTATGAACATTGCAGAAGTGGGAAGACAGGATACTGCTAGGTTTGGGAAGGAGGAGTTTCAGTAGCCATAAATTAAGCAACAAAGGTAGGAAGGAAGTAAAAGTCAGAGCGACGGAATTTAGATCTCATCATATCATCATTCTGAAATGAATAAGGACAATCAGTGGGAAAGACTCTTCTCACCAGGTATGTCCTTTAGAGAGCTGTTCCATATCATGGCTTTGCATTCCCACCAGACTCTGCTCATGACATTATATCTGGAACTGATGCTAGCCAGAAACAACAGTTTCTGGTTTTCTAAAACTGCTCCATCTCCATTCCTCACTAGCCTCAGAGTCCCTGGACTGGAACTGAGAACAGCAGCAGGTTTGTGTTTACCTCCCTTTGTAAAGGGATCAGAGGCATAGGGAGCAAGCCTAAGGCTGGAAATCTTACTGTTAGCATCACATATTTGTTCTGAGACTTGCCGGGTAAAAGGCTCTATCACCTTTCCAACAGACAGGTTCTCTTTACAGAGGTTTGCCCTGAGGTCATTGCTTGAGATATCCGGCTTCCGAGCCCAGCTAGTCCATTCCTAGCTCACGCCACAGGCTTATCTGCATGAAATGACTCTGGTTCAAACAGGGACTCTACAATGTTTTAATACTGTCATAGAAAGAGGGTAGATCTAGATTAGATATAAGGAAGAAACTTTTCACTCAGGGGGTGGTGAGGCACTGGAACAGGTTGCCTAGAGAAGTTGTGGATGTCCCATCCCTGGAAGTGTTCAAGGCCAGGTTGGATGAGGCTTTGGGCAACTTGGTGCAATGGAGGGTGTCCCTGCCCATAGCAGGGGGTTTGGAACTAGATGATCTTTGAGGTCCCTTCTAACCCAAACCATTCTATGATTCTATGATAGATCAACAACAGCAGGGATCTTTTTTCACTTTTCCCCATTCTGAACAGTCTGATACACAGACCTAAACCAATGAAAAAAAAATGTATGCTGAAAATAGATGTACGGCTCTTAGAGGGAGAATAAATCTGTCACTCGTCACAGAGCTAAAGCATGACTGATTCTTTCTGTCCATACTCAAAAAAAGGTTGTCTTCCTAGGCTGAACCATTAGCAGTTTATGAGACTTGTCTACACTTTCTTGTCAGATTTTCTTTTTACTTATCTTCATCCTAAATATTTTTCTTTAATCCAGTTAATGAAGGCTGCTCTGTTCAGTTCCATGCCCTGCCTAAATTCTTCTCATTGCTTATTGTCTATATACTAAATGTATTTGTAGTTATTTTCAAGAGACAAACCAAAAACTAAATAATGAACTGTATTGGACTTACTCTGCTCAGCCTCCACCTACAATGTAACACTTTATGTTATTTGTGCCTCTCTCACATATTGCAGAATGTTAGGGATTGGAAGAGACCTCAAAGGATCATCTATATTGATCTAGTAACAGAAACATCTACCATCATTTTTGCAATATGGATGTCTTCATAGTTTTCTGACTTAGGAGTTTCAATGCAAGATCACAGATTGTCACTAAAATAGATCCCAGATGGAAAAGAATAATATTGTATGGTAACTTTTTGGGGTAACTTACTGCTGATTTTTTAGCCCAATGTATTGGATAATCACCATTACATCAGCATTATAATTGCTTGAAGAAGAGCAAGGGAGACTATTCACAAACGCAACTTCAGACATTTGAAAGAGGCAACTGGAGCTCCTCACCCATTCTATTTACTGTCCACAGTGGAAGACAGTAATTTGCCTTAAGTGCTATAGAACCACAGGCTACAAGGGACAAAGTTGCCTTCCCTTGAAGATTTCTGCTGCACAAATGACATATGCTGAAGAATTTCATCATGCTGAAGCAATGCTGATTAGAGTATTACACTTCAAAGAATAGATCTTCTATTCTCCTCACTCTTTCCGTTTTCCTGGTTCCTCAGAGAAAGCTTGTCATGTGTTTCAAAACAAAGTCTTGGAAATCAATCACTATAGTGGCAGGTAACTGAATAATATTTATGCACACTCATTAATGAATTATAAAACACATTTTCAGTTGAAATTGAGCATTTCGGCACATACAGAAGAAGATTTATATTTTTTATATTTAGGAAGAATATGTTATTTGCCATTGTTGTAGAATTGCTGTAGTGAAATGCTGGACCTAAGATTGAAGACGTAAGATTTATTTGGCATACATTGCAATCTTCCACTACTTTTGTACTTGTGGGCTCACATCATCTGCTCATGAAACATATGGAAAACTACATAATTTTTTTTTTTCAAATAGTCATATTCGAGCATTTGTAACTTCTGGATTATCTAGAATATGAAGTCAGAAAAATGTTCTTTGCTCTGTGTTTTTATAGGACATTCTTAATAATAATGAATATTTTCCCTCAAAAGTGATTATTTTGT
Organism: Tauraco erythrolophus; assembly: GCF_009769465.1. Lineage (NCBI taxonomy): Eukaryota > Metazoa > Chordata > Aves > Musophagiformes > Musophagidae > Tauraco > Tauraco erythrolophus. The sequence continues at coordinate 125,885,150 of NC_141465.1, read as the reverse complement.
GTGTGCACATGATTTCTCTTTTTTGCGTAGGCTAATGCTACTAACACATTGGAGGTCCTTTTGAATTTTCGGCAGCAACCTTCTTATCGAAAACTGCACAAGTCCCCTTGCTATTGCATGTGTTATCACATCATTAATAAAATATCTTTGATAATTATGTTGCTTCTTACCATGTCTTCCAGTATGTAATTCTAAATGTTCATGGCTTGGCTTCATACAAGGCATTGTGATCTTTTACAGGTTACATAAAACCAGCTGCTTTCCAGCACATCTAGCATTTTTATTCACTTAATAAATCTATTAATGATATAGTAAACATGACAGTTTAATCTTAGCAAAGCTGTCAAATGTTCAGCTCAGTCATGGTGGCTTTTTCACTAGGAGGTCATAGACACTAATTACAATAACATTCTGTAAAATTAGTCACCCAAAGTTGTTTCTCAAGCTTATAGTATCTTCATGTGAGTCTCCTGTGATTTGAAGAAGAAAAAGGAGATAGCCACTAATGCTTGATTTGTGGTCTTTTTGTTGTGCAAAAGACTGTTGGAGAATACAAAATGTGTAATGTTCAAATGGAGGGTTCCTGATAGATTCATTGAACTCAGTAAAGTGATACTGAGGAAGATCATTAAGAAAGCTGTTCTTTGAAGCCAAAACGTTTTGAAGGGTGTTTGGTCACTGAGTTGATGGCATCAATCATGTTCTCACACTTAGCAAAGAAATGTGTAAATTATGTCCTATATCTATGTTACATTAGACCACATTTTGACTGCATACATACTTCTGGACAGGTGGTAAATGTTCATCATCACTTTTTGACTATCACTGGCCTATCTGTCTTGCATTAACATATCAACAGAATCATAAAGTCTGCTTTGTAGTCCAGCTATTCACTGGCGTGTTCCCTTTTGAAAATGCTGTAATACTGATGAAATATAACTGAGCAAATTAAGCTGAAGCGGAAAGTTACAATGACATTTGTGTGCTGGCTTTGATGATCTGCCTCTTCCAGGTTTCAGTGAGTTTTCATTTATTCTGACATTGTCTCTTTGTAGCATGTAATTGTTAATGAAGTCTGGGAGATTATTTGTGTTGTTGCGTCAGCTGATCATGTCCTGTGGCTCCATTCCTGCCAAGAAGAAATGAAACCCACAGACAGTTCTGTCCCACACACTCTGACCTCTCAAAGGACACAGATGAGTCATAAGCTGATGATGCCTCGCTTCTGAACTGCCTATTGTTGTAGCAATTGCACAGTAGATTTTGGACATTTTCCATCAGAATCGATATGTACTGGCACTCATTTCTCTGAAACCTTTATTTCTGACAAGATAATTACTGTTTTTAGCTACTCTTCTGGAACGTGTAATAGTTTTACTAGTGATACAGAAGCATCTCAGACTTTAGGAGAACTAGTTATTTTGATCATAGAAAGGCCAAACATGACTAAACTTTTCTTCAGTCCTAGAGTTAATACCTACACATCATAAAGCTATATTTATTGTTTTAGGAACATATACTACACTTTTGTGTGTGTGCTATCTCTCTTCTCTGGTTTCATTGGGCGTCATAAGTGTCCTACACTTTCTTGGAGGGGATACTTACAAACTGCATCTATTCCATAATCCGGTATTTCACAGTGAAGTTTCCTGGATCTGGTACCTCACCATGCTAGAACAAATAAACAAATAGTGATGACTGCATACAGCACTAGGTGACTTCTCCAAAGCTGCATATGAATTTGCTTATACATCATCATCTCCTGGATGTGTCTTAGTGCTCAGGAAATATTTTTGTGTTGCAGAATGTCTATCCAATTTTTCTTTGGCTTGGAATACAGTCAGACTTGTTTTCACTCTATTTCTTTGCAATGGAGTAGCTCATGGACCTCCATTTATGTCATACCTCCCATAGTATAAGTGTCATAAAAGAAGTTACTCAAAAACAAAAGTGGAGGAAGAAAGAAGGCAAGATGCCCAAAAATAATGATGGAGGGAGGAGAGCAAGATGCAAGGAGGGCATGTGCTTTTTAAAAGATTCAATCATCTGCTCTTCTTTACTTACCCAAATAGTCAACTTTGGGAGAATATATATGATATTTCATGTATATAATATACACATATAGAAATTATAAAGCTTTCTATAAATTTTTATAGTTGTGACAGCTTGATGTGAGGGAGGGGGTTCTGGTGGTAGGAGAGGGGATTTGCTCCCTGTGCCACCAGATCGGACTCCCATCCCCCTCGGGGTTGAGCCAATCATCGGCGCCTCTGCGAATTGCCCTATTTAAGTTGGGACAAAGGAACAGAAAAGGTCTGCCTTTGCCCAGGAGCAAGGAGAAGGGAGGAGGGCACTGCCCTCACTCCCTGGCCCCGGCCCGGCGTCTGCCCGCACTGGGCCAGCGCCACGTGCTCAAGATGGTGGTGATGGAGCTGCTTGGGGAACTCGGGGAGCGCCCCGCTCCCGGGGTGCCCTCTGGGCCGAGTTCACCCAGAGAGGACAGAGATCTGAGAGAAACGGCCACACAGACACCAGGTCAGTGCAGATGGAGCTGGAAGAGGTGTGCTGGGGCTGAGTTTTCCCTTGCAACTGGTGGTAAGATGGCGGGTGGCCCCCCTGCAGCCAAGATGGGCTCGGCGGAGCAGAGACCCACTCACGGCCCGTGGAGAAGCCCACATCAGGGAAGAGATGCCTGAGCCTTAGAGAGGTCGTGGAGCATGGGATGCATGACGAGTAACTGTTAATAATGGAGCCTGGGATGCACGACAAGGTCGTGAGGCATCTAGAGTCCGTGGGACGACCCATGCTGAAGCGAGTGGCCACAACTCCCTAAGAATCCGAGACTGTGGCAAAGCCCGCACTGGAGTGATCCGATGGGGAAAGATTGCGTCCTGCGGGTAGGACTCACACTGGAGAAGTTTGTGGAGTTTTCCTCGTGAGTAGGGGATCCATTGGAGCAAGGGAAAATGGTGTAAGGACTCCTCCTCCTTTAAGAAAGGAGCAGCAGTAACAACATGGATGAACTGACCTGCACTCCCCCATTCCCTGATCCCCTGCGCCGCTGAGGGGAAGGTAGGGCCGGGAACAAAAGGAAAGGGGGGTGGGGAGGTGTTTTTTTTAAGATCTGGCCTTGTTTTCTCTTTATCCTCTCAAGTAACCAGTTTTGTTTCCCTTTGTCCTTTTAAGCAACTGTTAATAAATTGTTTTAAGAAAACTGAGTCTGTTTTGCCCGGGACCATGGTTGGTGGGTGCTCCCTCTCTGTTTTTGTCTCGACCCTCAGTCCTTTTATTATAAAACCATGACAATAGTCAATTGGACAACGGCTTCTACCCTGAAACATCTTTATTCCTTGTAAACTTCATAAAAGTTTTGAATGAGCTTTCTTTTAATTGTCGTTATTTTCTATTATGCCTTTATTAATTACACAAAGTAAGGGTAAGAAGATATGTAAATCTCTGGTGTTGTTCTTCATGTGTTGTTCTCCCCCAATACTTTGAAGCTGCAGTGAAGAGATCTTGAGTTACCTACAACATCTGGAGAACAGGTAAACAAAGCAGAAGTCCAGGGCAGATATCATCCAGATGCTATCTTAAGCAGCAATACACGTATCTCAGCCTTTTGCACCTGTTGCTTTCGACCCTTAGCAATCCTACAACAGAAGGGTCCTCCAAGAGTCCAGGCAAGGTAGACAGGTGTTTAATTTCCTCCGTCTCCAAGGCAGCTATACCAAAAGCCCATCAGTACCCTCTTGGGTCTTTGAAATACCCTCTCCTGAGTTAGTCTATGCCAAGGATGCACGACAGTCAGAATAGGGTGAGAGTCAGAACCTCTGGGACAGTCAGAATAGGGTGCTTTTTCCATTCATTCACGATTAGGCTCACCTCAGCCTCCAATATTTTAGCTTTTGGGATTCCTCTGTCACTCCAGAAATACAGATGGGTTCTGCCCCTTTATGGCTTGGTAGCATTAAGGTACACTGTGCACTGGTGTCTACTAGAGCCTTATATTCCTGCGGGTCTGATGTGCCAGGCCATCAAATCCATAGTCCAGTAAACCCAGTTGTCCCTTTCCTCCACCTTGCTGGAGGCAGGGGCCCTCTAGTCCTGGTCATAGTAGTTGCTACTCGCTTCTTGTAAATACGAATAAGAAATCCTTTTGTTAAGATCAGAAATAAGAACAGTCCTTCTCCTCTGTCTGGGGAACTGCCCACTGGAGACTGGAGCAGCAGCTTTCTAAGAAGAACCCCCTTTTGTGATTGCTTATTTTTCAACTCAAGTCCCTGTGCTTCTAGGATCGAGATAGGTTTTCCATCCCACTTTGTCATGTCCTCTCCATGGTCATACAGATAAAACCACACGGTGGTCCACGGGATGTGCCCTCTATATCCTCTCTCTTGAGCAGAGAAACACTTACTCCTAATCACTGAGATACCAGTCCATACAGACGAGGAACAAGACGTATCCTCTTTGAGCTGCTGCACCTTCCAGGACAGTTTCTCCACAGCCAAGACAATGGAGGAAGGAAGATTTTCTTCATATTGCTGGAGTTGGCCAGCCAGTACATCCACTGTTGGTCCCTCTCCGTCTTTCCAGTTCAGTACTGCCGATGAATTGGCATACGATGATGTACAAACTTCCTGTACAAACTTCCGTCACATAAGTCATGTGCACTGGACTTCTTCTGGATCTTTGGACAACTGCTCGTTGTTCATAAATCACCTCTAGCATGGCTAATTCCCTCAGCTACTGGATACCTCTCTCCATGGTGGTCCATTTGACTGGGTGATTTGTAACATCTTCCTTGAAGGGATACCTTTCCCCCACACCTGACAGGAGTCGCCTCCAGATGCTGAGGGCTTGTGCCCCTTTTCGAATCTCTTTGTCAATGCCTCCTTCCCTAGAAAGGGATCCAAGCTGTTTGGCTTTCTTACTCTCTGATTCCAGGCTACTGATCCCATTATCCCAGCATCAGAGCAGCCAGGTGACAATGTGCTCACTTAGATGACGGCTGAAATCTATTCTCATATCTCGCAGCTCGCTGAGGGATAGGGATCGGGTGGTTATTGTCTCATCTTCCTCTTCCCCCTCCTCTTCTTGCGATGGCCCTACTTGTTTTTCATCCCTTACTAAATTACCTGACTTTTGCTTCCAAGATTTCTTCTCGTATACGGAGATGACTGATATCAACATAGGTTGGTTCTGGTTCTCTGGTTCAGCTACAGTGCCTGTTGCTAGAGTTTGAGTAGCCACAGTGCCTGTCATGGAGGTTGAAGTGACTGCAGTGGTCATCGTGGGGATTGAAGTAACTGCAGTGCTTGTTGAGGCAGTTGGAATAACAGCAGTTCTTGTCACCTTGTCATCAGATCAAGAGACCTTCTTTTCCCCTTGAGGGTACTAAATAGTGTTGAACAGGGCTTGGTAGATGGGAGCCAGGCCCCAGCACATTGAAGTCATTTGTGTTTCTCTGGAATTATCAGGGTGACAGCATACTTTTTTCCAAATATTTTGCTAGTTTTTTAGGATTCTGCACTTGTTCAAGGATAAAGTTCCAACACATTGGAGATGACCACTGTCCTAGGCACTTGTCCATACTATACCACACACCCTGCGACTCATAACTATTCAGCCTCAGGGTAGATCTCTGGGAGGTATTCTTAAATATTTGTTTAACCTTAAACAAAACCTGAAACGCATTCAGGAGATACAGCAATAGGAACATGCTGGTTTGAACATCCCAAACAAAGATAGTCAAAATTCTCAAGAGCTATTTTATTTAGCCTGGAGGAGAAGTAGAAGGGGAAGGTAAAGGAGAAAAGGAAGGTGAAGGAGTGGAGAAAAGTATCCCCCCTTGTCTCCTCCATGGATTGGCTCTCCAAGGAGAAAAAGTAAAGAATGTAATTATTAATAGTTTCCGATAGATGGCTCCCAAAGTATGGAAATGACGTCAATGCTGACTACAATACCAGATTAGTCTCATGGTTAGTGTTATACAGTACAGAAAAATGGTGGCCTTGATCCAGCTCCCAGGGATGACAAGCAGCACAACAGGGAGCATATACAGCAAGTAAAGTGTTACATACCACAACTCTGAGAACAAGCACAGCAGATTTGAGAGCAAATAAGTCAAGATTGTGACCATGGACTATTAAACTAGTATAATGAATACTTGTAACAAATTTGGTTTAACACCATCTGGTCAGATCTGTCATTATTTCAACCATTCATGCCCCTCATTGGGTGCTGTGGTTCAACCCCAGCAACTAAGCACCACACAACCACTCACTCACTCCCCTCCCACAACGGGATGCAAGAGAGAATCGGAGGAAAAACAGCTAAGAAAACTCACAGTTTGAGATAAGAACAGTGCAATGATCAAAATAAAATAAATTAAAATATTTTAATAATAATAATAATTATAATGAAAAGGAAAATAACAAAAAAAAAAAAAACACAAACAAGTGATGCAACTGCCCATCACCTGCTGACCAATGCCCAGCCAGTCCCTGAGCATCAATCGCTGCCCATGACCAACTTCCCCTAGCTTATATACTGAGTGTGGCTTCTTGTGGTATGTGATATCCCTTTGGTCAGTTGGGGTTAGTTATCCCAGCTGTGTCCCCTCCCAGCTTCTTGTACACCCCCAACCTACTCACTGCTGGGATGGGGTGAGAAGCAGAAAAAGCCCTGACTCTGTGTAAGCACTGATCAGCAGTAACTAAAGCATCTTTGTGTTATCAACAGTGTTTTCAGCACAAATCCAAAACATAGCCCCATAGTAGCTACTATGATGAAAATTAACTCTATCCCAGTCAAAACCAGCACATAAACATATCAAAGTCTGACTTTGAAGGGAAAGAAAAGATAGTGTTTACATGCTTTTAACACCTTATTTGCTTCTTACATATTGTACATCACTGCTAGCCTTTTGTCTGTTGTGACTAAAAACAGAGAAGAGAGATCAAAATATCAGAGGCCTCATTACATCAGAGCCTTCAGGATTATATATCTGCCTGGTTATGTATCTGTTTCTCTATTCATATATCATTTGATATAGACAAACTGAAACTCATGCCACTTTCCAACAGATGCTTTAGGTGTAGCACCAAGAGTTACAGTAGGATTGTTTTAGGTAATTATTTTAGAATGGCACATTCCTCAAGGAATTAATGTTTCCATCACTTTTATAGAATTGGCTGAGGCAGATACTACATCATACAACCAATGGACTGCATGGTCTTCGACAGAAACAGAAGACTAATTAATCCCTTTTAATTTGAACGTTAAAAGAAGTGGTAGTATATATATATATTGAAAAAACAGTCATTTTCAGAGATAAATCTAGTACAATCCTTTTTGGTCATTTATTTATTCTGCTGAATGGCTATCGGGAGGGTGTCGTGAGTTAGGCCGATCCGGCAACTAAACCCCACGCAGCTCTCCCACTCCAGTAAAATGGAGAGGAGAAAAATGTAATAAAACAGCTCAGGGTCGAGACAGGAACAGAGAAGCACCCGCCAACCACGGTCCCGGGCAAAAGAGGCTGTTTTCTTAAAGAAAAACTATTTATTAACAGCTACCTACAAAGAGGAAAAAAAAAAAGCAAACAAAAACGGTTACTTGAGAGGATAACAAGAAAACAAGGCCAGGTCTTAAAAACAACACCACTCCCCCCTTTGCCTCTTCTTCCCGGCTCTACCTCCTCCCCCCAGCGGCGCAGGGGGGCAGGGAATGGGGGAGTGCAGGTCAGTTCATTCCAAGTTGTTACTGCCGCTTCTCTTAAAGGAAAAGGAGTCCTTACACCATTGTCCCTTGCTCCAGTGGATCCCCTACTCACGGCGAAAGCGTGAATCCTGCCCGCTGGGGGGCAAATCCTTACCCCATCGGATTTGCCCCAAGTGCGGGCTTTACCAGTCCTGGGCTTTTAAGGAGCTGTAGCCACTCGCTGTGGCGTGGGTCATCATACAGACTTTAAATGCGCTCCGGCGTGGGGTTGGGATATCGACCTTCAATGCGCCTCCGTACAGACTTAGATGCGTAAATGCGCCTCGACCTGTGCCCAGGATTCACAATAGTCTCAGGCTCAGGCATCTCCTTTAACAAAGCACCTCCCCATCGGCGGGGGTTGTCTCACAGACTCTAGATGCGTACCCTACTCAGGCTCTGGCATCTCTTCTCGACGTGGGTCCTCCACGGGCTGCGAGTGGGTCTCTGCTTGCTCCACCGAGGACTGTTTGCAAAGGGGCTGCTGACAAGGGGGACTCAGCCGTGGCACACGTTGTTCCGTCCCATCTTCACTGACCTCTTATCTGTGTGGCCGTTTCTCTTAGATCTCAGTCCAGAAAGGACTGAGGTTGAACTCGGCCCGGTGGGCACCCCAGGAGCAGGGCTCTCCCCGAGTTCCCCAAGTGGCTCCGCCGCCGCCATCCTCGACGGGGCGGGCATCGGCCCAGAGCGGGCACCGGCCCGGCCCGGCCCAGGCCGCTGGCCGGGCCGGGAGCCGGGAGCAGGGGCCGTGCCCCCCTCCCGTCTCCTCACTCCTGGGCACCGGCACACCTTTCCGGTTCCTTTGTCCGATGTAAATAGGGCAATTCTCAGAGGCGCCGATTGGCTCAAGCCCCGAGGGGGACGGGAGTCCGGTCTGATGGGCAGCTTCTGCCACCCGGACCTCCCCCCCCACTTCAAACCATGACATGGAGGAAGAACGTAGAAGATAGCATCAGCTTTTGACTTAAGGGATCTTATAAAATTGCTGAAGATATAAAGAGATTCATCCATAGTTTTTTAAAACCACAAACAGAAAAGTGACTGAGGTACAGACCTGTTGCTGGAGTAAATTTATAACCCTCCTCCAGGATCTGTCAGTAACCCTGCTAGCAAAGAGGCAAAGGACATTGGTATAATATAAGAATTCAGCTTGAAAAAAAATACAGCAGAATAATTAGATTTGAAGATGCCTTATACATGTCAAGAGAACATTGTTCATCCCAATTCTAACAGATACAGTACATGTGTCTATTTCCTGAAGTCAAACAGAAACAGAGCAGCAAGTGTGTAAATGCTGTAAAATAAAGCACTTACATACACTCTTCTTTATTTGCTTTGCTATGACATTTCTTAGCTTATTAGCTTTTTTATTTCATTGAGGATTTGAAGAGATTGGTAAAGTCCATTTCCTCATAGAAGACATTTCTTCCATCCCGGTGTAGTGGAAGGTTTCCCTGTCCATGGCAGGGGGGTTGGAACTAGATGATCTTTGAGGTCCCTTCCAACCCAAACCATTCTATGATTCTATGATTGAAGCACATGTGTTTAAGACTTTGAGTCATTCCAACACATATGACCTAAAAAAGTCTTGTAATCTTCACCACCAACCTGTCAATTATGTGTAAAGGTGATGGCGTACCAAAATTACTACATATAAGAGTAATAGCCAAATTTTCTTTCTACTAATACTACTATACATCCAAGTTCAGCTCAGCCCATTACTTCTGCCTTGGTCAAAATGTCACCAAATCATTACTAAATGAGTCAAAAGGGTTGTCTGCTTGTTGGAGGGTCCATGTTCACAAACAAATTCACTGAACACTTTTGTATCTCCATCAGATTTGAATTTTACCCTGTATGAGAACAGCTTTGAAGTTCCCTGCACCCCTGCACATCTGAACTCGTATGCATTTTAGTTAACCCAGACTCAACACCATTCACATTGTCCATGTGTTTCAGTAGCTACACATGAACAAGTTTTCTGAAAATGCAATTTTTTTTCTATCAAAGTAAGTCTGGCTTGATGAAACTATCTGTCAGATACAGTTACACCCAGATTTAAGAATATGTGGCACTTTGGAGCTGTTTGCCACATTGTATGTAAAGTACATATCTCTCAAGCTGTATTTATTCACGTGGGTAGGAACCTCCAAACAGAAGTTTCTTCCTCGGTTTTGACACCCTAAAAAAAATCCACCAGTTTGTCTAGTTCATTGCTCAAATAAACTCTGTCTCCCATAGTCACTGCATAAAACTTGCCTTCTCCCTGAGAAGGATGTATAGGAAAACATGTGTATTCCAGGTCCACCTTCAGAGTCTCGATTCACTGAACTGCTTCTTTCTCCGTCACTGTGAGAGTATTATGCTTGTGCCTTTTCTCAGTCTCCATGATACTGCTGTTGTCCCAAACGTGTGTCTTTTAGCATCAGCTACACTAAAGGAAATGTGAGCAGAAAGTGATTTTTGCACTTTTTTTTAGACTGTCATTTGAGAAAATAGTTTATTCTTTTTAAAGCCACTGGGATGCACCACTTCTCGCTTCTTGCCTTAAATGAGAAAACATGTATTTTACAAGAATCTGTAGAGTTGTTTTTCAAAGAGCAGCATACTGGTTTTTGACATAGGAATACTAGGGTGATTTGCAGCTTTAAAGGTTATCTGCAGCTTCTCCTTGTTTCTCATTGCTTCTTCAGTCATTAATGGCACTTTCCATCAACTAAACCTTGCTACAAGTCATGAATCCATCTTTGGATGTTCCCAACTCTTACATTTGGAGCAGCTGTGAAAAAAGAAATATCAGAGATTACACAAAATGCCTTTTCAGTCCTCTCCCTCCAACGCTGGATGCGTTTGAATTGCAGTAATGTAGTTCTCATAACTACTGTTTTTGGAAAGTTCCCTCAAGGTGGAACCCTTGGTACGGACATGACTCCTTAAGACGGCGTGAAACCCTAATCCTCCATGGTTTTGCAGTTGTTTTTCTGCCAGGCAGTAAAGTTCTCAAATATTCTCTTTCAGGAAGGGGCACCTCGTATTTTCATGCTGAAACTTAACACCATCTGGAAATTACATCATTTCCCAGGCCAACCTGTGTGTGCCTTCAGCTAAATGTATTTATGGAGCTGTAGCTGTATATGCTGCTGCCTTTGTGAGTCTGTTCTGCCTCTCCTGTATTCTTTTCCTACTGTTTCTAGTTAACTGTTCTTGTGAAGCTTGTGCTTCTCAGAGTTGCTTTGGAGCTACTCTTTCTTTTGCTGTCATTCTGCAGGAGCAATTTCTCCTTTGTAAAATCCCTTTTTCCCCCTTTATTTTAGGTTCTATTGTGGCTATTATATATGTATGTTTCCTTCAGGTTTGTCTACGAAAGTGAATCTTACCCTCTGCTCTTCCAAAATCTTTTTTTTTTTTTTTTTTCTCTCTTTTCTGTATCTTACCTGCCTGCTCTGACCTGTTACCCTACTCTGGCCACACTTTTTGGCTTTTTCCCACAGCTCTCCTCTCACTCCCAAATATTGTGTCATGAAGCCTAGAGGTGGCTGCTCCCTACTGCCTACAATTGGACATGAGACAGCAACGATCTGACCTCTCCAAACCTTTGCATTTTAATTGATGCAAATCATAGAATGGTTTGGGTTGGAAGGAACCTTAAAGATCATCTAGTTTCAACGTCCCTGCCATGGGCAGGGACACCTTCCCCTAGATAAACTTGCTAAAAGCTCCATCCAACCTGGCCTCCTGGGACTTTATTACACACCTTACCCTACAAGAAAATTTACAAAAGGAAGGGAAGATGAGAAAAACTGAATTATGGACAAGGCCTTTAGCAACCTCATTTAACAGTGAAGTTGGCCCTGCTGTGACTTCTGTCACACCAGAATATCTCCAGAGGTACTTTCCAACCTGGCCTTGAACACTTCCAGGGATGGGGCATCCACAACTTCTCTGGACAACCTGTTCCAGTGCCTCACCACCCTCTGAGTGAAAAATTTCATCCTTAAATCTAATCTAAATCTGCCCTCTTTCAGTTTAAAGCCATTGCCCCTTGTCTTATCACTACACGCCCTTGTAAAAAGTCCCTCCCCAGCTTTCCCGTAGGCCCCATTTAAGTACTGGAAGGCTGCTATAAGATCACCCTGGAGCCTTCTCTTCTCCAGGCTGAACAGCCCCAACTCTCTCAGCCTGTCTTCATAGCAGAGGTGCTCCAGCCTTCGGATCATCTTCGTGGCCCTCCTCTGGACTCGCTCCAGCAGCTCCATGTCCTTCTTGTGTTGGGGACTTGTGATAGTTTGATGTGTGGGGGGGGTGTTCTGGTGGCAGGGGAGGGGATTTGCTCCCTGTGCCACCAGATCTGAGTCCCATCCCCCCCGGGGGAGGTTGAGCCAAGGCGGCGCCTCTGCGAATTGCCCTATTTAAGTTGGGACAAAGGGGCGGGAAAGGGCTTTTGGCTCAGGAGCGAGGAGAGAGCAGGAGGGCGCTGCCCTCGCTCCGGGCTCCCGGCCGAGCGGCCGCTCGGGCCCGGGCCGGCGCCATGTGCTCAAGATGGCGCCGGGGAGCCACATGGGGGACTCGGTAAGCGCCCCACTCCCGGGGTGCCCACCGGGCCGAGCTTCCTCTAGAGAGGATTAATATCTAAGAGAAGACAACCACAACGACCGGGTCAGCAAAGATGGAGCAGGAGGAGGTGTACTGGAGCTGAGGCTTCCCTTGCAAATCGGTGTGAGATGGCAGGCGGCCCCCCTGCAACCAGGGTGTACTCGGCGGAGCAGCGACCCACTCGTGGCCTGTGGAGAAACCCACGTCGGGAAGGAGATGCCTGAGCCCAGGAGAGGTCGTGGAGCAGGGGATGCGCGACCAGGTACTGTTGATAATGGGGCATGGAATGCACGATGAGGTCGTGGAGGCATCTGGAGACCGTGGGACGACCCACGCCGACGCGAGTGGCAGCAGCTCCCTAAGAGGCCGAGACTGGTAAAGCCCGAACTGGTGCGATCCATGGGGAGGATTGCAATCCTGCGGGCAGGACTTACTTTGGAAAAGTTTGGGGACTTTTTCTTTGTGAGTAGGGGATCCACCGAAGCAAGGGAAAAATGGTGTAAAGACTCCTCCTCCTTTAAGAAAGGAGCGGCAGTGAACAACATGGATGAACTGACCTGTACTCCCCCATTCCCTGTCTCCCTGCGCCGCTGGGGGGAAGACAGAGCCAGGAACGAAAGGAAAATAGGGGGTGGGGAGGTGTTGTTTTAAGATCGGGCCTTGTTTTCTCTTTCTCCTCTCAAGTAACCGGTTTCGTTCCCTTTTGTCTTTTGTTTAGTAACTGTTAATAAATTGTTTTGTTTTATTAAGAAAGCCTGAGTCATGTTTTGCCCGAGACCATGTTTGGTGGGTGCTCCCGCTCGGTTCTTGTCTCGACCCTCAGTCCAAAAAAAACCACGACAGGACTCCAGAGCTGAATGCAGTATTCCAGGTGGGGTCTCACGAGAGCAGAGTAGAGGGGCAGAATCACCTCCCTTGACCTGCTGGCCACGCTCCTTTTGATACAGCCCAGGATACGGTTGGCTTTCTGGGCTGCCAGTGCACATTGCCGGCTCATGTTGAGCTTCTCATCCATCAGCACTCCCAAGTCCTTTTCTTCAGGGCTGCTCTCAATCCATTCTCCGCCCAGCCTGTACTTGTGCTTGGGATTGCCTCGACCCATGTGCAGGACCTTGCACTTGGCCTTGTTGAACTTCATGAGGTTCTCACAGACCCACCTCTCCAGCCTGTCAAGGTCCCTCTGGATGGCATCCCTTCCCTCCAGCGTGTCCACAACACCACACAACTTGGTGTCATCTGCAAGCTTGTTGAGGGTGCACTTGATCCCACTGTCCATGTCTCCAACAAAGATGTTAAATAGCACTGGTCCCAGTACTGACCCCTGAGGAGCACCACTCGTCACTGGCCTCCACTTGGGCATTGAACCGTTGACCACACCTCTTTGAGTGTGACCATCCAGCCAATTCCTTATCCACTGAGTGGTCCATCCATCAAAACCATGTTTCTCCAGTTTAGAGACAAGGATGTTGTGTGAGACAGTATCAAATGCCTTGGATAAGTCCAGGTAGACAATGTCAGTTGCTCTTCCCTTACCCATCAATGGATAACCATCCATGGAAACCCCATAATAGAAGGTCACCAAATTAGTCAGGCAGGATTTGCCCTTAGTGAAGCCATGTTGGCTGTCACCAATCACCTCCTTGTTTTCTACGTGCCTTAGCATAGTCGCCAGGAGGATCTGCTCCATGATCTTGCCGAGCACAGTGGTGAGACTGACTGGCCTGTAGTTCCCTGGGTCTTCTTTTTTTCTCTTTTTAAAGATGGGGGCTATGTTTCCCCTTTTCCAGTCATTGGGAACTTCACCAGACTGAAAGTCTGGTGAACTTCAGTCTGGTGAACACAAGGACTTCACAAGTAATCCGGAGTGCCTGGTTCCTGCTCTCCCAAAGCTGCTTCCTCTAGCCCAGAAGGTGTTCCCTGTGCCCTCCCAGGGCTCACTACAACCTTTTCTCCTCCCTCCACCAAGGTCCCACTTAAAGGGTATCTGGAGATGTATACAGACTCTTGATGCTATCCTGTGCTCTTCATTCCCAACAGCTGTAAGGGAACAGAATATGCTTTAAACTCAAACACTTCCACGTAAATCTGCACTAACTTTGATCAGAGGAGTCAGCTGTAATTTTGGTACAGATCTTACATCTAACTGCCCCTGCCATTTATAATAAAATTATATAATGAAACAGTTACAAAACCAAACTTCAAAGTTCAGATTTTCAAGTAAAATTTTGACAAGTACAGAAAATATCCTCCATATTGCTCTAAAGACTTAAAGAAGCCTTAGAATGAGATTAATTGTGAAATCTGGAAAGAGTCCACCCAGGGACATTATACCAGGGAAGAGAGGGTATTCACACACCTCGGGGCTTCCTAGTCTCAGAGTTTTCCTGTCCACATGGCACAGGGCCATCTGCTTACCCTCTGCCTCCACCCAAGCCTGACTGAATTTTTTAATGATGGATTTGTGTGCTGCTCTAAGATACATTTTACACTGATACCACTGACTGCACAGCATAGTGTTCCTGATCGCCCTTCCAACAGGAATTATCCTACAATCCTGTGATTGCATAATGACTTTGGCTGTCATCAAGCGAAAGACTGCCTATGGTAAGATTAACTTCAGATGCAACCTGAGGTATTTATAGAGGACAAGTCACTAGTGAAGGACAGCTGTCTCCATGTGCGAGCTCTCTGATTTAGCTTGTACCTTCGCATAAGCAAATGGTGCTGTCTGGTGCTGTCCCTTTTTACAGGGTTTCAAACACAAGCAGCTGGGAAAGCCCATACTTAGTCATCTTTCTGGATGTCTCCTTCCAGGAACTCCACAGAATGGCCATATGTTACACTGTCAAAAATGGCATTGCCCTTATCTACAGAGAGTTGAGAAACAGCAAGGGGAATGTTCAGAGAGCCTGATGTTGAACAAGATCTTGTTTAAGTAATCCAGGTCTCTTAATATATTCTATCACTAAATACATTTTTAGCCACTGAAGGGTGGTTAGAATCATAGAATCATAGAATGGTTAGAGCTGGAAGGGACCTCAAAGATCATCTAGTTCCAATCACCCTGCCATGGGCAGGGAAACCCTCCACTACATTAGGTTGCCCAAAGCCTCATGCAACCTGGCCTTGAACACCTCCAGGGATGGGGCATCCACAACTTCTCTGGGCAACCTGTTCCAGTGCCTCACCACCCTCTGAGTGAAAAATTTCTTCCTTATATCTAATCTAAATCTGCCCTCTTTCAGTTTAAATCCATTGCCCCTTGTCCTGTCACTACACGCCCTTGTAAAAAGTCCCTCTCCAGCTTTCCTGTAGGCCCCATTTAAGTACTGGAAGGCTGCTACAAGATCGCCCTGGAGCCTTCTCTTCTCCAGGCTGAACAGCCCCAACTCTCTCAGCCTGTCTTCATAGCAGAGGTGCTCCAGCCTTCGGATCATCTTCGTGGCCCTCCTCTGGACCTGCTCCAGCAGCTCCATGTCCTTCTTGTGTTGGGAACTCCAGAGCTGAACACAGTATTCCAGGTGGGGTCTCATGAGAGCAGAGTAGAGGGCAGAATCACCTCCCTCAACCTGCTGGCCACACTCCTTTTGATGCAGCCCAGGATACAGTTGGCTTTCTGGGCTGCCAGCACACATTGCCGGCTCATGTTGAGCTTCTCATCCACCAGCACTCCCAAGTCCTTTTCCTCAGGGCTGCTCTCAATCCATTCTCCGCCCAGCCTGTACTTGTGCTTGGGATTGCCCCGACCCATGTGCAGGACCTTGCACTTGGCCTTGTTGAACTTCATGAGGTTCTCACAGACCCACCTCTCCAGCCTGTCAAGGTCCCTCTGGATGGCATCCCTTCCCTCCAGCGTGTCCACAACACCACACAACTTGGTGTCATCTGAAAACTTGCTGAGGCTGCACTTGATCCCACTGTCCATGTCTCCAACAAAGATGTTAAATAGCACTGGTCCCAGTACTGACCCCTGAGGAACACCACTCGTCACTGGCCTCCACTTGGGCATTGAACCGTTGACCACACCTCTTTGAGTGTGACCATCCAGCCAATTCCTTATCCACCGAGTGGTCCATCCATCAAAACCATGTTTCTCCAGTTTAGAGACAAGGATGTCGTGTGAGACAGTATCAAATGCTTTGGATAAGGCCAGGTAGACGATGTCAGTTGCTCTTCCCTTATTCACCAACACTGTAACCTCATCATAGAAGGTCACCAAATTAGTCAGGCAGGATTTGCCCTTAGTGAAGCCATGTTGGCTGTCACCAATCACCTCCTTGTTTTCTATGTGCCTCAGCATAGTCGCCAGGAGGATCTGCTCCATGATCTTGCCAGGCACAGAGGTGAGACTGACTGGCCTGTAGTTCCCTGGGTCTTCTTTTTTTCTCTTTTTAAAGATGGGGGCTATGTTTCCCCTTTTCCAGTCATTGGGAACTTCACCAGACTGCCACGACTTCTGAAATATGATGGATAGTGGCTTAGCAACTTCATCTGCCAGTTCTCTCAGGGCTCGCGGATGCACCTCATCAGGTCCCATGGACTTGTGCACCTCCACGTTCTTTAGATATTCTCAAATCTGATCTTCTCCTACAGTGGGCAGTTCTACATTCTCCCAGTCCCTGCCTTTGCCTTCTGTGGCTTGGGCTGTGCAGCTGGAGCTCTTGCCAGTGAAGACTGAGGCAAAGAAATCATTGAGAACCTCAGCCTTCTCCATATCCTGGGTAGCCATGTCCCCTGTTTCCTTCCGGAGAGGGCCTACATTTTCCCTAGATCTCTTTTTATCACTGACATATCTATAGAAGTTTTTCTTGTTGCCCTTGATGTCCCTGGGCAGATTTAACTCTATCAGGGCTTTAGCTTTCCTAACCTGGTCTCTGGTTGCTCGGACAATCTCTCTGTATTCTTCCCAGGCCACCTGTCCTTGCTTCCACCCTCTATAGGCTTTCTTTTTGTGCCCGAGCTGGTCCAGGAGCTCCTTGTTCATCCATGCAGGCCTCCTGGTGTTCCTACCAGACTTTCTCTTTGTTGGGATGCACCGCTCCTGAGCTTGGAGGAGGTGATCCTTAAATATTAACGAGCTTTCTTGTGCCTCTCTTCCCTTCAGGACTTCATCCCATTTTACTCTAGCGAGGAGATCCCTGAAGAGGCCGAAGTCTGCTCTCCTGAAATCCAGGGTAGTGAGTCTGCTGTGCACCCTTCTTGCGGCCCTAAGAATCTTGGATTCCACCATTTCACAATCACTGCAGCCAAGGCTCTCCTTGAATGTCACGTTCCCCACCAGCCCTTCATTGTTGGTGAGAACAAGGTCCAGCAAAGCACCTCTCCTCGTTGGTTCCTCTACCACTTGGAGAAGGAAATTATCATTCATGCATTCCAGGAACCTCCTGGATTGCCTATACCCTGCTGTGTTGTCCTTCCAACAGATATCGGAGTGGTCGAAGTCCCCCATAAGGACCAGGGCTCGTGAACGTGAGGCAGTTCCTATCTGTCTGTAGAGGGCTTCATCCACCTGGTCCTCCTGGTCAGGTGGTCTGTAGCAGATCCCTACTACTCCATCCCCTGTCCCTGCTCTGCCTTTAATCCTAAGCCATAAGCTCTCAGTTGGGACCTCATCCGTCCCCAGGTGCAGCTCCATGCACTCCTGCTGGTCTTTGACATAGAGGGCAACCCCTCCTCCTCTTCTCCCCTGCCTATCCTTCCTAAAGAGCCTGTACCCTTCTATTCTGACACTGCAGTCATAGAATTCATCCCACAACGTCTCCATGATGCCAATAAGATCATACCCCAACAGGCACGCACACACTTCTAACTCCTCTTGCTTATTCCCCACACTGCGCACATTGACATAAAGGCATCTAAGTTGAGCCCCAGATGAATCTGGTTCAGTGAAGTTATTTAACAAATGAAACACAGTTCTATGAGGCTGTTACGTAGTTTTCTTGACACATACATCTGTTTAAATTTCCCCAAGTACCTGAGCAATATCATGTACCTTTCACACAGTGGTTTATTTTCCAGTTATAGTAACCAGCCAAGATGTAAATGCATGCCTTTATTTAAACATGAAAAAATTATATGATCATTTAGATGAGCTAGAATCTGTAAACATTGTTTTTACACACTTAGGCCAACAATGCTCACACATTAAGAGAATATATACTATAATACACCTAACTGTAAGTGAACGGTGGTTGTGGCTTTTTAGTGATATCTATTATGAGAGAGAAATATGCTTTGTGTAAGTATCATTACAACCATGGAAGAGTCACAAAGCTGACTGAAGAAGTCTCTGGATCACATATACTTTTTTTCATAATGGAAACTTTAATCTCCTTGACATAAGCTGGAAGAACAACACAATGGGATGCAAGTAATCCTGGAGGATGTCAGGTCTTTGGATGAGAGAGACTTTTTACAAGAGTATATAGTGATAAGACAAGGGGGAACAGCTTTAAACTGAAAGAGGATAGATTAACATTAGATATAAGGAAGAAATTTTTTACAGTGAGAGTGGTGAGGCACTGGAATAGGTTGCCCAGAGAAATTGTGGATACCACATCCCTGGAAGTATTCAAGGCCAGATTGGATGAGGCTTTGAGCAACCTGGTATAGTGGAGGGTGTCCCTGCCCATGGCAGGGGAGTTGAAACTAGATGATCTTTAAGGTCCTTCCAACCCAAACCATTCTATGATTCTATGATTCTTTGATTCTACGATGATGAGAAGCTGGATCTGCTATTCGCTATCAAGGAAGAACTGGCTGGGGACGTGATAATGACAATCCTGGTAGTAGAGACAATGAAATACTGTGTTTCAAGGGCTTGAGGGGACTAAAGAAAGCAAGGATCAAAGTACTGAGCCTGGAGTTCTGGCAAGCAGGCTTCAGTCTGTCCAGGAAGGTAGGAGATGGGATCCCATGGGAGACAGTGCTGACGGGAAAAGGTGCTCAGGGAAGCTGTCAGGTCTCTAAACAGAGATGTAGATAAACTGGATCAAGTCCAGCACAGGGCCACCAAAACAGTCAGGAGATGGAGCACCTGACCTGTGAGGAGGGACTGAGGAAGCTGGACTTGTTCAGAGTGGAGAAGAAACAGCTTCAGGGGGACTGAACAGCAGCCTGCTAGTACCTATGAGTGGGTTTTCAAGAAGATGGAGCCAGGCTGTTCACATGAGGACAGGAAACAGTGGTCATAAAGAAAGATTACAACTTTATGTGTAAGAAGAAAGATTACAACTGAATATAAGAAGAACTTTGTCAAAACTTGAACAGTCAGTTACTGGAAAAGGTGGTCCACAAAGGCTGTGGAATCTCTAGCCTTGAACGTTTTCCAAGATCTAACTGGAAAAAACACCTGAATAACTTAAAATAATTTGGTCTCATCTCGTAGCTGACCCTGTTTTAGGCAGGGAGTAAACTAGTGATCTCCTGAGGTCCATCTCAACCAAAATGTTTTCGTGATTCTTTTGCTGCTGTCATGTTTTCTTGCAATCAACAAACAACTTCAGTCTGTATCAAACTCAGGGAGCTGTGAGATGCAATTCCCTGGGTTAATCCAAGAGATATATGAGACCAGAAGATCTAGAAGTTACTGAAATAGATGTACCATAGAAAACTATCCTACTGAAGAAGAAAAATAGAGAGGTTGTTATGATTGCATTAGAGGTCTTTAAAGACTTGAAAATCAATAAAGAATCATACCAAGTGGGAACTAGAGAGCATGACTATGGCAAAGGATTATACGATTAAAAAAAAACCAGAAAGCTGAAAAAAAAAAAAGAGTTTCAATTAATGAGTTATATAAAAGCAATAAGAGAAGGCTCTTACAAATATGTTTGAAATGTGGAAAACAAAAGAGAGCATAGGTCTGGTAAGATACAACATTATTTGTTCTGCAAATAATAGATGATGCAGAGAAGACTGAAGTATTCACTAGTTTCTTAGATATTTGTTTGGAAAAAAATCTTACTAACGATTTATGTGACCTTCCACAAGGAGACAAGAATGTGGGTTGGAATGCAGAAAGGGCACATTAAATAATGAATCTGAGTTGACAAGGCCCGACGGAGTTAAAACCAGAAAATATGCAGAGCTTGTTTTCTCTGAACTAATTTTTCCTAAGAAGTGGAGAGGAGTAAACCCACTACTTACCTTATAAAAAGGAAAAGGACACACACATAAATAAAAGACCCACCACTTAGAAACAATTTTTGAAACATCTGACAGTCTGAGCTGCGCTTGCGTAAGTCGACAGTGCCTGGCTTTGATGGAATCACAGAAGTAAAGAATCAGCCAGGCAGTATTACTCATGACTTGAGGCCTGATTAAAAGCAACCTATGGGAAAAATCTCTTATTGAATTCAGCTTTTTTATAAGCCGGGTCAATTCCTTTTACATTTAATTTGAAAGAAAGTTTATGAAAAGGATGTTCACTTGTCAATTATGAAAGCTGGTTAATATAATTTTATATAGACCTGCAGGTTCAAAAAGAGGCAACAGATATACTTCAGTTTAATGAGCTAATATGAAGCATCTGTGTCTTAGTATACCTCAAGATTAGAAAAGTTCTGCACCAGGTAAATTTTTTTCCAAAGCTCATTATCAAACTCAATTTTAAACTTTATTTTCAATACATTGCTAATTTTCTCCTATGGAGCGTAAGCTAAATATATATGACTTTGTATGCATCCAACTCCCAGTTGATTTTGCATGATTCAACATAGAACATTTCTGTGAGGTATGTTCATTTAATGATGCTGGGACTGAAAGGCAACCTGCAGCTCCCTGTAATGGAGTCCAGAGACACTCGGTTACCTTTTGGTAACTAGCTTAGGTATGTTAGTCGTCTTAGTGAGTCTCTCAGTCCATTTATGCTTTCAGCTTCCTCAACAAATTCCTTAGTTAAATGAAAGATTTTGGCACAACTTTGCATAGAAAAGAACCTAGAATAAAAGAGGGCTTGAATTTGGACATTTTTATTTCAGTTTCATAGAATCATAGAATCATAGAATCGTCTGGTTAGAAGAGAACTTCAAGTCCAACCATTCACCCTGCACTGTCAGGGTCCCTAAACCATGTTGCTCAACACCAAATCTACACGTTTTTTAAACACCTCAGGGGATGGGGACTCCACCACCTCCCTGGGCAGCCTGTTCCAATACTTCACAACCTTCTCTGTAAAGAAATTTTTCCTGATATCTAACCTAAATTTCCCCTGGCACAACTTGAGGCCATTCCCTCTCGTCCTGTCATTCATAACGTGGGAGAAGAGACCGACCCCCATCTCCCTGCAACTTCCTTTCAGGTAACTGTAGAGAGCAATAAGGTCCCCCCCTGAGCCTCCTCTTCTCCAGACTAAACAGCCCCAGCTCCCTCAGCCGCTCCTCATAGGACAAGTTCTCTAAACCCTTCACTAGTTTTGTTGCCCTTCTCTGAACCCGCTCCAGCACCTCAACATCCTTCTTGAAGTGAGGGGCCCAAAACTGGACACAGTACTCAAGGTGTGGCCTCACCAGTGCTGAGTACAGGAGGACAATCACTTCCCTGCTCCTGCTGGCCACACTGTTTTTGATACATGCCAGGATTCCATTGGCTTTCTTGGCTGCTTGGGCACACTGCTGGCTCATGTTCAATTGCTGTCAACCAGCACCCCCAGGTCCTTCTCTGCTGTGCAGCTTTCCAGCCACACTTCCCCAAGCCTGTAACACTGCAGGGGGTTGTTGTGGCCCAAGTGCAGGACCTGGCACTTGGTCTTGTTGAATTTCATACAGTTTGCCTTGGCCCATCAATCCAGTCTGTCCAGGTCCCTCTGTAGAGCCTCCCGACCCTCAGGCAGATCAACGCTACCTCCCAATTTAGTGTCATCTGCAAACTTGCTGAGGGTGCACTCGATCCCTTCATCCAGATCATTGATAAAGATATTAAAGAGAACAGGCCCCAACACTGAGCCCTGCAGAACACCACTGGTGACCAGCCACCAGCTGGATTTATTTCACTTTAATTTCATTTCAAAACTGATCTTGCAAAGTCCAAGAGCTAAGCCTTTATGGCTATCACCCAGCTGGCTTGTAATTACCTAATTAAGGTTTAGGCCCTGCCTACAAAAGGCGGGCCGTTTCCTCCTGGCTGCGGAAGATGCAACGACATCCTTGGAGCCGCAGCCCAGGCTGGTGAGCAGCAGCCTTTGCTTCAGCTCCTAGAATAATCAGTAGAAATTGTAAGGTTATGCCACAATTTTTGTTTATTTGAGTTGTCTAGGACTGAAACATGAATACTCTAATCCTAAGCCCTACCAACCAAAAATATTCAGCAAATCACCAGCTGGTATATGTTACAAGTCAATTAAGCTGCAACGTTCATGCCAGCAGAGGATCTAGCATTCCTCCTGAGATAATAAAAATTAAACAAGTGGTATCATAGCTCTGAGTCTTATTATGAGTTTACAGCAGCTCCTGCTGTTTTGAATGCTAAGTGCTAAATGCCTTTAAAACTTCTGCAACACTGTGGATTTTCATAATGCCAATGAGTCTAGAGAAACACACTAAGTAACAACACATAGTTTATCACATAAGTGTTATTAGCCTGTTAGATGACAATTGCCATTTTCAATGATTGTTGGTGGATTAAATGCTAAAAGTAATCTCCTCTCATATCGTTTTGGCAAATGCCTTCCAACTCTCCCTTTTGGAAAAAAATGCTGATTGTGATTAATTATAATTTAAACTTTATGGATAAATCCGTTAAGAACAGCTGCAAAGAAACATAATGATTTTCAAAACAGCATTAAAATATGTGCCAGTCTATGAAGATTCTATATGGCTTATTGCAGTTCTTTATTTACGGCTTATTGCAGCTTCTAGAATTTGAATCATATTTTGCGTTCTGGAAAATAATAACAAAAACGCAATCAAGAGCTCAAAGCACTTAGAAAGTCTGACAAAATTAATATTAAAAACAAATCAAGTGACTTATTCTAGTAAATATCCTGTCAATTTAATTGATTTTAGCTAATGTATTTATCCTCATATAGTTAGGATATTTTAAAAGATAAGAGTAACCTAGGGAAAGATTTTAGCTCATTTATCTTATTGGTCTTTGAGCAGTGTATTATTGTATAAACAGTAGGCATGTTACAGAAAAAGTAATAAGAGATTGTACTGAAAAAGTTTAAACTTTGTTTTATTTACCTAGTATGACCCGACTTAATGGCATAGCAAATGTCCAACACCACTGTGCCGGAAAAAGGGAAGCCTGGAGGGATGGAAGGTTTAGTAAAGCTGATGAACGGCATTCCTGCAGAGCGTGGGGCTGACTCCAGAGTGACATGGGAGGAAGAAGAGACTACTCAAAACAGGTACGCAATGGTCATAACTCACAAACCACTCCAGCGATTTCAGCACTGGCTTGAGAGACAGAAGACACGTTTCCAACCTGCATCTTGCCTGGGTCAATATCTCCAAATCCTAGTATGAGGGTACTCACAAGGCATTGCCTTGGCAAAATGGCCTTGATAAGAGTATCTGATAAAATAGGAATGTGAGTGTAAAAAGTGTGTGCATGAATGGAATACCCAAAACTGCTTGAGAGGGTGTTTGCCCAAAAACTGGGGTGATGCTAAAGAGAAAAGCTGCCATCTGCTGCATTAAACAGTAACTAAGGAAATAGGAAGAAACTTTTGAAACAAAGAAAGAATCAGCATGAAAAGAAGTATAAAAGAAGCATGATCCTTTGTTACAGGGGGAAAATATTCTGAGACTTGGAGTGGAAACAGAGTAGAAGAAAAAGCCTGGTTTGACACTGCCAGAAGTCACCCCACTGATATGATAACCTCTGTCAAGGCCTGAGAGCATCCTCCCCTCCGATGGTATGAGAAGCCATCACCCAGCTGGTAGACTGACAACATAAGGTGCAACAAGTAACGACCCACGCCATGGAAATGTGCCTTTGTGGGTTGCTTTCTCACCAGTGTGTGGACTGATGGGTTGCAGGCAGCATTGCAGGTTCAGATAAAATGAGAGCACCACACCTCTGCCAGGGCATCTGTTAGAAGTAGCCAACTCTAGTGGGCTACAAGCCCCAGTGGGCTTCCTCCTGTCCCAGCGGTATTGATGGACGTTGCCGCAGCTCTGTGTCTACACCCCCCACACACACATTAGCACAGCTGGCCACACAGGTCAACACAGACTGAACGTGTGGTCTTTGTCAGCCCCACAGAAGTGAGCATCATGCTCACACAGACATGAAGAGCCCTTGATGGCCTCAACCTCTTTCTCATCTCCTCTTGACAGCATTGAAGGCTTCTGGTGGGACAGACACACATGTGCTGTGTGTGGGTCTCTCCAGGATCTGGTCTGAGACCCCTGATGTATCCAGGAGCTGCACCCAGACCTGCTCTCTGCTGGCAGCTGGCACCCAGACCATGGGGCCCTGCAGTTCCTTGGCATTTCCCCAGCACAGGCACCAAGACCTCTCACCTTCCTTACTCACATCCACACACATCAGCCCAGAAAAGAGTCTCCATCAAGGACATAGTTAGAAAGAGGATTTAATAAGAATGTAGGGTACACTGCAGTGACCAAGCCCAGGGCTTAGTCAGACAAGAACGCTGACCAGCCCCTGTTTACATCCAGTCTTTCAGCTGCTTTTTCTCTCTTTCCCCATGCTTTTTCCTCTCCATTTCATCTTGATCCCTCCCTTTCCTTGCTTTTGATCCTTTCTTTAAGCAATCCATGAGATGCTTCACACATCCCCACAAAACCTTTAGAACATCCCATAAGTTTTGCACAGTTCCAGTTACATCCCTTAATGAATCTATACCCCTCTGGGCAATAATCCCCTCAGTCTGCACAGCCTTCTGGGGGGAGATTTACCTTGACTGCCTCAGCTAGTGGGACAATGGGCTGATCCTGCTCCTTTGACGGTCCTAGGGGTAGCCGGTTTGGGGTGACCTCCTCCCTGATTAGGTTACTGGGGTTCCTCTGCCTGTCATTGCTCTTCCCAGGGTCTTTAGTTCACCGTAATTGCTCTATCATCACATAACCTAAGCACAGGGGACACCACACTTCCAAAAAAGGGACTTGTGCTTGTAAGCCACACTTCCTTGTGTATGTGCGTGTCTGGAGGGGGCTAAAACTTTGTAGGATTGGTTATGGAAATAGATTTAGAAAAGGGACTTACCAACCAGGTAAGGTAACAGTGTAGCAGAGATTTTGAATATTACTAATAACCTGGATAAACATAAGCACCCAGTACCACACAAGTTTTCCAAGAGTATCCTGCCTGGCCTCCAGCTGTCGTACCTGCCAGCCCCATGTACTGATATCTCAGACACCTACGCACCTCAAATGGGACTCAATGCTTACTTCTACAGAGCCCCTAAATGTCGAATTTTCTTCCTAAATAGAAAGCTTAGTATTTGAGGATTTAGTCAGGTGAGAGCAATTACAGGTTAACTTCAAACCTTAGACTTTTCTGTGCATATCTGCCTACAAAATAAGCTCCTTTTACATTTTTTGGGCTCCCATGGCTAAAGTTGCTTGTCTAAACATAAGTCTCTAATGCTGCTGCAGATGCCTCCATTTAAGGCACCTGTGTGGGGTTAGTTGATACAACACAGAATCTAAAAGAAGCTACAACACAGAACCTAAAAGAAGCTATGTCCTTCCAGACTAGTAGCTGGTAATACCAAGGTGGGATGCCTTGGATACTCAAAGAAGGTGAGCTGTCTTCTAACAATTGAAGTCCTTGATGAATGGCTAACCACTGAGCACCTGCTTTAGGATGAAATAAATAGTTCTATCCAGGCTCTCTTGACTATAATGAAAAGGAGCTCAATTCATCTGCCAAAGCAGATGTGTCTAGAGCCCTCTGAGGTGGTATAAGAGTGCTATTTGGAGCTGTCACTCCAAAGGGCACAGATTTGCTGTTGGGCCATTGTCACATCTGCCAGCCCTGAGCAGGGGTTTTGGGCACCCTCAGGGATCTCAAATAACACCATATACTCAACTGCAGGCAACTGAAAGGAGCCCTAGATCTCTCCAAACCATAACTGGAGCCTAGATACATAGCTTACATATAGACATCTACATGAAGACACCCTAATTTAAAGAACTTAATTTAAAATTGAATCCTTCACAGTTTTGTCTTATCTCTAATGTGTATTTTACCAAGCTTAGTGTATCTAGATGCCACAGATGAGGTCAGCCAACCTCAGAACACTGCAGAATGAACTAAAACAGTCAATGATGCTTAAAGTAAGAGAAAGCAAAACTAGTAGCGGAGTAGGGGAGACAATGAGATTACACTCATGCCCATTACATGGTATAATGAGGAGCAGCGGCACTCAACATAATGAGCAGTGGTGACTGCGGTACATGATCACACTCTCGCTGGCAGTTTGAGGAATAGAGCATGAAATACATGAACCCAGTGACATAGTGATCTTGAGTTAAGAATTGCGTCTCGCTCATCGTTAACACCTACATGAGTCATTAGACCATGACGAAGACATTATATGAACTTTTATTCACTATCTGCTGCAAACTGCGTTGTTTGGCTGTTGTTCTGATAGAAAACTCATTTCTACTGAAAGCTATGAAAAGAAAATTTTAAAAAAAAAAAAGAAAAAAGAGAGTGAGAAACATTTCTGTCAAGAATAAACAGCCAGTCAGACACCTTCTTCACTGTGGTACATATCTGTCAGCTTAGTTAATTAGCGAGTCATCAAAGAATATAACTTTTCAGCTTTCATATAGCTGGAATTATAACTATAATTTGACAGGATGGACTTCAGTTCAGTCATATTTGTGATAAACCCAGTTGTGTGAGAGATGTTTCTCATCATTTCAGGGAGTAAATGTTATTGGAGCTCTAACTGCCAAAATCACATGGACCAGGTGAAAATGCTTATTGAATTTGTTCCAGGTATATACTGACAAACTTTTCCTGCTCTGATGAATCACCCTGGACACACTTCATCTTTTACAGGCATTTGATCTATTAAAGGATTTTTTCAGTGTGAGAGAGGAATGCTGTGAACTGAACAGATGTTGTGGGATCTGTGTATTAAAGACATGTTACATGGTTGCCCCATTTACAGAGGATGGGTTTCGACTTGATGACCCCAGTTCCGTGTTCCTATACAACAGTAGAGCCCATGCATAGGTATTGACCAATGTTTGAGCACTGGCCATAATCTTTTCTAAAACTTATTTTCTAACTTACCTGCTATGCTAAAGAAT
The DNA here is from genome assembly GCF_009769465.1 of Tauraco erythrolophus. Lineage (NCBI taxonomy): Eukaryota > Metazoa > Chordata > Aves > Musophagiformes > Musophagidae > Tauraco > Tauraco erythrolophus. The sequence continues at coordinate 125,857,557 of NC_141465.1, read as the reverse complement.
GAACTTATAAAAGTGTATATAAATGGAATTACACAGTTCTCTTAAGGTTCATCCTAGTTTAATCATATTTATATATACTGCCCTCAAGAAAAGGGTCAACAAAAGCTATAGAAATGGATAATTAAAAATTGTGATCATTTTTATTTTGGAGTTTCACCGTGAGATTGCATATTGCATACCAGACTCATTTAGAATTTTAATTTCTAACAGGAGGAACTATGTTTCACGTCTTAACACTAAACACTGCCAGTGCTCAACAGACCCGCTGTAATATTGATGACCTTTGCAGGACAATGAGACAGTAAAGAAATTGCATAGTTTCCTCTGGACTGGTAGTGGAGTGACTGTCATCAGCACAGTGATGATACAGCAAAGTAATCTGCTTCTCTCAGCTGTTTAACATTAGCATAATTACAATAAGCAAGATGCCTTCTGCAAATATTCATAAATACTCCACATCACCTTGCAGATATTCTGGAAGAGTGGCCACTCGAGGTATCAAAGAATTGGCACGAGCAAGAGTGCTGAATTAACACAAATACCTCCCGGCTTGTTTTCTGTGTTTATGTACAGCCTGCCACCAGTTACCTGTACTTCTGTTACAGCAGTTGGAAAATAAATGAAACTGAAGAATTGTTCTGTGTCTCAGCTTAACTATGAGTTCATTAACTTATCCTTCAGGGAAGAGATTACTCACACTGACCTCAGATTTACTGGTCATCCATTCTGGATGTGTGGGCATTCAAGCACGTTGACATTGGTAGATAGACTTTGGGACATATAGACACACTTGCCTGTTGTAAACTTTCACTGAGTTCACAAAGCCTCATCTTCATAAGATAATACACCCTCCTTAGCATTTCTCACCCTATTAATAGACAAATAATCCATGAACTATTGTCCTCTGGACAGTTATATTGATACATCTGTTATAAAGAGTAAAAAGGGGAAAAAAATATCACTTTGTTTTAAACACATTATTTCCTTTAGTAGTATAAATTATTTCATGAATTCACTGACAAAATTATTTGATTGATGGATAGACTGAGTTCTGCAGTGCTTGAAGATATACTACAATCTACTTCTCTTGAAATGAGTAACTTGGACATTTCTTCTTTTTTTTTTTTTAATGTAAAGAGGTTTTAATTGCTACACTCCTATTCCCTGGTCTTTAGAATAGTTCCTAATGCAGTCTACTGATCAAATAAAGCGTATCCCTACAAATATGCACACCTGTAGACACAAAGACCAGCTTTAATTCTGCAGGAAATTTTCCTTTGAACATACCAGAGGCAAGATTCCATAAATCTTGGCAATTCTTCAAACAATAACTAAATCTCTTCGGCACATGAGATCCGCATAACTGACTCACAGGGATGTCAGTCTTCCTCATGCAAATCAAAGTTCGAGCTAATTGGTATTTTATCCATTAGATTTATTTATACATCACATTTCACACTTCTGAAGACTCTTCAGGCATGGAGCTGCTCCCCACTGAGCATCAGAGGTGTTTTTCTAATACAATTATCCATCTTTATAGAATATTTCACAACACCGTAAACTTCATGGCTTAATTATCTTTTCCAACACCTGCTGTTCTATTATTACCGAAAGCAGCTGACTTCGGTAGCTAAAGAGCCTGTTCCTTCCTTCTTTGCTCCTAGATCCCTCCTTTCCTCAATAAACCCAGGCATCTTTTGTCACATGAACCTCCTTGATAGTAATATTTCATCCCTAAGCAGGCACAGGGGGTGGGGACGGGTGTTAATTTGACAGCCAGTACCACTTCCAATTGAAGGATCCTATAAGGGCTTTGTAGTCCTTCCTTCCTGCACAGGCACACACACTGCCATCGATGCAGCCCTAAATACAATGTCAGCTTCTCCAACAGTTCCCTTTCCAGCTCCTCCATCCTTTTTCCCTTCCTACTCAGGCTGACTCCTGATGTAAACTGCAAATGGAACAAAATGGGAATGTGATTACAATGCAGAAGAGAGTACTAGTGATGTTAAAATATTTCCATTTTCATTCAGAAGTGTGTGCCATCTTGCACTCTACATTTCCATTGATTGTCCATTCATTATTTAATATGTCTTCTGCTGCATATCACACTCCACATTTCACACAACGTGTCATTTCTTATACAGTCACTCTCTTCAACATCAGCATTGCCAGGCACATGAATAATTAATCGCACATTTTACAAGCCTGTCCGTGGGAGGACATGAATGAGTTATGACCTTCTTTGATTTATACTCAAGAGCCTCCACAAATTCTGCTTTAGAGTATAAATTTGCCTTGTTCCTAAGACATAGCTCTCTGGCAGCAAACCTGAAGCCTTCTCTCTGAGCTTGGTTTACCTCTCAATCTAGTTTTCACTATCTCCACACGGAAAGCTGTCTCCAAACCCCAGTTAAAAAGTTTGCTTAAAACATGAACTCTATTTTCTTTATCGTAATTAATCAGATTTCTTCTCTCTGTATCCCCCAATCATAGTGAATGCGGAGAACAATTGCTCATTGTCTATTTTATAGCAATTTGTTACAACCAGAATGCTGTCTTCATACTTTGTCTCATCTTTTTTTTTCTTGACTAAACATATTCAATTTGTTTAGACCTTCCTCTTCAGTCATATTGTCTAATCCTTTAATTATTCTTGGAGAGAGCTCAGAGAGCAATCAGAATTTGCCTACATTTTACTTAAAATATGATGCTCAGACTGTACACAGCATTTCAGTAAGGCTTAACTTAGCTGAGTGCTTAGTAGACTGAAAAAAATCTCTGTCTTATCATTTCCTCTTCTGTTAATGCAGAACAACTTGCATTTCTGGAAAAACCATTGCACTGTGCCTCAATTTCTCCAATATGTTAACTTGTTGAGTTTGTTTCTGATTTATTGCACCCCTAAATCCTTTTTCTGCAGCTCTTCAGCTGAGTTACTCCCCATTTTTATATTTGTGCATTTGATTTCCTCTTCCTAACTGTCCTTCTCCATGATTGCCCCTGTTGAATTTAATCTTGTAAATTTTAAAGTTTGCTCTCTGCAGTCTGCTGGGTTCTCCTCACTTACAGAAATACTTACAGGCTATTTTTAATGGTTAAGTTCTTCAATGATCTCAGAGTGAATTTCAGTAAGTCTGAACAAATTGTATCCATCTATGTTACCTTAATGTCTTTAATGCCTCCCTGCTCTATCTTGCTCTGCACCTCTATATTGTCATTAAAATTAATTTAAGTACCCAGTTATGGCACCAATCATTCTTACCCAGCTGGACTGAGTTGCTTACCCAGCTGGACTGAGTTGAGATAATGAACTACTAATACTAATTACTAATCAACTCAAGGTACCTATCCTGCCTACAAGAGGCAGGCCATTTCCTCCTGGCTGTGGAGGATGGAACAGCATCCTTGGTGCTGCAGCCCAGGCTGGTGAGCAACAACTGGTGACCTTGACGTGATACATCTGTGAGACCCTGGGAAGCCCCAACTCCCTCGCCGAGCCGAGAGCCTGAGCCAAAGGAGCTCGAGCCAAAAGAGCCGGGAGCTCGAGCGAGAGTCCTTTGGAGAAGAAGGTAAAGCCGCAAGCCCCGACGTGGTATTCGCGGGAGGGAAGCGTGCTGGAGTTGGATGAATGGGCTGGGTCTCTGCTCACCCATAAAGCCTTTGTGAAAACAAAAAATGGTAAAACAAAAAGGGGGAATTATGGCACCAATCATTCTTACCCAGCTGGACTGAGTTGCTTACCCAGCTGGACTGAGTTGAGATAATGAACTACTAATACTAATTACTACTCAACTCAAGGTACCTATCCTGCCTACAAGAGGCAGGCCATTTCCTCCTGGCTGAGGAGGATGCAACAGCGTCCTTGGTGCCGCAGCCCAGGCTGATGAGCAACACCCAGTGACTGTTGACATTGCCTTTTTTGCATTGACTCAAATGAAGCAGTGTGTACCTCAGTCATTTCTGCGTTACCAATCCAATGTACCTCTTCACTGTTCCTTTTTTTTTCACTGCTACCATGTTGAAAATACGCAATACAGGTAGCCAGCAAACGTTCAGACTATCTTTCCCTTTTAAAATGAAATCTAGCTCAGTTATCACAATAAGACATCAGCCAGCTAAAACACATATTTCTCATCTCTAGTGTGCTTAAAGTGTAACCAAGGTCAGACAAGAGGATATCTAATTATGTCACTTTCTTAATTAACAGAGTTGTTGTCCCCATGCGGTTGAGATGGCAGAATACTTACTGGGCAAAACATCTTCCTCTTCTAATTAAGCTGCATTAGTTCTGGTGTGCCAAGGAAGAGAGTGCCATACTCAGCTCTCCTGGATTGAAAGCAAAATTCTAATGAAATAGGGTTTTATTTATTTATTTTTATTTTTAGTAAAGATAATGAAACAGTCAAGAAGAAGACGGCCTCACTTTCCTTTTTGCAGATTTTGAGTTTGTTGCTGGCTATTAGATACATCTTTTGAAATATGAAAAACATAGGAGAAATGTGGAACAGCATGCAACTATCATGTTACATGTTTGGCCTTTTATGCTTATTACTGTCCTGGTTCTGCAATGAATTAATCATGGGTGCATTTTTTACTTGAAAAATTATCATCACAGGGAAAGTAGCCGTGGGCTAGAACAACAAATCCAAGAATTATCTCTCAGAGGTTCAAAGATAAATATATGAGAGCTTCATATAATCACAGAATAATTCAGGTTGAAAGGGATCTCAGGAGGTCCCTAGTCCAACCTCCTGCTCATGGCAAGGTCAGTTACAAGATCAGACCAGGTTATTCAGACCTTCATCCCACTGACTCTTGAAAACTTCCAACAAACCCCATGCTTTGACTCCACAACTTCTCTGGGCAACCTATTACAGTGCTCAGTCACCATCACAGTAAAAAAGTGTTTCCTGATGTTCAGAGGGAACCTCCTGTGTTTCAGTTAGTGCCCATCACCTCTGGTCCTGTCAGTGAGCACCACTGAAAAGAGCCTGGCTCTGTCCTCTTCTCACCCTCCCTTCAGTTATTTATACAGTTATTTATATAAGATCCCTCTGAGCTTTCTCTTCGCTAGGCTGAACAGTCCTAGCTCTCTCAGCCTTTCCTCATAGAAGAGATGCTTTGGTATCTTAATCGTCTTTGTGGCCCTTCAGTAGACTTTCTCCAGTACGTCCATGTCTTCCTTCTAGTGAAGAGTTCAGCACTGGACACCATACTTGCAGGTGTGGCCTCACCAGTGCTGAGGGGAAGGATCACCTCCCTTGCCCTGCTGGCAATACTTTGTGCAACACAGTCCAAGATGCAATTGACCTTCTTTGTGACAAGGGAGCATTGCTGGCTCATGTTCAGCTTGGTGTCTAACAAGGTGCCCAGGTCCTTTTCCGCCAAGCTGCTTTTCAGCTCCGTAGCCCCAAGCATATACTGGTGCCTGGGTTTGTTCCTCTCCAGGTGCAGGACTTTGCACTTCCCTTTGTTGAACTTCATGAGGTTCCTGGCAGCTCATTTCTCCAGCCTGTCCAAATCACTTTGAATGGCAGCATGACCCTCTGGCATATCAGCCACTCCTCCCAGTTTTGTGTAATCAGCAACATTGCTAAGGGTACACTCTTTCCCATCACCCAGATTATTAATGAAGATGTTGTACCCTGAGGTACATTGCTAGTTACTGGCCTTCAGTGAGACTTTGTGCCATGATCACAATCCTCTGAGCTCAGCCATTCAGGCAGTTTTCAATCTATTGCATTGTCTGCTGACCTATCCCTTCTCTATGAGGATGTTATGGAAGACAATGTCGAGAGCCTTTCTTCAACATGGCAATAGTTTTGCACCTTCTCTTGACGTTTCTCCTCCAGTGACTTCTCCTATAGTAAGATACTGTCAAGTTTACAGCCACTGTTCCTGAGGTTTTCTTGTGGACCGTTGGAGCGTCCAACCGTTCACTGTAATCTTCTGTTCATGATACAATGTTACCTTAGAACACTTTCCTGATTCTTCCAGTACCTAAAGGGGGCCTAGAGCCTACAAGAAAGCTGGAGAGGGGCTTTTTACAAGGGCATGTAGGGATAGGACAAGGGGCAATGGATTTAAACTGAAAGAAGGGAGATTTCGATTAGATATAAGGAAGAAATTTTTTACATTGAGGGTGGTGAGGCACTGGAACAGGTTGCCCAGGGAAGTTGTGGATGCCTCATCCCTGGAGGTATTCAAGGCAGGTTGGATGAGGCTTTGAGGAACCTGATGTAGTGGAAGGTGTCCCTGCTCATGGCAGGGGGGTTGGAACGAGATGATCTTTAAGGTCCCTTCCAACTCAAACCATTCTATGATTTTACTATGTAATGTGGCTCCTTTGGTTCACGATGATTCACTCTTGCTGATGAGCCTATGCACATGACAGCAGTGGTTCAGGCTCTGTGCAAGAAGTCTCTGGCTCTTTGCCTCACATTTTCTGGCCTGCACTCATCTCCAGCCATCCATTCTATTCTGCAATTATGTTGAGCTTTTGCCAGCTGCTGAATTTGGAAGTGGAGACCTTCATAAGCTCATGCCTTTCCAACTAATGGCATAAAAATTGTATCGTAGGTGAGGTGTAAAAACTGCATGGTGGCAAAAGAGTGACTCACAACAAATATTCTTACAGGAAGACAAACTGGAAGGAGATTAGAACTGACATGAACACAAACTGAGCTGGTATTAGCAGTGTGGAAGATACCGAGGTACAGATGAAGAACTACATGACTGAGTAACCAAAACAGGATGAGCATTGAAGGGTACAGAGCAGGATTTTTCTCAGATTTATTGTAGGATAACCTTTTGCACTTCAGTGGCTTATGTTTATCCTGAGGAACAACCAGAGGTTCATCTCCTTCATTTGCTTACAGTAGATGACTTCTCAGCTTTCAGACAGAACACTCCTTAGTTGATTGGTACTCTGTACACCATCTTCAAAAACCTTAACCAGTCTGGTAACTTTGGTAAGGCAGCATCTAAACTTATGGTTGACTAAAAGCTTATTCCTCTTTCTCCTTTTGATTTGATAAGGAAAAAGTTATAAAATCTTGGAAAAGTGCTTCTTGTGACACTGACATAATGAAAATTATTCCATTTTGTGAATGCTATGTTGGAACACTTCCTTCTGAATGATGACTACATGCAGGTTAGCAGATTAGAATAACAGACTTCAGAGCAAAGGGAGTTATTTGTCTGTTCACAGAGAGAATTCAACATGAGTCCTATAAGACCTGTGTGATCTTTATGCTGTATGTTAAAAAAAATAATCTGGAGAAGAATCCACAAGCAGTAGCAAACTACTGCTCTGTAGTACCCTCTCCAAACATTACTTTTTTAAAAATAGAAAAGTCATTGCCTTCCAGAGCTCAGCCTCCTAACCATTTTGTGGAAAGGAAGAGAAGCTTATGAAGAAACAAGATGTAAAAACCATTTTTCTTCTGATCCAGCTACTGTCTAATCTCTGCAGCTAGTAGATAGAGAATGTGTCTTGTTAAACAGACTGCATGTAGGTGCATTGTTCTGTGAAAATGGTTGTGATTAAGTAGAGGAATTGCGTGAATTCTGCCATTAACAATATTTATCCCTTACCTAAAGGTAATTAGCTTATTTAAAACGAATCATCCTTTTATCTCATTAAAATATATATGAGAGTGCAATGCATGATATGGAATCTGGAGCTTAGCATTAAACAGCCTCATGAAGGGATTTCTCACCGGAGCTCATGTCTCTGCTCTGAGGGATTCAGATCACCGCCAAGATTATGACTGACTTACCTCTTGTTGAGGTATTCAGTCACACAGTCAAACTAAAGCATATTCAAATCTTTGAATATGAAAAGAAAGAAATATGAAAGAAACTTCTTTTCTGGATTGGAATTGGTGCTGAACTGGCTCAAATATTATAGGAATCTGCAAGATGATGGAAGTTCTGTATTTAGTCTTTCACTGATTGCAACATCAATTTGCTTAGGTCCAAATTTTAAAAACTATGGGTTTTTCTAACAGCAAATCCTGATTATTCAACAGGGGTTCTGGAAATTGAGGTGAGGTTTGTCCCTGCTAATCACAGTCTCAAAATCAATTCAGAAATATCTTCAGGGAGAAGACAGGGGGCTGCCAGAACAATTTTATAGGTGAAGAAAAGAACACAGCATGGTGGTGTTCATTTCAGAGTTGTCTGTATTAGTAATGGTGATAATTGGGAAGCCAAGAGCCCAGCTCACTATCAAAGTTGAAATTTAGTTTGCAGGACTGAAAATTAAGGGTTTTTTGGTGAACTCAGCAGATCTACTGCTGAGTCACTGAGACACAGAAATCTGGCACCTCTTTATTTTTCTCTGATAGTTATTTTTTCAGCCTGTCCATTGTAAGCACTTAATGGATTTGATATAATGGCATTTGAAAAGGGAATACAGATCAAAACTTTATTGCAACCTGTATATATCCTACCATTATGTTACCAAAATAAGTTCTGCTGCTTCTAGAGTAGTCAGAAAGTAAAACATTAGAGTAATTGTAGCCTGCAACAAGACAGGTGAAACTATTATTAGCACAGTTAAAAACGAAGCTAAAACATTTCTGGTGATGGCTCAAGCCCATTAGGGATAATATGGTCTCATTTAATAATTAATAGCGCAGTAACCTGTTTCACTAAAATCTGTCTGCAACAGGCTGTGAAACTGATGAAGAAATTCATATAGTTTCAGCCATTCATGAAAAACTATAGAGTTAATATAATAAAACTCCATTGCCTACTGATCAGACAAAAAACTCACTTCTTCTTATCAGTTCTGGCACTGAAGTATCAACACCACCTTTTTAGATTTGTATTCCACTGAAGTACAACTTAACCAAAAATTAACCTTCGCTTGCCATTTGTGGGCATGCTGCATAAATATTAATGTGTGAAAGCATTCTATTTATAATCAGTTGCTCTCCCAAAACTTGGCCATCTCTCCTCCAACATACGTCCCCTCTGGCATCCCACTGCTGACTTCACTGACAATAAAGAAGCAGGTCAGAAACCTGCTGAAGACAGAAACAGCCCTTTGCTCGTGTTTCCATCACTTCTCTGAGATCAAATGCCAGCTCCTTTATGCACACCTTCTGTCACTCAGATTGGTCATGTCTGTTGGGATGTATTTTTTGAGATAAAACTAATGTCCATGTGTTTGAGAGGGCAGTAGCGCAAGAAAGCAGCATTTGCATTGAGACAATGTGGAGGCAGGACAGAATCACAGAATCATAGAGCAGTTTGAGTTGGAAGGGGACCTCATCTAGTTCCAACCACCCTACCATGGTCAGGGACACCTTCCACTAGATCAGATTGCTCAAAGCCTCATCCAACCTGGCCTTGAACATTTCCAGGGATGAGGCATCCACAACTTCTCTGGGCAACCTATACCAATGCTTCACCGCTCTCAGAGGGAAGAATTTCTTCCCTTAGATGTTATCTAAATCTCCCCTCTTTCAGTTTAAATCCATTGCCCCTTGTCTTATCACTACATACCCTTGCAAAAAGTCCCTCTCCAGCTTTCCTATAGGCCCCCTTTAAGTACTGGAAGGCTGCTATAAGATCACCTCAGAGCCTTCTCTTCTCCAGGCTGAACAGTCCCAACTCTCTCAGCCTGTCTTCATAGCAGACGTGTTCCAGCCCTCAGATCATCTTCATGGCCCTCCTCTGGACTCACTCCAGCAGCTCCATGTCCTTCTTATGTTGGGGACTCCAGAGCTTAACACAGTATTCCAGGTGGGGTCTCACGAGAGCAGAGTGAAGGGACAGAATCACCTCCCTCAACCTGCTGGCCACGCTTCTTTGGATGCAGCCCAGGATACAGTTGGCTTTCTGGGCTGCCAGCGCACATTGCCAGCTCATGTTGAGCTTCTCATCCACCAGCCCTCCCAAGTCCTTTTCCTCAGGGCGGCTCTCAATCCATTCTCTACCCAGCCTGCATCTGTGCTTGGGATTGCCCTGACCCATGTGCAGGACCTTGCACTTAGCCTTGTTGAACTTCATGAGGTTTGCACAGCTGCCTGAAGCTTGTCTACATAAGTGTTGCACATGCTTCCTTGCATCTAGTATTGACACCATTCCTGTAACACCGTTGGACTAGAATTTGATTAGCCTCACTGTGAGGACACTACCAGTTGCTTGGTGGCAACTGCTCAGGTGCACTCATATGACCCTGGTCAGGGGATTCATTTTAGCAAGACAGGCTTAAATTTAGAAGCATGTGTCAAAATGGGAAGTGCCAGATTTAGCATTCCCAGATGGGAATGTGGCTGTGCAAAATGAAAGGCTGTTTCTTCACCCTATAAATACAGATGGTGTAAGATGACTAAGTAAATCTCCTAGGATGTTTGGTGAGAGGGAGTAGAATGAGAGAAAAAGCAAAGACAGTACCAGAGGCTGAGGTTGTAAACATAAATCACAGTAGACAATTACTGATTGCTGAAGGAATCCAACCTTCTGGGTCAGGAAAAACTGGTTTAAGGAAGAAAAAAGAAAAACCCAGATAAATAAGTTTAAGGTGTATCTGGGAACCAATGAGGGAAGTGCTAGCAGGCTGAGTGGAAGTGTTGCATTGTGCAAGCTTTAAATGGAAGATCAGAAATCAAATAATTTTATTACCTGGATGAGAATAAGCCAAATAAGAGCACAGAGGTATATGTGGGGTTGAAAAAGTTGTTAGGCTCTGTCTATGGTCTTCTGAACAATAAGGTAGATGAGTCCCCGGTTATAACTAAGTCACATTTAAAACAACTGTCATGGATGGCCTGTCCCCAGAGCTAAGGGTCTGGAACTTTAGGGTCTGTAATTGTGGAAGCCAATATGGAGTAAACTAAAAGCTTTTTTAAGAGACACAGCAGTGATATGGATAAAAGTAAATGACAGCAACTTAAGGAACAAAATCTAGGGAGAGGAATAATTTAGAAGCTATACAAAATGTTAACTTTGACAGTGTAACTCCTTCAATACCCTTTCTCAGTGTAAGTCGTGGAAGTGTGGTGATAGAGTACGGAGCAGCACAATAGCATAAGCCCTAAGGTAGTGCTAAGAAATAACCCAGCAGAAGATACTCAGCAAGACCAGATATATAGAAACTGCTTCAAAAGCAGGGGGAGGATCTGAATTGCTGGAATAATGCCCCAACAAACATTCTGCTGTATTGCTTGTAGGAGATCAGTGCAAGGAAAGAGGAAAGCGGGATCTGTATCCTCTCCGTCCTAGTGATAATCTTGAGGGTCCCGTCTCTCAGCTTCCCATGGCTCATGGTCAAATTGGAACTGGACCACTGGAGAAGGCCCATCATTCTGGTGGAGCTAAGGGGTGATCAGGATACAAACTGCACATCCATCAATGTAACAAAGAAAGCTTGAATACCAGGGGCAGGTTGTGCCCAATGCAACCGAAAGAACTGCTCCAATGAAGTAAATGTAAGAACAGCCTGAAGTGCTAAAGGGTTGTGTGTGGTTTTTTTAGAGAAGGAGCATACAAAGGAGAAGTCAAATATTCCATTAGAGGCAGCCAGGCTCCTGATCCCTGCCATCCTCCTGCAGCGGCTGACCACGCAGAAGGACAGAAACACGCAGTGGTCCTGTAAGCACAGTTTCAAAGTCACAATGGGTTTGTCACAGCTCTTGGGGAGATCCGGAACTCTAGGATGGAGAGAGACGAAGTGCTCCAGATCCATCCAGACCTAGGGACTAGTAATAATAGTTGTGCTAGGGAATCTGGAAAAGAAGAGTTAGTCACCACAATATGCGCTGTTGCAAAAAGAACTCTGCAATACAGACAGCCATGCAGAGAAAACCAATAGCTCTTTTAATCATCAAGACTGTAGTAAAAGGGAAAGGCTAGAGATGTAAAAGCAAATTGCTATCACATGGAACTGAAGTCCCAGGCAGATTAAAGCAATAACAAAAATGTTATTGTGCTCTTAGACAGTTTAAATGAGAGAAAACCATTGGGATAGGAGTATGAGAACCTAGCTTCAGTAGCAGCAACCACTGAATCAGATTGGTAACCATTGCTTTGGTTGAATCGGCACTGAGGTTCCAAGAAGCAAGGAAAATTTTGAGAGATGAACAAAAGGCTCAAAGGGATAATAAACACAGGAATGAGTCAGGGCTTTAACATTTGCTAACAATGATCTGCAGCAATCGGACCTAAGAAAGAGGGATAAGAGTGAAGCATGATATAAATAGGAGACTCAATTATGGTATGAGCCCCAGAGTTAGAAAATAAGAAGACAAAAGGCAGCATCAGCTTTGAGGCTCCTCTAACATGCATTCTGAAAAGTTTTGGAAGAAAAAGAGCACCACATACAAAAGAATACCTAACTGGTAGAATAAGGGAAGAGGTAAAACATTTAAAACTGCAGAACAAGCAAAAATAATGGAACACAGTCAACATGAAAACAAACAGTTCAAGCCCACAGATAGCATTGTTAAATTCAGTGAAGCATGTATGTGCCTGAAAGAAATCTAGCAGAGGGGCTTTCATTGGCTACAAAATCAGGAAAAAAAAAAAAAAAAAAAGAGAGAAAGAAAAAGGACAATTTTGAAGTTTGAAAGCAAACACCAACTAAGTGCTACTAGCATGTAAGTAGTTAACAGTTGAAAGAATGGTGGACTACATGTGACCCTAGGAAGGCAGAGAGAGGTATCAGGTATTTTATTGACCTCAGGGAGACCTAACCCTTGAAAACAGAACTTAATGCCGAAATGTATGATGTTAAGTGATATGTGAAAAACAATGTAACTTTTCTTTTTAGCACAGAGAGGAAACGGAAAAAAAGGCAAAACAACAACTAAAAAAAGGAAAGGAGACATGGTAGAAATTTATGCAAAAATAAGAACTGCTAATTTAAGCTAAAAAAAGTATCAGATATAAATAATAGATAATAAATGGATAATAAACATGAATGGAGAGCTTATAAACAATTGTATGTGGATTTTAGTTAATTAATTGTATGAAAAAAAAGAAAAAATGCAGGTAATCAGGCCTTTAACATCACTAGAAAATCCTATGGAGGAAGATATTTAAGCTGGAGTATCTCATATAACTATTAATAACAATCCTTTCTGGCTTATCTTCCAGAGGTAGAAGAGAAAAGTAATCCATTCCAACTCTATGTATATTATTAATTAGAAGTTGCTTGATTTTGTTTCATTTGATTTTAATTGCATTTTATTACAGTATCTGAAACGGGTTAGATATTATACTATTATAGATCAATTGCCTTGTCTGAAGATAAAACAACAGAAAAACATGAACAAGCAAAACTAACTGTGAATATATCCTATTTTATTAATAATGAAAATGATTAACAGATCACCAACTCATGAAGATGTGTACGTAATATAAAAATGCACACAGATATTATTTTTTCTATTTACAGAACTTAATATTTTGAGTGCTGAAAAACGAAGGTAAATCAGTTAGATACAGAAATGTATCAGTTATATTTTAGAAGACTGCACGTTTGTGTGGCGCTACAGCCAAGACATTTTAAAACAACTATGAATAAACTGATGGACCGGGAGTGAAAAAAAAAGTAACACAGGGTAGAAACCAGAGGTTTCCCAATTATGGAGATATCAAAACGCTGTATGTGTGTAGAATATTAAATCTGTAGCAATTTGATGGAAAAACATGAATTTTTATCAAGGAACTGATCAGGTAATTTTAGGAATATATAACGATATTGCCAGGTTGGATGAGGCTTTGAGCAACCTGGTGTAGTGGAGGGTGTTCCTGCCCATGGCAGGGGAGTTGGAACTAGATGATCTTTGAAGTCCCTTCCAACCCTAACCCAATCACCATGATTCTGTGATTCCATGATATTTCTTGTGAGATGAGAGCTCTACATCAATGATGGACTATGGAACAAGATGGAGTTTCCTCAATAGTCTCTATAGAAGGAAGACAGCAAACAGCAGGGCAAGGCAGAAACTATATTTGGGAAGAGAACAGCTGTCTGCTTCAAACAGGATTAAGAGTGACTATGAAATTGTCCCATCTATTTCCAATCAATCTGTAATTTTCTATGTAGGCTCCAGTTGACTTTGTGTGTGTTTTGCATTCAAAAATACCGTAAGTTGTCTAACTTACAATATGTATGTATATGTATATTTTGTGTAAACTCTAAGGAAGGATCTTATTTCTTACTGTATACATTTTAAAGTAATACTTATTAAAGAAATCTTTGCAATTGTGTGCTATAATAGGCCCAGCTATTTCTGGGGTGATTTTTAATCAATTGCAAAACATGTTATAGGTACCTAAAAGGTGAACTGAGTTGGACGTTGTTGTGGTTTAGGTCGATCCGGCAACTAAACTCCACACAGCTGCTCTCTCACTCCTTCTCCAGTGAAGTGGAGAGGAGAAAAATATAATAAAAGGACTGAGGGTCGAGACAAGAACAGAGAAGGAGCACCCACCAACCATGGTCCCAGGCAAAACAGACTTGGCTTGAGAATAAAGCAATTCATTTTATGAACAGTTACTTGAAAGGATAAAGAAAAACAAAACCAGTTACTTGAGAGGATAAAAAGAAACAAAGCCAGATCTTAAAAACAACACCTCCCCCCCTTTCTATTTCTTCCCGGCTCTACCTCCTTCCCAGCAGCGCAGGGGGACAGGGAATGGGGGAGTGCAGGCCAGTTCGTCCCATGTTGTTACTGCTGCTCCTTTTCTTAAAGGAGGAGGAGTCCTTACACCCTTTTCCCTTGCTCCAGTGGATCCCCTACTCACAAGGAAAATCCACAGACTTCTCCAGCATCAGTCCTACCCGCAGGATGCAATCCTTCCCCATCGGATCACTCCAGTGTGGGCTTTACCACAGTTTCAGATTCTTAGGGAGTTGCTGCCACTTGCTCCAGTGTGGGTCGTCACACGGACTCTAGATGCGTCTCTACCTTGTCGTGTGTCCCATTCTCCACAACCTCTCAAGCTCAAGCATCTCTTCTCCAACTTGGGCTTCTCCATGGGCTGCGAGTGGGTCTCTGCCCCACCGAGTCTGTCCTGGCTGCAGGGGGGGGCGCCTGCCATCTCACCACCAGTTGCAGGGGAAACTCAGCTCTGGCACACCCCATCCTGTTCCATCTTCACTGATCTGGTGTCTGTGTGGCCAATTCTCAGATCTCAGTTCTCTCCGGGTGAACTTGGCCCAGCGGACACTCTGGGAGCGGGGCGCTCCCTGAGTTCCCCCAGAAGCTCCGCCACCGCCATCCTCAGCAGGTGGCGCCAGCCCGTCACAGGCAGCCCTCGGCCGGGAGCTGGGGAGCAGGGACAGTGCCCTCCTTCATTCTCTCCTCGCTCCCGGGCAAAGCACCTTTTCCGGTTCCTTTGTCCCAACTTAAATAGGGCAATTCGCAGAGGCACCGATTGGCTCAACCCTGAGGGCGATGGGCGTTCGATCTGGTGGCCAGAACCAGGTCTGATCCGGTTCCAAAACCAGGGAAGTCACAGGGAGCAAATCCCCTCTCCTGTCACCAGAACCCCTTTACATCAACCCATCACAGACCCTGAAGAGTCATCAGGGTGATTTTGATGATTGTGCAAATTGTATAGAACATATAACAATTCAATGCTTAGCAGGCTGGTGCATAACCGATACTTGAAGATAACAGTGGGCTGCCCTCAGACCTTTGCAACTCGTCACATCACAAGACCAAATAGGAAAAGTGAAAGCCTTGAAGAAGATCCGTTACCTTGTCCTGATCCTGACCTGAAGTGCAACTGTTTAGAATCTTAATATTCAAGACTATTAGTGGGATCCTCGTTTCAATAAATCTTTGTTTTATATAAAAAAAAAATTCAGAAAGGCTTTGCTGACGCAAACATAAATTTCAGATAGACATACTTCATTTCAGTCTAATATTTGATTTTTTTTTCTAAATAAGTAAAGTTCTTAACAATTCAGTTTAAAATTTACTCTCTGACATGAGATAGCAATACCAGAAGTACAAGCAGGCAGCACCAGCAAGGTGCAGGTTAAGGATCATAGGTACTATTACTCTCTAAGTGACAAAACCTCATTGCAACATAGCAGTAATGGCATAGTGAACTTTCAGTATTTCTGCAGGAGTCACAAAACCAGGAAAGTTCTATGACACAGCAGTGCAGGGCTACTTTTTCCTTTCTTTTGAAGCCTTTCCAGTCTCACAGAAGACAAGAGGATCCTATTTTGGTAAATAGGAGCATATTTTACAGTATTCTTCTTAACCTTTCCAATTAGATTTTTTTCACTGCTTTGTCATGTTTCAGGGACACAGTTTTAACTAGGACTGCCCAAAGTAGTATAAATGCTGTCACCCTGCTAGATCCATTAGGCTATCCTCCTCCAGCTTTACCTACTTGGCCCCATGGTCTCTGAAACAATGCAGCCTCCATAATCATAAATGGAAGCCTGAAACAGCAAACTTTTACATAACAGCATGAGCCATCATGATTCAAACACAGCAGAAAAGACAGGAAAATGCTTGTCATTTCAAAGGTCTCTGAGGAAGCCTTTGAAACAGCTTTCTAAAATTATGTTCGTGGGGAAAAGGGAAAAAAAATAAAGAAAACCCCAAAATTGAAAAGTTTTTATGTTTGGTCCATGATCAGCTGTTGTTCAGCAAAAGTGACTTTTGTTAGTTTTCTGTTCTTACAGTTACAGCACCAGCATTGTCTATGACAAGCTTGATGATTACCATTCCTGAAGCATGGCTGGCTTTAGGACAAAGAATAAGAAAATAAAGGAAATCTCTATGAAATTATGAAAGTTTCTTCAAAGATTGAGATGGAAACTAAAAAATGGAGAAACTCTCTACTATAAAAATAAGGACAGAAAGAGTGTGTGGTTACTACAAAACTAGCTGATAAAAGGGGTCCAGTTTATTCAAGAGGGTGGCAAAAAAAGAGCTTTAAGATGACAGACATAAAAACTCACACGGATATAAGATTGCAGATCACAGACACTATGGATATGCAAATATGGCTTGGGAGAGAATGCTCTGGAGCTGCGATTCACTTTCTAACTCCTTTTCCCAAAAGATGCAGTAAAGTCAAGACTCACCAACCCTCTGCTATAGACCCTCAAGAAGACACCCATTAACTGAACCCCACCACACCCTTTGCACCATAAAGAGCTGCTGTCACATCCTGTGGAACTGAGCTGCTTGGACCCAAATTTTAGGCTAACGTCATGCTGTCCTCAAAGTTACAGGGCAACCCTGCCTGTAGCTACTATTCTCCTTGAACATGTATGAGTTTTTCTCAAGTTTTAATGCTAAATAAAATGTGAATCCACCAAAACTTGCAGAGATTCTCCTCTCTTCCCTCTGTGACTATTGCAAATGCCACCTCAACAGAGTGGTTGAATGTGTTTCATCCCCTCCTTACCACTTACACTGACCTGACTGTTCACAGTTCAACAGAAGGCTACAGGCTCTTCCAAGGTCTCCTCTGAATGTCTGTCCTAAGAGCGACTGGACTTGATTTATGACTTGAAACAAAAGCAAAAAAACTCCTATGTGCTCATTGGCCTCAAATCACGCTAACACACAAAAAAAGTTTTCTTCACTTAGTGTGGTGAGGACAAAAATCAATCCAACGCAAGTCAAAAGCAGGAAATAGTGAGAGAAAAAGGAAACTTAGGACAATCTGCCATGCAAGGCTGGTACAAGTGCCAGCCTGCTCTAGAAACCTAGTCCAGAAATTCGTAAATGAAAAGTGAACAAAGCTGTAAGAAAGGATACTTTGAGGTACAGGTACCTGGGGAGAGAGAGGGATCAGCAGCAAGGGAGAAAGAAAACGAAAGACATTCATATTGGACTTCATGAAAAGGGTGGTGAGATTGGGAAGCCATACAAGTAGGTAAAAAGGTAAGACAAAACTTTCGTGGTAGCAAGAGGAAAACTGGGCTTTGCTAGACAAGGAAATTCCCTGTACGTGTGGAAAGGGAGGTTCTGGGATCTCAGAGATCTCAAAAAGGGAGATGAGGACTGTCTGAGAAAGCAAACAGGAACAATGCAACAAGGGGGAAGAGATTCAAATAGGAACAAGGTGTGATACAGCAGAAAGGAGCAGATATGGAGGAATAGAGTAGGATGAAGTAGAAGAGAACAAATATGGGAGAAATCGGTTGAAAGGTCAGAACCATAAAAATAAATCATTTCCAAACTCTAGAATGAAACCCAGATTCCTGAGCATCTCTAGTCTTTTGCTGAAAACAAGCATCCATGAAACTCAATAGTCTCAGCCTGATTTAACGCTGATGAAAAAAAGAGAATGACAACTAGTCGTGACTAGTCATTATCTCGTTAATTTGAAGGGAAGAGAACTGTAGAGAAGATTTAAATATATAATGTCCACTATCAGTGACAGCCCGTACGAAGGTCAATAAACTTTGAATGACAGAATGTTCAATTTTCAGATTTCTTCATTAAAAAAAAAAAAAATCTATGACATGACATAGAAAAAACTCCAGAAAATTGCAGCTTAAGGTTGCAAGTGAAGAAAGTGTCAGACAAATAGCAAAATTAACGTTGGTAAAATCTGAATTCAACCCTTTTTGTGCTACCTTATGACACGGTTTTGAGAGACCACTTGTTATCTGTAACGGACAGACTTGTTCCACAAGTGAAGGAAGTTTAGACCATGCCAACAATGGGGGAGATGATTATTAGGCTTCTACTGCCAAAATAATTGCTTATTGTCTATTTGCATATCTCAGTGGCCTACTGGTTTTCTGAATGTGGCCCCTCTGAGATCCTTGACTGAAAAAGACTATTTATATTCTATCTCTGTTTACATGCTACTTTAAGGGCCTTAACTTCTAAAATTGGAATTGTTTTTGGTTTTCGTCTCTTCGATGAAACCTGAAATGTCTAATAGTCCTAATTGCCTATGATATTATAAATCTGTTTACTACTTCATATTAGTGCATTTCTCAAGTATCTTGTTTTCAGTAATGCACTAATTAAAATTCAAAACTAGAAAAAAAGGCAAGTTTTGTCACCTCTTCCTTTCCTTATTTTCATCCATGTCCCGTACCATTTCCCTGTAACGCATGTAGTTGTCATCTACTGCCAGCCAAGCTTCACTCCATAAAGCTAGATACATTTTTGTCATTTTTGTTAGTTTTAAAAAATAGTGCCACCACAGCATGTTCCAAATTGCTTCCTGAATTCTTCATTTGATGTTCTGCTTTCAGTCATATCCTCCATGTCAGCAATATCCAGTCTGGCAGTATTTCATTACTTATTGTTTGACTTAATAATCATACCGAGTTAAAAAACAATTCTGAACCACTTCCCTAAATACACCTCCAGGCATGTTTTCCAGTTAATGAATTCCAGTCAATGCATGAATATCTAACATTTACCATAAATATAACTTTGTCCTCTAATATGATTTTGTCCTTTGTGCTAGGAGAGTGCCAGCAGAAAAGCATGATTATTACTGCACCCTATACCAAAAAGTAGTCGGAGATTCTTTTGAACCCTTTCTGAAACCGACACTTTGAAATCCTAAGCTAGATGTGCAATTTCAACGTTAAGTAGAAGAAGGCTCTAGTGCAGTGAATGATCTAATACCCATAAAACCACACTTCACCTCAAGGACTTTAGGAACAAAGACCATCACAGGAGCACTGCACCACTTCAGGCACTACAATGTTTCTCTTACACGCTATTACAGGAACTGAAGTGATGTTTAGACTTTATGTTGGCTGTCACTGAAGAGAGACACACGGCTCCAAATGCATGACCTCCGTGCAGCCTTTTGGCTGCGATAGAGTTAATTTTCTTCACAGTACCTGTAATGGGGCTGTGTTTTAGATTTGTGCTGAAAACAGTGTTGATAACACACTGGTGCTTCAGTTACTGCTGGGCAGTGATTACACCGTGCCAAGGCCTTTTCTGCTTCTCACTCCATCCCACCAATGAGTAGGCTGGGGGTGCAGAAGAAATTGGGAGGGGACACAGCTGGGACAGCTGACTCCAACTAACCAAAGGGATATTTCATACCATATGACATCATGCTCAGCATAGAAAGCTGGGGGAAGAAGAAAGAAAAGGGAGACATTCAGAGTGATGGCATTTGTCTTCCCAAGGAACCATTACATGTGATGGAGCTCCAATTTCCTGGAGATGGCTGAACACCTGCCTGTTGGTGGGAAGGAGCCAGTGAATTCCGTGGTTTGCTTTCCTTGTGTGAGTGGCTTTTGCTTTCCCCATTAAACTGTCTTTATCTCAACCCATGAATTTTCCCACTTTTACTCTTTCAATTCCCTCCCCCATCCCACTGGGAGGAGTGAGCGAGTGGCTGTGTGGGGCTTAGTTGCCGGCTGGAGTTAAACCACAACAACGCCCAAACAGCAACTATATCTGGGGTGGCAGATAATTTAGTGGGTCAGCTTTTTTTTATCCAGGAAAGGCAATGAATCCAGACAATAAGCTCCAATTTACACAATGATCTATTTTTCTGTTTCTCAATGCTGAGAGTTATGATCCACCTTACATTACAATCGAATAGCACCGCATCATCAACCACTGTTGACTCACTGGTACTCTTGTTAGTTATCAAAGTGGAAGGGACAGACTGTTGCCTCTGAATCATAAGTAACAGTAGAAAAACAAATCCAGCTAAGCATGTTATTTGGTCGGTGTGATAGTGGTTATCAGAAAATGATCTATTCTAATCATGCAATCACCGAGCCTGACGTGCTTTTTATTCCCATTAGTCCATCATGTTCCAGCTCCATTCCCAGTCCTTCTTTCCCTGGCATACAAGAACCAAGAACACAGCACCAGGTAGTCTCGATGGAAGCACCCTAAGTACGAAACCGCTGTAACCTAAACTTCCTATGGAAAAGGGACTCAAGAGAATCAGGCCTTCTATTAACACATCTGTCCCTTTGTTAGCCCCTCCCAACAACTTTTAAACTTTTTCTGAGTTCCACCAGATTTGAGTCATAGCCTCAAGTCTTGAGTTTATTTCTCAAGGTTTTGTGAAAATCAGAAGAGAAGAGAATCAGAAGAGAAGAGAATCAGAAGAGCCAGACTTTCACTCCTTTGGGAAAAACACAGTTGTGACTCTGTGTCTTGTGAATATTGTGTCAGCCACCTGGCTGATTTCAGATGATACCTCATATTGCAGAGGGATATCTTAACACCATAACAGAGCTCAAGACACCACAGTTCATACTGTCTTCGGGATGACAGTGGAGGAAATTGATGGTTAAGAATGAAACTTGACCCCTTTCCTTATAGAAAAGTTGTATTTAAGTTGTGAACTCATTTGACTCACCAAACTCAATTATTCTTTGGTCCCAAATTTCAGCTCATGTTGAACTCATGGTCAACCCTGTGAAGTAGACCATCTGTTACTGCTGGTATTGGCAGAGAGCTACGGGCTGCTTTTTATACAGCTTATGCCATCCACAGCTTTGCATTAACGTAAACAAAAGACAATGAGCTGTATAGCAAAATTAAATATATTTTAAATCCTTAACTAATTAACTCTCAATTCCACCCCAAGAAATACATAACAGAGTTTCCTTAGCCTCATTTTAATGTAACAGAAGAGACAAAGAAATGAAGTTAACCCCAGTGCTGTGACAAATCCATGGGACAATCACCACTAGGACTTCAGGATCTTCTGATTGCCAATGCAACACTCCCTCCCCAGCCCATCTTGGCCTTCTGGCTGCGACAAAACTAACAGCTGCTCACAAAAACAAGCTGAAGGACAGAGATAACAGCACCTGAATGCTACATGAACAAGAGATTGTGGTAGCTCCCTTTAATAATACAAACCAATTATTTTCTTCTGGCTCTGTTTTCCATTTTAAAAGGGATTAGTCAAAGGGTTATGCAGGATTACGGAATTAGCCTTTCACCCCTGCAAAATGTAAGTTCAAATATTAGTTTGGGTCATGAATGAAAATCAGTTTCTTCCATTCCAGCCTAGTGCTCATATGTTAGAGAAGCACAAGATAAACTGGCAGAACAGTCCCAGGAGTGGAATAGTAACAGTAGCCTGTATACAAGTATACACAGAAAGTACGTGTATGTGTATACACACACACAGTATGCAAAGTACATATATACATATATCTGCTTACACTAAAGAATAGGGAAGGTGGAACAGGTGAGTATGTTTAGAGATAGGATGGTTTTGAAATATTGACACCAAACTCAGATCAGGAGATGGAAGTCTAGCTTTAGCCCTGCTATGATTCCTTGAGGTAATCTTCACCAAGTGAGACTCACCTTTAATCACCTAACACTGAAGTAGCTGGTCTAGGCTAATCATCAAAGCTCCTCTTCAGTTTCGGCAGGAAGACATGCACAAGGTTATCCGTTCCACCTACTCTCCACACCTGCCCAATGATGACAGCACAACTGTCTATGTTCAGCCTGGATCTACTGCTAAACAATAGCCAGCTGTTCTATTACCCAATGACCTCTCTCCACTCAAAAAGGGGAACTGGGAAAAGGAAAGAAGACCTGTGGGTCGAGATGAGAACTATTTAATAATTGAAATAAAAATAGAATAAAAATGAAGATAATCATGATAACAATAATAATATATACAGATAAGCGATATATGGTGCAGCTGCTCACCACCCCTTGGCCAATGTCCAGCCCATTTGCAGCCAGCGATCCCAGAGCAGGAAAGTCACGAAACTGCAATCCCAAAAGAGAGAGACAGTAAGCCTCGAGAGCAGAATGATGAGCAAGACCCTCCAGGGACAGAAGCCATTGAGGAAGAGAGAGTGGGAAAGACAAGAGGGGGTGAAGAAAAAACCCGTTCCCAACAAAATTCCCAATTTAAGTGTCAATCTCCCTGTCCATACTCCCCCCAGGTTCTTGAACATCAGGGTCATTAGCAAAAAACAAGTTGGAAAGTCCTTGAGCACTACAGATACCTGCATACCATGGCTAGCTACAAACTAAAGTGTCATATCAACTCTGCTCCCACCAAATCCGGTGCTGCAGTCTTTTTAAAAATGCAGCTTGCTTTAGAAATGTAGCTTCTCTGAACAGAAAACTGATTTGATGATTCTATCTCAGCGAAATCAGGACAACGACAGACATGCACAGTCCTTTGGAAGTAGATCTCTCTTTCTGTCTTAGGTTGAGGTGTACTCAACTTAAATTCTTTCCCGCTCCCCATCTTGTTTTGCACAATCTATTTAAAGTTTCAAAACCAAATGACTCTTTTTATTGACAATTCACAGCAAAAAGATCCTGTTGCATGTCATGGAAATTCAGTGTGACTAAAATATCAATAAATCATTGAGAATGAGGTGACAGATCTCATTTTATGGGGAATTTCCAGCAGGAAACAAAAAAAAGTGTTGGAAGATTATGGACAACAAAACAACCCTTTACCCAAAAAGGCTTTGATATCTGCTTAAAAGATGTTAACATTGCATGGGAGAAGATGAAACCCAGACGAGAAAATGTTACTAAGTGAATCTTCTGTTCCTACAGAAAAGACAGACTCTTCCTTTATTAAAGGAGATGCAACTTTTCTGTACAGGCTCATGACAGCAGTGGACAAGCAAACAGGCTTTCATTTAAACAGTGGTTGGGCTCGAGTTGACTTAAAAATCTAGGGAGAACTATTTAAAAAAAAAATAAAAATTGGATAGAAATGGAAGCAGTATAGAAGTTCAAACACCAGCCTGTGCCATGGTGTACACTGTGAAAATGGTCAACTCAAACTGAGACAGTAGGAACATTATTTGGAGGCTGTGCCTTTTATCTCTAAGTGCCCTTTGGTCTTGTAGAAATGTGTGCTGACATAACAAACATAGAAGAGTTTTAATTTCTCCTTCTGCTCTACTGGAATACCCAGAATTCAAGAGATTTCACCAATAAGATCCTCTGTCCTGAAATTTCATTCATGCTTAGGAAAAGTTTTGATTGCCATGATCAATTAAAAATAATTTCCTTTAGAAAATCAAATCAGCAAAACAGAAAACAAAGTGCACGAATGTATTTCCGCGAAGCAGCCATTTGTCTTCAGAATGAAAAAAAAAAAAAGGCAAACAAGAGACTACCGCCTCTGGCAGAAGAGTAATGCATGGAATATTTGATCGTTCCACCATCCCAGCAATTCCTGGTTTTATCCTGCAACACAAATATAGTTAGCCCTACAAAACTTAGATTGTTTTCAAATAGAAATACAGCCCAGTTACTTTTTCCTAGGCATAGAATTGGAAGAAAACTTGCCAAAACTTAAAAATACAAAGGTTTTAACATACAGCTGTGAAGAAAATACCCCTTTTTTTTCAAATTGAGTGCTTTCTGAAACAACGAATTATTTCATGTTAACTGTAACAATCAATAGGCTTAAATACACATTTCCCTTTCAAAGAGAATTTAGTTAATTTGAAATGAGGCTACTAAAAAGCTGAGTAAGAACATCTATAGATTGTTTAATGCAGTTTAATCAATCATTTTAAAAAGCAAATAAGACTAACATTTACAACCTGTCCTTTAATAGGTAACTCTAAATAATAATTCAGACCTACATTACCGGTATTAATGAAGAGAGTGGGAATTCAGATCAGGTGACAAACCTTCTCTTTACAGGTTGTTGAGGCAGAAAGGCCACCATTTTGCTTCCTACCTACTTGTTTTCCTACTGTCAAATGCCAGTGCAGCCACAAAAGCCAGACTGTTGTTACAAAGCCAGCAACACTTACTTTATTTCGCATTTTGTAGCAGGCTCGCACTTCAGGCCAAGTTCAGGCCATAGCTTTCTAATTTTTCTCTAAATCACTTGGCACGCTCCTGGGAGCTATAAAACAAAATGAGTGATGATACATAACAATTGTCTGTGGCAGGAAAATATATAGCTTTCCACTTGTGTGGATGAACTGCAAACCTGGAGAATGCCAGGAGCAAAGCCTACCTTGAAAAGTCACATTTATGCGCAGGGACAGTTTAAGCTTTTGACAAACAGTTGAAGATAAATCCTGTAGTAATAACAGACAACAAAATGGTACATTTCTCCTAAAAGCACTTATACAGACTCTGGAAAGATGCCCAGAAAGAGCCCGAGGCATGAAAATAAATGATGTCTGTAAGTTTTCCATAATAAGTCAATAAGACTAGAGTAGCACATAGATAACGGGCAGTGAGGATACCAACTTTCTGAAAAGGGATATTGGAACAGAGGTAGATAAAGGGAGACACAGTAACGCAAAAGCTCTTCCTAATGGTAGATTATCATCCAACGGAGAAAAATCCTTCTTTGTACTAATGAATACAGAAAATAGGTATTTCCTTGGATAAATGTCTTTTCAAACTTCTGGAGAAAGAAAAAGAAAAATCAAGTAAACTTTTGCTTCCATCAGGAACGAGCCTGTTTGTCAGGAGTGCGATTATTACTTTCCTATGGCAGAACTGCAAAATAAATATTCAGGAGTGATAATTCTCAGAAGATAGTCCTTCTTTAGTTCAAGCCATGAAGCCATGGTAACTCCATCTGTAGTTTGAAAAGGGTCATGATGCCTTACATATTGCCTACATTAAACAGAAAGGGTCTGAGGTATGATTATTTGTCGCTGCTGTCTCGGGGACGGAGAGAAGAACGACACAGAATTCAGGTGCAGGAGAAAGAGCCAACGCCAACAGCAGGAGCAGCAGCAGCAGTAGCAGCAGCGGCAGCAGCAGCATCAGCCGTTTATTAATTACAAATCCGTATATATATATAATATGGTTCACAAGGATGGCCAAGGCAATTGGTCGCTTGACCATCCACCTCCCAGAGTGATTGGCTAAATGCTACAACACCCATTTCAAAACAACTTTCCCAGTGTGCCATAAACAAGACTGCATAACAAGCTACAGGTGCAAGATAAAGTCTTAGTTTACAAAAACCTCAAACTGTTTCTCAGCTAGCCTGCATGGGAAAAGGAACTTTCACAGTACGCTGCAGTAGCTGGAAAATTTCTGCTTCTAGCCTTTTTGTATCCACAATTATTTATAAAAAAAAACAGTGTAAATAAGACTGATGCAAAAATCTATATGCATACTTTTATGTTTGTTCTAACCAGGACTCCTTCAGTATATCTAAAATTGATTAGGACTACATCGCAATTAAACAACAACAAACTATTTCTAATTTGGAAAAAGAAGTCCGCACGATAATTTGTAGTATTCGGATTACACCAGGGCACATTTGTGCAGAAGTAAGTCTCAAAAAAGCAATGTGCCATAATAAATTATTTCCTGGTAGAAAGGACAGAAACTTGCCCCGTTTTTCCAAATTAACTCTGAGGCAAGCTATGGCAAGATCCAAATCTTGAAAATCTACGGGCCATAACTTTCTCTGTGTTGAACAGACACAAAGAGAAAGAATACAGCTACACAGTAACCTCTTCTGCAGGTGTAGCTCCTGCATCATTCTCAAAAGTGGGGCACAACCTGGAATCAGGGTAACGATCCAGTGCGGCCTGGCTGGCTTGAAAACAATATGAAGTAGGATACAACCCCCTTCCGAGTCATGTCTGCTGTGAGCAGCCCTAATTGTCAGCACATGCTATGGGAACCCACTGATAAACCATCAGTGGCATCTGGTAACTACACCGACCGTGCTGGAAGCCAGCCATGGAGACACGCAGGGACTGTCCTCCTTGTCCCATGCATCTTATTTACCTAATGCAAACGAGCATATGGCATCTGTCACTGTGGAATCCCAAATGAAGCTGTATGCTTCAAACTTAATTTCCGAGTGAAGTCCACTGATGCCCTGTGCTCCTGCAGCTTGGAAGGGAGAAACCTCTGAAATGCACACATTTCCCCAAGTTGACACTGGTTTGGAGCATGTCCTGTCCGTGACTTTCGCAGTCATCTCCCTACAGGCGCTGTCTTTAGTCGTGATCTCACAGACTGTTTTGTTCAGACACGAAGCACAAGGCCACGGTACTGTCAAATTTAAAACCTTTTTAGGTCTGTAGCCCAGACTAAAGGAAGGAATGCGTCAGAAAAACCCAGCGTCTGGAGGCCATGAGGGGAAGGGGCTTCCCTGCCCTTGCACTGCCGGGAACACAACGGACTGAGCCTCGGGGAAAAAAAAAAAAAAACCAAACACAAACGACACGTTTCCCCGCCGTGGAAGGTGGAGGTTTCCGGCCGAGCCCGGCGGCGGGGAGGAGGCTGCCGCGGGGAGAAGCGCTGAGGGAGCGGGGCTGCGCAGCCGGGCGGCCCCGGCCGGGCCCTCGCCTGTCCCCGCGGCTCTCCCGGGCTCGCCAGTCGCGCGAGCCGCCACCGGGGATGACCGCGCACGGCCGCCTCCGCGGCCCGTGGGCCCTGCGCCCGCCCTGGCACCTCCCTGCCGCCGCCGCAGTCGCCTCCCGCCCCTCACCCCGCCGAGGGGCGCGCTCCCGCCGGCCGGGGATGTCCGCACCTCGCCGAGGGGCGCGCTCCCGTCGGCCGGGGATGCCCTCGCCCCGCCGAGGGGCGCGCTCCCGCCGGCCGGGGATGCCCGCACCTCGCCGAGGGGCGCGCTCCCGCCGGCCGGGGATGCCCTCGCCCCGCCGAGGGGCGCGCTCCCGCCAACCGCCCCCGCCCCCCTCCCGCAACACCCGCCGCGCGCTGGGGCGGGGCCGGGGGCGGGGCCCGCCTCGAGGTGCCCGCCTCGA
This sequence comes from Tauraco erythrolophus, assembly GCF_009769465.1. Lineage (NCBI taxonomy): Eukaryota > Metazoa > Chordata > Aves > Musophagiformes > Musophagidae > Tauraco > Tauraco erythrolophus. Next base: position 125,829,890 of record NC_141465.1, on the reverse strand, counting down.
GGCTCTCCCGCGCTGCCTCAGGGGGCGGGGCCCCGCCCCTGGCCCCGCCCCTGACTCCGCCCCCGGAGCTCGGCGCGGGAGCGGGGAGGGGGCAGCGCGCCCGGCGCGGCCGTTAAAAGCCTTCCCGCCTTCCCGCGCAGCCAGTCAGCGGGATCGCCGAGCGGCTCTGAGGCGGCGGCCGGAGCGCGGTGCAGGGCGCTGGGACTGGGTATCAGCGATGCTGGAGAATGGCTCCCTGAGGAACTGCTGCGACCCGGGCGGGCGAAGCCACTTCGGCTTGGAGGAGCGAGAGGCGGCGGGTGCCCCGCGGCCCGCCTGGGTGGTGACGGTGCTCTCCAGCGTGCTGATCTTCACCACCGTGGTGGACATCTTGGGCAACCTGCTGGTCATCGCCTCCGTCTTCAGGAACCACAAGCTCAGGAACTCAGGTAAGGGCCCGAGCCCCGGCACCTGCCCCGGCGGCGGCAGGTGGTGGCGAGCCCCCAAAGCCCCACGGGCACCCCGGTCCCCGCTTCTAGCTGCCCTGAGGAGACCCGCCTGCTTGTGGAGTCCGGGCGGGCCACCTGCTAAGGGCAGGGGACCGAAGAGTCCCCCTGTATCGGTGCTCGCCTCATAGCGTGTGCAGGGACCTCCAAGCGCTCAGTCCAGAGGCAGCCCTTCCTAACAGGCTGCCCTGCGCTCAACGGAGCCCTTAAGGGGGGGGGGGCCGGGGGGGACGGGTCACTAAGTGGTTCTTAATGAGGCATTGTGTGGTCTCTGTGGAGCTACTGATGAGGGGAATCGGTGCCATCCGCCCAAAACACCGGAGACAAAGAGCGTGCCCAAAGCGGTCGGAGAAAGAAAGAAGAAACTTTAAAACTTGCTTAAGAGTACTTCGGAAGGTGAGGTGCTGTGCATGTGTGGGAAAGCGGCTCAGCCACGCTTGGAAGTCCTCACTGAAGTTCACAATAGTCTTTCCTGAAACCGCCTCTCTACTTGTCCTCTCACCGAATAACCTTCAACCAGAAAGCAGCAAATAAAGTGGGGTGTTTTTCTTGAATCGTGTCCGTAGTTTTTATTTGAGTACTAAAACGTGGGTCTGCGCGATTTATTTGCTAAACTTTTTACTTGCTTTCTCTTCTCATCTTTGCCGGGCTAGTTACACGTGTCTCAAACTATAAAACTCTGTAGATAGGAACAACTTCTCGGGTTTGCCTCCCTCCAGCCGACTTAACCGAGCCACGAATGTACTCCCCGCATGCGGATACGCTTCCCCTCACCCTGCTGATCCAGCCGGCTCCCGGTTGTTACCTGCCGCGCAGAGTTCGGCTGCTGCTCGCGCACCTGCACTCGGCTGGCTCTTGGGTATTGGCGCAGTATAAGGTGCTACCCCCGAAATAGTGGTATATTTACTAAAATTCTCATAGCATCGAGCAGATCCCGAAATCGCTCCCTTCTTCAGGTCTGGAACGCCATCGTTTTGCGACGCGCGCACCGGCCGGGATAACAAAACTTTGCTGAGAGCTGAGGGAAGTCAGGTGCGCAGCATCCCTTGTGCTCTCGGAGCCATCGGGCTCTGTATCAGATCGGTCCAGCTTCGCATCCAGGAGGCAGCGGGGTGCCTCCTCACCAACGGGAAGAAAGGAGAACGGCTGACTTGTTTTTTCTCGGGTGTTTTTTGTTGGTTTGGGGGTTTTGTTTTTTTTTTTTTGGAAGGGGGGTGGGTGGTTAATGGGTGTCGCTTCCCGAACGCTATCGTGTTTCAAGTGCAGTGAGTAAAGCTCCTGCTAACTGGAAGTAGACGCTCATTCGCCCTTGTTTTAAGACTGGACAACAGTTAGGAGCAGAAGCGGTTTGTAGAGGGATGAAACATCCTCTCCTTAATCGTTACACGTCTAACTGCATGCGAGGGATGCCGGCGGGTCCCGCTTACGGGGGGCTCAGTGATCACCCCCCGCGGAGAAGCGCCGAACCTGAGGATGCTCGAAATCGCGGTTTGGGTGAGCCCGGGAAGAAAAGGGGGGGGGGGGGGGAGCGGCGCGGGGCACCGGGCGCGGTACTTTGGCTTGTACTTAAGCTGCGCGTTCAGGGGAGCCGCCACCGAGAGCAGTACCGAGGTCGGTAAAGCCTTACCCGGTGCCGCGCCGGGGAAGGCGGCACCCCTCGGTAGCCAGCGGCGCCGGGAGCCGGAGCCCTCCGTTCCCCGAGCGGGGGTCGTGGCCGCCCACCGGCGCCGGGCCGGCTGCGAGCGGGCGGGCGCCGCTCCGGCCGAGCGGAGCGGAGCGGATCCGGGCGCTCCGCCGGGGCGGGGGAGGGAGCTCCTCCCGCCTCCCTCCCTCGGGAGCTCCCGTGAGTCACCAGCGCCCTCCCGGCCCCCTCGGCACGGGGGAAGGCGCGTTTCCCGAGGGATTTGCGCCCTGGAAGCTCCGAAGGGGGGGCGAGCGCCCAGGGAATAGGCTCTGCCTGGAGAGCGCGGCCGCCCCGAGGCATCAAATCCCGGCCCGGGGGAAGCAAGAGAAGGGCTCTCTCCTGAACCGTTTCCTTCGCTCAAACGGCAGCAGAGGGCAGGGCTTGGACTGGAAAAGAGTGATGAAGAATAAGTTTCAAGATACCGGTCAAAGTGCTCTGTGGCGACCTAAGACTGTTGAAATCAGATGTGGTCTTTTTATCTAATTCAAATACCTACAAATTGATCTCCTTCTAGGATCATCTTTAATGCAACTGACCCTGTACCAAGGATCTCTTCATCTTTGATAAGTATCACGAAGAATAGCAGGGAGTTCCTTCTGCATAATGTTCATAAAGATACTTTTTAAATTGCCAGTTCTTAGTTTTCCATCAGGGAGGGACGGCTTTTGGGAATGGAGCTGAAAATTTCTTAAGGAGGGAGCAGAGCAGAAGAGGACTGCAAACTGATGTGAGTGGAGTGAGGGAGGGAATGGGGAGGTGACAGAGCTAAGGCAGTGCTTGGGAGCCCTTAGCCTCTGATAAGGAAAGAAGATGGACAAGCAGGTGAACTTACAGGTTTTTCTTTCTGAGCAAACCAGAAACAACATGTTCATACTCGCAAGGGGAGCGGATGTGGTAGAAAGTGAAATGGTGAGGGAAAATGGCATGAAAGGAGTTAGACTTATAATAAGGGATGTCAGAGAGAGACAAGATGAAGCTAGTTGAACGGATGTGACAAGAGCCAGGGGGTCCAAATGACTGAAGAAAGAAGGAAGAGCTCATCATGAACACTCAATTCTCTTTGAAGAAGCTATTGAGAGATTTTCTTGGATAAGGATGAGAGTTTGGGACTTCATATAAGCCACAGGTGTACGAGGAAGAAATCAAGCAGCTCTGCCCACTTTTCTAGCACAAATAGAAATCTTTCCTTCAGAAAGCAAAATAGGGCTTTAGCCCATTTCCAAGATTTATCAACTCTGTTCTATCCCAGGCTTTACAGAGAAACCTGATAACTGCAAACAATGTAATTATGCATCACTCCCCTTAAAATTAAAGCGTGATCAAAAGCAAATCTATTTTAATGCTGTTATGTAGTGTGAGGCACAAGAATGGAGTCAAATAAAATGACCCATTAGCCTTTATGCTGGTAAGTATTATGCTCAGAGAAATGGAGAATGGGTAGGATTGGTGCTTTTAGAGATTGCTCATTCAGTCCTTAAACAGTGGGAATTTTGCCAGCCTTACAACAGAAGGATTGTTTCATAGCACACAGAAGCCTTTTTCCCACGTTTAAATTTGTTTTTGGAGGGGGAAGGGAGAATTTGTGAAGGCGCTTCCAAGTAATGCATAGCATAATTGGTATGAATCAACATGCTTGTCGCCTTATATAACTGCACCCAGTCTTTCTGTGAGAGGCTGAGCAAGTTCTGATCTTTAAAAGTGATTTAATGCTTTTTATAATTTCTAATTTGAGAGAGGAGTAACTTTGTCCAACACGCTACAAAATTAAATAAATCTTTGTATATGGAAATAATGAAATAAATTAGTCTGTCTTTCTATTTGAAATGTCAAATGTGTTCTGGATTTTCAGAAGCAACTATTGATTTTGGGTGTCTTCAATTAAGCGTGCCCAGTAGAAGGCAGCTTTTAAAGTCCTAAACTTTTGAAGTGCTAAAGTCTACATACGCTCAACAACCACTGCTGGATGGTCAAGTATCCTGCAGGTGCATTGAGTCAGTCAAAACCACTAGATGCTTTTAAGAATTTCAGGATAGGTTTGTATAGCCATAGCTATAACAATAACTTTATGGGCTGGGGTAAGAAGAACCTGGTAGGAAGCATTTCAGAAGGTGGGAACTGGCAAGGCATCTCCCACAGGAGGAGGGAGATAAAGCAAACCATTTGTATTTCATTGTCCTTAAAGCCAGCATAAAATCAGCAAGAGGTGAGAATTAGGCACATTAACTCAATATCATTTCAAAGAGTAGTGAGGGCTTGGAACCCTTTGACTTTTGGCAGAAGGTCTAATATCAACCTTGGTGCACTGCCAAAGAATACATTAGCAGAAAATGGTATTTTTAGTGCTTTGTGTCAACCCTCTTCACTCTCTCCCCTATTATTTTTTTCTATATATAACAGCTAACACAGCACAATAAGACTGATTTCTACTTGAATGGCAAAGTGTTGTTGCAACACAAATTGAATCAAAATTCGTGTTTCTTTTACCTGTAAGAACATGGGTGTATTTGCATGTTTAGTTCTGTCTTACGTATGTGTGGCTGTAGAGGTGGACGATACTTCTCATGTGTACATCTGTACAAAATAAACATTCCTGCACATAGAATTGTAACTTTGGTACTCATCTGTCTACAAAATAAACATGTTTGGCAATATAACCAAGTCTTGTACTCTTTTTCCGTGTTATTTCCTTTTCCGTACTCTTCACTCCACGTCTCTGTAATATAGCTGAGAGTATGTTTTCTCCATTGTTATATGCTGTTTTCAGTTATTCTTCATCTCTTTGGCCACACCAGCTCTCTTTCTCTCCTTTATTCCTCCCCTATTATTATTCTTGTCCACTGGAATAGAGGACAGCTGTCTCCTGGGATGGAATTCATCTCTTAGAAGACTACAGTGGAGATACCTGTTTCTGAACTCCTTTCCTTGGGCTTCCTTCATAATAAATGGAGAAAAAATAAGCTTTTTCAGAGAATAGTTAATCCAACTTGTTTTTGACATCTACATTAGGATGACATGATTCAGCCCATAAAATTGTTTATTTCTCTCCACTAAAAACAAAGAGAATCAAGAGGGACTATCTCAATATAGTCAGAAGTCATCACATAATTCTTCTAGTAACTTATCAAGTTCCAGTTCTAAATTTGCACATTTTCCTCCTCCTCACTGCCTCTCCCCCAAGAGATCACATTGATCCAAATAAGATGAACATTAAAAATAAATAAATAAATAAATCATTACCAATACAACTGAAATATTTAGTGTGCTTCCTGGGTCCTGAAACTGCTTGGCAAAATTATCTTTTAATATCAACAGTGATGCTGACAAGCATGTATTTTGATGATACCTCTCATATGGTTTCAGCTTTTGTAATCCTGACTTCTTGAACCCTGGATCCACGGATTTCTTAGCCCTGGGACTGTGTGTGTTTGGCTTCACATTCTCTCTCACATTCAGGATCTCGAGCCTTGAAGGTGCTCAGTACTAAGAAATTCATTGGAACATGACTTCAATGTTCACAAAAGTTCACTGAACCCAACACTTCAAATAAAGCTCTTTGTGCTTACTAGTTACTAATATATGGTGGATATTTTTATTTTTAGAACTATAATTGTCATTTAACTTGGATGGATCATTTCTCTACCTGGCGAGAACTCTGTATTAATGGAGAATAAACATGTATTTACCTCTCAACCTTTGTCTTTCCATGGTAAACAAGACAAATGCTTTTAGTTTCCTCTAGTTAACCAGTCTCTTCCTTTCCCTGATTGTTTTAGGCCTTTCAGATCACCTATTCCAGATGAATTCATCTGTCTTTAATAGGAGAAAACTGAACTGTTTGCAATAATGCAGCTGAAGTACTACCAATACCTTCAAGAAAATAATACTAAAATTGTTTTCTGTTCTGTCCTTCTGCGGGTGGACAAAATGGACCTGGTATGCCTTGGAGCCACATTTTGCTTTTATACAATATCTTCATATAGATGACTCTTCGTGATGCAGTCACTTGCTAATGCAGCTCTTCTTTTTCTTTTGTCTTCTCAGTCCACACAATTATTCCTTCAGTGCCTGGCCTCATACCTCATACTGGTATACTCTATCCTTTCTCTGCTCTTTTAGCCCTCAAGGAAAAAAAGATCTTGGGATTTTCCTGTATAAACGTGGACTCTCAACTTTGTACTATCACAAAATTTCATTAGTTCTCTTTGTGTTTTGTGACATAATACTTCTGAATCAGACAAAATTAGTTCAATATAGGTTATCTCCCTCTGGTCCTACAATTTTCTTTCATCATCATCCAGGCAGTGGTAGCAACAGACTGTGTGTGGTAACCTAGCATATGTGCTTCCAAAACTAGATCAGTTTAGAGCAACCTCCCAGGTACAAAAAGTCCAAGTCCAGTTTTTATTAAATAAAGATGATCAGATTAGTTGGTGCAGCCACTTTGTATAAGCTCACATTGAATTTTATTCCATTTGTCTTTACCTGCGTCTTTAATTTTCCTTTCCTTCCAAATTTGTTTCTACAGCCTTGCCTACAATTAAGATGAGATTAAGAAGCCTGAAGCTTTCTCAATTCATTCTTCCTTTGCATCCGATTCACCTCCTTAAATACAAGTGGATGCCATGTCCCTGTAAATGTTCGAGGCCAGGTTGGATGAGGCTTTGAGCAACCTGATGTAGTGGAAGCTGACCCTTCCAATGGCAGGGGGGTTGAAACTAGATGATCTTTAAGGTCCCTTCCAACCCAAACCATTCTATGATTCTAAGTACCATGTTAGTTCATACTCTATGGTAGACAAATGAATCTTCCCGAGGCAGCAACACTGTTTTATTTTTCTCATTACTCCCTGACTCCTTGTTTTTCTGACTTATGCCTGGCACCATTCATGCAAAAAGAAACAGCAGTTGTGCCAGCACCACAGCAAGGGAGGAGGAAATGGGTAATAAAGTGTGGGAGCACCACAGCTGCAGGCGAGCCATGAAAACACTGTTCTTTGGGATGCATGTGGGAACTGAGCTCTGTGCCACAGCCTGGGAGAAATCAGCACTTCCCTACTGCCAGTGAGGACCAGAGGACGCATTTAGCTCCTTTATAGGTCCCACACGTAGCTCTCTGTCCTTTCAGAACCTGTGACACCATCTCTGAGATAACATGCTAAAAAATTCCTGCTATCTAGTGTATTCAATCTGTCTGACATTTTTGGTTTATTGTAGAGACATTAATTTTTCACCTGCCAACCTGCCTTGTCCTCAAGCCCACCATTATTGCCCTTACTAAAAACCGTAGCAAAATATTTCTTCAGACTAGTAGCTGCTTTAAGTTGATTTTCAGATTCTCCTTCCCTTAGTAACTCAACTCCTCTTTCCTTTCTCCTTTTGTTAATGTGGTGAAAGGGCATTTATTCATTTTAGAAGTCTTTGCAAAGCTGATTAAATTTAGGCTTTTGCCAGTTCCCATTTTATCCATTTTTGCTCTCCCTAGCAGTTTTCTTTGGTGGACATATCTTTTCCTGTTCCTTCTAGCCTTATTTCTTGCCCCTAGTATTCTTACTGAGACAGCTTTTCCTCCAGCTAGATCTGGAACTTTTACTTTTTTTTCCCCCCCATCCTTTGGATGCAAGTTCCAGAGAATATTTTTGTACCTTTAATACAAAGAAATGCCAAGCTTCCTCCACATTCAAGTCCCTAAGCTCCTCAATACAGCTGACTTCACTTTCCTAATTGCCTTCTTTTATTTATCAAAATGTGCAAAACCCCCTCTTAGTTATGTCTGTTTTGTTTATTCTTTCGTTTAATTTAAACAAAATAATCTCCTCTGCTTTCAATACAACCTTATTTTCTATGACAGGCTCTTCAGGGATGCCTTTGTTCTTTATGAAAACAACTGGGGTATGTTGGCAAATAGACTCTGTGTTGGAGAAATCTACTGAGTGTATGTCCAGACCTCAACAGCCTTAGTATGTTTATTATCTCCTTTACATATGGGGAACTGCAGACTCCCAATTTTAAATTGTTTCCTTTGTATTTCCCTACTAAAACACAGGTGATCTCATCCTCCCGTAGGTTTCTGTCTACTTCCCTGCACATTGTCTTTACAACTCTTCCCCAACGTAATTTTCGCTTTACCAGAATATCCTCCTTTCTTTCTTTCTTTTTTTTTCTTCCTTTTATGAAGACTGTGCACTTTTCAGTTAATATTTCTCTTCTCTTATCATTGGTGCAATTCTATTTTAACAGAATTTTTTCCATGAAATTTGATTTGAATTTCTCACTGGTTTTGGATTCCCTATTTTGTTGCATAGATTCCTGGCATTTTTTTACTGACTCTACTGCTTTTCTTATTACCACTCCAATCGAACTCCTTAGTCTTTGAGCTCTTATTTTCTATATTTGTTGCCACCACCTTCCTGAAGCCAAAATTCCCCCTGTCCTGGGTGTTAAATGAAGAAACTATATGATTCCTTCTCAGGCTCTCTTCCTATATTTTGATTTCAAGTTCTTTTTATTCATTCTGCCAGCTTGGATTGCAAGCTGGTATCCCATATGCTTCGGTGAAGTCTGTCTATGAAGACACGAAACGTCTTCTCGAAGAATACCTCCAAATGATCAATAGTCCAAGTCCTTCTACATCATTTCTAGAATTATTCAGTCATGTGCTCATGACTCATCTGCTACTTCTAATTACACTTCTATTCTCTTCTTGGGGAGCAAACGGAATAAGTTCATCACTGATTCCATCCTCTTTTCTGAGACTTAGTTCAAATGATAACCAGCTGAGAAAATAAATCTTAAAAGTTACTTATAAAATAATAACTTTAAACTTTGTTCACCTGTTAATAATTCCAAAAGTAGAAGAGCAAAGTAAAAAGCCAGTATTGTTCATTTGCAAATTAGGAAAATTACTTTAAAAAGGGAGGTATCCTTCAGCAAAGGAAGTAAAGCTTGCAAGAAAATTTGGAAAAAGTGAAAATCAGAGACCTAAGAATGTTCTAGATGAGAGCAAATCTAAATATAGAATTTTACAATATTTTGGAAGTAGGAAGTTTGTAAGCATATTATTGGCTTAAGGGAGTTGAAAGAAGCATTTAGTGGTATAGAAACATCATAAAGGAGAAAAATAAGTTCTGTATCAGCCTGTATCACAGTGAATCCCGAGGAGATAAACGATTTCTTCAAAAGTAATAGGAGACAGCTTTATATGATGCTGTATATAAAATAATGGATACCCTTAGAGAAGATAGACTAGAATCTTTTTTTCATCACCTAGAGAATCATGAAGCAAAACCAAGGGCATGTTCAGCGTAATCTGGAGATGGAGAATACTAAAATAGAAATCATTTTCTCAAACTCTAAGTAAACTTTGGAAGTCAAGAATTTGGCAAACTTAAAGAACTACTGGCTGTTCTGTGAACATTTTGAGTGTTTGAAGTCATAACGGCTAATGCTACCAAAAATTGGAGAAAGTATGGGACATGTTAGTGACAGGTGTAAACCAAATTCTAGCAACTAAGGATTAGGATAAAAATGTAGTCTGAGGCAGGTTATTCTACAGTTATAGGGCTCTTTGTATTCTCCTTTGAAGCACCTGGCAATACCGTATTGGATGATAACTCTAAATTATAATTTTCTTTTATGCTATAGAGGAAGTGATCAGTTTATTGATAAGTGAATAGGAAGTATATCACCAAGATTAGCTCCAAGACACTTTTATTTTAGAAGAAAATGCTGAGTTCTGTCCCACTGGGTAAATGGAGCTATCAGTGTGCTTATCTTTAGGGGAAATAGCATCAGCTGAACTGGAAAAGTATAAGGGTTTCCTTGAACTTGTAATGGAAGAATCTGAGGATATATTTAGACTGTGTATTTCAGTTGGCACAAATCCACTCTATCCTTGTTCTGAGCAAAAGGAAAACCAAAGGATGATGTTAGCATGATACTTCACCTGCAACATCATATCCAGGCTCTCCATAGGTCCAAGTGCAACACAGTCACAGAGCTTTTTTTTTTTTTTTTTCCCAACTCTGAGTATGAAGAAGTTTCCTTTCATCTCCCTGAAATAACCAATGCAAACAAACCTTCAGAAACAGGTAATTAGAAGGACCTCTTGGCAGCTGTAATATGGCAATTCCATGGTGTCTTAGCAGGACTCTGTTTGCTGCCAGCCATCTCCTGGACTCCGGATTGGCATTTCCTTTGCAAGACTCACTGACAGCATGAGACATGACCTCTCTGCAGTAAAGCTCTATTCTTGGATGGACCAGCAGAAGCAATTCAAGGATTCGTGGTGCTCTGACACAATCAGCCAAAGAGCTAAGAGAACAAACCTACTCACAGAGAGACAGGACAGCTCATTCTAAAACACTAATTTTTTCAACTATTAGCAGGTATATATTCACCAGGTGAGTTGAACCATTCTATTGATGATGTTATAGGAGACTACAATAATCTCGTTAAATCAGTGATAACCTGTTCATTGCCTTTAGGAGTAAATTCTACTCCTACTCCAGTTCAGACCTATTCTGAATACCAGTATCTTCAGATATGCTTCAGATTTTAGCTTCTCAGAAGTTACCCTTTACATGCACATATCAGTACCTTCATGTAGCCTGCCAAGCACGATGTCTTGTTCCCAAGAATATGTATGAAAACAACTATGTTATCCTGAGCTGGTAAAACAAAACAGATTTTTTCCTTTGCAGAAAGGAATAAATGCTATGTTAATTTTAATCTTCCTAAAAATTGATCTGAGTGGTTGTTCTAGTTTTTAAACTCCCACCTTGACATGGGCATGAAACAGATTGCTTGAGAGCAAAAGCTAACAGAAACATGTCTAAATCACTGTGGATGCAACTCCATTGTCCTCCTTAACAACATTAGCTGCTTTGGAATATTCTGCTCTGCTTTTGGTCTCAATACTGGTAAGGACTGAGCTGTAACATGGAGTCATCATTTTCCTGACATTTCAGCTGTGTATAGGACAGTCAAATCTCGACATGACAACAGATACCAACAGCCTAAACACATTCATCGAATGACTAGGATCATGATTGTGGGATTCTTTTTTAATTATTTGTTAATTACAGAGATATTTTATTATGCTGTTTAATAAATGCTGCTTAAATTATGTCTGAAGAAAAAAACCTAACACTTCTCACAAAGTTACTAATTTTTTCAGCTGTCTTTTTATAGGCTTGGCTCATTTTCAATATTTAAATACTTGTATGAAGAGTATAATAATACTACATGACACTTCCACAAACATTGTCATCTTTCTGCTATAGAACATCTATTCATCTATTGTTTTAGATTGCCATATTTGCACAACGAGAGGGAACAAATTTTTTTCAGAAAATATCACATACATCCACAGAAGCTAGCAGTCTGACTAGAAGGAAAAATATCTGCTTAATATGTTAGCCTTGTAAATATAATGATGCTAACTAATTACAAGTTCGGAGCTTGCATTGAAGGGTAAAATATATTGCTGCAAAGAAGGCAAACACCTATGAAGGACATCTGTATGTCTCTAAGATTTGCTCAAATCCTGCCTGAAATTCTCAGTGTCTTCTCATACTAAAGCCAGTGCAGTTTTTGCAATTACCTCAGTATACACAACGTTTAATTTGAGTTCAAATAGGGAAAAGGACCTTAAGTTATATGGCTATCACCTATGAATATGTATAATCTAATCAATCTAGGTATTTTTATTTGCTACTTTTCATTCAAGTAAAAATAATCTACGTACTGAATATTGTCGGCATAGTTTTAAAAAAATTTATCTATCTATCTGTGCAGATCCTGCCCATGGTGAAGGTCATCAGCATTGTAGTCTTTAGGGCTTTTTGTTCTTAGATGTTTTTAGAAGTAGACAACTTTATTCAGTTTTTCTACTGACAAGTCAAAGGATGATACATTAAAACATGCTGCTTCACTTCAAGACAAGTAAAGACATGCAGGTGGCATAGTCACTATGTGCCAACTGGGAGCTATCCCATCCCTCCTTTCTGTGAACTACAACTTATGGTTCTTAAGGCTCTTGGGAATCTATATTGAAGAGACTGAACATTCCAGCCAAGCCATTTGAAATCAGGCATTACTGACTGGAATTAACAGGGTGTAATCTTTGGATTGTTACAGAGGAAAAGTTTCATACAACACGTTAGCTGACTTTCCATCTTCAGTCAGACAAACCTTCTGGTCTGCAAATTCAAGACAGCATGCAACTTTAACACACCTTTGTACTTTCTTCTGTGTTGTCCTTTGAAAATAGAGGGCCATTCTTTTTAGTCTCTCATGTAAAAGTTAATTCCTTGATTTTCTTCAAAACACCTCAGCAAACCCCTTCTGATGTAGCAAACTACACGGTAGCTGCTACTGCACTGCTCTGAAGTGAAGCCACTCGTTGCTGAGGGCATTTTTAGCCTCATTGAGGCTGTTAACAACTCTGAGTTCAGGCTTAAGGACTGCATCCTTCATGTATCCAAGAGCTGCTAAGACTGGTGGGTGTCACCCACCTTACTGAATGCAGAGATACACAGAAAGAGTCAGTATGCCATTCCTTCTACATAAGCATGAAATGAAAATAACAGATTTCCCAAAGTGCTCACAAGCCAAGGAACTTATTAGGCATCAAGCTGTAGAGAAACAGACCCCACTTTAGACGTACGTGCAAAATTGCCTAATTCCATTATCTACAGAATTAGAACTCACAAAAAACAGATGTGAATCACTTTGCACAAGGAATACTTGTTTACATTCTGAAGCAAAGAGATTATCTTTCCTGAAACTTTCCTACAGGAACCAGCTAACTACAGGAACCAGCTAACTACACTATTCAAGTGTAACTAACCACCAGATAAGGTTGGCAACTTCGCTGGTAGATACACTAAACCAGCTAACTACACTATTCCAAGCTCCACCAAAGCTGATTGTGCATTCTCTTTCGAATGAAATGCTATAGTCTTTCAGATCTCCAGTGCTTCATTCATGAAATAATGTAAATAAAAATCATCTGTAAAGGACTGAGAGATAAGTACTTTGGAAACAGTAAGAGGTGCAGCTATGTATTCTTTCTTTTACCCCCAAACACTACCAGTATCACTGAGGCTAAAAGAACTTATATGAAAAGTTCAAATTCCTTGCACAACACTTCCAGAAATTTCATACATAATTTATTTTCAAGACAGATTACAAGCCTCTGAGTAACCTCAGCCTATAAGATTATGTGACGTTTCCAATTAGTGTTTCCTTCTCAGATATTGCTTTTTTAGATTAATTATATCATAACCTAAGCAAAGTTTGACTTAATGAATGATTGGAAGACAAGCAATCAATGAAGTTGAAGGATGCTATAAGAAAGTACTGCTTCTGATTCATTAATAGGGTAATGAATAGTTGAGAGAGTAACTAATCCTGGAAACCATTTCCAAAAACATGAAAGACAAGAAGGTGACTGGTAGTAATCAGTATGGATTTACAAATGGAAAATCATGCTTACCCAACCTGATAGCCTTCTGCAAGGACATGATTAGCTTGGTGGATGAGGGGAGAGCACTGGATGTTGTCTACTTTGACTTTAGTAAAGCTTTTGACACTGTCTCCCATAGCATCCTCATAGACTAGCTGACAAACCAGGGGTTAGGTAAGAGGACAGTGAGGTAGACTGAAAACTGGCTGAATGACTGGGCCTGAGGGGTTGTGATCTGTGGCACAAAGCCCAGTAGGAGGGCAAGCCACTAGTGCTGTGCCTCAGAGGTCAACACTGGCACCAAAACTGTTTAACTTCTTCATTAATGATCTGCATGATGCAGCAGAGTGTACCCTCAGCAAGTTCACAGATGAAACAAAACAGAGGAGCAGCTAATGCTCCAGAAGGCTCTGCTGCCATTCAGAGGGACTGGGACAGGCTGGAGAAATGGGCTGACAAGAACCTCATTAAGTTTCCTTTGATAAAGGGAATTGTGAAGTCCTGTACCTGGGAAGAAAGAACCCCAGGCACCAATATATGCTGGGGGACACTCAGCTGGAAAACAACTTGGCAGAAAAGGACTTGGAGATCCTGGTAGACAGCAAGCTGAACAAGAGCCAGCAATGCACCCTTGCAGCAAAGGCGGCTAACAGCTTCCTGAGCTGCATCAGAAAGTTGCCAGCAAGCTGAGGAAATTGATCCTTCTCCTCAGCACTGATAAGGCCACACCTGGAGTGCTATGTCCAGTTCTGGGCTCCCCAGTGCAACAAAGACATGAACTTACTGGAGTGAAGTCCACTACAGGGCCACTAAGGTGTTTAGGGGCTTGGAGCATCTCCCATATGAGGAGAAGCGGAGAGAGCTGTGACAGTTCAGCCTGGAGAAGAGAAAGTTCAGGGGGATCTTACTGATGTGTATAAATACCTGGTGGGAGGGACTGAAGAAGAGGCAGTCAGACTTTTTTCAGTAGTGCCCACTGAGAAGACAAGAGGTAGTGAGTACAAAATAAAACCTGTGAAATTTCATCTGAACACAAAAAAACTTTTTTACTGTGTGGGTCGTTAAACACTGGAATAGCTTGCCCAGAGAGGTTGTGGAATCCCGATCTCTGGAGATATTGAAAATCCAGCTGAACACTGTCCTGGACAACCTGCTCTCACTGACCCTGCTTGAGCAGAAGAGATTGGACTAGATCTCAAGAGGTCCCTTCCAACCTAAGAGTCTGTGATACAGTGATTCTGTAAAGCTCCAGCATGACACCACGATTTACTGTAAAAACCTCATATTTTAAACTAATTACTGGTGCAAAAATTTTCATTTGACATAACTGGCAGAACTCTATTAACAGCACTAGCTCACAGACGCATAGGTAGACTTTGACTCATCCTGACTTCTGAGATCTCTGCTTTCTGAAAAGCTTACTTTTTTTCAGTGCACATTTAAAAGTGGTAGATTTCCTGCGTCTTTAATGTGATTGTTTATTGCTTACTGCCACTAGTTTTCCATTCCTTTATTGCTCGTTTGGAAAGGACCAAACAGGAAAAGAAAGTGAAGCTGGAAATATATTTGCAGTAGTATTAGTGCCTTTGATTGCACATCATCTGTTAAGCGAGGGAGAGCCTTTTGATAAATAATGGGAAGACAATAGTTTCTCTTAGTTTGCAATATTTGCAATATACAGTGATACCGAAAGCAGCTGGGAGGTAAACTTTTATGAATCATCTGCATCAGCAGGTCCAATCCTTAACTGAAACATAAAAATAATTTTCCAAAAGGGAAAACAAAGAAGCATACTTTCTCACACTGTTAATTACAACAGCATAGCCACCTGACAGGAAACGCTATATTTAAAGAACTTCCTGTTAAATAGGAAGGCCTAATACTTAGATAATACAACAATTATTTGATTAATAGGGGACTGGTATCTTCATATGCCTTTGTCCTGTTGTGTTAGAGGTCATGAGAGAAAGAAAATTTAAAATTCAAAGTCCTCTGCCAAAAGTCAGGAAGTACACCGGCATATTCCAGGTATTTTACTGACATAAAATATAGTGACAGAAAGCAACTGTTGTGCCGTGGCAATACAGTGCAGTTCTACTCAAGGACACAAAGCCTATCTGTGAGATCTCTAAAGTGCCTGCAAAAATACTCATTATTAGATTCACAGGTGGGGTTAGAGCCCATGGACAACAGATTGTTTTCTGAACCCGTTTTCGTGCTAAGCAAGATGTTATTTTCTTTCTTTATGCTGTATTTTGCAGTCATTAGAAGCAAAATGTGTAAAATGTTAATCAGATGTTGAAGTAGGCCTTGTAAAAAGATGGTTTAACCACAGTGATTTGCTTAGAAAAGAATGATCTACTGATAAGGGGATTGAAATATTTTAAAATATTTTGCCTATGATTCTGATCCCAGATATGAAATATTAACTACACAATCCAGAGTCTACTTCCAGCACTGGACATTTGTTGATTCAAAGTTGAGCAAAAAATAACTAATTTGAGATCTTGTAATTACACCTTTAGTTAGATAATCTCAAAACAACGTAATCCTCTTTAGTCACTCTTATGAAACACCCGGTAGGCTAGAACCATAAGGATGGTAAAGCTTGCTATACAGTCAGATTCCTGGTTAAATATGAAGCAGGAATAGCTGGTCTGCTTCATATTTAGGAAATATGAACAAAACAGGAAAGTACATAGTCCTCAAACACAGCATTCACACGTAATATACACAGAAGTGATTTTCACTTGAGCCTGATTTAGTAAAAATGGCATTGGTTTGTCCCAGTTTGCAGGTGTATTCACGTGGTAAAAGAGGTGTAACTCTGTACTTCACACAGACAGGTGGTCACCCACTGCTGTTTCTGGACCACAGGCTACCAGGTCACTCACTTGGGTTACAGCTAAAGCTCCCACAAGGAGTTAGTCTGAATGGCTAGTTGCAGCCCACAGTGCTCAAAGATCATAAAAATAACATGTGGGAAAGGATTCTGCGACCTGAGTAAGAAGAATCTGGTATTTGAGCATCTAGATAAGTAGAGAAATTCTGGCCTTGCTAAAGTTATTGGCAACTGGTTTCCAAGAATATTTTTGCTAAGACGTGGTGTTGCTTCTTCCCTCTTCCTCTGCAGCCCTCACCACACTCCACCTTCTGCTCCCAGGTCTGTAAACATTTGTTGGTCCAGATTCTGTTTGGCTCAGATCATTATATCCAGTCAGAGATTGTTCAAATTCCACTGCCACAAGGAATCTGAAGACTTGAGCAAAACCAAAACAAAGACCCACCTACTCTATTCTGCACTGGGGCCTGTTCTTCTGACCAAGCAACTCTAGCTGACTCTTAATGACCAGGTCTTTTTTCTATCTACATAGTAGCAAGTACGATCTTGGATACCCTCTCCTATTTAGTAGATCAAGTAGAGCCCTCATCTGGTGCAAAATCAACAGCCTCTTCCCCCTATTCCCTAGTGAAAACAGTAAATATCCTGTATACCTGTTCCTTACTAGAACAGGTCACCCAGAGAGGCTTTTTGAGTCTTCATGGCTGGAGATATGCGAAATCCAACTGGACGTGGCCCTGAACAACCTGCTGTACTTGACCTGTCTTTGAACAGGAGGGTTGGACTAGACAATGTCCAGAGATCTGCTCCGACACAGAGCAGTTTTATATCTATGACTATCACCCTTCATTTAATTATCTCATCAATATCATGACTCACAGGCCCAGCCAGAATAGAGTTTTTGTCTCGTCATTTTGCAAGGCTTTTACTGGCTCTCAGAAAAGACCTTAATTCAGGAGATAATCATTACACGCTTTGTACTGAGTTGAAACACAAACCGTCCAATACTTTAGAAGAGAATACACAATCACTTTCTGTAAAAGCATTTTATTTGCTCATCTGTTTACATGCTGTTTACAAACCTAGGAGTATCATTATAAGATGAATCATGTCAGTGCACTTTGCTTTAAGACCTTGTTCCCAAAAGAAGCAGAAGGCACAGACTGACAACAGCTTCCGAAGACATTAATCTCCCTGTACAGTGGTGAGGCCTTCCAAAAGCTCAGAACAAATAGGGTAAGACTTTTCCTCAACGAAAGGTTATAATGGCCGTTTTCATCAAGTATCATCTGTTTTCACCCTTGGCAAAATAGGAAACAAAAGAAGGGAAAAGAAGATCATAATGAAGGGACTCCAGAGAATGTTAGAACCATTGACAACTTGTCCAGCTAAATGTTTCCCTATTAGATGTTCTCATATACTATATTTACTTCAGTTTATTGGATCCCATAGAATTCCAAGACTTAGTATCTCCCACAGTGTCTAGGAGTTGAATACAGGAACCCCTACAAGTACATAGCAGCAATAATGGGCTTAGATTTGATTTATTTTTGCATCTGTAACTAGTTTGCATGTACATGCTTTGCATGTACTGGTTTGTGGTTGTGTAGCTGTCACTTCCTGTGAGTCCTTTGTCTGGAGCCCCACACAGCAGTTGAGTAAATCACTGCGGAAATTACCATTTGCATGTCATTTCCATAAGAGGAGATCCCAACAGGGTTAAAATTCTCTGTTCTGTTTAAACAGCTCTACAAGGCAAAGCTTCAAGATTCATCTTATCACAGCTAAGCAAATCTCTTGGCTAACTGGTGCAGAGTATGTCCCATAGTCTGTCATAGTCCCAATTTTGTTCACTTGATATATCTTCCAGATACTTTTAACATCATATGTAATATCTTAAGCCTTATATTTCAAAATAGAATTATTTTATGTTCTATGGTAGGGGTTTTTTTGTTGTTGTTTATTTAATTTCACTAATCTGCTAGTGAATATTAAAAAAAAACCCCACAAACCAACCCACTTAACAAAATAAAACATGTGTTTTACTTGCACAAAATTATTCTCATTCTTCAATTTCCTGTCTTCCTTTCTAAAGGAAGGTGGAATATAAGTTGTTTTAAGGACTTGAATGCTGTTTTGTTGCTGTAAGAGAGAAAAAAACCCGACATCATTTCCTTTAACATAAATTCAAGCCAAAGACAGTAGCAAAGATGAAGGTAATAGAAGGTAATAGTGAAGGTAATAGAAGATGAGCTAGCCTTTCACGCAACATAAATTTATATCTGCCAGGGCACAATAAAATTTTGTCCAGAGTTTTCAGCTGTGAAATGTCCTTACTTTGTTTACTTCCACATTCCAGTCTTTTATAGTTGATCTGAACCAAGTTTCAGATTTTTTCTTGGGTTCGGGGATTTTTTTTCCTTTTTTTTTTTTTTTACCCATATGGCATCCTACAAAATGCTACATATTTCACTTTCTTTTCTACGAAATACAATATAGTGTTGGGAGACTGAAAAAAAAGTATATTATTAACAATAAAGGGTTGCCTAGCTATTTATAGATTGCACCTGTTGTGTTTTACAGCTTTTCATATTAGCCCCTTTGTCAGCAGTAAATCAGTTTTCATACTTGCCGTTGTTCATGTAGGTTTCCTATTCTTCCTTGGCTGAAGCAATCAACAGCTGTGATTACTTCAAGTGAAGAAAATTAAGCTGATATGTACTGACAGATAGAGGAAACACAGTTTCTTTCATGAATTGGTGAAAAAAGTTTGGTTTCGTTGTTATTCAGTGATTTCGCTCAGGAACTGGAGGTTTTGAAACTGGGCTGTCACTGGTGCTTACAGTGGTAAGCACTCAAAATAAATGTCTTGGCTTCATTCCCTGCATGAAAAGCAATAGTACCCTAGATAGAGATATTCTCTCAGCAACAACAGGGGTCTTTCACCGTTCTAGACTACCCTGAAGGCAAGATCCTGACTTCAGTGTGAGGGCATTGGTGTAAGGAATCTTCACCTCTGAGCCTGCTGCAAAATGCAGCTCAGCTGCAGGTATCTAAAGACACAGAACAAGATTATTGCCTCTTCAAACATATTGTCAAGAAAAACAGAGTGGCTGGCAAGGACCTGAATGAGAATGTCTCATAGTACCACTCAGATGAGCACAACAGGGGAGCCTGAGAAGGAGCTGTGCTTCTGAACAGTGTCACTGAAACCTACTGCCCTCATCATAAAAGCAGTTGTATTGGTACAGACCAAGGGCACAGCTAGCCTCATACTCTGTCTTTAACTGCAGCTGTAAGCAGGCACTCAGGAAAAAAAGGAGAAAAGAGTAACTCCATGTGATACTTCTGTATTCTCTCAACTTGTGATTCCTTCCAGCTCAGATGATTTCCTGAACATAGCACGTTATGCCTGTTTAGTAACCTTCAACTGATGTCTCTTTCAAGTACTTTTGCAGCCTTCCTTTGAATAGAGGTTAAAATTTTGCATCTGCGAGGCCTATTAAGGAGTTCCACACATTTGGTATCTATCACAGCAACCACTTCTTTTTGTTTGCTTTGAATTTGACTAGCTTCGCTTAATAGCTCCATCTCTTCTATCGGCTCTATCCCTAAGTACCAGTATGCCACTATGGTGTCATTTTGGAGCAGGGAGCTGGACAGGTGCTGTCATTTTTTCCAGAGTTTGCCTAGTAGAGGTGGTATTACCTAATAGAGAAGACAAGGCTCATAAACCTAGAGTGTTCTTCCTAATCTGTATCTTAGGAGGGTTCCTGCTCTTGTCTATCTCAATTTCCCACCTGTTAAATCATAAGATTATTTTTCTTTTCTGCTTTGAAACATACTGATAAAAAGCACCCTACAATATGTGATAATCTGTGTGTTCTGGTTCTAGGGTGAAATTCTTGAACATAACCTAGAAAGAGACAAGCAGGCTAACCCCAGAAGAGCAGCAGGGCTGGTGAGTAGGGCACTCTTTTGGGACTATGGGAGACGTAGGCTCAAGTCCTTTTTCAAAGAAAGGCTCTTGTACCATGGATGTGTCCTAACTACTAGGCAATAGTGAATTCTCTAGGAGAGCCTGTCCCGCCTCTTTTGCTTCCCCTTTTCTCTCTAAAAACATCAAGTACCAGGAAAGTTCCTGCAATCTCAGAAAGTATCAGAAGTCCAGAAAAGTATTTATCACCCCGTAAACGTACTGTCTGATTTTTGCTCTGCAAGAACGAACAGTTCTTTTTGCCCTTCGCCGTGTTAGACCACGCGATGTGTTGTCTCTGTTGTGGCTAATGCACTAGGTGGCAATGGCGAGTCACCACTGTCCCTTGTCCCACCAGAGGAAGCCACGGGTGAGCAAAATTACACACCTAGGGGTTATGAATCTCAAACCTCTACTAAATTTTTAACAGCACGGCATGAGAAATATTTTTTTTTTGCACCTACAGGCTATTATGAAACTCATGGCAGCAAACTCACAGCAAGGACAGTACTTCCGTATTTAGCCACAGGGAGAAGAAGCCTGAGCACACAGAAAAACCCGAGACTTTGCTCACTGAGCTATATTCATATCTAGCTGCCAAGAATGCCAAAATCATGAGCCCAGAAACATATTAATCAATAGTGCAACTTAGGTGTCTCTTTTCAGCTAGACAATGTTGACACTTGAGAGCTACAGCTCATAAGCCTAAAATTCAGCTCCTGCAAATTCCAGCACCAACTCATAGTTGCAGATGTAGGGTCAAGAACACACATCTGTCCCAGTTCAGCAGTCTGGTAGTCACTAAGCCACAGTCTCAAACTCTCTTTTATATACTGAGCTTCTAGTCCTGTGAATCTTTCATTCTTTTCTTTGCAGGACAGCTTGAAAAAGGGGCATGCAGAGAATTCTCCACTAAACTATCCCACAGTGAGATGTTTGTGCTGTTTTATCTTAAAATGAGAAGTGCCTCTTTTCATCTTCTATATAACAGCATAGTGCTTTCATCCAGAAAGTGGCTGACCAAGGTTTAAACCCTACTTAGCCTGGATTCCAGACTTTTCTGTAAAAACAGAGACGTCCAACTTTCAGGGTGTCTAGGCCTGGATTTCTTCTGAACAGAGAGTTCTCCCAGAGCCTTTGGGTAGCTGCACAATAAAAAGATAGCTGTCATAGTAAATACTCGTTTTCTGCTCTGTGTATAGTACTCTCAGTGATGGCAGAGAATTTTCCCTGTAGATATAATAGGATATTTATACTCACCATATATTTTAAACGGTTTCATAGAACACACATTTGCTAAAAAGAAATAACTCGAATGTTCCATAAATCAAGGACCAGCCTTGATTCATTGTCTGTGGTGTATTTTTTCATAGAATCACAGAATCATAGAACAGTTTGGGTTGGAAGGGACCTCAAAGATCATCTAGTTCCAAACCCCCTCTTTGCAGCTCTTGACAGCGAGGTGGTGGTGTTACACCAGGTGTGAATTTGGCCTCGGAAGAGGGTGAGTGATGAGTAAGCTTCTGCCTTTTGATAATCCTGGCTGCGAGCAGAAGCCAGATGCTTTGTCCTCACTTGTAGCTTGCTCTGGTTAAGTATTATTATTTATATTAGTTAGTAGCCAAACATAGTGTTTTATGGCAGTAAAGAGACATAAATCAGGAACCAGAAGATGAGGGCTTTGCTCTAAAGAGCTTATAAATCTAACAGCTTGAGCAGCACTGGTAATGGACACAGTAAGCAGGCAGTCAAGTTGCATGTAGACATGAGCTAAGATGGGTCTCCCAAAGCAGATGGTGGTTTAGGAGAGATTTGAATGAGAAGCATCCTGCTCCGTCCTCGAGACCAGATCCTGCCAGAGAATTAGATGGGCCATGACCCGTATAGCTGGTCTGGGTGGAGAGGTGAAAGCATCCATGTGAGCAAAGCAGCTGGCAAAGAGGGAACGGGCAGTGGGTGGCGAGGGCTCGTGGCGGGGCTGCCTTTCGGGGGGCTCTGCAGGTGCATCCCCCTGGGGCGAAGCATCTACTCTTGTCCTAAGTGATTTCCTGCCCTCGAGCCCAAGACTCTTAATGAAAATAAGCAGAGAGGCTCTAATTTTTTTTCCTCTTTTTGCTAGAGTCTCTAAAATTCTACGGCTCTAGTGAAAATATAGCACCTATACCTTTCCATTACATCAATGTCTGCAGTATATCCCACTAATTAATACCTGAAATCTTGACATACAACTACAAAGGAGCTTGTCACCACTTTTGAACTGTCATATTCAAAGAAAACAAAAACCTATGTGACTCTTCCTTGGAGCATTATTTTAAACCTTCTGTTAGTAACACACCATTGAACATTATGCTAGACTAACATGTGTCAGTAAATCAAAGATTACCCTAGGTCACAGGGAATTCAAATGTCAGTATGTGAAAGACTTAGTTCTCTACTCCACCTTCTGCCAGTTTCCACTTCTGGTGGCTTCATTCCTGCTGACATGAATAGAGTTTCATCTGAATTAGGCAAGCAGGATTTATCCTTTCTGATGTATTGTGAGGAAAAAGAAAGAGTTGACACAGGTGATTTTAAAGAGATTTAGAAGTTACCTATTTAAACAAAAAATTTTTTTTTTTTTTTAAGATTAAATACCGTAATACAAGACCTTAAATACTGTAAAAAATTACTAATCAAAGAAGCTAAAACCAGAGACATAAATGAGCAGTGAGGAAGTAAGAAGCACCAGCCTGTCTCCAGGAGCAGCTAATGTCTCCCTGCATGCCATTTTAGCCAAATATGCTGAGACACTCTGGAAAGAGAAACAAAAATGCAGTCATTAGTTCTGCCTGCCTGCCTACCTGGTACCAGTTCTTCAGTCTCTCCGGAGTCATATTTTTCTTTCCACATTAAAGAGAAAACCTTAAGAAGACCCCCACAACCAAGCCTTAAATGAGCTGCAAGAATTATGGGAACTGGAGCCCAGTGGAAAATATGGTAGGTCAGAAAAGGTAGGTGTCACAGGCAACATTAAGAACCAGCAATAAAGTGGCCAGAGTCTCCATTTAAAATCCATCACCTGGAGGTTTAGCAGAAATCCTGGCTCTGAAAGCATAACCTTCTATCTATGTAATTATTTCATAAAATATGCCGAAAACTAACTGAAACTTTGGGAAAGATGATCAGCTGAAGAAGTAGTAAGTATCTATGTGTACATGACCATACATATCTTGAAGAAGCTCCAGGAGCGGGACTGGCTATATAGTTCCATCACAGAAATCATCTGTTTTTTTCCAAAATTCTCAACTCTGACCTGGAAAACCACTCATACCTTGCTCACGTTTGCACTCAGGCTGAAGCTTAGAAGAATCTGTGCTCGAATGGTTTGGCTGAGCAAATCGGTCCTCAGTTTCAATTTCAGGCTTATTCTTATACAACCAGGAGTGGAGACATAGACTTGTAAAGTCAGTTTTATACCAACTTGCTGTTAGTTGAAGATGCTCCTGTTTCATCTGGTCCAGACCTTGAGACTCACTCTAATGAGGATTCAGTAGAGTCTGGAGCCTGGAAATTATATTTAGGCCTGATTCTCAGCATGTGATGTTGCACAAGAAATTTCAAGACAATACTTTATCAGAGATGCATAGTTTCTATTACTAATTAGCAATTATAGACAAGGGGAGATTGAAGGACTGATTGCTTTCTTCAAGCTGTTACATATGCCTCTTCAATCTCCATGTTGGTCTAGACTCAAACAATAGATCCAATAAGCCACCTGCTGTAGTGAATCCTGGCTAACATGCCCTGGGATAACGTGCTATTTCTCTTTGTCTGAAGGTAAGATCTGCTTTTCTAAATGTTGTAGTAATTATGAAAGGGGTTAGGCTTTGATTTTTGTTCTTTTACCTTCAAATGTAATTCAATTGTTTCATTCTTTTCATCATCATTGCTCTTGTTATATGGACCAAATGCTTTCAGTGTTTCACGTTCTTGTTAATAAAAGGTCTTTAATCTGGTTAATGTCTCCTTTAAGTCTATGGCAATTCTCCCATTAACTTCAGCAGACATTATAGAGGCCTAAAAGACAGATAATTTAATATAATACAATAAATATAATAAATATAATAAATATAATATAATATAATATAATATAATATAATATAATATAATATAATATAATATAATATAATATAATATAATATAATATAATATAATATAATATAATATAATATAATATAATATAATATAATATAATATAATATAATATAATATAATATAATATAACAATAGCATTAATATTAAAACTGTAAAAATAGCATTTTCTTTCCACAAATTTCTGGAACTTTCATGCTAAGTCTAGTATCAAGATCAAGGTTACCTTTATTAGAGAGAGGTGATGTCACAGCTGAGGAATTATTTTGTATGCAAGCAGCATATCGTTTGCAGAAATTTGAAATTATGATCAAGACTGTAAAAATTTTTTTTCCCCTTTACTGACTTACAGGAAAGAACTAAAAGATTAGATTCACCCTATGTATTTTGTGGACATCTTCAAAACTAGAGCAAAAATGCTTAATGTTTATGTAAAAGTAACTTAGAGAATAGATGGCACCATGCATCCCTGAAGTGATATCTCATATCTTTGACTATAAGGCTGTCTAGAAACTGAGCACAGATTCTGTTTTTCTATATCAACAACAACAAGAAAGCTATCAGAAGCCTTCCAGAACTCTCCTTTTTAAGTTCATTATGAGTACAAGGGCTACAGGAGTCTGGTAGAGGAATAAAAAAGGAGGCTGAAGAGTGAGCTGGCACTAGAGAAATGCCTAGTGTGTACAGACAGTCTGCCAGTCTAGCTTCTTCTTGAGGATGTCTATTACTGTGAACTCTGCAGAGGACTGATTTGCTTTATTTTATAGAACGATAAAACTCCTATTTATGTCATAAAAGATCTTGCTCCTCTTCCCTTAGTACAGATAAATACTTACAGGTAGCTATCAGAGTGATATCATAGAAAAACTCTAGTTCTTTTAATTCTCAGCCGGTATAAAAGACTATTTATTTATAAACATACTACTGATAATTAGAGGTGTTTTTAAGCCTTAAACTCAAACAAAGAGCTTTCTCACTTACATTCCACCAGAAGACATAATAAAGTAAGAAATCTGCAAGAGTAACTCTGAGTTTTCCCTTAAGGTTAGGATATGGAACTGCAAGAATAAAATAACTATGCTGAGTCATTGATCCTTGGTATTTCAAAAAATCTGCCAATACATTATAGTCATATTCATTCACTTTCTGCCTTGCCTGTCCCTACTCCTTGCATTTGTTGCTACATGATGACCCACGTGTCTCAGTAGGGGAGGAGAGGGTAGAGAAAGATGCAACAGTCTGCACCATAGGCTGCATAAAAACAATTTTTGTCTCTTGAAGCTAGGCCTTTGTATGCTAAAGAAGAAAAGAGTAATGGATGCAGAAGAATACACAAGGATGAACACGACTGAAGCCAGGGGGAAACAGAGCTAAGAGGATGATGTCTGTTTGCAATGTATAACAACTTGTAAAACAAATCTGTAACAACTAAAGCACCATCTGATAAAAAATAAACTGAAATGATATATAATTAATCATTTTAGCCAGTTTGAAATCAAAGAAAGAATCAAAATCTTTTAAAAAATTGTTGGTGATTGCGATTTCTTCTGGTTTTGGTAGAGATGTTAGAACTCAATTGTCTTTTCAGAAGTCAGATCCTTAGCCTTTAGAAGTCAGAGAATCACAGAATCATAGAATTGTTTGAGTTGGAAGGAACCTTAAAGATCTTTTAATTCCAAACCCCGTGCCATGGGAAGGGACACCTTGCCCTAGATCAGGTTGCCCAAAGCCTCGTACAAACTGGCTTGAACACCTCCAGAGGTGGAGCATCCACGACTTCTCTGGGCAACCTGTTCCAGTGCCTCACCACCCTCTGAGTGAAAAATTGCTTCCTCAGATCTAATCTCCCCTCTTTCAATTTAAATCCATTGTCCCTTATCCTATCACTACACACTCTTGTAAAAAGTCCCTCTTCAGCTATCCTGTAGGCCCCCTTTAAGTACTGGAAAGCTGCAATAAGATCTCCCCAGAGCCTTCTCTTCTCCAGGCTGAACAGCCCCAACTCTCTCAGCCTGTCTTCATAGCAGAGGTGCTCCAGCCCTCTGATCATCTTCGTGGCCCTCCTCTGGACTCGCTCCAGCAGCTCCATGTCCTTCTTGTGTTGGGAACTCCAGAGCTGAACACAGTGTTCCAGGTGGGGTCTTACGAGAGCAGAGTAGAGGGGCAGAATCACCTCCCTTGACCTGCTGGCCACACTTCTTTGGATGCAGCCCAGGACACGGTTGGCTTTCTGGGCTGCCAGCGCACATTGCCAGCTCATGTTGAGCTTCTCATCCACCAGCACTCCCAAGTCGTTTTCCTCAGGGCTGCTCTCAATCCATTCTCTGCCCAGCCTGTACTTGTGCTTGGGATTGCCCCGACCCATGCACAGGACCTTGCACTTGGCCTTGTTGAACTCCATGAGGTTCACATGGACTAACCTCTCATGCCTGTCAAAGTCCTGACCTTACCGAAAGGTTTATTCTGTGATGAATTTCCTACAATATTAAGTCTCACCAACACTGTAAGAAGATGTGAAAGCTCCCTTTTTCTTGTTCACTGGGGTAACAAAACCAACATGCGAGAATGCTTTATGAAATATCAATCTAGTTTCATTGCACCCTAAGTCAATATTGAAACTTATTTTCTTTTCTAGGCACCCAAACACCAATGTTTAAAACAGTGCAGGTGTGCATTTTTTTGAGTCCTTAGCTAGATTTTTTTTTTTAGTTGCTACTGCTTGAAATTAAGGGGTCTTTCCATTCCAGTGAGCGAAAGTGTTTTTTATAAATGAATATAATCTGTCTGATGAAACTGAAATCTAGGAACAAATTTTATTGGGTAAATTATGGAAAGAATGATAGTAATTCCATCTAAATGAGCATTCTGTCATTTCTATTTTGTTATATATAGCAAAAAGTTACCTCTTTGATTGTCTTATGAATGTAATTAGGGATATTCTAAATGCTGTATCTTAGGTATATCAAGGAAAATTTACTTTCTCCAAGCATTTAAAAAATATGAAAGATCTCTGATTTCTCAAAATGTTGATTATGTATTTTTTTATAATTAGAAAAGTTTCTGTCTACTTTTGCAGATTATTCATTGCAGTAATATAATATTAAACTTCATCCTGCAGTCAGCCAAAGAGAAAGAAAAATATTGGACCTTACTTTTCAGTGCATACTTGACCCTGTAAACAGCCATAAAAGTCACAAATCACTTCAGACTTTATAGATATTGCACCACTTTTCTTCTATGTTGTAAAGTGGTATATTATGTTTTTGACAAGTTCCTTGCTAACTGTCATCCATTGCAGTTGAAATTTACAAGAAGTCCTGAATTACACACAAAATTTTGAAATTCTCTTTCCAAATGTGATTTACATTAAATTTCCTGAATTTTTAAGACCTGAATGCCCACTTGATTTTAACTGAACAATTACATTTTAGGTACAAACTGATGCTGGGAGGCCTTAGAGATTAGATTAATCTTAGTACACACCCTGGACTAAATTCTTTCTCCAAAAGACATTCTGAAACAGAAAGAAGCATTTTTTCTTTCTTTCTCCTGATTTCTCTATCTTCTAATGTCAGATACAGTGATGAAAAAACACAAGAGAAATTCTTGTTGCCATAATTTAAATACATTCCACTCTTTTGTTAGTCTTACATTTATCCTATTTGTCATATAGCTGGAAAAGGCCTTCAAAGTCATCTCAATCTTCCTATGCTCAAACAGGGATCAGCTGTATCTAGGCCAGTACTGAAAAACGTTTAGTTAACTTTTTCTTACAACCTCCAATGGCAGATTCAAAGCAAGATGTTCCAGCACTTCCTTCTTCTTGCCATTAAAATGTTTTTCTCAATGTGTAATCTGAAACTTCCTTGTAACTGAAGCTTGTTTGTGTTCACCATAGTGATGGGAATGGATTATATCTTTCCTGCTTCATTTATTTGAAGATTGTTATCATGCCCCCCTCAATCCTCTCCTTAGTTTGTTCAATGTCCTGTCCTCACAAATAGTAAAACTAGTAGATATTTGCTCTAGATTGGCTCTAATTAGAGTTTACTTCTTTCTTTAAGTGCAAAGCCCCAAACTGGAGACATACTTCTCTAACACCTTAGTAATCTTGAGTAAGATAGAAAAATTGCTTTACATGGTTTTGCATCTGAAAACTGTGTTTAGCTTTTTCACAACAACATGAGATTACCGAATTGTATTCAGTATAGCGCATATAAAGGCAGTAGGAAATGTCTACTCGTGCAGGTCCAGACATACTCAAATAGACCCTCCTAAAGCAGGAGTAACTGTGGCTTGGCAGGGCACAAAACCCAACACGGTACTGTTGCGTTTACATCCTACTTCTAAGACAAGTAGCATGGAATTGCCTTACATCCAGCTCCACGTCAGTGAACTGCAGCTATGAAAGCACTTGTGTGGCATTTGAAGTATAAGGAGAGCGTGAGACAGGCTGCTAAATGTGTCACAAGGAACCATCTAAAATAAGTTGCACACCACCCTTGAGACGAGCCATGTTTCTGTAGCTACAGATGGATAATCCTGCGTTCTGTCAAGTTTAGTAGCTGTTGTGCAAATTCTAATCAGCATGGTCTTCCCCTAAAGCGTACGAGAGAAAGAGAGCTCCCCACTCCTTCAAGTTAAGCATTACCATTAATTCAGGCTGAGCAAGCTACAGATACAGAGCGGGTGGGGCAAACAGTGTACAGGTGAATTTGTGCCATTTTTTGAGAAGTTTAATCCTACAAGGTTGTTGGTTTTATGGCTCCCGGCTAATTACATCATTATCCACAGCACCATTTCTGTGCTTAAAATTAAATGAAGAGCTGCTTTCCTAGATGAGGACTAGAAAGCTCAGGATTTGTAAACTGAGCATCTAATTGCTCTTTTCAAAAAACCATTACATTCTGCACACAATTTCAAAAGCTACTTGGGTCTTTTGCCCATCTGTTCACACTGTGAAGGACTTTCGGCAAAAAAGTGAGCATGCAAACCAGAAATGGGTTTTATGCTACGTAAATGCCAAGGATCTAAAGTTAATACCTTTATTTTCTATCTCCGGGGAAGTTCCTAGACAATGATTTCACATTTTTCTTAAAAAGCAAGGAAGGCACTACCGACCATGATAAGAATCTCATTTTTCAGGAATATGGTTTACTATCTCACTATTTTATTAAAATATCCTTAGATACAACGTCCAGAAATTTCAAATTTATTAAAGGGACACTTTAAAGAGAGATAATGAGTCTCGACCATATCACTAAAGCTCCTTTAAATAGCATCAGCATAAAAGGATCTAAAGGCTCCTCCCATTAATTTGAATACTTTCAATATTTGCATTCATGCATTTTTCCTTTGTGTAATTAAATATACCTTTCTACAGAGGGTAGTGAAGGCAATTTACTCTTCCTTGGTCAATCTAATAAGAAAATAACTAGAGTACAGGTAGGCCATCCATGCAGAAAATACGTATACTATAGATTATTGTGTAGCAATTTAGATATAAACCAACACATCCTTCTAATCCCTACAGACCTAGTTTTGTATATCCTTCCCCTTGATACCTGTTGAGCCTGTTGTACTCCAGTGACAGGATAGAATGGCATATCAGCCTGCCTACCTGGCACAATTTAGGCTTTTTTTCTTTTTCACCTTATTCAATCCAGCTGTGGAGCCAGCTACACTGAAACAACTCAACATATGCTTATGTAATGGTTCACTGATGATTACGTTTATCAAAGATTAAAACAGAAAGGAGGTTATAATTGAGTTACCAACAGACTTGAAACATCCTATTGCTGCGGGTATTTCCATGGCATTCTAAGTTAAATTCATAGAATCATAGAATGGCATAGGCTGGAAGGGACCTCAGAGATCATTTAATCCAACCTCCCTGTCATGGGCAGGGGCGCCTCTCAACTAGACCAGGTTACTCAAGGCTCCATCCAACCTGGCCTTGAACACCTCCAGGGAGGGGGCATCCACAACTTCTACCTATTGGTCCTACATACCTTCTGCTTGCTGACTTAACCAATAATTTAGCATTGCAGATATCCAAAATAATATATCACATTTCTTTCTTGTTCACAACTACGCTTGCTTTCAGACTTATATCTATGTACTTTTGTTTTTCCCCAGGTAATGCATTTGTGGTGAGTCTGGCTTTGGCTGATCTGGTGGTAGCCTTGTATCCATACCCACTGGTGCTCTTAGCTATTTTCCACAACGGATGGACTTTGGGTGAAACGCACTGTAAAGTGAGTGGCTTTGTGATGGGACTAAGTGTAATAGGCTCTATTTTCAACATCACTGCAATTGCAATTAACCGATATTGCTATATATGTCATAGTTTTGCCTATGACAAAGTATACAGCTGTTGGAACACTATGCTGTACGTCTCCTTAGTCTGGATATTAACAGTAATTGCAACCGTACCAAATTTTTTTCTTGGCTCTTTAAAGTATGATCCACGCATCTATTCATGTACATTTATTCAGACTGCAAGCTCCTACTATACGATAGCTGTCGTGGTAATTCACTTCATCGTCCCTATCACCATTGTGAGCTTCTGCTACCTTCGAATTTGGGTTTTAGTGCTTCAAGTTAGAAGACGAGTCAAGTCAGAAACAAAGCCAAGGCTGAAGCCGAGTGACTTCAGAAACTTTCTTACCATGTTTGTGGTTTTTGTGATTTTTGCCTTTTGCTGGGCACCTCTAAACTTCATCGGACTGGCTGTAGCCATTGATCCTACGGAAATGGCACCAAAAGTTCCGGAATGGTTGTTCATCATAAGCTACTTCATGGCCTATTTCAACAGCTGCCTTAATGCAATAATATATGGACTTCTCAATCAGAATTTTCGGAATGAATACAAACGAATTTTAATGTCACTGTGGATGCCAAGGCTTTTCTTCCAGGACACATCCAAAGGAGGAACTGATGGTCAGAAGAGCAAGCCTTCTCCTGCTTTAAACAACAATGACCAAAAGAAAACTGAAACCTTGTAAATGTGTAATATTCAGTGTAAGAATTTGTCACGGAGAAACTCAAGAATATAGTTGTAATGTTCTGGTCATTTTTGCTTACTTCTGGGATCTTTCCATTCGGATGGCACTTTGTGACTGGAATACTGTCTTCTTGATAATGCACATTGCTCTCAATTCATGATTTATACAAGATATCAATTGAAAACACATTTCAGAATTAAAGCAGCAGGTGAGTGCAAGCTGGTTTAGTTCTCAGAGATTAATTCTGTTCCAAGATTGCCATGAATGAGGCATTTTTTACTTCAGTGGGAGTTTCGCATTCTTTATACAAGGTCAGGATTCATTTCTTAGAAGATGTAGTGAAGGTACTTGTCTATGGGCACAACAGTTCATCAAGGCTGAGGAGTGATATTTTCCTCCCTCCTGTATTTGAACAAAGAGGATGAAGTAGGTATACTCTGTTTTCCACATATAAGCCAAACAACACATTTCTGTGCATGTACTGGTGGCAGAAGTGGTATCTTTGAATCAAGCTTGTAAATTGGAGAGAAGAATGTTTGTGTAAGAAGAAATAGTAACACTAGAGCCTTTCATCACAGGTTTTTCATACTTACATAGAGATTGGGAATACAGTGTTATTTACTCCGTTCATCTTTTGTGGTCAATTTTATGGTAGATAATATAATACAAATAGTTGATTTCTTACACATTTACTTTACACAATATTCCTCCTCTAGGGAGGATTGAATTTTCATTGTGCTCCATCTATTTACCTAAATATATACATCCAATGTCATCTTATGCACTTTAGCGCACCTTACACATTTGCAACAGGCTTGAAATTATGACGTATGACATCTTCTGGAGTGGCAACTGAACACCAGACAGGATACCCTAGACCATCTCAAATGACGCTAGACCAAAAGAGGCCCTTTTTTACTATAATGATAGCTGAGATACTTCCCTCACATTTCTACATCTAATCTTGAATAAAATCCACTGTTGATGTCTAATCTAAGGTAAACTTCAAGGTTCCCTATAGTGGAGATATGTTTCCTTCCATCTGTGATAAACACACATCCAAGGATGAGATGAATTGTTTTGTGGAGGTGCTGGTCTCCTTTCATTGACTTTAGAAGGAGCTTTGATTTCTGGTTCAAACATTTCACTTTGGATAGCTGGATGGGCATTGATTTTGCTTAAATTGGGGTATTTTCAGTATAGATGTTTGCACAAGATTTATTTTCTAAATTCCCACTGTAGTCCATGGAGTTCTAGGAAATTATTAATTTTATCTTCAAACAGGCCAGAGGAACTGATTGACAGACCTCACTGACTGTCTTCATTGACTGTGATGGAGATTGAGCAGCTCACATAGACACATTTCAAAGACAGGTGATCTCAATCTCATCATTAGTGTACCTACAGTTCATATTTGCTCAGTTCATAAAATAAAAAGACTAATTTCCATTTTCTTTTCAAGCTCATCTCAAATTCAAACTGGATTTCTTCTTTTTCAGGTAACACATTGTTACAGTGACCATGCAGATCAGATTACAATCTGGGTTATACCCCACAGCATCATAGTAATTTACACAATGTGGTTTGCGTTGTATCTAAATCGGATTAGGGATCTGGGTGCAAACACACAGTTAATGAAGTTATTTTATCATTAGATCTGAAATACACATTACTCTTAGTAGAGAAGAGATACACCAATTAGGTTTTCTCTGGTAAATCTATGTCAGGTATTGAAATAGGAAAAGGAGGAATTCAGGTTGCTATTACTGTGCAGTTTGGCTTTCCTGACCTGGCTATTATGAAAAATATTTCTGATTTAATGTCAATTTGTGCAGCCAATGTACTGCTCCTGAAGCCATAAAGACATAGTAATCATCATTCTTATGTTGTTATACTTACAAAAAAACCCCACCAAAAACCAACAATATTTTAGTAGTTTTATTTGCTTGCCATAAGTCTATATAAAGTACAGCAAAGTAACAAATGTGATGATTTTGTTAGCTTCTTTCATGTTCTTCAGATGGTTTCTGATTATCCCTGAAGTTCAGTACCATAGGACTCATACAGTAGTAGCTTGATGAAAGCTGAAATCTGTGAACAGGGATAAGAAAGAGATAGGACAAATTTAAACTGATGGCAGATAATAAAAATAGCTAAAAGTAGAAATCATTAATATGTAGGTTCTACTTGGAACATAATTTTGTAAGTCTGACAGTTTTGACACGTATTGTCTTTCCCCACGACTTCCACACTAAGATACTGAATGCAGAACTAATATACGTGTATGTCTACATGCAAAACTGCACTCAGAGTAAATACAGAGTTTCAAGAGTCTGGAAAATTTGCAGGAAAGAAAATTTGCAAGTTTGCTTCATTGACAATTCTGCTTTTTATGACTTCTACGAGTACTCAAAATTGTGGCTTGAAAGTCAAAATTTTTTGTCTGACTTGTAGATGAACTAGTACTAGAAGTAACTTGATTGACCTTGGTTTATCACTTGCCGACAAGAGTCAGAATAGAGTCCAGAATTTAGATCAAATTCCCATTATTGCTTTAGCTCCATAAAACAAATATAAACATTGTAACCACTTGCTTGGCCATAAAAGGGAGCAGATATCATTCTACATACTCACGGGAAGAAGATTTGAAATTTTGATGAAGTCATTTTACAAATTATCTCTGCACATTAAAAATTAAATACCACGTTTAAGAATCCTTGTGCTGGTATCTCCTCAACTACATTAAATGAAGTTCACACAAGTAATGCATTGTTCAGAGAAAGAAAAGTTCTAAAATTTCATCCTTCCTCACAAATGATGGAAAGTTTTTGGAACAGTGCTAAATTATTAAGTGTGGATTCTACCACCACCACCACATTTCCTGAACGGGTTCCTGCTCTGCATGGTGTCTGCAAAGCCAACGGAGCTATTTAGTGTGCCAGGTACTGCTACTTATTGAGTCCTGATGTACGGACAATAACTCATGCCTGTTACAGTAAGTTTTTATACCATGGTTTACAACAAAGCATTGCATTTGAGTTGACCTGGAAAACAATCAAATGCACAAATTTTAAATGTACCTGGAAATCAATCAAATACATAACATTTATATTAATTTAGATTACTAAATACAGCTCTTGCATGGTGAAACCTTTTCATGTAGGAATATTTTATTTTTCTGTATAGCAATGTATGCATCTATTTACATCTAAAGCCTTAAATTATTTTTCTCCCTTCTTTTATTACAATTCAAAATCCATTTTCCCTCATTTTGCATTTTAAGAAAATATTATAAATACAATTTAAAATGTAACTAGCCACCAAGATAGGTTGTAACATGATTTAAAAGTATACTCAGGAAGAACATCTCAACTCTGTACAGATTTATGCATCTTTGCATAAATTATTCTTTCTATAGTATAAAAGTATTTATGCCAGAATATCAGATACGGACACTTTAAGAAAAAGGAGGAAGAAAGTCATGTAGACCCTGTATTCTACACACGGTAACTAGTGAAAGCAAAACTAAGGCCTCAGGAACAAAGTCTGTTTCCAGACAATGTGGAGTGTTTTCAGGCATTTAATGTTATCTTGATTAAAAAGTGTTGTGTTTTCTGTTTATTAAGACAAATAAATGTATTCTAGAATTGTTCTTACAACAGAACTCTGATTAGAAAAATTTTACCCTCACATAGATGCGTGAAGGCCACTTGTAAATTCTATTTTGGTAAAGAGGGAAGTAGATGTGTGGTAAAGTCTAAGTGAGACTGAAGTGATGCATTAGCCTTATCCTGTCTCTCTGTGCAAGTGAAAATTTCAGTCTCAAGGAGGAATCAAAACTAAAGATTCAATCCTAATACTGTTGACTTCAGTGAGATCAGGTTTTCACACCAAATTATTGACTGAATAGAATAATTCTCACTGGCTGATTCTCAGGGCAGAAACGCACTTCTGACTCTCCACTTCTTCCTTTAAGAACATATTTAGATAAAAATGATTACTTTTCTTTCTCAATAGTATTTTTAAAGAACTGCAGTAAACTGAGTATTTCACAATGAATAAACGTCTATGTAAGATGTTATATATTTCTTAATATGTATGTAACCAATTTTTGGTCTTCTGAACAATTTCTTACATTTAAAGGCATTTACAGATTTAATGAAAAATGTAGAAGACAATTTATTTTCATTCATCAATTAATATGTTGCTACTTTAACTGGATCTTGCACACCTGGTCTATAATAATAAATCAGTGTTTTACCTCAAGTTATAATGAACATGTAAAGAGACTGCTATGGATGTCAGCTGTAGAACACATAACTGCTTCTTGTTTATCCTCTTGTTAGTAACACCTCGAGCTGTAGGAAGAAAAAAAATACTAAAAAAATTTTTTAAATCTATATTTTTGTAAATATTTTTGTGGCATAAATTCACTCTGGAGTAAGAACCACATTAAGTGCATTGTCCAAATACAGATACTCTGAATTTAACAACTGGAGTTGGAGGTTGAAAGCACAAAGAATGTGACCCACCGTGTGTCCCACAGAGTTGGGACTGTCATATTCACTAACTGTAGAGAGGCTTGTATGAAGGCTTTAGTCCATGGGAACAGCTAAGGTCCTATGGAACATTGTTGGTGTCCACTCACAGAACAAGTTAATCTCATGTCATTGTGCAGGCAAAACTCCAAATAGATCAATGGCTGCAGAATGAAGTCTTGAAATTGTTGCATAAAGAATCATGGTTTGGGAGAATAAAGAAGAGCTAGCTATGGTAACAGCATTTTTAAAATAATATTTTATGTCTGAAATACATACCAACTTATTTTACTCTTCTGTGAACTTACTGCAGTTCCCTTCTACCTACGGTCATGTGAAAAAATCGACTAAATGCATGCCAACATAAATTATAGGCAGTGACAAGTGAGGTCCATTGATGCCAGCTGTGTGTTTTAAATACAATGAAAAGTTTCGTCCTTAGAAAAGAAAAAAAAAACAACATTAAAAGAACAAAAAAAGCCCCAACAACAACAAAAAAGAGCCAATGAAAGCAAGCCATGGGACCACGATTTTAAATTGCTTCGCAATGAAACCTTGTGGCAAATCACCTGTTCGCATGTGTTTAGTGTAAACGTAACCACTTCATGCTGGGAAAAAAAATCCAATAGGCTTTGCAAAATTTGAAAAAAATAAAAGAATATTATCCTCTTCTAAGGCAAAAGACACTCTGCTATAGAAATTTGCACTTTGCAATTCCTAACTTTCAGCAGTCCCCGTAAGACACTGAAGACACATGTGGAATAACATGAAAGCAAAATGTGGAAGATTGCACAACAGCCTCCAGACAAGGAGAATTTCAGTGCTTTTTTTTTTGTCCACAAAAAAAGAGCTTGTCTGATAACTGTGAACACAAAAGAAGTGCAGGAATATCCAAGCCCAGGAAGAACTCACTCTGAAAATCCATGTTTTTTTCTGCAGCCGCTGCTGTCCTGGATGGTTTATGGGAGGATAAGACCACAGCTATCGCTAATAGGAATGTGATACTTCTAGTAGATCCTGTCACTGTCCCCTCCTCATCGTCTGCTGACAGCGAATTTCCAGGACTCTAATTTTTGACTCTTCACTGCATTTGTACCTCTTTCCCATGCTGTTCCCTTTTTCACATCAAGGGCAGCTTGGCCCAGCCTTGTTTCCCCAACCTTATGGAGAACAATTTGCTTACATGGCTGACGAGCCTTAAGCTGTCTCTACAACTGACAAAAAAAGCTTTTCCAGGAAGAACAACCTGTCTCACAGCTCTTTGCTTTCAATGTCAGCACTTTTTCTGGTTTTGAACAATTAGTACCGGGAGGGGGAAAAAAGCCACAAGAATTTTTAAGAGACTTTAAAATAAAGACTACCTCTGTCTCGAAATGTTCACACCTATCTGGTGATCAGTACATGAGTAGTTGTAAATTTTCCCTCAGAATCTCAATAATACTGTCAGGATCCCAGAATCACAGCTTAGGTTGGGAGGGACCTCCAGAAGTCATCTTGTCCAATTCCCTGCTTAAAACAGATCTAAATAGGTCAGGTTGTTCAGGACCACGCTTAATCAACTTTGAACACCTCCAAGACGGAGATTACACAAACTCTCTTGACATCCGACACCAGTATTTGACCACCCTCACCATACTTTTTTTCCCCCTAATGTCTGTTTGGAATCTTCCGTGTTGCAACTTGCTCCTGTTGCCTCCTATCCTATCACTATGTACCTTCAAGAAGACTATAACTCTATCATCCTCCGATCAAGTAGTTGTAGACAGCAGTAAGTTCTGCCCTTCAGCTTCTCTTCTCCAAGCTGAACAAATCCAGCTTTCTCAGTCTTTCCTTACATGGCCTGTGCTCCAGGACTTTGACCAGCTTGGTGGCCTCTGCTGGACTCACTACAGGATATTGATATCTATCTTGCACTGTGGAGCCCAGAACAGGATGCTACTCCAGATATCATCTTAAAAAGTGCTGAATAAAGTGGAAAGATCACTTTTCTTGACATGATGGTGACTTTTTTCTTAATGTAGCCCTCTTTGTTGTAAGCACATGTTGCTGGCTTGTGGTCAACTTCTTACCACTAACACTCACATGCCTTTCTGCAGAGCTGTTTCCTAGACAGCTGGAGCCCAGCCTGTAGTGTCACATGATATTATTCCATCCTACATACAATATCTTGCTCATATTGAACTTGCTCGTATTGAACTTGCTCGTATTGAACTTCCAGTACCTAAAGGGGGCCTACAGGAAAGCTGGAGAGGGACTTTTTACAAGCGTGTGTAGTGATAGGACAAGGAGCAATGGATTTAAACTGAAAGAGGGGAGATTTAGGTTAGATATAAGAAAGAAATTTTTCACTCTGAGAGTGGTGAGGCGGTGGAACAGGTTGCCCAGAGAAGTTGTGGATGCCCCATCCCTGGAAGTGTTCAAGGCCAGGTTGGATGAGGCTTTGGGCAACCTGGTGTAGTGGAGGGTTTCCCTGCCCATGGCAGGGGGGTTGGAACTAGATGATCTTTAAGGTCCCTTCCACCCTAACCATTCTATGATTCTATGATTCATGATGTTCCTTAGAACCCATTTCTTCAGCCTGTCCAGGTTTCTCTGAGGAGTAGCCCTGCCCTTCAGTATATTGATGCTTTCTCAAATTTGGTGTTGCCCATAAACTTGCTAAGGATGCACTCTGTCCCATCATCTGGGTTGTTACTGAAAACATTAAGCAGCATCAGTCCTATTATTGAGTCCTGACAGACTCCATTAGATGCTGACCATTAGTTGGACTTTGCACTACTGATCACAGCTTTTCAGGTCCACCAGATGAGCCAATTCTCCAGCCACATTTTTATCCACTTTTGCAGCCCATATCTTACAAATTAAGTGATAAGGAGGCTATGAGAGATTGTGTCAAAGGCCTTGCTAAAATCAAAGTATACAACATCCAGTGTCCTCCCTTTGTCGTAGCACTAGCCACCTCATCAGAGAAAGCAATGGGATTGGTCAGGCATGATTTTCACTTGGTAAACCTGTGCTGGCTGCTGTCAATCAGCTTCTGTCTTTCATAAGTTTGGAAATGACTTATGAGTGCATTTGCCCCATCACCTTCCTGGAGACTGAGATGAGACTGACCAGCCCGTAGTCCCCTGGATCTCCCTTCTTGCCCTTCCTAAAGATAGTGTAACATTTACCTTTTTCCAGTTCCCATGACATTTCAAAAACGATGCAGGGTGGCATCACCGTGTCATTAGCGATCTCCTCCAACACCCTTAGATGCATCCCATCTAGCCTCACTGACTTGTGTATGCATAAGAGGCTTCCATTTACTCATAAGCTAGCAGGGCTTATTGACAGGGCTTTAAACTAGACTTGAATGTGGAGAGGGATAAGATCAGGCTTGATTAAGACAAGCTGAGAGCAACTGAAGAGCCGCAGAAAGGAATTCTAGCCACTCCAGCCAGTCAGTCACCTTCATCAGGAGACCAATTTAAATGCCTCTATGCAAACACATGTAGCATGGGGAACGAACAAGAGGAGTTAGAGATGTGTGAACGCCTGCAGAGTTATGATCTTATTGACATCACAGAGACGTGGTGGGATGGCTCTTACGACTGGATAGTAGGAATGGAAAGATACATTACATAACAACAAAAAGAGAACCAAGGAGAATCTCCACTCTTTATTGAATGTAGGGGAAATATTGTCACCAAAGACGAGGAAAAGGCTGAGGTACTTAATGCGTTCTTTGCCTCAGTCATTAATGGTCAGACCTGTTATCCTCAGTGTATCCAGCTTGAGCTGCAAGACAGGGACGGAGAGCAGAATAAACCCCCCTTAATCCAGAAGGAAGCAGTCACAGACCTGCTATGCCACCTGGACGTTCACAAGTCCATGGGGCCAGATGGGATCCACCTGAGAGTACTGAGGGAGCTGCCAGAGGAGCTTGCCAAGCCACTCTCCATCATTTATTAGCAGTCCTGGCTAACAGGGGAGGTCCCAGACAACTGGAGGCTTACTAACGTGACACCCATTTACAAGATGAGCTGAAGAGAAGATCCAGGGAACTACAGCCCTATCTGTCTGACGTCAGTGCTGAGGAAGATCATGGAGCGGTTCATCTTAAGTGCTCTCACAGGGCATGCGCAGAACAATCAGGGGTTCAGAACCAGTCAGCATGGGTTCATGAAAGGCAGATCCTGCTTGACCAACCTGATCTCTTTATATGACCGGGTAACCCACCTAGCAGATGAGGGAAAGGCTGTGGATGTTGTCTACCTGGACTTCAGTAAGGCCTTTGACACCATCTCCCACTGCATTCTCCTCGAGAAGCTGGCAGCTCATGGCTTAGAGAGGTGTACTCTTTGCTGGGTGAAAAACTGGCTGGGTGGCCGAGCCCATAGAGTTGTGGTGAATGGAGTTCAACCCAGTTGGCAGCCAGTCACAAGTGGTGTTCCCCAGGGCTCAGTATTGGAGCCAGTTCTGCTTAATGTCTTTATCAATGATCTGGATGAGGGGATCGAGTGCACCCTTTGTAAGCCTGAAGACAACACCAAGCTGGGTGGGAGTGTTGATCTGCCTAAGGGTAGGAAAGCTCTACAGAGGGATCTGGACAGGCTGGAGCGATGGGCTCAGGGCTGTTGTATGAGGTTCAACAAGGCCAAGTGCCAGGTCCTGCACTTAGGTCACAACAACTCCATGCAAGGCTACAGACTTGGGGAAGAGTGGCTGGAAAGCTGCCTGGTGGAAAAGGACCTGGGGATGTTGGTTGACAGCAGGCTGAACATGAGCCAGCATCATGCCTAGGTGGCCAAGAAGGCCAACAGCATCCTGGCCTGTATCAGCAATAGTGTGACCAGCAGGACTAGGGAAGTGATCGTCCCCTTGTACTCTGCACTGGTGAAGCTGCACCCTGAATACTGTGTTCAGTTTTGGGCCCCTCACTGCAAGGTTGACACTGAGGTGCTGGAGTGTGTCCATAGAAGGGCAACAAGCTGGTGAAGGGTCTAGAGACCAAGTCTTATGAGGAGCAGTTGAGGGAAATGGGGTTGTTTAGCCTGGAGAAAAGGAGGCTCAGGGGAGACTTTATTGCTCTCTACAACTACCTGAAAGGAAGTTGTAGTGAGGTCGGTGTTGGTCTCTTCTCCCAAGTAACAAGCAATAGGACAAGAGGAAATGACCTCAAGTTGCCCCAGGGGAGGTTTAGATTAGATATTAGGAAAAATTTCTTTACTGAAAGAGTGGTCAAACATTGGAACAGGTTACCCAGGGAAGTGGTGGAGTCACCATGCCTGGAACTGTTAAAAAACCATTTAGATGTAGCACTTCAGGACATGGTTTAGTGGGCATGGTGGTATTGCGTTGACAGTTGGACTTGATGATCT
Organism: Tauraco erythrolophus; assembly: GCF_009769465.1. Taxonomy (NCBI): domain Eukaryota; kingdom Metazoa; phylum Chordata; class Aves; order Musophagiformes; family Musophagidae; genus Tauraco; species Tauraco erythrolophus. Next base: position 125,788,398 of record NC_141465.1, on the reverse strand, counting down.
TAGATGTCCTTTCCTAACCTTGAAGATTCTATGATTCTGTGATTCTGCCCCTCTACTTTGCTCTCATGAGACCCCACCTGCAGTATTGTGTTCAGCTCTGGGGCCCCCAATGCAAGAAGAACATGGAACTGTTGGAGCAAGTCCAGAGGAGGGCTACAAAGACGATGTGAGGGCTGGAGCACCTCTGCTGTGAAGACAGGCTCAGACAGTTGGGGCTGTTCAAGCTGGGGCTTTTCTGCCTGGAGAAGAGAAGACTCCAGGGTGATCTTGTTGCAGCCTTCCAGTACTTAAAGGGGGCCTACAGGAAAGCTGGAGAGAGACTTCTTGCAAGGACATATAGTGATAGAACAAGGGGAAGTGGATTTAAACTGAAAGAGGGTAGATTTAGGTTAGATCTAAGGATGAAACTCTTCACTCTGAGGGTGGTGAGGCTCTGGAAGAGGTTGCCCAAAGAAGTTGTGGACGCCTGTCGTGGTTTTAGGCTGATACGGCAACTAAACTCCATGCAGCCAGTCTCTCACTCCAGTGAAGTGGAGAGGAGAAAAATATAATAAAAGGACTGAGGGTCGAGACAAGAACAGAGGGAGCACCCACCAACCACTGTCCTGGGCAAAACAGACTCAGATTTCTTAAAGCAAAACAATTTATTAACAGTTACTTCAAGCATAAAGACAAGCAACACCAGTTACTTAAAAGGATAAAAAGAAAACAAGGCCAGATCTTAAAAACAACACCTCCCCACCCCTCTTTCCTTTTCTTCCCGGCTCTACCTCCTCCCCTCAGTGGCGCAGGGGGACAGGGAATGGGGGAGTGCAGGTCAGTTCATCCATGTTGTTACTGCTGCTTCTCTCTTAAAGGAGGAGGAGTCCTTACACCATTTTCCCTTGCTCCAGTGGATCCCTTACTCACGGGGAAAAATCCACAAACTTCTCCAGCGTGAGTCCTGCCCGCAGGATGCAATCCTTCCCCATCGGATTGCTCCAGTGTGGGCTTTACCACAGTCTCGGATTCTTAGGGAGTTGTTGCTGCTCACTCAGGCGTGGGTCGTCATATCGACCTTAAATGTGTCTCTACCTGTGCCCATGCTTCACGACTGTCCTCAGGTCCAGGCATCTCCTTTAAATAAAACACCTCCCCACCAACAGGGTCATCCCACAGACTCCAGATGCGTACCGTCCTCAAGCTCAGGCATCTCTTCTCGATGTGGGTTCTCCACGGGCTGCGAGCGGGTCTCTGCTCCCCCAGGACCACCATGGCTGCAAGGGGGTCGCCTGCTGTCTTGCCACCGGTTGCAGGAGAAACTCAGCTGCGGCACATCTTGTCCCGTTCCATCTTCACTGACCTGGTGTTGGTGTGGCCATTTCTCTCAGATCTCAGTCCTCTCTGGGTGAACTCGGCCCAGCGGGCACCCCGGGAGCGGGGCTCTCCCTGAGTTCCCCAGGTGGCTCCACCGTGGCCATCCTCAGCGGGTGGCACCGGCCCGGCTCAGGCAGCCCCTGGCTGGGCACCGGGGAGCAGTGCCCCCCTCCCCTCTCCTCACTCCTGGGCAAAGGGACACCTTTCCGCTTCCTTTGTCCCAATGTCAATAGGGCAATTCGCAGAGGCGCCGATTGGCTCAAGCCCCGAGGGGGATGGGAGTCCGATCTGGTGGCCAGCTCCTGCCACCAGAACCTCGCCCCCCCCCACATCAAACCATGACAATGCCCCGCCCATGGAAGTATTTCAAGATGAGGCTGGATGAGGTTTTGAGCAACCTGATCTAGGGGAAAGTGTCCTGCTCGTGGCAGTGGGGTTTGAACTAAATCATCTTTAAGATCCCTTCTAACCCAAGCCATTCTATGATAAGTGTTCACTAAATCTTACTTCCTCTGCAGTGGGTACTGGTTTACTCCCACAGATCCTACTAGAAGTGTCAGGGTCCTGGGTTGTCTGAGTAGCAGCCTTGCCAGTGAAAACTGAGACAAAAAAACTCATTGAGTATCTCAGTCTTTTCTTTGTAGCTTCTCACTAGATTCCCTGCCCCACTAACAATGGGCCCTCACTCTCCTTACCGTTTTTTAAACAGATGTATTTATATAGACCTTCCTAGTAGCCCTTTACCTTGCTCTCTCCTGGACTTTATGTACAGTGTGAAGGAGATTATTGCACAGATTCAATCCCAATCTCTTTACTCCGGAGACTGAAGAAGCCTTTCCCTTTCCATCCTGTTTGCAGCAGCCTGACATTGTGACCGGGAGAAGTAGGTGCTATTTTGTACGACTTCCTATAGTGAATAATGTTAGCTGTCACAGGCTAACCTTGAGGATCCAAACTGAATGCACAGCCCAGTAGGAGAGAAACTGTATTGGCAAGTCATCTAATATTCCTTGACAATGACGTTTTGATCAAACCCTAGAGCATGTTGAGAAGTAAATCTTTCTCTGAAGGAATCAATCCATCAAAAAGAAAGATCAGGCTTGGGGCCTTTTCCTATTATATATCAGTATGAATCTAGGGACTTCTAAAAGATATACTTGTATTGAAAACGTTATTATTGTATTCTTCACTTTTCATTGCTCTCAAGCAGAACTTCACCAAAAGTCCATTTCATCAGTCTGGTTCAAGCAGTCGTGTGTCTCTTAATGCTAAAGCACCCTTGTCAAAAGTTGCTCCTAGCCAGAAAATCTGCTGCAAACCTGTTTTCTATTTCCTTTATCATTCACTTTGTTTAAAAGGTAAGGAAGCAGAAATACTTGTATGAAATATATGTAATATATATAACTTTCAAAATACAAGATAGATTTTCCATGTTATAATGTATTCACCAATCCCACATGCCTTAGTTTATACCTAATTCCTAAAGCCAAGAGCTAATGATTCCAATCCTTTCAAAATAGTAAGCCCTAATTCAATCTTAATCAACTGAAACCTTTTTGTTATGCTTTAATTGCTATGTCATTGGAAATCAATGCAAATCTTTTGTTCATAGAGCTAGATTCCTGCAAGGGTTAATTAGTTTTGGTCCAGAACTTTACACAATAGCACAGTAAGCAACAGACATTTCAAGCAACATTACATCGTTAAACATAGTGCACCAAAAGATTTTTCCCTGTGTTCTGAAGTGGCACTAATCTTAAATTGGGTGTCACTGCAACACCATGAAAGCCTGTTCTGCTGCTGAATTTCAAGCAGACGTTTAGTATTTTGGAGTATTTAATCCAGTTAAGAGATATGAACTATCAAAAAACTACTGCAGTGATTGATTTGGATACTCCCGGGCCAGTGGTTACAATGCCCAGCTTTCAGCTGAAGTACAAAAAGTTAATACATTGGATCTGATAGCCTCTCTGCTGTACATCATGAAGTGTTATGGCATTCAAGTCACCTGTATTAAAGCACATTCTGCATAAGGATTTTTTTTCCAGATTTGTTTCTTTGGAAAATAACTAAAAAAGCAAAGCAAACTAACCAAACCAAAACACAACATGATAATGTCCCATATATAGATATACAGAGACCATTTTTCAAATGCATTATCTGCAAGGAAATAGGCAACTTCAAGTACTGTTTCTATGAGGGAGAATACAGATTCTGGGGTTTTATGCTCCATCTCATTCTCCAGCTATTTTTCAAAAAGATATATTTGTTTTTTGAACAACTTACACCATTATCTTAAATTTTCCTATGCAAAAAAAAAAGCATGGATTGAGCTGGAATGTATGAATCAAAAATGGTGTTATTTGAAATAATTTTATGTGCTACTGATGTATTTAGTTCCGTGTGCCCCCACTCCACTCCAGAGGAGCAGGACTTTGTTACAATGAGGCTTTCATCCTGCGACCTTTTCAGCCTAACCAATTTTCCCTCTTGTGCTCATTTTCTTGGAGCTAGGAAGGTATTTTACTGTAGATTTGAAAGTGGCGCTCTCAACTAAATACAATTTAAAAACTTATCAGAAACAGTGATGTCTTCTTCATAGCTTATTAATGAAAGGAATTTGAAGTTGCAGAAATCACCAAGGAACATGAATGCAAACCGTGATCCATTCTGTCTGTCTTTAGTGCAGTATGCAGCAAACAGCAGAAGGGAAAATTTGTTGTTGTTGTTGTTCATATTAAATAATACAACTGTATTACTCAGATTCCTTCCGGGAAGGTTCTCTCTAATGAAAGCAGTGGTTAAATGTCTCATAATTTTTATTCATGACATATGAATAAAAATCATAAAAGGCATCTCTGCAGCCAGATAATTTAATCCATGGTATGGGAACCTCCTGGATGCCACAAACCATGCACATGTGCTTACTTGCATACACTGAATATTCTTCAGAGCAGCAGGAATCTCTGTTAGCATAACAAGTCCTACATGGCTTACTGAAAATGAAACCCAGGTAAGCAGATTTCCTGCTTTTGCTTTATTTCATTGATCGCTAGAGATTTTGCTGATGCTACAAATCATACTGCCTTAGAGAGCAGAGATCCAAGTAAAAGGTCAAAATATACTGGCTATGAGGACAAATTTGTTGTGAGCTGCTATGAAATAAATGGTCAAACAAATGAAATATTTCTGCTCCTCAGAGTAATAAGATTCTAGTTTTGGAAATGGCCTCTGTTCCCGTCATAGTCACAAATACAGGCACCTTGGAATCTCTATGAACTTCTCACACCCTCCCCTGGGAGACAAGCAGATGTCCACAAAACTAGGTTGCTCAGAAAACGGTTAGGCAGGCTCAGAATTTCTCAGTGACTGTGTCAACAATATTTACTGTCCTCCTGTTCTAGTGCTCCCACTAACATTTGTATCATCAGATTGTATGCTAAGGAAAACACCTAACTATCATGAGGTCAATGATAAAACCACAAGTGTTAGAAACAGTCAGAATAAAATGAGAGTATTTTGTTTCTTTTTTTCCTAGATGATATTTCTTGTAAGTAATTTGAATGGAATGGCTCATAGTCTAATGACACAAAGCTAAAACATGCAGTATTTTTCTTGGCTCCGTGGAAAACTCAAAGTAGAGAGTATTGGTTCAATGTCTTACAAGTGTCAGTATTCCCAGCTCAGACAAGGCCTCCTCATGACCAAGGTAAGGGCAAGAAGTCAGTACATGGGCCAGCTTTCAATTCTGGCTTCCTAGATTTGCTCCATGGAGGTCTTGGGCTCTGCTCCCACCCAAACCCTAAAGGCATTCCATAACATCAGGCATTTACGGACCACAATAAAGCGGTTGAAGAGAGGACGGCTCCACAAGGTGTGGTTCCTTGTTCCTCATAATTCAAAGGAACTTGAATCTTTTGGGGAGCTGTGCTCCCCACTTGGTCCTGTACTACCCATATGCGTGGGAGAAGGAAGACTTAGCATGTGGAGCTGCTGTAACAGTTTGGTACGGTGACAGCATGCACATATGGATAGCTAATAAATATCAGCTACAGATATATGTGGACATATAATACCACACATAAACATACAAGCTCTTTAGAGTTGTTATGCCGTAAAAGATTCAGCACAAGCAGGATGAGATTAAACTATTATCAAAAAATTAACAATTAAGAAATAAAGACTTACTAGCTGTGTTGGAAGGTCTGGCCTTAGATCTTCAACCTGTACCATATCGTGGAAAAATCTCACTTGAAATTTCCCACTCCATCCTGTAACCCTGTTTTCTCAAATTTAGGATAAAACGATCACTTACACTGGCAGAAATGAGAGAAAAGGATGAACAGTTCTGTAATAAAAATGGCATTTTATCCTATTTATCTCTCAAAAAAAGCACATGTAAAGATTTTTTTTTTTTTTTCCCACTGGAAACCCTTGACATGAAAGTACATTTGTAGTCATGAAGGTAAAAAATTAAGTCTCTTTTATTCTTCTGCCAAACATCACTGCCTATTTATATTTTAAAAAAACATTATAGGTATTAACAATATGTACCCTAAATTTTATAGGGCTTTTTGTATTAAGAAATTAGTTACTTCTTTAGGAGTTCTCTATTATAAAAGGTGTGTGTGCTTTAGGATGGTAAGCATAATCTTCTCTCTTTAGGCCGTTAACACACTCTTTGTTTCCAAACGGCTGACAGCTCACTTGTCTGTTGCATTTAAACAGTTTCTTCATAGTGTTAATTGGATAAATTGTAACACGTAATATTTAAAAATTATTTTTTAAAGTCTCTTAAAAGAAAACACTCAGCAAACAGTTTCTTTGTCACCTCATACTTAATGTATGGCTTCTTTTGCCTTTAGACGTGCTGATAGACCTCTTAATCTGTAGTGCCAGGAAAAGAAGCAGGCATCCAAGTGATGTTTAGGAAAGCAGGATAAAATATGGTTAGTAACATTCATATTTCTACTCTGCTATATGAGATCTGACAGCACTAAGGGTGGAATCATTTCTTATGGTTCTTCAGAGACATTAGGTGCTGGAAGGATAACGGCTAGCTATCTCTTCGTGCAGAGACAAATGGTTCGGATTTGACTGAGGGTCCTCTGGTAACTCAAGTATTAAACTGGCTTATTTTGAAAGAACGAGCAAAGTAAGCCTACGAGACCTTTTTCAGATGCCCTTATTCCAGGATACTATTGCATAGCTTGTTATGAGCCCCTGTAATTCTTCTACATAGTCCTTTTTCTTTATATTTACTGGATCGTCATAGGCTGTAAGATTTACCTCATGAGCTTCAAAAGCCCGTGATTCTTTCTTTGAAGATGCAAGTGCCCTTTGTAAAAAATTCACATCACCAACTTTGAACTTCAGCAGCAGTCTATTATTTTTACACTTAATTTAAATGTTAATGTGTTATTTTCTAACTTCAAATTTCAAAACTGCTGCATGACTTCCAGACTTCATGATGAAGATTTTCATGTTGGAATGACATTTCCTCTAGATTATACAGAAAGAAGTCTCTCTAGTTACATAGAAAAGGTGTGCTGGCTTTGGCTGGGATAGAGTTAATTTTCTTCCCAGTAGCTGGTATGGGGCTGTATTTCGTATTTGTGCTGGAAACAGCGTTGATAACACAGGGATGTTGTCCTTACTGCTGTGCAGTGCTTACACGGAGTCAGGGTCTTTTCTGCTCCTCACCCCACCCCACCAGCGAGCAGGCTGGGGGTGCACAAGAAGCTGGGAGGGGACACAGCTGGGACCTCAATCGACTAAAGAGATATTCCATACCATATGACATCAGCATATAAAGCTGGAGGAAGAAGAAGAAAGTGGAGGACGTTCACAGTGATGGTGTTTGTCTTCCCAAGTCACCGTTACACATGATGGAGCCCTGCTTTCCTGAAGATGGCTGCACACCTGCCTGCCAATGGAAAGGAGTGAATGAATTCCTTGGTTTGCTTTGCTTGCGCGTGTGGCTTTTACTTTCCCTATTAAACTGCCTTTGACTCAACCCACAAGTTTTCTCACTTTTACTCTTCCAGTTCTCTCCCCCATCCCACTGTGAGGGGAGTGAGCGAGCAGCTGGGTGGGACTTAGTTACTGGCTGGGGTTAAACCTCAACACAGGGGTTTTAACAGAAGAAAATGTACGTGTGGTCACAGCTGAGTTGTTAACTGATTAGCTATACTGAAATAGAGGTCACTCATTCTGAGGTTGCATTTAGTGTTCATGAAAGGCACTTGGAAAAGACTGTTTAAATCCCCCATCCTCCACAAAAAAACAGCTAAAAGCCTCATCCCATACTGCATAAGTGATGGCAAGCTACTGGTGCAACTGATGTATGCAAGACACGGGTACAGTTTCCAGACCCAGGTAGGTCCAAACTGCCAATGGTACTGGTGATAGTGATGCTGCTTTTTGGTGTGGGAGGGAGTGTCCACACTACAGATTTCATTTTTCAGTAGCGTAGCAGTAATCATACGTGGCTACCACATGGCATCTGTGCTGCTGTAACTGTATGTGCTAAGTAAATAAAAGGCAAGCAAAAGCATCCTGGGATTTCATCCTGTCATGGTAACATGGGAATAAGGTCTTTTGGCCAGAGTGAAATCAAGTAAAAATCTTCAGAACTTGAAGGCAATATTAAAAAAAACAGCTGCCCATTCCTTCCATTATTTACTATTGCCTTCAATCAGTGCGTCCACAAAATTTCATCTCTTTTTTCCTAAAACAGAAACAAACAGTAGGAAATGTATGGAAGATCTACCTACACTTTGCATTTCTCCTTATATTCAAGGCTTAGCTACAAGAGCACAATGTTATGCTTACTACACATACTTCGTCCAAAAAACTGGATTCTGGAGCATCCATGAGAACAAGGTGTTTTTAAATTCGCCTGATTCCCGCACATAAGGCTGTCACATGAGCATCCACCAGACAGCATGTTAATGTCTTTTTGTTAGTGGATTAAGCCACCTATCAGGCATATGAAGCCACCAGGCACACCAAGGCTTGTAGAGTCCTACAGATGTCTTGATGGCACCTCATAGTTGCGACAGCGCCACATTTGTAAAATGAGCGATGAGTTTATAGACAGTCCTCAAGATGTGATGAGTAGGTTCACTTGTTTTAGCTTGATTTGGGTTCACCTATGGTCCTTCTTAACAGGCTCCTGATATGAAACATCAGGTCCGGTCTTCCTCCACAGATGAGTAGAAACTCCAGGGAAATAGATAATTCTAGAATCACATTGGTAGAAATCCATAATAAGCAAACACTACCAATCCAGTAAGATCAGACCTATCCCTTCCTTTCTTTCATTCTAATTTTCAGTTTTTAAACTCATGGACACAAATACTCATCTTTAATCTTAAACTGAGAGTATTTTGTAGGCTAAATTATGTATCAGTTTCATGAAGGTAACTGGGTTTCTTTTCATGTTAAAATACTATTTACTATGATCAGGAAAGAGAGCTGAACCCATAATTACCAAAACACTCACTTAGTCGCTTGTAGGTTTCTTTGTTTCTGTCAGACATAGGTGCAGTTTCCACTAGGGCATGCTCTCCTGTCCTTTGCAATTAGTACCATAAAAATCCTTTCTAGAGTAGGACTGCACTCACACCATCTGGGAGAGAAATCCTGTCTATAAGCCCCTGCGAAGCCTAAAGGGTGACTCCAAAGTGTTCAGCATTGAAGCCAACTTGATGTAATAGCTCGAGACTTGGGAATCGCCCCCTGTGCGGTATGAACTCCATCACCACTCATGTTCATCTGGAGATACACTAGCAGACAACAGTTAGGGTGATTATTCGAGGTGATACTTCTGATATTTTTCAGCCATTTACGTGCTGATAAACAAGTCCAACTGCAATAAACTAAAACCAGATATAACCTGATTTGCTTCTCATCCCAGTTTCAAAGCACAGGTCCTTTCTTGCTACAAAGGTCTCAAGCAAAATTATTTCTCTCTATGGAACGGGTAAGATATCAGTCTTAAGACATCTCAGTTTAGAGGGGTTTATGTAGATATCTGCATGTGGTCTGGGTTTCCGAGGTCTCATTACACAGAAGAATCTGTATACCAGTTCGGCTCACCCTACAGTAGATAACCAAGATATCATCCAGTTGCCTAAAACTAGTTACTTAATGCTGTTTCAAATAACTTGAGACATCTGAGGCTATGTTATAAGGCAGGTATGGCAAAGGACCTATGGGAAATGTTTACATTTCTGGAGAAACTCTAGGATATTTAAAATTATTTAAAACACCTTTTCATATGTTGGTCAACACCTCGTGTCTGGTCAATTTGCTTTCAGTGCTCCGTGGGTTTTATGAGTGGATCTCTAATAGGTGGGAGCTTAGACACTTGGCTCATATATGAAAGTTTTCATTTTGACGTCTTAATTTAGAACTCAAACTTGTTGCTAGTGATTTCAGCTGATGTAGGATCTGATCCCATCAGACTGTCAGCTATCAGATCTGATCCCACTGAAGTGTCAGCACCGTACCCAACTCTGAAAACAAGGAGTTAAGCAACAGCAAGTTTTCTGACGGGCAAGAGGGTCTGATGGACAGGCAGCAAGACCCCTCCTAGAGTTGTTTGTTTCTTTTAATCAAAAATATCACCAAAACAGAAACTCATCAGAGAGGTAATTTCTGTACAGGAGTAATAGGGAGGTGTAGTCATTGTAAGCAGAATTACAGAGCCCTCTGGAAGGTAATTAAATGTTTTCTGACATACTGTGCAATTGTAATTGAGGTCTGCTGGGGCAAAAAGGCTTTGAGCAATTATTATTTACTCACTAATTCAGAAAGGTCCTTTTTATTTACAGCCATTTGAGATTATTAAGTAACTACGTAGAATATTTAGAGTATCTGCAGTCTGTTCACTATTCGTTTGGAAACAAATGCAGCACATCCACAGTAGGTAAGTTAAAACCCTGTATTATGTCATCAGGATGGAGGCAAGAGCCTTTTAAACAGCATTTAGAGAAACTCCTACACAGATCTGAATCATACCTTGTGCAAAGACGTGGGCAGCTCTCCCTGTTGCCTCTCCCTGGCTGATTCAGAGGGGCTGTTCACCCCCCTTCCCAGAAAAAGAAGGATTTTCTGCAGGGAATCTAGCAAGGAATCAAGCTAAATCAGGTAGGCAGCTGACATGTAAAAATCAATGGAATTGTTTAGGATTTTAAAACGTTGTAAAATTAATAATTAAAAAATTAATTTCATTAATTAGCAACATTATGTAGCTTTACAAACATAGATAATGAAAGACTGACACCCAAGAGCACCTCGAATTCAGCCTGCTGTCTTGTAGTGGGCCATGGAGATTCGGTGAGCAATGGGTAACCCCACAGGCTACAGACTACTTAGTTCTAAGCACGGTCTCTAAATCCCTCAAAACTGGGTCTGTTTGATATGGTGTTTCCAAATTTCTCTACATCTGTAAATCCCCACTTTCCTTGGAGAAAGCAATTCTGATAATGAGTAGTTTTTCAGCTTCATTTCACACAAACATCTTTAATACAAACACCTAGCAGTGCAGCAACTACATTTAATAAGTGAATGACTTAAAGCGATTAAATGAATTAATTAAAATTAATTAAAAATAATTGACTATAATATATTTAACGAAATATAAAGCATGTCAGTAGGTTTTCTGGTTTTTTTTTTTTTAATGAAAGAACCTCAAGCCTCTAAAACATTTTCTAACAAAATCATGGACCCCTACAAAATCAATTAAGCTGAGAACTGCCTTGCTTTTGCAGACCATTTAGAGGTCTGAGGTCTCCAGTGATGCTGAGACCTCAGGTTGAAAAATCACATTGAAAAGAGAAACAATTCCCAAGGTTGAGAAACACAACACAGGCTAAAAGCTTAATAAATTTAACTCAGGTGCCAGTGGTGGGTAGAGCTGATCTGTGGAGGGCTTGACACATAATTCAATAAAATGTCAGCTCTCTAAGGAAGAAAAAGGCATGGTTCCCAAAATAACCAAAGGAAATACTTCCACTCTTATCAAGAAGAAAACTACCTTAAAGTTGAGCATGAGGCTTATATGTCTCATGTTTTCCCTTTAAACTACAGGTTAGGCTAGATTAAATCCTAACAACCACTCAATCCTGATTTTTCAGTAATTTATAGCTCAAAGTGAGTTTGAAATCTTTTTATGCATTCAGTAGTAGGCTCTTTTACTCAAAGGTGTTGTGATGGGTTGGTGCGAAGGGGTTTCTGGTGGCAAGAGAGGGGATTTGCTCCCTGTGACTTTCCTGATTTCGTGAACCGGGTCAGACACGGCAGGTGTATATATATATATATACTAGCTGTATGCAAAATATCGTAAGATAAGTGTCACATATCTTGCTTTTGGCTGTGGCTGACTGATGAAAATTTTTCTGTCCCTGGCCTATACCCAATGGCTGGTCACCTCTTCACATCCATTGGCATAACTGGCCATGTAACTTTTTCGTAGCAGAATTCATTCAATACAATTATGACTACAAAAGGTCTACTTTAAACTGTTTAAGAGAAGGTAGATCATGTCTAATGACTTGGCAGCACTTAAGCTAGCAGATCAAAGGTTCAGAGTCAGCATCAGTAGATCAGTGAAGCTCTACAAAGATTTGGAGACATATGACCTCAGACGGCAGACAACATAGAAGAACCTTTCTTTGTAAATGGGTAACTAATATGGCATGAAATAACACAGGACAATCTGCTTTTAGTCTCCTTCTTCAGGACTAAGAACTTGAAGAAGGAGAATGGGAGTTTGGAATCACAACAGAAAGAACCAACATCCTTCCAGGTTCCCTCCAGGCAGACTGGAGTGCTTGGGCTAGGTAGCAACCTGTCCTCCAACCAGGCACCTCTGCCTCAGAGTAGAAAGTACAGAAGCAGGTAAACATGAAATATTATTACATGCTGCTGAAACATCTTCACAGTTGCCGGATGGACTGGCTTAAACTCAGCCTTGGGTGAAAGTATGAGTTTCTGTTTTATTTCAAGGGTTAGATGGAAAGAAAGGAAAAAAAGTGTTAAAGCAAGTTTAGAAAAACTTATCTTAGGGTGCAGCCCACAGATTCGATAACATTTATTCTTCTCAGGAATTTCTTTGCTGTCTACTTTAAAAAGCTAGGAGGGTCCAGAATATATCTTTAGACTCTTGATCTCCTTTATTTCTGAGATATCTAACCAAGAACAAGCTCCGCTCAAGCAGAGGTGGTATGTGTTTTATGGCAGAGTAAAGCTAAATCTTTCAACACTAAATAGATAGACTTCAGAAGGCTAACAATAACAGTTTCAAGAGTCCAGGACTGAAAAGGTGATGTTATTACATCAAAGTTTGAGGACTGAAATGTGCACTCTAGTAGTTCAGCCTGTCCTCCCAAATGTCAACGCAGAGGATGAGTTCCTGCTATTTATCTGCCTGTCTTTAAGAAATATGTGCTTGGCTACAATGATGAATGCACACAGAGATTCTTGGAGGTGGTCTTGCTAAATCATTGTCTCATAGATGAGTCTCAAATCAGAGTAATTGTGAAAAGCGGTAAAAGAGTTTCCTACCACATAATTTGTTAGAAAGAGATGTGAAACTGATAAACTCTGAGGAATGATTGGCCAGATCATCTCTTACACTCTTTGCATGGAGCTAAGATCTACAAAGCTGAAGACTTTATGCTCAGTCCACACAGTCAAGTGTCACTTGTGACTTTTGTCACTTGCAATTTTTACATAGGGTCTAACAGAAACTCAGATCAAAGGAAGGATTGGGTCTGGAAGTAAATTGGATTCAGGCAAAGAAGATTAAAATTACCTGCCAGCAACAGGGCTCAGATGGTGTTCACTTGACCAGCCAATACTGAATGTAGAGCAGAGAATGGGAGTAAGGAAGAAAGAATTATAGTCGTGGCCCTGCAGATTTGGCATGATATTAAGAAGGACCCAGCAAATTCTGAGCTCAGCTTAGCTTCTTGCCTGAGTAGCTAACTGGAGTGAAAATATGCTCTGCTGGCTTTAATTTCTGTGTCCTCTTCACTGCTGGACATGTGTTGGGGCAGCTCTTTCCCACTGCTCCTGACTGCTAAGTGCTAGACTCCACAAGCTGAACTCCATCCCTTTGCTGTGTATGTGACACAGACTAAATACTTGCCCAAAGCCACTGATGGACATAACGAACAAGAACATCTATATGGTGACACAGATAGGTCTGTGTTAAGCATAGATTTTCAACCTGCTGTGTTGTTCTTCACCAGGCTTATTTAAACTATTTCTTTGTTTGAATAAATTTTATATGATTTAAATGGATTTTACTAATAATTCTTACTTTTTCTTATCTCTTGTGTTTCTGAGGGAGGTGATTCTCACTCTCTACTATGTTCTCATGAGCTCACCTGGACTACTGCATCCAGCTTGGGAGTCCTCAGTACAGGAAAAACATGGACCCATTAGAGCAGGTACAGAGTGGGGCATGAAAATGATCAGAGGGCTGGAACACCTCTCCTATGAGGACAGGCTGAGACAGTTGGGGTTGTTCAGCCTGGGGGAGAGTAGGCTCCATGGAGACCTTACTGCAGCCTTTCAGTACTTAAAGAAGGCCCATAAGAAACACGATTTTAAACTAAAAAATGGTAGATTTAGATTAGATACAAGAAAGAAATTACTTACAAGGAGTGTGGTGAGACATTGGAACAGGTTGTACAGAGAAGTTGTGGATGCCCCGTCATCGGAAGTGCTCAAGGCCAGGTTCAAGTTCAGCAACTTGATCTAGTGAAAGATGTCCCTGCCCATGGCATGGGGGTTGAGCTAGATGATCTTTCAAGGTCCCTTGCAACTCAAAGTATTCTATGGTTCTGTGATTTTTTTTCCCTATTTAGGGATAAATTTAACAGGTGTTGATAAGATGGGAACACTGCATGTTAGACTCCAAAGTGACAATTCTGAGTTTCATTACTCTGGGATGAGTTTTTCTCATCAGACCAGAAGCACTGTTGACATCAAATCGCTCTTATCATCACAGTCAATGGCTCACTGACTAACTCCTCTCTCACCCTGCATAAGAGGACTGCCACAATTTTTTTAAGAGTAACATCACAGCTCTGAAACCAGCACATGTTTCCAAACCATGGGGATCTTCATGCAGACACTATTTTTATAATCACTCAATTAATAGTTATGGGGAGGAATTTGCAGAGCACTTGTCAACCAGTGGAAAACATGAGCACTACATTTCGCAGAGATTCAAAATTAAGCACGTCCCATGAGAAACTTCTGGTATTGTCATTCCCAACTCAGAACCTTTCGCAGTGCTAGGCAGGGGGCAATATTCTGTTGGATGATTGTCAGCCCCTTACCCAAATCTATCATGCTTTCTCTCTACTTTTTACTATTTGGCTAAAGCAAAATGAAAATAAAAGCTTGCAATTATAGGTAAACTGTAGGGAAGGAATCATGAATCTTTTCAATTTGTGGAAAACATTCATAAAGTTATACCTGTCTAAAACAACACAAACTTTCTCCAGATCAAGCTACTTGCTAGGCCTTTCCATATTGATACCTCACGTTTCAATAAAATTAGTGTCTTACATTTTATGTTCTTTAGACTATCAGAGACACATCAGCACATTCAAAGGTGCCATTTCAGGTCATGTCTGCAAAGGGATGCAATTAGATATTGGGATGTGTAGTAAAAAAACCCGGCTGTGAGATGAGAGACTGAAAATATAGAGTTGCACGATATCAGGTGCTGATTAGAAACAGAGAATGGACCATCGGATAGTGAGAGAGGAAGGAAAAAATAAAGTCTATTATTTCAAGTGCACTGTACCAGGGCACATACAAGGCTTCTCTACAGTTCAGGGACATCAGTCTCTTTCAAGACTCTAGGCTCTCTACCTTTCCTCAAAAAACTTCACCACAATACTGCTGGATCAAACCATGTTCTTTACACAACATTTTCCACGTTGACCATCACATGGGTTTTTCACATCTATTTTTTTCATGTCTTTTTATGATACAAACAACTTCATTTCTTGATTTTCAATCAAAAATCTAGTATTGCAATAAAATACAGCCAATTTTGATCCACAACAGAAAGCTGTTGACACACTATCTAATTCTGCAGTTACTGAGCTTTACTAAAGACAAATTTACTCCATGCTGCATCTGATGCGACAAAATTGTTGTTTGATGGAGCTCTGCTTGAGTACTTCTGTCCTGCCCTGTTTAGCTACTAGATATGGAGTATCAGCTAGACTTTCAAACTACTATTCAGAGTAAAAAATCTCATTTTGCCCTGACCATTGAAAGGTGCTCCCAGTAGGGAACTAACAGCTCACCACCAACCAAATTTGGTCAAATCAGCTTCTCATTTGCTGCTATTCACCAGTGAGAAAGGTTTGGACTGAGATGTTCCAGTTACATAGAATGTTTCTCTTTTTCATTCTTCTTCTTGATATGGGAGGGATTAGGCTGTAAATTATTATTATCATTTTGTCCAGAACTGACTATACACAAACCTTCCAAAATACAGTAAGACAAGTCTTTGCTCACAAATGAGCACACTGGAAACAAAGGAGGTTGACAGGCAAAAGGAGATAATCAAATTATGTACTTTCAGGCTGAACGGTTAGTGATATAATTGAAAAGAAAAGAGCCACAGCTCTTGTTTGACTCTTTGGCACCAAGCTTAAGACAGAGATCAGGTCTTGAAGCAGGCTCAAAGAGTAAACGTGTGTTCCATCTGAAGATCAGCTCTGGTGAGAAATGGAGGCACTGGCCTGAAAAGCTGCAAGAGGCCATGGCTCTCAACTTTGCAGCCTCTCAAGGACAGCACACATGAGCTGGATACACTTGCTAAACAGAGGAACTGCAGAGAAGCTGCAGGGGGGGACAATGCCTGCTCTTCTCCTTTCCCTGTTCTCACACAGAGGTAGTAAGTGGTTGTGAGTTTTTCTAGCAAAACAAAGCACAAAAATAAGTGACATTTTTAGCCCAACATTTACATTTTTTTGTTAGGACCATCCTGACAAGCTTTGAAACTTCTCTTTTTTTTTGTGACTGCTTGGCCTTTACAAGATTTTGTTCTTCAGCTGTCGTGGCATTCAGGGAGACTAATCGCATCAGGAGAGAGTAAGGTGCTGTAGTACAAACACAAAGCAAAAAGAGGGTCTTGTCCTACAGAGTCTCCTGTCAAAATAATTTCTAAGAAAAGGAGCTAATGATCACTTACTATGCTTACATTTTTTCTTTGGGCTTCTATGTTACTAAAACACAGTAGTAGCTTTATTCATTCTAGTAAGTTATCAGAAAAAATTGCATTAACCTGCAATTAACCTGAAAGCCCATGACAATTGGGTGGAAAAGCCTTCTGCAATGCAACAAAACCTATGCTGGAAGAGAAGTTAACAGTGATTGTAGCAATTTGACTGGAACCAAAAGTCACACAAAGGGCAGGAGATATAGTCAGGGACCTGCAGCTGTCTGTAGCTGGAAACGTCAGAAAAAGGCACATCACCTTGATAAACATCTCACTGTTTAATGAAGTGCCAGTTGAATTTTAGAAACCTAAGTTTCTCTCCTGTTATCACTCAGCATGCAACAAAAATAGTCCTTACCTCACTGTATATGACATTATAAATTTATCAGTGTTTTTATATTACATCTTCAGTCCTTGTTTACACCTCCGACTTCAGAGCAGTTTCTTTATCTTACTTTTTATGTCTGATCACGTTCTGAGACTGCCAACAACGAAGGCTGTTGCTATTCACTATAAAAATAGTTGTGATCATCCAAAGAATGCTTTTTTTCACTCCTAACTATTAAAAAATGAGAGACATGATTAAAATTTGGACAATAATCATTTTAATGACATTTTCAGCAGTTTGAGTTAACACTGGAACAGCTCCCTCTCTTAAAGTACTTCACAAGCACCTATACTGCTAAAGCCAGTGTTTTCTTACCCAGTCTGAATGATTCTGTTCAGATGTTGAGAAAAGGGAGTATTTTTCAGACCCCACAGTTTCGGAATCTGAATTCTTAAGGACAAAGGGAGTAGATGTTGTTCATTATGCCTCATAACTGGGACATTTATTTAACAGTCTAGAAATGAAACTCAAATTTAAATAACTAGACTAAACTGGTCAGTGTGTACATCATATTCTTAAACCTCTCAAAGGACTTACGGAACATATGTCTGGAAGACACAAGCTTGGCCCTCTAAATCCAGTCCCTTGTTATCGCACATGCCTTCTCATATGCCTTTCATAATGACATACATGGTCTTAAAATAAGTGGGAGTGTGTCCCTGTGAGACATATTTGAAGGCTTTTCTAGAACTGGTGGTGAAAAGCCCTCCCATGCAAACCCTATGACACTCACTAGTTTCTAAGAATCTGGTGTGTTTGGTGGCATTGTTCAGTCAGCAGCAGAACTGAAAAAGAAAAAAAGAGTCTTCAGAGCATTTTGGTTTTTGAAAAGGCTGAAATGTTTTAGCCTATTACTGATTTGGGCTAAGTCAGTGGAAAACTCCTCTTACTCCAGCTGAAGAACTTTGGGGAAGTCTTTTTGAAAATTCCAGCTTTGAACTTCAAATATCTGATCATAAATGCATACAGGGCTGACTATGCTGAAGCCATCAAATCATGCAGCAAACTATTAAGAAAACTTAATAACCTTCATTCCTTTAGGTACATATATTAAAGATCTTTTCTGATTGTACAAGCTGAGCTTCACTCTGTGATAGCTCTTTGTCTGTTAGCTACAGAGCAAGAGTTGTTCTGCTCGACCTTGCATGTTTTTTCCTCAGTAACGGCATTGTGCTGAAAAGACAAAACTAGAAAATGCTACATCCAATTTAAAAACTAAGGCATTGAGAAGTAAGCAGTTTCTGAAAGTCAGATAGAAAAAAAAAAGACTAGCATAGAGGAGTCTTGATTCCTTTTATAGGAGAAAGCATCCCCAGTGCTTTCAGATTAGCCAAGGCCACACTGCAAGTGCTGTACGTTTACAGAACTTCAGAGCCTTTCATTTTTAATTAACTCTAAACGTGTTGCTCAGAGGCTAATGACTGCAACGAAGCTTGGAACTCCATTGTACTCAGACACTATCCACACACAGCATTGTCTGACCTGCAAAACTCATCTAAAAGCTGACAGGTGGTGGAAAAAAACCAAGGTTATAATCCCCCTTTCACAAACGGGAACCAAGGTTTGGGAAAGAGCAAGTGTTTTGCTCAAACTGGTGCAAAGTTGTTGCAAAACTAGGAAGTGAAAGGGGGCCTACAGGAAAGCTGAAGAGGGACTTTTTACAAGGGCATGTAGTGATAGGACAAGGGGCAATGGATTTAAACTGAAAAAGGGGAGAATTTGATTAGGTATAAGGAAGAAATTTTTCACTCAGAGGGTGCTGAGGCACTAGAACAGGTTGCCCAGAGAAGTTGTAGATGCCCCATCCCTGGAAGTGTTCAAGGCCAGGCTGGATGAGGCTTTGGGCAACCTGGTGTAGTGGAGGATTTCTCTGCCCATGGCAGGGGGGTTGGAACTAGGTGATCTTTGAGGTCCCTTCCAACCCTAACCATTCTATGATTCTGTGATTCTATTCCATGATTTCTGAAGCTGTAAGCTACCATCTGAGAGCTGGTTGCATCCCCTCTTGTTGAGGGAAATCTAACCTTGAAAAGCAAATCCCGGTCATTTAGTCAGGTCCCTTGTTAATGAGTAATATGAAATAGTTGTGATACTTGATATAATGCTACAATCTGTACTCACCTTAAAATGTCAGCTATCACAAATCAGAGCTTGGCATCATCAAAATTATGGAGTTTTTAGTATTCTTTTTCAGACTCATATCCATACTGCAGTCAATGTATAGGCCATAGAGCTCCAATATGGATAACAGAGACAGCTTTGCACTAGGTTCTGCAGGCACTGGGATTTTAAGGCCCACATTTATTCTTAAACAAATCAAGAGTTTGATTAAAATAACAAAACAAACTGACAACAAAAAAAAAACACGACAAACACAGAAAGTGTAAATAGCAGTCTGTTTCGAACTCCATGTTGCAAGCCCTGTATGGCTACCACCGTCTGAAATAGCTAATTCACAGCTAACTCAGGCATATACATCTCCACAGATGCACCTTTAGACTGCTCTACATGCCAAAGCTATGCTAGTAAGGCTATCTTATTCTTTCCTGTTTATGATGTTCCAGTTTGTACAAATAACTAAGGCCTCAGCACAACAGGCAAAGAAGTTCCCTTCATACAGTGGTTAAAGAAATCATCTACGATGTGAGAAATGCATTCACCTCCTCAGGCCATAGGAACTTCCTACAGGAACAGGAATAGCTTCTTATTCCTTTTTTTCAAATGTAAAAAGAACTCCTGAACGATCTGGCATCAGTACCCTGGCAAGTGGAGAGGGAGCTGATTGCTGGCATCAGGACATCCCCTGTTATGTGATGGAGTTACGTATGGTAAGGTTTACAGCATGATCACAAGGTTCCTATACTTGATATACGAGCTTGAGTTCAGTTAATAGATATTAAATTCACAAGGGAACACTTGAACACTTAAATCCACAAGAGAGCTATCCAAAATGAGATCACTCATTAGACCACATGTAGTTTCTGCATTTAGTCCTGTCCCCACTGGTGTGAGAAACACATTAATAAACTGGAGCAAGTTCAGAAGAGGATCATGAAGATGACGAGAGCTGGAGCACTTGACCTGCAAGGAGAGGCTGGAGGAGCTGGACTTGTTCAGCCTAGAGCAGAGACAGCTACGGGTGGACCTAGCAGCAGCACTCCAATATCTACAGGCTGTATACTTGCCATCTTTTTCACCAAGATTGAAAGCGACAATTTTTCAACAAAATTACGGAGAGGGTACAGTATTTGAGATGCCTAATTACTCTACTATATTCTTTCTAGACTGCCTAGAAGTGTCCAGCAGGCAGAAATTTACTTCTGGATTATAAATACTAAAGACGTAGAACTAAAAGACTGAGACTGAACAGTGCTTGCTGGTCACAAGGAAAGGCAAATCCAGACAGCCTCATAGTACAGGAATCACAATTTGAGACGCAAATCTCTATGCTTTGTTGACTGCAGGTATAACCAGTCTATGGTTTGGCTGAATACACAGTTACTTGGACTGAACTTGTATAAAACCAGGCAAATCATACAAGATGTGCCGCAGAATAAGTGAGTCTTCTTGACCTGACAGATGTTGAGATTGGTCTGATATTACCGAAGACCACATGCAAATCAAGCAGTAAGGACGGGCACACCTTCCCTTTCCCCACTGCCTCTAGAAAAGATCTCAGCTATATCAGTATCTCTACTTGGCACCGAATATATCACAGATTTACAACACGGCAGATGTGGGAAAGGACCCCTCAGGTTGCTCAGAACACCAAGTCAAGTTTTGAATATTTCTAAGGATGGAGACAACAGTAAATTTCAGTGCTTGTCACCATCTAATCAGTCTATAGGCTTCAGGTGGGTTCACAGTGCTGAAATTCCTGGGTCAACATTTTGTATCAGTTCCCCACTCTTTCACTCTCTGGTGGAACCAAAATCCCCTGGTACCCAAGGGACCGAGGATGGGACTCTGCCAGTCCAAATCAGCCTGCTGCAGCTTGCAAAGCCAGGGTCTACTCACTGTGGATAAGATTGTGAAATTTTACAAGGAAAGAAATCTAAAAAGAAAAATAAATCTTTGCATTCTGCTCCATTCTCCCTGTGGGCAAGTGTTAAATCAATATCTTAATTAGCTGTAATATGTCACTTACTCTTAATTCCATTCAAAACAATTGCTTAATTTCCTTATCACAGGCAGTGAAGGAGGACAGCTGGCAGAGACAGCTCTTTGTGTAAGGATGGGTAACTTACACTGTGAGTAAAGATAGTTCTTGATTACTTTGACCTTTCATCATTATAACGTTGCTTAATATTGTAATTAGAACATACGCTTCATTTAACCAAGAATGTGATAAGAAGCAATTCCTTCAGGGATATTTTTCTATACCAGAGATGACTGAGAATTCAGTGAATAAGTGATTTTCCATTTTCTTTCCTGTATCGTCTTTTTTTCAATGTATTTTAATTTCAACTTGTGAGAACTAGAAAGTTAGGTCAAACCTCAAATTATTACATCCTTTTGCTTGGCAGATTGAAAGATATCACTGAGATCATTTAGCCAAATCCCTGGGATCATAATTTGGGACAGATAAGCCACTAACACTTCAAAAGGTGTGAAGGAAGAGGATGAATCGGGTCATGAAAAAAGTGCTTCACTGATTAAGTAAGGGAGGCAATCCAGCACAATAACCGAAGGAGTCTGAGATATGCTGAGATAAACTTAGGAGTATCTTAGTCACTTGTCTAAAAACTAACAAATCGCCTTCTGAAATAGTCTTTTAACCAGTTGGAGATCTGCTTTCCAGTATATTCATCAGGGTAAAGGTTTGGCTGAATGTTCAGAAATTCTCTTGATTCCCAATGCAATATACTACATTAGCTCATGGGTGCAAAAAGCTAAGGTAAGGAATGCACTGTTAGCTGCCTGTCCCAAGCCTTCTTTCCTAAACAAATACTTCCACAAAATTGTCTAGGGCTGTGGAAATGCAGATTAGAGACTTTCCTCTGTTCCTTTCTTACTTTTTTTTTTTTTTTTTTTCCCATACAACATCATTTTTTGGCTTTACAGGCAGCAAGTTCCACAAAGAAATGACCTTATCTGTTTTTGAGGCAGATGTGCAGGAGCAGTAACTACTGTATGAAAATCATGTGAGTTGAGCATAAGATCAAGCATCCTTATTCTTTGTCTAAACAGAACTGTATAATTTTTTTTGAGTTTCCTTTAAAGTATTGTGGAAGTATGGCCCCATAACTGAAAACCGTGTTAAAGCAAGACATTAACAAATGGTAGTTTCATCTGAAATGGCCAGACACAAACAGAAATAATTTATGTACCTATGTGAGACATTAAATGGGAAATTACCCTGCTTGTGGCACTCCACTCTTTTTATTTAGAATGTGGCAAGCTTAAGTGTCTCAATTCTAAAACCGCACTATAAAGCAGAGGCACCACACTTAGGAGCTTCTGAAGTTTATCAGCAAAGCCTAAAGCATTACTTAATCCCCAAGGAGAGCATGTGTGTCTTCTCTAATTATGTTGCTTTATATACACACAAGTCAAGTGTGTGCTTTGCTTTGCAAGAGGCATTTTCCTTGGCTGCAGACAGAAGTGTCTCAGCCTTTATTCTGGAACCTCCACTCCTTTGCACTAAGACTCTCCAAATAATTTTGTGCTGCAAAACTCTACTTGCTATTTCTAGTAAATCACTGCATTTTCATTCTCCTTTTACAAAGCAGAGCAGTGTGAGTTAGCCAGTATTTCTCACTACCACAAGTACGATGTATCTAACACCAAATATTAACGAAATATTAAATTCTGTGGAAAGAAGGTCTCTAAAGCAAATTGATTCTTAAAAATGAGTCTGTTTGTCTTAGTAGGACCAGACAAAATTGTTCAACCAGCAATCCTCAGCAAGATGTTTGTCAAATACGAAGCTGACTGACAATTCTCACTCTCATCAGTGGTGAAATAAAGTTATTTTTAATGGTAATAAATCACTTTTTAATGGAAGAAAATGTCAAATAATCTTTTCTTCAGACAACTTCAGTATAGTGCAAAGCTACTGGCGGTATAAGAGATTGCAAGGAGTACAATGCAAACTACTATTTTAAGCAGTCAAGATAGGAAAAGAGTGACTCGTTACTCATATTAGCCTCACTGCAAAGCGAGTAGGAATCTCACCTGGACCCAGTTTGTAGAGTGAGGAAAAGCATATTATGCCATGGTCTGAGTTAGTTGTACACATTTTCCAAAATAAAGTTAGCCAGTTAAGCTAGTGCTGGCTTCGGAAATCCTGTGGGGCTGAATAGATATAAGACTGACTGTGTTCTAAGAGAGGAACTCTTTCCTGCAGAGCCTTGAACTGAGAGTGGTGTCCCATAAGTAGCACAGGTTTTCTTGAAGACCAAACTGTTTAGTAAGAAATTAGATCCTGCAATGAAGGTAGATTCCAGACCCTACAGTGATGACAACTGCATGGTCTCGGGGCGCTCATAGTCTTCCTTGTGGGGTAAGCAATACCTGAAGATCGTAAGAGGAGCATACTGACCCACACAGTGATCCCAGTCCTCTTCTAGCACTCAACAGCCACACAGAGGGCAAGGGATAGCCCTGGAGTAGGTGGGTCAGTAAGAGTCTGACAGAACAGATATTGCCTATAGCAAGGGAGATGGGAAGGAACATTAGTGTGATCCAAGGAGCATCAGTGGGAGACAAGTCAATTTCCATTTATTTGAAAATAAGGTGATAGTTTACTTTGGAATTAGGAGGACTATCTACAGGTGTATAACAGTACTGTGCAGTATGGTTATATAAGGGAATGTAACCAAGCCTCTAGGATTTTGATCATACCTAGATTTCCCTCAGTAGCTAAATCCAAAATCCCCTCTGGTTTTCTTGGTTTTGCTATTTAGTTACTTTGTCTACTTGTTCAAATTTATAGAAAAATAATAAAGCTGTCTGGATGACTGACCTCTCAAATCATAGAATCATAGAATCATAGAATGGTTAGGGCCGGAAGGGACCTTCAAAGGTCATCTAGTCCAACCCCCCTGCAAGGAACAGGGATATCTCCAACTAGATCAGGTTGCTCAGGGCCTTGTCCAACCTGGCCTTGAACGTCTCCAGGGATGGAGCATCCACCACCTCTCTGGGCAACCTGTTCCAGTGTTCTACCACTCTCATAGTAAAAAATTTTTTCCTAATATCCAACCTGAACCTACCTCCCTCTATTTTAAAACCATTACCCCTTGTCCTATCATAACTGGCCCTCCTGAACAGCCTCTCCCCAAATCCTGATAAATCCTGATAACTATTCTCTTCTCAAAAGCCAGAAAGAGATATGGGGTTTTTATATGTCTTGTTTCAAATCAGGAGTTGAAGTTCTTTGGTAAGTTTTCAGAAGTTACTCAGAGAACACAAGGTACAAAGCCCAGAAGGAATCTATACCACATCAATTATAGAAAAAGCATACAAAAGATAAACTGAGAAGTGGGAAGGTAGAAGACTTTCACATTTTAGGGACATTCATATTGTCATATTATTTGAGACTTTCTGGCCAACATAGTTTCCCACATAAAATTGTTCAGCAAAATATTTTTTTGTAGGAAAACACCTTTTTTTCGTTTTAAAATTTGTCACTGGGAAACATTGAAAAGGCTTTTTAGATTTTTTGTTTAAATTGCTCTTCTCAAAATTGATAATTTTATTTTGATTTATTTTGTAAATTTTTTTCTCTTGTCTCCTCTTTTTTTCTTGCCAGTAAACCCAGGAATTTCAGGAAAACAGAGTTTAAGAAGCCACCTAGGTTTTACTCCTCTTCCAAAGAAAGAAACACCTAACCTAAAACCCACCTGGCAAATGGCTGTGTATCCTGTTTTCAAAGGCCTCCATGTTCCTATGTTGCCCCCAGGGTAGGCAGCATGTGCTCTCAGGTTCATGCTGTGAAAGTACCAGCCTGGTGAGCTATAGCACAGTCCTTGCATTATTGCAGACACACTGAATTGCAAAGGAAGGTATCATACAAAATCATGATTATGCCTTGGGCCACCGAGGATCCGAGTAGACTCAGGACCAAGTGTCCTGAAGTGCAGACAGTGTCCGTCTGCTCTAAACAGGTTTATCCTCAACACTAAGGACACAAGCCAATGTGCATGCTTGTCCTCAGACCCAGAGATCAGTTCTTCTCTCGTCCTGTTTAGCAGAGCAGATAAAACCTCTGTATTCCTGCGTTCCTTTCCCAGCTATGAAGATTCCCCACTATCATAAGATCTGCGTTTTGGTTGATCATGCTTGTTTCTCACAGTCTTATCCCCATTCTTCTTTTGGTGGTCTACTCTTGTGTGGTATGTATTTTTTTCCTTTTCATCCTTACCCTGAGATTTTCAGCACAACTCACCTCCTACTACATTCAAGACCTCAGATCTAGCCTGTCTGATATGCAAGCAACACTTCCTTCCTTTTCTCCATGAACAGACTATACCCTTTTATATCAATACTCCAATTATGTGAATTTTCTCACCAAGTCTGTTCTATAAATTAAATCACATTCTGATCATCTGCATGAATAATTTCAGGTTCACATATGTATTCCCTGTGGTTTTTATCTTACATACAGAAACCTAAAATGTTTGGCAGGCTAGGCTATGATCCCTTTTGTTACTTCTACAACCCTATAATGAATAAATATGTCTTCTAGTTGCTAAGCCTTTGTCCAACTCAGCAAGTCAGCATTGTTTATACTCATTTGTAGTCCACTGTCTCATACTAGCCTTGGTCCTGGATTAAACCTCTCCTCAATAGATTTGCAAAACAATCTTCAAAGTTTCTCTTCCCCTTTTATGTGTTTTGGACTCTGTCATCAGTTAGTGAATGACTCATGGAATATCCTTGGATAAAGCAGTGAAAGCCCTCCCGACAGCACCATCTGCTCAGCCATACATTTGTCTACTGGATGTATCTTTGTGTTGATGCGCTTTGTCCCTTCACTGGAGGGACAGATGGGAGTCCCCAGTCCTTCGCTTTTCCTTCCAGTGTCTTGCTGTGACTTTGAATCAGTGTAGGATCATCAGCAGGGCTCACCTGACCGAGCAGAACCATGCCTTGGCTGGTGGTCTGGATGTGTCTCAGTAACCCACAGTAATGTTTCACCTCCCAGGTGCTCTCTGGCATATTTCAAGGAGTCTCTAGACAGAGGCTGTCCCCTACTATCCTCACATGAGATTTTGTAGTCATCACAGCTTTTTGTTCTTCCCTAGATATGTTGAGAACTCTGAACCTCTCACCCTTTGTAGTATGCTGTTTCTGCTCCATCACAAGCAGAAGTGGATGTGCATTTCAGAGCCGTGCTCGTGCACGCTCTCAGTGGGTATCTGGAGCAGGTTCCCTTTCCCTGCAGCAGTTAATTCTTCCTCTGCTGCCAGCCCTGCAGTAGACACTGCAGCTGCACGCTTCTCTGTCCTTGAAGACCTAGAATTCATGTTGTGCAGCATGCGGCCCCAAATGCACACACAGGGGATGTCGAATTCACTGTTGTTACACAGTCATTCAGATCCTTGCTTATTCTCCTTAAATTCCCATCTTTAAACTTCAGGATCCCCACTTGCTTAGTTTCCTGTTTCTGGTCTGCTGGTATTCAGACCTTCTTTCCTTGCAGAGTCCCAGTTCCTTGCTCAGTGGTGTAGGTAAATCAAAGATCCTTTTTTCCAAATTCCCAAGCTATGAACGGGCTCACTTAGGTCTCTGCCCCTTTGGGAGTTTGAGCTACTCAGTTGAGCTCACTTCCAACCTGCCCTAGAAGCTGCCCCTGAGTGTGCAATGGAACAGATGACATATAAACAGATATTTTCTCCTTTTCTTTATTTTATTACTATGTTATTTTTGAAATAACATCAATTTTGGAAAAACAAATATATATTATGGCCAAAAAAAAAAAATTAAGCGAGTTTCTGGCATTTTATAACTTCGAGAAAATCTGGAAAGTTTTGAAAGCTGAAAGTGGAACTGAAGACAAGGAAAGAAAAGAAAACTTGATATTTGTGATTTTTCTCCCTTCCTATACCTGCTCCATTAATTCCTTTTTTTTTTTTATTGTTGTTGCTGCTTTCCTTTTACAGAATTAGCCACTTACATGAACAATCTACATTTTAAGAATAGAATAGAGCTAGACCATCACACTTTGGTATCCACAAAATGGACATTAAAAAGAATCATAAAATCATAGAATTGTCTGGTTGGAAGAGACCTTCAAGATCATCGAGTCCAACCATTCACCCTACACTGTCAGGGTCCCTAAACCATGTTGCTCAATACCAAATCTACACGGTTTTTAAACACCTCCAGGGATGGGGACTCCATCACCTCCCTAGGCAGCCTGTTCCAATACTTCACAACCCTCTCTGTAAAGAAATTTTTCCTGATATCTAACCTAAATTTCCCCTGGTGTAACTTGAGGCCATTCCCTCTCATCCTGTCATTCATAACGTGGGAGAAGAGACCGACCCCCAACTCCCTACTTCTAAGGCACATAGAAAATAAGGAGGTGATTGGTGACAGCCAACATGGCTTCACTAAGGGCAAATCCTGCCTGACTAATGTGGTGGCCTTCTATGATGAGATTACAGCATTGATGGATAGGGGAAGAGCAACTGACATCATCTACCTGGACTTATCCAAAGCATTTGATACTGTCCCACATGACATCCTTGTCTATAAACTAGAAAGACATGGTTTTGATGGATGGACCACTTGGTGGATAAGGAATTGGCCAGATGGTCGCACTCAAAGAGTTGTGGTTAACGGTTCAATGTCCAAGTGGAGGCCAGTGATGAGTGGTGTTCCTCAGGGGTCAGTACTGGGGCCAGTGTTATTTAACATCTTTGTTGGAGACATGGACAGTGGGATCGATTGCACCCTCAGCAAGTTTGCAGATGACACCAAGTTGTGTGGTGTTGTGGACACGCTGGAGGGAAGGGATCCAGAGGGACCTTGACAGGCTGGAGAGGTGGGCCTGCAAGGTCCTGCATGTGGGACGGGGCAATCCCAAGCACAAGTACAGGCTGGGCGGAGAATGGATTGAGAGCAGCCCTGAGGAAAAGGACTTGGGAGTGCTGGTGGATGAGAAGCTCAACATGAGCCGGCAATGTGCGCTGGCAGCCCAGAAAGCCAACCGTATCCTGGGCTGCATCAAAAGAAGCGTGGCCAGCAGGTCAAGGGAGGTGATTCTGCCCCTCCACTCTGCTCTTGTGAAACCCCACCTGGAATACTGTGTTCAGCTCTGGAGTCCCCAACACAAGAAGGACATGGTGCTGCTGGAGCGAGTCCAGAGGAGGGCCACGAAGATGATCCAAGGGCTGGAGCACCTCTGCTATGAAGACAGGCTGAGAGAGTTGAGGCTGTTCAGCCTGGAGAAGAGAAGGCTCCGGGGTGATCTTATAGTAGCTTTCCAGTACCTAAAGGGGGTCTACAGGAAAGCTGGAGAGGGACTTTTTGCAAAGGCGTGTAGTGATAAGACAAGGGGCAATGGCTTTAAACTGAAAGAGGGGAGATTTTGATTAGACATAAGGAAGCAATTTTTCACTCTGAGGGTGGTGAGGAACTGGAATGAGTTCCCCAGAGAAGTTGTAGATGCCTCATCCCTGGAAGTGTTCAAGGCCAGGCTGGATGAGGCTTTAGGCAACCTGGTGTAGTGGAGGGTTTCCCTGCCCATGGCAGGGGGGTTGGAACTAGATGATCTTTGAGGTCCCTTCCAACCCAAACCATTCTATGATTCTATGATTCTATGATTCTATGATTCTATGATTCTATGATTCTATGATTCTACGATTCCTTTCAGGTAATTGTAGAGAGCGATAAGGTCCCCCCTGAGCCTCTTCTTCTCCAGACTAAACAGTCCCAGCTCCCTCAGCTGCTCCTCATAGGACAAGTTCTCTAAACCCTTCACTAGTTTCGTTGCTCTAAATAAAGAAATAAATATATCTAAATAAATATCATCACTTTACGCTTCACTGTCTTTTTTTCAATATTCATCAATACTAATACCTTCCTGACTTCTCAGTAACCAACATCAGGCACCGCAGTTCAGAGCAGTGATGTTGTGCACTCCCAAGAAATTCCCTCAAATGAGGAAGCGCTTGTAAAATGCACTGTCTTGCAAATGTTTGCATACGCTTGCAAACATCCCTCTCTGAGGGCTTCAAGACATAGCTCCGTGTGAAGCACATTACAGGCATCTGGCAGTGCAAGCCCCACACGGCACTGCTCACTCACATGCATCAGTTCTGGAGACATCTTCTCACTTCACTGGCTCATGACCACCATGGCAGCCATGCACTCTCAGTTCTCCTCTTTCACCCCTGTTCACCTTGTTCCCCAGCACCACGGAAGAAAATGAGGACAAGCTCCGTTGGCAAGGCATAATGTTTTTTTAAATTAGATTTGCAAATTTTGGAAACAGTTACCTATAAGAAGAAATCATAAAGCATGATTTTAATGTATATATATAAAGCAAACATGATATTTTCCTAAATCCTTCTGTGTCCTATCTTTTCCTTCACTCATGCCACACATCAGCTCAGGTTAAGTAGTCCCATTCTTGAAGCAAATCTGATAGTGACAATTAGATAAGATAATAGTGGCATGTTTTTTCCTAAATTTGTTTCTCACCAATACAGCAAAATTTGTCAAGAAGGATTATAGACAAGAAGTAAACATAAGGATCTGGCAGAATCTGTGGTATCCAAAACTTTTTGATTTGGATACCACAATTCTCCATTTTGGAGAAAACTGACTTTAAGTATGGTTTTTACATGCTTTTATATTGCATTTTCATTTTCTAAGTGTTTCTTAATCTAACGGTTAGGCCTCAATTCTTACAGCCTAGATTAACAATTTTTATTTATATTAGCATTTATTACTGGTTTTCCACAATTTTATTAGTACTACACTTAATCATGCATTTTGTTACTAACCAAAATCAAGTCCAGTAAAGAATTAAACCATACTCACAAAAATAATCATGTTTATATTGTAACCAACAAATAAGACCTCTATAAATTTTCCAAGCAATAAAATAACTGCTTTATATGTCAACATATCTGCCATGCAGCACCCTCATACAAAGTGATTCTCTTAGCCCTAATTTTTCCCAGTTTGCATTTCCAAAAAGCTAACCTCCTCAGTAAAAACCCATTTCCCCTAGGTGACCAGTTGAAGTTTTCAATGAATTCCAATCTTTGCTCCCTAAATGTACGAGACCGGGCTTGCTGCTTTTATCTGTTATGACGCTAATGTGGTGATTCTGCCCCTCTATTCTGCTCTCATGAGACCCCACCTGGAATACTGCATTCAGCTCTGGAGTCCCCAACACAAGGACATGGAGCTGCTGGAGAGAGTCCAGAGGAGGGCCACGAGGATGATTCGAGGACTGGAGCACCTCTCCTATGGGGTTGTTCAACCTGGAGAAAAGAAGGCTCGGGAGACCTTTTAGCAGCCTTCCAGTACCTAAAGGGGGTCTACAAGAAAGCTGGAGAGGGACTTTTTACAGGGGCATGTAGTGATAGGACAAGGGGCAATGGCTTTAAACTGAAAGAGGGTAGATTTAGATTAGATCTAAGGAAGAGATTTTTTACTCTGAGGGTGGTGAGGCACTGGAACAGGTTGTCCAGAGAAGTTGTGGATACCCCATCCCTGGAAGTGTTCAAGGCCAGGTTGGATGAGGCTTTGAACAATCTGACCTAGTAGAAGGTGTCTCTGCCTGTGGCAGGGGAGTTGAGACTAGACGATCTTTAAGGTCCCTTCCAACCCAAACCATTCTATGATAATCTGCAGAGAAAGAAACATCTTGATCGTAGCTTAACCTCTATATCTGTGTGTATGTGTATGTGTTTAAAAGGCAACAGGAGTTCCAGGTGTGATTAGGGAGTGCCCAATCATCCCAACTCATGGTACTTGTACATAGGACAAGAAAGCACCAGACTGTTTCAACTCGCTGCTCCAGTAGACAAGATCAGAACGTGCCAGATTGTCCCAGCCCACTGCACTTGCAATTGAAACAAGAACAATGATATCTAGTGCTGACACAGCTGTGAAGCCCAGGGGACGGTCTGCACCACCACAATCTCAGACCAGGAAGAGGGCACTGCTGACACCTTTAAGAGGTTGATGGTCACCTCAGGGCACTGGTTCATTGCTATCATATGATTACCAGGAAAAGGATGAAAATGACACAGTACCTAGTTTGTAAAGCCTAACTAATCAAACGTAAGCACTTCTCTTGTTGTTTCGCCTCAATTTTATGATTCTCTGTTCTCTCTTTATGAAACTGAACAACAGCCATGATAGCACATCATCCCTGTCAGACAATAACATTGAAGAGATCCAGAGAAGCTCCAATGAAGAAAAGCTTGCTTTTTTTATTTCAGGCATTTTCTATTTTTCTATGCTTCTTGCATGTGGTTTTAATGGACTAGAAATTATCTGTTAAATAATTGTTACTTTGCCAATAGTTACTCTAAATTTTCACAAGATCCTAGGTCTGCTAAACAGAAGGAGAGACACAAGTTAATATCCTTTTTATTTCCAAAATCAAAGCTATTGCCTCCCATGCCAGTACCAAAGAATAACAAAACAAAATGAGCTTCAGCTCATGGTGAATCCATTATTACACCCTTGCATGTCTTCCTAACTTACAAAGATGCTGGTGTGGTGACTGTGGCAGATGCACCCGCCTTGACAAAGACCTGATAAAAGCCTGTGAAAACTCTTGTTACGCCCTCACTGTGGTGATCAGCACATACACATTCCCATTGAAAGGTGAGGATGTTGGGGTCCTCAGCCGATGGGGGACTGCATGACCATATTTGAACGCAAACCAGATTCAAGTAGGGTATAAACAGAGCCCCACAGGAGAGCCATTTTGAGTTGGTCTTCCTCGGATCAGAGGGTCTGTGGCCAGGGACTCTCTCCTTGGGTCAGGATGCTGCCCAAGGAAACTCTTCGACGTTGAGAGCACTCCCTTTTTCAGGTGAGTGAGTGTACATTTTGAGTCATCAGCCATAAACCTTAAGAATCCTTAAGTAGGTTGTGTAGTCTCAGAACTCCTGAGAGATGTTCTGAGCCTGTGGATTCTTAATGTCTGTTGGAGACTCAAAGTGGTTTCCTTTAAAGTAAAACTCAGTTTGATTTTCTTGCCATTTCATAAAAAAAATAAATCTTGTTTCTAGTTTGTTAGTCAGTTTGGGTTTGTTTTGTGAGGTTCCGTGACAGTGACATCGGGCCACTTCACTCTAGGGAAACTTCCAGAGGAAATCCCTTTTGAAATGCCTTGTATAACTTACTTATTTTATATATGTTATATGTTGACTTCTCAAGCTTTTTCCAAAATATGTTTGTCAAATAATATATTTAAAGATTATGGAATACTAAATTCTAATAGAACAACCCAATAATTAACTTATACTTTATTCAACAAATCTTTATCTCTATAGTGTGCTAAGACCATGCCTTTATTACTGTATTACCTTTGCTTTCTGCTTGGTTGCTAGCCAAAAGCAATTCCAGTCAACAATTCCAGCTTAATTTTCCTATGCAGATAACATGCTCTGCCGCAGCAAGCTGCTACACTTCTGTGGGTCATGCCAGCTTCAGTGAATCGTGCCAAGAATTCAGTTATATCAAGAAGCTAGAGTCTTAATGAAAGGGATTTTTCAAGTCTGCTTCTTTTCTGTCTGCACTTCAGTTAGTCTAAAAAAAAAAAAGTCTTTGTAAGCAACACACATCGAGAGCACAAGACTGTCTGCAGTATAAAACTAAATTATTTGTTTTCCATTCTTTGGAAACTTTAATGGCTATGCATTTAATCAGAAGTACAGGCATAATTTACAGGTACATTCTTGTTGCTTCTAGGAAGCTTCTTATTTGTAATGTAATAGCCTTTATTTGTTATTGTAGATAGTAGAAGCCCACATGCAGCCTCGCCAGTGGGTAAGTCCTGGCTACGCTGAGCTCTTGGCCAAGAAAAGCCGACTTAATTACTGACAACAGAGCTGCAAATTAACAGTGGTCACTCAGGACTTGACAACAGTTACAGGAGGTGGTTTCTCCGGGATCTTCCCATTAGCAAGGGAAGAACCAGCAGCCCGTAACCTGTGATACAAAACTTGCAGGTTTTTTTGTGTAGCAGAGACCAAATACACTTACCTGCCAATTCCTTGTGGCGTTTTGGTGATACCCACAGATATCAATGAAAACCAAGGTTTTCAGGACCTCATAATGTATGTAATACTCTACCTACCTCTCTCTGTCTGCAAAGTGTTTTCCTTTAAGCATCTGGCAAGTAAATAATTTCTTTCAATGGTCCTCCAAACTTACTGTTGGTATAACATCTTTTGGTTCCCCTTTAGCACTGAGTGTTTTCCGCTTATCACTGGGGTGCAATCCTTTTTATGCACCCCTGCCAAAACTCTGAGGTACCACATTTTTAATGACACTTCCAGGGTCACTTGCATTACACAGTGTTATTTCCATTCCTTTCAGTAATTTCAGTGTTAGTGAAACTTCCATAATTCCAGCAAAATATGGAATGCATATGGCCATTTAGCCAAACTGGAGAATTCAGAAGTGAATCAGAGTATCAGGGTCAGCTCGGGGGTGGCAGGACATACCTAAGGATGGCAGCTCCAGCCCAAGAACCTCCTCACCCAGCTGAAGACCTGGAGAGAAGCTGAACTCTACCAAGGCGTTGCCTTTGGCAGGCTATCAACAGGGACATATTTATAGCTGCTACCTAAAACGTGCCTACATGGAAGGGATGTGCATGCAGGAATCACATCCTTTTCTTTTGTTGTGATACAGTTATTTTACCATAGTAAGAAGTCATATTCAAACAAATAAACAAACAAACAAACAAACAAACCATGTTTCTCTGGTACTATAATTTTCTTTTTTTAATAATATGGTTCCACATCTCTTACCCTTAAAATTGACCTTTTTCTCTCCATAATAAAGGTACCAAGCTATGAAAAAATATAAATACAACAATTGACAATGAAATAGACAGTCTAAACTGTCTGACTGGCAGAATGTACTTTGGAAAGGCTCATTTTCTTCTACAGCATGAGATGAAAAATAGTTGTCATCACTCTCCTGCAAGCCAGCCACTATAATTTCTATTTCATAAGGAAGCAACTGTTCTGAGATGTTAAGCCCCTTCTAAAAAATGCTTGAACTCACTGAAGGGCTATTAAGATTTATCAACCTCACATCACAGAGGTCTTGATGGTTTTTCTTCCTTTTGGTTTCAGCTAATATGTCCTCACTGACCTCAAGTTTCCTTTAAATGTCAGACTAAGATTAGATCTCCAGTATGGCTAAATTCTGATCAATCACTTTGATGTGAAACTATATTGCTAGACTGTTATGACCCACACTTATAAGCATATTTTGTCTTTTTAAGTACTCTAGGAAACAGATAGTTTTGTCTAGAAAGACAAAAAGGGACAGTAATGGAAACAAATTCAGGACAGGAATCCTAGACGACAGTCATCCAGCTCAGGAAAAAGAGAAGCTCCAGAGAGCAGTGTCTTTGGCAGAGTGTTTCTTCTCCTGTGTTATGGAATAAAACAGGGTGATTTGACTAATTTTATACTCAATATGCTTGTATCAGTTTAGTTTGCAAATCTTCATAAATTAATCAAGCTACTGCCACGAAAATCTCCCAAAAAACATCCCACAAACGAAGACAGAGTGTGCTATGATCTGATGACAATTTTTAAAACTGTATAAAAACTTACATATCTGAGAGAAAAGGAACATGTTGATTATAAATTCCTTTTCCAAGTGATAGAGCAATCAACAAGAAGTACAATGCTGGACCTTGTTCTCACCAACAAGGAGGGGTTGGATGGGAACATGAAGTTCAAGGGCAGCCTTGGCTGCAGTGACCATGAAATAGTGGAGTTCTAGATCCTTATGACAGCAAGGACAGAGCACAGCAAGCCCTGAACTTCAGGAGAGCAGACTTTGGCCTCTTCAGGGATCTCCTTGGTAGAGTACAATGGGATAAATCCCTGGAGGAAAGAGAGGCCCAAGAAAGCTGGATAATATTGAAGGATCACCTCCTCCAAGCTCAGGATTTATCACCAGCTCATGGGTGATAAAAGCAAGACTAGGGAAAATGTGAGCCCTCTCTGGAACGAAACAGGAGACCTGGTTACCCGGGATATGGAGAAGGCTGAGGTACTCAATGACTTCTTTGCCTCAGTCTTCACTGGCAAGAGCCCCAGCTGCACTGCTCAAGTCACAGAAGGCAAAGGCTGGGACTGGAAGAATGAAGATATTCCCACTGTAGGAGAAGATCACGTTCAAGACCATCTAAAGAACCTGAAGATGCACACCTATATGGGACCTCATGAGATGCATCCGCGGATCCTGAGGGAACTGGTGGATGAAGTTGCTAAGCCACTATCCATCATATTTCAGAAGTCACGGCAATCTGTTGAAGTTCCCAATGACTGGAAAAGGGGAAACATGGCCCACATTTTTAAGAAGGGGAAAAAAGAAGACCCAGGGAACTACAGGCCAGTCAGTCTCACCTCTGTGCCTGGCAAGATCATGGAGCAGATCCTCCTGGTGACTATGCTAAGGCACATGGAAAAAAGAGGTGATTGGTGACAGCCAACATGGTTTCACTAAGGGCAAATCATACCTGACAAATTTGGTGGACTTCTGTGATGAGGTTACAGCATTGGTGGATAAGGGAAGAGCAACTGACACCATCTACCTGGACTTGTCCAAAGCATTTGACACTATCCCATATGACATCCTTGTCTCTAAACTGGAAAGACATGGTTTTGATGGATGAACCGCTCGGTGGATAAGGAATTAGCTGGATGGTCACGCTCAAAGAGGTGTGGTCAATGGCTCGATGTCCAAGTGGAGACCAGTGACGAGTGGTGTTCCTCAGGGGTCAGTACTGGGGCCAGTGCTATTTAACATCTTTGTTGGAGACATGGACAGTGGGATCGAGTGCAGCCTCAGCAAGTTTGCAGATGACACCAAGTTGTGTGGTGTTGTGGACACGCTGGAGGGAAGGGATACCATCCAGAGGGACCTTGACAGGCTGGAGAGGTGGGCCTGTGAGAAACTCATGAAGTTCAACAAGGCCAAGTGCAAGGTCTTGCACGTGGGTCAGGGCAATCCCAAGCACAGGTACAGGCTGGGCGGAGAATGGATTGAGAGCAGCACAGAGGAAAAGGACTTGGGAGTGCTAGTGGATGAGAAGCTCAACATGAGCTGGCAATGTGCACTGGCAGCCCAGAAAGCCAACCGTATCCTGGGCTGCATCAAAAGAAGCATGGCCATCAGGTCGAGGGAAGTGATTCTGCCTCTCTACTCTGCTCTCATGAGACCCCACCTGGAATACTGCATTCAGCTCTGGAGTTCCCAGCACAAGAAGGGCATGGAGCTTCTGGAGTGGGTCCCGAGGAGGGCCACGAAGATGATCCAAGGGCTGGAGCACCTCTGCTATGAAGACAGGCTGAGAGAGTTGGGGCTGTTCAGCCTGGAGAAGAGAAGGCTCTGGGGTGATCTTATAGCAGCTTTCCAGTACTTAAAGGGGGCCTACAGGAAAGCTGGAGAGGGACTTTTTACAAGGGCGTATAGTGACAGGATAAGGGGAAATGGCTTTAAACTGAAAGAGGGTAGAATTCAATCAGATATAAGGAAGAAATTTTTTTACATTGATGGTGATGAAACATTGGAAGAGGTTTCCCAGAGAAGTTACGGATGCCCCATCCCTGGAGGTTTTCAAAGCCAGATTGGATAAGGCATTGAGCAACCTGTTGTAGTGGAAGGTGTCCTTGTCTGTGGCAGGGGTGTTGGAACTAGATAATCTCTAAGGTCCCTTCCAACTCAAACCATTCTTTGATTCTGTGATCTATGCTTCTACGATTTTATTGCCTTTGTAGCAAAGAGTAGCTCAACGTCTCATCCAGCCCATGAAAGGTCCTGTCAGGTAGACCTTATGATCAAAATGCCTTTCTAATCGCACATTTCAACACATTCAACTTCCTCAGCTCATTTTACAATATAGATCTTTGTTTCTAGTCTAAATTTCAGATACTGGTAGTCAACAGCATGAACCTTCCGGCCAACTCTCATGTGAAAAATCACAGATGAGATCTCCCAGATACTGGGTTTCAAAAATCATTACTTTTAGAAGGTAACACTTGGAAGGCCTGTTTGTTTCTGCTAGGAGCCTTATGTCTTTTAAACTTCAGGATTTACACACTGAAGTATATCGCTTGAATAAAACGGCTCTTTTCTGCCAGTTAATATAGGTCTGTGTGCATTCACACAAAACTAGAGATTTTCTCTTTTGTTTTTCTCAAAAAAAAATCAATAGCCCCAAAACATCATATGAAGAAAATAAAAGGCAAGGTAATGGCTCCCATGGACCTTCAAAGTGCTTCATGTAACAGATTTTTAAGGAATGCTTATGCTTCAGCTGCCAAAACATAAGGTCTCTGGATCTGATTCATCTCCAGGAGCTGGCAGACTAGAAGTCTGCTACCAGAAATTATATTCAGTGTCATCCTATTATTCTTTTTCCTGAGGACGTGTAGCCTACATTCTTCAGAACAAAAATGTCATTTCATGTAGTTTTATCGTGCTTGACTGTGTCCATAAGTGAAGTTATTGCCTTGCACATGATCTATCTTCAAAGAAGACAACAAATTTGTGCCCTCCCTTCTGCAACACAGCTGAGATGCTCAGATAACCTTGCACCTCAACTTCTGTCAGCCTCAAATACCACCGTCAACATTATTCACAGAGAAAAAAAAATCAAACTGTCAGAAACTGCCAGCTTCCAAGTCTCTGTTCCCATTGCAGGCAGCTCTCTTTTTTATACACAATGCCAAGGTAAATGTTTGTTATGGGATTTTCCCTCACTCACTGCAAGACTGTCCTGATCATGTTCACTTCTAGCCTAGGAGTTT
Source organism: Tauraco erythrolophus (assembly GCF_009769465.1). Taxonomy (NCBI): domain Eukaryota; kingdom Metazoa; phylum Chordata; class Aves; order Musophagiformes; family Musophagidae; genus Tauraco; species Tauraco erythrolophus. The sequence goes on along the minus strand of NC_141465.1, from coordinate 125,750,399 downwards.
CTTAGCTGCCTGGCACAGCTCTCTGCACAACAGGTATCTGTGACCAAACATAGGTAGAGAAAACTACTCAGATTGGATTTTGCACTCTGTATCTCTTTCCTTCCTAGGGGCAAAAGAGAAGGAGCATCCAGCACTGTCACGATTCAAGACTGGTGAGAGCTGCCAACTTATTAACATAAATCAGTAAGGGCCAAATGTCATGTGGGTTTGCGTTACAAAAGGTCACACCAGCAGCTTCACCTTTTGAGCATTCAGAGGCATTAATCAGGACACTGAAGTGAGGGGAGTTTAGTGTTCATAGCATTATAAACTATTCCTTTGCTCATTTTGCCATACATCGTTCCTAGCTCACCAAGATGTAATCTCTGACTATTCTGATCAAAATTCACAATGTACTGAAGCAAATTGTTACTGATGTTCGTAATAGAAAGCTCCTCCAAAAAATCCACCTATACACACAGATCTCACCAAGCACTCAATACCAAAATTGAATGACCACAGTCTCTCAACCCCATGTTAACCCAAAATACAGTCTTATGCAAGTGTGGCCTCCTCCCCACCTCATCATACCATGTTCTCCTTCCTCCCTTTAACCACACATGCACTATATACACACATTTCAGTGACAGCTTCACCTTAAATTTATGTGTGGATGGATTTTTCCCATACCTCACAACATTTGGAGTTGACGGGACTGGACTTTTACTTTGAGGAGTAAACCTTTGGAGTACAAGGGTATAGAGGAGCGAATTTTGTCATCTTGGGTTGGTGTTACGAGCCTTTCCTAGCCCAAGCACCAGAACAATAACAGTGATCTCCAATTTACCTTCTAAATGCTATTTCCTCATTTACCCCTCTCTTTCTCAAAAAAAAATCAAACCAAAACCAAAACCAACAAACCAACCACCCAACCAAAAAAAAAAAAACCACCACCACCAAGAAGAAACCCCCCAAAAAACTAAGACACGACTGACTCACTCTCACTCGTGAGACCTCACTTCGAGTATTGCGTCCAGTTCTGGAGTCCCCAACATAAGAAGGACATGGACCAGTTGGAGAGGGTCCAGAGGAGGGCCACGAAGATGATAAGAGGGCTGGAGCACCTTTCCTATGAGGACAGGCTGAAAGAGTTGGGGCTGTTCAGCCTGGAGAAGAGGAGGCTCCGGGGTGACCTTATAGCAGTCTTCCAGTACCTCAAGGGGGCCTACAAGAAAGATGGGGAGAGGCTGTTCAGGAGGGCCAGTTGTGATAGGACAAGGGGTAATGGTTTTAAAATAGAGGGAGGTAGATTCAGGTTGGATATTAGGAAAAAATTTTTTACCATGAGAGTTGTAGAACACTGGAACAGGTTGCCCAGAGAGGTGGTGGATGCTCCATCCCTGGAGACATTCAAGGCCAGGTTGGATGAGGCCCTGAGCAACCTGATCTAGTTGGAGATATCCCTGTTCCTTGCAGGGGGGTTGGACTAGATGACCTTTGAAGGTCCCTTCCAGCCCTAACGATTCTATGATTCTATGATTCTATGATTCTATGAATGTGAAAAATAAATTTGCTTCTGCCTTGTCATTTGGCCTATGGGTATTTTTGGTTGCCATTTGTTTATGTGAGTCTTGAAGCCCATCCTCGTTTACTGCATTGAAACAGAGCTGGAGGGCATCAACTCTTGTTGCTGTTCCTGTCGTAGATTCTTCTCCAGCTTTCAACTCCTGTTTGGTGACCTTCATTTGGCACCTAGCTCTGATATCATGCTTTTTTCTTGTCAGCAAGTCTCAGGTCATTAATTCCCTACAACGTACAGACATACAGCTTTCGTACTATTTTCAGCTGCCTTAAAGCATTGCCAGGAGGTTAAGGGAGGTGATCCTCCTCTTTTATTCAGTGCTGGTGAGCCACACCTGGAGTAATGTGTCTGTACTGGGCTCCCCAGTACAAGAGAAACATGGACATACTGGAGAGAGTCCGAAAAAGAGCCACAAGGATGATGAAGGGACTGAGAGAGCTAGGACAGTTGAGGGGTATCTTATCAATGTCTATAACCACCTGAAGGGAAGGTGCAAAGAGGACAGATCCAGGCTCTTTTCAGTGGTGCCCAGTGCCAGAACTAGAGGTGACGGGCACAACCTGAAACACACGAGGTTCCATCTGAACATCAGGAAACACTTTTTTACTGGTGAGGGTGACCGAGCATTGGCACAGGTTGCCCAGGGAGGTTGTGGAGTCTTCATTCTTGGAGATATTCAAAAGCCATCTAGACCTGGGCAATTGGTTCTATGTGACGTGGCTTCAGCGGGGGGTTGGATCAGGTGACTCCAAGAGGATCCTTCCAACCTCAACCATTCTCTGATTCTGTTTGAAAAGAAATAACAGCTTTCTTCCCTTATATAATCTTTGAAGCAACCTAAGTGGCAATGTCGAAATTGGGATAGCTTGTCACATTATTGGAAGCTGTAGGGGGAAGTGTGGGATGGTTACATTGGGATATTATGGGTGTTCTAGTCATTGGAAATGAGTATCATGTGCAGTTGGGATGAGGAGAATCAGGATTGCCAGGTTTTATTGCTAGTTCTGCTGCTGCTTTGATGGATGAAATAGCTTAAACTCTCTGTGCCTTACATAATCCACATGAATAATGCAAACACATTTTATTCCCATATATAATTACTACTGGATGAGACTTATCAATTAATGTCCTTAACACGCTTTGAGATCATTATGTGAAAGGCAGCACCAGTAGCATAAGACATCAATTACTGAAGTGGGTACATTACAAGGAAATCTTAGCAGGAGAGAAATATTAAAGAACAAATTAACACATGGCTTTAAAGGGCTGTACAACTGGTTGCCACAGATATTACTTATAAGTTAAAAGTTGCCTATAGAAATGAGTCTGTCGCATGTATAGATATTGACAAATTCAGGGCCCATATGAACAGGACACAGGTTGTCTTCAACCTCAGAATAAGAAAGTGAGTCAAAGCATAACTAAAACCAAAGAATAATAGAGTGGTTTGGGTTGGAAGGGACCTTAAAAATCACCTAGTTCCAATACTGATGCCATGGGCAGGGACATCTTCCACTAGATCAGGTTGCTCAAAGCTTCATCCAACTTGGCCTTGAACACTTCCAGGGATGAGGCATCCACAGCTCCACCTGTTCCAGTGCCTCACCACCCTCACAGTTAATAATTTCTTCCTTAGATCTAATCAAAATCTCCCCTCTTTCAGTTTAAAGCCATTGCCCCTTGTCCTATCACTACATGCCCTTATAAAAAGTCCCTCTCCAGCTTTCCTGTAGGACTCCTTTAAGTACTGGAAAGCTGCTATAAGATCACCCCAGAGCCTTCTCTTCTCCAGGCTGAACAGCCCCAACTCTCTCAGCCTGTCTTCATAGCAGAGGTGCTCCAGCCCTCGGATCATCTTCGTGGCCCTCCTCTGGACCCGCTCCAGCAGCTCCATGTCCTTCTTGTGCTGGGGACTCCAGAGCTGAACACAGTATTCCAGGTGGGGTCTCATGAGAGCAGAGTAGAGGGGCAGAATAACCTCCATCAACCTGCTAGCCATGCTTCTTTTGATGCAGCCCAGGATACGGTTGGCTTTCTGGGCTGCCAGTGCACATTGCCAGCTCATGTTGAGCTTCTCATCCACCGGCACTCCCAGATCCTTCTCCTTTGTGCTGCTCTCAATCCATTCTCCGCCCAGCCTGTACCTGTGCTTGGGATTGCCCTGACCCACGTGCAAGACCTTGCACTTGGCCTTGTTGAACTTAGATTTCATAGATTTCTAGGTTGGAAAAGACCTTAGAGATCATTGAGTCCAACCGTCCCTAATCCCCATTAAACCATATCCCCAAGTACATCATCCACCCTATTCTTAAACACATCCAGGGATGGGGACTCAACCACCTCCCTGGGCAGCCTGTTCCAGTGGCTGACAACCCTTTCAGAGAAGAAATACTTCCTAACATCCAACCTGAATCTCCTCTGACTAAGCTTATACCCGTTTCCTCTTGTTCTATCACCCAACACTAATGTAAAGAGCCCTTCCCCCACCTCCCCACCATCCCTTCTCAAGTATTTGTAGGCTGTAATCAGGTCTCCCCTCAGCCTCCTCTTCTCCAGGCTAAACAGCCCCAACTCCCTCAGCCGCTCCTCATAAGTTTTATTTTCCAGTCCCTTGACCAGTTTAGTCACCCTTCTTTGGACCCGCTCCAGGAGCTCAATATCTCTCTTAAAGCGAGGGGCCCAAAACTGGACACTATTCCAGGTGCGGCCTCACCAGTGCCGAGTACAGGGGCAGGATCACTTCCCTGTTCCTGCTGGTTACACTATTCTTGATACATGCCAGTATCCCATTGGCCTTTTTGGCCACCTGGGCACACTGCTGGCTCATATCAAGCCGGTAGTCAACCAAGACCCCCAGGTCCTTCTCCGCCAGGCAGCTCTCCAGCCACTCTTCCCCGAGCCTATAGCGCTGCTTGAAGCCCAACCACACGCGCTTGCGAGCGGTTTGACAACTCTGGCTGGGGTTTGGTGGTTTGATGGCTGCAAACGAGGAGTTTCTCCTAAATATATTTGAGTTTAATTTTGTCATATAAATAGCAAAGGTTAAATAAAACAAATACGCAACCCAACACAAAGTTGTTTGCAAACTTTCATATGGTAGGAGCTTAAGAGATCAAATTACTCATGCCTGAAGATTCAACCATCAGCTTGTTGATGGTTTCTGTAGCAGCAGCCGAAGCACACTGGATGTTTCCAAGATGGGAAGAAAGTGCAAATAGTAGCGTGTTGGGTTTATGTGGCACGGTTTTTGTAACAGGGCCAGGCTGCAGGGGTGGCTTTTGTGAGAAGATGCCAGAAGCTGTCCCCATGTCAGGCAGAGCCAGTTTCAGCCAGCTCCAAGACACCTGTGCTAGAGAAGGCTTCTGGCAGGACCTGCGTTCCGGTGGAGAGAAGACTAAACTGGAGCAGGTTTTCTGGCAGGACTTGTGACCCTGTGGGAAGGATCCACATTGGAGAAATTCTTGGAGGAGAATCTCGCAGCAGTGGAGCTCCATGATGGAACAGGGAAAGAAAATGAGGAGGAAGGAGCGTCAGAAATAATATGTGATGAACTGATTGCAACCTCCATTTCCTATTTCCCTGCACTGCTCAGGGGAAGAAGGTAAAGAAATCGTGAGTGAGACTGAGCCTAGAAAGAAGGGAGGGATGAGGCAAAGGTGTTTCAAGATTTGTTTTTATTTCTCATTATCCTACTCTGTTGTTAACTGGCAATAAATTAAATTGATTTCCCCAAGTCACGTCTGTTTTGCCTGTGACGGTAATCACTCAGTGATCTCCCTGTCCTTATCTCGACCCATGAGCTTTTTTGTTGTATTTTCTCCCCCTGTCTTGTTGAGGAGAGGGAGTGATAGAGTAGTTTGGTGGGCACCTGGCAGCCAGTCAAGGTCAACCCACCACAAGAAGTTAATGTCTCTTACCTGAACAGCAGCACAAGGAGGATTAGCATATTCATCTTGAGAAAAACCTGACCTGTACCCATGAGGCTTGAGCCTGCAGTATCAAAATCACAACATTTCATTCAGCTTTCATCCTTTTCAGAAAGTTTGAAGAAGTAGGTGGTATAATGGCTTGCTCAGTAATCAAGAATATTAGCCCATATATATAAAAAAAAAAACCAACAGAATAGAAATACTACTGGTTCCCAGCAGACTGTGTCTTCCCCTTGGAGTGTCAGTGTTTTGGAAGAAATCTTCTCCTGTTTCCTCTAAGCCAAGGGCAGGCTTTCGAACAGGAGGCAGACTGGAAGCCTCCCATGGCGTACCATATCCTAATCCCAGTGATCATTAGCAGTTAAATGTGTTTCTATGGTCTTCAACTCACTGCTTATTTTATGTTAAAACATTAGGTAATTAATGACTACCTTTGAACACCAGAGTTAGACTCATTAAGTTCATTTTAAATAAATCAGTAAGAGAGACAAAATTCCTGTTGGTTCAGGCAGACGGAGGTAATTAGAAGAGGTAATTTAGAAAACGATTTTTCAAGGGTTGAATTCTAGCAATTGGCAAGACCGCCAAAAAAAAAAAGTTCAGCTTCCATTGTGGCCATAAATGCTTTTGTAGAAACACTAAATTCAGATTTTCAAGGAGATTCAGCACCCCAAATAGAGGGACTTTTTCCAAGGGCATATAGTGATGGGACAAGGGGCAATGGATTTAAACTGAAAGAGGGGAGATTTAGATTAGATATAAGGAAGAAATTTTTCACTCAGAGGGTGATGAGGCACTGGAAGAGGTTGCCCAGAGAAGTTGTAGATGCCCCATCCCTGGAAGTGTTCAAGGCCAGGTTGGATAAGGCTTTGGGCAACCTGGTGGTGTAGTGGAGGGTTTCCCTGCCCGTGGCAGGGGGGTTGGAACTAGATGATCTTTGAGGTCCCTTCCAACCCTAACCATTTTATGATTCTGTGATTCTATGAAATACCCAGACTTTCTGAAAATCTGCCTACTTTCTTGGCACTAGAGTACCTGCTGAGCACTTACTTCAGTCACCAGCCTTTAGGGTTAAAAGCTCTGAGCCAGCTGCCACTAGCAGGAGGGGGCTGTTCACTATATAGGCATTACCAATGACAAAGCAAAGAAAAAAGCCATTTTAAGGAACGATTTCGCATTTCCTCTTCTATCTATTAGGAAAAAAGATGGAAGGCAGGTGGAAGAAAACTGCAAGGAGAGAAAATAACTCACATCTGCATTGACACTTTTTCAGCTAAAAGGTTGTCATGTACACTCTAATACTATAACAGAAAGATACAAAATATTGATTACCTTCATGCCTAACTGCTAAATTCCATTAGTGGGAAAAAAAAATGTTTGACTACTTCTTCTAAGTTTAAACTGCTAAGCCTTCTCATGCTTAATTTTCAAATTACATGGTAAAAGTCTATCATGGTCAAACGCAAGAACCCACACACATTCTGAGAAAACTAGTGATTTTTTATAAGAAAATCCCTAATAGCTTACCATCAAGGAACAATTAACATTCAAAAATAAACAGGAGCCAGATTTTCACTACCTCGATGCAAGCCAAAGCCTTGAAACTGGGAAGTATTTTTCTGTGCCCCAAAACAAGGCAAAGGCTTAGGGGGCTACCTTCCCAAAAGTCTGGAAAAGAGGCAAGACCATAGCCTAATTTCCTTCCATGGATCAATCCTTCACCAGTTACACCAGCGGAAGTTGTTCCAATGGGTCTGATAGAATCACTAATAGAGATTTTATCAACAACCAGAACCAAGAAACACCCTTCCCTGCAATGGCTGTCACTTCTGTGTTCCCTAAAGAGACATTCTGAGCTAAGTGTGACCCAAATATATAGTCACGTTTCACTGAATACCATAATCAATGCTAATATAATTATCCAGATAGTAAGCAATTCCATTCAATCTAGCATTTCATTCATGCAGTCTAGTCTAAAGCACGCCTTTGCAAATGCCACATTTGATGCTATCCCACCACCTGTCCATTCAGAATTAAGTATGCTAATTGAAATAACAGGTGAAATTCCAATTGCTCTTAATGTCTCCTGATGACTTCTGTGGAGCACATTGTGGTTCTCTGTTTTGATTAATTGCGTGGTTGCAAGGAGGTAGACACCTGAAATGGCACAATGCTTTCCACCCAGTCATTAGCACACTGGAGCATTACCATGACTTGAAAGCATTTAGATGTACAAGTAACAGGATATTGCTATCCAAACCCCAGCATACTCACTGGCTAAAGTGTAAGAACACATGAGCTTTCACATTTAGCACGCGGCAAATATACCTGATCAATTAATTCTACTATGTATGGTGTTCCCTGATTCTAACAGTTCAGACTCTCACTGATATTTGTCAGTATTCACGGTGACAGTTGAAAGAAAGCAGTAGGATTTGCTGTGATGAGAGCTCCCAATCATCACCTGAGTCTTTCTCTGATTATCATTATATTTTATCCTGCCTGATGAACAGATTAGCTCTGTACATTGAAATTACTCTATACTCTTAATTAGAGAATGAATTTATTATTCTCAGAGCATCAGAAGTAATCAATTCTATGAATTTTAGCCGGTTTACCCCTTATAGTCCTTCTTCACCTCACTTCAGAAATACATTTCCCTCCAAAACTTGCATTAAACCCTTAAAGTTCGACTGAGATCATGCACAGAGTACCAAGCTAGTAAAGACAGCACGATCAGGCCTGATATTTTACTTCACTGTAGACAAAGTACCATAGTACCATAGTGCCATATCTACTTAGCGATATGGTTTAATGGGGATTAGGGACGGTTAGACTAGATGATCTCTAAGGTCTTTTCCAACCTAGAAATCTATGAAAAACAAGATTGCTGTTTAGTTTCTTTCATAACTTGCATTCCAATAAAGTATCTGTTCTGTGTGTCAGTCCTTAAGTGATATTATCCACCCTTTTTATTCACATTCCTTCCCGTGCTTTTGAATTAACCAACCATAATAACCTTAAAACACAAACTTGTTACCTGGTGCTATGAAGTGAAACACATTCTAATAGCTATCTTAAATGAGATGAAAATGTGGTAATTAATTAAAACAAAATAACTGTGACGTCATTCGCACTAAGGCATGCTAATGACTCTAAACTTACCTTGTTTCCTTCCATCAGTTAGCTCCTTAAGTGTCTGTTTAAACATGAACACTTCACAAGGGAAAAATCATTGAGAGGAAAAAAAAAATTGTTCGACACTAATTCTATCAAAATGTACTGTTTGATGTGTTCTGTGCTTGTTATTTTTGAAAGCGCAATGTTGAATCAAAGGACCATGATTCAGTTTCAAAATCAAGTGGTCAAAAGTTAAGGAAGAGATAAAAAAAATCAAGTCGCATGTGAGAAATTAATTCTTATGTACCTTAACACTAAATCTTCAACCATTCTCAGGGAGCTCTGGTCTGGGGATGGAAACAAGCTGCACAGTGGGAGGGTGTTGCTTGTAGGACTTGAAAGTTTTATAGTAGATGAGACCAAGGACTGCAAGATAAAATTCTCTTTCCCTGCCCACATAGGTCTTCTGAAGTAGACATTCACAGTATCAGATCTAAACTAGCTTCTTTCCTCCCCTTCTCCATCTCCATGTACTCTGCTTGGCAGGCTCTCATCCCACTTTCCTCCTTCACCTTGTTTTTTTTTCCCAGTCCACAGTTCATATCTTTCTTTCCCCTTGTTTTCCTTCCTTCCTTTCCTCCTTGGTCCCAGCTGAGACTGCAGAAGCAGACTCCCTGCTCTCATTTTTAATATCTAGCCTAGTTGACAGAGTCGCTGACCTACAGCCTTGAGGGATTTAGGAAACAGAAGGATATAAGCAGATGAATACCTGTTGAATTCTTGACACTGAAAGTTTGTTGCTGAGCATGGACTGAGTAAAATTTTTTTTACAGTTCTGAAACAATTAACCAAGCACTAGCTGTGCATGCTGGAATCCCTCCATTCTGGGGTGCTCTGGGACGCACGAGCATTGGGAGATGCTTGCTCTCAGGACATAGGCCGTTGCATACAGTACCTCTTTCATGACTCCTTAGCCACTAGCTACATCTTGTTACTTCCATCAATTTCTATCTGCAAGGGAACTTCATTTATATGCTTACCTCCATGGCTTGAAGCTTAAAGAGCGTTAAATCAGAAATGTTGTTAGTGAGATAAATACAGCTATCGCCCTTCTGCCAGAAACAGTTCTAAGAATAAAAAGTCACCGAGATTTGCAGTGTGGGAGGTTACAGACCTCCTCAGGGTCAGGGCACAGTTTCTTAGCACTTCCCTTGCACTAGTGTACAAGAGAAAGACATTTTGGAAGAAAAGTGTCACCACCATGAGACATTTTTCTATTTGGGTCCATTCAGCTTGCAGACAACTCTGTCTTTTTCTAAATCCTCTTCAAGAAAACACTCTTCTGTAAAGTTAGCATACAGTTATTTAGGTTAAAGTGGCAGTATTGAGCCACCGAGTTATTAGACTTTATATACTCTTCCCTATCTTATATTTGATCTTGAACTAGAGACATATACGGAAGTTTGAATTCCTACAATAAGTGCCCATGAAAGCACACAGAAGTGTGAATTTCAACATTTAACTACTAGAACTGAAAGCTCCTGCAGACTGTAGGATATTCATCCAAAGACTACACCCTTATACACAAGTTTACCTGGAAAACTGAACCCATCAGAAGCCTGAATACTTCCTCTCCTTTCCCCAAAAATTCCCCACCCCTAAAATCTTCAAACAAAAACTAGGAGAAAAGGACTGTTTGTGTTTGCTGCTTATAGCTTAGGTAAATCCCTGCGGCTGTGGCACCCATCATACTGCTTTAACTCAGCAGCATTTTCCAGGTGATTAAGTGTGACATTGTCAGCTAAGGTTGACTTTTGAATTCTAATCCTATCTTTGCCACTGACTTTTTGTAAAGCCCTTGCAACGTTCCTATGACTGGACTTTTATGCTTTGCTTATCTAATTGGAGTATATTGAAGACAGGGGCTGTGAAGCTCAGCCCTTGTTCATGGATCCGGAGCCTGCGTGTGAGTGGTGGGTGCAAATGAGGACAGGCGAGGCTGGCTTCCGTAAGCCTCTTTCCTCCCATTTAAATCCAACTGCAATATGACAAAAGAAGAGGAGTCAGCTTCTCACTTTGGTTTGAGATAATGACTTGGCAGCCGAGCTTGAATGATTTTATCACCCAAAGGTGCCTTCTGGAGAGCAGAAAGCGCAATTCTGCTGAAAAGATGGACTTGTGTTCAAGGCCAGGTTGGATGAGGCTTTGGGCAACCTGGTGTAGTGGAGGGTTTCCCTGCCCATGGCAGGGGGTTGGAACTAGATGATCTTTGAGGTCGCTTCCAACTCTAACCATTGTATGATTCTATGATTCTGATTCTACCCCTTCTACCAGGAGACGAGCAGGCTTGAGGGTTGGAAGGTTGCAAATACAAAAATACCCAACTTCAAAGGCAAGATGACCACTGGAAAAAAAAAGGGCTGCAATGCTCCACTACAACGCCCATCACCAACCAGTAACGTGAATGCTGGGTGGGTTTCAGACTCGGGGCTTTCTAACAGTTTTCTGTGAAACATAATCGCCACAGTGACAACAGCAACAAAAAACCAAAGCTCTTCCCCTGCTCCTGATGAATTTATTGGGAGTTTTGAAACCTGTGCAAACAGAGCTAGGGCTGTGCTGTGTGAAATGCTTCTGTTACTTGAACGAAATCCTCTGTTTCCTGAAGAGTGCATTCATTTTCTCTCACACTGGGGATTGCACTGAGATCCCACAGCATCTGCGTTCAATGAGACAAACTGTGCCCTAAAAAAGCCAACCCTTTATCCCTCCATTAGCCATAAAGAGGATAACGAATGACCAGCTCAGCTATGGGTGTCCCAATTCAGTATAATCAAAGTCATATTCACCAGGGATAATCACACTAAAAGTACTAAATATTCTCAGGTCTTTCATGAGCTGTGCTCCCATTCATCGGCATTTTGTCTTCCCTCTTATTTGGATGGCTGTTTGAGATAGAGTGACCTAACACTGCCCACATTGAAATATCATCAGCAGATAGAAATACGATTGTTGAAAACAAATTTAATTAAAAATGACAGGAACAGTGGGTTTACCTGTCTAATCTGATTTATTAGTGGTCCCCTGCCAAGTAATTTGGATGAGATTCCAAACACATGAACACCTTCATGTGCTTGATCTCTTACAGACATTTAAGAAGAAACAGTCCTTTCTTATGGATTTTGCAATATGAGAAATATCTAGTGAATTCAGTTACTTCCTTTTTATCCAATTGGTCCTTTAACCCACCACTTAGAAAATGGAATGTACAGTTAATTTGGGAGATCTAAAGAACAAAGAGAAAGGCAGGTTCAATACAACTTATCTCAGAAAAAATTTAATTTCTTCTTTCCTGGAGTTATATCTAACATTAACAGGGTTTATACAGAGAATTCATAACAGTAAGTTATGAATTAACAGTAAGGACCGTAAGTGCATACTAAAAGGGTGAGTAGAATGTGCCTTCAAACATCTCTAATTCAATGATAGGATGTTGGATGAGGGAAATGGACTGCAGAAATTGGCCAGGTTACTACCTGTAATCCTGTAATATTAAGTTCAATATTGCAGGGTTATTACAATATTAAAAATAACCCTGTAATACACCCACATGATAAAGTATTACATGCAAGCCTGTAATATAATATTGCCATTGCCACTAACAAGCCACGGGCTTTGTACTGAGCCTTTAAGGCCTTGGGAGAAGACTGGTCATGCTTGCTCCATCTGAGCTTCCCTTGACCTGCACAAGCTGGAGTTAAACAAAATTAGTTTTAGTGTTAACAATGAACAAGTACTTCTAACACATGTAAAACACACCATACATAGTAAATTTGGATGCAAAGTGGAGTTGCAGAGCAATGAAGAAAGAGTAAGGTATAAAAATGTGTTAGTCAACACATAAACATGACCCCGCATGGGTCCTGAAGTGAGGGAGAGGAAATCACCGCCATGAATATCTTACTTCTCCCAGCAAATGACTCTGGATGCTGACAACTGGCCATAACCCCTCTCCTTCACCACCACCATCAAAATGCAATCATTTATCTTAGGACCCAGAGGAGTAGGGGAAGGGTGAGGCAGAAAATGTCTAGAAACTAAGCAAGGTAAGAATAATTAATTTTGACTGTATTACTATCATTATTATATTATTATTGAACCTTCTTCTGCATTGAAAGAATATTTACGTAGTAGTTAGATCTGGACTACTATTGATTCTTGGATTAGACTATTCAGATTTCAATCATATGAACAATAAATTCTTGTTTTATATATAAGATATGTTTCTTCCGGAATTCCTAATGTCCTACACACTCCCTATCCCTTCCTCACCCTTTGCTCCTTCATCTGCACTCTTCACAGTGGTGGCCACACTGGAAAAGAACTGATGTCAAATACAGTGTTATTTCCAGTGATTTGTTCTGGCAGGGTAGATAAACTTTACAAATGCATCACAGAGAAGGGCAGATTCCTACCTGCTTTATTAATGCTAGAACCCTACTCAGTTTTACTATCGGGGCATTATTAGCATTTCAAAACTATCTCATTCCAACAGAATGTAAAATGCAATGATAACTACCTGTGAAATTCCTATAGCTATGTCCTGACAGCAGTACAGCAGCAGCGTTGGGTTTTTTCTACTCTTATGTATTCCTCCTTATTATACATATGCATCTGTTCCAACACCCTTTCCCTGATTATTTTAACTATAAAACAAGCCATATTTAAGGAAACGAAAGTTCCTTGAGTTTTAATGTTGTTTATATCTGGAGCAGGACAGTGATCAAAATGAAAATTGTATTTTCAGTGCAAACTCTCTTAAAAACGACCATTCTCTCTGATTTCCTACCTCAACGCTCATAGCAGCATGGGACTAAATACCACATGTGCAGAAGCCTAGAATTAATCCTTAATACTTTTTCCTTATCTAAAGCACATTTCCACAGCTTATCATACAAGTTAATTCTAGCCCGATTTACACATATACAACACTAGCTTTCGTGATGGATGTGTGCAGAAAGGAAAGCTGAAGGACACAGGAAATCTAAGAAAACAAAATAACTTATGAGCTGATTTGCAATAGGTTATTTGTTTAATCAGAAAAGAGAAATGATGTCTGAAATGCCAGTGCAGGGTATTTTTTTAAAAACATCTGCCTCAAAATAAAGAAAGAATTTAAGTTGTGCAGACTGAAGCTGTGCACTCATTTTGCAGAGAGAACTCTTTTGTTCTTTGCTTATTCAACAATTATATAAAGATCTTAACCCATTAAAGTCTTACAACCACAGTTACCACAGGACAAGCAAGTATTATATATTTCTTTATCCTCTAGTACAGACTTATCCCAAGCAGTTAGTTTATTCTGGAGTGAAGAAGGCTGCATCCTTGCACATGATGCCATTATGCTAAAGCATACGATCATGTTCAGCTCTGGGGCCCTCAACACAAGAAGGACATGGAGCTGTTGGAGCAAAAGTTCAAAGGAGGGCTACGAAGATGATCTGAGGTTTGAAGCACCAATCCTATGAAGACAGGCTGAGAGAGTTGGGGTTGCTCAGCCTGGAGAAAAGAAGGCTCCAGGGACACCTTCTAGCAGCTTTCCAGTACTTAAAGGGGGCCTACAAGAAAGCTGGAGAGGGACTTTTTACAAGCACATGTAGTGACAGGACAAGGGGCAATGGCTTTAAACTGAAAGAGGGTAGATTTTGATTAGATCCAAGAAAGAAATTTTTCACCCTGAAGGTGGTGAAACATGGGCACAGGTTGCCTAGAGAAGTCATGGCTGCCCCACCCCTGGAAATGTTCAAGGCCAAGTTGGATGTGGCTTCGAGCAACCCCCATGGCAGAGGGGTTAGAACTAGATGTCTTTAAGGTCCCTGCCAACTCAAACCACTCTATGATTCTGTGTTGAATCTTCATGGCTCTCTAGTGTCCCAGTCCAGCCGAAGCTACAGCCATCTAGACCCCATTGCAGATGAATGCCACACACAGGCCAAGGCATTTAGTTTCAAGTTTCCAACAGCTTAATACTTGCAATCATTTCTTTCTTCAGTAACATTTCGAACATTCATCCTCAGTTTGGGATTAGATTTTACGAAAAAAACTCAAACATTTTGGCTGACCTTTCCTTCTCAAAAATATCTTTATTGGCAAAGCGTAAGGATTCGGCATGTAAAGCATCCCATAGCACATGTTGGATTTTCAGGAACAAGGCAAAAAGTCATTATTTATCAAAGTTATACATTTTTACAAATACATTTTATTTCTGGCTGTCCAAGTTGGTTGTTAGATTTCCTATGGCTCACCAGCACTTGGCTGGTTCTGAGCACCCCAAGTATTGCTCAAGAAAGCTGGGGGTCAGGGTTAGTGCAGAGTGTTTGTCTGACCCCAATTCAACCTCATAGTGAATTATCCAGGGTCTTGGAGAAAAACAGCCAAACTAGTCATATCATCATGAGATTAGTCACTTTTGCACACTGAACTCTGCTCCCTCATATGTATGCTTTAAAAAAGAGCATCTCCCTACGCTCTGGGAACCTCCTGAACCCATCAGGGCGATTCATCTAGCCCAACTGCTGTGCCTCCTGGTTTTTGTTACCATGTGTCTCCCAAAGGTGAGTTATTCCAACAGCAGCTGGCTTTCCTGAGCATCTACCCTGGCAGCAAGTGGGAATGAGGCCACAGGGCAGGCAAGGATCTAAAGGCATCTGGTGGTCAGAAGCAACTAGCTGGTGAACCCAGAAACATCAGGGCTGTGGAGCACATCCAGATCTCCTAAAGCGTCCAGGGCACAAGGCTTTCTCTACCACAAGAAAATGCAGTTTCTCACACCACTGCTTTACAACAAAGTTCCCAGCCTTAGTTTGGTTTTGCTTCTTCATTTTAAGAATAAGCATATTCTTACTTAGGAGCTGCTTCTGACAGTGTGGTGAAGGCCATAATAGAAAAGTCTGTACAAAATCACCTTCTCTGAACAAGAAGTGAAATAATTCCTTTAAACTGTTAAGTCAGGAACCGAATAGGTGTTTGTCATCTGATTTCTGGTCTCCCATGCATGCTTCCAGTGAAGCCAGTGAAAGTTTAGACACCTAAAAGCTATTTTGGATTGACTTTAGTCTTCTAATCTGTCAAGAAGGACAAAATGGGAATTCTGTACTTCTCCAATAAGAAGCAATCTCATTGTAATCCACTTATTTCTGCAATTACATGTAGCTCATTAGGAGTGAGTCATTTCACTTAATTTTTATCTCTTACCAAGAAAATCCTATTAGGCAGCCAAAGGCAAAAGTCAGCAAGCAGGCAGTCAAAATAAACTCTTGTTATAACAAATCATTTGTTGTATGCTGAGTTTTAACAGTTATTCATCTTCAGAGTTTCCACTCAAGAGCCTTCACCCAAACTTCTATTCTCATCTGCTCAAATTTCTCCTAGCAAAATCTTTTTCAGAGTTGACACTCCAGAACTTGTTCATCTGCTCTTTGTGGCTGACTCAACTTGCGGTTATTCAAACTACAGTAACTCCTACGCTGCTATACGGTTGTTGACCCACATTGATTTGTGGTGCTGTGCTGCCTCTGATCATGGATCGGGAGAAGAGCAGCATCCTAAAATTAGAAGCAGAAGTGAGGAAACAAATGGACAATGATCCAGAAGTTAAGACTTGCATGTCCCTGGCAGCGGTTATGCTGATGCTGACAATCACATGACTTCAGCTCCACACAACCTTTTCACGTCTTGGTGACGTGTCTGGGTGCAGTGGTCTGTGAGGCTGATGGGCACCTCAGCAGCCAGACTCTGACTCTCTGATGGGCATTTCCCATATGCCTTGCACAGCCTCCTCCCTCTTTTCCCCAGAGTCTTGCCATGCACCCTTACCTTCTTCTCTTGCAGCAGCTTCGCAGCAGAGTCCTCCTCTCCTTTCACCCTGCAAAAGGACGACAAAGCCTTCCTACTGTCTCAACTTCAGGCTGTTGTTTCTCCAGCTTGCTTCTACCAGTCAATCCCTACTCTATTTTTTCCTGTCTAGATTTATATTATGCTTTCAAGAGATATGACAGCTAAATTAATGGGTTCAAAATCATGCAATAGATCATCCTGAGAAGAGACTTAATAGGTTTATTACAACCTATTACTAAAGGCTTTTTCTCCGGATAAGGTCAGAAAAACTGAGCATTCAACAATTTATATTCTATTCAGGGAAAGAAACATCACTAATTAGCATGTAAAGATCTCCATTAGCAGTTAGCTATTCAGGTCAGACTTCTCTAGTTGGAAACTTCAAGATAAAGCATCCTGTTACCATATTTGCCCTCTTGGTTAAATTCTTATTTACCTAAAGGGAAATTCATCTCGTCTAGCCTCAACCACAAAAGGCTGGAGCTGACTCATATTGTCTAAACTAGTTATCCACAAGCCCTCATCGGGCAAAAGAAATACAAGTGAGCCCCCATGTAAAACAAAGTGATCCTGTCTATGTTTCTTGTTTGTCTTAAGATGGCTTGAGCTATTCCCTGGAGGTGCACAATGGCCTTCCAATAACCTGAGCGGGAGCCCATCTTAGTCTGGATGACTAACACTTGGAGGGCTCAAATTAAGTGAAGCTAATTGTCCCTTAGTGTACTTGCATACCCTGATGAACAACATCATGAACAATGACATCAGAACTCCTAAATTCTCCATCTCTCAACAGTGTATTTTGTATATGGGCTTAGTGCCACTGGACAGTCCAGCAGAATTTGCTGGAGACCAGCTGTCAAAAAACATTCCTCCCCTTATGAGTATTCCTGTTTGCAACGATCCCTGAGCCACACCACTATCCCCATATTATACCCTCCCCAGCCCCAGCGCAACTCCATACTCAGCCATGGCAGATCCCTGAGTGATGGGCACAAGTCGATGAGTTGGCTAATCACGCATGGGAAGGCATGCAACCGCCTTCCTCCCTGGGGTCTGCAGGGCTAAGGGGAGAACCTGTAATTTTATATATCCCTTTGCTTCCCCCACCTCCCCCTGCCCCCCTGCCCTGCCTCATCATCAGCAAAAAGGACCCTGAGCACACAGTGAGCAGAAATCTGCTACTGCTTGTTCATAACCCCATTTCAACAAGCCCTGTATTTTTAAGAGCGTGGCCAGACTGTAGTGCTATTGTCGAGGCTGTGATGTATGACTGCACTGCGCCAAGGCTGGCTAACTGTGAGGTATATCATTTATACCCAAAAGACTGATGTGTTGGTGGTAGCCAGTGCTAAAAACACCTTTTTTTTATTTTTGTCACCAGAGAGATGTATTAAAGAGATTTCATCCCACTGCTCTACTGTGTCTACTAAGAATGAAGCCACTGAATATCGGATTTATGTTTTTGCCTTTTAAGGTTTTTTAGCATACAGGGGATAAGGCTTTGTGCCCACCTGACTTCACATATCCCATCCTATCCTGTTGCAATATTTTTTTATGTCATTCAGATAATGCAGTTTTAGAGAGGCTGCACCTCTCCTCCCGGGGTACTGGAATCCCTTCTCCTGGCCTTGAGGACGGTTCAGGATCATTATGTTTGAAAAGGCTTTTGCCACAACCTGCCTATCAACAGCTATTCCACAAATCTGGAAGTGTTTTACAGAACAAATCTTTGCTCCCCTTTTACACGTGGAGAGGGGAAGTCGTTTAGGTCCTACAGAAGCAGAACTTAGGTCTTCTGAATTCGGTGGTCTGCCGTTTCCTCCGCACAAGCTCCTAATGTTAGATCAGCTTGATTTTAACTAAGACATCAGAAAAAAAAATCCCTGACGGACTGATGCAGCACACAAAATCATATTCACGAACATTAAGATGTATCTGAAGCCCACAGAATGTAAACCAGTAACATTTTATGGTTACTTAGTATAAATGGCAATACAGGAATTTAATTTAGTATAACATCATTCAAATGACTTATTGCTGAACATTATTTGCCACACGACAGAGGGAACAGCATGTTACTAAATTCATTATACCCAAGTTATCTACTAATCAAACACAAATTAAATTTGATGGGGAATGTAAAGTTATGTATGGAAGACTCAGCTAATATTTATTCTTAGAACACATTCTTTTTTTTCTACTGCAATACAGTGATACATGTTAAGTGATTCCATTTGAAAAGATTAAATTGCTGTAGTATTACTGACATGTACTGGATAGATGTGATTTCAAAATTACCTCAATTCTGAAGTTATCATTGCTCCGGTATTTTGTTGTGAGTTTGCTTTTGTGTTTCATAGATTTCATAGATTTCTAGGTTGGAAAAGACCTTAGAGATCATCGAGTCCAACCATCCCTAATCCCCATTAAACCATATCACTAAGTAGATCATCCACCCTATTCTTAAACACATCCAGGGATGGGGACTCAACCACCTCCCTGGGCAGCCTATTCCAGTGGCTGACAACCCTTTCAGAGAAAAAATACTTTCTAACATCCAACCTGAATCTGCCCTGACTAAGCTTATACCCATTTCCTCTTGTTCTATCACCCATCACTAATGTAAAGAGCCCTTCCCCTACCTCCCCACCATCTTTTCTCAAGTATTTGTAGGCTGTAATCAGGTCTCCCCTCAGCCTCCTCTTCTCCAGGCTAAACAGCCCCAACTCCTTCAGCCGCTCCTCATAAGTTTTATTTTCCAGCCCCTTGACCAGTTTAGTCGCCAGTTTGGTTTTATCATTTTTTTTTTCCTTGGGAAAAAGCTGTAAAACACTAAGCACATGAAAAACCACCACAGAATATATGACTGGATGAGTATCTCTACTATCTCTACTACAATAATAAGGAAGTTGATTAGAGATTGGAGTTACATTGGCCTGGGCATGTTTTCCCCATTGAACTACGTTGTGTAAACAGCAGAGAAAAAAAACATGTACCTCCTTCCGAAAGTTTCCAGTCTAAATAAAGATATTTTGAAAAGTGACAAAGATTCAACCCCTCTGTCTTCTCCTTTGAAAGCTCTGTGAAAAGTAACTAACTTGAAGGTAAAAATGCCAAAAAATTCCCCATAGTACTGATTGAAGTTCTTCCATTGGGCCAGAAACTGAGAAATACCTGGCTTATTTCTTCATGCAGGACTTTGACTACATTTGAAAACTTTTGTTACACATATTACACTGTAAAAAAGACAGCACAGACACTGCAGTGAAGTCAATGCTGATGGAAAGCTGATATTATTTTTGCCAAAATACTAACTAAAAGGTGAAGGAATATGTGAACAAGCAAATAAGCATCCTACTGGGAATGCAAAAAAAAATCTCATCACCACCCTTGTACTTGGGGAGGCAAATTCACAGGACAGGGAAGAGACAGTTTTCTGTCACAGCTTTTCCCAAGAATATGGTAGTGGGAATTATTGTTGCATTGTCAAGTACTGAAACAACACCCAGTCACGAGAGACAGCTTCATTATCAAACTATTAGTGAATCAATTAACAGCAAGCCTCTTTTGCAAGCTATGAGGTCAGGGAAAATTATGCACAGAGGGCTACAAGAAACAGCTCTCAAATGGATTTTATTATCTCCATGGGACTCTTTTACTATTCATGGCATGAAATAATGCTATTACTCCCTTCCAGAGGAGTAAGAAATACTTAAAATACTACCAAAATATTTACTATGAACTCACCAAAGGAAAAGGCCACCCATTTAATCCAAGAGGTCACTCATGGGTTGATGCTGTACAATTCCTCAACTCTCCTTAATCAAGAACAGGTCACTGTTTTACCCTCTAGTGCCTCAGAGCCTTCATGGGTGTTGCTGAAAGTGCGTTGTAGTCATGCTGCCCAAGAGCCAGGCTTGCTGCCTGCAGCCTCCCAAATCCCACAGCAGAGTGGGACTCTCTCAGTCGTGCACCCGCCAGATCACACTCCAGCCAGGACGTTACCTCCACCACCTGCCCTTTCTCACCTGTGACCTTGGTGCCTTTGCACCCCTACCATCCTTGAAAATATCTCATCTGTGGATAATTCATTGTCTTCATGACATACACGTGGAACAGCCACTATTATCTCAGTTTCATCCCTGCTTATCTTCTTTGTGCTCCAGCTGAATGAGACACCAGCTCATGAAACCCTCTGGCTGCTCAGCACCGCTGCAGTCCTGGGGGATGCAGAGCATTAAGAGCAAAAAGAAACACCACTGAATTACTCACTCTTTCCCTCTTGTGCTTGGGCTTTAAACATCTGGCACTCTGCGGTGATCATATTGCCAGCCACTGTGAAGAACATGAATCAGCCCCCTTTCTCCTAAATCATAGACTGTAAAAAAAGAAAAGGAGGGGGTGAATGGATTTAGAATTACAACAAATAATGTGCAACTTTTGTTTAACTTTTCATTTTGATTTTTCCTCTCTGCCTCTGAAATCAAGTGCGTACAATTATTTTGCCTTTGAGAGCAAACAGTTGACTCAAATATGATTTTGTGATAAAAATAAAGGATACTGAGAATAAATGTCACCAACTTTATAA
The DNA here is from genome assembly GCF_009769465.1 of Tauraco erythrolophus. Classification (NCBI taxonomy): domain Eukaryota; kingdom Metazoa; phylum Chordata; class Aves; order Musophagiformes; family Musophagidae; genus Tauraco; species Tauraco erythrolophus. The sequence goes on along the minus strand of NC_141465.1, from coordinate 125,729,305 downwards.
TTTTGTAACCTTACAAACACAACTAGTTCTGTCATAATTTTTTTCTAATTATTATTACAGGGAACTAGATATTACTGTAGTTATGCACAAGCATAGTGCGGGAATCCCTGAAAAAATGATCGCCACCTTGTTCAAGTGTCCTATGATATGAGCTCCAAAGGAAGAAAAATCTCTACATGTTACTACCAAACCTCCTCTTCCCTCTTCTCCCCAGGAAAGGCAATGATCCCAACCACATTTGATTCTAAAGGAGCTCATTTCAAAATCTGAGCTGGGGGACTGGGACTTTATCAAATGTTCTGAAGAAAAGAAGAGAAAAGTGAAAACTGACTAAAAGGGAAGGAAATATCTTGTTGCCCTACCCTCCCACTGCGCAAAAAGTCTGCCTTAGTAAGCAGTGATGGAAAACAAATCATAGCCCACTGAATTAACCATTACTGCTCCAAATCTAACAAAATGCCAGCAACTTGACAATTTTTAATAGAATCCAATCACTATTTGTAAACGTGCAGTCATAGAGAATCTGTCATCTAGAAGAACCCTCTGGTTTTATTATATCATCCACATTGTCCATTTTCAAAAACAGTGAGAGAGCAAAGGCAGAATAAAAGGATGTGATTTAAAAAGTGTCTGAAAGCAAAGAATGTTTTGGGTATCACTGACAGATGGCCACAGTAAGCACAGTAAGTATTCAAAGGTGTTTTTCAGTCCAGGGGTAGATCCCCGTGCTTTTAGTGCTGAAAGCCAAGCATCTGTCTCCCCTGCAATGTGTACGGTCAGCATCTGTTACAGAGATGAGTAAAACAAAGAAAGAGCTGAACAGTTTAGGGAAATTATGTCATTTCCACATTTGGCTTTATGAAAAATACGACAAAGCTATCCTCTCTTCTTTTTTTTTTTCACTGAATGAATTTGGAAATGTTGACTTTTTATTTTTATGTGCATCAACGACATAACACATTTTGAAATTCATAATATTGACATGTACTGTTTGTTTCATAGGACACACGTAAATCATTGTTAGAAGTCTTTTCAATTTTAATAATATTTTTGTTTCAGCTATTGACTTGTATAAGCTGTTCATCTGTCTTCATTGCCTCCCCTGACCATATTCCCTGGGCTGCTTTCAAAATATCCCCAGTCTCCTTGATAAATCTCATAGCTAGTTGGGCAAAAATCAACACACCATCTATAACTGTCCAGAGATCTATACTCAGAAGTACACAAAACAGATCCCTTACAAAAGAGATCCCAAAAGGAAACGTGCTACAGAGAAATGCGTTCCATTGTTTGTAACAGATTCAAAAGCCAATGATTCAGAAGCATTGACTTTATTGATGTATTTAGCCATTAGAAGGACATTTTGGCTAAATGAAATATGAATAGAAATGTTTCAATTTTGTTTCCTTATGAAAAAATTCTTTCAAACTATATCAAAATCTAAGTTTTTGCATGACAAACATGGCAAAAAAATCTTATTGTGATCTGAAGTTCTTGACTATTAATGTCGGAGTCCATGGATAACAAATTAAAAATTCTGATAGTGTTTTGTGTAGGGCAGCAAGATACGTGTTAGCAAATGCTTTATGATGATGGTTATCTGAATGAAAACATCCATAGCTATTCTTTCTTGCTCATCCCTATATTTCTCAGAAGTCAAATAATTTTTAGCAGAACAGAAAAAAACGAATTCAGGTGAAGACTGCGACACCTGACACTTTTCTCAGGCTGAGGTTTTCTAAGGAAGAGAACTCCAGGTTTTGGATCCAGCAATGTCTAACACACCACTTGAGGTCAAGCATCTGAGCTGGTGTAGAGGTGGCCGCTGTGCTGAGCTCCCTCTTGGCACACATAATTTCAGACTAGACTTTCCAGTAAGAACTCAAAGCGGGTGCAGGTCTCACTGCTTGAAGGCCTAGAATCTGAACTCAACATCAGTCTAATAAATCAAGATCCTTTCAATTATAACAAGAGTTGTGGAAACCGATGGTTCTTCTACTACAGTTTTCAGCTTCAGTGGATAAGACAGTCATAGATCTATAGAAAGATTTTTTTGTTTGTTTCAATAACTTAAAGCGAATGTCTCTTTTTCTTGGGCAGATCAGTTCTGACTCTCTGAGTCATCTTGGACCAGTCATTGTAACCACTCTATGGTTCTTAATCCACTATAAACAGATACATCTCTTTCAAATCCTAAATTAACATGATGCTTTTACACTCGCCTAAACTGAACTGATGAGACTCTATTAAAGGCTTAAATAGGTGGATCCCATTGATCTTTATTACTGTTTGCAGAACCTCAACTGAAAAATACCGTCTTCAACTGCAAAATATCCTCTTGTTGAGATCGAATTTTGAAAACAAACTTTTCCCCCAACCAGCATTATCCATGGCAATTTTATGCTTTCAAAAAGACAGCAATAAATTACTAATCGTATTGCTTTTGTCTATCTGTTCCTTCTCTCATTCATACATCATTTAGCTTCCTTTGAGGTGGTGAAAACATCAGCTATTCTGTAGAAGGAGACAGCTAGTTTGAACTGATGGTTTGCTATAATACTCTTTTTTTATATTCTCTTGTGTGCCATCATGGTACATCAATAATTTATATAGCATTTAATTATGCAGTAAGGCACAAGTGGGTGTATTTTCTATAGTTATTCTATGCACATCAAGAAGGCCTTGTTCCCTTTAAGGCCTTGAAACATGTATAGTAATGGACCTATAAAACTTTCCTTAGAGTACCTTATTGCTCTTGCTTTACATTCTTTAAATTTGTTTTGGGGGCTTTTTTTTTTTTTTTTTTTGAAAAGGGAATTTTCAGGCCAAACAGAGAATAGTCATCGCTTTACCTTCCTTTTATATGGTGAGTAGATTAATAAATAATACAATGCTGTCCTGCGCTGAATTGTTTTTCTAAAAATCTTGCTCAATCTTCACAGGAGTATATTGAAAGCAAAACACATCTTAAGGCAGAAAAATCAGAAGTCACTGGTTTTGTTCCTTGCTCCTTTAGACAAGACACCTATAGATGGTCCAACTCTTGGCATTCCCTTTGCTTTCAACAGGATTCTTGAAATGCATGAGGTTGTCACAATCATGCTCTAAATCATTCCAGATCTTAGGTTTTCCCTCCCCCAGTGGGCAAGGTGGGTGTTTGCTGACTGAGAATTCATGTAATTAACCAGTAAGCATAAATGTTTGCATCCTGTTTGTACGTCAAGCAATTTTTTGCTTCTCACAGCTATTCTTCCACGTCTGTGAAAATAGGACATTTGCAAAAACACCTTGAATTGAACTTTCTTTTTTTATTTCCAAGAGAATTTCTTTTGAAAAAAACATTTCCTTTGCGTTCACCAGAGGTTTCATTTTGTTAAAGAACACAGTAACAGTTACGAAGCCAGACAAAAATTTCCTATCAGTCTTCCCAAAGGAAAATGCCTTCAGAAACTGAATTGCTATTCTGACAAAATATTTCTTCTCTTTAATGAAAAGTTAAAACATTTCAAAGAAAACTGACAATAAAGATTATTTTTTTCATGTGTTTGAAGCTAAAGCTTTCCCGGAAAAAAATGAAACATTTCCCAGACAAATCCATTTGTCATCCAACTTCCAACTCCCTTCCCCCTTCCACAGACTAAGCAGTGATCTCTTTTTCCCCATGGGTTGAGCTGTTTTCTTCAATATCATAGGAATCATTCCCTTTTCACACCAAAATAAACATTCACAGCACTAGGACAATGCCTTTGTGACACACAAAGCATCTCTATGGCTATTCATCGTTGAATTTTCCCACTTAAGAGCTATTTCTCTATTAAAATAACTCCAGATTCTTATTGCCCTGACTAATCTCTCCCAGGCAAAAGTGCTTCAGGGATATCATGCATGGTCTTTTCAGGTCCACATACAACTCTCCATTCACCGCCACTGACTGAACCCTCTGTGCCAGGACACTGCAACAAAAGAAGCCTTGGGGTGAAGTGTCCTTGTGTGGGTGGTCAGTCTTCCTCCATGAGCTGCCTCCAAGCCATTTCTGAGGAATCAAGCAACATCTAAATCAGGCAAGCTACTGGAAGTGTCCTCCAGGATAAGACTGCAGCAGGGATGCTCATCTGGAAGATACTAACTCTACAGCACAGGAAAGAGCAGCTGTTGTGGAGGGGAAGGGAAACCAAGAGCTGAGGGTAATCCCAGAACAGCCTGTGCCTTCACTGACCGGGAGCAGTCCTGAGGGAACCAGAACTGGTAGCAGTGTCCTTTGACAGCCCCAGACACAGCAAGCAATAAACCAGGGCTGGAGTCCATCCAGGGATCCAAGTCAACAGCAAAACAAGACAGAGTCAGAGAAAGGGCTGGAGACTAGGCTACAAATGGGTCTGTCAAAGAGGTCCATCCAGGAGATGAGATTGGAGACAAGGCTGCAGTGTGAGTCAAAGAGGTCCATCCAGAAAAGCAGCAAAGCTGGAAGCCAGCACACTTGCAATGCAGCTCTAGCACCAAGGGCCCTGGACTGAGCTGAAACGGGGTCCTGCACTTGGGGGCAGATGTGAGGGGAGCCCCATGTGAGGTTGGTCAGGGTCAGTGAGGTCCATAGTTGCCCTCAAGGCCCTGACGTTAGGGATCCTCAATGTGATTTCCATTTCTGCCACTGATTTGAATGGTCTTCGAGTAATAAGTTAACCCTCTGTGTTTCACTGCCTTTTGTAAAATAAACATAATAAAAGTTTGTGCTAACTACACAGAAGGGTGTTTTGGGACTAATTAACAGTGTTTCTGATAAACTGTTGTATCTTCAGGCCAAATGTACGTTATTGGCAATGTTTCTTAATCTTAAAAAAAAGTTAATTTGAGCAGTAGGCACCATTTTCTTTCTTTCTTTCTTTCTTTCTTTCTTTCTTTCTTTCTTTCTTTCTTTCTTTCTTTCTTTCTTTCTTTTTTCCTCTCTTTCTTTCTTTTTTCTTTCTCTTTCTTTCTTTCTTTCTTTCTTTCTTTCTTTCTTTCTTTCTTTCCTTTTTTTCTTTCTTTTTCTTTCTTTCTTTCTTTCTTTTACTTTCTTTCTTTCTTCCTTCCTTTCTTTCTTTCTTTCTTTTACTTTCTTTCTCTAACGCCACTGAAGACAGTAGACCAAATACTGATCTTATACCCATCCATTTCATAGAACTAATCACATCATATTGTGAGTCAAATCTCTTTTGGATTACTATTAAAATTCAGACCTGTTTCAAACCTGCAAAATCTTTAATAAACTGAATTACCTTTCAGTGACAAAAGTTGAGCTACATTCCCCTAAAAACAGTGTTATGTTTGCCCCAGTTTCAAGTAAACTTCCTCCTCTGCACCTGTGACATGCTTCCTATGTATAAAAGTGACACAACTAGAGATAGTAGATGAACATCTATGATATTCAAGTAATTTAAGTGGGAAGAGCCAGCCATAGTCAGCAGAGCAGAGCAGGAACTAGAGCTTCTGTCAATCGTTTCCCATGTTGGTACCATTGCCACTGTATGACCTGTCACTTCAGCTCTTTGCTCCATTTTTTTTTTTTTTTTTTTTTTTGTCCTTCCTATATTTTATTTGGATAGTAAGATCTACAGAATTAGTACCACCTACTTATGTGGGTATAATACTCTGTACAGTTGTACCCAAGTGCACTTGGAAATTCTTTGGGTTATCTTGCAGCTTGCTATAAATAAGTAATGAGCATGGGAAGTAAGCAAGGGATATGTTTACACTGTACATATAAAAGCTGTATTCTGCAGAGTGAGAGCTATCCGAATCTGGAATCAGAACGCCATAAATATGGGGAATAAACACCGAATGACGATAGAAACACAGCAAAATCACCACAGAAAAGAGAGGTGAGTGCGTCAGGACTTTGCAGTGCTTGGAAGGGAAGGAATGCAAGAAGTTTTTTGTTATAAAACACATCAGTGACGTAGTTTTATAAAAACAGAAGGAGTCAGGAATACTTAAGAAGGCTAGAGAGACAAAGTTTGATCCATTATCCTGCGTACCAAAGTACAAGCCCAGCCTTGTATATCAAGATAAATTAGTGTAGAAGAATTATCTGGATTCTAGATGCATAGAAATGTAATGTTATGGATCTTCCGTGAAGATTTTTCACTGCTGAGATTTGCAGCAAAAGAATCTGAACTTCTTTGGAAACAATGAGTTACTTCCTAAGCCCTTGCAGAACACTGTGATGGGCTGGTTAATAAATCAAATCCCTATTCTGCTCACACTGGGTTATGTGACAATTTTCATGTTACTTCTGTGTTATCTCTAGTATTATTTAATTAGGAAAAAATTTTGACACAACACCACGTTTTGGGGAGACAAAAAAACCCAAGCAAACCAGTTCTGCAGAGGGAGCTCCACTGATTTTGGATTAATGTTTAGGACTTTAGAACTTTCTGCAAGAAGTTTTCCGTATTATCACTATATACAGGGCACATCCCAAGCAGATGGCATTTACAGCGCCTGTCAACATTTTAAGACTCTTATTTGTGGAAAGTAAATCAGTAACTACATTTTCTTTTCTGTTGAAATACACAATAGGAAACATTTCCAAATTACCTTTGGAAGATGTAGCTCTCTGTAAACACAGAGCCCTCTTTGGGACCAGTGTGTTCTAGGACGATTACTTGGCTTGTCCATCCTGTTCCTGTACTTGGCCAAACAATTAATTTGGCAAAACTGGATTGTTAAGCTTTTATTTGGGAAACTTATTGTTGTCTAACTGAATGTGCAATAGAGATATGTGAATATTTAGGCTGCAACAAGAAGGTAAGAGAGTTAAATTTGTAAGTTGCATTTTAAAAAAGCATTTTCTTGGCTTTGAGTTACAATGACATTCACTAATTGACTAAGTTAGTGAGAAAAATCTTACAATAAAAAAGCTACAGAAATGTACATAAAAACTCTGATGTTGATTCCAATGCAGGAGAGAATTTAGGGAGGAAAATGAGCTTCATCACCCTCACATGACAAAACATTGCAGGACACATACATTTTTAGCAATGTAATTGATAAAAGTGAAGTAAATGCAAGTATCTGTCTAGAGACAATGCAATTAAAAATGAAATTTATTTGCTTATCCATTTTTTCACCTTTATCACAACACTTCCAGTTTCCCAGTTACTGTAATGGAATGATGGGATTAATGCCCAGTTTTCAATGATGTTCTCCTCACTGAAGGTACAGAGTTGACACTCAGCTCTTGATAGAACACCCCTGGGGATCTGCAGTACAGAACTATTAAGTCTCATTACAATTCATTTTTCTAATTCCTGAAGCATCTTCCAAATCTCCTCTTTAAATATACACCAGATGTGTTTCATTTGTCACCGTGCTGAACAGACAGGAGTGCTTTGTAATGTACATCCTCTGCCACATCTGTGGAGAGGTGGTATTTGAACCCAGATTTTTAGAAAGAAATAGTGAGTGAATTAGTCATTCATATTTCTTCTTGCCTAATGATATGTATACTTTGTGTATCATGGGCAGTCATATATGTACTCACCGTGGTTAAAGACAATATTTATAAACAATCATCACTTTTGATCCCCCGTAGCTCAGCAAGACAATAAGCCTAATTTAAATCTCAGTGATGATACTAGGAGCATTTCGATTCGCATGTCACTTGTCTTTGGGTCAGGCACTCATATATGCCAGTAGAAAGCTATTCTTGTGATCTTTGTCCGTGCATATGCCCACGGGCTAAGCCATCCTCAGCAGTTCACATCTCTCACTCATGAGACATAGAAGACGGGAGTCCTCTGACAGGGAGAAAGAGAATGGGAACAGCCTCAAAACCTTGTGTTTGTGGCTGAAAAAAGCCTTCAATAAAGGCATTGTCTAACAATAAGAAATTGAACTATACAAGAGAATTAAATGCCATCCCCATCTTTCCAGCTATTTTTTTTCGTCAGTGATGCTTTCATCTGGCTGGAGAAGTTGAGAGTGGAGGGTCACCTGAAGCTGCAGGTGCCTGTATTTAAGCAGATCACCTTGGGATTCCTTTAGAGCTGATGAAGAAACCTCTAAAACAGCAAAGAGGAATTCTGATTAGAAAAATCCTTTACTTATCATAGTTAAAAAAAGGGCCCAAGGTGACCAGCTTAAGCATAGACATCTGCACTGCCCATGAGAGAAGCTAAGTGAGACGCATTGCACCCTTCTGTGGGCTTGAATTTCTTTCTATTTGCCTTGAAATCTCCTTTAAAATATTGGAAAGCAAATATTTTTTCCCATTTAATTTATATTATACTATAGTTCCAGTTTATGTGGCAAATCAATTTAATAAGGTGTAATTAAAGTCTTATCTATATCATTATGTATAATTATGTGTATATTGTGTAAGATTATAAAAAATTACAACAGGCTCTTGAGGTTTCTTGTGCTTGAGTGTCTCTTGGTAACTTCTACAGGGGCAGCTGAATATGAGCCCGTCTGGAAAAAAAAGAAGGCAGAGCAAAGAGGAATCAGCAGAGTGGAGAAAATACACAGAAAAGCAGACTGCTGATGGAAGAATACAGTAGCCAGCATTGCGTGCACTGGCACCAAACTGCACACCAGCATGTCCCACCTCCCTGAAACCAGCGAGTTACAGCATCTTGGTATGCCAGTGCAAGCTGGATTGCTACAGCCTTGGTTCTTCCATGGGCAAAACCTACTATGTCAAATGTCCTGCAAAAAGGATGTCTATAGGACTCAAAGAGTGAGTAACGCACTCTCTACCGATGAGCTCAGTCCCTGCCACAAGGACAGCCTGAGGATGCCCAGGATTGTGCATTTCTCTGGAACATCATTTCAGCTAACCACAGAGGAAGGACATAGGTGCAGCTCAGCTCATTTCTTCACACTTCCATGATGACAGTACTACAAGCTCTCCTCTGGCAGGTGTCTCTCTTGTTTGCTACAGATACTTATCTCAGAACAGAAAAATCTCTGATAATGCACAAGTCGAATCTGAAATGTTTCAAGAGAGAGTGCAGCACATATCATGACTGATGAACTATAAAACCAGCACGGTTAAATGGGTAATTGCTTTTTTTCAATTCCCTCTTTAATGTTTCCTTGTTTTCAATTTCAGACACAGTTAAATTAATTTTTATTGTGGATTAATTTATTTGAAAAATAAGAATAATTTATCAGAAGGAGATTTATGAAACTAACATAAGGTGATCATAGCAGCAAAATTTCATATCCAAATATCAGTAAAAAAAAAAAAAATTTGCCATGAGTAAAGTGCCATTTGATTTGAAACCGCGAATTGTCTAAGAGACATGAGTGCAACTTGAAGACATCAATAAACCCTCAGAAATAAAATATTGGATACCAGAGGCTAATGAAATAATGATGTTCAAACTTTTCTTATTACTGACTGGAATGACAATGAAGGCTGTGCTAGCCATCACAGAATGTTGTTACCAGGAAGAAAATTCTGCACAACAAAAGCTAAAATTTTAGGGAAAATGAGTTTAAATTAGCACACTAACTTCACTAAATCACACCAATTGACATCATTTGAGAATCACACTTCAAGTTTGTCTGATGTCTCTAGATAAAATCAAAAGTAATTTTGACAGCAATGTTAATTTGAGGAAGAATTAAAAAAAATTTGAAGTCCAGAAATGCAGAGAAGTTGTTTTGGGGCTTGCACAACTCAACCTAGGATGGAAGGTTGTGAAACACTTTCTCTTTTAAGCTAATGGTAGGATACGGAACACTACCAAAATCTAAATTTGACTGAAACCATTGGGCAGTAAGGATATTCTCTGTACCAGAAAAAAAGATGTTTTTAAAAATTATTAAGAACTATCAAGGAGGAAAGTGCCTTTGCTCAGCACACTGGCTATGCAGATTATTTTATCCTTCTAAGACTCCCATCTCTAGTTTGCAGGCATGCCTCACCTGATGTTTTGCCTGTAAGCCTTTACGGTCAGGTACAATTACATTGCTTGTCCCCACAGCACCGAGGGATGCGAAGGACAGGATCATCAAAGCCCCTCACTTTACCATCACTGGCACCCTTGATCAGGATGCTTAAACAAAGGAGAGTCACAGCAGATCTACCTTCTGCGTCCCTGTGTACAGCTGCTTGCGAAGCGCTCCCCAGCCCCTCCAATGAACCTACAACCCAATACCAAAAGTCATCAACTCTGATGTGCAACAAAAAGAGCGGGCAAGATTCTAAGCACAGACAGTGCAATCCGTCCAACATCAGGAAATAAATAGGCCATGTTAGTGAATGGTGGTGGGAAAGGGCAGCACATCCTGCACTGTGAATAGAGGCAAAAAAACCACAGTGGTCCCTGTCTGTCTTGTCTCACAGGAAATACCTGACTGACACCAAATATGGGGATTGGTTTAGTTTGTAGATGCTCCAAGAGATTTTAATGTCATTTGGACGACCAATATATCCTCACAGCATGGATTTAGCAACAGTCAGAACCAGGGGATTTTAATTCCCCCAATCCCACTCCAGGGCTGGAAACTCAAACTCCCAAGGAGCTAGAGGTGAGCAGTGACTTAGTCCCAGAACGTGTGCCACAGATTACTCTTACAAACGCAAAAACCGTCACTGAACACTCAGAAGCGTGTTTGCCCATGCCCACAACACCTATAACCGCTGCAAGTGTGACCACAGGGGCTGACCCACCGCAAGTCCCCATGGAACCCCTGGCGCAGGCTGCAGCTCTTGTCTTCCTCTTTATCAGGTTGACTTCACCAGACATCAGCAAGGGCTCACAGTTCCTGAGCTACTTCTTTCTTCTTTTTCCCAGAAAGTCTGATGCTTTTGGGGAAAGAAGGTGAGGTAAGAGAAATTCTTTTTCTTTCTTATCTTCATGACAAAGATGCCTTATGTTTGTTTTCTATTCAGTTTTCCCTGTTCTCATGCTCTTCTTCTCTCAGCAAAATATGGCATTTTGAAGTTTTCCATGATGGAGAAGTAAAACTGCTTTTTGCCAGTGAATCAATTTTATTCTCCATCAAAAGAAATTTCTCAGTTTTTTGACAGATAAGAAAGCTACTGTGCACTACCCAGAACAAACCATATTCCACAATGCAAGTAAGTAAAACCTACAAGATTAAATACTGCTTAGTATATTTGAGAATGCTACCTACATGCTTACTGTGGTTTCCTGATGGACCCACAAGAGGAAGGTGGGAAGGCAGACAGCAACTTTAAAGTTAATATTCCATTAATACGAATGTGAGTCGTTCATCAAAGCAGTGCTCTCAGTGTGAGGCATTTCGCTCTGTAAGCCAAAGGCTGCCTTCCAAGAATGATTCTTTTTCTTCTCCTATATACACTATGCCTGGGATATTTGTGATGTATAATATGAGAGATATGGAAAAATTGAGAATTAAAAACTTTCCCATTGAAGATAATAGGGGTTGTGCCATACAGAACTGAATGCTTCAATTCTGCCCAGAGAATTTATAGGTAGGTATTATCCAGGAGTCAGAAAATCTGAATTAAGCTCCTTAGTTTACTATTGATTTCTGGCTTGATGCTAATATGTCACTTAAAATTTTATTTCAAAAGCAGTTTTTTCTCAGTAGTTTCAAATAGCCCTGCCACATCGTTCAGGACTCAAAAAAAGAATATACAGTCTTCTGAAAATTCAGACATTAATCTCTGCCTTCTAGTCCATCATCTTTCATAACTCTTCTGATTCTCACATTTTAAGTGACCTGTCTCTTCAGACTATAGGACTTCTTTGTTCCTTGTCTCTGTTAGGATGCAAGGACTATATTGAGCATTTTTCCTCTCTGTACCAGATCCAAGCTTTGAGTTATGAGACTGAAGAGTAATACAAATAATAAATAATGACATAGATTGTATTGAATTGTACTGAGGCCAGTGAATACAACAGCTTTCACTTACTCAGAGTATGTGTAGAAGTGAGCAATTGTAACAACTGAAAATGAAGAAGCGATACCCAAAATAGAGTCCTACAACAAAATCAGAGGTGATAACAGATACAGACCAAGGAACTTTCCCAGAAACTAATCAAAGAGACATGCACATATCTGTATCTGTGTAGATGTATTGGGTTTATGTGGCAAGGTTTTGCTAGCAGGAATGCTGCAGGGGTGGTTTCTGTGAGAAGACGCCAGAAGCTTCCCCCATGTCTGATAGATCCAATGCTAGCCACCTCCAAGAGAGACTTGCCACTGGCCAAATCCATCAGTGACAGAGGTGACTACATAATAAAGAAAGGGCAAAAAACGCTGCAAAACAGCAGCCAAAGAGGGGAATAAGAATATGTGAAACAGCTCTGCAGACACCAAGGTCAGTCAAGAAGGAGGAGGAGAAGGTGCTCCAGATGCTAAAGCTGAGATTCCCCTGCAGCCCACAGTGAAGAGCATGGTGAGTCAGGCTGTCCCCCTGCAGCCCATGGAGGTTAATGGTGGAGCAGAGATCCACCTGCAGCCCGTGGCGGACCCCACAACAGACCAGGTGAATGCCCGAAGGAGACTGGGAGACTGTGACTCTGTGGGAAACCTGCCCTGGAGCATGCTCCTCGCAGGACCTGTAGACCCATGGAGAGAGGAGCCCACGCTGAAGCAGGTTTGCTGGCAGAACTTATGACCCCATGGGGGACCTGTGCTGGAGCAGTCTGTTCCTGAAAGACTACACCCTATGGAAGGGACCCACGCTGGAATAGTTCATGAAGAACTGTAGCCCATGGGAAGGACCCACATTGGAGAAGTTCATGGAGGACTGTCTGCTGTGGGAGGGACCCCACGCTGGAGCAGAGGAATAGTGTGAGGAGGAAGGAGCAGCAGAGATGTGTGAGGAATTTATCACAACCTGCTGATGATAAGGAGAATGTAGAGAAAATCAGGAGTAAAGCTGAGCCCTGGAAGAAGGTAGAGGTGGGGGTAAGGTGTTTTAAGATTTGTTTTTCTTTCTTATCATCTTACTGTCTTACTAATTAACAATAAATTAAATTAGTTTACCCAAGTCAAGTCTGGTTTGCCCATGATGGTAACTGGTGAGTGATTTCCCTGTACTTATCTTGACGCATGGGCCTTTCATTGTATTTTCTCCCTTGTCCATTTGAGGAGGGGAGTGATAGAGCAGCTTGGTGGCACGTGATGGCCAGCCAGGGTCAACCCACCACAGTAGGGGAAAAAAAAAAAAAGAAAAACAATATAGAAATAGAAACAAAGAAAGAAGGCAGAAGAAAAAGACAAGAAGAAAGAAAATAGAAAAAGTACAGCGACTTCAGGCCTAAGAGAGTGAAAGCTCTTGGGGAAAATCTAGTTGAAAAGAGAGTTGAGACTTTAAGAAGAGGAAATGTTTCTTCTTGTTTGAATCTTGAATATTCTGGAAAATAAATGAGGTTGAAGTGATTAAATACTTGTTTTCAGTAACAGTTTTACCTCCTAACATGTAGGACTCTTAACAATGAGCAAAAGAGAGAAATAATGGCATGAAAAATACGTCACTGCATTTCAGCATTTACCCTGTGCTGTAACTGCAATGAGAAGGTCTGTGGAAGTAAATATTTTCTCAGTTGTTTAAATGGCTTTCTGTCTGATGCTAAATTTTCTCTGAAAGCTTTAGAAAAAAAATATTTTTTTTTCATTCTCATAGGGGAAAATCTTATTAAGGGTTCATCCCCAAGGAGCAAATCTTGCAAATTATTTTTGGCAAGTACACCCATTACAACAATGAAAAGGAAAGAGGACAGTGTCCAGCTGTGTGACTAAAAACCAGCCACTGTAAACACAAAGGAATGTTGGAACCCCAGTAACCTAATCAAAGCAAATAGACCCCCTGGACTAGCTTCTCCCAGGGCTCTCTCAGGAGAGCCATCAGTCAGATTAGGCAACTTCTAACAAAAAATATGACAGAAGAAAATCTTCAAATTATGAACAACTTTACAGAACACAAAGTCTGATGAATCAGCAAGAGCAGACCAAAGGTAGTCAGATTTTCAAATAGCCGTAGTTATGGGTTATTATGTTGTGCCTGTAACAGTTAGTTGCTAAGGGTGCAACTACCTGGCTTCCGACTCATAAATACTAGTAGAAGGCTGAGTTCTACATGAGGTCTCATTCTCTTTCCCTACTGGGATCATAGTCTGACTCCAATTCTATCAGCTTTCCCTGCATTTCCTTTATCAATGTGTGTACTTACAATCCTCTGTTACAGTGTCCTTATGCTCTCTAGTCTATTTTGCAAAGTATGATCCAATATCTCAATGGCATCTGTATGAGTGGATCAACCACCCTGAGGCTGAACAGTAATTGTTACACTACATCTAGAGCACTTTCCAGTTTTGGGCTCCTTTATGCTAAAAAGACTTTGGCATACTGGACTCTGTCCAACTGAGGCCACCATAATTGTTAGGGGACTGGAGCACATGGCATCCAAGGAGACACTGAAAGCTGGGCTTACTCATTTTTAAAAAGAGAAAGATAACCATGGGGGGTTGATCCTCTTGTCTTAACTACCTAACAGGAGATCTAGAGAAGACAGAATCAGACTTTTCAGGAGGTGCATAGTGATAAAAAAAGAGGCAAATAACAAGTTGGAGCACAAGAAATTCCAGATGACAGGGAAAAAAAGTCCCCATGACATTGGAAGAGACACATACAGGCTGTGGAATCTTTGTCCTTGGAGATATCCAAAAGTCAACCTGGCAAAATAACCTGCCTGAAGACTGTCCCTGCTTTGAGGACTACACAACCTCCAAAGGTCCCTTCCAATTTATATGACTCTATGAATGGACAGGATTTCAGAGAATGAGATCCAAGCGTAGGACAGGAGTTGCAGTAACCCTTCAAGTACCCAACCAGCTACTAAAATACTAGCACTGCTTTGGGAACACTGATATTTTGTTCAACAATTTACACCTACGTAATGATCATGGTAGGCTCGGGGCTGGATGGATTATGACCAGATAGTTCAGCTAATCATAATCAACCCTCCTACTCCCTGTGCAGCACTTTGCTTTCTTCTATCAACCTCTCAGCACTCGGCAGCCACTCAGCTGTTCACATATTCACAAGGCCTGTCTAAAAAGGCCTTTCCTTTGACTACAGCCTTAAATGCCACTGCAGTATAAATGTCACCACTTCTAATGCTACCCACAATACTATCCACTACTGAGCTGCTTTTTTACTCTGTTGCTCTTTTCCTTTTTTCTGCCCTGCTTCTGGCTCTGGACCAACTCCTTCTTTAAAACTCATTTTGAAATGTTCAACTTGAGAACACTATTCATTTAACTGCTAACAGCAAGTTCATACCTTCAAAAGCACTGCTGCAGAGCACAGAAACTCACTAACATTCCTTGATGAAATGCCTCCCAGTTTTTAAAATTACTCAAGAGAAAAACTATGTTGGCTCTTTTTCTCCTCTGTCCCCAATGATTGAGCCACACAAATATGTAGCTAGATGTGTGAAAAGCCATTCTGTAAACAAAATTATTTAAGTAAAATGAAACCCATTGCTTTGGTTCAGTACAAATCCTGGACCTATCCTGTGGGACAGGTTGAATTTAACCTTGGCTTAAGCTTGTGTGAAAGAAGACAACCCTTATTTGCAGTCTGAGATGCTGTCATGAATTCTATGGAAGAATGATACCCCTGAACATGCAACATGGACTGATATACAGTATGCATCACCAACAGAGAAGATTTCAGGGAAAGATGTACAGGAGCTGGAAGTATGCAAAGATCTGTGCAAACTATTCAAGAATTAAATTGATTGCCTCTAAATTAATCAGGCCAGAGAAAGGAGACAACAGGCTGGCAACTGAACATTTCTTAGAGGGGATGCAAATTTCACAGAAAGGTTGGAGTGCAGTGTAAGATAATTCATAACAGTGAGACAAGCTATTCCACTGGACTGTAAAATTGAAAAAGCTGAAGAAGTGTCTCAAAACTTAATGCAATGAGTTCTTGGTAGCTCAGAAAGACTGATAACAAGAGAAAGGATCCAGTAGTTAAAAAAAAAAAAAAGATTCTTGTAACCTTCTTCACACTAAAAAGTCCTGTTCACAGTATTGCCACTGTGGCTCTAAGTCAGAATTCCTTGTGGAATGATGGGAAGGATTTTGAAAGCCTTTTCTGATACCTCCTTTCTGGGGATGATTGATTCATGTCTGGTGTCATACCCAGTATGACTTGGTTCTAGCTGAAATGACCGAAAAAAAAAAAAATTCTGTGATAATTTACATTGTTTCTCCTTTTCTTATTCCCTTAGGAAGCCGCATAATCTAGTAACAAAGCAAAGGTACCGTCTCCCTGTTGCAGAGTGTATACGGGCTGATCATTCTTGTTCCCCTCCAAAAGGACCTCTACAGCGAATGGTTTCCCACCCCCATGTATCACCTGAAGGGGAAATAAAATTTGGAACTAGCCCCAGCATCTGCCTCGCAGGCTGCAATGCCATCTCCTCCAGCAGAAGGAGTTCCTTCTGGTGAAGAGAGAACTTAGCCTAACATGAGAAAGCAGATTTGGAATAAATCAAAGCTTCAGGAAAGGAGAGAGTGACTGTTTCTGGAGGCTGCTGTTCTCCTGACAGGTATGGAAGAGTATCAGAATATTTGGCATGAATCGATGACCTCTACACTGGGTGGTTGGAGAAGCTCATACTGCTGCCGGTTCATTAGCAGCACAGAAGAGAAGAGCCTTTTCCTCAGTGATTGCAGTTTTCACTAGATGGAGAAAGAGTTTCTGCTCTTTAAAATTGCTTATTCCTGAAGTATTTCTAATTATAAAAGCCTGCAAAGGAAATTACAATTCTGTTATTTTTTTTTCACCATGTGAGCACAGAATGAAATTATTCCCTTAATGCATTAATGTGATATCTGCAAATAAATGCGAGATAAGATCTGGGACAAAAGTAATGCTGCCTAAAAATCTGTGTGACTCTGATGGGGAAATTGGGCAGACTAACAAAAAAAAAGTAATTTGATTCAGATACTAGAGCTAAGCCAATGTGGTTTTTATTCCTTTTTCTTTTTCCTTCTTTCTCCCTCCTGAGAATAGTTTATTCATTATAAAATGGGGTTCGGCCAGAACCATATGTTATTAAGTAAAAATCCCTCATGTCTAGGTAAGTGTTTTACTTACTAAGCTATTACGTAAAAAGTTGGTAATACAAATATTGCTGTTACTTTCCTGAAAGGAAGGAAATGGTGTATTATCCATATTTAAAAGGATGATAGTTGCCTGGGCCCAGAGACATTACAGGATACATTCAGTTTCCCTGAGATACAGTGAAACATTCAAGAAATCTAACATTCAGGGCACAAGTGGGATTGCAAACACATTTTTCTCCTCTGTGTTGCACCTCCCTCAGCTCTGTGAATTCATCTCAGGGAGAGAGAGATGCTCAGTGGTGTAAGAACGTCCCAGATCCATCTCTGCAGGTCTGGCTCAGACAAGACACTCAAGGTCACAGAGAAAGCCTGCAAAAAAGACGGGCTTATCATCTGCAAGAAGGACTTCAGAAGTACCACACCGGACTTGTTAAGATATTAAGACGTAGGAGTCACTTTCAGCTTCTTTCTGACCCATAACTATTTGAAATGCAGTTCTTGTGTCTCTTTGTCTCTACTAAGGATGTTTGCAGTGCTATAACTACAAGAATTAAGGATCCATTTAACCCTCTGTGCTAGGAACCTAGTGTCTCAACTCCAACCTCTTTAATAGCACACATGCAAGAGATGTCACCGACTTAGGCAGTGATTCCTTGGAGGGCAGGTTGCAAACCTACTTTTCTACTAGAGTAGGGAGAAATTTAGTGCAGTATGGCATGGGCTAAGGTACTCTCATTTTACGGTTTTATAGACAGGTTTTACTCTGAGTTTTACTTCCTTTCCAGGTAAAAATAATGCTTCCCATTGGTGCTTGGACATGGCCTGGCTCTCCAAATGACCAGGATTAATGAACCCCTGTAGAAGTTAACAATGACTACCGGGGCATGACTGGTTTCTGCCACATTTTAAATTAAATGTTAGGAGATAACTGTGAATAGCAGCAACATGGTTTCTCCTGGCTATACAAAACTCAATGACCATTAACGCTATTGATTACATGAGAAGACGTTTTTAAAAAGTTTGCTAATTGTCCCCTTTTCCTAAAGCTCTAATCACTGCTGGCCCTCTCACTACTGCCACTTTGACTGCAGTCAGCAGCCTGTTAACACAGGCACAAGCTGCAGAAGAGAAACTGAAAATACTAACTTATTTTAACAGCACAGTACTCCTTACATAAATAAATACTTTTCATTTATATCTTCAAAAGTTTCTACTACTTGTCTGTAGTTTCTGTATTTGAAGTCAGGCAGTAAATTATAAATGCAACTTCAGATACAAAATGCATTGCCCACAATGATTTGATAGAGACACACTTTGATGGCTGCATCCGATTAAGCCTGAGGGTTTTGTCCACCTTTTGAAAAGCAAAGTGATACAGAAGTAACTAACCTAGGAAAGACACATCAGCAAATCCACTGGCACACAGTGCCATGAAAACTGAGTGCAAAGCAAGGTGCAGATCAGATGAGAGTTAGCCCTGTGCTGAAGTCAGCTAACCCTGGTTCTCAGACACATACCACCAGTTTATCTGTCCCATGGGAGCTAAGTCAGGGTTTTATTAACCCAGGCTTCCCCACAATACCAGCTTCATGGTCAGCATGGACCAAGCTGAGGAGTCTGCTTGTAGCCTCTGCCTTGCTGACATACTTTGGAAGAGGCCAAGGAGCTTTCCAACCTATTGCAGTCAGAGGTCCACCTCCCTCCAGAAAATCTATCTCCAGATTTACAAAAGAGAATGGGGAACAGAAGACAACACCCTGATATCATAAAAGGATTACAGAAAAACAGAATAGGAGGGAAGAAACTCCTTCTTCCTCAACATTTTCTAAAGAAATTGGACTATTTCTCACCTAAATGTTTCTCAAACAGTGTCAGAACTCTGAGCTCAAGAGAAGTCAGTGAAACAGAGCTCTGCACTTAATGGAAAAGCCATTTTGACTGAGTAAGTATATTTCCATTAAAAAAAAAATCTATTACAGAAATTGATTATAGTCTTCATCCTTGAGCATATAAGTATAAAGGAGATAAAGAATGTAAGCCATTCATCATTTGTTTACACATGCAGCCTCCTCAAAGGTCTAATTGTGCTTTAATGATAACAAATAAATATTCAGTAATGGCTCATTTACACTGGCCCTGGCAGAAGGCAGCAGTGACTAACAACGCTTTAACAAAATGTCACACACAGCTTTTCCTTCAAAACATAGAATCGTACATACATAGGATCGTTTAAGTTGGAAGAGACCATGAAGATCATGGAGTCCAACCATTAACCTAACCCAGCCAAGTCCTCCACTAAACCATGTCTCTAAGCACCACATCTACACGACTTTTAAATATCTCCAGGAATTGTGACTCAACCACTTCCCTGGGCAGCCTGTTCCAATGTTTGACGACCTTTTTGGTGAAGAAATTGCTCCTAATATCTAATCTAAACCTCCACTGGTGCAACTTGAGATCATTTCCTCTTGTCCTATCACTTGTTACTTGGCAGAAGAGACCAACACCCACCTCACTACAACCTCCTTTCAGGTAGTTGTAGAGAGCGGTAAAGTCTCCCTTCAGCCTCCTTTTCTCCAGGCTGAACAACCCCAGTTCCCTCAGCTGCTCGTCATAAGACTTGTGCTCCAGACTCTTCACCAGTTTTATTGCTCTTCTCTGGACACACTCCAGCACCTCAATGTCTTTCTTGTAGTGAGGGGCCCAAAACTGAACACAGTATTCGAGGTACAACCTCACCAGCGCTGAGCACAGGGAGATGATCACTTCCCTAGTGATGCTGGCCACACTATTGCTGATACAAGCCAGGATGCTGTTGGCCTTCTTGACCACCTGAGCACGCTGCTGGCTCATATTCAGCCAGGTGTCGACCAATGCTCCCAGGTCCTTTTCCACCAGGCAGCTTTCCAGCCACTCTTCCCCAAGTCTGTAGCCTTGCATGGAGTTGTTGTGACTCAAGTGCAGGACCTGACATTTAGCCATGTTGAACCTCATACAATTGGCCTCAGCCCATTGATTCAGCCTGTTCAGATCCCTCTGTAGAGCCTTCCTACCCTCAAGCAGATCAGCACTTCTGGCAAAGTTGGTGTCATCTGCAAACTTACTAAGGGGGCACTCTATCCCCTCATCCAGATCATTGATAAAGATATTAAGCAGAACTGGCCCCAGTACTGAGCTCCAGAGAACATCACTTGTGAACAGCTGCCAACTGCATTTAACTCCAATCACCACAACTCTTTAGGCCCAGCCATCCAGCCAGTTTTTTACCCAGTGAAGCGCTATGCCCATCTAAGCCATGAGCAGCTGGTTTCTCCAGGAGAATGCTGTGGGAAATGGTGTCAAAGGCTTTACTAAAGTCTAGGTAGACAACATCCATAGCTTTTCCCTCATCTACTAAACCAGTCAGCTTGTCATAAAAGGAGATCAGGTTAGTCAAGCAGGGCCTGCCTTAACTAAACCCATGCTGACTGGGCCTGATCACCTGACTGTCCTGTACGTGCTGCGTGCTGGTACTCAAGACCATCTGCTCCATAAACTTCCCTGGCACTGAGGTCAGACTGACAAGCCTGTAGTTCTCCATATCTTCCTTCCGGTCCTTCTTGTAGACGAGTGTCACAGCTGCTGACTTCCAGTCAGCTGGGACCTCCCCAGTTAGCCAGGACTGCTGATAAATGATGGAAAGCACTTGGCAAGCACTCCCATCAGCTCTCTCAGTACCCTTAGGTGGATCCCATTTGGACCCACAGACCTTTGTGTGCCTAGGTGGTGTAGCAGGTCATTAATCATCTCCCCTTGGATAATGGGGGCTTCATTCTGCTCCCCGTCCCTGTCTTCCAGCTCAGGGGGCTGGGCACTTGGAGAACAACTGGTCTTATTATGAGAGTCTGAGGCAAAGAAGGCATTAAGTACATCAGTCTTTTCCTCAGCCTTTGTCACTATGTTCCTGTCGTGGTTTTTGGACTGAGGGTCGAGACAAGAACCGAGCGGGAGCACCCACCAAACATGGTCTCGGGCAAAACATGACTCAGCCTTTCTTCATAAAAACAGAACAATTTATTAACAGTTACTTAACAGGAGACAAGGGAACGAAACCGGTTACTTGAGAGGAGAAAAGAGAAAACAAGGCCAGATCTTAAAACAACACCTCCCCACCCCCTATTTTCCTTTCGTTCCTGGCTCTGCCTTCCCCCCAGCGGCGCAGGGAGACAGGGAATGGGGGAGTACAGGTCAGTTCATCCATGTTGTTCACTGCCGCTCCTTTCTTAAAGGAGGAGGAGTCTTTACACCATTTTTCCCTTGCTTCGGTGGATCCCCTACTCACAAAGAAAAAAGTCCCCAAACTTTTCCAAAGTAAGTCCTGCCCGCAGGATTGCAATCCTCCCCATGGATCGCACCAGTTCGGGCTTTACCAGTCTCGGCCTCTTAGGGAGCTGCTGCCACTCGCGTCGGCGTGGGTCGTCCCACGGTCTCCAGATGCCTCCACGACCTCGTCGTGCATTCCATGCCCCATTATCAACAGTACCTGGTTGCGCATCCCCTGCTCCATGACCTCTCCTGGGCTCAGGCATCTCCTTCTCGACGTGGGTTCCTCCACGGGCCACGAGTGGGTCGCTGATCCGCCGAGTACACCCTGGCTGCAGGGGGGCCGCCTGCCATCTCACACCGATTTGCAAGGGAAGCCTCAGCTCCAGCACACCTCCTCCTGCTCCATCTTTGCTGACCCGGTCGTTGTGGTCGTCTTCTCTTAGATATTAATCCTCTCTGGGGAAGCTCGGCCCGGTGGGCACCCCGGGAGTGGGGCGCTTACCGAGTCCCCCATGCGGCTCCCCCGGCGCCATCTTGAGCACATGGCGCCGGCCCAGGCCCGGGCAACCGCCCGGCCGGGAGCCGGGAGCGAGGGCAGCGCCCTCCTGCTCTCTCCTCGCTCCTGAGCAAAAAGCCCCTTCCCGCCCCTTTGTCTCAACTTAAATAGGGCAATTCGCAGAGGCGCCAATTTGGCTCAGCCTCCCCCGGGGGGGGATGGGACTCAGATCTGGTGGCACAGGGAGCAAATCCCCTCCCCTGCCACCAGAACACCCCCCCACACATCAAACTATCACAGTTCCTCCCACATCCAATAAAGGATGGAGATTCTTCTTAGCCCTCCTTTTGTTGCTAATTTATTTTTAGAAATATTTTTCATTGTCTTTTACAGCAGTAGCCAGATTAAGTTCTAGTTGGGCTTTGACCCTTCTAATTTTCTCCCTGCACAACCTCACAACACCTTTGTAGTCATTCTGAGTGGCTTACCCCTTCTTCCAGAGATCATAAGCTCTCATTTTTTTTCCTGAGATCCAGCCAAAGTTCTCTGTTCAGCCAGGCCGGTCTCCTTCCCCACCAGCTCATCTTTCAGCACATAGGGGCGGCCTGCTCCTGTGTCTTTAGGGTTTCCTTCTTGAACAATGTCCAGCCTTCTTCACTCCTTTACCCTTCAGGACTGCCTTCCAAAGCACTCTGTCCACCAGGCTCCTAAACAGGCCAAAGTCTGCCCTCCAGAAGTCCAAGATAGCAGTTCTGCTGACCCCCCTCCTTACTTCTCCGAGAATTGAAATCTCTATCATTTCATGATCCCTATGCCCAAGACGGCCTCCAGTCATCACATCACCCACAAGTTCTTCTCTGTTCACAAACGGGTCCAGCAGGGCACCTTCCGTAGTTGGCTCACACACCAGCTGTGTCAGGAAGTTATCTTCCACACACTTCAGGAACTTCCTGGACTGTTTCCTCTTTGCTGTATTATATTTCCGACAGACATCTGGTAACTTGAAGTCCCCCATGAGAATAAGGGCTAGCAATTGTGAGACTTCTTCCAGCTGCTTATAGAATATTTCGTCTGCATCTTCATCCTAGTTGGTCTATAACAAGGTGGTATCTGCCTTGTTGGCCTTCCCCCTGGTTCTTACCTATAAACACTCAACCCTAACACCACCATTATGAAGCTCTAGACAATCAAAACACTCCCTATCACACAGAGCTACCCCACCACCTCTCCTTCCATGCCTACCCCTTCTGAAGAGCTTATAGTCATCCATTGTGCAAGTCATCCCACCATGTTTCCATGATGGCAGCTATATCACAATTTTCCTGCTGCACAATGTCTTCCAGCTCCTCCTGTTTGTTGCCCGTGCTGTGTGCATTGGTGTAGATGCTCTTCGGTTGAGCTGTTGATCCCACCACCTTTTGGGGAGGAGAAGCCCTAATTCCTACGTGACCATTCTCAGGTGCTTTCGTGGTTTCTAACACACCAATAACCCTTGAGTCTTTGCTGCTGCATGGATCTCCATCCCATCTCCACTGAGATGGTAGACCAAAGGACTTTGCTAGCACACCATCCCTCAAACACTGGCATGCTGAAGTCTGGGCAGTGAGGTTTATCTTACCTAAATATATAATATAGATTTCTAATATAGATTTCTAATATAGATTTCCAATACAGATTTCCAGCCAGATATGTTAGGTTCCACTTACAATCTACAGCGAGAAACACTCTTTCATATCATGATTCATCAAGTCTATTTTAGTCATCTGCTTTAGTATGAGCTACATCACTACAACAGGGTTCATTTCTCCCTGTGGCATATAGGGACAGTCTCACAGGACCAGCCAGATCTGGATATCTAAGTATGGTCAAATGAATTCCACTCTCCCAGTCTTTGCATTGACTTAGCAGGCTCTGAATGAGATGTCAGCAATATGTTCTAGCAGGGTTAAACAGGTTTGGAGACTGCAGTCCAGAAAATACACGCTGCATTGCAGTATCTGTATCTTCCAGTACCTGAAGAGGGCCTACAAGAAACCTGGAGAGGGACTTTTTACAAGGGCATGTAGTGATAGGACAAGGCACAATGGCTTTAAACCGAAAGAGGCGAGATTTAGATTAGATCTAAGAAATTCTTCACTGTGAGGATGGTGTGGTGCTTGAACAGGTTGCCCAAAGGAGTTGTGGCCGCCCCATCTCTGGAGGAGTTCAAGGCCAGGTTGGATGAGGCTTTGAACAACCGGATGTAGTGGAGGGTTTCCCTGTCCATGGCAGAGGGGTTGGAACTAGATGATCTTTGAGGTCCCTTCCAACCCTAACCATTCTATGATTCGATTCTATGATTCTATGATTCTATTTCACTCTTGAAATAAGCAGTGTCCTCTAGCCAAACCACAAGCCGTTTTTCTGGAAGACATTCTTTCCTTATTGCACTCTTTATAATAGTATCAAATTCACTGCTGGTTTTGACATGCTACATTTTTCCTGACCTTTCCATTTTCTTTTGTTTTTCTCATTTCACTTTGCCTCCTCATCCTCCTTCTCAGTGTTTCCCGCTACCTTTTTCAGAGTCTTATCTTCATTGTCATCATGTTTTCTGTTCCCCTTTTCATATTGATTTTATGCAAAATCATTATTTATTGATTGATTTTATCAACAATCCATCTTTTTAAAACATTTCTTTAACTCATAATTTTCAAAAGCTTTAGAATAGAAAACCATATCTATTCTTGCTCTGCAAAACACTTATTAAATGTATTAATATAAGTTATATTTCTAAACAATGTAATAGATAAATATACACTTATAGCAGAAAACTCTTCACATTCAGAATATTTCCCATGTAAAAGTAAAACCTTTCTGAAAACTCCACACTCCTAAGGGAAAATAAATTATTATCCCTTATCAGTTCTATCACTTATCTATTATTTCCTGACACATGTTCACACTTCCCTCAATTATTTTCGTAATACAGCTCAGCTCAGCCACTCAGAGCTCTTAGGAATCAAACCCACCTTGTTTAGTCTCTCTCCTGTTTAAGGAACAGAGATTCAACTGAAGAACCAGTCTCAAAAATAGCTTTGCATATCAGCCCTAAACACAACTAATAAAAGTCCATCTGGCATCCTAATTGTTCCTTACCTCTTATCTAATGCTTGCAAACCAGCTGTAAGACTTTGTAAAACTTGGAAATATGTTTCATCTCCAGTGGGGTTAAAAGCAATTACTAGTTTTCTGTATGCAGTACAGAATGCAGGACAAGATTGTTCCTGGCTCACTGAGGGGACTTGGACACAGGGTCTCTGGGGAGCTCTCCACACCACACAGTCGAAGACCCCCAAGCTAATTTTAGAGGTTCGCAAGCAAGTCAGCAGAGCTGTACTGCTTCTGGGATAAATGCAGACATGGCGTTTTGCCATGAAGATACGGAGCTCACTCAGTGCCAGCTCAGCTCTCTCTAACCAGCAAGCTGTACTGTACGCTACAAAACATAGCCCTAAGCTGTGGCCTTTGCACTAACGCGATAAGAGCAGAGAACATCATACATTTCCTGCAGCCTGTATTTTCAAAAATGTTAGAACAATATCTCAAGAGCTCTTTTAGGTCATTGTTAAAGAGGATCAAGGGCCTTATTATCATCTGCGCATTTATGTACTTGGAGCCTGATATAGAAAAGAACCCAAGTGCCTGCATCCAGCACTGAGCATCTGACAAAATCCTCTCTTAGCAACTGCCTTCCCCTGTTGCTGGCTACAGCCTCCTTCAGCTCGTTTTCAGTGTGTGGATATGCAAAACCCAAGAGAAATACTGAGATCTCATCTTGTATAAGCCCAAGCTCTCATCCAAGCCCAGACAGGCAGTTTAGCCTTCTTACCCAAGGGATCTTTTTCCTGTGGGCATTCTCCAAGCACACCTACCCAACAAAGCCAGATCATCCTCATCCAAAACCCTCCAGGAGAATGCCCTTCATTTCATACAACTGCCCAGAAACAGTGCAGGGAGCTGACACGAGGAAGGCTTGTTCATAAATCTCCCACCTGATTTTCAAAACACACCTCATTACCCGTTTGAGCATCCGTGCAATCCAGGCGAGAATACTTTGAGGTCAGACCCTGAGTGTTCGCTTCTCTTGCTAGTCTGCTTTACCTGAAACATTGCCATAGAATCATAGCATGATTTGGGTTGGAAGGGACCTCAAAGATCATCTAGTTGCAGCCCCCCTGCCATGGGAAGGGTTACCTTCCACTAGATCAGATTGCTCAAAGCCTCATCCAACCTGGCCTTGAACACTTCCAGGGATGGGGCATCCACAACTTCTCTGGGTAACCTGTTCCACTGCCTCACCACCCTCAATGTAAAGAATTTCTTCCTTACATCCAACCTAAATCTCACTTCTTTCAGTTTAAAGCCATTGCCCCTTGTCTTATCACTACACACCCTTGTTAAAAGTCCCCCTCCAGCTTTCCTGTAGGCCCCCTTAAAGTACTGGAAGGCTGCTACAAGATCATCCCAGAGCCTTCTCTTCTCCAGGCTGAACAGCCTCAACTCTCTCAGCCTGTCTTCAGAGGAGAGGTGCTCCAGCCCTCGCATCATCTTCGTGGCCTTCCTCTGGACCTGCTCCAGCAGCTCCATGTCCTTCTTGTGCTGGGGACTCCAGAGCTGAATGCAGTATTCCAGGTGGGGTCTCACGAGAGCAGAGGGGCAGAATCACCTCCCTCGACCTGCTGGCCACGCTCCTTTTGATGCAGCCCAGGATACGGATGGCTTTCTGGGCTGCCAGCGCACATTGCCGGCTCATGTTGAGCTTCTCATCCACCAGCACTCCCAAGTCCCTTTCTTCAGGACTGCTCTCAATCCATTCTCCACACAGCCTGTACTTGTGCTTGGCATTGCCCTGACCCATGTGCAGGACCTTGCACTTGGCCTTGTTGAACTTCATGAGGTTTGCACAGGCCCACCTCTCCAGCCTGTCAAGGTCCCTCTGGATGTCCTCCCTTCCCTCCAGCATGTCCACAACACCACACAGCTTGGTGTCATCTGCAAACTTGCTGAGGGTGCACTCGATCCCACTGGATTACCTGTTCTCAACAGTGCCTACAGCCACTTCTGGGCAAGTGCCAGCTGCAAATTCAAAGTGTCTCTTTACGCCATTGAACAAGGTGATTAAAGTGATGAAAATATTTCAGTTTGTTGCTGCCTTCTTAATACCAACAGCTGTCTATTCACCCTATAATAACATAAGGTAGGCCATGCTTTCCTCTGCAATAAGAGAGTGCCAAAACCCTTTCTGAAGCTAAAATATCTAGTAATAATAGTTTCCTTCTTTTTGACTAGGCCAATTACACTGAAGGAAAGGGAATTAGCTTGTCTTAACACAAATTGCTATTGACAAAACTGTGCTAGTTCTCTCTTATCTCCCTTCTCTCCTCAGAGATTTACAAATTTATTGTTTAATCATTTCTACTGGTGTCTTTCAGGATTTGAAATAAGGCTGACTAGGTCATTATTTCCCAGGCCCTCTTTTTTCTTTCATTTTTTAAAGACAAGAGGTATACTTGTCTTTTTCCAGTACTCATCCGTCCCTCATGGCTTCTCCAAGTTTATACATAAATGTTCTGAGATTGCTTCAGCAGTCAGTAAACAACAGATTTTACCAGATTAATTTGTCTGACATTTATTACAGATGAATTTATTATGTTTAACCTGTCTCATTACCAATGGTCCTGCTCTTTTTCTAGTATGGGTTCTTTTCTGAACTTCACTTTGTTGATGGTGTTAAGGATTTAGTTGTAATTCATTTTTTTCTTGAAAACTGAAGCAAATGAGGCTTGAATGTTTCAACCTCCATAGTGTTTTTTTTCACATTTGGGTCATCTATTTAAAGCTAGTGAGCCTCTGCTTTTGACCCTTCCTATCAGTCTTACTTCTAATTTGCCTTATTTTGATTAAGGCTTTTAGGGAAAGGGATGACTGAATCAGAGCAACAGCAGCATCAGTTATTTATTATAAGGTGCCATTGGACATTCAATCTCTCATTGCCAATCGGGCACTCCATTTGTACTTGTAACCTCACTGGAGCTGATGTCATTTGCCAACACCTCCATCCTGGGCAAGATCTAAGGGTTAACTCTGCACTTGCCTTATAACAGCCTTTTAAAGTATGGAGAGATGAATGGAGAGATAGATTAAAAATCTATCTTTTAGTCTCTGAATGAGTCCAGAATCCCAAAGGATTCCACTGCTTAATATTAAAATAATAGTTTCATATGGTTTAGGGTTTCGCAGTAAAACATTGCAGTGTCACCAGTGCTAATATATCACTGAGATGCTCAGATTCCCCGAAAGATACACATGATGTAAAAAGCTGAGACAAATAGTAAAAGTAATGCATATCCTTTTCAAGGGAAAATGGGCTGCTTTCTCTCAAGAATGGGCAGTGGTTGCTCACAGTGAGAAATCATTGCTCACTAGAAATAAATAACTTAGAAATTCTATATATTTAGCTTTTGTTCAATTTCTTTCTAAAGATTAGAGATGTTGCCAGGACATCAATAGACTAGAATTAAAATAACATCAGAAAGAAGATAAAATATGTAGCAGAAGTAGCATTCTGGTACAGAGGTGATTCCATACATCTGGTATTCAGTCTGGGGACCACAACCTGGGTTTTTCTGAAAACTGTCCGGAGCAATAAATAAAAGTAATTTTGCTTGCGGAACCTGCTGCTGTACCTTGGAAGGAGAATCTGGATTTTCCAGTAGCAGATGGCCCTTCCACAGCTTCATAGTTTCGTAGTGAATCTTTGACCTTTTTGAAGTTGTTTCAATAACCCAGTTAAATCCGAAGCAGAAAAAATCCAAGGTTCATGAAGAAGTTTAATCCCTCCTAATAACCCAATCTTCTGACTTGTACAGTCCAGCTGTTGCTTTTAGTTTCAATAACAAGGTAGCAATCTTTTACCATCCAACTTTTTTTTTTTTTTTCCCAAGGACTTTATAGGAGCGATGTAACCATTGCTCCTTTGCTGCAAAGGACCTGAAATACAAGCATGCTGGAGCTACTCTTCCTTTCCACCTACGCAACGTATGTTCTTGAGTGCTGATCTAACTGATGCGGTTCCACAAGCCATTGTTGACTTTTCTCTAAGACTGCTGGCTCCCATCTTGGACTAGTCCTCTCCTCCAGAGAGGAAACATTGAGCTATCTTTGAAGATAGTCATCTTCAAGTCAGTGAAAACAGTCTAAAACAGGCATGTAGCACCTTTTTCCCTCCTCTACTTGACAAATAGAGAAAACAAGTGGGGAAAGACATTTGGAGGGTATCATCTTATATTCTAAGGCATGGAGGAGTAAGATAAGTGAGATTAATTCCTCATCTCCTATGCTTTCATTTTCCCTCATCAATAGCTGTAAAATAGGCCTGGGTATCTTGCTCAAACTTGATAGTTATTTTCAGACAGCCAGCGTTAAGTGGAGTGAATGCCAAACCTCTAGCAGTCCCCAGAGTCAAAAGCAGTCTTTCTGTTGACTTCTGCTAACAACTGATTGGCAAATCTTGCAATAATTTGCCACTTTCAGAAGAAAGTTTATGGGTAGTGTTAGGAATTACAGCAGTAGTTAGGATAACTCATGTACCACAGGAGCTGTTCAATATCTTGCAGGAATGGCTCAGTACAAGAGCGCAGCAATAACAGGGGATGGCAGCTATTGACTTGCTCTTCTGACTTGACTGTTCTCCCACTTTGTTCTGTCAGTACAAAACTCTTGGAATCATAAATTTAAATGTATTTATTTCTTCATTTTTACATTGAATAATTAAACGTTCCTTTCCAACTCATCATTAAAGGCCTTCAGTCTAAGGCATATACATGTGATCAAAATTGTATCACTCTAGGCACTTGGCTGTTGTGTAAAAAGCTTTGTATCGTGAGCTGTGTATACTTCTTAGCTTTCCCTCTATCCCATCAGCATTGGTTAAAAGGGAAAAGCCATGGGGATATTGCTCCCCTCTGAGCTGTTGAAGCACACATGTTCATTCATTTAGTCCAGCATTTATATGTTATTTTAGTACAGCATTTATATAAACAGGCTACCAGATTAGCTCTTCTGTCTGTCAGAACTGAGGGTCTAGGAATTCCCATAGACATTTCTCAGGTTTGTACAGTGCAAAGTAGAATTGCTCTTGCCTCATTTTGTGCATATACTCACAGTTGTCTACACTGTTCTTCTATCGATGGAGAGAAACAGGCACCTCCACAGGGTTGTCTTGCCCATGGGTTGCATGATTTGTTTTCTGAGGTGCCTGTGTCTCTCGACTGACAATAAAGGGAGATTACTGGTTTATTTTTAGATGGCTGCTATTAAACAAGGTGAAAACAGCCCATAAGTGGCTTCCCTATTTCCTTTCCCACAGCTACCACATTGCCAGACTTTGTTGAACAGAATTAACTTGTCCTTGTGACAATCCCATGCGCCTGCACCTCCTTGTTCCGTTCCTAACTACTGCTGTAATTCCTAACACTAGTCTCACCGCCATGGGGGGGACATTTCCAACATCCCTTCTATGTCCCAAACAGGGGAGAAAGCTGACAACATATACACCGTGTCAACTGGTGTGCCTTCTCATACTGCTTCGACTGCATGGTCAATAATATCACTGCATAGCAGGAATGATATTTGCCTTGAAAATGGTATGCACGTGGAATCTACTTTTACTAATCATGGACTGAAGGAAAAGGCATATCTGAGATCCTGCTCAAGTTATGAGAAACTGTAAATGTCTGATCTGTATCTTTTCCATTTTTCATAAATTGAACGTTACATTTCACAAGGGAAAAATCAAGACGCATTGATGAGAGAACTGTTTGCACCAGAGTCTTATTAATAGTAACTACAGTACAAAAGCAGCAGTTCCAAGCTTTTATACAGCATCACATTTGCTTGATGCAGATAAAGAGAAATTATTCATGAAACAATGGGGAAAAAAAAGATGTAGGAGGATGAATCACATTGGAAGAATAGGAAAAAATGAAAGTGGGGACAAAGTTTCTTGAGCATGCTGTGTCATCACCAATGAGAACTAATTTGCTATATCAGTGGAATATTATTAACTCCTGCTTGGTTGGACATAATGCATGGTGGAGGAGGGAATATTTCAGTCAAATTGAATGACAGCGATTTTTGGAGAAAGAGAATGGCTCTCATTAATCTCTTTTTCAGAAGGGAACTCATTGACGTCTTTACATCTAATTCTGATTTGCCATCAATTAGTGTGCAGTTGCACAACTGGAGGCAAACTCCTCTTGCTGTTAGCACTGCACGGCCCAATTCTCTAGGACTGAAAATATGTGGACACAGGAAGAGGGAAAGTTCTCTGGACAACAGCATTACAAACTTCTAGTGAAGACATATTTTATCTGTTAATATTCTAGTTAATGATACATATTTTTCTTTTTTTTCTCCCAAATTCTTATGATTATATTATCCAGATTAATCTTGCTTTGAAAGAGATATAAGGAATGTTTTAGAAAAGTCTCTACTTCAGGGATACCAGCCTTTGCTAAATTAGAACTGACTATTCTAGGATTCCTAGATTTATAAAAGGGGGGTTGGCTGTGCATATTACACAGGACTGACTGTCACACTGGATTTTTTTGCAGGCTTGTAGCAGAAAAAAAAACACCAGGGTCACCCAGTCTCACCCGTATTTTTTCAGGATTACATCCTCTCTCTCTCTCTTCCTAGGCAGACAACTTATTCTACGTGCAGAGATTGCAAAACATATTTATTCACGTCAAAGCTAGAAAAAAAAAATTAATATTGTGCTACAGAAGCCCAAGTTAAGGACTTAGCCCAGACACAGAATGTAACACATTTTGAGACATCTTGGATCTCATTTGCAAGTATATTGACACCTTTGTTGGTTAGATGCACAGAAGTACTAGTAATTTTTTTTAAAAATACTAAATTTCCTTCTTTTCATTGTCCATGAAATACATAGACAGCTTCACTATCTTGCAGGCATATTATGAGGAAAAATACGCTACTGAAACTCAAGATCTCAGATACAATGCTAGTGAGGCACATACAGGTAGACAGCTCCATAGACATAATCTATTTCCTCCTCTCTTCCCTTACACTATGGAAAATTATTACACTTTAGCTGTGGTTATATTACTTGTTCTAACACATAAAATATCATTTTTCATCTTTCTATACTTTGTCCTTCGCAGACTCAGGATGGGTTGTTGACTCGGATGAAATCGCTGAAATGAGGAACATGAGAAAGATCAGGTTTATGCAATGTAAACCTGACTCAAAACACAATCTATACTTTTGTACCATTTAGGCCATGTAGAAGGGCAAAAGATACACTTTGATAGCTGTGATTTTTAGTTTATACTTGTTAGGATAAGGAGTGGATATTAAATCTAATGCTTTTCCTCCCATTTTAACCAGCCATCATGGGTCTTCTGAATCCTCTTCCTCAAATTATGAATGGCGCTTAGACTTAAAAATGACCAAAAAAGGCCTTACAAACTTGAATCAATTCCAGACTAGAGATGTTTCAGTAAATGAAATCATACTTGCTTTCATGCAAGACACATCTTCTGGGAGCTTCACATTAACCTGAGAACAGAAGCTCTCTTCTTCATCTGGTATTTGTGCAATTACTTCGAAAGGTGGTTGGACATATTACCTGAGCTCAGGAGAAGGAAACCACATAGAGCCTTCTCAGCCCCTTCCAAAGAGGATAGCTGTTTCCAGCCTGTCAAGCAAAGGAGATGATTGGCACAGTTGTAAGCTAAGACAACTTTTAAGCTGCTACATCATAGAGTTTCTAAAGACAAAAGGTCTAATTTTTGTCTCTATATAAAATATTAATAATTATGCCACAGAGTTTACATTTAAGTGTTGATCCTCCTTGCCCTCAAGTCACTGTGTGGAATATACCTTATTGCCCAGAAAACCAGTCAATTAACATGGAGATCACACCATAATGAGCTAACAATAAGCCTTCCAGACCTGCTGAACTCTGGCCTTCTAATCAAGGGGAACATTTCAAAGGTGCTCCCATGCTTTGTGCTGCAAACATCACCGCTCTTGTAGAAACATTTTCTGGACTTTATATCAATCAGTAGAAGAAAGGCCATCAACACTCTATTCTGCCTGTGTGAAACTAATGGCATAAACCAATTAAATTTACTTCAGATCTACAGCCCAGAGAATTCTCTGTCAAGTTTCTTCACATTCCTCTTCTGGTTTGGTGGTAATAAGATCAAAGGCCCTATTGAAAGGACGTTATCAACACAAGTAGTCCTTCTTTTTTCAAAACCAAGTTAAAACCAATGTGGTGCCGTATACATCTGCCCAATGTTCTTTTAGTCTTTTTTGTTCTCTGCAAATACATTTTTCTATTTCATAGCCTATCTGTTCCCTCTCTTTCCAGATGAAAGACTATAACTGCAAACAGATTCTGAAGTGAGACCTGAGAACAGTAAAAAACACCAGGTAAACTAACTTAATCCACCTCATCCCACCAGTTATCACAGTTGGCGTTGACTATGTAAACAGGTTCTTCCATGAAAAATAAACATAATGAAGCCTGATATCACACAGATCTGTGTTTAATGATGCTTACAGCCTCTTGTATCCTTCCTTCCTTTAGCAAAACTCACCATCTCTCTCCTAGAAACTGAAAGGACAAAAGTTAGTGCAAGCTGTGGTTGCTTGCAAGGTTTGGGAGCGCTGCTGCTGAACCAGCACACTCCATGAGCAAGCATGATAGTCAGAGTAGATGACAGTCACACAAGGTTCACTTGAATGCTTTTCCCAGAGTCACAGTTTTGGCAAAACTTAAAGAGTATCTACCTTTGACAAAATTTTAAAGGTGATAGCTGTTCCCGCTGCCAGACTGGTGAATTAACCAGAACCTGTGGGGGTCAGTAAAAGGTGACATGACAGGCAAAGATCCACATATGTGACTATATAATTCATTACCTTGGCAAGCATATGAGGTTAAAAATCTCAAATTTTCCAGAAGAATATGTAACCAGGCAGAAAATAGTGCAGTCCATATGAAATTTGCTTTGCAGAGAACAGAAGCTTGACATTTATCTATCAAAGATAAAATTAAGCCACAATCAGGTGTGATTGTTTTAAATCTCCTTGAAGATTCCTTCTGCAATAGATAAATGCCATAGCAAGGCCCAAAGATTATAGACTGAAATTAGGACTACAGGATTGGAAATAAAATACAGTTTTTAAGAAGTGAGGGACAATTTAAAGTAGCAATTGACATGGCAAGCAGAGTAGATGTAGTGCTGAGAAGGCAAAGGCTATCATAGCATTAAAACAATAAGAAATACTACTACAGAGATGCTTTATATTCCATTTCAAAACCAACTGCAAGAATTATTGGATATTAAGAATTTCCATATTATGCTAAAAGTTCACTTTGACTATCTTAAGGCTATATTTTGGCCTTAGCATCTCGAAATACACAAACCAGAAATACATATTTTCCTCAAAGAGCTCATATCCACAAAGGATTCTGTGCCATTGCACATGTCCATGCCAACATGCAGGGCTTAAAATGGGATCAACACAAGGCTGAGTTACCCTAGTTTGACCTTACATGGTTCAAAATTACCTGCAGTGGCCATAATCTAATGATCTCCAAGCAGCTTGAGAATTGGGCAAATACCATCTTATTTATCCTACCAGGAGACCTAAGGCACAAGGGATGCCCAGAGAAGTGGATGCTCCATTCCTAGAAGTGTTCAAGGTCAAGTTGAATGAGGTTTTGAGCAACCTGGTGTAGTGGAGGGTGTCCCTGCCCATGGCAGGGGGGTTGGAACTAGATGATCTTTGAGGTCGCTTCCAACCCAAACTGTTCTATGATTCTATGAATTTACACAAAGTCCTCCAGTAGATCAGCAGCGGAGTTGAACGCTGAATCACACTTTCTGGACTCCTTCGCTGGTACCTTGTTTCTGGAAAGCCTTTAAACTTTCTGTCTTTGATGATGGCTTTGTGAGACCACTAAACAACATAGTGTGTTTATGCAGGATGGGTCCATGCAGCAATGCACCCTCATTTCTGGTAGCAATATCATCTGGTAACACTGACCCAGGGCTGCCTCGTGTTGGCATCTTCACACGTACCCCAAAAGTCTCCCGGCCTGGACCTTCATCCACACCATTCAGAGCTGCTCACTGCCTTGTCAAGCTGAAAACATTTTAGCTCTTACAGCTGGGGATCAATACTAGACCTGACGCTATTCAACATTTTCATCAGCAAATTAGAAGTAAACATAAAATCACTGCAGAAAAGTTTTGTAGAGCTGATGATGATGGAGAAAACAGCAGAGTGGAAAATAGTGACAGAGACAGGGCATCATTCAGAGCAAGCTGGTGCTGGGGAAGTTATTTCATTTAAGTAAGTGTAAATTCATATTCCTGGGGGAAAAAAATGCAATAGTTATACGCAGAGAGGAAACACTAAAACCTGTAAGGGATATAGTGGACAGGCAGTTCAATGTGAGCACACTCTGCAGACCTGTCATGAAAGACTACAAAAATAAAAGATCACAAAAGGTTATTCTTCAGTGAGAGACTTAAGAGTTCAGTCTGTTTTCCAAGATAAAAAATTATCTCATTCAAATGTTGGAATACCTTTATGGGAGAAAATACAATGTTCTAAGTCGTGAATGGGGCTTTAATCTGGTGGGGAATAAAAATAAAAATAAAAGTAAAAATAAAAATAAAAATAAAAATAAAAATAAAAATAAAAATAAAAATAAAAATAAAAATAAAAATAAAAATAAAAATAAAAATAAAAATAAAAATAAAAATAAAAATAAAAGACATCTGGAAGTAGAAAGGAAACATATAAATTAGAAACTACAAACAAAATTCTAGCAATGAGGGACTAAACCCTTGAGTAAAATGCCAGAAGAAATGTTGGATTTTCAGCCTCTTGATGTTCTCACATAATGATCTGATTCCTTTCTGTTTAATGGCTGAGATTTCTGGATGCCAAGTAACAGTCTGTAATGCATCGGGCTCAGGTTTGGTGGTCTCCTGATACTTTCTTCATCTTTAAGCTCTATGAACATGTGAACACTGTTGCTTTTACACTTCCACAGCTGCTCCTTTTCTTTTTTCAGTCTTTAGCCAAATTGAGAACGAATCCAATACCTTTTGCCTAGCCTTACTAAAAGTAGTCCATATTTTATTAATATATATCTGTTTCTGCTCCAACAGTTGAATTATCCAGTACTGAGCAAAAGATGAGGTCTTGGTCCCTTACTCGTACTCCTGAGCTGTGTACCTTTCCATATTTTTTGCAAACGCCAGTTAAACTCTGCGAAGTATGAAGTGAAACCTGCAAAGCACAACTGTATTTTCTGAGCATTTATGTATCGTTTTGCAAAATATATTCTGCAGCTTTTTCCTTACGTTGCCTGGGAGGCTTTTCAGCAGCATGTCATTATCCTGAACTGCGATATGCCTTGTAGATATTTATTTTGTCTCTATGTGTATTATAAGTCCAATAACAACTGATTTAATAGAAAAGTTTCTAAAAAGTGCTCAGATTTGTGAGCTGTAGGTAACGCAGTTATTACAGGAAAGTTTGAATGCATTTACCTTTATCAGGTTGCAATTAAAGACATGATTTAAAAGGCAGGTGATAACAGCAGTGTTCAGTGAGGCTGTAGGAGATTCACAAGAAAAGAGAGGGCAAAAGAAGGTGCAGCTCAAAAGAGAAATGTCTTCACAATGTAACCAGCCTTAATCAGGATCTGCTGACAGAAAGAGGTATTGGACTGGGTAAGAGTTTCCAAACTTCCAGCTTCCAGATATTTACAACTAAACCAGACTACATAGAGGTAAATGTATTTTCAAGCACCAGTTAACTGCTGGCAGGGATGAGCGAGATGCTTTATGTATTTGCTGTTTCTGCTTTTAAACCACATTTGGACACACAACAATAAGGTCATCAAACTAGTCCTGAGCACAGAGTTTCCATCCTAACCCCAAGCAAGCCCACCAAAGGCAAGAGCCAGCAGAGCTGCTGCTGGAGGAGCAGAGAGGAAATGAGCACAACATTCCTGGAAGAGCATGCAGTGGGATGTGTGATGGAGAAGCACATCAATAGTCATTGGTGAAAACAGGGAAAGAGAAAATCAGAGCAGGAGGAGGATCCAGCATCTCAGAAGCAGAGCTGTGTAGATCTTGTTGGAGACACTTGACTGAGTAGGGTCATAGGCCCATCTCCAGTATCCTCCACAGTTGGGGCAGATAAAAACTCCTCAAAAGGCCCTCAAGTTCCTCCAAAGTCATAAGCAGAGTCGAGAAAAATAACCGAGCTAAACAGAAAAGATGTCCCCGTGGTGAAGTAAAAAAAGGCGATGTTTTGCCAAAACAAAATTCACTGACACTCCACGCCCCAAAACAACCCGTGTTCTTACTATGTAAGTAGAGTCCTAAAAATAATATTTAATCCATGCCTAAGCTTTACATTGGGTCTGAAACAGGAGGAAATTCTATCTAGATGAAGAAAAGAGAAGAACTCAAGAGCACATAGCATAGATGGAGGACAGCATATTAGTCACACCATCGGGCACCTGTCCCCAAGCCTACTATTCACTTGCACAATCCATGCCCAGTGACTCTAGTTCTTGGGTACCCTGTTTCTTCCTCCACCATTTATTTGTCCTCTATTTGCTTTCCAGTCAAGAAAACAAAATCTAGAAAATAAAAGGGGCCTCAGCGTGCAATGGGAACCACCTATGTGCTAAGGCATTTGTAACAGCCTATCTATCGACTAAGCTGAAAATACTGCGGTTCTGAAGCAGCCCTATCCTAAACAGTTGCAGTGGAACACCAAGGTGTTTGTTTCTTGCCAGGAGCAGCCTGATGGAAAGCCAGGCTTTGAGAACCCAGAGAGTGCATTTACACAGCTATTACTCATAGGAAACTACAAAATAAATGAAAATTAAACTCACCACTAGGTAATAAATTTACCTTTCTCAAAACTAATAGCTTAGGACACCATAAATATTTATGAGAAAGGAGGAAGAAAAACAGAAAAAAGTCAGGTAAAACTCATAATTTGTTCCTCTGGAGTATTGAATAATAGGCACTACAACTGACTGATTGCAGAATATAGTCTTTTCTATCTTTAGATATTACCTTTCAGTTCCAGAGTCTTCTCTCCATGTCTCCCCAGAACAGAAAGCCTAAGAAATGAGAAAGTACAAAGTCTAGAAAATTTTCCAGTCTTCCAGCATTTGGACAG
Source organism: Tauraco erythrolophus (assembly GCF_009769465.1). NCBI lineage: Eukaryota > Metazoa > Chordata > Aves > Musophagiformes > Musophagidae > Tauraco > Tauraco erythrolophus. The sequence continues at coordinate 125,691,130 of NC_141465.1, read as the reverse complement.
TACTTCATCATCTGGAGTGTCCTGCAATATGCTACAGGAGAACTTTCTTGATTTAAAATGTTTTGAAGCACACATGATCTAAAGAAAGTACCTACTTATTCATGTTCCCATAGCTAGAAATTAGACACCTTCTTCCATTATCTCCACTCACTGCAATAAAACAAGGATAAAAGTTCTGAGACCCCTAGCCAGGGTTATAAAAAGGAATACAGCCAGTGGAAAGGGATGTTTGAGACAAGCAAACATCAGGTGAACGTACCTCAAGATGATCTGACAGAAAGATTTGTTTCCTAAAGCACGTATTTGCACCTGCCATGTGTTTTGTACATCAGCAGGAAAGAAAGAGGAAAGGACAGGCCAAGGTCTACAGGCATTTGTCCAATGCATGCTAAGGGCTGTGCCCCTTGTGTTGTGTTGCACTGCTTTTGCAATACAAGTCTGAGCATCCTTATATATTTCAAAACCAATGTTAACCCAAGAGCTCCTCATGTGGCTGCAGAGAGCAGAGATTATTCATGAATTAAGCAAATAAGAGTGAAGCTACACTTACAGATGAGATATTCAGAGAAGCATAGAGTCTTTAGATGCACCTTTGCTGGTTATAAACCCTTCATACTGTTAATGACAATATTATCCCATATACTAACAGAGTTTAGCAAAAATGTAGGACAGTCTTACAAAAATTTCTATGATCCTCTAATTTTCTCTCAAAAAAAAAAAAAGGAAGACAAAAATAAATGCTAGGGCTGTATTTAATAAGACACAGCAATGACATTTATATCATTACATGGATGAAGCAAACAGAAAATGATATTACCTGCCAAAGTTTCATGGAGGTAATTGAACATGGAACAACAATGCTCATGTACTATTTTACAGGGGAGAATCTGCTGTATAGGGAAGGAAAATGCTAATAAATATCTGTAGCTTTCTGTAAACATTGCCTGAAGTGAGCCACCCATATCTGTTTATGTATGCAGAGTATTGAACATTTGCCATAATTACCTGATGGACAGTCCCTTCCTAATTATAACTACTACTACGAGCCAAGATTTTCAACAGTAACTAGCAGACCTGGGGATCTCACTTGTGTGCCTGACTTGAGATATTGCAAAAAAAGAGCCTCTATTTCAGACAGTTCTCCATAATTGCCCCTCTAGGTTTGAACTTTTGATAGGAAAACATTGTATTATTGCTTTTGAAGTGTCTTCCTTCAGTAGCAAAGGAGGGAAATAAGAAGAAAAGTATCAGTTACTGTCACCTGCTTAATTGCCACGGTGAGCCAAATCCTTGCTGAAGCTGAAACAAATCTGAATTATTTCCTCAAAGCGTAGCACGCTGGAGATCTATATTGCAGAGATGCTTTCAAGACAGTTCACAGTGAGCTAAAGCTGCTTATAAGTGAGAACAGTGAAGACCTTAGAGGAGGTACACTCTTGAAGGAAACGGATCTATTTGCTATGTTCTGCTATCAAGGTCAGCACCTTGTCTTCAGTACCAGTAAGAGCTTAACTTTTACTTTCTGTTCGATTTCAGAATACCATGATGGCTTTATATATATTATCTTTTGATTCACGTATTTTTATTGAACGTTACTACTTCTCTTGCCTTGCCATCTAAACAATTAACTAACAAAACATTGAGAGGGAAACGTAATCTATACAGTCCTATTAAAAAAAAAAAAAAAAAGAAAAAGAAACAATTTCTCTTACAAATACAGTAAAGACTGAAATACGGCAGTCAACAATCACCGCAAAACCAGAAGCTACATAGTTTGGAGGGAAAGTCTCTAGGCAAGCTGGAGTCTTGTTTGCTACCATAGGGTAGTTCACCTCACTGCAGAACGAACTGTACATTTCTTTATCTATCTAGCCCCCAAAGAAATAGACTGCATTGGGAAAACACTGTTGTATCAACAAATTTTGCTGCCATTGCAATGTCTGTAAGGGATCGTTTCTCTCTGAGTAGAACAACGTGACTGCAGTAGGAAAACTGTGATGCCAGCCTGGCCTCCGGGGTCCCAAGATTCATAGCACTGTTCTATCCAAAAATTAAGAGCATTATAATTCAGGACACTGAGAATGGCCATCCTGCTATATTTTAATTCAGAAATGCAGCACTACAATTAACAAAGGAAAAAAATTCCATATTATGAATAAAATATCTCCAATGTGGAGGCCCAGGACCATAACTAAAATGTTTGAAAAGCTTAAAACTGTAGCATTGCCTCTAAAACAACAAAATGCTGACATTTACAGGACAAAATCACAGAAGCTGTAAATACCAACCAGTATTGCATGTGATCGTATAAGGCAAGGCATGTTACCTAAATAAAATGTAACGTGGAAGACGTTGTAAACGCATTGTAAAGAGGAAAGATAATCAGCTGAGCTGGCTGAAGCCGACGAAAACAGAAGCTACGTGCTGAATAGGCAGGGAGAGAAATCTCAGGAAGAACAAGAGCTTGATGTCTGATGCAGATTTTGTGAACGAAGCAAGATCCAGCAAAATTATGTATTCTGAGTTTGTGAAAAAAATAGGTGGGAAAGATGAGGAGTCCAGAAACAGCCTGTAAAGGCCTTAGAGAAGAGTTGGGGCCACTGCTTGTTACTGTGAGACTTTCAGTTGTGAGGTACACTCTCCATGAGTTGTCCCCATGCACTTAGACTACATGCAGAAACGCCTTCCACCTTCCAGCCTTGATCTTCATCTCAGCTATTTCAGCTGCGTGAGACATGGCTCACTCTGTTCCCGCCCTCCTCCTACCTCCCCAGCTCAAATGGTGGTTTTCCCAGAAGAGAGCCATGGCCCACTCTGGCGAGGTCTTTGACATGGGTGACTGGAGAATTAGACCCCAGGGCACTTAATAGATACTTAAGATAAAGGCTGAGTGCCCCAGTGAACAACCTTTGGGGCTTACCTGAGGGACCATGATGAAGCAAGCCTTTCTTTGAGCTGCCTCTGCTGAGGGCACAGGAGCACTGGTATTTTTAAGGTTTTATCAAGGGTACCCCTGAGAGGCTTCTTTCACAGAATCCTTATCTGAAGAGCTTCAGGTTTTCTAAGCCAAACTCTGTTAGCCTCTCAGTCAGGGTATTTAAGGGCATGCCAGGTGATCACCCTTTCTGTCCAGTGCTTTGAGAAACTTTGTAGGACTTGGAAGGACATTTAGTACCCGTGTTGTAGGCAAAAATAACTTAAATTATTGTGAATTCAATATTTGAATTGAAGTAATATTTGAATTAGCATTCAAACTTAAATTGTGAATGCTAAGAGGCAGCAGATAATTAGGTGTATATGTACGTTGGAGAGTGAATGTCAAAAACTGAGCTTTTTAACCCTGAAGCAGAAGGCTGCTACTTGCTTACTGCAACTGGTATGAACTGGTTGCAAATTTTGATAATACTTGAACTAAACAAAAGTGGCAAATCCGAAATCCTCCAACTAAGAAAAAAATCTGAGACAGAACCACCAGTCAGGAGGATGATCATGCATTGTGCTTCTGCACATAGACTATGCAGATGGGGAAAACTAAGGAGCAGTGGTGGAAAAGAAGGCTTCCTGAAAAGAAGTGGACTTGGAAAGAAGAGGGCCAGGGAAGTTGTGGATGCCTCATCATTGGAAGTGTTCAAGATGCGTCTGGACAGGGCTTTAAGCAACCTGATCTAGTGAAAGATGTCTCATTATCTAGATGATCTTTAAAGGTCCCTTCCAACACAAACCATTCTATGATTCAATGATTCTATGAAGAAGGTGGTGAAGATCTTGGCAGGAGGAAGACTCCTGGAAGTGGAGAAGATCCTGGAGATGGAGGACATTCATGAAGACAATCACTGGGCAATGTCCAAGGACCTCAGCCAGTAATGCCCTGGACCGGTAACTGCAAGCACCAACCCACATGACTTTGTGCCTGACTGGGAAGGGAAGTCAGGACCTAGTGAACGTAGTGCTAGGAGTCAGAGCATGAAGGCGTCAGATAACTGAGTAGGGTAAAAGCTCTCATTTTGTTGGCAAATAAAACTCCGTATCCAGATCCACTACAGGCTGTCTCTTATAACCAGCATGCTTGTGGGCAACAGGCACATGGTCTCATAGTTGGTTGGATCTATCAAGCCAACGGGGACCTCACAAGGGATTTACTGTGCCTGTAACGGTTATGCCCGTGTTCAGAAAGCAGACAGGTCCCCTGGCCGGTCAGGGGCTATTGTGCCACTGCTGCATGTGATCTTTGTGACACTGTTCTTAGTGCGAGCTTTGGCACCGTTTAATAGAAAGTGTACATGTGGCTAAGGAAGCCTTCCAAGGAATTTTCCTGCTTCTCATCTAAAATAACAACCCCAAAACCATTGAACCTACTGTGTTTCTTAGATAACTCCACTGAATGCAGGGACATTTTCTGACTAGCATCACTGCTAACTGAATCCTTAAACTCCCTCTGATTCTCATCTTTTAAAATCAGCTGTGCCAACTGAGTGCAAGAAAACAAGCAGAAATTTAAGATTCTGGAATAAATTTTAATTCAGATACGTATTTATGATGTACAGGTGTTTTGAATGAACAAAGCAGAGCATAAATAACAGCCCACAGCATGATGACAAGCAGCATGCCTTAGTCTAAAATTGAGAGCCAGAGCCAGAGCCAAGCCTTGCACTCCAGAGCCAGGAAAGATCACTGGATGCAAGGCATAGCAGTGACTTGCAAGAAAATTGCTTAAACAGGAAGAGAATGGGTAACTTTAACAAATGTATATGAAATATATGTATTTATATGTAAAATATGAGAAACTTTTACCTAAGCTGACATGAGTTCAGCAATTATAGCAGCAATATAGAATCATAGAATCAAAGAATCATAGAATGGTTTGGGTTGGAAGTGACCTCAAAGATCATCTAGTTCCAGCCCCCCTGCCATGGGCAGGGACACCCTCCACTACACCAACTTTAAATGGCAGAGAATTCAAGCTAAAAATTAGCCAGGTAAGGAATCCTTAAGTGCCAGGTAGGGTGAAGCATTAGGATTGGAAGGCACAAACCTATCTGTGGACTCATCAGACCCAGGAGGGAGAGCACTCTTACGCAATAACCCAGCAGAGGTAGCAGATGCACCACCAATTCTGACAGAAACTTGAGACAACAAAGAGCTGTCAACTGAGAGAGGGAAGCAAGGAGATGAATCTGATCCAACTCCCCATGCAAAAATTTTGAAAAATCTGATCAAAGTTATAGAAATTAAAGCAAAGCAGTACCTGTGTTGTAAAATCTAATACATATGCAGGAAAACCCACATGCTACATACTCTTTCAAAGGTGGCCTGTAAGACCAATAAGGTGAAAGAGGTCAAGTTCTCACTTGACAGACTTATTCCCTGTGTACAGTGGAGTCATATTTAGTGACTGCAGTGATAACAAGTTTGCTGAGCCCTAGGCTGACACCTTCCAAAATGAACAGATCTTCTCCCTTGTCTGCCAGAAGAATTGCTCTAATACTTTACACCAGCATGAACCCATTAACAGCAATAATGTCACGGGCTTTGAAGAAGATGGTGTAGCACAAATGATGCTGAGAGACCAACTAATCCTCACAACGATTTTATTAACCATGATGAAGTTTGAAAAACAGAGCACCGGGCTTGATTTCCCAGGACTCTTCGGTTTCTCAGGGCTGGCAGCTGAAGATAATAACAACAAAAAAATGTTCTGTTTTGCAAAGCAATTGTATTAGTTATTAAAATGGTCAAAAGAATCAATAAACTCTGAACTTTCCAATGGCATTTTTATGTCAATATTTAGAGGAATGGATACATTAAAGATATGATTTATTTGAATTTTGGGGTGTTTACAATACCATTTTGGAAAGCTGCTGACAACTAAAATACAGAACCATCAATTCACCCTAAGCAGCTGTGTGCAGATACAGATGGGGATACTCCCAAAATAAAACTTTGTTTCTGAGTGCATGTGTTACAGAAGAACTGAAAGGACTGGCTTCAGTAGTCTGAGTTCTCTCATTTAAAGTCAAATAAATCCATCAGGCCAGGAGTCAAAGATCGTCCAGCATTAATCACCCACAGAACTCATGAAAAGTACTTCACAAATTCCACATCTGCAAATTTTAAGAAATGATTGAGTTGTTTAAGAGCCACTAAAGAAGCTATTATCCAAAGAAAAGGTTTGCTGGGGGACACACGTACCTTCCACTGCAAAATCGGGGAAAGGCCAAAACTGAGCAGTATTGGGCAATGAGATTGAGCCCCAGGAGAATTTGGTTTTCTCAGGGAATATGAGCGGGATCTGTTAGGAGCTGCCCAACCTGGCAGCAGAAAGGAGGCGAAGCTGCCACAGCTCCATGTCCGCAGGCCCAGCCCATGGTGAGGCTGAGCACATATTCCCAATAAGCACATGTGTGTACGTGTAGAGACACAACCACATATAGACATATGGATGCAGCCACAAACAGCACCAATGGGTTCATCCTGTTCCCCTCTCTGGTTGATCAGGATGAAAGGCCATCAGTGGAAAAAATATAAGTGTGTACATATATGTACATATATAGGCATATACATATATAGAGACACAATACAGACCTCTCCAGCTTCCAGTTTAGACATTCAGTCTCCAGTTGCTGACACCAAAGAAAACAGCTGTAAATGGAGTTTAGTGAGAAGACAGGAGAAACTGCACTGGTCAGGCACAGCGCATGGACAGACACCTGTACTGACCATCCCCTGCCCACACGAGACTGACTGGCCCCTGTTATCTCTACATTCATAGAATCATCAAATCATAGAATTCCTCTATTTTTCCCAAAACACTTTGTTCCCTCTCTTTTCTCACCTGTGAGTCCTACCCTAAATTCCCATAACAAGTCCTGTACAATCCCAAAATACTCTTCCCACATGTCCCACAGGGTCCCCCCAGTTTCTGGGGTGATCCTGGGAGAGTCTCTCCAATTGCCCCATTTCATGGGTTTCACACCTGAACCATGGTGTGATGGTCGCTCTCCTGCAACAGCCCTGGGAGCAGCTGGCTTGGGGGCTCCATTTCCCTGGTGAGGTTATTGGGGTTTCCCTGTTCCTTTGTGTTTACAGACATTAGTCTTTAGCCACACCACTGGCCCCTGTTCCCTTTCCTTGTCATTGTTCTACAAGATGAGCTCCTCAATCATTTGGTGCAACCTGTGAAACGTGATCCTTTGAGACAAACTTAATAAGGTCTTCTCCTGCAGCAATGAAAAAAAAGGTAAATTTTTGTAAGCTGAAGTTCATCCATGCACCATCGTGCCTCTGTGCACCTTCATGTCTGTGGAGATGAGCCTTTTGCCATATAGCCTTGTAGATTCTGCTTCTGTAATTTGAGAGGCATCTCCTTTTGCGTGCACTGAAACTTCTGCAGAACTCAAACTAAATGTCTACCTTTCTACATGATTCTACACCCCAGCTATCACTTGCATAGAGTGAATCTACAGAATCGCAAATTGAGATAAGTTCTCAATTGTTAATAAAAGAAAAAGCAAATGAAATGAAGAGTAAAAAAATGACCACTAACAGATGGTACTCACCCAAGTGTTCTAGGAGGACTCAAATATGAAAACACTGACTTGCTAATAGTGATTATAAACTAATATTTAAACCAGTCTCAGCACATACGTTCAGGAGGGTAGTCAGCTCACAGACCTATATTATACTAGTCAGTACCATACTGGGGCCTAGAGGCTAACTCGGCTAACTTTGGGCAAGATTCAGACTTCTCATGCTGTGTAAGATGGTCCAGGGTAACCAAGACATCTGCAGGAGGCCTGTAGATTATGCAAAAGAGGACCAGAAGGTTCTTCTCCCTTCCTGAAACCCCACCAAACTGTTACATTGATTTCTTCTGTGGCTGGCATGTGAAAAATAAACTATAACAGATGTTAGTTGCATTGCTTAATTTTCTGCCAGAGGATACTTGGACACTTGAGAAACTTACAAGGAGCAGAAATACAGATTATTCCACACAGAATAGAAAAAATTAAAGCAGAAGAGTGGGAGGTCAGACAAGGCTCATCATACATTCCAGTAATCATAGAACAGAAGCGAGGTACACAGCTTCTCCACATCATTTCGAAACATTTTAATATCGACTGAATAAAATAATCACTTTTCCATGATGTCCCTCTTACCTTTCCCTGGTGAATTGAGCAGAGTCCTTCAGGTTTTTCATCAACTAATCTCATTCCTCACTTCTAGCTGCTAGTTTTCCAAGTAACACTTTCCCATCTCCGTTAACGTGTTGAGACAGCACATGTTGTATTTCAATTCATCTTCATTTATAAATACATTTTGAAAAGAAACAGTAAGTAAATGGTGGTGCAGTTCTGCAGAAGGCACAATGGAAGATTTTAGGAGAGTAATCTAGTGATGTCTTATGCTGGTTGGAAATGTTTTAAATTTATTAATTTAACAGGGAATTAGGTGTCCCTGCCCATGGCAGGGGGATTGGAACTAGATGATCTTTGAGGTCGCTTCCAACCCAAACCATTCTATGATTCTATGATACATGCAACTACAGCATGATCTGAGGTAAGCACGTGGAAAATATTAGAGCAAAACTGATAGCAAAATATTTAAAAAATAAATACTCCGTAGGTCTGCACGTCAAGGTCCTTGTTCAGGTGTTCAGTTTACTAGAGAGCAGAGTCACCCAGAACATGGACATCATGATCTGGATTTTATTTTATACCTCTATCTCAGAAATTCACTCCCATCACCACCCCATGAACGAGAGTTCTTGAAAACCAACTAAAAAAATGCAGATCTTTACTGCCATAAGCAATGATTGAAACAACTGGGAATGTACGAGCGCATTAAGAAATCTGTGTGTGATTAGCAGAAACGACAAAAGATCTGAGCTCTTCCTGATCAGCAGTAGCAGACAAGGCAAGACAGAATGGTAAACCATCACCAGCATTCCAGAGTTATAAACTCTTGTTGCCACTGCAAGCAGCAAGACCTTCCGGTTTATTCAGATGTAGACTAAATTTAGATAGCATAGCACAGACATAGATGTCCATATGTGACCTCAGTGTCTAAGCTCCCATACTAGTCATTGAAGCCTAGACAGCAAGTCAGTACCCTTCAGATCCATAAAAAATGGATCAAGCTCAAGCCTCAAGACAGGCCTTTAGTGTCATTTGTGATATCACAGTGCTTCTCATCTGCTTGGAGGTGCACAGATATCACCAAAGACGTGACTTACGGGAAACCTGTGCTTTTGTGGAGCAATACCTGAAGATGGCACAAGGTACTACGTTTAGACAAACTGATGCCCCCCCATAGTGGCTGGTCAGCTAAATGACTCTAAGCTCCATTACCTATATGGTCCAGGGGCTCAGAGAAACTGCCAAGTACAGACATACACTGCCCTTTGGAATGTCCTGTGCATCTTGTCCTTTCTCTTACTGCTGATCGGGAAGGGCTCAAATCTTTTGTCATACCTACAAAGCACCAATGGATGTCTAGATGTTCTCATGCATCTCAAATGGCACCAATACCTACATTTAACCAACTTATTTGACCCCTAGATTCTTTCATACTAAAAAGTATGAAAGTATTTTCATACTATAAGTTCATACTGCTGTTTTCTAAGACCATGACCTGGGTACATAATGACAGCTGTCTACTGCTGTTTGAAATGCCCTTCAGTATTGAAGACATCTCTAATTACAGAACAGGTCAGTACAACACAGGATCTACAGGAGGCCCAAGTCTTTCTTGGACAACAGCAAGTGAACGTTGTGCAAGATATACCATAGAGACTAAAATAACAAGATGGGTTCATATGTGGGCAACATATCCTACGCCTGAATATTCTTATTGATACCTCCTAAGACCAATTTGACGACCATTCACTGTTTTGTCTATATCCATCAAGCTCATTGTGAGATCAGGGATTGAAACTGGAGAAGGATGAAAATTATTTAATGATCTTACTCGTTTCTGATCGCTGCTTCATTCACGTGCAACCAAATCTCTCATAGAGGCTTTTCTTATCTTGGAAATTAACTTCCCTCCCACATACTACAATTTGTAAGTATTCATTTTCAGCCTAATAAATATGAAAAACTACATTCTTGCATTTGTTTTACACTTGTGAAACAGTAGTTTTGTCTCACAGATATCTAAGATATACAAAGTAATCTAAAATGTGAAGTGTTGGTTATAACGCGCATTTCTGTCTCACCTTTTAGAATTTACTTCTTCGCGTATTAGAGGAGAATAATAGAATTTAATGTTCCCAATAAATAGCCACCTAGGGCCAATTTTTAAAAGAAATAAACTGACAAAATTTAGGAACTGAAAACTCAGGTTAAAAGGACTTGGACTCTCGGGAGTGCTCTGAAAGTCAACTTTTGAAAGCACATGTCCCTAGCAACTAGGTCCAAGAGGGAATTCGGCCATATGTGTGTGTGCTTTTGCTCATCCTTTAGGGAGATACAGATTTGAATTCTTTTTGACTCCCAGGAGACTGAAATCCATCTTTCCAGTTTAACAGCCACAGTCTCTCTGCTAGAGGACTTTCAGACCTTTCTAGGTTTCTTATTTATAAAACAAGTTTTTTGGTAGATCACTCTCAAGGACATTTGTATACTACTTTTGTCTAAATTGAATTTATACAGGCAAATCTATAATGGGCTGGGTGTTTCTGGACGCCTCACTGAGCACACCTTCAAAAGGCCTTGTACAAAAATGGAGAATACAAGTACTTCTGCAAAATTAGATCTCCAAATCGGAATCCAATAATTGGTGAGAACATGAAAGCTTATGCTGCCATGTTTGTCTCCACTTTGGAATTTCAAATTTAGACAGAAAGTACAGAACTTTCATATCAATTTCTTCCATATCTAATTATCCAACACTCCATACTTACAGTTAAGGCCCAGTCCTTATCGAGTACGTAAGGGTGAAGTGCGGAAACAGACTCCACAACTCGGAAAGCTGTAAAGTAGGTATGTTTATTGCAGCGCTGGGTGCACGGGGGATCGCTCCACCACAAACATGCACACCCGCCGTAGCAGTTTTCTTGTATTTATACAGACACACTCATAACCCCCTCCCCAAAAGGGCAGTCTCTCTCGGGAGATCATTTCCATAGTCCCCGCCTCAGGATCTGCCTCAGGCTCCTCCTTGACATGCCTCCTGGTGGTCGTGGGCAGGGGTCTTTGGGATGAAGGCCGTAGGTCTTCCTCGCTGTGCGTTTTCACTTTTTCCCTAAAATTCCTGTTTTGGCTGGGCTTGCAGAGCCAAACCGTTTCCCAGCCTGGCCTGGCCTTCAGTGGACACCTGGTTGTCTCCTACTTGTTATTGTTTGAAGACAAATGTTAGTTCTTGTTAGTCCTTATCTCTCCTCTTTGTTTTTTTCCCTATGGGTCACGAGTTACAACCTTGCCATCATTTATTGTGTCTCTCTTACCGGCCTTCTTTTCGGGCAGTTAGTGTTTCAAAGCAGGGATTAGTATTTGATAACTTCTAACAATTCACAGAGCTATTTCACAGAGCTCTGTATTTCCCAGAGTCTTATGCCTATTCTTATCCCTATCCATAGAAATAATAGCTAATATAGTCTTAAGTAGTCTTATGCCTACTCCTATACCTATCCCCCTATCAAGGGCTTGTCCAATTTTAAAAAGTCTGTCTTTTTCTTTGCTGTTTTCCAAATAGGAACTGGAATTTCAGTGGGAACTCCTGGCTGCCTTTGTACATTTAGAAACTAATTCACTTACTAAAGCACCTCCAAAAAGACGCAGAAGCGTAACTTTAGGTGTGCCCTCATGAAAAACCTTGGGAGTGGAGGTGGGCTTTTTCAGGAGCGCCTATGTGATTCTGAAATGAGATTTATTATCAATGAAAAGTCAGCTCTTGACCTTGTCTGACAGTCTCAAGTCACTCACTTGCCATTCCCTGGATAACTTCAAAGGTAAATTCTGCATTAAGACAGCTATTTCTTCTGGTGATGCAGTAGTGGTGTCAGGCAGGATAACAGCGAGTTAGCAGGACAATATTATTGTAGATTTTATTGATACAGAATATTTAAGTTATAGAATATTAGGCAAACTCACCCTCTTACTTGCCCAATATTTGAGGATAAACAGTTACAGACAAGAAAATGATCCAGTTACTTAGAGTACAGCTAATGATTAAATTACATTAACACTTTTAACAATATTATATTTTAAAATGTAAGTACATGTACAGTATATAAATACAATAGCTTTCTGTTCCTTAACAGGAACATAAGCCAATCACATACATCTTTCAGTTCAATTTAGCTTATGCTAAAGTACATTTCCATCTTAAATATATATTAATGTAAACCATACCTATTAAATCTCTCAGTTTCACTCCCTGCATCTTAACTTGCAATTTATATTACAGTACTTTAAAAGCTGAACGAACACTTTTATTATTCAGAAGAGGTTTCCGTCAGAATTTCCTATCTTTTAAATCTTTGGCAATGTTTCACAGGAACACTCTTATTATTCAGACTTAGTAGGTTTTTACTACGTGACATTTTAGTCGTATCCAAAACAAGATACTCTGATTCCTGACTCTTTCTATTTGAAAGAGCAGGTCACACAAATGCACTGTATGAGTGTTAAAATAACAAAAATCCTACATCGTAGGAGAAAATCCACATTGTGCAAAATATATCAATAAACATTTTAAAGATTCAAAAGATACAACATTGTTAGACATGTCAGCACTGGCCCACTGCATAAACACACAGTGTGGCAGGGGGGTTGGAACTAGATGGTCTTTAAGGTCTCTTCCAACCAAAACCATTCTATGATTCATACCCGGTCAGTCAGCAGCAATACATTGGACTGAAAACCTTGTCCTTGACAGGTTGCTCCCGTCAGACACGGCAGTAAGATGTGTAAGAGCTTGGATTTGGGCCAGGTTATCCAAAGTTGCATGGCTAAAATGAGAATCCTCAAACCTATCAAGCTTCTAAACAAGCTGCTTGACTTTCAAAAAGATATGCTGCATTCACCTGGGTACCAAGGCCACCCATTCAGGTTCTTGGTACCCAGCTGAGAAAATCTTCATTGATAGTACCATGTCAGTACTCACTTGCACCAGACAAAAATCACCACCAAACTCTGAACTGGTCAAGTCCTTCTGCACCATGGCAGAAGCACCTTCCCAGAGCTGCTCACTAGGACACAATCAATGCATAACAGATGATATGAATGGACTTGACAGTCCTTTATTCTCCAAACACACACGGGTAGAAAGATGCAAAATAACAGGAAAAATAACTTTCATTTAAATCCTATCAGTCCTACTAAAAATGTTCCATGTAGAAACATTTAATGTCAAGTAAAATATGCGGCACAGAAATATACTCTGTCAGTGTGTAGTGTATGGTTTAGGTAAACAACAGACTCATTATGAAATAGATGGAAACACTTAGATTCAAGGTCTTTTAAAACAGCTTAAAGACTTAAAAAACCTTTAAGACAAAAAGCTGAAGTTACCTTTCGCCTTTCTGCTAATTACTTGTGTTTGTTTTGCTGTGGCACTTTCATACAAAAGGTTAATTCTATAGTATCATACCTGCAGAGACTCATTCCTTTAAAGAGCCTCCCAAATATTTAACTTTGTCCGTGCTAAAATGAAAATAAGAGCATTGCTCAAAACTATTGCTTGAACAAATACATGCAGTTTGAACTACATGCTATACCGAGTCCCTATCAGAAAAGCCCTCATCAACACGGAGATGAAAGTGCTCAAATACAGTAACCACATGGTAGATGACTGGGGAAATACTCTGAAGAGAAAATATAAATATAGATACAACTAGCAGTACATTAGCACTGTAATGCCAAATGGTAGATTTCTGAGAAACATACTGAAGGCAAGCAAAATATTACTTATATTTCTATTTTAATTTGTATGAATACAGTAGAGAGGTTTTGGCATCCCATATTTCTTGGGGGAACGTTATAATTAAAAATATTCCTTAGACAAAGGAGTTTCTTCATAACAAGAATGAGTATGATAAATACAGGTCTATTATTGTACAAAATATAGAGTGTTTTTAGAAAATAAGAGCAAAAATATAGCTTTAGAATTTGGAGTGGAAGTCATCTATGAAATGTGAGTCAGAAAGTCAAATATGAACCCTGAAAATCAAGATTCCAGCTGAGGACTCAGCACGCAGGCTTGCTGAACAAAACTCATTTCTACCCAATTACCAACTTACCAACTTGTTCTTTTTTTCTTCCAAAATGGATGAAAGAAGCAAAAATCAGTAAAGGGCATGTTAGATCCTATTTAAGGCAGAACATAAGAATGAAAAAATAATTATTATATGTTTCAATAGGAATATAGATAGGCTGTCCACAGACTTCTAGCAATAGATAAAAAAAATACAGTATTTCATACATCTGGATAGTTGAAATCGAAGACAAAGAAATGGTGTAAAAAACGAGCCAGGACAGCAGTTACTAAAATGTACAAAAATAAACTACTTATCATTTGTGGTGTTGAATGTTTTTGCATCATTAAAGAAAGTAATATTGCTCTGATAAACAACATCCTGCAACTTTTCATTCAAAATCCAAAAGGGATATGTAATTACTTTCTAAAAAAATACCGTATTTTCACATGTATACCCTACATCTTATACAAGCTGTACCTCTCTACAAAGTACCAGTAGTTGAAAGCAAGTCCTGAGACAACCCAGATCTTCAGACATCCTGCAGGCAGATGGTGGGCTCGAGGGAAAAGGGCTTCAAAGCAGATATCCCTGGTGCCCCTCGGCTTACAGTGGTGTGGAATCACGAATTCTTTCACAAATAATCCACAGCTTATATGCGTGAAAGTATGGCACATGCTCCATTCCAGAAAGTAGTGTCTCATCCTTTCTTGTCTCATACAGAAATTAAGATCATGAATCTTTAAGCTGCTCTGGACAGTCCGACCTCTGTGGCTCTACTGAGCATTGCAGTTGCCATTTGCCCAGAGCAGGGGTCTGGCCACGCTGAACAGCTCATGGTACAGGAACATCATCCAAGATGGCAAGAACACTCCTAACTAGCTACCTTTTGGTCTAATAAAAGATCCAGCCTTTACTCCTAAACCTTACCTTAGTCTTGTCCATTTTCAGCTTAAATACTAAGATGGTCAGCATGAAAAAATGCCTTTATGCTTACTGTCATGTAACCCACCACCAGCAGTGCTCTGCTATACTGACCAGGGCGGGCTTGGTCCTTCCAATTGCTTGAAAAACTCCCCTTGGAGACAATGTGAAAAGACTGAACAACCATCACAGTCATTCTGCACAACGCACTCTAATTCCAGACATACTGATTCCGAGGAACCAGAGCAAGGCAACTGCAGCTACCCAACAACTTTTCCACGGCAAACATCTAAGTCCCCAGAAGGGAAATGAAAAACACAGTTGCTTTTTTCTAAAACTACAGTGTCCCTAGTCCACCAAGGTGCAATTCACCCCGTCAGAGACAGCCAAGAGAAGGTCTATGCATCACTGAGCTCCCACTCCAACCCTTACAACAGAGCCGGAGTGAAAACAGTAGTGCTTAGACTTGCTGCCTAGATATGATGAATGGATTGACTTCTACCTTTTCTGAGGAGGAAGGCATCTTGACTTCCTTATAAAAATTCTTTTCTTGCAAATAACCTAAAATCACATTTCCTTCCTATATTCATGTATATATTTTAAAGCCTAACATTAATTCAGTTTTTCACTAGATGAGCAGAGGTTGAGAGCAAAGAGGTAAATTCAGGTGGCAGATGGGAAGGAACCACGGAAGGAACAAACAACAGAGTGAGAAAGGGCTGCATGCTACTTTTCAAAAATTCATTTGGAAATGGAGTTTGTTCCACACGTAGGTCTGCCATCCATCTAGTATTTCTTGTTAAGGAACAAAATAGTTCACAGTGCCTGGTTATTACTTTAAACCAACCACCAAGTTTGTAGCATTTAAATCCACAGAGATGCTCTCTGTTGCATTAGCTAGAACTGTGGATGCAGGATAAATGATTTCTTCAACAGTCACATACGTCCCTGTTAAAAATCCAACAACTCCAATGACAGCTATAAAAACGTCTTTAAATATCGTCCATAAACTCAAGTTTTCCTTGTAGAAAGTGAGGATTTCAACCAGAGGTGGCAGAATCAGTGCCAGAGTGCTGCTGCTGACGGCTCCGACGAAAGAAATCACCAGGTCTAGGCGAGGGATCAAAACGGCTACGGCACCTAAACACAAGAAGAGTAACAGTGGCTTCAGATTCAACGTCCTCATCAAAAATAAACAAGACAAACACATAATCTAGTGGTTCAGGCTTTCTAAAAATTTCTGTCCTTCACTATTTTTCCAGCTACAAGTGGCGTGCCCTATAAAGGTTAATATATGCATTTGTAAGATACATCTTCATGCTCATGCGAGATACTCAGTTTCAGTTATGAATTTCTGCACGAGTTGGTAGAGCTTCAAGTTAAAATTTTCTTGTACTTACAGGGTAAATAAATTTGGCCTGCAAATCATAGAGAAATGAGAAATATGAAATTGTACAGAGATGTTTTACGTTTTTGGTTGTTCTCGGGTTTTTAACATGAAAGAATAGTTGAGGAAGAGCAGGGGAAGGGGCTGTTGCATGCTGCCCAGCAGACAGCCAGCAAAAAATGTATTATTATTAACTACTATATATTACTAATAATCTAAAAGTGACATAAATTATTCAAAATGAACCAAACCCGCTGGCCACTTGGCAGTCTCACAGTCGTTTCAGTCACTTTTACCTACAAACTTGCCTCCTGAACAATCTTGCTCTATACAATTGCATTCAATTTGCCAAACGCCTCCGTAATAGTTGCCCAGTTAACTCAATGAGAACTTAGCTCTGCCGAGAGACAAGCCTGAACACAAGGCCTACTCAGCCTTTTAGCACGGCATGGCTGGTCTCACCTCCAGAAAATATACCATTCAAAGAAACAGAATCCATCATATTGGGCCAGGGCCACTTCTGGTTTTAACCCCTTTGGCCCAGACTAAGTTAGCCTAGTATATGATGCCCTATATGTGATAGAAATACTGTCTTTTTTCCCTTCCCCGAACACATTCTACCTGTCAGACATTAACATAAACATCTACAGCATCTGCCTGCTCATTGTTTTCTGTCACTTCTCATCAAGACAAGGAAGCAATCAGGAAGAAAGGCAATGGAGAAAACTGGTGTAAAAGCCACCAGCAAATCAAAAGTACCACATAATACTTATTGGTTCTTCCACAGCTCCCTTCTTAACTCTTAATCCATAAAAGCATGTTTGGCTTTAGAGCAATTCCTCCACCAACCATATATTACGTAAACAATGTTTATGTTGTATATGTTTTATATAAACAAATGGAACAAGCAGGAAGGAAATCCTCACTTAATACATGAGGATGAAAACCAGAAGGTACATATCAGCTTTATAATTTCCCAAGATGAGCTTTCTATTTGCAGAGCATCTTTGCTGTGAGCTGAATGCCACCAGCTGTCTTGAATTTTGACAACTTTTCCTTCTGAAAGGCAACGATACTCAAATTATGTTAGGGCTGATGCTTTCCATTGAGAATATCTAACTTGGGGAAAATTGCATTCGCAAATACACTCAAAAAGTCACTTGCAGAACACCTGCAAGTGTTCCTGCTGTTACCAGGTAATCATTTGCTACACGTTTTAATAAAACCCCTAACTACATATACATATACAGAACTCTCACGTAAACAGGAGTTAAGAAGGTATGAGCCCACAGATGCATAAAGAATTCTTCAGCCCATCCTATTTGAAAGCATATCATGCACAGATCTGCCAAGAAAAATAATTAACTTGGTCTTGCTCGTCATGACTAGAGTTTATGAACACTTTCTGATTCTACAGAGATAAAAGAAGCACCACATGGCCAAAGGAAGCTTGGGCAGAGACAAAGGTGTCCTTCAGGAAACCTTACAAATAACCTACACTCAAAACCAGATGAGCTAAGTTTTTTATCCCACTGTTACGATGGACCTACTCAACGCCAGTTTCTTCCACTGCATGAATATGACATATTAAGACTGGAAACATCACGTGTTTACACATTACCTAGGACAAAGCCAAATGAAATGAGAAAGGAATTGAGCCAAAGTTAATAAAAGTCACAAAGTACCGGCCACCTCTATAGCTTTTGCAGCCATAACTCCCCTCGAGCCATAAAATTAGGGACTGTGAGTGCCCCCAAAAACACAGGATGAGTGCTCAGACCAGAGTGACTGGCACGTGTGCTCAATACTTGCACAGCGATGCACAGTTCATGACCAATTGAAAAATGCAGCTAAAGTATATTTGCAATGACTGGTAAAACTCTCAGCTAATGAGTATGTTGAATGTGTTCTTCTGAAGCAAAAGAGAGGGCTCCACATTTATTATCTTGCCAATTTAATAGATGTAAGTGGGTGTATTCATTATATATAGATTTTCAACTTCTGTAATAGATGTCTTTCAATTCTACATGTGTCCAGAATTTAGAAGGTACTCATTAATTTATAGTTCATACTTTTGTTTGAAACGTTCTCCTTTATTACAAGTAATGAGAATATGTTTCATGCTTTTTTAATTGGAAAAAAATAAAACTACAGTTTATGACTGGTTTAGGTTGCAGAAAAGCAAAATGCTGTGTGTTGATTTGGATCTTGTCAGAAACCTGTCTAGCTCATATGAATTTGTGTGAATCTGAATATTGCTGTGGGAGGAAGTTTGGAAATGTTTTTCAAGGTTTTAATTAGTGTCTTATTTATCCTCTAACAATTCAAGAGAAATACAACTCATGTTTATTATCTACCAAAGACTGCCCTTGAGAGTTAAGAAAGGGGCCCAGTTTCCAGGAGAAGTAAACAAGGGACATTCCTACAGGCAGAAAGTCTGATTTTCCCCGCCACGCGTAGGTTTTAAAGTACAGAGTCAAGAAGACATTCTGAACCTCTATGAACAGTCACGAAACTTTCTGGTTTGGAAGCTCTGGGAATCTCAACTGAAGAAAGAAGTCCTACAGTATCAATATGAGACATGTTTATTGGCCAACAGTTAAATTGTCTTCAGGCTTGAATGAAAGAGCAAAAGCCATATGAATGAGGCATCCCACAGAGATAACAAGAGATTGTGACATATTAATTCTACCTTAAACTCTATAGTCTAATCTCAAAAAGTAGTAATAATGTTTTCTCCAGCCTGTCTCAGCCATGGAGTCATCCACTTGTGTCAGTGGGGCTTTTCTGGGGGAGGAATACTATAGTAGAATGTTTCTATTTTCTTAAGGAACATATCATCCCAGTGGAAAGACACGCTTAATTTTACTCTGTTTATATTATAGCGCTGCTTCTTTTACAACTTTCTCTCCTTGTTACAGAATCAGCACATCACTAGCCAGACTTGCTTGCTGAGGTTGATTTCAGTGACACCACTGGGAAAAAAAAAGTTTTGCCATCTCTTTACTACTACCCAACCCAAGTGCATTCTAACTAAGTCAAATATGTGATTACCATATTCCAATACTTCCTCTAGTAACCAAATATTAAGCTACCTTATTTCTATCAAAAAGCAATGCATATGCAAATCCTTGAGCAAGATGGGCATTGCTGTAACTAGGATCTATGGATCTAAGTAAAGATTGAATTATAATTTTGGTCCTGTCCATACACAGATCAAAAGCAAAACATCCTACGACTTCATCAGGAAATTTTAATGATACAGCTCACTTAAAAAGTCTTTTTCCCATGTTTCTAGTAGGACTTACTTTATTTCTAAGCATCTTAAAGGAAGATAGACAGGAATTTTGAAATTTAAATGTCTAATAATACTGATAATTTATTATAAATTTTTCTTTAGCCCAAAAGCTGTTTAATATTTTTTACTAAAATCATTAGAAGAAATTACTTTCCAGATAGTACCAGATTTTAGATTTTATCTAAATATCCCAACATAATTCTGACAAAAAACAGGTCAGCACTATTTATACATGTGCATCTGAGGAAAAGTAATACATACATTACTAGATCAGTAGTGTAGCCCAAGCAAATTGTCCTAACAGCAGATTTTATAAATATACATGGTGAAAAAGACTGAGGGCTTCTTAAGCAGGAGAAATGTTGGACATTACTAGGGAGTGGGAACTTCACACAGTTAAAGAGCAAAATAATTGTCTCAAGAAATATACCACCAGGTTTCTTCAAAGGCAGCAATGGTGCTGAAGAGCACCTCTTCTGCAGGAAGTGCAGCACACTCCAAAACTTACTCTCTATTTGTACCACTTTTCCAGGACAAAATCAGAAGACTGGAGCATTGGTTCCTGGATCCCCTTCCCTAATGCAGCACCTTCATATTTTTTTCCAATTCACTCTGCAACACTCTCCTCCACATTGCCCAAGTTTTTTCCTTTACCTCCTAAGAGAAAAGAAGACCATTTCTCTGCTATGAACTACACCAGAAAGCTTAGCAGGTCTGGCTGCGTGGAGTCTCTATATGCAGGCTGGACAAGTAGAAAGTCAGGATATCTATGTCTTCTCAAGTGGACCAGGGGATTCATGTTGTGTTTTCTGTGTAAATATATTCCCAAGCTCTGTACATGACTCTTATCTTCCACTTTGGCTTGCAGGCAGGCAAAACAGTGCATGCTACACCTTGTACTGCAGCTGGACGTTGCAGGCTTCTTAAGCAAAGAACCACAATAAATCATTTATCTCTGTTTTATAAAACAGTAACATACTGCATCACAATTAAAACAATTCACATTTTAAAAATAAATTACAAAATCTAACAAAATTTGGCATTTCAATAAAAAGAGGTTCATTTAAATAAATAACACAAAATAATACTTTCTCTGAGAGTTCCACAAGCGGAAACTAAACTATGTTTTGATACGTACATACAGAGAAATAAGAGACCAAGCAGAAACTTGATACTAATCTGAAGATAAACTAATGCAAATAATCACTTAAGAGCATTTGCAAGTAATTTACAGACCTTTGCACACAGGTAGAAAGAAATCTACATATTGATGGATGCAGTTTTAAAAAAGGATTTTAGTTAAAGATCTCGATACTACATAAAATAATCTTTTCTGGTTACAAATGCTAATTAACATAGCGTTTGAGGTTGTGTTTGCTTTAGTTGTTCTTTGAGACATCAAACGACTATAAGCCACATACAGAAGATAGTTTCTTTAAAAATTACTTAGATTCAATCTTCACCAAAAATAATTTTCTTAACTCAATTTCTTAAAAAGCATGCTTTTAGATACCAGCTCAATCTCAAAGCCAAAACCAAACAGAAAAAGGAACAAGGCAGAAGATAAATTGCAGTTATTTGTCACAAGGTGACAAATTCTACTTTCACGCCGGAGAGAAAAAGAGCTACAGCTTGCACACAGGACAACCACACACATCATATGGTTTGGCTTTACTCCTTTTGGAATGACGACCTCTTTTATCATTATCTTCCTGCAACATACAGTATGCAGAGACAGAAGGTACTTCACATCATTTGTCCTCACACTACAACTCACTGTGCATGACTGCTTTGTCCTACGTTTGTAGGAAAGACTAGACTCATACAGGAGAAGATGGTTTAAATAACCTTGCCCTTCACAAGGAGAGGTAATCAGGGACACTGCCCTGACAAATAGCAGAGTCCTAACAACCTGTTCAGGGAATGGGCAGATCCGTCCCTTTCCCAGAGCCCTCTCCATCAGCATCTCAAAGTAAATTCATTTTCTACAGCACTTTGCATCAGAGATTTCAAAGCTGTTTACAAAAGGTTCTATTTTTTTAAATTATTATTCCTTATGCAGAAAAAAGCATAAAGAATGACATCAGACCAAACAACGACTTAACAGAGGCATCGAGTCCACAGTTTTCTTACCAGATTATCTAAAATACCTACATCCAAGCTGAGATTGGAACACACCACTGTTACGAAGGCCTCTTTCCAGGAGAGCATTCCCTCCAAGCTCCATAGTAAAATCTCTCCCCCTACTTGTCTGTGCTTTATACAACCCCAAAATTCAGGCAGTATAATTCATTCAGACTTCAGATCACAGCATCTGCTGCAGTGCTCATGTTGCAGAAGGCAAAGGCAGGGACTGGGAGAATGAAGAACCACCCACTGTAGCAGAAGATCAGGTTTGATACCATCTAAGGAACCTGAAGGTGCACAAGTCCATGGGACCTCATGAGATGCATCTGCGAGTCCTGAGGGAACTGGCGGATGAAGTTGTTAAATCATTATCCATCACATTTGAGAAGTCGTGGCAGTCTGGTGAAGTTCCCACTGACTGGAAAAGGGGAAACATATCGCCAGTTTTACGAAGGGAAAAATGGATGACCTGTGGAACTACAGGACAGTCAGTCTCACCTCTGTGCCTGCAATATCATGGAGCAGATTCTCCTGGAAACAATGCTAAGGCACATGGAAAATGTGGAGGTGACTGGTGACAGCCAACACGACTTCATTAAGGGTAAATGATGCCTGATAAATTTAGTGGCCTTCATCTAAACCATTCCATGATGATATGATCTGCACCCATTTTAAGCAGAATTCAGCATCACAACAATCCCATGCAGGAGGAGGCTGTGTGAGCAGGTATAGATTTACAGGGACAGGAAGATGGAGTAGTAGTGACGCAGCTGTAACACAATTCTTGCCCCTACGCACCTCCTCAGGACCACTCAGAGAGACCTGCTCACTCCTAGTCAAATGTCAAAGGGGTAGTTAATAAACTGCTTGGCCTCCTCGCCCTGTTCTGTCTGCCCCTCATCAGATCTTTACAACTAATGTCTTTTACTAAGCATCCCTCTTGGATGGCAACATACAAGTCAAACCAGGCAGCAAGACACTACAGAAACTCTTCATGCTGCAGGTTGCCCAGAGCTGCAACACTAAGAGATCTTCATAAAACCAGCAAGCGCAGGTGCCTGGAGCAGAGCACACTGGATTATGTGCACATGTATTTCATCACTTAATTAACTACAATCTGCAGTCTCATGAACAGCTGCTTAGACTCTTACATTTGAAATGTTGTGTTTATTCATTTGTCTCCGAAGTAAATTTATTCGAGCTTTGCTACCAATACTTTATCATACAAATTTTTTCAGATATACTTCAGTGAAATAATGGAAACAACTGCTATATGTAGCTAGATTCGACAAATGAATGTAAAGCATGCAGCAAAACTCATTAATATTGAGCTCTAAATGGATGATCCTATACCATTACAGTATTGAACTGCTCCCACTGCCAGTCACCCTCCTTCAGACATCCGATTCTATGGACCCACCAGAAATGAGCCTGTAATTAAACTTCTGTCCCCTTTGTCTCAGTCTCTTAAAATAAATTGTGACTCTGAGACAGCTGAAGGGCTCCCAACAGTGCAAGCAAAAATTAATGTTTGCTCATCCGAGGACAAGACTGTTTTTGCTACAGGGAGCAGAGGCGAAGAAAAGAGTGGAGAGCAGAGGCTAAGCCTTGAAGATCCAGCCATGCTGCTTCCAATGCTGCTGGAAAGTCGTATTTCCCTCCACTCACCATCATCACTCCATACTCCCCCATCTTTCTCTTCGATGCGCTATATATAACAAGCTATGCTACAGGAAAGGCGGCGGTGACCCACGGTGACTTTGCTGTCTCATGCCAAAAGCAAGACGCAGGCAATAAGGTAAAATCATTTAATATGAAAAACAGTTTGTCTTGCCTTGACTCTTGGAAATAAAAATTTCATTATGTACCTTTTTATTAGTACGTGGTGAGCAAAAAATAATGTAATTAAGATTGAACTGAACATATTTAGCTTTAATCTGAAGCTACTATACTTTGCTCCATAAAGGAGCATATGAAGGAGCATATATACATATGAAGGAGAAACATTGCCAAAGACACTTTTAGGAATAGTTAAAATTACTTATCTTTATCTGTCAGCCTTCTTGCCCTAGTTCATAATCAAATTTTACATTTCTTTATTAAAGAAGATTAAAGGAACAGCTGATTTATATATTACTGTGGAATCCTTTTGTCAGGATAGAATCCATTAGGTTGCCATAAATCGTAACAGTGTCCCAGATAAATTACCTTCTCTAATTAACATCTAAGAACTGAAAAAATTATTACACAATAGATTAAGCTAGCTCTCCTTTCTTCCTCCAATCATTAAATAAATTAGAGAACAAGAAGATTCTATTCTGGATAACTAATAAAACTTCTGAGCTAAGAGTCTCTAACCTGTGCTTGGGGGTGTTGTATGTGCTACTGCTTCCATTAGCAGGAACGCATTAACTTGCACATTTCCAAACAAGAAGACTTATCAGGAGACCAGCTTGCCTAAGGAGGGAACTCATGACTCTAAAAAGACAGCATGGAGTAGATGGAAGCAGGGACAAGCTACAAAGGAGAAATTTAGAAACATCTTGTGGACATGTCTGGATGGTCTCACGATGGTCTCAGCTGAATCTCAACTGAAGCTGAGATGTTCAAAGGATGCCAAGGGCAGTAAAAAAAGAGCTTTTACAACCATATTGCTAATAAAAGGCTGAAGAAGGAGAGTGTGAGCCTGTTGCTGAATGCAGTGTGGGATTTAGTAACAGTACACAGTACTGGGGTACTCAGTGTTGCTTTTGCCTCAGTCGGTCCCCCAGACCCTGTGGATCAGTGAAAGGGCTCAACAAGAAGAACTACCATCAGTGGATGAGGACTGAATCAGGGATTACTTGAGAGAACTCAAACCATAAAGGTATACAGGACGCGACAGGTTGCATCCAAGAATGTTGAAGAGAACTGGCCAATGTCCTCCTAACACCACTCTATATTGTCTTTGAAAGGTCATTGGTGACCTTTCTGGTGCAAAGTATATGTCATCAAGAGAGGCCAAAAGAATAATCCAGGGAAATATAGGCAAGTCAGCTTCACTTTGGTCCCTGGAAAAATCATGGAGAAAGTAATCTTGGAGCACACTTCTGGGCACATGAAGGAAAAAAGATGACTGGTAACAGAAAATGTATTCATTTAGGGTAAATCATGCCTGACCATCCTGATTGACTTCTCTGATACAATGACTGGATTTATGGATGAGGGGAGAAAAGCAGATGTCACTTAACTCAACTTTAGAAAGGTCTTTGATGCTGTCTCCCACAATATTCTTGTATCTGGATGGAGAGAAACCAGATGGGTAAAAACTCATTGGGATGAAAGAACAGTGGTTGATGGGTCATCCTCTACCTGGAGGCTTGTAAAAAGCCTACAGCTAGTAGGGAAAGTAAAAGCTTCCTAAACCTGATAAAAACATGAAATGATCACTGAAGATGACCTGAATGATGTTCTTTAAGCATTTCTAGAAAATATAATGCACTCACTACAACACTAATTTCTTACAAGAACATCCCTGTAGCACAAAGTGCTGAAAGCGGGCTGACATATTTAAGCCCAAAATAATTTAAATAATTGATTTTTAATCATGATTCAAAGCTGGATTAAAATTTATATTTTAACAGTGATACTTCACAGAGTTTTTTTTATTTCTTAAGTAAAATGGCTTAAAGAGATCTTCATTCTTGCTTATGTATAGCTTCAGATTATACATCGTATTATTTAAATAATAGCAGTGCTAAGTATCTTACCAACTAAATACTTTATTCCCCAGAGAAATTTTAACCACTTTCAAATGGGAAGCCACACTCTGATTTCACACAGTGTAAAAAGTTTTTCATAAAAAGTAAATGCTTGGATTCTCATGTAGTTTCTAAGTATCTGAATTGGCCTGCTTATTTTGGGCTGTGAAAACACAGAGGTTCTTGGTATGATCAGTAGCTATTGCATATGGCACGTACTATATTATTACTGAAATGCTAATAAATAACTTGCGAGTTTACTGCAACACATCAAAAGTAAACTAAAAAATAATGCCCATAAAAAGACAACAATCACACTGCAGAGGGATGACCGATGCATTTCCAAAACAACGCTTTGCAACAGCTGGTGTCACAAGCACGAGTTACTTCAAGCCTGCTGTGTTGATCGATGATACAGAAAAAACAAGCTGCCAAGTGCCTTGGCTTCCCAGAGAGAATCACGTCCAGAAGCTAGTGGAGGTTCAGCTCCCTGTGTTGACAGGCTTAGGTAGATTAAGTACTGAATTATGGCCTGCAGTCCAAATCCATCAAAAAACGCAGTCATCTGCAGATGTTTTTAATCTTAATTTGTCGGCATTTCGCCTTGCAAAGTGAGGTTGGGAGAGAGCAGTTTGCTTCATCACGCAGGAAAACTCGACAACCAAATGCATCGGGGTCTACAGCTCAGCACGGGGAAATTCAGGCGCAGCGTGTGTCTGAACCACTGGCCTCTCCCAGAGGAGCTGTGCTCGCTGCAGGCTCACTGCACAGGTCTTTGCCAGATGCCTGGAAACACCCCCTGTACGCTGTGCATGCCCAAGAGAAGGGATCACTCTCCTTCACATTCGTTCTTAATTTTTTGTGAGCCAAGTAAATCAATACCCAACATAAATACGTGATTGCCTAACATAAGCCCGTACTGCTATATACTGCCCTTTAGCTACAGTTTTCAAAGAGCTCACCATCATCATTTCAGCTTCATGGAAGAAGGAAAAATAACAACCTAGTCCTTACAGCAGATACACGGGAATAGGGGGACTCAGGTTCAGTGCTCTCCTCAAGGAGCTCAGGTTTAAATCCCACTTTGAGTCTCCCAATCACCGAGTTTATAGTTTTCGCCTACAAAATTATGTTTCAATTCTTTTTTTTTTACTTAAACATAATACTGTTAATTAAATCACGCAAAGAGGTTTGTCAAAAAATTACTTTTACTCTTCATTCATAAGATTATTCAAGCTGTCTTTTCTTTTTACAGATCCCTAAATTGTTGATTCACTGAAGTTTCGCCAGAGGAATTCTCAGATTTTCTGCAGGGTTTTTAAAACACAGCTCCATTTCAACAATTCTAAAAAAAGAAAACATTTTAAAACCTGTGCATGTTGTCAAAATACAAATGGTGTAGCTATAAAACTCTCATTATGACTTCTGAGGAAACAGTTTTCTGAAATGAGCATGTTTTCTATCATTTCCAAGTTTAGCAAACTTCAAGTTACATTTCAAATCAGGTTTTTACTTAAAATGAAGTAGTTTAGTTTCCTGCCCTATAATGGTCAGCATAAAACAGCAGGCAGTCTTCGTGTCAAGAAATTTTCTGTTAAAAACAGTACTCGCAAGAGCCAGTGATTTGATGGATCTTCATAGGATGTAGTCACGGGACATGGGTTGCTCAGAAACAGCAGCGCACCAAACAAGCACTTATCTGAGAAGGAAAGACAGGAAAGAAGCAGAAAGCATCTGGATCGACTATGGACTGGAAAATTAACATTTTTACAGCCTATCAGGAGACAAGCAGTGCAGCTGGTGTAAAGAAACGGTCAACAAAAGCAGGTTTCGACACTGTAGAAGTACCAGAACAAGACGATCTCTCAAACAGCTTACAAATCCCCCATTGTTGTAATGTTTGGGGTTGCAGGTCCTGTAATTTTGCATCTCCATAAGCAAAGGGAAGGCACTGTATCCTTAGACATAAAGCTTTTAATCTGTGCCTAAGAAACCTGTTTCACTCACACTTCACTCCATTTAGTAGCTTGGGCACAATCACTTCCCCTCCCCATGTCTCGGCTTCCTTATCTGTAAGATGGCAGCAATAGTAGTGAGTTCCTTTGTAAGGCACTTTGACAGTGAAAGATAAAAATGATATGAAAACAATAAACTTTAGGACCATTGCAGTAGCCGTTAGAGCTTTAATACTTACACTGGAACTCCGATATCAAAGAGCATTACTCTTAATTGTCCATGTGCCTACATGATAAACAGTAAATAAGGAACTGAGCTGGTGTTACAAGATGAGACACCTTTTTTGGCTATCCTCAAATGCTCTGCATTTTGTTTTGGTAGAGGAAACTCTACCATAATCCTTTAGTAATGCTTTTTAGCAGACAGTGAAATGATTATGTGTAAATATACTTTATAAAGCAGTACGGACTCCCACAGGATAAAAGACAATACTAAATATCAAGCACAAGATATTATTGTATTATAATGCCTTTTTTTAACTAGCAAGCATTACATCCACCACTGCCAACATCCTTGAAAGTATCAGTTACCCAAAGTAAAAATGGTGCCTGCTGGCAGTATTCCAAATAAAAATGTAGAAACCTGGTAAATCAAGTGAGTATGCTTTCAGTTATAGCTCATCTGAGATGAGCGTGAAGCATGGTGCTGATGGCTATCCTACAGCTCTTTAGATAATCATTATCTAACTTTCCACAGGGAAAAAAACCTAACAACTTATTTTTCCCCAATAGTTACTGTTGAGTTAATGTTTAAAATCAATCTCCCTTTCATTCTCAAAAAAAAAAAAAGGCATCTAAAAAGGTAAGATTTCAGATGAAAATCATTAAACAGACTTAAATTTAAATCAGGTATTATGTTTTTACTTAGCAGCATAATTAAACAACTAAAGATAATAGGATTTTCTTTTGCATGATATAAACTACCCTGTTATGCTGAAGTTCCATGTCAGCATAAAAGGACATGTGGAAGGAGACACAGAACACGGGCATCGGCTTCAATTTACCTGTCTCAGCTTGGGCTTGTAGTAGATACAGCTTTCAGAGAACAGTCTCCCTTGATCTTGGGAAAAAATACTGCAGGAGAAAAGGTTTTATGAGAAAAACTCATCCCTCTGAAGAACACAGGCCAATTCAGACCATGCTTCTTTTTCAATTAGCACTACCTTTGTGATGGTGATACCAAGGGATAGCATCACTCATTGCAAAATCCTGGCCGTCTGGGACAAAGGCCCAAAGGAGGAGTTAGTTTTCTGCTACACACATCCACAGGTGCTATCATAGTAGCTAACCTGTGCACCTAAAATCTCACTACTCACATGAATCTCTTTGGGATCCTGAATTTCATCATCTCAGTTGCCCAGAGAAGTTGTGGATGCCCCATCCCTGGCAGTGTTCAAGGCCAGGCTGGATGAGGCTTTGGGCGACCTGGTGTAGTGGAGGATTTCTCTGCCCATGGCAGGGGGGTTGGAACTAGATCATAGAATCATAGAATCATAGAATCGTTAGGGCTGGAAGGGACCTTCAAAGGTCATCTAGTCCAACCCCCCTGCAAGGAACAGGGATATCTCCAACTAGATCAGGTTGCTCAGGGCCTCAAATCTTTGATGATGAACCTCAAATCTAGATGATCTTTGAGGTCCCTTCCAACCCAAACCATTCTATGATTCTATGATTCTATCTCCATGTTTATGTCCCTTCTAGACCCTGAAACAAAGGTCTCTATTTTGATGGTGCTTAATACATTCCTGCAGAGCCGAGTCGAACCCACATCTCAGAGAAGTCAAGCTTGCCAGCTCCCATTTCCCAGGAAAGTGCCAAACATCAGGCCAGAGGACAGTCTGGGAAATAAGTATCATCTGCCCTCTTTTTAAACTTGTGTCAGAGAAAATATGAAACACAGGGTATAAGATCAAAACAATTCCCCAGCGGAGTCCCTGATGTCCTAGCCTACATGTTAGTCATTGACTAACACTGACAGATACAGACGTAAATGAAATTACACTACACAATTATTCATGCAACATTGTATGCGTATGCACCTACACTCGATCACCTAAAACTTACGAAGTCCATTATAGACCTGAATATCATCTCTACTGGGAGAATATGCTACCTCCATAGGTGAGCTACCTCTGTGGCCAAGTCCGCTTACCACTGGAAGTTTGTGCCTTCTAATATTCTAATACGAATTTGTATGATGTCAACTTCCAGACAAGCAACCTTTGCTGTCTGTTTTTGATGATTAAAGCTCTACCCACTGTCTTATTTCTTAGATATAGATAACATACTGAACTTTGTAATCCACCTTCTACCAAGCATACTTTCCATCATCTTTTCTGTTGTATATTGTTATTCATCTCAGACATTCCTCTGCCTAAAAAAATTTAGGACTGTGTCCTTTTCTAAGTCCCAACACAGTACTTTGAGCTCAGGTTCAACTAGTTAACTACTCCATTATCCCTCCTTTCTTCTTAAAATGCCATCTTCCCACAGCTGCATAAAACACTATTCAAAACGCCTGCGTGCTATGCATTCTTCATTATTTATTAGCGTGTTACTATTGTCTGCACATTCTGTCAGCTTTAATGCTAGTTTTCAGATGATGGGCAAAAGCACCAACTAATGTCACATCTAATACTGATTCCACAGATATCCTTTAAAAATAACCTGAAATCTGTATCTGGCCTCAGTGACAGCTTCTGTATGAGTTATCAGATAACCACTACTTAATTAATCTGAAACGGTTACTTTACAATAATAAATTACCACAATCTTGTGTGATGAAAACCTAAATTTACATCTGTGTCTTTATAAATTATTTTTCATCTGGTAATTCCACAGGAAAAAAAAAAAATCAAATTTATTTGGCAAGATCAATTTTACATGAAACTACTTTGAATGCCAGAAATCATATATTCATCTATTTGTTATTCGAAACCTCTCAAATAATACATCTTTTTTTCATGACTGTTAACACTTGTCAGTTCCTAATAGCAACAGGTAAATTTCATTGTAGCATTATTGCTAAGATTTATTTTACTTCTGAGAAGCCCAAAATTAGCCATCTTAATGATAAAGCCAACAAAAAACCTTCAGAGTATCTAATATCACCTCCATACTTGGATACAAATACTTGCATTAATTAAAATTTATTGGAATATTCTTGTGGAAATGATTATGTACATTTGCTGTCTATGGTCTTTGTATTACTGAAAAAAGTGTAAACTAACACAAAAAAAGTTGAATATGGTATCTTTGAAATTCAAAAAAAACTTGAATTTTTACTGTCAAAAAAAATTGGTGCAGCAACTTCATCATTACCTGTGGATGCTACTGTACTTATAAACGTAATATTCAAATCTAGAGTACTTTTGTTAAACAAAATTAACCTCGTGGAGTAAGTATAGTAAAGATCTTATGCTGGTTTTCGGTCCCAAAACATTGATCTGCATGTTGGAGCACTGCTTTAATATCAACCTAAATTTAGAAAGCAGTTTATTCCTTGCCAAGAGCTTCATAAATACTAATTTAAGGATGAGATTATAACCATAGAGTTAGAATATTGATCTTTCCATTGTCAGCATTAGAATCAACTTAGAAAACAATTGAGTTAATAACACCACAAAATTGCCACAAGTTTTGTCAATTAGAAGAGATGATACTGTTGTTCATACATCAGATGAGGAAGAATTTCCTGCCATTAGTTTTCCTCTAAAGAAAAAGTCATCAGAGAAACGAGAAAAAGGAATTATGAAAACACTCACAGGAGAACGGTAACATCAAACTGTATCAGAATGGACTAAGAGGATTTTCCAGCATAAGTAAAAGAAAATGCTTGGTGAGCACTTCTGCCAGCACCCTCAGTACCCTTGGGTGGATCCCATCTGGCCTCATAGACTTGTGTGTGTCTGTGCGGTGTAGCAGGTCACTAACCATTTCCCCTTGGATAATGGGGGCTTCATTCTGCTCCCCGTCCCTGTCTTCCAGCTCAGGGGTCTGGGTACCTGGAGAACAACTGGTCTTACTATGAGAGGCTGAGGCAAAGAAGGCATGAAGCACCTCAGCCTTTTCCTCAGCCTTTGTCACTGTGTTTCCCTCCGCATTCAATAAAGGACGGAGATGCTCCTTAGCCCTCCTTTTGTTTCTACTGTATTTACAGAAACATTTTTATTGTCTTTCATGGCAGTAGCCAGACTAAGATCTACTTGGGCTTTGGCCCCTCTAATTTTCTGCCTGCATAACCTCACGATACCTTTGTAGTCCTCCTGAGTGGCCTGCCCCTTCTTCCAAAGGTTACTCCTTAACCAAAATGTTTATCTTTACTGAGCTAGCTCCTCAGCAGGAGAGGACAATGTTCAGGATTTTCCAACTTCCTAATTAGCCTGCATGTCTCTATTGGCTACATAAATGCCCTGTCTGCAAAGAGGAAAATTAATTAAGAGATTTACTGGCAATCCTATCTTTCTTTTAATCCAGAGCCACAGGGAAGACCACTTGACCAAAAACTTGCATCACTCCAAGCTGATCATATGCCACTGAAAATACAGATACAACTTTGTAAGAAAATAGAATCATAGAATGGTTAGGGTTGGAAGGGACCTCAAAGATCATCTAGTTCTACCCCTCCTGCCATGGGCAGGGAAACCCTCCACTACACCAGGTTGCTCAATGCCTCATCCAACCTGGCCTTGAACACTTCCAAGGATGGGGCACCTACAACTTCTCTGGACAACCTGTTCCAGTGCCTCACCACCCTCAATGTAAAAAATGTCTTCCTTATATCCAATCTAAATCTCCCCTCTTTCACTTTATAGCCATTGTCCCTTGTCCTATCACTACATGCCCTTCGAAAAAGTCCCTCTCCAGCTTTCCTGTAGGCCCCCTTTAGGTACTGGAAGGCTGCTATAAGATCACCCCAGAGCCTCCTCTTCTCCAGGCTGAACAGCCTCAACTCTCTCAGCCTGTCTTCGTAGGAGAGGTGCTCCAGCCCTCCGATCATCTTTGTGGCCCTCCTCTGGATCTGCTCCAGCAGCTCCATGTCCTTCTTGTGTTGGGGACTCCAGAGCTTGAGACACCCCCCCTGTATTACATAGGCAAGACCAGGCAAACAGATCACACTACAACTTCTGTTACTACAGGGCCATGTTTATGCTTTTTTCCTGGCCCAAGTGAGGAGTTCAGCAATTTTCTCCAAAGGACAATACGCCGATATCCTTCGTAAGAGATTTTCCTATTCTTCATCACCAAGATGAAGAGTAGCTTTCATCCACACAGCGTTTCAGAAGGGATGATAGAAGGTTCTTCTTCAACTCCTCAAAAAGTTAGTAGACAGTTGAAGAAGTGATTATCATAGCTCTGCAGAAACTCTGCGGTCCCATCAAATTTGTCCACAAGCTGTGACCTAATGGTCCAAGCTTTAATAAAAGGACTAATGGGGCACACAATTACTCAAAAGCTATGTCACAGGCAGACTTTTAATAAAAAGAGCTGGGGTCCCAAGCAGGAATCTCAACAGAAAACCACATTAGCTACTTATTCCAAGTGATTTGGCATCTTATTCTCAGTTGTCACACTGCAAACAAAACTAAAACTTTTCAACACGAAACATAGATAAAACATACCTATTTTTGCACACTAAATCATCAGTGCCTTAATATTTAAATAGGATATAAAAGCTGCACTAGGCTTCTATCATAGCAGCTGAATTTCCAAAAGGGAGATACGCTCAAGGTACAGGTGGGCAACAGCATTTTTGTTGGCTGCTGTAAGAAACTAAAATTAAAACGCAATGCATTACTGCAAGGTACAAACTAGCACTGTGAATAAAGTTTTCTGTATAAAGTACAGTCTCTGCCTATAATTTAAAAATATATGAAGCAACATACAATTAAGGAATGGAGCAAAACTCACTGTCAAAGACATTTTGGCAAACAGAGCTTAAGACTCTTAATTACTTGAGAGATGCATTATTCCATGTACAATCCTTTGTCTCTCTCTCTGATGTAAAAAGGAAGTAAATAAATTCCATCTTTCCTTACAATCTTGTTTATTAAATAAAGTAAAATAAAACAATTTTATTCTAACTTTCCTCTTGGAAAAGGTTAATAAATTACTTTTTTAAAATGTCTTTGACAAGTCAGTTTAAATTTTCAGAGGGAAATTTACAGGAATGTGATAAAAAGACATGGTTTAATCTCCTCCCTAGGTAATATGCAATCAAAAGAAGCAGAGAGGAGAAAGCATCTGAGGAGGAGTTGCAGAGGCAGCAAGATGATGCACCCAGAGAGCCTGTCAAAAGCACTGTATCACGCAGTTCTATCGCAGTTTAAATGACTTTCTGCTCACATTTTCTCATTGTTGGTAAAGAGAAATATGTTTCATTTTTCGATCTGAACAGACACCACTTTTATTACTGCCAGGCTTGTCACTCTCAGTTCAATGTACTGAGTGTCAAACAGTTACCAAGCTGCATCAGTATGAGTAGCTGAAAACAACAACGCACTGACTGATTCAGGTTCTTGCCA
The DNA here is from genome assembly GCF_009769465.1 of Tauraco erythrolophus. NCBI lineage: Eukaryota > Metazoa > Chordata > Aves > Musophagiformes > Musophagidae > Tauraco > Tauraco erythrolophus. The sequence continues at coordinate 125,656,918 of NC_141465.1, read as the reverse complement.
TAATAATGCTTTTCTGGAAGACCTGAATTAGCTGCAGTGAAAGAAATGGAGATGGAAAGGGATGAAACTAAGAGAAAGCAATGATTCTCAAGGAAAGAAAATACCAGAGTGATAATGAATGCAATAATAAGGTAAGACACGGTGATGATTAATATTTGGACATCTATAATATCATTGTGGCAGGAGTTCACTGTGCTAAATGCCATATAAAAACACTATCAATTTTATTTCATACAGCTCCATTTCCTTCCAGAAAATCTCTCATGCCCTCAGGTAAACGAGAATCTCACTTCTGACCAGCACAATTTTCTTGTAAATAGATATCAACAAAGAAACATAGAAAGACTGCAAGAAAGAGGTCATTTTATTTTTAATCCTATCATAGAAAAAAAATTATGCAGAATCATGCTATTTTTTACAAGCTGTTTTATACCTATCACACAGAAGTCCCTGCAGAATTTATAATAAAACAAAAAGCTAAATATAAGATGCAGTAGTTGCACATCAGGACAAAAATAGCTGCCTACTTCAACGTCAAGTCTTTTTGTATTTTGTTAAACTTGTATTATAGTGTCAGAAATAAGAAAGTTGGTAGTCTACATTATTGTTCAACTGCCTATGAAATTGTACACTAAAAATGAAACCTTTCAGAAATTATACTGAAAAGGATCCAAAACAATTTCATTTCTCCATTCAAGAAAACAAAAATCAATTTAAAGAAAATATTTTCCTGTATAATACTACAGTTTAAAATGGTATAAAATAGGATCTTCTGAAATTCAGTGGTGTCGCTGGAGATTCATACTTTTAGAAAATATCTGCTCCAGTTAAGTATAGAGGAGCAGCCTGAAATGCTTGACATGCTGTAATCAACATCATAGCAGGGCTTAGTTATGTCTTAATTATGCAATGCGTGATGTAGCAGCTGCAGAATGGTGACAATCAAGCACTATCAAAATAAGCAAACTTTTTACATCCAAAGTGTTGGCACAGTAACTCTTTGTAAACATAGAACAGTAGACTTTGGAAGTTCTGGCCGCTATTCAAGCTTCTACCATATTAAAGACAGAAAAAAAGAATAACCACAACTAATGTGAAGCCCAGGAAGTTTGTTTGATTTTCTTCTAAAATTCAATTCAATATTTAGTTGTTACCTTAGGGATGAAACTTATCCTGCCTCTTTTGGTCCTCTGTTGACTACACTGAATTTCAACTCAAGTAACTATCCAGCTTGTACCCTAGAAGTTTGCCTATGCATAATTGCTAATTCACCTAACAGTCACGCATGCCCAACAGAGATTTGCTTCTGCATATTAAGGGATGAATTTTTCTTTTTCTCAACACATATATATTCAGAAGTTCTAAAAGCTTTGTAACTATTTGTTATATACTTTCACTTACGTTGTGAATATACAAAAACAATGCAACTAAATTTCAAGGCTACAGCCCTTCACAATCATGTACGTATGTTTTATTCTGTAGACATTCTGGAATTAACTAAATACTTTATGGTACTGGATATTAAATGTTCTACATTTTAAAAAGCTTCATGTTACTTCAACACATTCGTGTACAAACTGGACTATTTATGGCTGACCTCATTTAGTTCTGCTGACAAAAAAAACCCACAAAGTATGGGATGAAATCCAAAGCAATATACTATGACCCTAGAACACACACAGCAGTTTGTGTTGATAGCTCTTTGAATGGATAATTTAAATAAAAAAAGTCAAATACTATAGACTTTTGAAGAAACTGGACTAAAATTACTACTTCGCACTTGGTCCAGACAGATACTGAACTGCAGAAAGACTAACTGAAATCAACGCAACATGATTTCATCTTACCTATTTCAATCACAACAGTCCTTTTTGGAGCCCAGGGTGGGGCTCGAAGGGCTGAGATAACGACAGATCTGACCAGAGTGTATTAAACCAAATTTATTATAAGCATTCATTATATTAGTTTAATAGTCGCTGGTCACGATGTTGTTTTATTTTTATTTGTTCTCAGAGTTGTGTTATGTATCAATCCCACTCAATGAAAGATATTTCAATACATGTGAAACACTCTATTAGAAAACCAAAATCCTACCTATGTTAGCTGTATTAGGGACAGATGAAGAGACTCTAAACTGTAGGAGTTCAAAATCAAGCAAGGACTATGTTCTCGATCCTTATTGTACAGAGGTATTTCTAAGGCCCTGGTCTGGAAAATTATAAGAGAGAAGAATTAGTGCTGTTGATTTCACTGCCCTAGTGGTCTATTTATAACAGCAGGAGCTCTTTCTTTAAATTTTTAATATAAATGCTTTTTGCAAATCTTTGGCAATCAGAAGAGTATGTAGGCATAAATAACAGGTATGCCATTATACAAATGTATATATTTGCATATATAGAAAGAAATACACTCTTTAGATAATAGGAAGGATTAGGACTTTACAGGCAACCCCGATTTCATGATTTCTTCATGTCAAAATTTTATAGCAAAGCTAAGGAATTGTATAGTATAACACAATTGGAAACCAGTCTTGAATACAAAACTGTATGCTGCACATTGAGTATGCTTAACTTTTCTAAAATAATGGCAACTCTTCCACATAGAAATCCATTGAATTTTTCAGCATTCACGCTATCATGGACATATAATAACTATATCAGCTATGAATGGTTAGTATCATCCATACCAATTTATTTAATAAACAGAAAAAAAAGGCTGGACAACAACACTAACAAGAAAAATCATTATTCTTAAGTTTTATTTGAGAGAATTTTGGTAAACATTCATTTCCTAGTTCCTGGCTTTGATTAAAATGTAAAAACCCGTATTTAACACGTTTTTATTTTCTCTCCTCTTTGTTTCAACAAAAAACTAAAAGCACATCCATCATTTTCAACTTAAGTAAGCATCTGTATTGACAGATCCCATCACCACACTCTGGTGTTTTCTACTCACACTACCTTTAAACAACTTCCTCATCAACCTTAAAAAGTTTAACAGTATTTATTTCGTGGGCACAACTTAAACGCAAAATTGCCACGTAGTTTGTTTTAACTGGAATGGTAAAAACATTCTGTTAAAGAGATTCACGCAGAGTAAACAGCAGGGAGAAACTGAAAGTCACTTACTGCCTTTAAAAAAATCATGCCACAAATTTGTGCTTTACTTGTTATACGTCACTACTCCCTTAAATGTTTCAATCAGTATTTGTGAGTCTCTTCTTTAAACTGGATTAGGGAAGCAACCTATTTACCATCTTCCACTGCAATTTTCTTGCAACCTGTCAATGCGATGCAAATGCTTTTGTTAAAGCTACGTATTACACAAACCATCAAGTGCTCCACAAAGCTAGACATATCACTGAAACTCCTCTAATTTCTCCAGGCGAGGCCAGCGTAGAAGCCAAGGTTTCTGCTTCTACAATAGCCTTAAGCTTTCCCTCAGGCATGAAAATTCTGCAACCAACCCATAGAAATCCTGACAGTTTGTCAAATAAAATTAAGACCTGAAGGCTAGAAGGAATGGCCAACTGTACTCTGAAATAAACTTTCAGATTGAAAAATATTATCCGTGATGCCACAGTCCTTTTCTCTGCATCAGGATTTTCTGCTTTCCTCCAGGAAGTGTCAGGACTACTGCTAACCATGGACAGGGACTGCCCCTTCATGTAGCCAGTTTCCTTTCTCCTTTATTATTTTCTTAATCCAACCATCACAAATGGCAGTCAGTCCATTACATGTTGGTTTAAGGTCCATCAAGACAATACCGTAGTTGTATTCCATTTCTAAGGGCCAAAAGTAAATTCTCTTCTGAACTATAATTATGTACGTTTGAGAACTGCTACCACTAAATCCTGCCCCACAACAAACTTTGTCCCACAGGATTTCAAAGTGATCAACACCAGCAATGCATAAAAAACCTTCACAGGTCCACCAGATACTTGTGATAGCTTTTGTCTTCCATGAGTACCTTGACAAGCCAGTGGCAAGGGCAACCAGGGATTCTCTTCTGATGCAAGTGTAAGAGGAATGAAGTTTCCACCACATTTTCCAACATAAATGGAAGCCTCCTGAAGAACTCAATTTAGATCAACGCAGTGATAATTAATATGCAAATGATACATATCTGTTCCCTCAGGATAGCACAATTCTATTTTGGTTTTATTTCTCAATAGGAATGTGCTGGATATGAGGCATACTAAATCTATTTCTCTTCAACAATTTCTTCTACAAAAGCAACCCAAGAAACATCTGTTTTCAGAGGCATTTCTATTGGCAATGACTAGCTTCGATATGCATCACTTGTTTCTCTTTCATCCCTTTATTTGCTCCTTTCATCTACAATCTCACAGAACTTCACAAAATCAGTTTTCTTTGCTGTTAGATGAGTAGGAGAAGGTATGAAAACTATCTTGATTTTTTTCTTTTATGCAGAAAAGACCTGGCCATGACTTCTTCAATGTTATAGGTGTCCTTCTACATCGGTTAAAGTAGGTGTCCTTCAGAATCATAATCAATTATCAGAAAGAAATTCCTGGGGAAGATTCTCAGCTTTATTTACTGGTTTAACCCCAAACTCCAGAAATTCATAAATGGTGCCGTGACTTTAATGAACACGATATGTTTCTTGGTACATAGTCATTTCTAACTTGAGTGCTATGAAACATCTGTATGGATCATCCGGCTCATAGATCCAAATCAAGTTTCTCGGCAATGCCCAGCACACAGGTGACTCAATGCCCAGCACACAGGTGACACAGGGGGGGTTGTAGAAGCAACCCAGCTTTGTGTTGCACTGAGGCAGAGTTGACCCCCAGGGAGCTGTGTAGATAGCTCAGCCCTGAGTTGTCTGATGAGTCCTAAACTAAACAAAGCAGTGTTGCATTATTCAAAGAACAGAAACTTGATTTGAGCCTTAAAATCCCTCAACAAAGAATATGCCCTGAGTCTCAATTCAACCATTGTCCAGTTGCCTGAGATAAGGTATTCAGGCGCAATCGATAAGGGGAAACTCCCTGTCACACCCTTAAAGACCCTCCTCAGGCATGGTACCTACACAGTCACCTACATCAGGGGATAAAAGCCCTATGGTTTGGGTTGGAAATCAGGAGTTGCTTCTCCAACTACATGGCTAGCCTGTGAGGAGATTCTTTCCCCCTTGATCAGGACACCAGCCAAGGTAACTTCCTTGGGACTGAGAGCCCTTACCTGAGGGGGTAAGTGATTTTTTTTTAGCACGCTTTCAGTCTGTACGCTTGTGTGTTCTCTCTCTCTTGTGTGCTGAATAGTGCATTCTGTGACTCTGCTGTGCTGCAATAGCACATTCGTGACTCTCTTCTGTGCTGTGATAGTATATTGCAATAGCGTATATTTGGGGTTTAAATCACGATAGTGCATTCCTCCATTGTATCTATAAGAACCTGTCATAGTGGCGTATGGAATCTGCAAGTGCAGTTCAAGTAAATTGTTATCTTGGACCTTACAGTTAAACCTGTAAGCGCAGTGCAAATAAATCGTTTGCTTGGACCTTGTAGTGTAGTGCTCTTCTCATCACAACATCTCACACGTGCTTTTTAATGAGCAATGTCTTTTCCAACTTGTGCACGGCACAGATGATACCATTTACAACTTTCATGATGCTAAGAAAGAAAAATCACAATACTATGAAATATTAAAATACCAGTTAAGTAATAAGTTTATGAAGTAATGCAAAGAGTCTACTTCTCTCGACAGTTTCACAAAATTGCTGAGAAACTCTCCCCAGAGAACTTCTACTGCTCCTCATAATCCATTCTGCTCCTGAAGCTCACAATACAGCTCTGCTCCAGCACATTACTAGACATTGCATGGGGCAATCCCATGCACAAGTATAGCCTGGGTGGACAATGGATTGACAGCAGCCCTGAGGAAAAGGACTTGGGAGTGCTGGTTGATGAGAAGCTCAACATGAGCCGGCAATGTGTGCTGGCAGCCCAGAAAGCCAGTCGTATCCTGGGCTGCATCCAAAGAAGCGTGGCCAGCACAAGAAGGACATGGCTGGAGCCAGTCCAGAGGAGGGCCACGAAGATGATCCGAGGGCTGGAGCACCTCTCCTACGAAGACAGGCTGAGAGAGTTGGGGCTGTTCAGCCTGGAGAAGAGAAGGCTCCAGGGTGATCTTATAGCAGCCTTCCAGTACTTCCAGCCCCAATAAAGGGGGCCTACAGGAAAGCTGGAGAGGGACTTTTTACAAGCTCATGTAGTGATAGGACAAGGGGCAATGGCTATAAAGTGAAAGAGGGGAGATTTAGATTGGATATAAAGAAGAAATTCTTTACATTGAGGGTGGTGAAGTACTGGAACAGGTTGCCCAGAGAAGTTGTGGATGCCCCATCCTTGGAAGTGTTCAACACCAGGTTGGATGAGGCTTTGAGCAACCTGATCTAGGGGAAGGTGTCTCTGCCCATGGCAGGGGGGGTTGGAACTAGATGATCTTTGAGGTCCCTTCCAACCCAAACCAATCTATGATTCTGTCTTGCCACTTTGCTTCCCCTTCTTCGCGTTTTTACAAATGGAGTAATCACATATAAATCATCGCCGTACTTAGATTTTTGTGTCAAGTTTTGTTCTCCTAACTTTTAAATGATGCGCTGTAAGTTATTTTAATTCCTTGGCTGGAAACATTGTCTCCTTTACAGAGTTCATATATCATTTTTTTTTTCCTTCTACACAAATTTGCAGTATATAATCAGATGCATTTTCACTATACTATTACTATATTTAATCCTAATATTCATTTCAGACAGATATGCTTGAATATGGATGCAAAACAAATGGTTTAGTACAGAGTGACATTTTAAGACAATTTCATGGTAACTGAGTAATCAACATCATTATATATTTCAACTAATGCTATTTTCAAGGGCATTCTAACCTGCAAAGCCAACAGTATTTTATGAATGATTTATAGAATCATAGAATGGTTAGGGTTGGAAGGGACCTCAAAGATCATCTAGTTCCAACCCCCTGCCATGGGAAGGGAAATCCTCCACTACACCAGGTTGCTCAAAGCCTCATCCAACCTGGCCTTGAACACTTCCACAGATGGGGCAGCCACAGCTCTGGGCAACTTGTTCCAGTGCCTCACCACTCTCATAGTGAAAAATGTCTTTCTTATATCCAACCTAAATCTCCCCTCTTTCTGTTTATAGCCATTGCCCCTTGTCCTATCACTACATGCGCTTGTAAAAAGTCCCTCTCCAGCTGTCCTGTAGGCCCCCTTTAAGTACTGGAAGGCTGCTATAAGATCACCCCGGAGCCTTCTCTTCTCCAGGCTGAACAGCCCCAACTCTCTCAGCCTGTCTTCATAGGATTGGTGCTTCAAACCTCAGATCATCTTCGTGGCCCTCCTCTGGACTGACTCCAGCAGCTCCATGTCCTTCTTGTGCTGGCCACGCTGCTTTGGATGCAGCCCAGGATATGGTTGGCTTTCTGGACTGCCAGCGCACATTGCCGGCTCATGTTGAGCTTCTCATCCACCAGCACTCCCAAGTCCTTTTCCTCAGGGCTGCTCTCAATCCATTCTCCGCCCAGCCTGTACTTGTGCATGGGATTGCCTCGACCCACGTGCAGGACCTTGCACTTGGCCTTGTTGAACTTCATGAGGTTCTCACAGGCCCACCTCTCCAGCCTGTCAAGGTCCCTCTGGATGGCAATTTTCCACCGTAAGAGTGATGTTTACCTAACTAATGTTTGTGAGGTGCTCTACAGACGTGATGCATGCATGTGAAGCACTAGCATTAATCTTCCACTTTGGAAATGCCTTTGGAAAATTATATATAATCACCTCATTGCAGAAATAACTACAGAGAACTCTGTGATCTGTGAGTGACGCACAACAACACACACCACTTTAGCAAGACAAACTATCCTCTTGTGTTTTTGTCAGGACCATCTGACAAAACTCAGTAATCTTTAAAAGAATTAAAATGGGAACACTTTACTAAAAAAGACAAAATAGCAGAACTGAGTCTTCATGCAATGAAAACTGGACCACATTAAGATCTGGTCACACTAAGAAACAAGCATAGGATGAAAGGAAAGAAGTTTTCACATGCCTGACAGTACATTCCTGTAGGGAGTTTAGCTGGGCTGAATTTGGAACATTGAATCACCCTCAAGAAGCACTTATACATACTATCTGCCCCACCACTAGATATTTAAAAACATGAAAGACGTTTATATAGAGAAAACAAATTCAGGAATGTTTTAGATGTATTTTAAAAATGAAATGTTTGTGTATTTTTCTGTCTGCAGTCGTACAGCAAATACTGGGATTTTAAAATGTACTCCTTTTTCAACTGAATCTCATATTTACCCTTCTGACCCTATCTTCTCAGGCATTCTCTTTGTTTTACTTCTATACAAGACAAGAATGTCTCAGAGCATCAGACTGAATTTTCAAAGTGTTGAAGCAGTTTTGAGAACAAGTAGAACCAGAACCTAAAGAAAATTTGCTCTTAAAACACTTAAATGCATTTTAAAATGTATTTTTACATCCAAAGGACGTACATCTGCATAGTTCACAAACATACTGGTGCACATTTGACAAAGGGCCACAAAGATGACTAAGGGACTGGAGCACTTTTCATGACAGTAGAGGCTGAGAAAGCAGGGACTGTTTGGTCTTGAGAAGAGACATCTCAGGGGGATCTTGCCAATGCGTGCAGATACCCGATGGGAGGAAGTAAAGATCATAGAGCTAGAGTCTTCACAGTGCTGCCCAGTGACAGGACAAAAGGCAGTCAGTACAAATTGAAATACAAGAATTTCTTTTTGAACATGAGAAAAAACATCTTCACTGGGGGGGTGGTCAAACACCTGAACAGGTCACCCAGAGGGGCTCGGCAGTCTCCTTCCCTGGAGGCATTCAAAAGCCACCTGGACACAGCCCTGAGCAGCCTGTTCAGACTGGCCCTGCTCTGCGCAGGGGGCCAGAGCAGATGATCACCATTGGTGCCTTTCCACCTCAGCTGTTTGTGATTCTAGATTTGCTTTCACGTTTTGTAAATTATTTTGTCATTTACTGTATAATGGAACTGCTTATATACAGGTGCTACACACATCAGTTTTTCCAGATTTTTCCCTTTTTCTTTTTTCCCCCTTGTTCAAAATAATATCTGAAAAGGGACATTGTCCTGGTTTCAACTGGGACAGAAATAATTTTTCTTTTTAGCAGCTAGAAGAGCCCTGGGTTTTGGATTTAGTCTGGGATTTGTTATGAGAAGAATGTTGGTACTGCACTGATGTTTATAGCTGGCACTGAGACATCAAGGACCTTTCAGCTTCTCATGTTATTGCCAGTGTGCAGGAGCACAACAGGCTGGGGGGGAGCACGGCCGAGACAAAGGGCCCACAATTCCCCTTATGATTTGAACTTAGATTTAGGACTGAGGGCCAAATTGGCCAATGAAGTATTCTATATCATGCAACGTCATGTCCAATATATATATGAGGGTTGAACAGGAAGTTTGGAATTGTCTTCTGGCCGACTCTCTCAGTCTTTCTCATTTTGGGCCTTTCACTCATCCAGGATTGCGGTGTCGAGACTTATCTGTTTCGGGATTGCTTGCCAGGATAGGACATGGTTACCGGGTGGTGAGCAATTACACTATGCATCACTTGTTTGTATATATCATTATCATATTTTTCATATATTATATCATTATTACTTTTATTTTTTATTATGAAATTAAATTGTCCTTATCTCAACTCACTGGTCTCCTTCCCTTTTCCCCTTTAATTCTCTTCCTCTTTACACAGATGTGGGGGAGGGCGAGCGAGAGGCTGCGTGGGGTTTAGTTGTCAGTTGGGTTAAACCACAACAGGCATAAAATAACGTAACACTGCACACACACATATATATGTGAACAACTGGAAGATCAGTATTTTCAAAAGCAAAAAAACCCGTATCATATGAAGTACATATTGTTGCATGGACAGATGAGAAGAGCACAAGTAATTTCAATGGTAATATTAAACACAAAGTAAAACATAATAAAGGTTAACTTTTCACTCTGAGGGTGGTGAGGCACTGGAACAGGTTGCCCAGAGAAGTTGTGGATGCCCCATCCCTGGAAGTGTTCAAGGCCAGGTTAGATGAGGCTTTGGGCAACCTGGTGTAGTGGAGGGTATCCCTGCCTATGACAGGGGGTTGCAACTAGATGATCTTTAAGGTCCCTTCCAACCCTAATCATTCTATGATTCTACGATTCATAAAGTCTAAACTGAAAAGCACAAGAATATTTGCATTAACTCAGTAATATAAGCATTTGCCCTTTCCAGTGCGACATTATAGCTAATGAAGGTTTAACAGACTGTATGTTTCCTCTAACCTGACTTCTGTATACTTATAAACTGAGTGAAAGGAATTTAACAGACAGGAATCATGTTTTTTACACCACATTACAAGACTTTAAAAACTTGTATGGTTGTAACGTATGTGCAATTCTGAAAGGTGAAAGGTAGGCACTGCGAACACCAGCATTATTAACAACATAAAAATACCTATTCTATACTATTCTAGACACCCCATGTCTAATTATCTCAATACAGAGATTCTACAACAACCTAAGAGTGTCCCTTTGTCTCTACAGCCAGAACCGTTCAACTAGCAACAGGGGAAAGGGGGATTAACTGCACTGTAAGAACATCAAGCAAAACCAGAGTATTTGTAATGAGTCATAGGTGTGCTAAGTGGCACCAATTCTCTAGAAGTCCAAAGAACCTAATAATTAGGACATCTCTTAAGAGCACTTGGACAAATAAGTAGGTGGCAAGAACACAAGATGCTATCAAAGGAACATCTAATTTTCCCAGTATGTATATGCATCACCAGCTCAGTGGCCATCCCCTACAGAGCAGACAAGGCACAATGAAGACAGTGTAAGTACCATGTTTTACATCTCCACTAGACAAAAACATACACAGTAGCATTATTACTTCACAAAGGAAAGATGCTATTGATGCAGAACAGGGGAAACAGAAATAAGAGATTTAACATTGATGAAGCCTCAAAACTAGCATCTGGTTTCCAACAGTGCAATGTAATGTTCAGTTCTTCCATGAATATATAATGTGCCAACAGAATATTGTAGTATGAGAACACAGGAGAACATTTTACAAGTCAAGAAATTACGAAGTGAAGGTTTCCCATCCAAGCAAAGAGAAGATTCTGTTGCTACAAAAAGATGGTACAGAATTGTGATGTGAATAAAGAGAAATATTTAGCCTTTGAAAATCTCGGACACATTTAAAGTAACTTTTTTCAACTTATGTATGTAACTAGTTAGCATCCATAATGTTGGTTTAAAATATAATTTAAACATGTAAGCCACTAAATAGGATTTTGCTATTACAGAAAAAGTGCACAGCTTTGTACACACCTAACAGTGCAGGGTCCCTGGACTTGTCTGTACGTGTATCAGCCTGAGCTGGTTTCAGCTTGTTTTAACTGTGAGAGCAAATCTCCGGCCATTAAGAGGGTGGAAGCGGAGACAGATAGCCTGGAAGGAATACAGAGAAGCTGTACAAGTGACCAGGGATCAGGTGAGGAAGGCTAAAGCCCTGAAGGAATTGAATTTGGCAAGGGATATAAAAAGCAATAAGAAATGCTTCTATAGGTATGTAAGGGACAAAAGGAAGTCCAAGGAGAATGTAGGCCCCCTCCAGAAGGATACTGGTGCTCACGTTACCCGGGACATAGAGAAGGCTGAGGTACTCAATGACTTTTTTGCCTCATTCTTCACTGATAAAGCCTCTTGTCTTACCATCCAAGCTGTGGAAAGAACTAGCAGGGACTGTGAGGATGAACCACCGCCCACTGTACTTGAAGAGCAGGTTCGGGAACATCTGAGGAACTTGAAGGTGCACAAGTCCATGGGACCTGATGAGATCCATCCGCGGGTCCTGAAGGAACTGGCGGATGAAGTTGCCAAGCCACTGGCCATTGTATTTGAGAAGTCGTGGCGGTCTGGCGAGGTCCCCGATGACTGGAAGAGAGGGAACATAACCCCCATTTTTAAAAAGGGGAACAAGGAGAACCTGGGCAACTACAGGCCGGTCAGCCTCACCTCTGTGCCTGGCAAGATCATGGAGCATATTCTCCTGGGAACCATGCTAAGGCACATGGAGAGCAAGGAGGTGGTGGCTGACAGCCAACATGGCTTCACCAAAGGCAGATCGTGCCTGACCAACTTGGTGGCCTTTTATGATGGGGTGACAGCATCGGTGGACAAGGGTCGACCAACGGATATCATCTACCTGGACTTGTGCAAAGCTTTTGACACTGTCCCGCAGAACATTCTTCTCTCTAAACTAGAGAGGCATGGGTTTGATGGATGGACCACTCGGTGGATAAGGAGTTGGCTCAATGGCCACACTCAGAGAGTGGTGGTCAACGGCTTGATGCCCAAGTGGAGACCGGTCACGAGTGGCGTCCCTCAGGGGTCCGTGTTGGGCCCGGCCCTCTTCAACATCTTTGTCGGTGATGTGGACGGTGGCATGGAGTGCACCCTCAGCAAGTTCGCCGACGACACCAAGCTGTGTGGTGCCGTCGACACGCTGGAAGGGAGGGATGCCATCCAGAGGGACCTCGACAGGCTGGAGAGGTGGGCCCGTGCCAACCTCATGAAGTTCAACCAGGCCAAATGCAAGGTCCTACATCTGGGTCGTGGCAATCCCAGGCACAAATACAGACTGGGCGGAGAATGGATCGAGAGCAGCCCTGAGGAGAAGGACTTGGGAGTACTGGTGGACGAGAAGCTCAATATGAGCCGGCAATGTGCTCTTGCGGCCCAGAAGGCCAACCGCGTCCTGGGCTGCATCAAGAGGAGCGTGGCCAGCAGGTCAAGGGAGGTGATTCTCCCCCTCTACTCTGCCCTCGTGAGACCTCACCTGGAGTATTGCGTCCAGATTAAACAGTCAAAGTGACTTTCACCTAGCTTGTTCTAGCTTAGTTCTGTAAATATAATATACGTTAACAATCTAGCAAACTCATGTACCTACTGAGTAGCCCTTCACTGTGTATAGCAATTTCATATTCTATACAGCTTTTCTGTAATAATCCATTTGGACTATGAGTGTTAGTACCTGTGATAACTGGACTAATTACAACTGCATTGTATTTTATTTATAATCATAAAATATGAATTAGATTTCACTAATAAATCCTTGCATCTTTATATAAAGTGTTCTGTCTTAGCTCATAGCAAAATCCTGAGTGGAAAAGGAATGAAATTTAGGAATAAATTCTAATTGAGACTTGAGTCAATTGTATGTTTCGTTATGTGCCCTCCTGTTGTATTACAATAAAGACGACATTACTGATCACAGAACTTCATTATTAATATATGGTATGTTGGTTTTACAAAGCCAAAACACTTACAGTTTCAGAAGAAACTTCAGATAATTAATTCAGATCTACTGCATTTTGCTATTTGCACTAGTCTACTTCCACACTTGTACTTTCAGTAGCTGTTAAATATTTTTCTTTCTGACACACTATCTCACATGCACTATGACTCTTGTCCCTTCAAAACAATGAATATCTTTATCTTCTCTAAAATAAGGATTCATCTTTGCCCATTCCCCAGGAAACTGCTACAACTCCCAGGTTTATTTATTCATCTTATGTCTTACAATCTACAAAAAACACACGTGAAGGCTCAGTCTCAAACCCTTCACTCAGTTCATTGGCTTGAGATGAAGCCAGTAGCTAAGAATATTGTTTTTGCTAAACAACCAATTAAAATTTTCATGTACTTATTTTAAGGTTTTTTTTACTCTCTATCGATAAGCATCAGCATTTATGGAACAGAAAAACCCTACAATTACACTATAGTTTTCAGCTTTCTCATACACGAAGATCACCAGAATGAGACGGAAACTGAAAGATAATTGAAATTAGATCCATAAAACATAATTACTATCTGATTATACAGCATTTCAGTAAAAATACAGGGTAATTAAACAAGACAATTCAGACGTTGCAGCAACTCTGTCACTATCAGCACTTTGCAGAATAGACCAGTTTTGACTGTTTTTTCTGCCTTCATTTCCGTACTTGGAAGGCATTGTCTTTAAAAGAACTCAAAATATACTTTTTTCAAACAATTGATCTTCTTATTATTTAAAAAAAAATATTCTCACATGTCCTGGATTGTAGTAGTACCTGATCACTTACAGACAAACTTCAGGAGACAGCAAAGCCTTGCACTAAAAAGCCGAAGGTGCAGATAGTACTGTTGAGGGTCATAAGGTTGAGAGTCAACCGAGGCTTGTGCCCTGGTCCAAGTGCTCTTCATGTATTTTTTTTTACGTATATGGAGTGGTTTTAGTACAACATTACTACAGCACTTAGGATTTCAGAAAATCTGCCATACATACCCTATGAACAGCCTGGGATGGATGGAACTTACTGGCTATGATAGAAATGTGCAAAATCACAGAAAGTTGGAAGAAAATTTAAAAAAAAAGAAAAAAAAGAAAAAAAAGAACAAAAGAGTTCCTTGGACTAATCTCTGCATTACGTGCTTTGGAAAGGAATTCTAGTACATGAAATCTAATCACATTCCCAACACAAGCAGTTGAAAAATTAATTCAAACGCCTATTATAAGGGAAAGCGTTGCTCAGCTTTGAATCCTTCGCTGCCTCTTAGAAGGATAAGAAGCTATTGCCTGTATCTGTAAAACAAGTTATTTGAAAACAGCAACTGATCACAGAAGTTTAATCATCACTTACACTGCTGTAGATGTTTGTTTCCCACTTAAGGAAAGCTCAGACCCTGAAGCTGACACTTTTAAAGGAAGTATCCAATTACAAAATGTAAGGTGCAAATTTGTTGACCTCAAAAGCGTAAGTACAACATTGAAGTAGATTGTGCAATTTGTCTCTTAATCTCCAAATAAACATAGCAGACAACGCAATTAAATTTTGGAATGTAGAAGCACACACACACACACACAAAAATCACTTTTGATCAGGACAACAAAAGATTTTAACTTGTAAAGAAAGAAGCTAAATCCATCTGAGATAATCAGTTCATGCATTGACCAGCTTAGCACATAAAATACTAACAGTTATATCAAATTGCTTTAGTACCTCTGTCTGTGTGAATACTAGTTGATCACAAAGGAAGAGCTTTCACTGGGATCAGAAAAAAACATTTCCAGCAGCACCAGCACTCCCCCACTCTTAGAGGCAATTAAGTTTCCAGGAAAAAACAAAGGTACCATCTTTTTCCTGCCATTCAACTGTTTGGCCCCATTTCTCTGTGGGGGGCCTTTCCTCACAAAATGTTCCTTCCTTGCCTGAGCTCCAGAAACTCCCAAATCCCCAGTGGACTGTTTTAAGCTTTGCCATCATCTCTCCTCTACTCACTGAGTTAGAGGTCAGGGAAATCCATCTCCTACTCTGCAGCTCTCCACAGTGGTGCTGCAGTCAATACCAGCACTCACCATCACAGAGCAAATAAAATTAACAGCAGATTTTCAGAATCTTGCTCCTTTGCATTATAGTTTGCTCCATTACAGCTCTATACCGATTAAAAAGGTTGTGATCAAAACCAAAGTGTAATCTTCTGAAAAGGCTATGGAATTATGAAATTAAGGGAAATACAATCACATACTCAATGACACATTTGCTATTTAAAAAAAGCTATCATATGGTAAGAAACTCAATTCTAAATTATGAGCTGTAGTAAGCTACTTCGCCGTATGTTCTAGATCAATTTAAGGTCAAACTAATTTCCATTTTAAGTAACTCACTGGTTTTTCCCTTTAAACAAGTCCCAAGATTCTGGTGCGACCTTAGAGTTCAAAAAGTAAGTAACTAGGGTAACTAAATTAGCAACCTCAATAAGTTCGCATTCATCTATAAACTAATTATTACACACTCAAATCAAAACGATTCCTTTGCTCCAAAATTTAAACAGTACCCCCTGCACAAGAATACCCCAATAGAAGACTAAATCAACACACGAGAACTTCTATCAAAATTGAGAAAAGTAAAAGAGAGTTAAATTTAGCTTTGTAAACTTACAGGTACTAAAGATGTAAGAATTGTTTACATACAGAATCTGAAAATGATGTTTGTTTGTTTTTAAAAGTTCTCATGCTCTCAAAACATGTTCTTATTACCAATGATTCAGTCCCAATATTTCTGCACGTAAAACACCTATAAATATTAAAACAGTCTCTCTCCTTCAAAATCACTTTTTTCCATGACTTTTATTTTAACACTACTTATGGTGGAATTTTCTTAGAAAACATTGAACCTTTATAGAGGACACTGAAATTAGATAACCACTTATGTGAAAATAATTTTCCATGGTTCCATGCACACAAAAGAAATGAAGGAAGATTTTAAACTGATGTGCAGCATAGGAATTTCAAACAAATGAACTCTGTGACCAGAAAAAGAAAGGCAAAGAAAACAAAAAAAAAAGGTAATAAAAGAGATCTTGAAAGGATATACAAGCACAATCTCTCCCAAGCCACCTCAATGCATACAAGTAGACAGTTGAAATATTTAATAGCCTGGGCAACACCAGAGATCAAAGCACAACAGAGTTTCAAGGAAAGGAAAACAAAAGTATAACAGCTTTTTTTTTAAAGAGCAGGTATTTTCATAGAATCATAGAACAGTTAGGGTTGGAAGGGACCTCAAAGATCATCTAGTTCCAACCCCTCTGCCATAGGCAGGGAAACCCTCCACTACACCAGGTTGCCCAAAGCCTCATCCAACCTGGCCTTGAACACTTCCAGGGATGGGGCACCCACAACTTCTCTGGGCAACCTGTTCCAGTGCCTCTTTTCCACGCAGAAAAGTACAGTAACAGTAAAATTCTTCCTTATCTTTTCATTTCTTGTAGTCCAGTGAATTGCATCAAAGCACAGATAATACTTTCCTAATGTTAAGTATCCCCATGCAGGAGTTACTCTTTCGCAGTCAAAGAAGAGTTAAGTGATTCTTGAAGCAATTACTGACACCTTGTGCATTATCCAACTCTAAAACATGCACTGTCCTTCTTCGGTTATATCGTCAACCACTGGTTTCTGTGAAGTCTCTTCAAGGTCCTCTAATTTCAGAGCTACTTGAAGTGCACTCACAAGAAACACAGAAGTAGGACTTTCAACACTTTCAGCAGGACTCCTGATTCAACCAAGGAATCGCCACCATCAAGGGACATATTTTTCTCATGAGCCTGTCTGCCCATAAGGAGAAGTTTCTGCTATCAGGACTGTGTTATTTGCAGATATTTTCAAGTAAATTTTACAATTTCACTTTAACCTCATACACCGCCTTTGCAGAAGCTCTGCCACCAGCCACTGGTGTGCAGCTGAACTGCACTCTGAACTGCAAAGACTAAAGAAACAGAACATATAGTTCTCAACCCATTTTCCTCAAAGTACTCTTTGCATCACCTGCAATAGCTGGGAATTTCTCAATAAACTGACTCTGCTCACAGTACACCGAGAGATGCCAGCCTTTGATGAACAACGGTTGGGTAACTACTTAATCATGTGCTTTCTTGCCTGTTCTTGTTTGTTTTCTATCGAGATCAAAGGTCTTTATTGACAGGGATACACAAGTTCTTCTCTGTGCATAAAACATATAGTCCATTCATAATAAATGACCATTTATAAAGGCACACGCTTTGCGCTTCATCACACTTTCCAGCTTAATATACCCACCAACTCTGGCCACATCTTTCAAAAGGTACAACCTCACAGTTATTAATATACAATATTAACTTATTTGTGCAAGTATTTTACTGTTAGCAAATTTTTCTTTAACTTAAAATATTTATCTTTTCCAGTACCCCTTGTCCAATATCCACCAACGCTGTACCATTTTTAAGTACAATGAATTTGTGAAAGAGGTATCATAAACTGCCTTTGGTTGAAGAAAGAAAATGAATATTCCTTAAGATGATAACAACAAAATTGAAATTACATGTTAGTTTTTTTCATGACTCCAAATATGTGTCAGATATCTTTGCTCTCTATTATCTAATGTCATATTTTTTCTCTTACACATATACACATATCTCTAAAAATACACGTACCATCTAAATTCTTCAGTATCAGATAAAAATATTGTTATTGGTATCTCAGCAAGCAGTTTTGTTGAAATCTATTAGTATAAATACTATAGATATTCTAAGCAGGTCAACGAAAAGTGATCTCAAGGTAGGAGAAAGGCATTTACTGAAAGAGAAATGCAGAAACTGCTTTGATATTTGCACGCATGAAATGCTGCTATGCAAGCATACCACCAATTAGGGGAAAAAGTTAACTACAATTTTAGCTATTATGCATGTTCTGAATACCAGCCGTTATTCTGGTGATTTATAGTCTTAGTCTACACACTACAGCCTACAGTGTAAGAAATGCTCACCTACTCTCTACTGCTGTGTGAAATACTCAACGAATCTGGCTTTATACAAGAGTGGTAAGAGTCTGCTTCATAAATTTTCCCTCTCTCTAATGTTTTGTGGTCTGCATGAGAAACACACAGACATATATCTGAATATATGCAACAAAACAAACTATTATATAATGTATTTCACATTTTTTTTTCACTGTGATATTATTAGAGACAATTACTTTGATTCTCAGCTTGTGGGATAACTTTATAGTTGTACATAAACCAGCAGGCAGCTTTATGGAAATGCTAACCCTTTCAAGATATCCTCTTTTGGAACAGCAAATATTAATGATATCCTAGACAGAAACTCCTTCTCCAGTTTTCTCTGAGGCATCAAAAGAGATTCAGCCTGTCTAGAGTTTGCTAACACAACACACAGAAAACCAGCCTTAGATGAACTATGCTGAACACAACCACACCAGTTTTTCTAGGATCTTTCATTTGCAAAGTGTAGCTATTCCAAGTGACAGAGCTGAAGAAATATGTTACAAAAAAAGTTAGCCATAACTTCTCTCTGTTCCCTTTTATTTAAGAAAGGACCTTCAATACAAAAAGAAACATTACCTCGCCTGTCTGCCTAAGGATGTAACTTGTTATTATGTTCCATATCCTGACAAGTGAGATGGGCAATATTCAGCATTCCGAATCGACATGAGCTCGCTCCATGAATGCTACTAGATTCACGGCTTTTAGATTCAAGTTGCAGCACCAAGAACCACAGGACCCAAGATCTTTTTGACAAAACTTATCACGCTATTTTTTTTATTATATTACACACAGTACTTTGTTACAAAGAGCTTGAAGACTGATCATCTTAAGTCAATTTAAAATGCTACCCTGCACTTTGGTAACCAAAATCAGTCATAATGTATTCTTGCTTTATTTTGCTATCAAGCACTTTGTTCATATTTAACCATAGCAATTATTTCTATTGTGCATACTCCCTGTGATTTTATGTTATACAGAATGACAGTTATTTGAGCAGAAACAATTGCTCACAATAATTTGTGTGTTTATTTTTATTGTGATTATTGTCATTTCAGTTGTGTCATTACAAGAGTAGAGCACTCAAAGTTATGCATATACAGACCATTTAATATCTAAGCTATTCTTTCCTTGGGGTTCAACCATCTATTAAAGAAAAAAAAAAACACACTATGCAAAGAACAAAAACGTAAATGAAAATAATAAGTTATCTTCTTATCCCTCTGAAAATTGCCAATAATAATGATAATAGTAATATGAAAAAACAGCTACTGTATTATCTATTTTTGCACGGAACTACCATATTTTTCATTTTTTTGCCAAGGATGGCTTTTAAACAGATACATTTACCAGTTCGTACTAATAAGAAACTGAATCCCAGGGAGCTGAACCTGCGTTGAAGTCAAAGAACACTTGCTCATCTACATATACTCTCTCTCACCCCAGCACATCCTCGGCAAAACACAGAGATCAGAACTGCACCAATACTTAAAGCTGTGGGAAGCCAAGTTTTACAGGGCAGCAAAACGATGCCCTGTGTCTTGTTCTCTGACAAGTCATTGGGTTTTGGTTTTTTTTGCCAGTGGATACTGAGCTGATGGTTTCAGGAACGTCTTGACAATGACCCCAAGATCCCTTCCCAAGTTTTAAAGGGTACTTCTAAGCCCAACACTATTGTAAGCACAACTTAAACTACTTTTCTCTTGAGACATTACCTAACAATTTATCCAAAATTAATTTCATCTGCCAGCTATCAGCAAGCTTCTCATCTTTGCAAGCTCTTTCAACAGTTCCTCACTACTGCATGGCATTCTATGACCCACAAGGTCTGATTATCGCCTTCAGGAAAACAAGAAAAAAGGGTTACAAAACAGGGAATTTTCTGACTTGAGACAAGCCTAGGAAAAAAAAAAAAATATATATATCACCTTTAGGGCAGTTAAGCACTGGAATAGGTTGTCCAGAAAGGTTGTGGAACCTCCATCCTTGGAAGTTTTCAAGACACAACTGGACAAAGCTCTAAGATACATGGTCTCATTTCAAACACAATGAACCTGATCTGAGCAGTAGGTTGGACTGGATAAACTCCTGAGGCCACTTGCTTCCCAAACCAGGCAGTGGAATTTTGTAAGATAAAGTCTCGTGTCAAATTTGTCACAACAATCCCTTGGTTGCAATCTTATTTATAGCAAAACCACAGGTTGCAACTACAAAATTGTTCATTGCTTGTCAAAAAGGATCTTCTGCTCATGATCTGTACCGGCATTCGTATCTTTACACGATACTTCACAAATTATAAAAAGGACTGCAGGAAAAATAATTGTTAAGTAATCTTACTACAAATTCTTCTTACCTTGTAAGTGCAAGGAGATGAATGGTAGAAAATTGCAGAAATGGCTAATCACATAAATAAATATTGAGATTTTGCAGAACTCTGGTTCACCTTCTACTGGAAGAAGAATGCTGCCCATTTTGGATAGCCTCCATCTTTGAAAAAGGAGAACAAATCTGGGAAAATGGTCTAAAAACATAGCACCTACGAAACTGCAAAACTAATAGGAAGGTGAAATAGTAAATGAGTAGGGAAAGAAAATTCAAGGAAAATGAAGAGAAGTTTGTTTTGATGGGCCACACACCATCTGCTACAATAAAGCTAGAAAGTATTTTGAGTATCTGATCAGGTTGCAATGCTGGGGCGAGGGGGTGTGGAAATCAGCAGAGATTCGGAAGAAAAAGATTTGCCAAAGAAGAAGGAGGAAAAAGAAACAGTACTCATGTCATCAGTCACATTACCTGTTTCTACATCTCCAACAATATGTTAGCAAATCATCATGAATGGCTCTGATGAAGGTTCTGACACATAAGTACAAGTATTGCATTGTGTTAATCGATGCCATAAAGAGTGATTAGTTTTTTAAAAAACAAATTACTGTAGAGAAGAACTGCCTTAAAATGGGATACGTTAATCCAAACAGTGTGTGTCAGACATCATGATGACAGTACTAATATATCACAGAATCTCTAGAATCAAATTTAAGAATTTCCTAACTGGAAACTGCCACATTCAAAAAGAAAGAATTCCAGTTTAGGTTTCATTTTGACCAAAAAATAAAAAAATACTGAACCTTAAACTACTCATTAGTGACAGGTTAATGACCATATCTTCACTGCCAACGACTGAACAGCTATTTCCAATGAAAGTTAACTCCTCAACTTCAGTCATCCAACACGTCTGTCCTGAAATTGAAGGAAAAAAACCTGTTTATTGTCAGAGCTGTCAATCATTGTGGGAAACGGAAAACTAGAAAAAGACCCTGACACTGGGGGAACAGGGAACAGGATCTAGACCTAGGACTCCTAGTCTAGAATGAAAGACTTTGCTTTACTGTCTTAGGAACCATGGCAGGTATCCAGGTGATAACATGGTCATAAACATGAAAGAATACAAGTAAAAATAAGGAAGTTATTGCTCTGTACTGAAAATTGTTTCTGTTTTGGCAGATGTGAAAGAGACTGTAAGAGCAGGATTATTCTTTTAAATCCTGCATAAAAAAAAAAAAAAGATTATCTTAGAATTTGAAAACACCTCCTACGCTGTCTATTTAGTTTACTAAAGAGCACACCAACTATAAATTAATTATAGCCTGCTTGCATTAATGTGTGGAACAAAAAACGTGGTAAGAAAGGAACCTTAAACCTAATAGACAAAAGATAAGCAAGCACAGTAACTAGAAGTTAAAACTTGACAAATGCTACACAGAAAATGGAAAAAATTGAAACACACAAATGAAACAACATGGGTAATAAGCTACCAGAGTCATTTTTATTGCCAAGATTGATAAGCCTGACACTTCAAGCGTTTTTCTCTGCTTTGAAGCAGACACAACCAGAGTTACATTGGATGGTGGCTTCTTCTAGCAATTAAAAAAAGGCTATAAACAGAAAGAGCCATTTCTAAAATACCGACTCATGGAAAGGTGCCTGGTAAGACCCAAAACACAAAGGGTTCTGCTCCCTTTTCTTCTAGTGAAGAAATGTTAACATTGCCAAGCGATTCACAGCTGCTCATAATACCACATCAGACTATTGCACCCTCAGGAGGCAGGTTAATTTATCACTACTCCACAGTTTATTTGGCACAAAGCCGAATAAGACTTGTATCAAAGATATCCAGCTCAGTAGAGCCACAAAAATGAATCATTTTAGTTTCCATTCAGGATACTTCCACCTTTTCTTAACTTCAGCTAGCTGCCTTGCAATATCTTTCTAGCTCATTAAATATTACTTTAGACTGAATTTGTTAAAAAATATAAAAAATTACTTCACCATACAGACAGGGCTTTAACTTAAGCAATGATACCCCAAATGACAACCCTGTTTTCCCAAGAGTGACAAACCTAGAATAAGTGCTTCTGCAATCAAAACTCATTCAGGTCTCTGAGCTGCATATAAACTGGACATTTCCACAAAATTTATAACTTCTAGATGGCAACCTTGAAACGAGATCGAAATTTTAAATCAAACTCCACATACCTTCAGAATGTACCATTTTACATTTAACTGAATAGTAAATTATTTTAGCCTAGTCTGTATGTCTAAGCACCGGGTCTTAAAATTAAACTGCTACCATATTCTCAGCGGTGCACTTTGCAGCAAGTATTTGCAATCATTTTGCCTCTACATTCCAATAAGAAATATAGTCTGTAACTATCAAAAAGGGATAATTAAAGGAAACATAAACCACGTAATTGCAGCTCTCTTACCCAAACCACTTACAGTTCAGATGTAGAATATATTCTGTCAAGTTGATTACTTGTCACATAATAACAGAGGCTTATTCCATGCATTTATACTAATAATGCTCTGTCTCCTTGTCTGATATTACAGATTAATTATGTCAGACAATTAAAACACAGTATAAAATAAAGGCATAAAAATAAAGATGAAAAAAATAAAATAAATGCAGGAAACAAAACAAAAGGGTTTCAGATACCAATAAACAGTGGATAAACACAGAACGAGACTGAATGGCTTTTCCAACAAGTAGTAAAAATGGAGGTAGAGATCTGAAAGGTCAAGGAGGATGCAACTAGCAAGATCACGAGTAGGTACCAGTAGAGTGAAAAAGCCATAGTTCACGGAAATAGAGCTTAACTGCGCAGAAGAACAAAAATGTGGCATCTGATCTTAATCCAGCAAACACTGAGGGATTTCGCAAAGGTTGCAAAGGTAGAAGTGTGACAAGACAGGAATTCTGTTAACCTGGAGGTTGAGAAGCAGCACTGGGAGCCAAGGAAAAGCAAATGAGAGCTGTCAGTGAGAGACCATGATACAAGAGAAGTGGATTTATTTCTAAGAGGGCAGTCAGACTTCTTGCGATATATCAAAAATTATGTCAGTAGTAAACAACAGATTGAAAGTTGCCAATGGGAGAACAAAAACCTCAAAACTACACTGCATGTAGTATAGTATATATGTGTTGTTTAAGCTATTGCAGAGTGCAACTTCCACTCTGTGTATGGTTATATTATAATATATATGTTTATACATATATTTTTAAAAAATCATAGGATATACCTGTTAAAAATAGGTCTAGTAAGTCTCAGCTCCATAAAATGTGCTCCTACTATAATTACTGTCAAGAGATTGTAGAGATGGAAGAGGAACCAAAAAGGTAAAGACCAGCTCTGTAGATTTAGCCAGTGCTCCCAATCTGCCATGCTCATAAGTGTTAAAAAGGCAAAAAGATGTGCAGAGATGTTTCCCTGTCCATGGCAGGGGGGTTGGAACTAGAGGATCTTTGAGGTCCCTTCCAACCCTAACCGTTCTATGGTTCTATGATTAAACAGGCTGGATGCAGTATTTCTCTGCTTGAGGCACGAGCTAAATCTGTTCAGATACCGCAATTTAGAATACGGTATAGTCAATCACATAAATAAGACCTACTCAGAGAAAAAATTGTCTCCATCTCCCCTCTCTCCCACCCTCCTTACCCTCTAGTAGGCCTAAGACAGGTTCTGAAGCCAAATTTACCATTCTAGGGTCTCTCGATACAACAAATTATTCAACCCTTTGATACATTTTCCATTTTTAAGACGTTTTTGTCCAACCGTAAGTTTCTCATTGATTTACACGACATTGGAATTTATCCACATCATATAAATATTTGCATAGAAGGCAATATTAGGACTTTTGTTGTTGAGTCTAATAATACCGTGCAGCATGCTTACAGCAACTTTCAGTAGGCTTCCTGAAAGCAATGCATAGTCATTCCTCCTTAACTTCTAAAGTATGGGCTGAGTTTTCCTTACAGGAGATATGCATAAGTAACTCAAAATGAAATACATTATCTCAGTATTTTCCTCAATGGAGTTGCTACTAGTGTTGTCACTCAACTTTCTCCTGGAAATTGCCTCCCTCCATTTCTCTTCCACATGTCCCTACTGCCCTCACAAAAGGCATTAAACCTTACTAGTAGTCCGGAGTTGAGCATTCAGGCTAAACATCTAAGGCCAAATAGAACACACAATACTAAATTCTACTCATCTTTCCAGCAGTGAAAACACCTGGTTCTCCAATACATACTTAAGACAATTTTATGAAAAATCTGTATTCATCATTCAGACCACCAGCCTTCTTTCAGAAGTGGCTAAAAAGTTTCAAGTTAGGCTAACTTTGAGCACAAAGTTAGACTAGATGGCTGTCAAGGGTCCCTTCCAATCTTAAATCCTTCTATTATTTTATAATTTTAAAAGCTACTTGTGGAGGGTACGTTGACAGAACAATTGTATACACCTAATTCCTTCAGAAACTTAACTTTGAACCAGTCTTCAGCAGTGGCGATTATGTTTCCAACTATTCATTCAATGTTTGTAGTTAAATCATCTTACTTGATTAGAGACCCTTTCACTGAAAACTTTTAATTAATCTTTATTAAATTGTTTCACAGAGCAAGGGCAATAAGCTAATACATAATAACTCATTACAGCTGTATATGGCTCATCTGGCTCATAGATCCAGAACGAGTTTCTCATTCATGTCCAGCACACAGGCGACTCAATGTCTAGCACACAGGTGACACATGGGGAGCTGTGTAGATAGCTCAGCCCTGAGTTGTCTGATGAGTCCTAAACTAAACAAAGCAGTGCTGCATTATTCAAAGAACAGAAACTTGATTTGAGCCTTAAAATCCCTCAACAAAGAATATGCCCTGAGTCTCAATTCAACCATTGTCCAGTTGCCTGAGATAAGGTATTCAGGCGCAATCGATAAGGGGAAACTCCCTGTCACACCCTTAAAGACCCTCCTCAGGCATGGTACCTACACAGTCACCTACATCAGGGGATAAAAGCCCTATGGTTTGGGTTGGAAATCAGGAGTTGCTTCTCCAACTACATGGCTAGCCTGTGAGGAGATTCTTTCCCCCTTGATCAGGACACCAGCCAAGGTAACTTCCTTGGGACTGAGAGCCCTTACCTGAGGGGGTAAGTGATTTTTTTTTTTTAGCATGCTTTAAGTCTGTACGCTTGTGTGTTCTCTCTCTCTTGTGTGCTGAATAGTGCATTCTGTGACTCTGCTGTGCTGCAATAGCACATTCGTGACTCTCTTGTGTGCTGTGATAGTATATTGTAATAGCGTATATTTGGGGTTTAAATCACGATAGTGCATTCCTCCATTGTATCTATAAGAACCTGTCATAGTGGCGTATGGAATCTGCAAGTGCAGTTCGAGTAAATTGTTATCTTGGACCTTACAGTTAAACGTGTAAGCGCAGTGCAAATAAACCGTTTGCTTGGATGTTGCAGTCGAGTCTCTTTTTGTCACAATCTGGGGCAAGTGATTCTACAGGAAGAAACTGCTTAGCATTTTTTCTGCCCTGCAATCTTCTTTACAATACAAAACAACCTTGGCGTTTGGTACGTCCTTCTACCTTTCCGTTTTATTTTATAAGCTACTAACATAACTGAACATAATACCTTGTACTTTAAGTAGAATGCAACTGGCAAGAAGTTTCTTCTTTATCTTGGTGTATCATTCACATTTAGAAGACCACAAAATTCGGAGTTTAAGAAAAAAGATGAAGAAACTAAAATGTTACTTTAAAAAGAATTTGAAATATTGACTCCAACACTGCAAAAGCTGTTTAGCCTCTCGAAACTGAAACACAAGTATTTACAGACCTAGATATAAAACTTTTTTACATATCACAAATGTAATGTTACTACTTGTCAAGCTCTACAAAATTATGAAACCAAACTAATAAAATGATAAATAATCCATCAACCAGCTTTTAAGAACATTCTTCCAAGAATGCTTCCTCTCCTATCCCCCAAGTAGATGAAAGTCCTTCCTTCTGGCACGTCAAAGAAAGTATTCAACTGATACACAAGAAGCGTACAGTTTCTAAAAGGCCACTACACAATTATACAAAAGAAACAAGTTGGCATCAACAAAATTCTTAACAGATATTTTGAAATTAAATGTCTCCAATTTTCTTTCAGACATCCAGGCAGGTACTACCAACAAATAATTCATGTAATCACAGTAATCATAATATAACTTCTTATGTTTTCAGAGCATGGCAATGTCATCATAAAGATTATGTATACAGAAAGAAAATATTTGTACAAGCACACAAATTTATCTATTGACCGCATTGCAGCAGTACAATATTGCACATATGCACCATGCCACTGAAAGAACAGTAGACAGCTCGAATAATTCAAGAAAAATAATAGATACAGTACACTAATTCAACTCTCATTTCAAACAGGTATTGGATTGTATGCAGTAAGTAACATTTATTTGATATGGAACTTTCACCTGTAAGGAATTATTTTCCTTAAGAACTATATATCCATCCTGATTCAGATGGAAGAGGTTCTTCAAATCCAGCTCCCTCATATATCTATACTTCCCTCATCCTTGAAAGACTGTAATTCATGAATTACCTGGCCAGAGTCTCCTGAGTTTAGAATAGACCAGAGGAAAGCAAGACAGAACTACTGCACAACTCATAACAAATTTTAAACCATTTCAGACCTGTATAATAAATGTGCATACTCCACTTAACTTTGCTTTGATCTATTACATCATTGTTTCCACAGTAATGAGCTTCAAAGGAAAAAAAAAAAAATAGAGTATAAAAATACCAACAAGCAATTAAAAGAACTGTGACACACACGAAGTGTTCAAGATAATGAGAGGTCTTACTCAACAGTTGTACCGGTGCTCTCGGTAGTCCTGGATAATTGATTCTGAGTATCACAGGTTTCACAGTGTCCAAGAGCTATAGCCAAAATGGTAATCTGAGTAATTCTTTTACCTGCTTCATACCGTACAATTACATAATATGCATTATAAGGTATCCAAGTACTCGTACTACGAGAGTACACCTCTATCCTGAAAGCTGAGTTGATTTTTTGACTCCAACTGCAGAAATCTCAGTTTCCCATCTTGCATCAACTATCTTCATGAACCACAGTCTGCAAAAACAACTACACAGCCATGCTACTCGTCCTAATTGAAGTAATTTTGATTCTGTAACTTGAGACTCATTACATTTATAGAACCAGTCTGAAATCTGGTAAAGCATCAGGATGAAAATAAGAAAGTATCTGCCATGGGAATTTTAAAATTGACTTGCTCCAAAAGAACACAGAAATAGAATGAAACAATATGTACATTTTTTAGTCTTGTACCCCAAACTGCTGTCTCCTCCTTTTTCTCCTTTCTGTGGGACATAAGTAACAGAGCTCATCCTCTATGGTTAGCAACGCCATTACATGCAATTACAGAACATACTTGAGGCCAGCTTCAGCATGACTAACACCTTATGAGATTCGCCTGGAGGACAAAGTTTCTGAAGGTAAAAAAAAAAAATCAAAAGAACAATTTTGGTTTTACTGTTTCTTATCAGCAACAGCAGGAAAAAAACACAAAACCCCATCCATTTGGGAAGGTGAGTAAACATACATGGGCTTTTCTGTTGACCAATCAGGACTGTGGTGAACAGAAGTCATCACACATCAGTGCTGCTCTAATTTGGAAATTCATCTACTTGTTTCTTTCCTAGAAAACTGTCTTTAATTTTAAACAGCATTTTTCAGCACAACACACATACTTTTGATGTCATACTTTTCTCTTCATTTAAGCTCTCTTAGAGACTAAGTCTGAAACACTGCCCCAAAAATCAGCCGAAATGGTACACAAATTATGGCACCTCAACCTTAATGCAGAATCAAAGCTTCCAGCACAAAGGCCAGATGAGGCAAACTATTAATACTAATGACAGCTCCAGTGAGAAGTTTACAGAAAAATATTCTTTGGCATCCTCTAGTGCTTTAGGCACCCAATCCACAGCTGGCCTGTGCTCAGTCATCTTGTCAAAAATGCCCTCTGCTAACAGTAGGTAGGACGTTCAGCTGAAACACTGTGGAATACATAAAACATCAAAACGAGCCTGGTGCAATTTTCAAGCTTATAATTAAAAAGGACTGCCTGATATTGTATGATTATCAGTTACACATGCTTTGTTTTACCACAGAAACACCTTGCTAATGAGTTACCAGTTTATAGGACAGTAATGTGATTCAAGATACTTTTTAATGAAGGAAGAACTATAATCTAAATAACCTTACCAGAAAAGCCCATATGAAATAAAAATATAATTTAACTTCAAAAGTACAAGACACAGAATTCATAGTTTGCTGTGCTGCAGAACAGCTTTGATCACTGTAAGTCAAAACACAACACAATCCATCACTGGCTGAACTGAAATATACACAAGACAGTTAAACACAGAACACAAGGGCTTGTGCTGATTAGCGAATCCGATCTGCTCTTTTCTCACTGAATGCCACAGCCAGCATGAGGAAGAACATGGGATTACATGCCAGGGTAGGATAAAGAAGAACAGACAGAAGAGGAGAGCAAGATATCCTATATTTCTAAGCAGTAAGCTGTTAATTTGACTCACATATCATAAAATTGTACTGTAAAGATATATCTCTTCATCTCCTAAACTCTAAAATACAGCTCTTCTGGTCGTGCGAGGAAAAAGGTCTGGAGACCACAGTGCAAGTTAAGTCTAGGAAAAGCTCCAGGTTAAGAAAAAAGACAAACCACACCATAAAAAAAAAAAAAAAAAAAAAGGAAAAAAAAGACGTTTACAGGATACAACAGGAAAGAGGAAACTAATGAATCCTTGAACATGACTTTGAAAACATAAAGATTAAGAAGTGAAAGGGATATCACTTGTGCTACAGCTCCCTTAGACTTTCTGTAACTGTAAATCAGTGTTGCTCATTATCACTACATCTACACTGTGGGACCTTATCAAGTGAAAAAGTACAGATAAATATTGTGAAAAAGTACAGATAAATATTCAGTAATACTCAACTCAGATCAACCGAGTAAGCATAGCATGGCATCGTATTACTTCTGCTATGCCCATTAACACAATATACCTTTTTCAACCCTGTGGTTTTGCATACCAAAAGGGAGGAAGACATATGTCAATCTCCTGAAAATAATGGGGAGATTTTTAACAATATCATGCACCATTATCTATTTCCTCTTAACTGGGCACTAGGAAAACAGGGTATTTTTTTCATCTGCCTCTTCCTTTACCTTCCCTTTAGGAATCTTTGGATCTTAGGGAAATTTCAAGTCTATGAACCACTGGACAGATGTAGAATACATAAGGAGTACACGCAAAAATAGCTGCTCCACTCAATAAGCACGACAGAAAATCACTGGCTTGTGTATGACATTCAGAAGGCACCCCGTAAATGACATTCTTTCTAAGCCAGTTCATGCATAGAAATATAATGGGCCAAAACAATGGAGAGCTATAAAGTCATGAACATGTTACAAACAAAGTCCACTTCCCATTAGCTAGAGAATATATGTATTTTTGTTATTTGGAGAAAGAATTTTCAAAGCACCATTTCATTAGATTTGTAAGCGCACGGATGGAAAATATAAAGTGGAGGAAAAAATAAAAGCAGGCTTGATTAGTTTTAAAACTATATTTAGAAAGGAAAGACAGGACTGCTGTGCAGGCAACTGGGCATGATATTCAGCATCACTCCTCGCTCTTCCTGAGAGAGATTCATCAAATCAAATGCTAGATGTATTTCTCACCTAAAGTCCTTCAATAGCCCAAAGAAGGAAACAAGCATTTCTTTCGCCCAGTTCAACTCATTCAGGAGCAAATATACAAAATGGGTCAGATGAATTGTGCCCTTCCAAGTACTTGTTTCGCTCTCTTGCTTACAAAGAGCCTAGCTACACTGACCACTGCAGGTGCAGAGGTCCAGAGAACAGACTTCTGCACATTAAACTAGATGACTCTTAACCCATGTAGGGTTTTGCAGCTTATGCCGTGCATCACCTAAAACCTTCAGAGCACAGACTGCCACATCGGTTTCCGCTGTGAATGGCATTACGGATCCTCAACTTGCACTTCACAATAAGTGTCACTGCAGCGTAAGTAACTAAAAATATTCAAAATGAATAAGCAGAGCCTGGTAATTTTTATTCACTGTATTTGCTGAAGGCACGAGTTAGAAAGGAATCGCTAAACTGTTCAAACAATATAGCTCTCACCTTTCTTTGCACTAACAACATCTGAACTAAAAAAAACATATATTTACTCTTAGTTTTGACAATACTTTAAAAACACTTTTCACCATTTACACAGTGATCTTAAAGAATTACACCTTATGCATGAATCTGTATTTGACACCCAGATATACATACTTATGTACTATCAAGATATATAATATTACATATTATAATATATCATTTCAATAGTACATGTCAGCATCCAAATTTGCTGCACTATTTTATTACCTTACTCCCTTTCATTGCAGTATTTGCCCATCTCATAGTAATACATGTGTCTGGCTTTGGAAACCTAAATACCAATTATTATATCCAGGAAGATTAACTGAGTTCTTCAAGTAACACAGAATGTCACAGCCTAAAACGAAACCCATCTCTCCTGAACAGCAGCAGGATAACTGAGCACGTGCATTACTCCTTCTCATCATGCTTAGAAGTATATCAAGTAACGTGGTGTGCTAGAATTTCCTTCAGGGGAAAAAAAAAAGTTAAACTTCACATCTTTTTCACAAAGGTTCAAGTTATAAATTTAGAAAGCATTTTTCAAAAACTTAGAATTTTTCACAGCTAAACTGTCACCAAAAATTGGTAAGATTGATATGCAGGAGATACTGGATAGGGAATAAGCAAAAGATAGCACTGTGGTACTGGATAGGAAAACTCCATGTGAGATTTTACAGGTTAAAATTTTACTGATACCGAAACTTGTCAGATGGAGACTGGTATAAAACACAGAGAATAAAGTTCATCTCATTTAAAATTATACATCTATAAGCTAAACTTGCATATGTGAGAGCATGGTGCGACGCCACTCTGCCTTCATCACACTGCGTAGACCAGCTCCTAACTGGCTGCTCATCCTGGCACTGCCATTACTACCCATCCATCATCAGCTGTCCCAAGCAACCCAGCCAGTATCAGTGCCTGGCACAAAATCCATAAAGCATTAGAGTAATCGTAGCCTGATAATTAGAAATAAGAAAAATAAGCATCATCAAAACTCATATTAAAAAGTGTCATAAGCAAGCTGAACTAGATTAGATTTTTAA
This sequence comes from Tauraco erythrolophus, assembly GCF_009769465.1. NCBI lineage: Eukaryota > Metazoa > Chordata > Aves > Musophagiformes > Musophagidae > Tauraco > Tauraco erythrolophus. The sequence goes on along the minus strand of NC_141465.1, from coordinate 125,624,787 downwards.
ATTTTGCAAAAGAGCCTGTAAAAGGAATCATAAATAAAAAATAAAAAAGGGCTCTGCTATAATCTGATTTTCAATTAAAATACCATAACACTTTTCCACAAGAATTCCTGCAGAGTTGTAAAATACATACTTAATGCAAACACTGAACTGTGGCAAGTCATAAGATCTGTTTACTAGGAAATAACTACTGCCCCGAAATAGGATCAACTATTTCAGAGTACATAAATGTGTATTGCTGAACTATTTGTTCTTAAACTTTCTTCTTCTTTTTTTTAAATAAACCAAGTATCTCAAAAAGAAAAAGCAAGTCGTGGTGGGTTCCCCCTGGCTGGATGCCAGGTGCCCACAGAGCCTCTCCATCATTCTCCTCCTCAACTGGACAGGGGAGAGGAAATATAACGAAAGGCTCACGGGTCAAGATAAGGACATGGAGAGATCACTCATCAATTACCACCACAGGCAAAACAGACTCCACTTGGGGAATTAATTTAATTTATTACCAATCAAATCAGAGTAGGATAATGATAATACACTAATGTTAAAACACCCTCCCCTCACCCCTCTCTTCTTCTGGGACCCAACTTCACTCCTCCCCCAGTGGTGCAGGGGGACAGGGAATGGGGGTTGCGGTCAGTTCATCACAGATTGTCCCTGCCACTCCTTCATCCTCAGGAGGAGGACTCCTTACGCTCTTCCCCTGCTCCAGCATGGGACATAATTATCCATGAACTTCTCCAATGTGAGCCCTTCCCCTGGCCTACAGTTCTTCACGAACTGCTCCAGAGTGGGTCTCTTCCACTGGAGCAGTCCTTCAGGAACAGGCTGCTCCAGCACAAGTCCCCCACAGGGTCACAAGTCCTGCCCGCAAACCTGCTCCAGCGTGGGCTCCTCTCTCCACGGGGCCACAGGTCCTGCCAGGAGCCTGCTCCAGCATGGGCTTCCCATGGGGTCACAGCCTCCTTCAGGCATATGCACCTGCTCTGGCCTGGGGTCTCCCATGGTATGCAGGTAGATCTCTGCTCCACCGTTAACCACCATGGGCTGCAGAATCATTACAAATGATTATCATTTAATCCTAAAAGCATGTATTAAAATCCATACAGATCTTAAAATTCCTTCATATTACCTCTGCTGCAGCTACTACAAGCGAGTATTTTATTGGCACAGTGTCATTGAACAGTGTAAGGTATCTGGTAAACACCATGTAATCTTGTGTCTAATTGCTCAGCATCAAGAATTGTTCTTTCCTAAAACCAGATACAGCTAAAATGGGGAAATATTTAGACAAATAAAACTGATAAGTTCAACTGAATAATGCATTTATTTTCTTGGTAAAATTACACACTAAGCTCAGGCTATTTTTTTTTTTTTTTTAATGGAAAGCAGCTCACTAACAGCTCAGTTCACGCTCAGCTGGATCAACCATTCAATTAAGTTTGTTTCATTTCAAGCTAACAATCAAAACAACTGACAATTCAACCAATATCCCCACATCCACATTCACAGTATTTCTTAATTTCCATTTTAACAGGAGCACTGTGACTGCAAGAATACAGCCTTAAATTAAGATATTAAAAAATAAATAAATCTATTATTTCTTATGTGGAAGAAAGATACTATTAATTTTCAACTCCAGTTTTCTCCATTATATTTGATGGTGCTCTTCAGTAGCTTTAACCAATTCACAAAAAAAAATTCTTTCACTACTGTCTTGAAACTAATAAATCAAATGCAAACCCATTCTTTAAAAACTAGAGTACTGCTTAAATTGTTTTCTTTTTTACTCCTTTCTTCACAGATTTGCTGTCATCATGAAAATGATTTTCTCAATACTTTGTTTTTTTTAAAAATTTTTCCAACACCTCCAGTAAGCATAATTTAATTTTAGTGCCTTTCTGGTAGAAGATATGAGCAAGCCTTTGCTAGACAGTAAGCAAGAAATTCACATTTACATTCTACCAGAAACTTAAAATTCTTGCCTTGTACTAAATTTTTTAACCACAATTTTCACTGAGAGGCATCAATAGAAGTGGATATGTTTGATGTTACTTAGCATCAATATTGACTAATACTTGTCAGTTGAAGCTGATGACCTCCAGATCTCCTCTCCATCTCCACATGCTCAGCATATTTTGAAGTTTTTAACACAAGAGAATTAACTGTTTAGGCTCAACAAAACCTCTCCAAATTCTCCCCTTCCGGAATAACCATGATCCCAGTGCCAGGTAAGCAGGGAAGAGTAAAAGACTCTCATGATGTAACGGCAGCTTGTTTCAAGCAATGCACTTAAACAGGACTCATTTGGGTAGAAGGTTTCTATGGCTATTGCAACTGTGGCTATTGCCCAGATTGCCCAGCTGGGTTGAATTGATTGAATTTCCTAAATAAGGTTTAGACTCTGCCTACAAAAGGCGGCCATTTCCTCCTGGCTGTGGGAGATGCAACCACATCCTTGGAGCTGCAGCCTAGGCTGGTGAGTAACAACTGGTGACCCCGATGTGATATGTCTGAGAGACCCTGAAGACCGTGACTCCCTTGCCAGAGTAGCCTGAGCTGGAGCGAGAGTCCTTCGGTAAAGAAGGTAAAGCTGCAAGCCCAAAAGAGGAGAATGTGCTGGAGTCAGAATGAATGGACTGGGTCTCTGCTCACTGTAAAGCCTTCACCTTCCTTTAAAGACAAAAACCGGTAAAACAAAAAGGGGAATTATGGCTATTGCAACTGTGGTGATTGCCCAGCTGGGTTGAATTGATTGAATTTCCTAATTAAGGTTTAGACCCTGCCTACAAAAGGTGGGCCATTTCCTCCTGGCTGTGGGAGATGCAACTACATCCCTGGAGCTGCAGCCTAGGCTGGTGAGCAATAGGTTTTTTGTCTTGTTCTCCCAGACAAACTGGTGTTTCAAAAGATAAAGGTAAAATCTATACTGTTCTATGTAAAGATATTAACAAAGCTTTTAAAAATTCAGTCAGGATGGTCCAGTTCCTTCAGAAGCAAACCAAAAAGCTTCACAGTCAAATGATTAATCCCGACGTGCAGTAGCCACAAACCCATCACGTAACAGGTTCAGCTAAGGGCTTTAACTACCAATTCTGTCTACAAAAATGTGCAGGTGATCTCATGGCTCCTCGGGAAATGCTCAGTGAACAAACACTGACCTACTCCCAGAGTAACAATCACCCACCCCAGCCACACACTTCCTAAAAGCTGAGTGTGTTCCTCCCCTGCCCCAAGCTTGAAGGCTTGGCTCCAACTGGTGACATTAGGGTCAAGTGTATTTTCCATAGCACACTTCAGATAAGGTCTCTTTTGTGAAACAATGGCAGAGGAAGCAGAACATGCAAATCTAAAAATACATAATGTACTGCTAATCATCTTCCTGCAATATTGTGTCCAAAAGTGAGCAAGTAAATGATGAAAAACCATAAACATGGCATATGTTTTTTTGGATGCATGTTACATCTCCAGTTGCTTGTCAAGTTCTTACTTAAAATAAACCTTACCAGACAAAAAAAAAAACACCAAAACACCCCACCACATTCCAGGGTATGCTTTTCCTCAGAAAACTTTCTGATATACTGCAACAATAAAACAATGACCTCATTGTTATTTGAGGAACACAACAGCCCCAAAAACTAGTAAGAACTGATTTTTCAAGTCTTCTCTTGAAAAGCTAATGTGTTATTAGTAACACAGCTGAAGTTTCTCTTTTTAGAGAATTCTTTACAAGCTGGCAGAGTGCTTTCATCAGTGTATGACCTCTGAATGGTCCAGACATTACAACATATTGTCACTGATATTAAAACCATTTCACTTTTAAAACTCAATTTAAAAGGTTTTGGATTTTTTCTTTCTACAAAGAAACACTTTCTGAATCATTTTAGGAACCATGTTCTGCACTTAGCGAAAGTGAAGCATTATTTAAATTTATTCTGTTTATAACCAATGCTGCAATGAAAAATGACAAACAGGAGATGAGTGTAAGTGTGGGAGCTCACATACACAACTGCTGGTGAAAAAGTATTATAGATAATGCATGTATACAATTTGTAGAAACCACTTGAAAAAAAACACTGAAATGACAACCAGGACAAACACAGTGTATCATACAACAGCCTGGGCAAACAACAAACATCTCAGAGTAAACTTTTAACTTTACTTTTCTGTGCCCTGCAGCAAACAATTTAATTCTCTCAAATATCCCAGTAACACCTGTGACATTTCAGCAGGTCTATTTTACAGATTCGCATCACAGACAACTTTCAATGGCACAAACCAGGTCTAATTTTACTATACACATTTTTTTAAAAGAAGTAGACAGCATTCACTTTATACTGAATCATTTTAAAGTATTTATTATGCTTTCAGAAAAGAAAGACCATTAGCTGCTGTTTTGTAATGATAAAAGAAGTCTGAAAAAAATCACAATGCACAACTGCATGAAAATGAAAAGAAGAAAAAAATAGAAGTCAACATACCTCTGGGAAAAAGGGACCCACCACAATTCATGCTGGATTAGATGCTTCCTGACCCAATCCACCCAATTGTAGTTAATTATATCCAATAGGCAACCGCTCCATTTTCAAGTCCCACTCATAAGGTACTCCATCTCTAATTTGCTTCTATTTCTTTTTACCTTTTACAGTCATGCAGATTTTAAAGATCATTCTCTTCCTTTTTCTACCTTCTTTTCTTAGAGATTGTTCCCCAGTTTTGCCTTCCCAGACTACCCAGTAATTACAAAGCTCAATAATAAAATTGAGAAAAAAAAAAAAAAAAAACAACCAGGGCTGAATATCATGGAGTCATTTATAATTTTCCGAAGTCAAACAGACAAATGTGCTTTTAAATCTACTCACTACAGAGTTTTCTCATCAGACACATATCTGAAAGCATCTCTCACCTTTAAACTCTTGAATCCTTCAGCTGTAAACAACAGTTTGGATCCACAAGAATTTTAGCTTTTCAAATGATTGTGGTATTGTTACCAGGGCAGGTTATAAGGGGCACATAAAGGGCAATAGAGAACGAGTGGAAGTTGAGGGGCCTCATGACACCACGATATGGTTAAGACTGGAGAGCCTGCTGGGGTCCTGGAGAGACACTGAAAAGCATTTTGGATGCTGGAGCATTTTGATCTAGATGTCTCTCAGGTATTACAAGAGCTATTCATCTATCCTCAATCTTAAAACCTTAACAGGTTCACCATGCACCGTGAACACTTGAAGCAGAACACAAGCTATATGGTGCTTCAGGAGATTTGCACTTCATTATTCAAGAAAGCTTTTCACATATTTTATTTTTGTTTGATTTCAGATAGTAGATGTATTTTCAGAGCATCAAGTTATCAGATCAATGGTATTTCCCTTTGCTTATTGCAGTAATTAAATTACACCAACATTAAACTCTTTCTCTCAACAGGCTTGACCTTAAGAAGGTCTCACTGGATGTTCAAGTTCTCTTTGACAACTGACAATTACAATTATTAGCTGCCATCTAGTACACTAGCCACTGGTCAGCACTCACCAAGAGAACAGAATCAACAAAAACTAAACACTACTTTTTCATCAGTATTTTCCACCTAAAATACATGGCTTAGCATGTTTCGCGGTTTTGAATATTTTTTTAAGGTAAACAGTTCATTTCCATAGAAATGATGGAGTCAAGAAGCCAGCTTTGTACTGGAAAATTTTTCTAACATTTTTAAGAAAAGCTTCCTATGCTATTCAGCATTTTTGATGGATGCTGCAGGGAACCTAAATTTCCTCCTCAGTTCACGGTCTTCAGGATTATCAATTCCTAGATGAGACCATGCTCACCATTCAGCGAGCACTGCTGATTACTACTAGTGTCTGTGGTATCTTAAGTAGCTATGAGAAAGGCAGAGACACAGCAGGAGGGATGGGAAGACTAGGGGATGAGTGAGAAAAGCAAAAGTAGTAACATGAGGGCAGAGATACAAAACTGCTTTCGAGCATTATCACCTAAAATGAGTGGCCCCCTATGAATAGTCTGACCCGTCATCCACGTTTGTCAGTGCTACAGAGCAGCACACCTTAGGCCTGATCCTCAGACCAGCGAAACAGAGAAAGGATTTCTCTGTGAGCAGCATGTACTGCAGATCACATGCAGAAATGCTGACATGAAACAGCAATGTGTCTACTACTTCCAAGTTGGCAGCTTTAGAGTATTGTTGGCAAAAGATATGGCTGTCAAATAATTGGCCACACCTGCTAAAAAAAGTGTAGTTAAAATACAAACACAACAATAGATTCAGTTGTCCACAAAAGTCAAAACATACTGAATCACGTAAACAAAATTTCAGGTTTGCTAGCAGCTGGAAAATTAAGTAACAAACCATGTATTTAAAGAAGCAGGCCCCAACGACATGTAATAGCCAGCTTTTTTATGGATGTTCTGCACATACTTACAGGTTGAGCAGACTAACAGTGCTCTCGCCACAAGCTCACTAAGTAACTTCCACTTCTGCTCCACTTTGGAGGTGACAGCTGGAATGAGAATCTCTGCAGGGACGTAGTACTGAATGGAATAGGTCACAAAAATCCCAAAGGAGTATAGAATTTTTACAGACTGATACAACCTGTTAAAAAAATTTACACATATTCATGAAAGCTGCAAACTCTTAATAAAAAAACTAGCTTGCTAATGGCATTATATGGCTATATATACATATATAAAAAATGTTTCTTTTTTTTCCCCAGCAAACAAGATAATATTATCTGCTTCCAAGTTATAACTGCCTAAGAAATTGTAGAAGACAAGCATACTACCAAAATATGGGAAAAAAAAAATAAATCAATATCCTGAAATTATAAATTAATAAACTTAATGAAGAACAGGTTCATAGAATCATAGAACGGTTAGGGTTGGAAGGGACCTCAAAGATCATCTAGTTCCAAACCCCCTGCCATGGGCAGGGAAATCCTCCACTACACCAGGTTGCTCAAAGCCTCATCCAACCTGGCCTTGAACACTGCCAGGGATGGCACATCCACAACTTCTCTGGGCAACCTGTTCCAGTGCCTCACCACGCTCTGAGTGAAAAATTTCTTCCTTATATCTAATCTAAATCTCCCCTCTTTCAGTTTGAATCCATTGCCCCTTGTCCTATCACTACATACCCTTGTAGAAAGTCCCTCGCCAGCTTTCCTGTAGGCCCCCTTTAGGTACTGGAAAGCTGCTATAAGATCACCCCGGAGCCTTCTCTACTCCAGGCTGAACAGCCCCAACTCTCTCAGCCTGTCTCCATAGGAGAGGTGCTCCAGCCCTCTGATCATCTTTGTGGCCCTTCTCTGGACTGGCTCCAGCAGCTCCACGTCCTTGTGTTAAGAAGGTTACATCAGGAAGTTATTTGGGAAGAGAAAATTCCAGATTCATACCAAATATAATCTGTACATTGATAAACTTTTCACAGTGGCAGTAAACACTGGACCTTTTAAAGACCCATGCCAATGTCCTCCAGATTTATGCATATTCACCAGCTACCCACAATTAGCCTGTAATCCTCAGGCTTCAGATCACTCTAAACCTGTACAAATATAATTTTTAAAAGATATTCAAAAAAAGAATTCAAAGCTGTTGTGGTTTTAGGCTGATCCAGCAACTAAAACTCACACAGTCTCTCCTTCTCCAGTAAAGTAGAGAGGAGAGAAAAAAAACAAAGGGACTGAGGGTTGAGGCAAGAACAGAGGGAGCACCCACCAACCATGGTCCTGGGCAAAACAGGCAGCGCTTTTCTCAAAGCAAAACAGTTTATTAATGATTACTTAGAAGGACAAAGGGAAACAAAAACCGATTACTCGAGAGGACAGAAAGAAACAAAACCAGATCTTAAAACCGACACCTTCCCCCCCGCCCCCTTCCTTTTCCTCCCGGCTCTACCTCCTCCCCCCAGCAGCACAGGGGGCAGGGACTGGGGGAGTGCAGGTCAGTTCATTCCGTGCTGTTACTGCTGCTTCTTTCTTAAAGGAGAAGGAGTCCTTACACCCTTTTCCCCTGCTCCAATGGATCCCCTACCCACGAGGAAAAATCCACAAACTTCTCCAGCGTGAGTCCAGCCCACTGGAAACAATCCTTCCCCACAGATTGCTCCGGTGTGGGCTTTACCACAGTCTCAGGTACTTAGGGAGCTGTAGCCACTCGCTCCGGCGTGGGTCGTCACGCAGACTCCAGATGCCGCTCTGCCTCGTCGTGCACCCCAACACGACCATCCTCAGGCTCAGGCATCTTCTCCCCACGGGCTGCGAGTGGGTCTCTGCTCCACCGAGGCCGTCCTGGTTGCAGGGGGGCCGCCTGCCATCTCACCATCAGCCGCAGGGGAAACTCGGCTCCAGCACACCTTCTCCTGCTCTATCCTCACTGACCTGCTGTCGATGCAGCTGTTTCTCTCAGATCTCAGTCCTCTCCAGGTGAACTCAGCCCAGTGGGCACCCCGGGAGTGGGGTGCCCCCGAGTTCCCCAGCTGGCTCCGCCGCCGCCATTCTCCGTGGGCGGCGCCGGCCCGACGCAGGCAGCTGCCTGGCTGGGAGCCAGGGAGCGGGGGCAGTGCCCTCCTCCCTTCTCTGCTCGAACCTGGGCGAAGCACCTTTTCCGGTCCCTTTGTCCTGACTTAAATAGGGCAATTCGCAGAGGCGCCCTATTGGCTCAACCCCGAGGGGGATGGCAGTCTGATCTGGTGGCCAGAACTAAGCCTAACCCGGTTCCAAAACCGGGGAGGTCACAGGGACCAAAACCCCTCTCCTGCCACCAGAACCACCCCCCCCTCCACATCAAACCATGACAAAAGCTTTAGATACACAGTAGTTCAAAGTAAGTGTCTTCATTACACTATTTTTCTAGCTCTACAAGGATTCAAATTTTTCAAATTAGGAAACAATTTTTACATTATTAAAGTAATTTTACTAGTAATTTATATTATATTATATCATATATATATATATTTATATTTTATTCCAATCAGATAAAGATGGCTCCTTAGACTATCTTTTTAAAAAATCTAAATCATTCATATGTGCTAAAAGAATTTAACAATAAGCCTGTCTCTCTTCAATTCTGTATTTTAGATTTTCTTGTACCTCTTTTAAGGGAAAAAAATCAGAAACTTGTGTAACAAAAGTGATGTATCAATACAGCCAGACTCAATAATCATGCTAAACTTCCACTTGAACTAGTACCGTGTAACATCTCATTGAACTTTAATATGTTATAATATTTGCATGGTAATTAACCTTTGCAATTCACAGTAATTTTGTTGCACAAGGACTATCACATATCTTAATAAAGAACAGATGGTAGAAAGAACCTTCAGCCTCAAGAAGATGAGACCCCAGCCAAGGACAAAGAAAATATTTTTTACTATAAGGGTGGTTAGACACTGGAACAGGTTGTCCACAAAAGCTGTGGATGCCCCATCATTGGAAGCATTCAAGGCCAGGCTGGATGAGGCTTTGAGCAACCTAGTCTAGTAAAAGAGGTCCCTGCCCATGGCAGGGAGGTTTGAAATAGATGATCTTTAAAGGTCCTCTTCAACTCAAACCATTCTGAGACCCCAACCAAGGACACTACCAAGCACTAGAGCAGAATTTCCCATAATAATAATAATAATAAGGCCAAGTGCAGAGTCCTTCACTTGGGGTATAAAAACCCCAAGCATCACTATAGGCTCGGGGAAGAGTGGCTGGAAAGCTGCCTGGTGGAGAAGGACCTGGGGGTCTTGGTTGACTACCAGCTTGATATGAGCCAGCAGTGTGCCCAGGTGGCCAAAAAGGCCAATGGGATACTGGCATGTATCAAGAATAGTGTAACCAGCAGGAGCAGGGAAGTGATCCTGCCCCTGTACTCGGCACTGGTGAGGCCGCACCTGGAATATTGTGTCCAGTTTTGGGCCCCTCGCTTTAAGAGAGATATTGAGCTGCTGGATCGAGTCCAAAGAAGGGCGACTAAACTGGTCAAGGGGCTGGAAAATAAAACTTATGAGGAGCGGCTGAGGGAGTTGGGGCTGTTTAGCCTGGAGAAGAGGAGGCTGAGGGGAGACCTGATTACGGCCTATAAATACTTGAGAAAAGATGGTGGGGAGGTGGGGGAAGGGCTCTTTACATTAGTGATGGGTGATAGAACAAGAGGAAATGGGCATAAGCTTAGTCAGGGGAGATTCAGGTTGGATGTTAGGAAGTATTTCTTCTCTGAAAGGGTTGTCAGCCACTGGAATAGGCTGCCCAGGGAGGTGGTTGAGTCCCCATCCCTGGATGTGTTTAAGAATAGGGTGGATGATCTACTTGAGAATATGGTTTAATGGGGATTAGGGATGGTTGGACTGGATGATCTCTAAGGTCTTTTCCAACCTAGAAATCTATGAAATCTATGAAATCTATGAAATAATCTGTATCTCAGATGTCGCAGGACTCCATTCGAACTGATGGTCACGTCACTGAATATGCACAGTGACATGCACAAATTATGCACTTTTTGACTATAAATATGTGCTGATTTAGGCAAACGGTGCACCTCCTCGGCTTGGGTCAGGAGGCACCTCGTGATCATGAATAAAAAAGGTAAACTATACTCTGTGCCTGTGTGTCCTCTCCTCAATCAGCAATGAACAGAATAAAAAGACTTGTGTCACCAGGTACTCTGTATACTTCTGAGGATACGAAAAACAATTACTAAGATACTACAAACAGCTAAACGTAACTACGTGTAAAAAAAAAATAAAAATTGTTTAATGCACTAAAACAGAATTCTTTGATTCCAGAAAGAAGTTGTTCTTAAAGATTGGCAAAACCAAGCTGAAAACTACTCTCTTTTCATAAAGTCTGATCTAGTGGAAGGTGTCCCTGCCCATGGCAGGGGGGTTGGAACTGGAGGACTTTTAAGGTTCCTTCCAACACAAACCATTCTAGGATTCTTTGAAAGTCAATTTTCAACAAATTCTAATTAATATGTTATGCTGAGCGACAATTTGTACTCCAAAACACAATCTATAACTAGAACCACAACAAGTCTTCTCCAAAAGTGCCAATCTAGCAGAATGTTTTTGGAATATGAGCAGTCCTCTATTTAAATTCACTTAAGGACTTGACTGGTGTAGGGCCTGTTATGCCTTCTCTTCAATTCATCTGTGAGAACATCAAATAAAACTCAAGAGAGCAGCAGAATTTTAATTTTCTTTATCAAGAAAGGCTTATTTTTAAGACAGAGATCATCCAGCTGGAATTAAATACATAAGCCAAGTCCTACTGCTTAGCTATATTCCAGGATCTTTCACATGACCTCTTTCTTATAAAAACTCACCCACACCTTGCGTTTCTCTAGTTCAATCCAGTCACTTACCGGCTTTTTATGTGAGGACTAAATAACAAAATACTGTCATAAGGTTCATGGACATTTGTTTTGCTGGCACAGTTAATTGCACACATTTGCTCATCAGTACCATATCAGGTAGATCCACAGTACTGCACAGCATCAGCATCATATATCACAACCCAGTGGGCGCACCACTGAGCTGCTTCTCCTAATTTTGTTTGGTGCTCTGGGGTACTATCCAGGGTAAGATGAAAACAGATGACTTTGTTATCTCTACATATGTGCCCTGAGCAGCTCTGAGGTTATTAAACTCATAATGCCAATTCTCTACCTTACAGAACACCAGTTTCCATCTCCTTTATTATCTCTTTCTTTGTATGAGTTCTGTAGAGCCATCAGCATAAATACCATCTTATCATCCGTGTTGGGTTTGTGTGGCAGCGCTTTGGTAAGAGGGAGAGGGGCCACAGGGATGGCTCCTGTGAGAAGTTGCTAGAGGCTTCCTCGGCTCCAAGTCAGACCTGCCTCTGGCCAGGGCCGAGCCAGTCAATGCCTCTGTGAAAAACATATTTACAAAGGGACAAAGAAACCTGCGTCATGTGGGACCTGCAGTGGAGAGAGGGAGAAGGCAGGGTGGCTGTCTGCACTGGGCCACCCTCCACCCCCCATCACCTAGAAGGGGGGGCAGCAGCCACGGCTTGGAGCGCTCCAAAGCGCCTGCTCCCAGAGTGCCTGCTGGGCAGAGTGCACCCTGCCAGGGCTGCCAGAGTTCGTCAGGCCGGTCAGGTGCAGTACAGCTGCAGCAGAGAGAGGAGGGGGATGTGAGAGGAACAGCTATGCAGACACAAGGTCAGCGAATATGGAGCAGGAGGAGGTGTGCCGGAGCCAAAATTCCCCTGCAGCCCGTGGTGAGACGGCAGCTGCCCCACTGCTGCCCGTGGAGATTAACGGTGGAGCAGAGACCCACCCACAGCCCATGGAGGACCCCACGCCAGAGCAGGTGGCTGCACCCAAAGAAGGCCATGGCTCTGTGGGAAGCCCGCGCTGGAGCAGTCTGTTGGTGAAGGACTGCACTACACGGGAGGGACCCATGTTGGAGCAGTTCGTGAAGGATTGCAGCCCATGGGAAGGGCTCATGTTGGAGAAGTTCATAGAGGACTGTCTCCCATGGGAAGAGACCCCACGCTGGAGCAGGTGAAGAGTGTGAGGAGTCCTCCCTCTGAAGAGGAAGGAGCGGCAAGAACAACATGTGATAGACCAACCTGCAACCCCCATTCCCTGTCCCCCTGTGCCGCTGGAGGAGGAGGTACAGCCGAGAAGAAGGGAGGGGTGGGGAAAAGCGTTTCTAAGATCTGGCTTTGTTTCTCATTATCCTCTCTGATACAAAGAGTCGAGTCTGCTTTGCCTGCGACCATAATTGGTGAGCGATCCATCCCTGTCCTTGTCTCGACCCTCAAGTTCCACTTTCTCCTCTCCATCCCACTCGAGGTGGAGTGAGTGAGTGGCTGCGTGGTACTTAGTTGCCAGCTGGGCTAAACCACGACATCATCACATCTGCACTGTAGCCAAGAGCTATTTGAAAACTCTTTTTTGAACAGCTCTGTTAGACAGCAGGGCTGCAGAATAAAGCAGAACATTACAGTAAAATAAAGTCCATCCTGTTGCTTGCATGAATGCAATAAAAAGCAACAGAGTGAGCGAGCAACTTTACCTTATATTCCACATTCCTCTCCCTCCTTCTCTTTTAAGAGCACTTCTCTTAAGGCAGAAATAAACCCAGATCTACCATTTAAAACAAACTTTTCACTAATTACACCAACAATGAGCAATACCATGTAATATTATAAACAGAAGTATTTTCCCTTTCGGATGTATCATAGAATCATAGAATGGCATAGGCTGGAAGGGACCTTAGAGATCATCTAATCCAACCTCCCTGTCATGGGCAGAGACGCCTCTCAACTAGATCAGGCTGCTCAAGGCTCTGTCCAACTTGGCCTTGAACAGCTCCAGGGAAGGGGCATCCACAACCTCTCTGGGCAATTCATTCCAAAGTCTTACCACCCTTGTACTGAAGAATTTCTTCCTAAAATGTAATCTAAATCTGTTCTCCTTCAACTTAAACCCATTTCCCCTTTTCCTATCAGTGGACACTCTTGTAAAAGTCCCTCCCCAGCCTTCCTGTAGGTTCCCTTCAGGTATTGGAAGGCAGCTATTAGGTCCCCCTGAAGTCTTCTCTTTTCTAGGTTGAACAATCCCAGCTCCCGCAACCTGTCCTCGTAGCATAGGATCATATAGACAGAATGGATGCAGTAATGTTTGAAGACTTCTAGGGGTTTTAATATATGTCCAAGGAAAGGACACAGTTAAATATATATCGTGAGCAATATGCATCAAAAACCAGAACTATAGGAAAAAAATAGGGAAAAAACCCTCACAAAACAGGCAAAAAAAATTGAGGCCAAATCTCAGTTTTTCTAATAGCAGTACAAAAACAAAACAAGCAAAAAAGTAACAACAGATACATGAAAAAATCTAGCGATCAAAAGAAAACTTTCATCCTTCAAGATGCATTTTACTATAATTTCACATATTTATCATTGGAATCAGTCAGGCAATTAAACAAAACTTTCGAAGAATATTAAAAATGCGTAGCTCATACCAACTCCAAGGAATGAGAGTGGAAAAAAAGAGAGTGAAAAAGTAACACTTGAAAATTAAGAACACTCCATTATGCGTTCTGCTCTTTTTCACAGAGTAAAAAAGGAGTCAGCAGTCAGTTCAGCAAAGCAGTTTTTGTTTCACATAATTTGAGATTTCACCACTTCAGTATGCTGCCACAACAGACATTGAACAAGTAAATGTAAGCATGTAACACGTAAGACAGTCCTTGATCAGAATGAAAACATTAAAATATCCTTCAGCTTTTACACCTATGCACTGCTGATACACCTTATTTTAGGCCTATCAAACATAAAGATACTAAAAAAAATAAGAGCTATATTTAAATTAATAGTTACAGTATACATCCATCCATAGATAGATACAGAACTAACAATGCATCAGCTGAAACAGTTTTCAGCGCTTCTTCAGCACATGACACGTGGAGCTCTTGTAGCAACAAAAAAAAAGGTAAATAAAAACTATAATATCCCTGAGACACTGGCAAGCATGAGCTTCATTTTCCTGATAGGAAGCCATTATTATACATTACCCATGAACTCGCATCTGAACTACAGATCCATTCAGCTTTGATGTCTTCTGTTCCAGTTGTTTACCTGCTAAACTCAGCGATTCCACTAAAAAAGGTCACTGTATTACCAGGATATCCAAGGTAAAACTAGCTGGATTCAGAACTGCAATATAGCTGGTTGCAAACCGCGTATTCTCTCCTTCAATATACCTGGAACTAACTCCTGCTAGAGATGGAATACTTTACTATAAAGCTCATTGATCTGTTTTCATATGCAATTCCTTTTAATATGCAAGAAATTGCTGGCTAAGATCACAGCTCAGGTGTAGAAGGTATAGAGATAGTATATACAGTATACTTCTAAAAGAGTTTGAGAGTTCATCAGTTATAAGCATGACAGCATTGAAGCATGGAACAACCTTTGGAATGTTTTTGCCTTCCAGATGACTGGTTTTAAGTCACACATGCACTTACCATATGTCTTGTGGCAAGTTTAAAGTTATGCTGCCTTTGATTTCATCCCCAAAGCGCAGATACCCGAGAGTGGCCAGCGAGATATACAAGGTCATGACTATTCCCATGCCGATGTTCAGTGCCAGTGGGAAACGTGTAGTGTCCTTCATTCTGTTTTCCAATGGGAGCACCTGGAATCAGAGGAAGAATTAATTACATTTTATGACCTAAGAATAAACTACTCTGCTTCCTCCTTTCAAATCTGATTTCCAAAATTTAGGTAATTTTATTAATAAATAAGATTACTCCACAATAATATTTTACAGCCTGGAAGATCACAATGTTTTATGCATCCAATAGAAAGGTTCAACTGCTGAAAAGCACCTATCCTAGTTGGAAAACAGCATCGGTGTGGAAATACAAATCAATATTTAGAGAAACTTACGGAGCCCAGAGGAAAATACACAGGCAAGATAAGTAACACGATTTTTTTTTTAACAGAATTGTTCAGAAATCAAGGGTAATTCTCCTATTTTTATTAGGTACGTCTGCACTGTCAGTCTCCACCACAGACAAACCTACCAGGCACATAGTTGACACACAAGCTGATGCTCAGCAGACAGCCTCAGCTCCCCCCAAGCACAGGGAAGCTTGAGTCCACAACTATCAGAACATATGCCTGCACCCTTTTCCATTCTGCTGTCAGAGATAGGGCCAGGCACACTAAGCATCACTTTTCCTAAACGTAGCGTAGGTGCTTTGAGCCTGAACTACAGCCAAGCGAGCTTGTTGGGTTTGTCATCACTCTGGAGTGAAGATATAGGCATTACAACCATTACTGCAAGCAGTTTGCTGGAGAGATTTCCTTATACGTGTACTATATAATGCATAAAAAATATACTTAGTAAGTTGCAACTTAAGTTTTGAGCCACCAACACAAAATTTCCAGGCAAGGCAGGAAATCCAAGTAACAAGCTCACATGCTGCTCTTCCCACCTTGAATTTCATCAGCGTAACAGACCCTTTTATGTCTTCATTAAGACACAAACATAAGAAGGTACGTGGATGCTCCTAGACAAGGACACTTTCTCCATGTCTTTCAGAAGAACTGTACACTCATCTCAGATACTCACTATGGGATATAGTTCAAGATTAAACCACCTCATTTTGTATGCTTACATATAAGTAAAACGTCTAAGCTTCTGTAATGAAGATAGCAAACAAAGAGCTAGTCAATATAGTCAGTGGAATGAAGACCATAGTTCAGCTTATCTTTCAGCAGACATGCAGGTTATATTTAATTAACAGTATGTCACTAATTAAACAACTTTGTTGTCTCTGGTTAACACTTATGTCAAATCTACTACAGACTGAACAGTTTCAGTGTAGCAGGGTTGTCCTGTAAAAGCTGTCATACAAAATTGCTTTTTAAATGACTGAATATCTACTGTTTTTTATTCAACCAATGGCAGCTAAGAAAAAAGCAGATTTCATCAACTAATGAACAAATAAATCGGTATATTTGAATTGCTGCCATGGGCATCCTGATAGACAAGAAGCTGAACATGAGTTAGCAGCCCACCTTTATGCAGGCTGTGCGTGCACGTGGGCTACAGCAGCAAAAGGTTAGGCACCAGGTCAAAGAAAGTGATTCCTTCTCTCTGTGGTACTTCAGAAACTGCACCTGGATACCATGTCCAGTTTTGGTCACCCAGTACAAGACAGACATTGACATATGGGGAAAGTCCAGCTGAAGAAGAGGACAAGGTGGTTGGCAGGCTGGAGCACATGAGAGGCTGAGAGGCGAGTTAGCTCAGCCTGAAGAGAAGGCTAGGGCAGGGAACCTCCTCGAAGCCTTCAACTAACCAAAGGAAGAAAGGGCTTTTAGAGAAGACTGAGCCAATTTCTAAGAGATGCACTGTCAAAGAATGAGAAGCAACAGTCACTAGCTGCAACAAGGGGAATTTTCAGTTGGACATAAGGAAAAATAATTTTATGAAGAGAACATCTAATTGCAGGGACAAGCTACCAAGAGAGTTTGTAGAGCCTCCATTCTCAGATACTTCCATAGCTCAGCTGCATAGGGTCCCAAGGAAACTAACTGAACTGAAGGCAGACCTTTTTTTGAGCAGCAGTCTGGACTTGTCCACCTCCAGAGGTCCTTTCTAACTTATTTTTATCTGTGGTTCTATGGATGCACATTGTTACCTCCAGCAAGATGCTATGACTTCTCATAGGCCATATGTGAAAAAAGTGAAAAAACTGTTATGAGAAATTCAATCTAGACATCAATACATGAATTCAAGTAATGTGAAATCAATAGAATAAAGAGTAATTACCATTTACAATTCCTCACAGGCAACCTACAACTATTGTTTCATTCTGTTCTTAAGAGCTGTTTATATTTTAATTTTTATTTTTTAATCTTTTCACATTTTAACAAACTTTTTTTTACAGGCAGACAAGATTATAATACAACTGTCTATCTGAAACTTAGTCCATGAAGGAAAACAAAAGCCCAGTGACACACACTATGTTCAATGTGCTTGAGTCTAGAGGAAGTATTCAAACATAATTTTTTTTAGATTTCTACCTGTATTGCAATTTTTTATGTTTTGCACATAAACCCAATGTCAGTCTGGAGACCTACGTTTCTCCAAGAAAACAAAGACTTATTTAAAAAATTAAAAAGCAATTTAAAAACAGTATAGGACAATTCTCTTAAGCATATTAATTCTTGCTTTTTAACTATCAATTAAATCAAGTTTTCTCATTAAATTCAATGACATCACTTCATGCACACTAAGGAGTAGGTCAAAATAAAACATACTACATCTAAATGCATGTTCCTGCATCATCAACCTCACTTTAACGTCACAACCTTCATTTATACTGAATTTAAATAAAAGATATGGAAGAAGAAATATAGGATAATAGTATCGTTAGCCAAAGACACACCAACATACTTAGATCTTGAAGTTTGCAGCCCACTCCAAGCTAACAAGTAGCTCCATTGAGTTCAGTGGGGAATGCTGCTGAGTTACCAACAACACAGTTTCCATGCTTTTAGTCAGTGTCGGGTTTTGTAGCCATGAGAAATTATATTTTAAAACGTTAATTTCTCCCTACTTATCCTTGAGTTAGTATCAGGACTAGATCCACCTCCAGACTGAACAGATGAGGATTCTAACGCAGTCTTTTCTGCATCACCCAGTCCAGGCAGAGTGTCCCTTCCCAGCCCCAGCAGCGAGCCCTCCCAGGTTCGGACGCTCTCTCTGAGCAGCAGTAGGCATTTCAAGCCAGTTGCTGTCACTGCAGGAGATGCTTCCCTTGGCAAAACCAATCTCCAATGAAACTATGCAAAGGATTATGAGCCAGGTTTTATAGAGTATCACCTATTCCAGACAAGTTCAAAAGTTCTACACCTCACAGGATTAACGTGAAGCCAAGTAACAACCAATTACACATATATTACACAAACTCCCTGCTCCCTAAGCTGTTAAATTCCATCAGGATCCAAAATATCTGTGAAGTGTTCATAAGGAGACAGAGGCTGATGAGAATTATGACATGAGCCAGTGCTTGTTCTGACACTACGTCACTGTTGGGCAGCTGCTGGATAGATTTTTCACTCTAAATCTCTTTCCAGTCCCTAGATAGTCCCTGTTGCAACAACTTCAGAAAACCGAACATTTTGACTGAATGTAAAAGAGAGAAGGTTCTTTTCAAAAATGCTTTTTAGTTTTGGCTTTATTGCTTCCTTTTTGGAACACTGAAGCTGAACATGCTATCTCGTCTTTTTTTCTGGAGTCAGAAATTAATTTCACTCTTCAATTCTTTTAAATTATTTTCTTAAAAAGCCAACACTCTACCTAGGTAATTGAATAGCTTTGTAAGGAAAGAAACCAAAACCCCACACCTCTGATTCTCTCTCTCTGTCCAATACTTGCATCATAATACCTTCTCCCAAAAGGGATGTCGCATCAATACAGTATCGCACTGAATGAGCTTCGATGTTGCTCTATGCTTGTTCAAACAACCATTTCTGCTATAGCTGGCAGTATCATTAATCTAGTCCAATACTTCCCACACTTTTCAGACCTATAATCTATCACCACATATCCAACCACTGCACAACCTAGGGACAGGAAACACTACGGTAAGGGAAAATTTCAGAGAATAAACTTCTCTCCCAAGCAAGGTCATTGGGGGCAGAATGCTGGAGGCAAGAGAACCATGAGATAAGTTCCAAAGTTCTGAAGATATTTTCTTTAACTTTTTTTTTAATTGATCTTCTCTTCACTGCTTCTGATTTTCTTCTCTGCTTCCTTCACGCTCTTTCTCCCCTAGCTCACACTAGTCCCCTGTAATAACCCTAAACATCTATGAAATTAGATACTTTAGATAAAACTGATCCTTTTCATAATTTCTTGTTTTCCATCATTTTTCTCCCTCCTCAATTGAATACATTCTCCATCTCTTTCTCTGTTCACAGAGATTTTCCTATTGTTTTTGAGACACTGGCACATGTCCCTACTATTATTTTCCTTGAGATGTAATACTTGATTCCTTTAGCAATTATCGACTTGGTTTCTTAATTTATAAAACAATCATAATCCATCTTCCTTTCATCCCCAAAATAAACTCAAAAGTACCCATAATTTACTGGCAAAGAAGCATAATTGAATCTTGGAAATAACCATCCGTTATGCAAAGTATCTTCCCTTTCGTTTCAAGCTGCATGCAGTAGGTATAAACGTCCCCCATTCCTTGCCTTGAAAATCCTGCTACACTCAGTTTTTCTACAACTAAGCTGCAGGGGACTGTCCAATTCTGATCAGAAATCTCCACTGTACGCTTTATATGACTGCAACAAAAAAAACCCACAAGAGAATTCAGCCTGCAGATAATGAAATAAATTGTGATTTAATTGTCATGGTCACTAAAAACTAATTTTGTAATGGATAACTTAATAGTAGACATGCTTAATGTTTAAATATATATGGTCATCTTTCCCTTTTTCAGTATACCACTAATATGGCAAGAAATACCACTAAAATGGCAAGAATGAAGCAATCCTCCATCCCTTACACTTCTAAAAATAAGTATTTCAAGTAGAAGACTATCTTGGTTTTGAATGGGACAAAGATAGTTTTTCTTTTTAGCAGCTAGAAGAGCTCTGGGTTTCAGCTTTAGTCTGGGATTTGTTAAGAGAAGAATGTTGACAGTGCACTGATGTTTATAGATAGTGCTGAGACATCAAGGGCATTTCAGCTTCTCGTGTTCTTGCCAGTGTGACGGAGCACAACAGGCTGGGGGGAGCATGGTCGGGACAGAGGGTCCACTACCCCACCTATGATTTGAACTTAGATTTAGGATTGAGGGCTAAATTGGCCAATGGAGTATTCCATATCATGCAACGTCATGTCCAGTAAATAGATGAGGGTTGATGAGGAAGAAGGGCTGGCTCTTCTGAGGTCTCTCTTGGACTCTTGGGCTCTCTCTCTCTCTTTTCAGGCCTCTCGCTCATCCAGGATTGCAGTGTCAGGACTTATCTGTTTCGGGATCACTTGCTGGGACATGACAGGCGTTGGTCACTGGGTGGTAAGCAATTACACTGCTTGTGTATATTATCAAATATTTATTTATATATATTATTTTATCATTATTGCTTTTTAGTTTTATATCATTGCTATTATTAAATTGTATTTATCTCAATCCATGAGTTTTCTTCCCTTTTCTCCTTTAATTCTCTTCTCCCTTCCCCAGGGAGTGGGGGAGGGTGAGCAAGCAGCTGCACTGCGTTTAGTTGCCAGCTGGGCTAAACCACAAGAAAGAGCCAGCTATACAGATGTTTTGATTAGTTTAAGATACAAACAAATCAATAATTTTGGAAAATTAAAACCAATATCCTCATCAACCTTTCCTCAGGGTGGAAAAAAAAAAATCCATATATAATCATTTACTACTGCAACAAAACAAAGCTCTGTTTATTAAAAGCAAAAAAGCTGAGGAAGCTGGTATTGAAGGTATTCCAGGTATGTAACCTGGAATACCTGTATTAACCCACAAAGACAGAAAAGTGAATCCTAAGCAAACCAATGCAGCCCAGGCCTGGCCCAATCCTTCTTGTCTGCAGAAGGTATCAATGAATTCAATTGTTCTCTGAAAGATGAAACTACAAACTTACACCATACTGGGGAACTGTCTGCAGAAAAAGTATGGTTTCTGCAAGTAAAATAATAATCATAGACTCACATAATGGTTTGGGTTGGAAAGGACCTTAAAGATCATCTAGTTCCAACTCTCCTGCCATAGGCAGGGATACCTTCCACTACATCAGGTTGCTCAAAGCCTCGTCCAACCTGGCCTTGAACACTTCCAGGGATGGGGCATCCACAACTCCTCTGGGCAACCTGTTCCAGTGCTTCACCACCCTCAGAGGAAAGAATTTCTTCCTTATACCTAATCAAAATCTGCCCTCTTTCAGTTTAAAGCCATTGCCCTTCATCCTATCACTACATCTCTCAAGCCTGTCAAGGTCCCTCTGGATGGCATCCCATCCCTTCGGCATGTCCACAACACCACACAGCTTGGTGTCATTTGCAAACTTGCTGAGGGTGCACTTGATCCCACTGTCCATGTCACCAACAAAGATGTTAAACAGCACCAGTCCTAATACCAACCCCTAAGGAATGCCACTCATCACTGGCCTCCACTTGGACATCAAGCTGTTGACTGCAGCTCTTTGAGTGCGACCATCCAGCCTTAAAGTCTAGTTTAAAGCCCTGTCAATGAGCCCCACCAGCTGATGAACTAAGACCCTCATCCCCTTTTCAGAAAAGTGAATCCCATCTGCTGCCAGCAAGCCTGGTTCTTGGGCTACAAGGGGTAGGCCTTTCTGACCTTGGCAACACCTCTGGTGTTGATGGACGATCATCCACATCATCCACTGGCTGGCTTTCCACATCCAGAGTCTCATACCTACTGTACAGAGGCACCTGGGAAGGCAAGGTGGGCAAGGATGGGGTTCACCTGCCGCCCTGAGCTTGGACTTGCCTTTAAGCACTGCCTTCATCCTGCTTGGGGGAAGATACAGGATCCCCTTGATCTTGTTTTTTTCTGGTGGCTGTTTCTGTCTCAGGGAGGGCAGAGCATGGTTCCACAAGTCTATCTCTTTCTTATAACATATGTTTATTACATTGCTGTTTTGCTTGCCTGTCCCTGTCCACCTCCTCTTTCACTTTCACTGCAATATTTGAGCAACAAGCTTTTATTCCATCACTTTAAAGTTCGCTCTCTTGAGGAAGATACAGGCATCACTATTTTGCAACAAGTGCAATAAACAATCTAATTTGCCTTAACAGATCCCTCATGACTGCAAATAAAAGAGTAGCTACTATTACTCAAGGAAAGATGCAAGCCGAATGGTGACTATACATCAATTTTTACTATAAAAGACTTATTCAAAATAAATAAATCCATAAGCCGAGTTCTCATTACAGAATACTGCCTTCTGAAATCTGCTGAGCAATTCCAATCACTCCAAAACCCAATCTCAGATTCCAGCAAAGCAGCTTCCTACCTGTTTCACTAGAAAAAGAATTACTCATATCCACATAAAAAAACCCAATCTATTGCCCAATTCTGATGGCCTTAATCTAACAATGCTTGAAGGAATTATATAAATCCTACTTAGCTTGCCATCTGAACCTGGTGTTTTCTCCAGAGGTTTTTTCTTCTTTTTTAGTTTTTTATTCTTAAGAGCTTATTTATCATTCCTTTATGATATTTATTTGATCTTTAGCTTGCTCTGAAATTTAACAGAAGCTATGCAAGTTCGTGTACTGTCATGTCTTATATGGCTTTAAATACTTCCACACAATGCAAACTGAAAACTAAAAAGCAGCATCTTAGTATTATTACTATTTTACAATATTTAACCTGTCAAAATCATTTACGTGTCATACGCTTTGCTGTCCTTTACATTCGTATACAATTTTATCCTGCCAACAGAAAATTACATTCCTAATTATTCATATAGTTCCCGCCACACTCTTTAGTTTTACTCTCCCCCAGGCCCTGCTGCATTTGGAACTGTAGCCTACAGACTATACAATACTACGTTCTAGAATGTCCTCTATAACTTAGAGGATCTAGTATTTTGAGTCATACAATAGAATTACTATCTTTTTTAACTGTTGTCACCATCATGCTTGATCCAATAAATGTAAATTATTCTATGACTTGCAGCAGATTTAACTTACAAAACAAATACATTGGCAAAACATTTAAACGGTAAACTACAACTTCAATTTTATTTATTGTTATATACACACACACACGCACACATAATGCAATGCTACCTTCAGCAGTGAAAAGGCTGTTCAGAGAGTGGGAGAAAAAAACTACTATAGATGGCAAAGTTAAGATGCTTCCAAATAAATGACAGGTATGAACGCCTAAAACTAAGGATGCAAGCATTTATTCTAGTTAGCTGCTCTCTCCAGGAAAAGTTACTAACATTTGTGCATCTTCACAGCAATATTCAAAAGGTTTGTTATATAATGAAGACTCGCATTTAACTATTACTTAGAGAATTCCATATACTGCAGATTAGCACTCACTCAGAACACACTGGAAAGGAGAAGGAAACCTTACCGGAAACCATTACAAGTAAGTGCCACATAGTAGCACCTTAGGAGGATTACAGGATGATGGGCAGGGAGGAACAAAAAAATCTCACATCAAAAAAGCAAATTAAACCACATAAAATATTTCTATCTAAAATTATTTAACTACGCTGCTTAATTATACGCATAGTTAGTACAAGAACTATGTGTCTCACTCTGGCTCTGCTGCATGTATACTTAAGACAGACAAGTTTTCCATCTAAGACAGAGTCGCACCCAAACCGAAGAATTAGCTCTTGTGCCTCATGTGCATCAGACCTCAAAACCCACCTGACACAAACCGGCAAAGCAGAACACACGACAGCTTGGCACGCTGTCCCTCTTGTGCATTTCCCCCTTCTCCAAAGTCACCAAATCACGTAATGATTAAGAAATGTTTCAGGCAAGCAACCAGTAAACTTAAATGTCTTTCTTTTCCTATTTGTGTAAATGCATGTGTATCTTAGGTTTTCTAAGGAAAAAGAAACATTTGAATGTTGCAAGCATCAGGCATGGGATGTTGCCTGAAAGTTATACTCAGGAGTCTTCTGCTTCTGTAAGATTCCCCCTAAACAAAGGAAGCACTACAGTTAGAATATGCACAAACAAATGGTTCTTCAGGGTAAAAGGAAGAAGTTTCTCCATAATCAGGAAATACAGGATATCAGTAAGGAATATTTAGCTTGATAAAGAGGCAATATCAAGTTGCCTGAGATTTTATCAACGTTCCGCTGAACATGGCAGATGATGAATTTTTTACAGTTTCTGATACATTTTTTTATCTGCTGCATCTAACAACATTCCCTCTTTCTACACGTTTGCCTGTAATCTTTCTCCTTCTCTCTTACATTAAGCATCTTCAGAAGAGATCCCAACCAAACGATTTTGCACAGAGGCTATAACACACCTCTTGCTGACACGACTTTAAAGTCCACATTTACCAGGTACATTTAAGAGCAGGTGATCTCCACAGTCACCAAATCCAGTCACCTGCACTTGGGTGTCCAAACACAAAAACATCCTCTGAGAACTCCCACCTTTTATATTTTGATGATACAAGCCTTTGCATCATCTCTAAAGAACAGCAATGAAATTGATACACCCCGGTCTAGAGCTGCTCCAAGCAGATTTATATGATGTCATGTTACCTGATAAACGTCTGTTTCTGACAAATCTAGTCTTGTCTTCAAGACAGCAGAAGAGTGTCATTGGGTTTCGTTTATTTTTTTAAAGGATAATATGAATCTGGCAAAAGAATTTTTGGCAATGAGAGGCTTTTATCTCAAAGCCACAGGCCTAACAAGCTCATCTGCATCACTTTCGAAATACAAATAATGACATTTTAAAATTATAATCCACTTAGTTTTCTCCTTTTTAAATCTCCTGGAATTGGTTAGCTGCTGCCTAATGTGATTCCAGAGCCTGTTTTTTCGGTATACAAATACCACCCTACCTTCTGCTGCAAAGCTGTGATATCCAAGTTCAAAAGCAGTCTGAATAGACATCTTCAAGTAATAGGCTAAAATAGCAGAAGCCTCATTTTCCAAACCTGAAATTAATGTCGGAAAGTAACACTTTCTCTTCACTAGGCTAATCAGTCTGCAGCACTCAACACGGAAAACAAACAAACAAACAATACTCAACTGTACACACCTTACTTAACTTTGCATATTTATATGTAACAGAGAAGAAATCTATTCCATCCTCCTTCTCGCTGAAGCTTATATTAAAATATCACTGCCACATTTGGATTTGGTTTTTATACCTCAAACGAGAAATCCATCCAGACTTTCACTGCAAAATATTCATTAAGTATAACTGCTATTATATAAGCACAACATTATGCAAAGCTATTACCTGCACATGGTAATGCTACAGACACAGCCAAGCCTGAAGGCTTTGGTTTTACACTATGTTCAAGAGGTTTAGATACATTTTAGGCACACTCAGGAGTACAGTCTGAAGTTAGTTTTTAATTCAATAACAAAAATCTCACATTCATTATAAAAACAGATCTACTCATCTTTGGAGTAGGAAAGAGGCTCTCAAACATGGTTCTTACTAAATAACGTTACATGTTCTGCGCAAGATACGTTTGCTCCATTATATCACCTACAGCTCCTGTACTCAAGAAGTAGTGTTGGTACTCTTCTCACCGGCCCTGTGATTTGTCAGGTAGCACCCTCCGGCACAGGGAACCCACAGCCAGAGAGAAGCTAAAGCACAGAGGGAAAGAAACAGCTGCAGATTCTCCCATCCCCAGCAGAGCCCTGTACTCAAAAAAGTCCACTGAGGGCTGAATATACATTATCTCCATTTCCTAATCAACATATTATTGCCTCCTGAACCAAAATCGTCACTTTAAAGACTAAAATAAAACTGAGTATCTTAAACAGTCTGTTGTATCCACCTTAGTAGCAAACAGAAATGCAGTACTCTTCTGTTCCACGAACTGTTTTGATGCCACCAGTCAACACGATTTTCGCGAGGTCGCCTTGATGATCTTAAAATCTTAACTTACAAATGTTGAAATCCCAGATCAACTCTCAACACTATGAATGACAACCACCAGACTGGCAGTACCAAGTTCTCACTTGCTCTTTGTTAACTCAGTACTAAGGAATCACTGGGTAACCCTCACTGTCAACTCCTCCTGTTAGCACACAGCGATGATTACCACCTGGCTGCCAAGACATTCACGAATCGCAGCAGGTACCTTATATATACTTTTAACAAGGGCATGTAGTGATAGGATAAGGGGCAATGGCTTTAAACTGAAAGAGGGCAGATTTAGATTAGATATAAGGAAGAAATTATTCACTCTTGACGGTGATGAGGCACTGGAACAGGTTGCCCAGAGAAGCTGTAGATGCCCCATCCCTGGAAGTGTTCAAGGCCAGGTTGGATGAAGCTTTGAGCACCTTGATCTAGTGGAAGCTGTCCCTGCCCATGGCAGGGGGGTTGGAACTAGATGATCTTTAAGGTCCCTTCCAACCCAAACCGTTCTATGATTCTACGATTATACCAATCAGCAGTGATGATATTTTTACAGACAACCATACAAGGAGCAAAGAAATGAACAGCACAGGCAACAGACTGCAGCACTTTTTAATCCTGTTACAAGTGTCACTCAGCGTTTAGCATGCATTAACACTAATCAGCCCTTTGATAGCACTAACCTAATTTCTGCTGTAGTAGTTGTTGCAACAAATGAACAATTTGCCTGGACTTTTGCAAAATGACAAATTTTTTCAAATCTGCCATCAGGTAAGAGCTTAGATTGATCTCACAGGCAGATATGCACAGCTCAATCACATTACTATCAATTCATCACATTAATTATTTTTATTTTAATGAAAATATCTCAAAATAGTTTTGTAACACTGGCTGATGAAATAACTATCTCTTAGTATTACACAAGTACTAGTTTCTAGGCATTGTCTTGGTTTATTTCAGATTCTATATTTCAACTATAAATAAGCTACACTTCTTCCTTTGAGTTATTACACACACAAGTTAGTAAAATTAAGGCTCTTAAAGTCTATTTATCAAGGGATTCACTATAGCCAAAGCAACAATACTCCAAATTACTTCCATACTGCTGATTTTCTTATTACATAGGGACAGCTAATCGGTCCTAAAGTAATGACAGATTTTAACTGAAACCCATGTTTGTACACACACTATCTAAAAGAGAAATACGCTCTCAAGATCAAGAAGAAAATCCTACGAGGAATCTGACAAATCACTGCACCTCCCTGAATCACATTCCCATAGTGTATTTTAAGTGATGAAAAGTGCAAAACTAAAAGAAAATAAAATAAAAACCTCAGTGTATAAAAAGCTTTTCGGAACAATGGGATGAAAAAAAATCAGTGCTAGAGTATTTTCCCTGCAGTCTATTATTTGGTTCAAAGAAAACAGACAAACGATTTTTCCATACTGAGCATGGCATTATCAACTGCTAATTGTTTTTTTGTCTACATTAGCCATTCCCTCATCAATAAAAACAAAATCAACTAAGTATCTTTGAAAATAAATCCTGCTGACTGCTATGGCTAAGGTGTACTGGTTTATACTGTGCCTTATAGATCCCATACTCTTCTACTCAATTTGTTGATCATTAAATATTCCTAGCAGGAAAGACCATTTTATATAGAATAATGGTGGTAAGAAAACCACACCGAGGGCATTTTTCCTCCCTTGCCAGGTTCTGCTTAAGGTGACTTAACCAGCCCAAAATACTCCGAATTTCATTTGTTGTCCCTGTTCATAACATTCAATAATCTGTCAGCTCTCAGATGAGAATTAGTATACTGTATGTTTGGAAATAAGGAAAAGGAAAAATGAGGCCTCATAACTGTTCAAGGCCAACTTATTGCATAAAATGAATCAACCATAATCAACTTTTCTGAGAAAATTAAGACCTTAAGGCTTCTATTTATAATGCAATACTCAGATTGCTTACAGTAACAAGTGTTATTTGCAAGACATTCCAGTAAAAGATCCAAAATCAAGTCTCTAAGAACCAAGATTAGGTAGATCCATTTTGAGTACCTCCAGTTAGAGAGAGCAGACCAAGGAGCCAATCTACTTAAACAATAGAGGTTTTGTCCTTACCAGAACAATTGAACCACATGGATCTAGGAACAACAGTAAATAAGTAACAAGTATCACACATCAGCTATACAACAGCAACCGACTATGCAAGTATTCTTAATCCGTGGAATGTGAATTAAAACACATTAGCTTACATCTCAATAAAAGAATTTTAAACTAACGTCTTCCACTGCACATTTGCAAGAGGTCACAAACACTCATACAGCTATGCCACAGCTCAGTCTAGGATGGTAACTTACTGAGCTGCAAGAACTAGTTATCAATTGAATCGATCACCAAGAATTGTATGAAATATTAACTATGTAAAGTGGAAATGTCTGTGTCGCTTTGCTTCACTCATCTTCTTTATTTCATGCTTCAACAACTTTGTTTAGTTCTGATTATTCAAATCCATAAAATCACTTTTTTCTTAAATCTTCTCTACGGTGCATGCAACCACAGCATAAGAATGCATAGCAAACATTCTGCATGCTCAAAATATCCCTGAGAAGTAGAGACATGCTAATATCATTCTGTGTATAAGAAAGAAAGATTAAGCTCTAGATTTTCATTTTTACATTTTACAAAGTACATCAAACTGTAATGAACATAAACATTTAATTAGTTTGTAAATATCAGTGACAGAGTGAAAAAAATAAAAAGCACTCTTCATTTGCTTTGAAAAGTAAGTAAATTATGATCAAGAAATTGAGACAGCCTGTACAGAAATGCATGCAATAACTGTACAATGCTAATATCTAATAATATCAATCAGTATTTTTATATTTTAAATATACAATTTGAATGAATCCTACATTATACACTCTTGAATAAAAGAAGGAAAAAAGTTTGGAGTTCTTAAAGATGTCATTAGTAACAACCAGGGATCCAGTCAAGCACAACGCTCTGGGCAGTTCTTTAAAGGTTCACATCGGAAGTCAATGTTACTCCTGCTGATGTAAATTTAAGGAGCTAATGGAGAATCTAACATGCCAGAAAATAATTAACATAAATCAATTCCATACCTATGATTCAATAAACTACTGCTACCAAATGGTAAGGCTTCCACACCTTCCTGAGGCTCACAGGACCCTCATTTCAGATTCCTGGCTGCAAACACACAGTTTGAAAACTCCTCTGCGTTATGTCAGTGACAGACAATCATTTCAGATTACTTGCACGCTGGTTTGAGGTTGTGTTGGTTTGGCTTTTTTTTGCAGGGGGAGGAGGGTTTGTTTATTTGATTTTTAGTTTTAAGCCTACAGTAACACTTGCTGAAGTATATTAGTAACGAATAAAGTGTATATAGTAATTTCCCAACAGTTTAAAGACATTACAACCTACCATTTCCAGAAGCCTCTGTAGCTACTTTTCATAATATGCCATGTGGAACAAAAGTGCTATTTAACTTGCAGACTTTGCTAGTGTGAGATGCAATCAGAAAGCCCTTAGAAACAGTAGTAAGTGAATATGAGATTAAAAATGATCCACTTTTAAAAAAAAAAAATTTCAGAGTGATAAATCTATTTAATTGACATCTTTCAGGAAACAATGAGGAACTGAGGTTCATTGTCAGAAGGCCATGAATCAAAGAAAATATTCTGAAATTTCCATCTTTTTTCTTATCATCTCCATCTCTATCAAGTCACACTTATAGCCAAGCTCAAAGCAGGAAGAATAATACATTTCTAATAAATCACTTTGTCCTCTGTGATGCCAAAGGAAAAGAAGGATGCTGAATAGGTTTCTATTTTTACATGCTCATCACCTAAAACTGAGCTGCTGAATCATTATAATTATAGTATTATCATATTATTAGTGGAGCATTATATTATTATATAGCATATTACGATACTAGTTATTATTACAATATGGTCTCAATCTATTCGGAACTAAAGGCACTCTCGTAATTTGGGAAGGTGCTAAGCATCCAAGCAGCAATCAGCCTTCACTAAATTCCCCTTTGATGGAGACATTGTGTGCTCAACTTCTGCCTTATTTGACAAGATAAATTAACCCTTTTCATATAAACATGGCAGATCAGTGCTTCAACAAAAACAGCAAAATAACAACAGGAGTAAAATTGCCTGGATCCCATCATCTAGCCCAGATTCAGGTATTTTGAAGAGCCAGTAAAAAGCACTTACCACACCGATTCCCTCAAAAGCAAATATTGCAGTCCCAAAAAACAGCGGGTATTTCTTCCAGCCAACCACAGAAGGCAGTTTTCGAGGATCTACTATATCCTGAATAAAACAAAGCAAAACAGTGCTATGTAAAGCACATTAGCTGTTACTACAGTTTTGATTGATGTGTTATGCTATAGGAAAGAAAACTCAGTATATGTTGATAGTGGTTTATACATTGCTATTTACAATCTTTGGTTTTCCTCCCAAACTTAGTGCTTTATACATATTTATAGCCACCTTCCCACTCACACACAGACACTTGCAGATATATTTATTCTAGGTTCATATTACCGACACTAGAAATTTTCACATTTAAAGTATCACACCGATGTATATGAATGAGGCATCAATTAAAACAAAAGGGAAAGCTCACACCTCAAGCTTAATATTCTGCAAACTTCTCAGAGGATTGCATTTCCAATTTGCTTTCATACTACACAGATATTCTTCATAACCATAAGGGACAGTAAAAGAAAATCTTTTTAATACAAGCCGAGTTCCTGAAGAACAACTAATTACTCACTATCTCTCCCTCTTCTGCATAACTTCTCCTGTCTCCTCACCAGCCAATGCCTCTTGCTGGCTTTTCTGCCTTCCTCCACTTCCCGTAACACTCATCTCATAACACTCAAGTGAAAGCTTTCTCAAACAACAGTGGCACCCACTGCTTATCTACACCACGTGTACAACGGTGTCTGTCACTTATCAATTTTCAAAAATCATACAAAAGAAAAATGTAAAGGTTTCTACATGTGATTTTTTTTCAGACATCAGTTTAATTTGTTTCATTATGAAATGCCTCTGAATATGAAAACAGTAGCAACCAAGAAAATGCAGCAGCTATTCAACTTCTCAGGAGATGGAAGTCTGCAATAAGTATTCTTAAAAGGTAAATCTTAAATTTTTCCTGACTGTACTGGAGTAAACATTAGAAATAAACGTTGCTGTTGAAATTGTTCTGTTGCAACAAAAACACTGACCACAGAATAAAACCTTGCAAGTTCTGTGTGCAACCCATAAAAATTCACGTATTCTTCCACTCAAAGACTCCAAGTCACTACAATACATATTTTTATTATCTTAAGCGCAGTAATGTTACCCTTTCTTTCAAAAGTACTGTAAAAGTCTGTATTTAAAGCATGTCTGAAGTATTAAGGCACCTCCTTAAATTACGATGCTTGAATTAAATACAAGATAACTCTGCCTTTCAGAAATTGTCAGTATATACCTATCAGAGACCAACTGCCACGTGCAACAAACACAACTTGCACACTGAGACAAAGATAATAAACTTTTTTATACTCACTCTAACAATATACTGGTAAATGATCACCAGGCTGACAGCCATGGACAGATTGGCAAGCAATGAAAGCAAGGACAGGCTCTTAAGGTCACGAATAAAGACCAAGAGGATCATGAACGGCAGGAAACACAGCATGTATATTCGTAAATCAGTACTCCTTTTCTCAGAAGAACTGCTGGTGGCACTGATGTTTATGGGAGCAGTCTTGTTTTCCAAGAATCCTTCATGAACCTGTTGGGAAAAAAAGAATAGAAGATGTGTTAAACAGTGGCAGCACTGAGTATACGGTCACATCGCCATTCTTCTATAGGGAAATCTGTCCCTCTGGCTTTACCTGCTGAGTGTCAGGTTTTGGGATCCCTGTACTCTCAGTGCAGAGGGGAATCATAGAATCATAGAATGGTTAGGGCTGGAAGGGACCTTCAAAGGTCATCTAGTCCAACCCCCCTGCAAGGAACAGGGATATCTCCAACTAGATCAGGTTGCTCAGGGCCTCGTCCAACCTGGCCTTGAACGTCTCCAGGGATGGAGCATCCACCACCTCTCTGGGCAACCTGTTCCAGTGTTCTACAACTCTCATGGTAAAAAATTTTTTCCTAATATCCAACCTGAATCTACCTCCCTCTATTTTAAAACCATTACCCCTTGTCCTATCACAACTGGCCCTCCTGAACAGCCTCTCCCCATCTTTCTTGTAGGCCCCCTTGAGGTACCGGAGCCTCCTCTTCTCCAGGCTGAACAGCCCCAACTCTTTCAGCCTGTCCTCATAGGAAAGACAAGTCACTTTTAGCAAGTGTTTCATCCTTAAGATAAATGATGAAATCAATACTTGAAAGTGTCTTTATCGCACCACTGACAAAAGGGGAAAGCCACATGAGCGGTTTAGATCAGATGGCTTTCAGAAAAGGAGAGTTTAGTAAAATGAATGCAAGCAAGATGGATCTAAGTCTAAATATTAGAGTTTGAATTTTCCTAAGGAGAGTTAGGGAGTGAGATGACCAATTGCTACTGTACCTCGGTCCAGACAGAATTACCTTAAAATTCTTTTCTCTGTAACAAAAAGCACTAGACAGGTTTTTTTCACTATGCAAAAGGGAAAGATAAAACATACAATCCTGCAACCACATGTTTTCCAGAAATCTCACTTTAAATGAAAACAGAGGACACCAGTCATTCACTTACAAGGCGTTTAACATCTGTTAAGTTTTCATAAAGATAACGTTTTCAGAAAGCTAGAAAAGCTAAATATACTTGGAACTGAATTCCAGTGAGTTGACGCAGCTACAATAACTCCACTTTGCCAAGCAGTATGTCAAACACTTGACCAAATTACTTCCCTAATTCCACAGGAAGCAAAGCTCTCTGTAGAAGTTTCCTGCTTTCCCACCACACTTAAAATAGAAAAACAGAACAAGCACATTAACAGCCTTTCACTTTAACAAGCCTTGTGTGCTCACCGGCTTGCACGCGTTTGCAGGTAGCCAGAGCTGTGCAAGGGCATGTAAGAGGGTTTTCTAAGAATTACAATGTGATTTAAGCACGTAAGTCCCATTGAAAACCTCAGCCACAATAAATATTTAACCTAGCATGCCTTCAATTTATACTAGTATCTGTAGTCTGACGAGTTATTAGGAAAAAAAAGAATAAAATATTTAATTCCTTTTTAAAAAAAAAACACTAAAATAATAGCAGGCAGGATACAGTTCAGGTTGTAAAATACACTTTTAAAATACCACAGTATAAACTAGCTTCCACAGTATAAACCAGCTTCTACTCAAATCACCTCAAGCATTCAACCACTTCAGTTTTCTCTTAAGACAGAGGCATTCCATTTGTATACACAAATTGCAATAAAAATTTCCTAAAATCAGAATTTTTTTATTTTTTTTTCTATTACCACCACCAAACTCCAACTACGTATTTAAAGAGAGTTTACTAGCTAATACAGCTGGAAAATGTAACGTACCACAATCTATATAACTGTGTTCAAGTTCAGGTTCTACTGTGATCAGCTACCCTGATGATGGGCTTAAGGTGAGACCACACCTCCATGTTGTGTTAGGTAATTGTGGTCATACGAAATAGCCTTTATAACTATCTGTCTTTACTTTCACAAAAATACTGAGGCAAGTACAGAGAAAGAACATACTACTGCTGCACACAAACTCTCCACAACCAAAGTCAGATGAATGAATATTGATGCAGAATCAGTAAAACAGCCAACCAAAATTATCAGACCGTGGCTCCCTGACCCTAGCTTCACACCTCCCACTTGCACGTTTCAGACACGGGTTAAATTCCTACAATAAACCACAACACCATAGTCTGCTTTACAACACTGTAAGCAGAGCATCTCTTCTCCTCACACTGCTCTCTACCCCAGCATTCACCAGAGGAAGGAAACGGAAGCCAAATGGATTCTCACAAATGTCATGACTAGCAGAAACCTGCATCAGAGTCTGTTCCTTGAAACACAGTTTAAAGAAAGAAGTCAGAGCATCAGAGACATTCTAGCTAGGAGGAAAAAAAGAAGAAAAAAGATGGAATTCTAAACCTGCTACAAAACACTGTATTCTCAACAGTCTTCTCCATTACTTCATCCAAAAATGGAGGTTTGGATTCACCGAATCATAGAATAATTTAGGTTAGACGGGACCTCAGGAGGTCTATAGTCCAATCCGCTTGTTCACAGTTCCATCAGCTATGGAGTCAAACCAGATTGCTCCTCTCCCCATTCTCCAGCTGGGTCTTGAAAACGTCTAAGGATGGAGACTACACAACCTCTCTGGGCAACTAGTTCCAGTGCTTGACTGTCTTGAAGTTTTTCTTTGCCTCAGGTCAGAAACTCCTGCGTTCTTTTATGACCACTGTCTCTTGTCCTCCCACCTGACCTCAGTAAAGAGCTTGGTGACATTTTCTAGACAACCTCTTTGCTGTCCTGGGAGGCTACTGTTAGGTCCTCCAAAAGACAGTTGTTCTCCAAGCTGTACAAGCCCAGTTTCCCCAGCCCTCACAGGGCAAGTGGTCTAGCCCAAATCATTTCAGCAGCCCTCCCCTGAGCTCACTCCAGTTTGTCAATGACTTTTCGGTATTGGGGATATCCAAAACTTGACAGAGTATTCTAGGTGCAGTCTAATAAATGCAAAGCAAAGGATGATAGTCAATTCCCTCAATCTACCAGCAGTTCTCCTGTTCATACCACCCAGGATGCTTTGGTTTCCTTTGCTGTCAGTACACCCTGCTGGCTCATGATCATGGCCACTACCCTCTGAGCCCAACCATACAACCACTTTGTTTCTTCCCCAGCTAGTTGTCTGTCCGTCCATCCATCCATCCATCCATCCATCCATCCATCCATCCATCCCATAACAGCCTTACTTGGATACAAGTATATGGTCAGAGACAGCATGACAAACCTTGCTAAAGTCAAGGTCACATCCAGTGCTTTCTCATCATGTATACAAATTTAGATTTTTTTTCTTGCAGAAGGCAATCAAGTTGGTCAGTCCCTTGATAAATCCACGCTGACTGGTTCCAGTCACCTCATCCTCCCTCATGTGCCCAGAAATGAACTCCAAGAAGACACAATCCCTGATTTTCAAATGGATTGAAGAGAGGCTGGATGGCTTGTAATTCTCCAAATTATTCTTCAGGTGTTTTATGAAGTAAAGTTCAACATTTGCCTCTCCTCAGTTCTCAGGGACCTCCCCCATTCCATATGGTCTTTCAAAGACTTCAAGTTTCTCCCAGCACTCTCAGATACAGCCCATCTGGTCCAAGACTCCCTCCTTTGTCTACAGAGCACAGCAGTGACACTGCTTTAACAAGACTTTGACAGTATAAAGCACAGTAATTCCTGACTCTCTTCCCATCTTTGTTCTGTGTGGTCACAGCTGCCGTTGTATAAAGGCATTTTGTAACTCTACTCAGAAAATGGAACAAACCTTATTTATTTGTGATAGCCTTCACCCTAGTGAGACTTGACCAACCCCAGAGGATTATTCTGCTATAGGTCTTTAGATAAATAAATAGAAGAAAATCAGAGCCCTACCTGAAACAGCCCTGTTTCCCAAAGCCTATTCTATAGAGGATTACAGCTTTGTATAGAGAAAACACATGTGAAATGGTTAGTTAAGTTCCTCTTATCCCCTAATAACTGCTGAAAGTGCACACAGTTATCCCAGGCAGAGTATTTTAGAGATGAGCTTGCCATCGGATGAAGAAGTTACTGTCAACTGTAGCAGTACTGTCTGGGTGAGGAGGAGGTTTCTGAAATTAACTCTTCACTAGCTATTACTTGTCTGCAGCAAAATGGGAAGCCCACGACTTCAAAATTAATATTTCAATTATTAAAGAAAAACTTTTGAAAGTTTCTGTTCAGCTGTTGACTGTCAAGCTGTTTTCATTACGCCCATTATACACAGATTTTTGCATTACTAAAATACTTTGGGGATGAATTTTATGTACACATACATGCACATGTATATGCCATGTAACTGATATTACAGACACAGTTATACTGATATAAAAGCACAGGAGGACAGTTTATTCCCTTTTGTGTGTATATATATATATATACACACACACACACACATCCCTTTAAATCCACTTTATATCAATAAAGCAGCTTTAATAACATCAGTCACGACTATGGTTTAGGCAAGGCCACTGGAAATATTCATACCACACAAGTGGATTTTGAGACATGACAGAAGAGTGATTCTGCACATTGACTCAGAAAAGACACACCAGACAAGATCCAGCAAAGGTCAATCTTGTGGGAGAGCTAAACAAACAGGCAAGAGTGACTGGCGGGTGGAAGAAACCTGAGTCGGAAAGTAAATGCAAAACGGATAATAAGTAAGGATCACTATTGGCCCTCTTAGAGTGAAGCAATTGACTGGGAGATTTGACAGTAAAGAGCAGCAGCCGAAAACTCCAACGAAGATGAGATTATACTGAATTGTTCTGGTGCAGGCTAATATTACCGTCACTTTGAAAGTGTTTTACTAGATTTTTTTAAAAAATTAATCAGGTAACACTTAAAACTGTTTTAACACATGACAAAATGCAAAGCAAGAGGAGGATATTTTTCTTAAAAAAAAAAAACAACTGTCATATGCTGTTCAGCTCAGCACAAGTTTACTGCTGATTGTGTTAGGACAGACTATGACTCACTATCGTCTAACCTAGTCTCTTAAATATTAGAATTAATATAATTTCAGATGCCTACTCTGGACAACAATCGCTTTCAATCTCCTGCTGCTCTCTGCTAGAGCATCACTGCATATGGCAGTCATGCTGGGCTAAGAACAGCAGACATTATGTCTACCTGTCTTTTTCCTACGCAAAGCAACATAATCTGAAATATCACTGGAATATCAGCCAATTTAGACAAATCTTTTCACTTATTCACCCAATGGATTTGTTCTTGAAAAAGGCACAGATACACACTTTTGTGTATGTCACAGAGCCCAGTGAATATTGTTCAAGTTCCAATACGAACACACATTATCTGCCTTTTATTCTGTGCTTACCATGACTGTACCTGGGAGTTCCACAAACATTTCCCTAAACCACATGATGAAATATCATTATGGTTTTAGAAAAGAAGTACACAGCCATTGAAGTCACTAGGCATAGTGACTACAAAGACCAGTTATGTCCCCAGTCACAGGCGACTTCATCAGAAGTCATTTCAGTTATTCAAGCATTAACTTACATGATGGTGTGATGTTTGAAACAACTTTTTTACAGGAGTGCTTCACCTAATGTCTCATTTACATAGCCCAAGCACAGCATCCACCTTCTGCTGTCTCCGGGAAGACCAAACACTACAGCAAACCTGGTTATCAGAATCCTTACATCAGACACACAGAAAACTGCTAATGCACAACTAGTGACTTGTCATGGTTTGATGTGGGGGAGGAGGTTCTGGTGGCAGGAGCTGCCCATCAGATCAGACTCCCATCCCCCTCGGGGCTTGAGCCAATCGGTGCCTCTGCAAATTGCCCTATTTATGTCGGGACAAAGGAACCGGAAAGGTGTGCCTGTGCCCAGGAGTGAGGAGAAGGGGGGGAGGAGGGGGCGCTGCCCCCCGCTCCCCAGCACCCGGCTGGGCCAGCGGCCCCATGCCACCCACTGAGGATGGTGGTGATGGAGCTGCTTGGGGAACTCAGGGGGAGCCCCGGTCCCGGGGTGCCCACTGGGCCGAGTTCACCCGGAGAAGACTGAGATCTGAGAGAAACGGCCACACCGACACCAGGTCAGTGAAGATGGAGCGGGACAGGGTGTGCCGCAGCTGAGTTCCCCCTGCAACCAGTGGTGAGATGGCGAGTGCTCCCCCTTGCAGCCAAAGGCGGTCCTCGGGGGAGCAGAGACCCACTCGCAGCCCGTGGAAAATCCACGTTGGAGAAGAGATGCCTGGGCCTGAGTACGGTAGGCATCTAGAGTCCGTGGGACAACCCCCGTCAGTGCGGAGGTGTTTTGTTTAAAGGAGATGCCTGGGCCTGAGACAGTTGTGAAGCATGGGCACAGGTCAAGACGCATTTACGCATTTAAAGTCTGTATGGAGACGCATTTAAGGTCGATATGATGACCCATGCCTGAGCGAGTGGCAACAATTCCCTAAGAATCCAAGACTGTGGTAAAGCCCGCACTGGAGCAATCCGATGGGGAAGGATTGCATCCTGCGGGCAGGACTCACGCTGGAGAAGTTTGTGGATTTTCCTTGTGAGTATGGGATCTACTGGGGCAAGGGACAATGGTGTATGGACTCCTTCTCCTTTAAGAGAAGTGGCAGTAACAACATGGATGAACTGACCTGCATTCCCCCAGTCCCTGCCCCCCTGCACTGCTGGGGGGAGGAGGTAGAGCCGGGAATAAAAGGCAAAGGGGGGGAGTGGTGTTGTTTTTAAGATTTGGCCTTGTTTTCTTGTTATCCTCTCAAGTAACCATTTTTGTGTGCTTTTGTCTTTTTAGGCAGCTGTTAATAAACTGTTTTGCTATAAGGAAACTGAGTCTCTTTTGCCCGGGACCGTGGTTGGTGGGTGCTCCTCTGTTCTTGTCTCAACCCTCAGCTCTTTTATTATTTTTCTCCTCTCCACTTTACTGGAGTGGGAGACCGGCTGCGTGGAGTTTAGCTGCCAGATAGGCCTAAACCCACGACAGACTGCAGAAAATTCAATTTCATTAATGAACACACTTCTCATAAGAATCATCCCAGAAGCAAGAAACAATTCCGTTTCCTTAGCCTCTTCAATCGAGATCACTGTTTCCTTTCCTGTATCCCAAAATCCTCTCTTTCTGTCATACAGTCTACCGACTTTACAACATTTAGTGGGATCAAAACAGTAGTCTTTGAACTCATTGGTTCCTCCTAACTCTTTCCTTATTCAACTCAGAGCAACAGCCAGTACAAAACACAAGGCCAGATCTGGCACAAAACCAGTAGGTTATCAAGTAGATAAAGACTATATTGTAATTCTGTAATTTGGCATGAACAGTCCAAAGAAATGTTTCACAGTTCATTTAGTTCTGGTATTTCACTATTATCCAGTAGTCAACCTTGCAATATTTTTAACACTTCTAGTTTTATGTCTAAGTATAACCTCCTAAGTTTGGGGAGTTTTTTTCTTTTTTACAAAAACTGGAAAAAAGTCAAAATTCCATTATGTAGCATCCCACTGATGGGTCATCTTCAAAGTGCTAAAGATCTAATAAGTGCTCCCACACAACACGAACACGATTTTGTTTTTCACCTTTATCAGCACACAATGAGAAAAGGACACCTTTCCAGAGAACTCAGCAAATATTCACCAGCTGATAAATGCCAAGACTCTTGACTTCAGGTCTTCCGTTGCTCAAGCAGGAAAAGTGAAGTAACTATGACATGAAAGGTGACCATACTCTTTTGGGCACAGATTCTTTTTTCCATATCACTGTGCTCCTGCTCTAGTCTTGCTGCAGTCAACTTCCACCTGTTTGTTCCAGTTTCACCATGCCACTCCAATTCTAGACAGCTTCACCCATAAGCCCCTTATTGCATGCTGCGAGATTTAACAGAACTCTTGCCACGAACCTGAGTTTCTTTGGTGCCCCAGGAAAATATTCCTGAAGAAAAGCTTCACTTGAAATTTTATATAAATGGAAATAAGGTCTTGTAGCACAGAGTGTCTGGAAAACACTCATGTAATGCAGCCAACATTGTTATAATCCCAGACACTAATCAGAAAAGATTTAGCACCCAAAGCTATACTGCATATCCATTGGTGAGTAGGGATCTCAAACATTTCACAGAATTCAAAAGATGAAATAAACATTTAGACTCACATGCACCACTATGTATCTAACTAAATATTTACCTCAAAGTAATCTGGACTGATAAATATTCCATTCATGTGCCAGAATCTTTTTTAAATGCTTTGCCACATCTCAGTGCTCTGAAACAGTAAATAAAATGAAGGAAAAGACCACTAAATTTAGTTTTAACTAATAATATAAAAGAAAAGATCTCAGTGGAATTTCCCACTGGTTCCAGTGGGCTTAATTTGCACACATCAACATGCAAACACCATCAGAAGAGTATGGAGCATAACACAGAGGTATCGGTCAAGGAGTGGTACTAGTAACATTATTACTATGTTTTTCCTTTGCTTTAGTTCCCCAAGCACCCCCCCCATTCCCTCTATTCACCGGCCTCATCCTTCCACTACCTCAGATAGTTGGATTTAAAGCAGTAACAATTTGTGTTCTTTGGTGCCCTCTACGGGACAGATTTCTGCAGCATAAAGTTGCCAGGAAGAAACCACAACCTTCTGCCTCCCAGAGGAAAGAGCAGAGAAATTCGAATCAAATACACTTGCAAGTGGGACTTCTGAATTGCTGACGACTTTAATTCATTCATAGGGAACATGTCATGGGTCTCTGAAGCCACTGCTTTTGCAGAGGTCGCCTTCCTGTAAGATCTTTCAACCTTTCTTCAAGAAACCAGCAACAGGATTCCTGAAAAGTTGTTTTTTTTCAAAATCTATGAAAGTCAAGGTCACTGAGTGTTCAGTCTTGCCTTTTGCTTAGGTCAAAGCACACAAATAACAACTGGTTGATCAGATACGTATTTGACAGGGAAGGTTTCCATTTGAACACACATTACAAAGGATGCAATAAACACCCCCGCTTCAGACGGCCAGCAAATGGACATCAAATGTAAAACAGCATTTTTAGGTATTAAGGTAGATTATGATAGTGGGGCTGTAGTTTTTAAGTCTGGGGTGTCTTTTTCTCTCCTAAGACATAAACTACAGAGTATCCAGCTTCCAAATACACAAATTTGCCTCATCTCAACAGGATCTTCATCCTTAGAACTTGGAACACTTTTTAAACACAATATAAATACTCATTTACAAAGGGAGGAAAAAACTACACTATCTTCTATATACTAACTGCCCAAAGGCATATTCTTCTTCCTAATTAAAGTAAATTAAGCAATGCCAAGACATCTTTATTCTATCTTTTGGGTAGAAAAAGAGTGCGTATGGATGATTAATGCTCAGTAACCTGCCATACCTTATTCCTCAC
Organism: Tauraco erythrolophus; assembly: GCF_009769465.1. Taxonomy (NCBI): domain Eukaryota; kingdom Metazoa; phylum Chordata; class Aves; order Musophagiformes; family Musophagidae; genus Tauraco; species Tauraco erythrolophus. The sequence continues at coordinate 125,583,483 of NC_141465.1, read as the reverse complement.
CCACTTCACTCATGACAGAACAACTCATGTTTAGACACAGGCTCAGCTCATTCTCATTAGCTTTATGTCAAGTGACAAACCATAAAATTATAAGCAGAAAATACAGCAGAGTACATTGGTAGAGTCCTGGCATCTTAACACGCCCATGGAGGAGACAGCATCCCAAGCTCAAAGTGCCCGTAGCTCATGTTTGAGCAGCCAACCTGTGCTGGCTGGTCCAGCACATACCACCTGCTCAGACACACAAACTGCTCACTCTAACTGTTGACTGTGCAAAGAGGAAGGACCAACAGACATCATGGACCTCGCCAACAGAAAAATCTCCACTGATGAGAGAAAGAAAAGCTTAGAAGGACTGGAGAATGAAAGACAAAAAATATGAAGGAAAGCAAGAGCAGCTGTCACGAAAGTGATAAGCATGGTTTTGTTTGGTTTTGCCAGTGACAAATGGTTGTGGGGGAGAAAAGAGATAGTTGGGTTTTATTGAAGGGTTAGGGGATTGCTTGTGAGGTGTATAGGCATTTGTGGTTGTGGGAATTCACTTGCAATTTTTAATTGACTTTTTCACAAACATGGCATGCAAAATATTTGATTTTTAGACATGCTTAAATGTGTTAACTCACACAAATTAATCACAGTATTTTTCTAATGATTAGTATTTGATCCACTTAAAAAAAAACATACTGAAAAGTATTTGTTTACAAATGTTTAATACTACACAGTATATGTGTAATAGCTTTTTTCAGTAAAACACATGAAATGCTACAGAAGCAGTGCTGTTTAATATTTTCATTAATAACACAGATGATTTAGTAATCAGCTTTTAAACATTTATTCCAGATGGAAAGTGAAAGAATATTGAAGAATAGTATTCAAATTCTGTCAAAAATCAATCTAGTAAGAAACAAGAAAGGATTCTGTAGGTAAGTGGAAACCATCTCTACAAAAAAATTGCCTAGAATGCAGCTCTGCAGTAAAGGATGTAGAGATAACAGTGGATCACAAGTCAATCATGAGTAAACAAGCACATGCTCCTGCAAAATGACCATTATACTGAAGTGCCAAGTCTGGAAAATTATTTATAAAACCTATGGAATAACCTTTCAGCATTATTGGTCACGAGCAAAACTTCAACTAGAGTAGCAAAACTAACTGCAGGGATAAAACTTGGAAAAAAAAGAAAGATGTGACAAACTGCCGAGCGTTCACAGAAAAGCAAGAAGAATTATTAGATCCTATCATGTCTCCTTTCTATTAGGTAGAGAGACAAAACAATATTCAAGGTATCCACAAATAGAAACAAATAAATTACTCATAGCTAGAACATGAAATAAAGCACTTGCAATGCTGATAAGAAATTTTAAGCTTCTACAGAGAAGCAGCTGCCTACCAGATCAGTAAGAATGGGAACCGACTACTTAGGAGGCTGTGGGAATTCAACACCAAGCATTTTTGAGAACATAATCAGGACTGGTTCAGGTACAATGGATTCTGTGGCAGGATGGGCAGATGAATAACTGTGAGACATTTCTAGAAAAGACAATAGATGAAACAAGAACCAAAGAAAGGTTCCAGTGACATGAAGAGGGAAAAACACACCCAAGAGGGTGAGGGGGGGCATAAAAAGGAAGTCAGCAGAAGGCCTGGCAAAAACAAACAAACAAAAATTCAGGGACAAGACTCCTAGACCAGTTTCAGTCTTATTTGCTGTCACCTCCACAACTCATTTTTAAATTCAGCAAACAAATCAGAGGGCAATGAAGCCACAAACATCTTGCACAAGATCTGAATTTAGTTCATCTTGCACATTGCTCCTTTTTTCCAAAAGATCTTCTGTGGAAGCCATGGCAGAACCCTTTCTGTGCATCTCTCATCTTCACATTTTACAGGTAGTTCTCTTGGACTTCATAAGGATAGGAAATAAAAGTGAGGAAAAATGAATCTAAACCGTAACTGTTTCCATACAGTAACTTTACTCACTTGTTTCACATTTTCTGCCAAGAACACAACATAAACGCTACAAAATCCCAGCTGTGTTATCACTAGGAAAAAGTCGACAATATACCTGAGGAAGAAAAAACAAACATACATCATACTTAGGATCCAAACAATTAACCAGTTTCTCCCTAATACACAGTTACTGCCCCTTTTTATGGTAGTCTAAACACTAGACTCAAATGCCACATGAATCTCACCAGCACTGCAATGCAGGTTCCTCTTCCAGCAAAACAAGGTGGTTTTGTATTTGGTTTTGTATGGTTTTGGTTGGTTTTTTTAAGGTAACATTGAGTAGGTACCAAAGTGTCTCTCTCTCAAAAAAAAAAAAAAAATTTAAAAATGGTAGTCACGTTTTAAAATGGCATAAAATGAAATTCAAAGACTTCCCAGCATGGTGCAAACATAAACAACAGACCAATAGATTCAATGCACATGTAAGTTCTGCTGGAGTCCATTAGCCCCTAACAAAGTTATTTCCACTGAGGCCAGCAATGAAATGTCTCATGTAGTCCACACAAGTTGAAGTAATTCATGACAAACTTTATCACATCTTACTAAGTGGGTCTGTATGTGTGTAGCCAAATACACATTCAGACACTGTATCCCACTAAAAAACAAAAAAAAAACCAAAAAAACCACCAACCACTCTAAACTATCGTTCACATTGTTTTTGAAAAATGCCATGCGCAACAGTGGCCTGAAGACACGCTGTAATGAAACTCTTTGCTGCAGTCAGGCATACAGCAGAGATCTGCCTCAGAACGGATCTGCTTCAGTCCAGTATCTCTGGAAATCAAACTGCTGTTTGTGGGCTATAATTCTGGTGCGTTACAGAATTGTCATTATATTTCACTACGAACCAATTTTCCTTCTAATTAAGCTCTACTCCATTCCTATGAAGTCATCAGAAAAGATCTTAACTAGCTCACCTTTTTCTTATTCGAAATGAAGCAATACCTAAAACACATGATGCAAGATGCTGCATCCTTGAAAATAACAGGAGCAAAATAAATTCGTCAAGTGAGGAAAAAAAACCCACTTCAACGTTGAACAAGATGTCTGATTGAGTTTCACTACTGTGTAGTCATACCATAAACTCCATAAACACCTATACAGCAGCAAGTGGCAAAGAAAAAATAACGGTCTTTTTTAGAAGAAGGATAAAGCATTTAAGAGAGACAACAAGCTACCAATACCTGCATGTCATTATCGCAAAATATAGTAGATATTTCTCCATTATCTGTATGTTACACTTCAAAAAGAATTGTTTTGCTTCCTTTCAGAATAAATATATTGACATAATTTACATTCGTGCCAACCCGCTTAAAGAGTGAACTCTGATGCAGAGAAATACGTTTACAGTAAAAGAGAATGAAAACTTAAATTGCATCACTACATTAAACAACACAGAAGGCATTTCTGGTGATACCACATCTCTTCCTGTATTAATAAACAGAGGTCTTGTTTTACAGCTCTTGCAGGCCTGAAAGTTGAAATGCCTCACGGGAGAGATGCTCCCTCGTCCTCCCATGTCACCACTACTAGCTGGCTGCAGAAAATAACAAACAACGCTGCATAAAAATATTTCAAGCACAAGTAACGCATTCTTAAAGTAGGTAACATCTTAATAAGACGGAAATCTCCTAACCATTCCAAGTGAAGCCATTAATTTTTAAATAACTGATTTATTATAGGAAATTATAAATGCAAACTCACCGTCCCCAAGAAGCTCGTTTCTGAAGAGCAGTCAAAGGCCCTACTTCCATGGCGTAACTAACTGTATCACTATACCCCAGTGAGGATTTTTTCATCCTGAAATCAAAGAGTGAAGAAGGAATGGAGTAACTAGAAACTAAGCGGGCATAGGTCCCTACCCTGAAAACACTGGTGGCCTCCCAGGGTCATAATAAGTGGCACCATTCTGCAGCTGCTGAATTTTAGAGGTATGGTTTGGGCTTGTTTCCCACAGTAAAGGCTATTCAGCATTCTGCAAGCATGTGAACCACGATGGTGCTTCTCCCTAATTCAACAATACTAAATCATCTTCTTACAGAACAAGTTTCTTGATAAATTGATCCAAAACTAGATTCTTGTAGTATCAGCTTAAGAAATTCATCTCAAATCTAACAGTCACAAAGAACTTCAACACGATTCAACAGATTTTCCTGGACCAGCAGTCAATCACAATTGTTTCAGTGATCTTAGTTTTATGTACATCTCCAAAGGCCATTCAAAACCAAAGAGGAAAAAGCAAAGAATTCAGGAATGACAGGATCCCTTCACAGTACAGCATCACATTAAACTGATAAGATGGTTTTTCCAGCTACAGGGACACGAACAGTTTTGTGTTTCTATTCAGTTCACAAATTTGATTGCACTTTTTAAATATGAAACCCTCCCACTGCTTCTCTTTTAACATCTGATAGTAAGATAAAAATGTTTAATAAAAGTTACTCTTAACCAAAATACCCAATCAGTCGAATCTGAATAACTGTTTCCCCCCAGTATCGTATATGTCCCTTGGAGGAATATATAGTGTTTACCTGCCCATTAGCAACATTTTAACACAGTCCTTCAGCACTACAATTTTGAAGAATCAGGTTGTCACATCCAAAGAGACAGAGCTCACATATAATCACGAAAGATAAACTAAGAATTGCTGTTTATGTCTCTTTCTACAATTGTGGCTATTTACAAATTGAACACCTTTCAAAGCTAGGAAGACTCAGAAGCTATGAAGCAAACTACGAAGATAAAGAAGGACTAAAGGGCTGAAGCTAAGCAATTAAAACCGCAATGAGAAAGACTTGATTATTTGTCAATTAATTTGGTTAGCTTTCAAGGACCTCTTCTTCCAAGCTCAAGACCGGTGCATCCCAACAGGCAGGAAGTCAAGAAAGGGCACCAAGAGACCTGCATGGTTAAATGGGGAACTGTTGGGCAAACAGATCATGGAAGGAGGGGCAGGCCACCTGGGAGGAATATAGGTCTGCTGTCAGAAGATGTAGGGAGGCAACTAGGAAAGCTAAGACCTCCTTGGAATTAAACCTTGAAGAAAGGTCAAGGACAACAGAAAGGGCTTCTTCAAATACATTGCAGATAAAACTAACACTAGAGGCAATGTAGTGTTAAACTAACACTAGAGGCCCACTGGTGAATGAGGAGGGTGCCCTGGTGACAGAGGATGAGAAGCAGGCAGAGTTACTGAATGCCTTCTGTGCCTCAGTCTATACTGCTGGAAGCTATCCTGATGAGCCCCAGAACCCTGGGGCTCCTGAGGAAGTCAGGATCTCTATCCTGAGGAGTCTATCCTGGTTGATGAGGACTTGGTTAGGGACCAGTTAAGCAACCTGGCCATTCATAAGTCCATGGGTCCTGATGGGATGTACCCGCAGGTGCTGAGGGAGCTGGCGGATGTCATTGCCAGGCCACTCACCATCATCTTTGCTAAATTGTGGGGAACGGGAGAGGTACCTGAGGATGGAGGAAAGCAAATGTCACTCTGGTCTTCAAAAAGGGCAAGAAGGATGACCCAGGTAACTATAGACCGGTCAGTCTCACCTCCATCCCTGGAAAGATAATGGAACAACTTATCCTTGGTGCTGTCTCTAGGCATATCAAGAATAAGAGGGTCATTAGGGGCAGTCAACATGGCTTCACTAAGGGGAAGTCGTGCTTGACAAGCCTGACAGCCTTTTATGAGGACATCACCCGGTGGGTGGATGATGGTAGAGCAGTGGATGTGGTCTATCTTGACTTCAGTAAAGCATTTGACACAGTCTCCCACAGCATCCTCACAGCTAAGCTGAGGAAGTGTGGTCTGGATGATCGGGTAGTGAGGTGGATTGTGAACTGGCTGAAGGATAGAAGCCAGAGAGTAGTGGTCAATAGGACAGAGTCCAGTTGGAGGCCTGTATCCAGTGGAGTCCCTCAAGGGTTGTTACTGGGACCAGTATTGTTTAACACATTCATCAATGACTTGGATGAGGGGATAGAGTACATGGTCAGCAAGTTTGCTGATGACACTAAACTGGGAGGAGTGGCTGACACACCTGAGGACTGTGCTGCCATTCAGAGAGACCTGGACAGGCTGGAGAGTTGGGCAGGGAGAAATTTAATGAAACGCAACAAGGGCAAGTGTAGAGTCTTAGAGTCTTGCATTTGGGTAAGAACAATCCCATGTACCAGTCAAGTTGGGGACTGAACTGTTGGGGAGCAGCACAGAGGAAAGGGACCTGGGGGTCCTGGTGGACAGCACGATGACCATGAGCCAGCAATGTGCCCTTGTGGCCAAGAAGGCCAATGGCATCCTGGGGTGTATTAGAAGGGGTGTGGTTAGTAGGTCGAGAGAGGTTCTCCTCCCCCTCTACTCTGCCCTGGTGAGGCCGCATCTGGAATATTGTGTCCAGTTCTGGGCCCCTCAGTTCAAGAAGGACAAGGAACTGCTTGAGAGAGTCCAGCGCAGGGCCACAGAGATGATGAAGGGAGTGGAGCATCTCCCTTATGAGGAAAGGCTGAGGGAGCTGGGTCTCTTTAGCTTGGAGAAGAGGAGACTGAGGGGGGACCTCATTAATGTTTATAAATATGTAAAGGAGAAGAGAAGGCTCCAGGGTGATCTTATAGCAGCTTTCCAGTACCTAAAGGGGGCCTACAGGAAAGCTGGTGAGGGACTTTTTACAAGGGCGTGTAGTGATAGGACAAGGGGCAATGGATTTAAACCGAAAGAGGGCAGATTTAGGTTAGATATAAGAAAGAAACTCTTTACATTGAGGGTGGTGAGGTACTGGAACAGGTTGCCCAGAGAAGTTGTGGATGCCCCATCCCTGGCAGTGTTCAAGGCCAGGTTGGATGAGGCTTCGGGCAACCTGGTGTAGTGGAGGATTTCCCTGCCCATGGCAGGGGGGTTGGAACTAGATGATCTTTGATGTCCCTTCCAACTCTAACCATTCTATGATTCTTCTGTGAAAGGGTGACTGTCATGAGGATGGAGCCAGGCTCTTCTCACTGACATCCAATGATAGGACAAGGGGAAATGGAGAAGAGAAGGCTCCGGGGTGATCTTATAGCAGCTTTCCAGTACCTAAAGGGGGCCTACAGGAAAGCTGGTGAGGGACTTTTTACAAGGGCATGTAGTGATAGGACAAAGGGAAATAGATTTAAACTGAAAGAGGGGAGATTTCGATAGATATAAGGAAGAAATTTTTTACATTGAGGGTGTGGAGGCAGGTGGAACAGGTTGCCCAGAGAAGTTGTGGATGCCCCGTCCCTGGAAGTGTTCAAGGCCAGGTTAGATGAGGCTTTGGGCAACCTGGTGTAGTGGAGGATTTCTCTGCCCGTGGCAGGGGGGTTGGAACTAGATGATCTTTAAGGTCCCTTCCAACCCTAACCATTCTATGATTCTATATAAGCTGGAACATAGGAGGTTCTGCTTAAACATGAGGAAGAACTTCTTCCCAGTAAGGGTAACAGAACACTGGAACAGGCTGCCCAGAGAGGTTGTGGAGTCTCTTTCTCTGGAGATGTTCAAAACCCGCCTGGACGTGTTCTTGTGTGACCTGATCTAGGTGGTCCTGCTCCGGCAGGGGGATTGGACTAGCTGATCCTTTGGGGTCCCTTCCAATCCCTAACATTCTGTAATTCTGTGATACTAAGCAATGTAAGTCAAACCAACTAAATTTTATGTATGAGCAAAGAAGAAATATTTTTTCATTTTGTATGATCAGAGAGAAACCTTCTTTCAATGTATTAAAGCAATGTTGCACAAAGCACAGCTATCATTTATAGTTGCACAGTAAGAATTTGAGTGTTGTGTCTTTGAAGCACAAGATTCTGACCTGAAGAAATTGCTACATCATCAGGACATTCTGTAGGCCAAAAATTAGAAATAGAAAAGAAGAAAGAAAAAAATAATACTCAAACTCAGCAACAGAATGAGTAGTTCCACATTTACCTCTGACATAGACAGTGGCTGCAACGTACCAAGATGTGCATACAGTGAACAGATATAACTCCTATGAACACAAGGCTGATTGGTCCAATCTGGTATGGAAAAAAAAAGGGGAGGACATGGAAGATAAACAGAATTTTTCATGAAAATATGCTGAGGGAAAATCTTTACATGCAAAAATTTCACATGGTAGCAAATAAATTCAGAATTAAAAATTACACGCAACTGGATTTTTTTTACCCCTCTCAGAGGGGGATTTGCTGCTGATTGTTTTATAGCATTCCTTACTTTTAGTTGACTACTCGACAGAAGGCTACTAAGGGGTGATCAACCCATAAAGATCAAATGGGCGTGAACAACTTCACTCTAACAGCTTCATTACAGTATTTGCCAAAAAAATTTGTCAAGAGAGAAGACTGCATTCACTGCACAATTCGAAGTGGCAATGACAAAGAAAGTTTCTTTCCTCCACAGTAGTAGACTTGATGATGTGCAATATTAAAAAAAAAAACCAAAAAAATCACAACCCTGATAACTTCTACTATTACAAGTTATAGATAATTTTCAAATTAGGTAATTTATTTCAGAGTAGAAGTTCAACCAAAAGTTCTCACAGAAGGTACTTGCTTTTCACATGTAACTTTCATTCTTAAACTGAACATCCTGTAATAAAAAAAAATTACAGGATTATTTACTCATAAAGTGAAAATTTCACTTGATTAAATTCACCCTGCTTTAGGAAATGCACTGTTTGTTACCTGGTAAAACGAGCTGCGCTGTACCCTGTTTCTGCAGAAACACAAGATCGATTTAACAAGCTGATGCTGCATCCTAGGACATATGATCTGGCTCTAGAGAAGTCTGGACAAAGATAAGACAACCCCACAATAACAATTCCCATCATAGGAGTCTGAGTGATTCAAAATATTTCTTTTTTCTGACAATGTTTTTGGTTTTGCCAGAAAAACATTTTGGCTAAGCAAAAATACAACACATGCTATAAAGTCTTCAGGGGGAACTAGTAACTTTACGTAAAAAATAAAATTAAAAAAAAAAACCTCAACCTTCAGTACTAACTTCAGACTAAAGAAAAATAGAACATAAGTCTGTTCAAGTTGGTAGTGACAAACAAAAAAGCACCAAGATTTTCGGTTTCAGGCTCAGACACGTTATCTGTAGAACTTTCTCAATCATTTTTCTAATCTTTGAAAAATTATTGAATTCTTACCACAATGCCAGCATTTTTTATTGCAAGTGGAAGACCAAGAAGCCCAGTTCCAATGTTTCCCTTGAGGAGGTGCGTAAGTGTTTGAATAAACCTGAGGATGAAAATATAAAAAGTCACACTAAAGTACACTGAGATTGGCAGGGGGCAAATTAAACCACACCCTCTGTCATTTATTAATAAAGGAATAAATTATGAGCTTCAATTACTTTAAAGCAGTCCTTTACAGAATGCCCAGTACATTCAAATAATATTCTTATTCATCTTTATATGTGAGCTCCCTCCAGTAGAACATACAAGTCTGATCTTCAGTTCCTCCCTCCAGCTTGTGAAAGGTTACTTTCTATGCAATTTTATTCTCCTTTTGCCTCAGAGTCAAAATTATCAAGTTTCATCAATGCTATTTTAGAATCAATAACATTAAAAACAATTACCAGCTGCAAATCTGAAGTTTGACAGCCAAAGATTTATCAAAAGAAAAAAAAAACAAAACTTTTACAAGTTCTTCTAATTAAACTTTAAGAAATTATTTCCAAAGTCTTCTGAAGTTTCTTTACGAAAAATAAAATCTATCAAAACCTTCTTTAAACAGCGCTTGGATTTTGAGTGACCCAATCACTTTACAAATGGGCACCTTGGAATATTTTACAGCCAGTACATTGTTTACTTGCAAAGAACTAAGAATCTACTCAAAAATGGGCTGGTTTTTGGCAGAACTATGCAAAGTCCTGATGTATAACCACAAAACTATACTGTGTGTGCAAGAAAACCCCGCAAGAGTTCAGTAAACTACTTGTGAGAAAAAAGTTGGAGGCAACAAATTTTAACAAGCTGATACTTAAGAGTACTACATACGTAATGCCTTCTTCATTATCAAGCTGGTAATGCTTCTCAACTGGCAGGAAATTATTCTCATGCTCTTCATCCGAGATGCCATCTGAATTCCGTTCATCAATTAAAGGCTTCATTACTTCCATGTCTGTAGAAAGTTAACATCACATTAGCTTTAGAAACAAACTTATCGTTTAGAAGTAAAACATGACTCAAACTTTCCATGCCATGAGGTTTATGTTCCTCCTAATTATGAAGCTGATTTAGGCAGATACACACATAGCACAAGTTTGCACGGGAAATTCTCTCTTTAAAGTGGCAGACCATCTCATTATCGTTATTATCACTATTGTTATGGTCAAATACTACCATTTTTCATTAAGAAAAACAACTTTGTATTATCAAAATGTTGATATTTTAGATCATTTTACAAGTGAATACAACATAAAGCAAAACAGAAGTCATTCATTGTTACAAAAGGATGAGATCCATCTTACCCACAATCAGCTACTGCAAAACTAAGCCTTTAGTCTACTCTTATCAGTGGTGAGCAAGGGTATTCTCCAGTCACCCCATCCTAAAATGGTACCTAAGACAGGTACCACAGAAGACATCTCCAGTCACCGGCGAGAGAACCAAGATGAAGGAATTAGACTGCATCCTCTGAAAGATGCAATTTCATGAAGCTTTTAATGTAGCATAAATCACCACCGCAGTCAACAAATGCAATTCCACCATCCAGCTAAATAACAGCACCAAGCAACAGCAAGCAGCCAGGACTGAACAAACTTGCCTTTCAGGCAAAACTAACAGCTTTCACCAGCTTAATGTTGATTAAATTATAACTGTTTCTAAATTACTACAGTTAAGCAAAACAAATCCTGCCAAGAGAAAAACGATTCTTGATCTTACACTTGCCTACCACAGTATTCATTCATAAAATGCACTGAATACATCTCAACTTCCATCATTTTCACAAAAAAAAAGCACACCCTGTGATTTTGACATTTTCTATTCAAAAATAAATAAAACACTGAGTATTTCTGAGTGTGTAAGAGCACATCTTACTGAATTATCACACTATTTATGGAACTCTGAAAACATTGAAGAATACTCCAAAAGACATTACTGTTCAGCAGGTAAATATATTTCATAGTTTGAGTGAACATTAAATACCTTAACCAGACCAAGCTTATTTATTTTGTAGAAAAATATAGATGTTGACTAAATACCTGTGAAATGTGTAACACCTGTGAGATTGCAGATGCAGTTAGAAGGTATGGACAACTGACATCTTTAAAGTACATAGTGGTTTATGAACCTGCCAAATATGAGTTTTATTCTGGGGACTTGTTACGGTCAATCTGATAAAAATTATTACTCAATTTGAAAACAAGATACAGGCACAAAACTAGACAGGAAATACAAAACATACTGAAAATTAGCCATTGTATTGGGTCTGTGTGGCAAGGTTTTGATAGCCGGAGGGCTACATGGGTGGCTTCTGTGAGAGGACACCAGAAGCTGCCCCCATGTCCAATAGAGCCAATGCCACCTGGCTCCAAGACAGACCCACTGCTGGCCAGGTCTGAGCCCATCAGCGACAGTGGTAGCACCTCTGTGATAAGATATTTAAGAAGGGGAAAAAAAACTGCTGGAGAACTGCAGCCGCAGAAAGGAGTGAGAACACATGAGCACAAAAACTCTGCAAACAGTAAGGTCAAGTGAAGAAGGAGAGGAAGGAGGTGCTCCAGGCGCTGGAGAAGAGATTCCCCTGCAGCCCACAGTGAAGACCATAGTGAGGTAGGCTGTCCCCCTGCAGCCCATGGAGGTTAACGGTGGAGTAGATATCCTGCCGTCCATGGAGGATCCCATGCCAGAGCAGGTGGATGCCAGAAGGGGGCTGCGACCCGCGGGAAGCCCATGCTGGAGCAGGCTCCTGGCACGTCCTGTGGACACATGGAGAGAGAAGCCCACACCGGACCAGGTTTGCTGACAGGACTTGTGACCCCATGGGGGACCCACACTGGAACAGTCTGTTAGTGAAGAACTGCATCCCGTGGAAGGGACCCACACTGGAGAAGTTCATGGAGGACTGTCTCCTGTGGGAGGGACCCCACACTGGAGCAGGGGAAGAGTGTGAGGAGTCCTCCCCCTGAGGAGGAAGAAGTGGCAGAAAAGAGTGTGTGATGAACGGACCACAACCCCCATTCCCCATCTCCCTGCACTGCTACTGCTGGAGGGGAGGAGGTGGAGAAATCAAGAGTGAAGTTGAGACCTAGAAGAAAGGAGGGCTGGGGGAAGGTGTTTTAAGATTTGTTCTTATTTCTCATTATCCTACTCTTTTACTAATTAGCAATAAATCAAACTAATCTGCCCAAGCCAAGTCTGTTTTGCCCATGACAGTAACTGGTGAGTGATCTCTCTCTGTCCTTATCTCAACCCACAAGTCTTTTGTTATCTTTTCTCTCCCCTGTTCAGTTGAGAAGGGGAGTGATGGAGTGCCTCGGTGGGCACCCGGCATCCAGCCAGGGTCAACACACCGCAGTCATCCAGCAAACCATGAAGGATTTTATGAAACCTTAAAAGATGTCTAAGCCATCAGCAGGGTACTGAAGCCAATCCTAAGCAAGAGGAACTTACAAAGAAAAACTGTAGAACAAGTGCAATACATCCTATAAAGGAGAAGGTAGTTTATCCAGGTAGTTAAAACTAAAAGCATATAGCTCAAACTCTACTGAAAACAACAAAGGGTCATCTGAATTTGGTGTCAATAAAGTCAAAAGCCAGTAATGAAAGGACTCAACAGAAGCAAAGATGGTCAGTGGAGAGCAAAATCAGAGGCCAGAGACTCAGCCAGAAAGTACACTGTAAAGCAAATTTATACTCAGGGATATTCTAATTATACAAGTCAAGACAGACTTAATGATCTTTCACTACACGGCATATAGTCTATTTATTGATCCAAAGAAGGGTCAGCCAAGAAGTCCATTCTGTCTACTCCCATAGCATTGTGTTGACTAGTTCTTGAGGGTGCCACGACCACCCTCTGTCAGCTCTGAGTCACTGCTGGGCTCATTCGACACCCGCCAAGACTCTAGTTCTGGAGTAAAAGTCTGTCCCTTCAAGGGTCAGAGGAAGAAAAGTGCCAATGCTGGAAGTTTCACCCAGTGGGCAACTGATTAGGCTCATTTTCATTTTTAAAAATACTGAGTCTAAACTAACAATCTGAAGTGTTTTCACTAGGAACAAGCCAAAATACAAGCATGCAAAGTCTGTGATCACTCAAGATTCAACAACAGAGGAAAGAAATCACTGTTACCACTTAACTGAAAATCACTTTTCCAGTTTTGACTCCATCACATTTTGTAGGATGCTGTTTGTAATGCTAAACAATAATGACAACATGCAGCAAGGTCCCTATTTAGCAGTATGAGGGGACCAGCACGACTCTTGAGACCAACAGCGCTGGTATCAGCAACTGCTCAGTCAAGGAAGAAAAGTGAATTTCTCTTCTTCCATTCCAGCCTGATACTGGAACGTGTGATACATACACAGATCCACAGTTTACCATACCACCAGATCACACTTACAAGACTCTGAATTTTATAGATATCCCATTTTACATTTCTCCCAACTTCCTGGTCCTTATTCTGATCACAAAAGTAGTCCTTTAAGAATGGATTTAGACATACTCAAGCATTCCCCTCATTTTTTAAGTAGTGAGAATTTTCCTAAGACAAGCTATTTTTTTCCCCCTCAAAAATTCATCTGTCCATGCCTAAAGCCATCGAGTCATCTCAGGGCTATTGTTATCACTATCCCAGCTCTGATAATTACTAAACTTACTGTCAAGACCAGAAATGCAAAGTAAGAAAACAGCCTCTGCTCTAAACAGTTAGCAAGCTAATCCTCCTCAGTTCATCTATTCAGTTATTTTTAAGGGTTTGGGGTTTTTTTAAACCATTTGTCATTTTTAACTTTTCCTGTGGTTTTGTAGCTTACTGAAGGACTGCTTCCAAGCAGGCTGTCCTTAAACAAGATTGCTTTTGAGTGGCTTTTTTCTATCATCTATGTGAATACCAGTCTTGATTATTTCAGCATGTTCCACAAATGCATACGAAATACTATACTAAATGAGCCCAAACCAAAATACACATATTTGCAATAACTAGTAGATTTAATTCACACTAGAAACATCTTAAAACACACAAAAAGTTAAAGCAGTACAGAACAAGATTTCAGGATCAAAATATTTAACAGCAAGAAATTTTAAAGATTTTTAGAGAACTTTCAAAGAAGTTCAAGTACAAGTCTATTTTTCTTAGTTACGGATATTCCATCAGGCACCACCAAAGAAGGAGGCAACTTCTTTGTCACCAAAGAACAGCACAATAAGACAGGCAAAATGCACTCAATTTTTCTGGGTTCTACTCTGGTTGGAAAATAAAATAGCACCTATTTAGAAACTAATTCATAGCATCTATGTAAATTCTAGATTATAACATAAAAAAAATATAACAACTTTAAATTCAACAACAACAAGAACAAGTTCTTATTTTCCTTCCAGTGCTTAAAGCGGGCCTATAAGAAAGCTGGAGAGGGGTTTTTTACAACGCTTGTAGTGATGGGACAAGGGGCAATGGCTTTAAACTGAAAGAGGGCAGATTTAGACTGGATATAAGGAAGAAATTCTTCACTCTGAGGGTGGTGAGGCACTGGAACAGGTTGCCCAGAGAAGCTGTGAATGCCCCATCCCTGGAAGTGTTCAAGGCCAGGTTGGATGAGGCATTGAGCAACCTGGTGTAGTGGAGGGTGTCCCTGCCCATGGCAGGGGGGTTGGAACTAGATGATTTTTGAGGTCCCTTCCAACCCAAACCATTCTATGATTCTATGATTCCACTCTTTCATTATAAAATAAATAGAACAAAAATGTTTGTTTTATACTCTTACTAGACTCTTGACCAAGCCAACCTGAACATGCATACATTCACCTTCACAGAGCATACTTCAATCTGGAACTTGCCTTCCTTCTTTTCAGGATCTTCAACTTCATCATCGTCACTGCAGCCAAGGCTGCCATTCACCTTCTCTATTCATTGAGTAGCAGAACCAGCAACAGGTTTTCCCTAGTTGGCTTATTAAACACTTGCATGAAAAAAAACATTCTACAAGCACTCCAGAAAAATCCTCAATTCCTTGGGCCCTGCCACATTTACCACCTAATATCTCCTAGGGAGGCAAAGTCCTCCATGAGAACCAGGACCTATGAAAAGAAGGCTTCATTCAACCATTCTTCCTGATTTGGTGGTCTGTAGCAGACACTTTCCAATCCCCTGGCTGGCCTTACCCCTGATCTTGAGCCATAAGCTCATTTGTCTCACAGAGCAGTTGATGGATTATGACAAAAAGCAAAGTATTTTTGGATGTAAGAATTAATGGAATAGAAGGAAGATATATGCAGGTCAGACAATTCATGCTGTCCTGATTTATTTAAATTCACTGTATTTGTCATGGAAGACCACGAAGAACAGGATGACAGATAACCCATGAAACACGAGGAGACACTGTCTTTCCAGACTGAATCATCATTCAAAGAGCAGCCAGCCTCTTCACTTTGAATGACGGACCATTATCCCTTTTCTTCATCTTTTCCTCGTTTGACTTACATCCTGATCTTTGTTCAGGAGCGAGACAATGGCAGTAATGAAAACATAAGCATTCTCACAGAGGCAGGAAGAAAGCTCACACTTAAACCAATTTAGACCAGTTATCCACTTCCAAAAGCCAGCCTTTCCTCCAGTTGATGAGCCTGATCCTGCCTCTCCATCCTTCACGCCATACATAATTATCCTTGGGTATTTAAATTCTTACGTTCCTTCATGCATCACCACTTCCAATACATAAATTCTTGTGAGGAAAAAATCCTTTGCTATCTGAGATATCAGTAACCACTGTGCTTTTAGTCCATACCCATAGTTTATACAAACCTTTAAAGATCATCTTGTTCCATATCCCCGGCCATGAGCAGGCATATCTTTCACCAGAGCAGGTTGCTCAAAGCCCCTCCAACCTGACCTTGAACACTTCCAGGGATGGGGCATCCACAACTTCCCTGGGCAACCTGTTCCAGTGCCTCACCACCCTCAGCCTAAAAAATTTCCTCCTGATGTCCAATTTAAGTCTACTCTCTTTCAGTTTAAAACTGGTGCCCCTTCTCCTGTCACTACAGGTCTCCGCAAAACCTCTCTGTCCATCTTTCTTATAAACCCCCTTTTAAGTACTGGATGGCTACTACAAGATCTCCCAGGAGCCTTCTCTTCTCCAGGCTGAACAGCCCCAACCCTCTCAGCCTTCCTTCATAGGAGAGGTGCTCCAGCCCTTTGACCATTTTCACGGCCCTCCTGTAGACCCGTTCTAACAGGTCCACGTCCTTATGCTGGGGTACTCAGAACTGGATGCAGTACTCCTGGGGGGATCTCCTGAGTGCTGACCTGAGGAAGACCACATGTGGTGGCAATTTTATACCATTTCCTAAGCTAACAGCAGTATCATAATAGTCCTGTTTTTAAATTTGCATGAGAAGAGATTTTGCATTTCCAATCACGCACTGCTGGAACATGGTTGAGTAAAAGTTCCCCTCCATAAGCAAAAACTGCTGCTACGCATGACTCGCATACACTAACCTCTACTGGCCTTGAATTTTCGCCATGGAGAAGTTTATCCTCACGCTATTTCTTGAGCTTTCACTTTAATGATTTCTCATATAAATGATCTTCAAGCACACACAACTTTTACAACCTGTTTTTCATCTCTTCATGCTCTGCTGGATCCACTAAATCATCTGTATCTCAAAATAACATACAAATACTTTGGGTTTGATCTTCGTGCTTTTGCCTCCATGACATAACATTTCTTCTCAGCCTCTTAACTATTCATTTTTGCTGCATCCAGCACAAACACATATAAAATCTTCTTTGTAACTTCCCCTTATACCTTTTGGTATATGCTGTTCTGCAACTTGAACCTTTCTCCAGACAGTCTGTCATCTCAAGCTTCACTGACAAGGTTCAGAAAGACCCACCAAACTGTCAAAAATCACAATGAGTTCTCTGAACTACACAGCACAGCCTCACAACTGAGAAAAACAACTGCAAGCATGTGCTCTTAGTGTATTTCCAACCTTAGACTGCTTCAGGCACAGCTGTGCTCCTTCTTCACTGCAAGGTCTTCCACGCTACACGATTATCTTAACCCAAAAGGAAGGCAACAGTGAATTTAATATAACACCCGCTTTTCAACTTCAGCCACTTGGGTAAAGTACCTGACCATTCCTTCAGTGAAAAAATGGTGTCTAAATATGTTTATCATGGTGGTTTGAATATTTATTTCCAAGTCCTGGGGAGGTATAAGCTACATTTTTTTTTAGTATCTGTTTTCCCACACCATTCTGCTGTTTTATGCAACAGAACATCCCAATTTCATACTCAACTGCCTTCCCAGCTAAAAGCCATGAGCTACCACTGATGATGACAGAAAAGCATGTAAAAAACATGTACTTTGAAAACCACATTAAAGTTTTATTTACAAAGTGGCTCGATGTATGAGGCAACACATTTCATATAAAACTTGAGTCCCAACAGCATCGAACCTCTATTTGAAAGGAGCACCTGCAATTCTGCAGCCTCAAAGGCAACAAATGAAAGTTTTCTGCACACACGCCACTTTCTGCTACATATTACATTTACCTGCATTCTGCTTTCAGTAGGTATCATGCTAACCTGTCCATCATCATTGGCCTATAGGTCGAAATGAACAAAGACTTGAATGTTAATAAAAGTTCACAGGACACCAACTCTACACAAGTCAGTTTCCTTTTTATTTTCCACTACCATAACTCTTACTGAATACAGGAGACATGGAACAAAAACAAAGAAGCAAACGCTTTCAAAAATTAAAAAGGAAAACTCCTCTGGTTTAAAAAATCCTATTAAATACTAATAATTACATTTTCCAGAACAGTAAAAGTTAGCATTAGCTAACTAGCTAGTTTTTCCAAGCACTCTAAAGCTATGCTTGCTGCAGTTATTTGAATCAGTCTGTTTTTCTTTGGAAAATATATCTTTGTGTCATTTATTTTGCCCCATTATAGGCTGTAACTTAATGAAGTAGATTTATTCTCTTTATAGTAGAATTTGTTAATCTTGAGAACAGCTATTTCTAACAAATGTTGAAAGTCAATAATGCAAATCGCTAGGCAGGAAGAACTGTTTACCTTTGCATCATAACTGTCAAATCCAGAAGGCTCACTTGAGTTACTAAACCGAAGCATACACAGGTCTCCACAGTTTATTATACACTTTCAGATGAGTGCTTTTACCCCAACCCACAATGGATCATTTATGTAGAAAGATGTTAAATAATCCACTGTCCTGTCTACACCGAGCTACACACTTCTACATTAACACACTTTCAAATGATGACACATCAGTTAAGTTTTAATTTTTATTAAGTATTCAATAGGACCAAGCCATCTGGTTACCCGGGACATAGAGAAGGCTGAGTTACTCAACGAATTTTTTGCCTCAGTCTTCACTGATAAAGCCTCTTGTCTTACCACCCAAGCTGTGGAAAGAACTAGCAGGGACTGTGAGGATGAACCACCGCCCCCTGTACTTGAAGAGCAGGTTCGGGAACATCTGAGGAACTTGAAGGTGCACAAGTCCATGGGACCTGATGAGATCCATCCGCGGGTCCTGAAGGAACTGGCGGATGAAGTTGCCAAGCCACTGGCCATTGTATTTGAGAAGTCGTGGCGGTCTGGCGAGGTCCCCGATGACTGGAAGAGAGGGAACATAACCCCCATTTTTAAAAAGGGGAACAAGGAGGACCCGGGTAACTACAGGCCGGTCAGCCTCACCTCTGTGCCTGGCAAGGTCATGGAGCAGACTCTCCTGGGAACCATGCTAAGGCACATGGAGAGCAAGGAGGTGGTGGGTGACAGCCAACATGGCTTCACCAAAGGCAGATCGTGCCTGACCAACTTGGTGGCCTTTTATGATGGGGTGACAGCATCGGTGGACAAGGGTCGACCAATGGATGTCATCTACCTGGACTTGTGCAAAGCTTTTGACACTGTCCCGCACGACATTCTTCTCTCTAAACTAGAGAGGCATGGGTTTGATGGATGGACCACTCGGTGGATAAGGAATTGGCTCAATGGCCGCACTCAGAGAGTAGTGGTCAACGGCTCGATGTCCAAGTGGAGACCGGTCACGAGTGGTGTCCCTCAGGGGTCCGTGTTGGGCCCGGCCCTCTTCAACATCTTTGTCGGTGACGTGGACAGTGGCATGGAGTGCACCCTCAGCAAGTTCGCCGACGACACCAAGCTGTGTGGTGCCGTCGACACGCTGGAAGGGAGGGATGCCATCCAGAGGGACCTCGACAGGCTGGAGAGGTGGGCCCGTACCAACCTCATGAAGTTTAACCAGGCCAAGTGCAAGGTCCTACATCTGGGTCGTGGCAATCCCAGGCACAAATACAGACTGGGCGGAGAATGGATCAAGAGCAGCCCTGAGGAGAAGGACTTAGGAGTACTGGTGGACGAGAAGCTCAATATGAGCCGGCAATGTGCTCTTGCGGCCCAGAAGGCCAACCGCGTCCTGGGCTGCATCAAGAGGAGCGTGGCCAGCAGGTCAAGGGAGGTGATTCTCCCCCTCTACTCTGCCCTTGTGAGACCTCACCTGGAGTACTGCGTCCAGTTCTGGAGCCCCCAACATAAGAAGGACATGGACCAGTTGGAGAGGGTCCAGAGGAGGGCCACGAAGATGATAAGAGGGCTGGAGCACCTTTCCTATGAGGACAGGCTGAAAGAGTTGGGGCTGTTCAGCCTGGAGAAGAGGAGGCTCCGGGGAGACCTTATAGCGGTCTTCCAGTACCTCAAGGGGGCCTACAAGAAAGATGGGGAGAGGCTGTTCAGGAGGGCCAGTTGTGATAGGACAAGGGGTAATGGTTTTAAAATAGAGGGAGGTAGATTCAGGTTGGATATTAGGAAAAAATTTTTTACCATAAGAGTTGTAGAACACTGGAACAGGTTGCCCAGAGAGGTGGTGGATGCTCCATCCCTGGAGACGTTCAAGGCCAGGTTGGATGAGGCCCTGAGCAACCTGGTCTAGTTGGAGATATCCCTGTTCCTTGCAGGGGGGTTGGACTAGATGACCTTTGAAGGTCCCTTCCAGCCCTAACCATTCTATGATTCTATGATTCTAAAACACTTCTGAAACCTTATGAGGTGTTTATCTGCATTTTGAAACAATTAATCTCATAAAAAAATTCTGGTTCTAAGGGTTCCGACAGACAAACTCTGGCAAATCTGCGAATCTTAGCCAAAACCCCCTAAAATTTCTGCCACCTTTGCTCCAGAGCTGGCGATCTCTCATTCCAAGATGGATCAGCCTCTCGGACAATAAAATCTGCAGCACATCTCTTGCTTCCCATCATTATCATCAGACAGGACCAATACTTCAGCTTACAGAGGATCACAGCTTTGAGATGAGGCTTTCAGTCTGCCCAGTCCAGATCAGAACCAGCTGTATCTTGTAACTAAACCTGCTATGAGCTCTCTCTTGTCCATTTATGGATAAATTAAGAGATGAACATATACGAGCCCTCACACCTCAGATTTAAAGATCTGAAGAGTAACCTGCAATAAATATAGCTAATATATCAACACACACTCCCAAAAAAAACCCACCACCTTTCACCGTGGATAAAAGCATCACCTAACGATGCAAAGAGAAAGTACTTCCTAAACTTCTATGCAAGACCGCGACTTCCCAACGCAGCCAAGATCCCGCCAGGTGACACTGACGCCTTGAGGGAACCGTCCCTGCGCGGCGGGATTCCGCGCAGCGGGGCGGCAGCCCGCCCTCCGCCCGCCGCCCCCGCTTGTGGAGAGCCCCAGCCGGGTCTCCCTCCCTGAGGAGGCCGCAGCGAGAGGACAGCCCCGCGGTCCCGGCGCCGCGCTCCTCTCCCCGCAGCCACGCCCGGCCGCAGGTGCCGCCGCGCCGGACTCGGGCCGCGCCGCTCCGCCCTCGCCACCCACCTCCCCGTCCCCGGCGCGACGCGCCCGAGAGGCCCGACCCGCCACCGCCGCACGAGGCGGCGGAGCCGCAGGACGGAACCCACCCACCCACCCCCAGGTGGGATGGTTCGTCCCGCCCGCCCCGATGCGCTGAGCGCCGCAGCGCATCCCTCACGGGCCGAACCATTCCGCCTCCAGGGGAGGGGGGCCGAAGTGGTCCGGCCGCTCCTCACGCTCCCGCCTCCGCGCTCTCCGCCTCGCGGCGAGCCGCCAGCCCGCTGCCCCTCGGCGGCTCCCGCCGCCATGCCGCACGGCTCGCCTCACCCAGCTCCTCCCTGCCGGCGCCCTCCATCTCCCCGCCGGCTGCCCGCTCGCCCTTCCGCCAATGTGGAGCCGGCCAGCGCGGCGCTGCGCATGCGCTCCGCCCGGCGGGCCGCGCTTCCCGGGGCAAACCACAGACAGCGGCCGGAAAGACAAGCGAGAGGCGTGGGGGCCGAGCGGGCGGGCGGGAGCCGTGCCGAGCTCCGCGGCGCCGCCTGGTTGACGTGCTGCGCTTCCCTTTGTGCCCCGGAGTGCCCTGTGAGGCACTTGCGCTTTGAAACACCTGAGCCTCTTCGTACGCGGGAGCAGGGCCTGTCCCTGCGCGGGCCGATCCCCGCGCGTCAGCCCCGCAGTGGGTCTCCGTGGCAGAAGGTGCCCCTCGCACCCTCAGGTCTCCCTCTCCACACGGGTTCCCGCTCCCTCCCGCGCCCCTCGGCCTGGCCGTGCTGCCGCGGCCGTGCGCAGCTTCCCTGCAGTGGGATGCGGGACCGCCAGCCCTTGGCGGGAGCAGCAGGCCTGAGGCGGAGCACACAGCTGGTCCGTCGCCATGTACAACAGCTCGTACAGTTATGAAACGCTGAGTGATTTTTGGTTTGCCTTCCAGCACTAGAAAATTAACTTGTATCCTTTTTTTTTTTTTTTTTTCCCCTTCAGAACCTTTCAGGAGCAGCTGCACTTGGATCAGCATGGTCTGCCTCATGGGAATTGGTGTTGCTCCTTGGAGCTGCTGTGGCCCCAGGTCAGATGGCCCCAAAAAGCCCTGTCGACATCTGCGGCCCTCTGCAAGGCGGCAGAGCCCAGCTTCTGACCGCACGCTGCAAGCGCAGAGCCGTTGTTAATCAGCAAAGGCTGAAAACAAGGGTGGGAGTCAAAAGGTCACCTTGTCAGAGATTGGCAGTGTGGCCCCCTGAAAGCTGATCAGCTTCAACAAGTTCAAGTTATTTCTCTGTATGAAACAAGAAGTGATTCAAAAGGACATTTGTGAGAATCACAGTCATTGATGGATCTACCTTTGGAATAAGAGAAGTGTTACTAATATGAAGTGTTATCTGTTACTAATCATTTCATATCAAATTACTCACTTCCTGAAACTGATGTTCCACTTTTTGTGGATTCCACAGGAGCACTGTATCTTCTCTGCACACTCTTGTAGATAAGAATACTATTACTTAACAACTTGACCAATAAGCAAAATAAACATCAGGAAAATGCAGATAGTGAAACAATGCAAAGCAACATAGATTTGGAAGTAAATGTTTTCATCCACATTAAAAGAAAGCCATATTTCCTGTAATTCCTTACAGTATTATTTTAATCTTTGGAAATCAAATGTATCAAGATGCTAAAATAGATTTCAACCATACTCTGTAGTCAGAGATATAGTCAGAGCTCCAGGTCACTCTGAAGTGATACTCGGGTTCCTTACTCTCTAAACCTTTCCTCTGACATTAAGCATTTTAGACTTGTACAATAAAAGCTTCTATAATTCTATGAACTTTTTTTTTTATGAAGACCCTAATATAGGGCTATTTTGAGGGGGGTAAGAGGAGAAGGGAAGTAATGTTGTCCTATCTTAAAGAAAGACATAATACTCCAAAGGATTTTCAGCTGAAGTTATACTGTCTAGCCTAAAAGGATTGACCCTTCCATAGAGCCTTCTCCCAGCAAGCTCAGTCTATTGTGAATTTTGAACACTTGGAGACTGATCTTCCACTCACTTGGCATCTGTCCTTTAACCTATCGTTCATGCAAGTTGCTCCTAGAATAACCGATCAGTATTTTTTTCATCAAAACTTTCAAGGTTCTGCGTATATTTATAGCTGATTTGACTTAAGTAATGAAGTTTTCAGCTGTTGGTTTCCTAAAACAGAACTTGTTTTTGCAATGAGAATGTATGATAAAATTGTTTGTCTTTTTTCTACACAAGAGAAACACGATAATCTTCTGAAGCCTCTCAGAAGCCTCAGACATCTTCAGATGCACATCATTAATTCATTTATCGACGATGAATAAGTTCCAGTGGGGAAAACATTAATTTTCAGTTGTGGAATTTATGTTTATTTCTGGATACTATACTTCTCCAAACTTTCATTAAAAAAATGAGCCACGTGAGTGACCTATTACTTGGTTTCCTCAAATTTATTTTGGAAAATGATTCTCAGGTAATCTGTGACTGCAGGTTATTGATTTAAGGAACTGCCTCACTAATTACAATGATTTGTGTCAAGCCTTTAGGCAGCGTATATGTACTTTCATTATATTCATGGATATTCTGCGTTCTCTATTGTTACTAACAAAGCCAAAGTTTGTTCAAAAACACGTATCAGATCATTAATGTATGTTCAAAATTTGTATTCAATTAAGAGTGTTCATTCCTTTTAGCTTGTCATTTTGTCTCAGGACTTGGCTCACGGTAAATCCCCCATAGACCTTGAAAAGATGTTAAGGTTGTAATTCATCTTCATTTCCCATCCTACCCAATGGAAAATGATTTGTCTCTACAACTTGTCTCTGTTTGCATCAAAGTTCTTGCTTCCAGGAGGAGGTTTGTTACGTATTTAGAGGGATTTTTCTAATATGCCCCCAAAATTACATCAAATATCTGAGTAACCACTGGTGATCAATGAATATTCAAAAAACATAGGAGGTACTGTAATGTGATGGATATTCATCATTTTGTAACATGCATTTTGTTCCTCTTTGGTAAGAACAGAAGGATTTGCTTTAATGCAAACATCTGGCTAAATTCTAGTCACCCATCCATCAATGCAAAATCACTTCATGATGTGAATATTACAGTCACCGAATGCTTATTTACCCGAGGCTTCGTATTCCAAATGGCATATACAGCTTGCCTCTTAGAAATCATGGATTCAACTCATGATGGTTTTGTTGTTTCAGAACAAGGCCAGATGGAGTACAATACCCAGCTTCTTCCATTTTTAATTGTTTTTTACTAAAGGCTAACCCTGAAATCTTTAAGGGCCATTTTCAGGAATTTTTTTTGTCTATCTAAATGCTCCTTATGAGAATAGCAGCTCTGCCAGGTCTGTCTAAACCCGAGATTAATCTCTCGGGCTAAATTTCCACACTTTTTAGGGAAAAAAAAATACAAGGACAGAGTAAATATACAGAAATATTGTTTCAGTATACAATGCCTCCAAACAGGTGTCAGCTATTTTTAGTTTTGGGACTGCTCATGTCTTGAGGGACTTTTTTTCCATTTCCTCATGGAATCTTTTTTGCAGTCCTTTGGCTTCCAGATCAGTGTCAGTGAGTCCCATACTTTAATTCTGCATTGTGCAAAAAAGTGTGCCTTTTGAGCCTGCCACGTGATATTCATCCGATAACCCCTAATTTTGTAATGTAAAAATAACGATTGCATTTACCTTCTCCAAGTCATTCTTTGTTTTACAGATGACTGTAAAACCTGTCACTCCTATCTCTTTTCCAGACTGAAGAGTCCTAGTCTATTCGATCTCGCCTCATAGAGAAGCCGCTCCATGCTTCTCAGCACTTTTGTCCCCTTCTTCCGTGTTTCTAGATCTCCTATGTTCATTTGCATATCAGACACCAGAACTGCAGACATACAAGGACACTAAAATCCCTTCTGCCTACATCTGACTGTTTTTCACTTCTGCTTTTTGTAAGTTTATATTTTAACTTTTACTCAAGTACCAAGTTACAAGGCGATTACTTCGCACAATGTTTGAACGAGCCATTGGTAAGCCTCAATTTTCTTGCCACGTGTCCGTCCGTATACTATAATCCTGTCTGATTGGCAAATGATGGACATTCCTCCAAGATTTATATCCCTGGTTCATATCTAAGAGCACATTTTGAAATCACCTTGAATGTGAATATGGCGTCCGCATTTCTTTAGATCCTGGATAGCATATCGCTCATCCATGTGTCAAAAAGCAGTAACTCCTGTCATTTCATCACTGATATGAACACACGTATATATCTCTTTACCTCTTTCCAATTCCTCGGTCACAAGCGTGAGCTTCCTTTCTCACAAACTCCTTATGATCAGTGTTCTGGTCTGTAGTGGCCCATTTCCAAGGACTCCTATTTCTGCTTTTTCTTGGTACAAATATCAAGCACTGAACATCCTAAACTTGTTAAAAAGTCAACGTCTTAATGGTCAGCATCTTAAAAAAAAAAAATGCAGTCGATAGACTAGGAGACTCTTAAGATTCTCAAAGGACTTATTTTGATGTGCATTGAGTTGGGGGCTGTTTTTTAGCATCTTCTTGCTATGAAGTTTCATGCTATGCATGGAACAGCCTGCCTTTCTTTACCATAAAGTCTCTTGGAAGGCGGTCCAGAGGTTGGTTTTCCATTGCATTTCACAGAATCACAGAATCATAGAAGCTAGAGCTAGAAGTTGGAAGGCGACCTCTGGAAGTCATCTGGTCCAGACCCCTGCTAAAGCATGGCCACATGGACCTGTCCAGACAGCTTTTGATTATCTCCACAAAGGAAGACTCCAGAACCTATCTGGACAGTCTGTGTCTGTGCTTAGTCACCCTCACAGGACAAAAGTGTTTCCTGATGTTCAGAGAGAACCTCCGATGTTTCAGGTTGTACCCATCACCTCTGGTCCTGGCACTGGGCACCACTGAAAAGAGCCTATCTCCATCCTCTTTGCACCCTCCCTTAAGGTGTTTATAGACATTGATGAGAACCCCCTCAGCCTTCTCTTCTTCAGGCTGAACAGTCCCAGCTCTTTCAGTCTTTTCTCATAGGAGAGATGCTCCTGTCTCTTCGTCATCCTTGTGGCCCTTCATTGGACTCTCCAGTATGTCCATGTCTCTCTTGTACCGACGAGCCCAGAACTAAACATAGTACTGCAGGTGTGGCCACACCAGTGCTGAGCAGAGGGGAAGGACTGATCACCTCCCTTGACAAGTTGTCAATACTTTCCCTGCTGCAGCCCAGGATACCATTATCTTTCTTTGCAGCAAGGGCCCATTGCTGGCTCACATTCCACTTCATGTCCACCAGGACCCCCAGGTCCTTTTTCGCCAAGCTGCTTGCCAGCTGGGTGGCCACCAGCATGTACTGGTGCCTGGGGTTGTTCATAGATTCATAGATTCATAGATTTCTAGGTTGGAAAAGACCTTAGAGATCATCGAGTCCAACCATCCCTAATCCCTATTAAACCATATCCTCAAGTAGATCATCCACCCATGTTCATCCATCTCATTGTTCATGAGATGTGCGGCTGAAGATGACGATTATGTTGTCAATGTCACAGATTAAGAACAGATCAGAAAAGGACTGTTGTGTTTAACATCTATGCTTCAAACTCTGAAACTGCTGTTCGTGAGTTTGATTGGTACAGCTGTGACGAACACAGAAATGTTAAATGGTCCCCACTGGAATCTGTAAAACATAGCTGTTGGGTTACGAGGTGTTAAAAGCCTGGTGTGTGTTGACTCTCTTTAAGCTTTGATGAAGAATAAATATGATTATAAAAGATGCTGCAGCTGTCAAAAGTGCTGTTGGTCATTCATACTTCAAATAGAAATTATCAGCACAGTTCAAATATCAGAAACATTTGAGAAAGCCGCCAGGATTTTTCCCAGCATGAATCATTATCATGTGGGTAAGGTAGAACATTTTTTCTGCCAGTTAATGAAAATGAAAGATGTATATTTGCATATGGATCTGTATATACTGGGACTTACCAGTCAAGCATTGCCAACATCAAGGTTCACTTTTGTTGTTTAATTTGGTGAGCTGCCAGTGTCAACTTTCTTTCGGTACAGTTCAAAGTCAAAGTACAGCATCCCTTCAATAAGTAGGTCACTGGGAAAAATATCCCAAATGTTCAGATATTGGTGAATCTTTGTCTGTTCTGATATCATTTATCTTAAATATTTAAATAATATTGCAGTGCATGACAAACTTATCAAGTTGTACTAAAGGAGATCGTATGATAATTTTGGGCAGTGTTTCAGATTTACAACACTTTTCAGTATTATCCTACTAACGTCACCAGTGCTACAATCTGCAAAGCAGTGCTTGAATTCTGAGGGTGTCCTAGAAATACAACACTCCATTTATTCTGAGCATCTGCATGGACCTACCTTTATGCTTGTGCAATTAGCTAGATGTCTAAAGTTCTGCACACGACCAGAGACACTTCAGGTCTTGACATCGGTCTCCAACTTGGGGTCAGTTGTGTCTTCTACTAGAGTATTCAGTAACGAAAGAGGACCAGGGAGGTCTTACTTACCAGTGGCCCTGTTTTGGACCGCTAACCAGATTTCTCCAAGACTATGTCCAGGCACTGTCAAGGGACAACCCTCTTTAAGCCAGCTCCCAAAAAGCACTGTGGACAAGAACACAGAAAGTGTGATCTTATAGCAGCTTTCCAGTACCTAAAGGGGGCCTACAGGAAAGCTGGAGAGGGACTTTTTACAAGGGCATGTAGTGATAGGACAAGGGGCAATGGATTTAAACTGAAAGAGGGCAGATTTAGGTTAGATATAAGAAAGAAATTCTTTACATTGAGAGTGGTGAGGTAACTGGAACAGGTTGCCCAGAGAAGTTGTGGATGCCCCATCCCCGGAGGTGTTCAAGGCCGGGTTGGATGAGGCTTTGGGCAACCTGGTGTAGTGGAGGATTTCCCTGCCCATGGCAGGGGGGTTGGAACTAGATGATCTTTGAGGTCCCTTCCAACCCAAACCATTCTATGATTCTATAATTCTGTAAGTCTGGCTCCCTCCATTTCCACAGTCCCCCAACACTATTCCAGCGGGCTTTGCACCTTCAAACAGCCCACAGGTCCTCGTGCAATGTTTCCAGGGCGTTTAGTGTACACATAAGAACTGAAAACGAATGAGAGAAGAAGGGAAAAAGAATTGTGGTGGTGTAAGACAAATCCCTCGTGTATTAAAAGGCAATTCTACCATTCATAGTTTTCACAGCTAGATACAGTACGTCAGCCTGGGTATCTTTTGATGCCCATGGCTGTGATATCACAGAAATACGTGGCCCACCAGCAAAGCCACCAGCTGTCAGCCACCCTTCCACTCCTGTGATTCACATCAGATTTGGGAACTAGCATAGCCTATGGCACAAAGCATTACTCCCAGAGCCTGCTCTAATTTAAGAAAACCTCCAGAGAACTACAGCTTGGAGCAACTGAAAATCCACATCACAGCACGCACTGCAGGGACTCCTTTCATGAATTTTGGGAGGATTGTCCCTCCACCAGCTGCAAGGCTTTCACGGCCCTTGTACTCCTGTGAAGTAGTGTTCAAAGAGGAGTGTGAAGGGGAGGAGGATTATCTGCCTTATTGAGGTTCCTGAAGCAAAAGTAGTTGTAGGACACTGCAAAAGCAGTGTCCTACAAAAAAAGTGGTTAAAAGGTGATACTGAAGGTACTTTTTTAAAGCTGCAGTAATTGTTAATTATAGGAATTAAAAAAGAGCTGCATAAATAATTTCTATTTTATTCTGAGGAAGAACTGAATCCAGTCAAACAACAAAAAAGTAGCACATCCTGGAAAGAGCCAGAAAGTACTAGATGTTAGGAAATGGATGATAATCAGACAATTGAGCACTGGAGTAAGTACGTCTGCAGGATTTTCCCAGGATCAGTTTATTATTCTGAAATTTTCAATTGCTCTATATGTACAAGTACCTGCAGTAGCATCAATTTGTTCAGTGAACATGGTAATCCAGCTCTTTTTCATCTGCTCTTAGCTTTATTTAATGTTCTGTGAAAACTAAAAAGTGTACCGCTTGGCATTCATCTCAGAAATTCAGGTCAGCCGCTCATATTCAGGAGGTATTTAGAAGCTGTCCTTCCATCCACGGAAGCCATCCTGTTAAACAGGGTAAAAATCAATCAATCACATGCACTGTCTTTATAGCCAGGCCCAATGTGAGTAATTCAGGAAATAATGGATGGCCTGTTTCTGCCTGCATAATATATTCCAACTGCGAGCAAGCAATAGTCCATCTGGACCGCTGCACTGTAGCTCTTGTACTCGAGAAGAGCCAACCGTTTCCCCCCGCCCCGGCATGCAGGCTCCTGCCTGTCGGATCAGCACAAGTACGGATTCAAGTTCTGCTCCATTTTTGCGCTGCTCTGCTGTACACGTTGGAGGTGGTGCTGAGCCCACTGTGGTGGGTTGACCTTGGCTGCCCACCAAGCTGCTCTCTCACTGCCCCTCCTTAACTGGACAGGGGAGAGAAAATATGATGAAAGGCTCATGGGTCGAGATAGGGACAGGAAGACATCACTCACCAGTTACTGTCACGGTGTAACAGACTCGACTTGGGGAAATTAGTTTAATTTATTGCCAGTTAAACAGCAGGGTAATGAGAAATGAGAACAAATCTAAAAAATACCTTCCCTCCACCACTCCCTTCTTCCGGGGCTCAGCTTCACTCCTGACTCCTCTACTTCCTCCCACTGCATCCTCCTCCCCCTGCCTTGGGGAATGGAGCTTTTGATCAGTCCCTAACACTTCATCTCTGCTGGTCCTTCCTCCTCACACTCTTGCCCTGTTCCAGTGCAGGGTCCCACCCATAGAAGACAGTCTTTCACAAGCTTCTCCAATGTGAGTCCTTCCCATAGGCTGCAGTTCTTCAGGAACTGCTGCACAGGGTGCAGTCCTTCAGAAACAGACTGCTCCAGCATGGGTGAGAAAATTAACTCTATCCCAGCCAAAGCTAGTACAGCATCCCAGGCATGTAAGAAATGGTGTCCAGAATAGGATGAATTAAAATGAATGTATTGGGTTTACACGGCAAGGATTTGGTAGCAGGAGGGCTACATGGGTGGCTTCTGTGAGAAGACTCCAGAAGCTGCCCCCATGTCCAACAGAGCCAATGTCAGTTGGCTCCAAGACAGACCTGCTGCTGGCCAAGGCTGAGCCCATCAACAACAGTGGTGGTGCCTCTGTGATTAGATATTTAAGAAGGGAGAAAAAAAACTGCTGGGCAACAGCAGCCAGAAGAGGAGAGTGAAAATATGTGAAACAACTGTGCAAACACCAAGGCCAAGTGAAGAAGGAGGGGGAGGAGGTGCTCTAGGCACCAGAGCAGAGATTCACCTGCAGCCAATAGTGAAGGCTGTGGTGAGGGAGGCTGCCCCCCTGCAGTCCATGGAGGTCCACAGTGGAGCACATGTCCACCTGCAGCCCATGGAGGACCCCACGCCAGAGCAGGTGCATATGCCCAAAGGAGGCTGTGACCCTGTGGGCAGCCCACGCTGCAGCTGGGTCCTGGCAGGACCTGTGACCCCGTGGAGAGAGGAGCCCAAGCTGGAGCGGGTTTTCTGGCAGGACCTGCCCCCCATGGGGAACCCACACTGGAGCAGTCTGTTTCTGAAGGAGGGAGAGTGACAGAGCAGCTTGGTGGCACCTGGTGGACAGCCAAGGTCAACCCACCACCATGGAGGAGAAGCGAGGGAAAAGGAGAGCAGTAGAAAATTCTCACTGTTTTCATTTTATGCTCATTTGATTTGTGAAATACCAGTGTCACAAAAGAGCAGCCATCATTTCAGCTTTTGGTGTAAATACAATGAAATGATGTCTTCCATTCACAGAGAAGTACTGCTACACTGTAATTAGAAACAAATCTTACTACATTCTGTCAAAAACATTTTTCTCCCTGAAGATCTAATCCTCTGTGGACTGCAATGTTTGCTTTTGAATTGTCAGTTGCATAAAACTATGTATCCCAAACCCCGTAAGTAAAGCATTTAGCAGAACAAAAGGATGCACTAACTGTTGTCTTCTTCTGGAGCACTTACCTTGAATGGCATTTACTTTATCAATACGGTGAACACCTCCTCTTCTACACAGAATTTCATTCTGTTCTTTATCTCACAAAGAAATTTTCAAAATAATGAGCATATCCATCTTTTACAAGTGCTGTGTGTTTAGGCTGAGATGAATAATAATAATTCATATTCATTTAATACTGAATATTATACTTACCTCTGGACTTCTGGCAATAGAATGGAAACCTGATTCATGCAGTGCTGGTACTGGTTTACAGCTACAGTCCTGTATGTAACAGAAAAAGAAATGACACCACTATCTTCATCCCTTTTTTCTTTTTAGTAACCCTTTTCATCATTCCTTCCTCTTCTCTTAGCTTAGGACCGGAGATAAGCTTGATGTCAAAAACAAAATGGCAAAGTATTTAACAGTTATACAAAAGTGAGACTACAAAGAGGGACTGAAGTGAGAAAGAGCTGCTTCTTGATGGAAGCCATTGCTGCTTCCAGTAAGGTCTGCCTCTGTTGATTTGCATTAAAGGATTACATACAGTCTAGAAATAATAAAAAAATCATAGAATCATAGAATCATAGAATGGTTTGGGTTGGAAGGGACCTCAAAGATCATCTAGTTCCAACCCCCCTGCCATGGGCAGGGAAATCCTCCACTACACCAGGTTGCCCAAAGCCTCATCCAACCTGGCCTTGAACACTGCCAGGGATGGGGCATCCACAACTTCTCTGGGCAACCTGTTCCAGTACCTCACCACCCTCAATGTAAAGAATTTCTTTCTTATATCTAACCTAAATCTGCCCTCTTTCAGTTTAAATCCATTGCCCCTTGTCCTATCACTACATGCCCTTGTAAAAAGTCCCTCTCCAGCTTTCCTGTAGGCCCCCTTTAGGTACTGGAAAGCTGCTATAAGATCACCCCAGAGCCTTCTCTTCTCCAGGCTGAACAGCCCCAACTCTCTCAGCCTATCTTGATAGCAGAGGTGCTCCAGCCCTCTGATCATCTTCGTGGCCCTCCTCTGGACTCGTTCCAGTAGCTCCATGTCCTTCTTGTGCTGGGGACTCCAGAGCTGAACACAGTATTCCAGGTGGGGTCTCACGAGAGCAGGGTAGAGGGGCAGAATCACTCCCCTCGACCTGCTGGCCACGCTCCTTTTGATGCAGCCCAGGAACAGTTGGCTTTCTGGGCTGCCAGCGCACATTGCCGGCTCATGTTGAGCTTCTCACCCACCAGCACTCCCAAGTCCTTTTCCTCAGGGCTGCTCTCAATCCATTCTCATTCTCAGATATGTATCTGTGGAAACCCACCAATTTACATCACCAATTTGTGTTCTAAAGAGGAAGGTTTTTGTGACGAGTTTTAAATCTGCTATTGATTAGCAAGGGGCAATCATGACCTTAACATTTGAAAGGTGATAGCCTGGTGCACATGTGCAAGTCCTGGTTTGTGATTTGGCTGCATGCCCCATTATATAGCCATTTGGACTGTGTCTAGACCAGTAAGCATATTAGATGGTGGGTACAACCACTGTTCTGTGAATACCTGGCATGGTTCTGAGCTGAGCTTGCACTTTCCCAGGCACAGCTTGCACGTGGACCATTCCCAACAAGGAGACTGGATGTGGTTGTTCCATTTCGGACGGTGATGGGCTTTAGCTATATGGGCTATGTTTTATTAGTTCTGTTAGTTTTCCTTACCTCATGCTCAGAAAAGAAGACTCTGCCCTGTTTTGGTTACTGATATAGACTTTGTTCACTGGTATAGATTCATTGAGGAGGGAGTTGGCAAGCAGGTGGTTCCTGGAGGAGCCAAGAAGTTGCAGAGTCTTCTTTGTCTGTAGCTGGAACAAGAGCAGAGCATGGACAAGGTGGAGAGAGGAAGGAGATAGTTGATGTGCAAGATGCGTCTTTCCTGAGTAAAGAAATATTGCGAATCATACCAGGAGTTATGAGTTAACTGTCTCTGATGTAGCCAAAGGACACAGAAATGGAGGTCAGAATCTCCTGAATCCATTTCTCCCTGCCATTCCCAGTAAAAGTGTCTGTAATGTCTTTTTTTTCAGTCATAGCTTGCTCCATAGCACCAGACTCAGCTGTAGCCGGACCAGTGATAATCACTAGTGAATACAGGACATAGTTATTTTTACCTTAACCTGTTCAGACAAATTAAGATGGTATGAAAATAAAAATAGTAGCTGCTGATGTTTAGCAGCTGCTGGTTCTGGTAACACAGCAGTGGGGGGCTTTAAGGAAATTACGGATGTGATTTCTGCGCTCTTCATCTGATCTGGGTCAACTTCCCCTATGTACACTACAGCACTGTAATTACTAGCAGTTCAATAGCATTTCACAAGTGAAAGTGTTGTGTAAATTGTTCCCCTATTCAGCACAACACTTTTGCTCTTAAAGGATAACCCAGGCCAAGGAAGCAGCCTGAGGCTTCTTGAAGAAAGGCTATTACTTCTCGGGAAAGGGAGGGGAGAGAACCAAATGAGCCAGGTCCATCTGTATATTTGTGTTCTAGGAATGCAGTAGTTTGTCACATTTTGGCCAGAAGTAAGACTTTGCTGATGGAAGGCTATTAATGTAGGAGAAGAGAGGCAGAAGCAGAGGAGATCAAACATTGCTGGGCTACAAAATGATCCTGGACAAATCCTTCTTTCACTGTATAATAAAGTTGGTTTAAGAACCTAGAGGGAGAGAGGAAAGGCTATCTTCGTGCCTAGTCAAAGAGTACATGGGCTTTAAATGCTATTTAGTCCTCCATGAAGATTTTAAACCTCGGTACTGAGGACACTGAAGGCTTTTCAACATGAGTTAATGCTCCTGTGTTAGCAGCACAGTGGGTCATGCAACAAAGGTGGCTGCCTCACCCTTGCCAGATATCACAGGTACTGCAGAGGACAGCAGCTCCTTTGGGACGTGTCCATATACCATTAATCAAGCTTTAACCTCTGCAGTATTTTAGAGGTTGGAGCTCCAGGGTCAGACCAGGCAATTATTTCTTTTGGGGGATGCAGACACACCTGTCTGAGTTCAGGCAGCAGCAACAGATAATGAACAGCAGGGTTGCAGGGGTTAGCCCAGGGATGCTAACCCTTACCGCTAGCAAAGGACTGCACCTACAAAATCATTAAAATATCTGGAGCGGAGAAGGGATGAGACTGTACATGTCAGGGGGCTGAACTTTGGAAGTGCAGGTTTGTTTCTGGTCTGCCAGAATATGTTCCTGCTTCTCCAAAGTACAATCTGCCTTCTCCATGTATCATTTTTAAAGCATAATTTCGGCAACAGGTATCCAAGATCTATTAATTACCAATCTTTTCAGTCTGACTGGATTAAGTACCTTCACAGACAGGGAAAAGTGCTTTGAAAAGGCTTGATTCTTTGACAAATAATCCAATTTAAGTGGCATATAATGGAGCTTCCTTTCTTCCCTAGTGGAGATTAATACTATAGACTGTGCTGTCATAATACGGTACAATATACAAATGTCTTTGAGGAATTTGTGGATTTGGTAGTTTTAGTGGACCAGATGGATATAGAAGTTAAAGGCATCAGTAAGACTCATCCCAAGGAGAATATCAGAATATTAAATGATATGAAGGTCTGAGTCAATATATTTGAGCATGCTTCATCTCGTAGTGAACATTGTTAAAACTTCTTACAGGAAAGATAGATGAATTATTGATGAAGTTTTAATTTTAACAGCATGACTTTATGTCTTTATCTTTTGTAAAATAGAGGGGCTCTTTTGGAAACTTTCCACATTTGACTGTCGTTTAGATACTCCTTTGTATGGAGAAGATGAAAGACAATTTCATTGAGATGGTCTGAAGTTATTAATGTTGCTGTCCTGTTTTCTTGAGGACAAAACAAGACAAATTTTAAAAGGAGAAAGAAGAAAGCAGTGAGAATGGAAAATATAGTGTCAGGGAGCAGCAGGAGCAGGTGCTGGGCAAGGGCAGGTGAGGCAGAAGCCGTGGGCGAAGGCAAGGGACAGGGTCGTGCACCCCTGACATGGCACCGTCCCACAGCACCCGTCCAGAGGAGCAGAGCAGGGCCAGCAAGTCAGCAAAGCACATCAGCAGGTCAGGATCAGCAAAACCCAAAGGCAAGGGCCTGAGCCCTAGTCGAGGGGCAAAGGTCCCCAATGAAGCCACATCAAAGCTGACCTTGAGCATGGGAAACCAGACTCAAACAAGGACCTTCATGTCTAGGTTCTGGCTTTGGTGTTCTTATTTGTACCTTTTTTTACTGAAGAATACATATATTAATATGATTCTGTTAGCTGCTCTGTGCCTAGGCAAACTCTGCCAGCAGTTACTGAACACAATTTCTTGGCTGAATAAAAAACCAAAATATATAGAAAAAGGTAAGATAAGAATAAAAAATAGAAAAAAAGTAAGAATAAAAGATAGAAAAAAGGTAAGGGGAAGAAAAAAGGCAAAAGAAACTCCAAGTCAAATACCAAGAAATTGTCAAAGCTGGCAAAGGTGGGATTGAGGGATCCTTTGGGTCTCTCTTCGGTGAAGTTAATGTCAGTCCCAGGATAGAGATGTGAAAGCATGCTCATATGGCAGTGCACTTCAAGGTCATACCAGGGTGTTACAGACATCATTTGCCAGGGGTGTCAAATTATACTTCTTTCTGTCTGTGTCACTGTATTAAAAACTTCAGCGAAGGTAAATCACCCATTTTCTTATTTTATTCCTCTATTACTGTTAATTTCTGACATGATTAGCTTAGTCCACTGGTTACTCATCCCACACCTCTTTTGGCTGAAGTCAGTATGTCTTTTTGTTTCAAATTATTACATTTCTTTATCTTTTTACTTTGGTCAGTTTTTACAGATAGTTTTAGGCAACAGGCTGGACCGTATTTCTGTTATCCTGGCTAAAGTTAAATATAAGGAGCCACACAAAACTGAAAAAAAAAAATCAGACTTTTTCTGATTGAAAAAATATATTCACAAATTGCTCAAAGACATTTCTATATTGTATAGTATTATGATAGCACAGTCTATAGTATTAACCTCCGCTAGGGATGAAAGAAAGTTCCATTATATGCCACTTAAATAGGAAAAAAAAAGAGAAGCCGAGGAAGAACTGAAATACAGAGGAAAAAAGCAGCTTGCCTAAAGCTACACAGAAAGTCTGTGACATTGTAAGGGCTTGAATTCCACCCTCTTAACACATAGGCTAATACCACTCCTGCCCCATAAAAGCTTTTGGCAGCTGTATTTTTAATAGACCTCATGTAGATGAGATAATGTGAAAGATGTTCCTTTCCGTCAGCGCTGCAGATGAAAGCGGAGAATTTCCTACGGCAAAGCCATTTAGAAGCAGAGAATTAACGCAGTTATTTTTGAAATGTCCCACTCCCTCAACAATTCATCGCCACCACTATCAATTCATAAAAACAAGTTTCCAGTTCAGTGAATAACCTGCTTGTGTACACTTACAAAAGTGGACCCAGATGTATTAGTGTGCAGCTCCAGTGTGGGATGTCACAGCTGGCAGTGGCGGCTGATGGGAGCTCCCTAAGAGCATCCCGTGGCACTGATGCTCCCAGTTCCCAGCCAGCTCTTGCCTCCCATCTAGTGGCTGTATCCATGCACCAAGTATTTTATTCTGATTTTTTTTAAATTAATGTACTGAACAAGTAAGAACCTTGACTGCAGTAGAATAATGTAAGGCAACAGCCCACGTTCTCAGAATTTTCTAAATAACTTTGCCATGTATCGCAAAACCCAGTTACTCAAATATTGTTGATTCCATCGAAAGTCTTCACAGGAGCTTCAGAGTTAGGAGATTAAAAAAATAAATCTGAATGTGGAGCTATTCTATTACTTCCATGATTTTGAGCCCTGCAAGGAAGCTGTGTTGACAAACTTTTCACTGCCACCGTTAAATCATAAAGGTTACTTTTCATCTCAAAGTGCAAGGTTAAAATCTTGTGTGGAAGACTCCCTCCAGAACAGTGTCCTGTAAGGAAAAACCTAAGAGATTGAAAGACCTACAAAGAAATCCCACGAGTGAGCGAAGACTCTTGACTTTGCATCCTGCAACAACCACAGAACCGTAGACCAGCCCAGGCTGGAAGGGACCTCCAAAGACCATCTGGTCCAACCTTTGTGGCAAGGGGAGCCCAGATGAGATTATCTAGCACCCTGTCCAGTTGCGTCTCGAAATCCTCTAGTAAACAGTTAATTCCTTCCCTCTGACTCCAAGCCGACCTCCTCATTTCGCACAAGCCATCTCCTGAGGAGGCAGTCTGTAGCTACAGCATCTGAACGAAGAACCACGCCAGCAGCAGTCAGACTGGAGTCTGGATCATATCACCAGAGCTGCAGCAAGGATGTAGCAGGTAGGATGCCAGATGGTCAAGCCTGCTCCTTGCTGCTCCTGAAAAGCAATGGTGTGTTCACAGGGAAGGCTGCAGCTTGGAATGGCATCCGGCAGGTGGGAGAAACTGCTCTATGCAGGAAAGGGAGGGCAAAGCAGAGATGCTGCTAGGGGGTAACAGGGTCTGGGGAGGGTCTGAGTAACTGAGGCGGTTGTTCTGGCTGCCTTGGTTCAGCTGGGTTCTCATCCATTTGGGATAACACCAAATGCATGCAGCCTTTATTGGACATCTATAAATACTAATCATCCATCCTATTGAGGAGTCTAGAGGGCAGAACACAAAGCAGAGAGTTTTCCCATGTAAGAATACGCTGACATTTGTAACTAATCAATAGGTATTTCTAGTTCTTAAATAGGAAATATCTCCTTTTGGGTTTATTCCACCATAGGGCCTGTCTATTTCTGAATTATATTCAGCATCTAAGTGTAGCTCAGAATTTATATCATCTGAGATACTTTGTATTACCAGCATGTGCTCCTATTAGCAATAACAGCCAATTAAACAATGCCGGGGCACAGTCTTGCACACAAGCAAGTGATTGTTTATACTGTTTAATTGTTAGGCTAGAGCCTGGGGTATTTCTATGCTCAAAGTTTCCTAAATAACTCCCAGGCATAATTTAGGACTTGGCACAGGCCATGCACCATTCTCAATTAAATGGTCGCTCTATTTTGGAGGGAAAGAGTTTGAAAGTTGGCCCCCGTGCCAGAGAAGGCATTTAACGTGGAACTACAGGCATTGCCTTTGGCTACATCCATGCTGCTGGGAAATAAGAGGCAGACTGAAAGTTTAAATAGTGTCCCCCTACATACATAAGCTCTAGAGTTTGGTGAGCTTCTGGAAACAGCTTCTCTTCATCAAGCATTGCAGAAATCAGATTTTTTTTTTTTTTCTGAAGCAAGCAGCTTGTGGAGTCCAAAAGTGCTACCAGCTTTTGGAGCAGTTGCATGTAAAAATCTTCCTCTCTCCTAAGAATGTAAGGAAATAGTAAAATTTAAATCTGATTTAATGTCTTATTTGTCTTGCTATTCTTTAAATACAGGACAAGAAATCCCTGGCAGTATATATTCTTCGATAAGGAATAGTGTTCTGGATCTTTATGGAGTAGTGATATAGGAACGTATTTCCTTTATAAGACCAGTAATTTAGTTCAATCTACTTAATTTAGTTCCAGGCAGATCTAAGTAATAACTCTGAGAATGTGCCCAACATTTTTAACTAGTCCTTCTACAGAAAATAGTTCGAATAGTAAAAGTTGTGTACCTGATAAAGACCATACATACAGAAAACTGTGCTTTTTGCCTAGAGAATTACAGACTGACTAGTGTATCACAGATGTATAAAGAATTACTGATTATAAATGAACAGACAAAAAAGTTAGAAATTTGTAAAGTCCTCTAACTGCTCTCCCTTAAATGCACCAAGCATCCTGATTTAAAAAGTATATGAAACACAATCGGCCTGAAAAGAAACAAAAGTACTGAAAAGAAAGAACTGAAAATGGTGTGCTAACATTTCTAAAACTTCCTAAGAAGTTACCTAGTTAAATTTTATTCTAAAATCAGCCATTATATTTTTGTACTTTGCAAATCTTGCTTGATCTATTTCTGCTTTGAAAGTTAAATGTCAGCTTTCCAAATGGATAAAACTGACCCTTCGTCGCTTTTGCAACCCTTAGTCTGTTTTATGTCTAACATGATGTAAAGGAGTTTCACCATAAGCAATCTGACTGAAAGTCCATCAAAGATAATGGGAACCTTCCTACAACTTCAGTAAGTTTAGTGTCGGGCCCTAAATAGTGACAGATGCAAAAGACTAAAGTACTAACATGAACGTATTACTTAATTAATAAAGAATCTTCTTCTTACTTGAGCCTAAAAACTTTTATAAATGGCTCTATGAGTAAATATATGCACAACTAATATTTTGAGACAGTAAATTTAGCAATAATTTCCTGCATTTCAACTAATGAGATCCTATTGGAATAAATATTATCATAGCTGATCCAAAGCAGAAGTGTAAGCAAGCAAGTTTGGGAAAATAACATACTATCATGATAAATGCCAACCAGATTTGTTTAATAAATGATACTCCAGGCAGAGTCCCCCAAAAAAATATCCTTAGAGTCCAAAGATTCCTGAATCTATTTTCCACTAATGAACGATATATGTGCAAACCCGTAACCCATGTGGTAGTCAAAGGCCAGATCTAGGTCCCAGGAGAAGATGATCATAGAATATCTCAAGTTGGAAGGGACCCATATGGATCATTGCTCCTCGCAGGACTACCTGAAACTAAACCGTATCACTAACAGTGTCTTCCAGACACCCACTGAAATCTGACAGTCTTGGTGTCATGACCACTTCCCTAGGGAGTCTGTTCCAGTAACCGACCACCCTCTCAGTGAAGAACCTTTTCCTAATGTGCAATCTGGACTTGCCCTGACGCGGTTTCATTCCATTTCCTCGTGTCCTATCACTGGACACCAGGGAGAGGAGACCAGCACCTCC
Source organism: Tauraco erythrolophus (assembly GCF_009769465.1). Lineage (NCBI taxonomy): Eukaryota > Metazoa > Chordata > Aves > Musophagiformes > Musophagidae > Tauraco > Tauraco erythrolophus. The sequence continues at coordinate 125,543,398 of NC_141465.1, read as the reverse complement.
CCTGTCCACTGCCCTGTTTGAGGAAGTTGTAGACTGCGATGAGGTCACCCCTCAGCCTTCTTTTCTCCAAGTTGAGCAAACCAAGTGACCTCAGCCTTTCCTCATAAGTCTTGCCCTCAAGACTTTTCACCATCTTGGTCACACTCCTCTGGACACATTCTAATGGTTTGATGTCCTTATATTGAGGTGCCCAAAACTGCACGCAGTCCTTGAGGTGGGGCCTCATCAGTTCAGTGCAGAGTGGGACAATCACCTCCCACCAGCTAGCTGTGCTGTGCGATGTTGTTTGAAAAAAAAAATTAAAAGCATGTTAAAAATTGCTGTGATATACTTTCCTTTTTCCACTGAAATCACCTGTTCTTTTAGCCTCTAGACACTGTGCTACGGTGGTGGCCATGGTGTGACTGGTGCTGTGCTTGAGATACAGAGTTTGAAGCATTATTGGCAGCAAAGACCCATCTGTCTCTTTATCTCTGGTAGTAGTTTTGTGTTGAGATTGATTTGAAAATAAAAAAGATCCTTGCATATTTCAGCAAATGAGAGTCTTCAGTGTGATGTCTGCAAAAGGATAGCGTACAGCTATCCAGCTCATTTTCACGTCGAGCCCATTGAGTTTATGTCCAAACCATGCAACTTCTTATGTGTTGAAGCCCATCTAAATGATATGTGATTTTCTACTGATGATAATAGTTTTGTGCTGATGTGTTCTGTATTGTAAATACAGATAAATCATGCTATTTCCACTGAGGAGGAAAAGTATCACTATGTTATACTCTGTTAACCTTTCTAACTACCTCTAAGCAATTAGCTCCAAAGACTTTTAAACTCCTTTTATCTCTAGACAGGTATTCTGTCCTTTGTCTTTGTCTTGATTGCGTATTTGATTAATTCACCTTACGTTCTTGGGAATCACTGGTGGTGTTGACACAGGAGACTGCTATATTTTCCTGGCATAAATAATGAGATGCTCATAGGTCCACTGAGGGGAGTTTGGGAAGCAGATGAAGATGAAGAAAACTTTCATGTTTTCAGGTTCCACTTTGAATAACTAAGAAAAAAATAAACAAACACCACCATTAGATGTTAAAGCTAGAGATTAGCAGACTGAGAAGACAGCAGAAATCTTGGAAACCTCTAGAACCTCTAGACTTGGTGACATTTCAAGTGATCCAGAGTTTGGGTGATATAGTAAAATATACTCCTTATAGAAGCATGGCTTCCAGAACTGATTTTTATGTGAACTCAGCATCATTAACTGCTGTTTCTGCACAGAACCTGAGCATCAGCTATTTTTCATATTCCTGTAGCATTATGCAGAAAACCAGAACTCTGTTCCTGAGCAGTAGCCCAACATCTTCACAGCCTGAAGTCAAGCTCTGGAAATCAAGTTTTAAATGAGCTCAAAATTTTTACATAGACACCAGATGTGTTAAAGCACAAGCCTGTCTAAGCAAGCTCTTGAGAAGGAAAAACCATAAAACATCATTCTGATTTCTGCTGCAGAATAATTACTGAATCCTCTGTAGAGCTGAACAGGCTGCCTTTGCTGTGTTATGAAGATTTAGATTCTATCCAGAAAAGAGAGGACTTTGTATCAAAAAACAGCTCTCATCAGTGTTGCTTGCTCTTACGTTGTGGCAAACATAGAGTTGATAAGTAGTGTGTGAAGAACTATGTACATGCTCTTCTTGAATGCCTTTCTTCTGCTTGACAAAGCCTACTTCACATATACACGTGCTGCGAAGAACATCTGTGTATAGGAACTGTGCACCTCTGTGTCTTGAGCTGCTCCATCTCAAACTTGGGACAGCCAGATCAGTAGATATGGGTAGGCAAGTAACTGCCTGTCCTGGTTTTGACTGGGACAGAGTTAGGTTTCTTTTTAGCAGCTAGAAGAGCTCTGTGTTTTGGTTTTAGTTTGCAATTTCGTACAAGAAGAATGCTGACAGCGCACTGATGTTTATAGTTGGCACTGAGACCTCAAGGACCTTTCAGCTTCTCGTGTTCTTGCCAGTGTGCAGGAGCACAATAGGCTGGGGGGGCAGCATGGCCAGGATAGAAAGTCCACAACTCCCATTATGATTTGATCTTAGACTGAGGACTGAGGGCGAAACTGGCCAATGGAGTATTCCATATCACACAGAAATATCCCTTTGTAACATCCATGCGTATCCATCCAGGTCACTTTAAGCAATCCTGAAAAAAACCTCAAAATTTTCAGACCTTGCTTGATCTTGGAATTTGTTTCCATTCAGCGAGGAGTTTTCAGTAACATATATAAATAGTAGCTTTAGCCATTCTTGGCCTTGTAAGACTTAGTTGGTTCATCATTTCATGATCAATATCTTTATCTATTCCAGTGCATTGCTGACCACAATATATGGGGGACACTTCTCAGCAGAGAGAAAAAAGCTTAAATATTCCTAGACAGAGAGCATATGTCTAAACACTGTCTAGATACAGCAGGACAGACAGTAACAGCACATGTTTTAATATAAGCTGATAGTGCTTCCAGTGCGCGTGTTTGGATACTTTTCTGGAAGAAAAGTAGTTGGAAGTTCTAATGGTATTTGCATAAGTGAATGACATTTGCTTAAATAAACATGTTTGCGTTTATTTAAAGACAAAGAAAGTTTTGTGGTTACTAATTGCCTGTATTGATGTTCAATCATAGCAAGGCCAGTTGGGTTTAATCCCTACAAAATGAAGACACAATCAAACAATAAATAGAACCGTTTGGTCTTAACTGCTATGGCTGCTCGGTTACATTCTGCTGCTTGAGGGGTTCATGGTTAAGGAATTGTCTTAATGAAATACTGTAATGGCTCTCATTAAAGGAGTTAAAGTGTATAAATTAGAGCAAGATGGCGTATGTCTCATGGAGGAAAACTGCTGCTAACAGTGTCTCTCTGTGGTACTGTTCGGTGACAGCAGTAAGGGGATTGATAAGGGCCCAATTCTGTCATCAGTCGGCCAGTGTGATTGCAGTAGTATCATAAGCATCAAGGGAAGTTTATCTCGAAGTGCTAACATGATGCAGGTGGCAAACCCTAGCAAAACTGTTCTCAAGCCAATAAAAGATATTCCTTTTTTTTCCCCAATTCTCCTTTTCTTTTACAGACTAGAGGACAGGGCACTCAGCGGGACAATTGGGCCACCTGCAATCATGGGATGGACTTCTCATTTAATGCCGTTTGCAAACTCATCAAGTTTGATCGTCAATGAGTGAGATTTCTTCTGCCAAGTCCTCTTGGAGAATTCCCCCTAAGTGGGAGGAGTCAAAGAAATGGAAAATCTACATCCGAGACTATATTTCTTTGATGAGCATTTTAGTGAATGCAGAGTACGGGTACACCAGCATTGCCACTCCTGAAATACAAAAGTCATGAAACAGCAGATGAGTACATAGCACTCAGCAACAGCCCCCAGGCAACTCACAGGCATTTGAAAGGCTGAGTCCCACAACACTCTTTTGTGATACTTTGAGAGGGTGTCTTGATTGTCAGACCTTGGCAGGTCGTGTGGCTTGCTCCAGCTCATACAGTAGTGTTTCATTAAACTGTTGGGAAAGGAGAGAGAAAAAAAATTAGTTGTGACTAATAGACAACACTTTTTAGGGTAATGAATTCTCTTCTTATCAAAAAAATGCTTTACAAAACTTCAGCTACCAAGAAAATCTTCCTCCATGTGGGAGGGCAAGGAAGCATTGCACATTTAAGGATCATTATGTAAAAGAATCTGAGAGGATCCTCAGCTTTTCTGAGGATTTGAATCCATAAATCAAATAAACCATTGAAAGGACCTGATCCCTTAAATCAATGAAATCAGCAGAAATACGTAAAGCAACATTATCCACAGTAATATAACAATACCTCTTCAATTCCAAACTTAGTATGCTGAAAAAAAAATGCTTTAAAGAAAAAAAAAGGTTAAAGAATCTACTTTTAATTCAGAATATCTCCTTCAGAAATTTGAAGACAGTGCATTTAGCACACAGTGTGGAAGTAATCTTTTCTGACTGATTTCCAGGAATGTTTTATGCTGTTTCCATTCCAGTAACTTTGCACAGTTTTTCCTCACATACTCACAGTAATGTTCTTATCTCTATGCCAGCCTTTCACATGCAAAGGTGCGCTGGGCAAGAATTTATACAGACTATTCCCTCTCTTCAAGTTCTGCCTGCAAAGTGCTTCAGATTGGCTTATATTTGGAATATCAAAACTATCAATCTAGTGTTTATGGCTAGCAAGGAATGCAAATTCATCTCATCACTGAGCTTTTGTGTAGTACCTGTCTCCCGTCTAATCTTTAAATAGAGGTTTAGTTTATCCTAACTTTTTTCCTTTTGCATTGTCACTGGATATGCTGGTTTTGGCTGGGATAGAGTTAATTTTCTTCCCAGTAGCTGGTATGGAGCTGCGTTTTGGATTTGTGCTGACAACAGTGTTGATAACACAGGGATGTTGTCCTTGCTGCTGAGCAGTGCTTACACAGAGTCAGGGCCTTTTCTGCTCCTCACCCCATTCCACCAGCGAGTAGGCTGGGGGTGCACAAGGAGTTGGGAGGGGACAGAGCTGGGACAGCTGACCCCAACTGACCAAAGGGATATTCCATACCATATGACGTCATGCTCAGCATATAAAGCTGGGGGAAGAAGAAGGGAGTGAGGGACATTCAGAGTGATGGCATTTGTCTTCCCAAGTAACTGTTAGGCGTGATGGAGCCCTGCTTTCCTGGAGATGGCTGAACACCTGCCTGCCGGTGGGAAGTGGTGAATGAATTCCTTGTTCTGCTTTGTTTGTGTGCACGGCTCTTGCTTCCCCTATTGAACTGTCTTTACTTCAACCCGTGAGTTTTCTCACTTAGAGTGGAGTAAACAAGCGGCTGGGTGAGGTTTAGTTGCCAGCTGGGGTTAAACCGCAACACTGGAATAGATCATTAGAAAAATGGTTAAAGGATAATTTTCAATAGAAAGCCTCAGCTTCTCAAATATATGTCATCTAAACACTTATACTCTGTCCTCAGTTTTTTTAACTCTTCCAAAGTCACATTCACTCCTTATGGTCAGCTTCTGTTCCCTGCCAGTGCTCTGGCCAGTGTAGCCCTGAAGGGTCCCTGGCTGATCTCCATGCTACAGCCCAGAGAGGGAAGGGAGAGGGATGCCAGGAATGTCTTGCGGATGAATGGGGCTTGCTGCAGCAGGCGTAGCACCCTCTGTGGCAAAGACTTCTTTCCATGGAATGCTTTCCTGTCACTCACCAGCCTGGGCTGCAGCACCAAGGATACTGTTGCATCCTCCGCAGCCAGGAGGAAATGGCCTGCCTCTTGTAGGCAGGATAGGTACCTTGAGTTGATTAGTAATTAGTATTCATTATCTCAATTCAGTCCAGCTGGGTAAGAATGATTGGTTGCCATACTTTCCCAGCATGCACACTCTTTCACTCGGAGAAGATGTTTAACCATTTAATTATTAGGGTTATTGTCCCAAAACCTGAGGTTCATTCACCCGATACACAATACACCAATCCACGCACAGAGTGGAGGTAGTTTCTTTTATTACACGTATACTTATATATGGATGCTTGTCCCAAGACAGCACACCAAAGTTCCACATCAACAATTATTTATACACAAAACATTAACATATTAATTATTCTAATACATATATATTGTTACTCTATTAAATGATTGGTTAAAATTTCTTTGTTTGGGATGCAAATTAGAACACATGCTCAGATTCCTACTTGTGATGTTCTCTTTCGAGTAGGTGGTACCATTTGTGTAGGTGGTCAATGAGCCAGTGGTCATGATCTCCCCCTGCCAGAATTACCTTTTCTTCACCTTGGCAGTTCCAGGTTGTTCTTTCTGGTTTGCTGACCACTCTTGATATTTATCACTCAGGGAAACTGTATATCAAACAAATCACATTGGTTAGTACAAACTATGTTGCCAGGTGATCTGCTATTCACTTTTCTAATCTAGGTAAATCATTAACTTGTTCTAAAGGACGGAGCTTTACAGAGGTCGATTTAACAGCACTGGTTATTAAAAAAAAAAATTTAACTATTTTGATTTCAGTGTAACAGGGTCAGTTATTTCTGTGATTTCAGTTAATTTACAATTTTCATGTCCTCAAATCCAAAGTCAGCTTCACTAGAAATAATTGTCCTCACTTGACTGGGAAAAGCAACTGAGGGATGAGGCTTTGAGCAACCTGACCTAGTGGAAGGTGTCCATCCCCATGGCAGGGATGTTGGAACTAGATGATCTTTAAAGTTCCCTTCCAACCCAAACCTTTCTGTGATCCTATGATTTAAGTTATGCTATACCTATATTTCAAGACAATTTTTTCCATTAGTTATCTTTAAAATTTGAGTTTGCAGACAGCATCTCCTGTGAGACATTTTGTACAGTACATAAGGCATGTGTATGTGTGTGTTTCCACGTGTGTGTGCACCTTTTTCCATCTTGATCTCTCCAATTTAAGGCCATCACAGACATTTCCAGCATCTCTCCACTGTGATGGAAGAGGTAATTCCCATGCTATCTTTCTTCACAAAGCAAATCTCACTCATTCCAGAAGGAAGCCTCTTTTGCCTTTCCAACCTGCTATGAAGAAGATAACTTCTTCAATAACTGTAAGCGTGGTAAATCTGGAGAAGTAATTCCCTGGTGGGTCTATCACACACTTCCTAGAGATGGAAGATAAAATGTCCAGTTCTTTTCTCAACAGTGGGAACCATCATTTCAAATTAAATGGGCCAAATAAATCCTGGGTTTATGAAAGATTATGTTATTTAGTGCTCAGTGAACTGGTCTTCCACCAAGGAAGTGATCCGCAGTAGACAGATCTCAATAACCTAGTCTCTCACCTCAGTACTGTGACTTAGCCTGGAGTTGACACACAGGGGACAAGTCAGAGAGTACTTATGACAGAGGAGTCAAACTATGGGGTGCTGTGCTATTCAGTCCTCAGTATTACGTTTGAAAACCCCTAGTAAGTTACAAGTAGTCCAAATACTTCTTAAAAGTTAGGTGAGAAGCCATTTGGACAGAAATAATTTTAAAAATACAATCTTCCAAACTCACATGGAATGGAAACCAAGTTCTCATGTAGCTTTTGGATTTCAGTTCTCTTTGGTTCTTGCCTCCTTTCTGGAAAGCAATGCATTTATTACAACGCCGGCCACATAATCTTTTGTCTGTCTGTGCCCAGGAAGAATGCAATTTTCACTGACTCTTTCTGTTTATTTGCACAAAATGTTTTCCCTCATGATAAGCAATATTATTTTGCTGCACAGACCTAAACCTGAAACAATTTCAATGGAGTTCCCCCGGGGACAGAGGAATGGAGTGTTAGGATCGCTAAGTTTGTTTCTAAATATATCTCATAGTAACATAACAGGCTGTAAAGAATTCCAATATCTATAAGGAAAAACTGGACAAAAAAAAAATCTTATTGACAAAAGCCAACACATGGCTAATACAGATGAATGGTGGAAATCTGCCAATAATGGCAATGTCATTTTCTTTCCAGCTGTTCTTGGGGGCAATGAACAAATTATTTCTCTATTTGACTCCCTTCAGAAAAAAAAAAAAAATCTTTTCCTGCCAACTATTTATTGACCATATTTAGAATGGGATATAAAGAAATTGCATTGACATGGATTAGCCTGTAGGGTTTAATTAACACAGCTGAAAAGTCTGATGCCCAGAAGGCACAGCTCCTTTCATATGGCATGAGCTGGTAGAGCCAAAGCCGAAAGGAGAGCCCAACTGCCGGTGATGGATTTTGTATATGTCAGAGAAGGGCTGTTGGAGACCTCTTGGAGTTAATCTATAGGGTTAGCACATGCTCCTTGCCAGAACATACCACATGACCAACAGCCTTGTGGAGTAAAGCATCATGTTAGGATCAAAGTGAAAATAAGCAGGCATCTGAAAATAAGCAGTCCCACTATTTGTGAATCGGTCTTCTGTCTTCTATGGAGGACAAGGGAAGGGGCTTCAGCCTGCTTTCTTGTACATCATGTATGCATATGCACACAAGAATCATCTGTCCTCATCCTTTCTACTGCATTGTTATCCAATCCCTGACTATAGTCCAAGTACCTCACCCAAGCCAATGGCAATATTGTCAGCCAAGGACGTGTGAACTGACAACTCTGTGAGGTAGAGAAGTGTGTTATGGGTTGTGCTCCTCCTCTCTGAAGAAAAAAAAAATCCTGGTGGCCAGATCTTCATTTCAAGAGTTTTTCAAGAAAAGTTCAATGAAGTCTGAGAAGTGATTTGAGCAGCACTGAGGAGAAGGTCTTGAGGGTGTTGGTTGATGAGAAACTCAACAAGACTCAGCAATGTGCGCTGGCAGCCCAGAAAGCCAACCGTATCCTGGGCTCCATCAGACTAAGTGTGGCCAGCAGGTCGAGGGAGGTGATTCTGCCCCTCTACTCTGCTCTACTCAGCCCTCGTGAGACCCCACCTGGAGTACTGCATTCAGCTCTGGAGTCCCCAACACAAGAAGGACATGCTGCTGGAGCGGGTCCAGAGGAGGGCCACGAAGATGATCAGAGGGCTGGAGCACCTCTGCTATGAAGACAGGCTGAGAGAGTTGGGTCTGTTCAGCCTGGAGAAGAGAAGGCTCTGGGATGATCTTATTGCAGCCTTCCAGTACTTAAAAGGGGCCTACAAGAAAGCTGGAGAGGGACTTTTTGCAAGAGTGTGTAGTGATAGGACAAGGGGCAATGGCTTTAAACTGAAAGAGGGGAGATTTAGATTAGATCTAAGGAGGAAATTCTTCACTGTGAGAGTGGTGAGCCACTGGCACAGGTTGCACAGAGAAGCTGTGAATGCCCCATCCCTGGCAGTGTTCAAGGCCAGGTTGGATGAGGCTTTGGGCAACCTGGTGCAGTGGAGGGTTTCCCTGCCCATGGCAGAGGAGTTGGAACTAGATGATCTTTGAGGTCCCTTCCAACCCTAACCATTCTATGATTCTATGATTTACAGAAACACAAAATCATTCCATTGGAAGACGGTCCTGGGGTTCTCCTAACTTGTTCTTATGGACTTTGAAAGAAGGCAGTTTGCCAGCCCAGTATATTCCAGTGCTTCACCGTCCTGACTATTAGAATGTTTCTTTTTATCTTCAATCTGAGTCTTCCATGCTCAAATGCAAGTTTTTTGCTTCTTGTCTTAGCAATCATTCCCTTATTTTTAATAGAAATACACGTATGATGTGTATTTGTAAATATATAATGCATACTTTATAAGTGCCATAAAGTATACAGAATCATAGAATATGCTATATTGTATATACTAGATACTATGTAGTACATAGCATATACCACATATATGTAGTATATACCACATATATGTAGTATATATGTGCTATACACTGTATGCTATATATATACTTAGAATCATAGAATCATAGAATCGTCTGGTTGGAAAAGACCTTCAAGAGTCCAACCATTCATCCTGCACTGTCAGGGTCCCTAAACTGTGCTGCTCAACACCAAATCTGCATGGTTTTTAAACACCTCCAGGGATGGGGACTCCACCACCTCCCTGGGCAGCCTGTTCCAATACTTCACAACCCTCTCTGTAAAGAAATTCTTCCTGATATCTAACCTAAATTTCCCCTGGCGTAACTTGAGGCCATTCCCTCTCGTCCTGTCATTCATAACGTGGGAGAAGAGACCGACCCCCATCTCCCTACAACTTCCTTTCAGGTAGTTGTAGAGAGCGATAAGGTCCCCCCTGAGCCTCCTCTTCTCCAGACTAAACAGCCCCAGCTCCCTCAGCCGCTCCTCATAGGACAAGTTCTCTAAACCCTTCACTAGTTTTGTTGCTCTTCTCTGAACCCGCTCCAGCACCTCAACATCCTTCTTGAAGTGAGGGGCCCAAAACTGGACACAATACTCCAGGTGTGGCCTCACCAGTGCTGAGTATAGGGGGACAATCACTTCCCTGCTCCTGCTGGCCACACTGTTTCTGATACATGCCAGGATTCCATTGGCTTTCTTGGCTGCTTGGGCACACTGCTGGCTCATGTTCAATCAGCTGTCGACCAGCACTTGTCATATACTATATGCTGTATAATATGTATTAGAATCATAGAATCATAGAATCGTTAGGGCTGGAAGGGACCTTCAAAGGTCATCTAGTCCAACCCCCCTGCAAGGAACAGGGATATCTCCAACTAGATCAGGTTGCTCAGGGCCTCATCCAACCGGGCCTTGAACGTCTCCAGGGATGGAGCATCCACCACCTCTCTGGGCAACCTGTTCCAGTGTTCTACAACTCTCATGGTAAAAAATTTTTTCCTAATATCCAACCTGAATCTACCTCCCTCTATTTTAAAACCATTACCCCTTGTCCTATCACAACTGGCCCTCCTGAACAGCCTCTCCCCATCTTTCATGTAGGCCCCCTTGAGGTACTGGAAGACCGCTATAAGGTCACCTCAGAGCCTCCTCTTCTCCAGGCTGAACAGCCCCAACTCTTTCAGCCTGTCCTCATAGGAAAGGTGCTCCAGCCCTCTTATCATCTTCGTGGCCCTCCTCTGGACCCTCTCCAACTGGTCCATGTCCTTCTTACGTTGGAGACTCCAGAACTGGACGCAATACTCCAAGTGAGGTCTCATGAGGGCAGAGTAGAGGGGGAGAATCACCTCCCTTGACCTGCTGGCCACGCTCCTCTTGATGCAGCCCAGGACGCGGTTGGCCTTCTGGGCCGCAAGAGCACATTGCCGGCTCATATTGAGCTTCTCGTCCACCAGTACTCCCAAGTCCTTCTCCTCAGGGCTGCTCACGATCCATTCTCCACCCAGTCTGTATTTGTGCCTGGGATTGCCATGACCCAGATGTAGGACCTTGCACTTGGCCTGGTTAAACTTCATGAGGTTGGTACGGGCCCACCTCTCCAGCCTGTCGAGGTCCCTCTGGATGGCATCCCTCCCTTCCAGCGTGTCGACGGCACCACACAGCTTGGTGTCGTCGGCGAACTTGCTGAGGGTGCACTCCATGCCACTGTCCACGTCACTGACAAAGATGTTGAAGAGGGCCGGGCCCAACACGGACCCCTGAGGGACGCCACTCGTGACCGGTCTCCACATGGACATCGAGCCGTTGACCACTACTCTCTGAGTGCGGCCATTGAGCCAATTCCTTATCCACCGAGTGGTCCATCCATCAAACCCATGCCTCTCTAGTTTAGAGAGAAGAATGTCATGCGGGACAGTGTCAAAAGCTTTGCACAAGTCCAGGTAGATGACATCCATTGGTCGACCCTTGTCCACCGATGCTGTCACCCCATCATAAAAGGCCACCAAGTTGGTCAGGCACGATCTGCCTTTGGTGAAGCCATGTTGGCTGTCACCCACCACCTCCTTGCTCTCCATGTGCCTTAGCATGGTTCCCAGGAGAATCTGCTCCATGACCTTGCCAGGCACAGAGGTGAGGCTGACAGGTCTGTAGTTGCCCGGGTCCTCCTTGTTCCCCTTTTTAAAAATGGGGGTTATGTTCCCTCTCTTCCAGTCATCGGGGACCTCGCCAGACCGCCACGACTTCTCAAATACAATGGCCAGTGGCTTGGCAACTTCATCCGCCAGTTCCTTCAGGACCCGCGGATGGATCTCATCAGGTCCCATGGACTTGTACACCTTCAAGTTCCTCAGATGTTCCCGAACCTGCTCTTCAAGTACAGGGGGCGGTGGTTCATCCTCAATATATTATATTATGTGCTGTATTGCCATATAGCACATAATATATCCTATCTACTTTATATCCACATAGCTTATCTTGCTATTTGCAACTATCATGGCAATAAACAGGTATGAGACATCTAAGAGCAGCTGAAAATCCAAATAGTTATTGTATTTTCAGGCATGTAAGTATCCTTTAAAATATGCATTTAGATTTAGGCTTCTGAACAAGTTAAGCCTGTTTGAACCTGACATTGTTACAGGTGATGCAGTAGTGAAACTCTGCATAGCACAAAAAGTGAAGAGAATTTGCTATGGTTTATTCTTCTATGTGGGCTTGGCCGGAGGAGTCTACTGCTGCTGCTTCAGCAGGACGTCGTCCAGGAGCAGACAGCCACAAGCAGATACCAATGATGTGACAATGCCTAATGAGGGGATATTTCTCACTCAGAGGCTGGATTTTGACAGGTTATTTGAAGTCTTGAAGTATTTGGAGCAGGCAGACAACAAAGAGCATTGCTGAGTGAAGGGGACACTATCTATCGAAGTTTTAAAAATTGAAGTACTTCAGTACAGTGGCAAGATTTTATCCTTTATGTGATTTTTCTTTAAAATTCTTAGCCTGTTTATTCTCCAAATTACCCTGTCAAATAGTCTGGGGTTTATGTTCCCTTTTCTGTTAAAAATCTTCTGATATTAACTCTGAAACAAGGTTATCTTGCAGATTTGTGGTGAAAGGCATTGTCCACCTGATTAACTGTGGAATTGGCAATATGAAAGGAAATAGATGAAGTCATATTTTTCTGTGCCATTTTGCCTGGACCAGGCAAAACTTACCAGACTAAGTAATTAATAGAAGATAAACGTAACAGAGATAGCTGCAATATTTCCAGATGAAAATATGTTGTCAAGCTAGTACTGAGAGTAATAGTAATGAGACTCATCTGATATATAGTGACTGTGGCTTTTTAATTATCACAGCTCTCTGTTCCTCATTTATTATCCTAACAAAACTGTTGAAGAAACTTCATTTTAAGACTGGAACATATACAATTAGAAATATCAATTTCAATCTAAACTGAAGTCACCCAATTAGTTAATATAATTAATGGCAATTTTAAAATCAGTTCCATTAGAATATGGTGGGACCTGACTCTCACAGGATTAGTAACCATACTCTGGTTTTCGGCAACCAGTGTCTGGAATAACAAAAAGTAGAAGAATTAAATAGATACTGATGTAATTTGAGGACTGGAGGTTTGGAATTCTCATAAAACATGTATTTGATGTCAGAATGGTCACATTGAGTATGTATACTGAACTGGTGTTTTCAAAGCTTAATACTTATACGTCGTCTTACACAAGACCAGACTTGTGTAAGAACTGAGTTTCCATTTAAGCCCAAAATACATGATCAGATATTTCTGCGTGCATTTCAAGTGCTGAGTCTTTTCTGAAACCTTCTTTTCATGCCTTTCCTGGAGCTTGAAGCTTTCAAAGACATGATTATGGACCTAAGTCTGGTCTGCCAAAAACATTTAGAAAAATTCCAGCTAGCTCTCTGCAAGGCAGTGCCCAAGTGTGATCTGGGGAGAGCTCACCCCCAGGACAGCTCCCAAAACATAGTACGGGTGAAGACCTCTGTCTCAGGTTTTGCTTCAGTCCTCCAGTGCTGTTGCAGAAAGACCAAACACCTCCAAAGTGCCCTCATGCCATGTGTTAGGCCTGGCAACATGTACCTGCAGTTTCGTGCTACAAAGACAACACACCAGGAGGCTCAGAATCAGCTCTTACAACAACACAGACACCCCAAAATGTGAATACACAGAAGAGTAACCTCGTTGCAGGGTTACAGGTGCACCAAATGGCACTGGGGAGACCTGTGCCCGCATGCACGACAGTGTGGATACAGGTGGGCAACTTGCTGTCATCCATGTGGGCTTGGCCACGGGTCAAGGATCACACTCATTTAGTCATGTAAACGTGACCTCACCATACAATCTGGATGGTAATGCGATACAGGTCTCAGGACTCCAGCTTTATTCACAGTCTGGGGACGCATTTGAGATGCACTCCTTAGTGATTGCCAAAACTTGGAAAAAATCTGCAGGAGCAAGATCTACAACCATAATCATGATGAAACTCCTAAGTTAAGGTTGCATCTTCAGTTTTGAAGTTTCGTACAGTTTAACTACTTTTATTTTCAAACTTACACCTTGTTTAGATGGTGAAGCTCTCTAAAGCAAAGAGAATTGTCTTAGTTATGTTTGTAGAGCAACAACTTTACCAGGCTGTAAGCCCAGAAGTAGTCCTATGTAGTATAAATAAAACATTTAGAGTAGCACCTTTTATTTTTCACTGATTTGATGTATCATTAATGAACAAAAGTTTCAGTAGAAAGCTAGGTAGCAATTATCTCTCATCTTGCTTTTGGTGGAGTTTAAAGGGTCAGGTTCTGGGTCAATGCTACATTCATTGGAGTGGTGTAACTGGGCCTGTACTAATTTATACCAGCTACTTCTTCGGTCCATTTGTAAAAACACAGCAATTTGTTAGACACATCCATGGTCAATGGTGCAGGTCTTTTATGAACTACCCCAGCTGATACTACTTCTTCTTTGTAATTTCTTATTTTTAGATCAATACAGTAAGTACCATTAAGTATTCTGTAATTTTAGGCTTTTATGTCCCATTATATTACTTCTAAATTGTCAGTCAGATGATTTAACAGGTAACATGATGGACACATCCAGCACCAATTAAGACTTAAAAGCTAATAATGGTCTAAAAATATAGATGATTGGAATTACCTGAGAACAATTTTATCAGAACATCTTTAGACACGTGTAGATCTTTTAATCTAGCAGTAAATGATCTTATCCTATGGCTGTCTTGCTCTGCGCAAGTGCAGCTGGAGGTTAGAAGGATATTCCAGTGTTGAAAGTGGCAGAGGGATCCTTGTTCTCTAACTAAAAGTAGGACAAAGATTCTTTCTCAGCTGTGTTTGTTGCACATTGACTGGAGACACCTTATATCACTCCTGCACGAAAATAGATCTAGAACTTGGAGCAGGTACAAGGAGACTGAGATGCACACTGAGACTTTCAGCTTTTACATCTAGCAGACTAATAAAGTTTAATTCCTAACAGAAAATCCAGACAATGAGGATAGGACAAGTATCTATGAAGGAAGCCAAGTTTGACTGTGCTACAAAAAGTTTGTGCCAGTGTAAATCACTTCAATTAAACAACTTCTGACTTACAACGATATAAGCGAGATCCAGATATTCTTGGAAAGGCATTATTTATATTTGATGTTTGGTTTCCAAACATAAATTTGTTGAATTCATTTTGATATTTTTCCTCATACTCCGTTCTCCAATTTTTTAAACTCATGGGAAGGTGAGGAAAGAGAAGATTTTTTTTTGGTTTGCTGACCAAAAGATTCAGTGGAATAAAGCTGCCGAGGAATTTTTCATCATTTTTTCCTGCTTTTTCTCTTTTCTATAACTTTATCTTCTCTGTACTTGGAAGAGTTTCATTTCCCTTTTGCCAAGCTAGTTTGGGTTTTTTTTCAATTTAAAAAGTGCAAAAAATGAAACTGAAAACTGTTAAGATTGTTCATTCTATTACACCTAATGCCAGAAGAGGAGAAGAGGAGAAAGAAAATAGTATCAAAACTAAGAAAACTTCTAACATACTTTGTTTTTGAAAGAACAAGGGTTTGTTTGTTTCATTTTAAAGATCAATAGAAGTGTGACTGAGAAGAGATAAAGTATCCTCAGTTGAAGGAATCCAGCTGAGAAATTAATTTCCTTAAGAAATCAGGCTGATATAGAGGCTTTTTGCAGTTTGGTGTTTTTTTTTTTCTCTGATCAGAATAGTATCTATAATTTCTCTTGCTCCTAAAGAAAGATATGTTACTTTGTACAGGTCTTTGTATGAACAGAAGATAGTCTTTATTTTGTTTATTTGAAGCTTTGTTATTTAATCTACCCAGAAATGATTCAAAGTGTTGGGCATAAAAGCCCTATAATAGCTGAATAAAAGAAATTTAGTCTCCAAAACTTCCTAGCTGTAACTTAAGTGTTTCTCATGTCTCCATCACTATAAAGCAACTTCAAAAACTTTTCACCCCTATAAACTGGAACTGGTAGATAATTAATACTTCCCACATAGAATAAGTAAGTGATAAAATAAGTATTTAAGGCTACTTAGGCTATTCCTTAAAAAAAAAAAAAAAGTAATTCTTTCCAGTAAAAAAAAATCTACAGCAGGAGATTTCTATGTGTGTGTATGTGTATGAAGAAGACTCTAGTCTGACAAGAAAATTACATACTTGGCAAAGAAAGACTTAAAAATATAGGGCTTACCTTGCTGGGTGGGTCTGAAGGGCTGATTGTCATGTGTAATATTTTGAAAGGTTCAAAATACGTAATTTTGTAAGACAATGGGGCCTAGATTCTTCCCATCTCTGAGAAAACAGCTTAACAAAGCCCTGAGATGAGAACTAGCAGTTGCCATTATTCAGAATAACCCTCAATTTGCCTTGTTCTGTTGCAGCAGTCGCTGCCTGAGATACTAGGGATACATAGCTAGAATTTTGTTATGCATTAGGCAGTGGTGTCTCTACTGCTGTCTTTACCACCCATTTACAGGTCACCCTGAGCAGCTGAGGAGGTAGAAAGTCTTTTTGCATTTTATTTTAGAGCTGTTCTAGAAGCAAAGTTCAGAGCCCGTGTGTGACTCATAGTTTAAGATTCCGTCTTTTCATATGCTGTTTAGTGCTTCTAACTCCCCAAGAGCAGTTCCTTCAAACCCTTTCTAATTAAGTGACTAAACCACGCAAAAGGCTGGAGGTAGATTAAGAAGTTTTATGCTGTTTTATACAGATGTTAGGTGGTGTTTGGAGCAGTACGCATCAAGGCATATCTTGGTCCGTCAGGGCGGTTGCAACGAGTTGTAAGAACAGCTCTGCTTACTCACCAACAAGAACTTGAAGAGTCTTTATTTCTGTGTGTGGCACAAGGAGATGAGAGAAGATGCTGAGAAGCTGTGCTGAAGTGCCATCATTCCCCATTCCCATTCGGCTTTATGCATCTCCGTGGGCAAGGCTGTGTCATTCCCTGGGGAATACCTGGGACACCTACTGCCAAACCAGAGGCAGAAAGAAAGCAAAATGCAGGTGGCCCAGTCCCCATCTCAGGTTCAAACTAAGCTGCTCCTTAGTATCTGAAACTCATTTCCCAGTTAAAATGTCCCAGTTGTGACATTTGGTATTATTTGATTCAGAAAACAAGGT
The DNA here is from genome assembly GCF_009769465.1 of Tauraco erythrolophus. Taxonomy (NCBI): domain Eukaryota; kingdom Metazoa; phylum Chordata; class Aves; order Musophagiformes; family Musophagidae; genus Tauraco; species Tauraco erythrolophus. The sequence continues at coordinate 125,526,396 of NC_141465.1, read as the reverse complement.
GCAAAAATCTATCTCCACAAGACAACTTATCATAGAATCATAGAATCCTAGAATGGTTAGGGTTGGAAGGGACCTCAAAGATCATCTAGTTCCAACACCCCTGCCATGGGCAGGGAAATCCTCCACTACACCAGGTTGCCCAAAGCCTCATCCAACCTGGCCTTGAACACCTCCAGGGATGGGGCATCCACAACTTCTCTGGGCAACCTGTTCCAGTACCTCACCACCCTCAATGTAAAGAATTTCTTTCTTATATCTAATCTAAATCTACCTTCTTTCAGTTTAAATCCATTGCCCCTTGTCCTATCACTACACACCCTTGTAAAAAGTCCCTCTCCAGCTTTCCTGTAAGCCCCCTTTAGGTACTGGAAGGCTGCAATAATATCTCCCCGGAGCCTTCTCTTCTCCAGGCTGAACAGCCCCAACTCTCTCAGCCTATCTTCATAGCAGAGGTGCTCCAGCCCTCGCATCATCTTCGTGGCCCTCCTCTGGACTCGTTCCAGCAGCTCCATGTCCTTCTTGTGTTGGGGACTCCAGAGCTGAACACATTATTCCAGGTGGGGTCTCACGAGAGCTGAGTAGAGGGGCAGAATCACTTCCCTCGACCTGCTGGCCATGCTCCTTTTGATACAGCCCAGGATACGGTTGGCTTTCTGGGCTGCCAGCGCACATTGCCAGCTCATGCTGAGCTTCTCATCCACCAGCACTCCCAAGTCCTTTTCCTCAGGGCTGCTCTCAATCCATTCACCGCCCAGCCTGTACAAAAAGGTCTCTGTGAGCAGAATTCGTCCAATCTTCAGTGGAGGAACCCACATCCATCTCATGGCAATTCATGAAAAGCTCCCGTTGAGAGTCCTTTCCTCTGCCTTGTCACAGGCACAGTCAGCTTGGCAGGTTTGGCTCTCCCAGTGTCCTTCAGCTTTAGCGTCGAGTGAAGCAGGCAGCAAGGAAAAAGAGGTGGTAATGACACTACAGAAATCACAGTGAGCTCTGATCCAAAACCCTGTGTACAGCTCCATGCACCCCAGGCCAAGAAAGATAAACTCTGAAACAGATACTTTGAAGGATGGTCATTTCAGCCAGAGGAAGGGAAAACCTGTTTTGAGAGGAAAGCTCAGAGTGGGGCTTGCTTAGTCTAACAAAACATGAGCTGAGACACGGATGGCTGAGAAGATAAACAGTGAGTAGAAGAAATATTTAAGGGAAAGAAAGAACGTGTAGCTATAACTGGTTACGAATAAATTTTAGTCTTCAGGTTGGAAGAATGTTTTTAAACTCTGGCTAAGGTTGGAAAAAGCATCAAAGAGGATTAATAAGGGAATCATCATAGAATCATAGAATGGTTAGGGTTGGAAGGGACCTCAAAGATCATCTAGTTCCAACCCTGTTGCCATGGGCAGGGACACCCTTCACTACACCAGGTTGCCCAAAGCCTCATCCAACCTGGCCTTGAACACTTCCAGGGATGGGGCATCTACAACTTCTATGGGCAACCTGTTCCAGTGCCTAGGAAAACTAGTGTTAAGTTTTGCCAGTAACAAAAAGGATGATGTATGATGACTTTCTGCACCATGAGAACCTGGACCCACTGATCCAGAAAAGCCTTTCACAGTTCCTGAAATTCTTTCTTTCTCTGCTGAATTAAACAAACAAACAAAAAAAACAAACCAAACCAAAAAAAAACAACAAACCTTAAGATCTCTTGATACACTTTCATAAATATAAAAAACATAAAGAATCATATGGAGTTCAAAAGACCTGAGCGTTTAATGTGGAAAAAAGCTGTTTGGTTGTTGTTTTTTTTTTAATATTAGATTTCTTTATCTATTAGAAAAGTAGCATCTAACCCGAATGACTTTGCAGATCACTTTCCAGTTCACGCCACAATTTCAAGTCTTTGTACGAGTAATTGAAATCTGTCCACACCACTGACTGTTACTCTGTAAATAATATCAAAGACGAAACAGGTGCCTAAATGAAGATACAGAAAGGTCTAATTAAATTAAATATTACAACATTATATAAGGAGAAATAATTTTGTTTAAAACAGACTATACTAAGTGACAAAGCAAAGTTTTATTACATCTTTCTTTTGATTTGAATAACAAATGATACCTATGAAAACTCTGAATGCTTTCATGCATAATTAAACATACCACAGTAGATTGATATTCACCAAGAAACAATGAATATTGAGTTGAGAGGAACACTTTAATACACTCAACAGCATTAAATAATTATTTATACATAATGAACTAGTCTGGACAGTACAACAAAGGGACAAAAAATGCCTTTTCCAGTTATTATCCTTTGGAACATGAACTTTCCCTTAGATTTGATCTTGTCTCACTAACAATTGTGTTGTATGTTTGTCAGAAAACTTAGTTGCTCTACAACCAACGCAGCTGCCTGATGAACACTGTGTTTTGCAATCTAGTACTTACACTGAATGTTACCTCATGAGAAGCTTCATAGAAATTGTTAACAAGAAAGTTCAAACTTTAAAAACTACATCTAGATCAAAGCTGCCTGCAAAGGAGGGCTGTAAACATTACTGTATGTGTAAGAAATGTCCTAATAAATGGTTACTTCAGCCAACATAGATTTTTTTTTGTTACTCCAGTAGATGAACCATGACCACAGGTTATAAACACTTCTGATGTGCCTGTACTTGATTTACAACTGTAATATATTTGTAATGATTAATAATGTATTAACCCTTTAATAAACTGTCCATGAACAGCGTCTGAAGACCTAGGCAAATTTAAAACTCTTACTCTCTTGGGTGTGATAGTTGTGTCAGAGGCTTGCATCATATTTCCCACATTGCCAAAAAACTAAAATAAATTGTGATTCGTGAAATTTTAAAAACATATCATGCACTGCAGTCATAGAATAATAAACAGTGCGTATCAGTGTAGATAATGGACAGATTTTCTCACACAGACACTACTACTCATAACCCTGTCTCAAAGCAGTGAATAAGCAATTCAGAGTTAACATTGACTGGCGCAACAGATACCTGTAGAGTGCAGAAGTTACTAAACTGCAAATATATGCTTCAGTAAATTAAAAAAAAAAAAAAGAAAGTAAGTAAACATCTTTGGAAGCAGTAATTTTAAAGAGCTTCAGAGAAAGAAAGTGACCATGGTTCCCTGTGCCTCAATTCAGTGCCTCTGACAGCTCCCTTGACCACTATCCCACTCCACATCCCATAAGCTCTCAAAGTCTCCATGAAGTTAGTCCTGTGGAGGACTTGAAGCAGGAGGAAACCCAAACAAAGGGAGAAGCTGGAGTGAGATTTCCACTCTGTTGGGTCTTACTTCATTTCCCTGAGCCTTTTGCATGAAAAACAGATGAAGAACCTGAAGGTAAGTAACTCACAGTCTTGAATATCGCTGCTATTGTGCTAACTTTCCCTGCAGTATGTGAAACACCAGATTTCCAGTCCAAAGACCTGCAATAAATAGAGATAAGACTGGACAAGGGATGGTATACCCATCTGTTTACCTCTTCAGTCTGTTTTATTGTGGCTTTGTTCTTCTAGGGTTTGTGTGCTTTTGAAGGAACACAAGATGGTGGAGTGACATTATGTATCCAGCTCCACAAAGAGCAAACATTTTCAAAAATTGACTTGTCAGGGAAAGTGGTAGATGAGCTTTCTGGGAACTTCTGATTTTCTCCATCACGATTTTTCTGCCTTGCTTTCCAAGCACTAGGCTGAACATGACAGCTGCAATTCCACTGGAATCCATGAAACAGAGATGTCCGAAGCAGCTGATATTTTGGCTTTTTCCTTCAGTTTACAGAGTGCATATCTTTATAATGAGGATTAAGTCAGCCTTTTTAAAAACTGTTCTTTATCCTGGCAGGAAAATGGAGAGCAATTAATTAGCAATGGTAAACATTTCCAAGAAGATGATAATACTGTTTAAGTCTCATTTTTATACTGGTGTCTAATGTGACTTGAAATATCTATATACTTTCTCTTGATGTAACCTTGAAACAAAGACAAGAAGGAGAAGAGCAGCCCTGGTTCCAGCCCTTGCAATCTACCAGAAAAGTTCAACCAACACCACAGTAAATGATGCATATGCCATGTGACCTGTGGGTCCTGAGCTGGAGATAGAGCTGAGAAAAGTTCAAGCTCCTCTAGTTTACATGAAATAACACTTTCCCTCGAAAGCTGATTAGGCTCTTAGGAAACACCTGCAAATATAGACCTATTTAAAACACTGACTTGGCTACAGAGCAGCTGATTAACTTACAGAAAATATTCTTCCTGTAGCTATATGTCCTTTCTGTGATTCTGTTTACTCTCTGAAATTATTCTCTTTTAGTTTCTTCTGTGGACACTTGCCTGAAAACAGCCGTAAAGCCAACACTGAAAACTGGCTCAGTCTCAGAACTTCTGGCGGCTTTCTGTTTGCCCAGCACACAGAAATCCAGAACAAGTCATTTGTACTGAAAACAGGCAAAACAAACCTGAATTCGGAAATAGTTCCCCAAGCTACCGAAGTTTTTTAAGAACATGGACTGGAGTTAGAGTAAATCTGGTCTCACAGACTGGAGTTATAGTAAATCTGGTCTAATACGGAGTTTCTGTGATGGGGATTTCACCTTTTGTTGCAAAAGACACTGTATTTGTGTGTCTCAGTTTGAGAAAAAGGCAGGAGGACTCCAGTGATCGTCCGAGCCAGGCTCATCACGGTTACATTCACAATCCAAAATATACTGAATAATCTTCTTAAAAGCCAGCTTTTTCCTGGCTTCCCTTCCATTCCATCACCAATAATAAACAGAAAACTGCTCACAGACCTGCCCGTGCCCCGTTGCTGTGGGCTCTGCTGCCATCAAGTGGAAACCCGCACAAACACTAAGGACCCCATCTCATAAACCCGGGGGTGCTGGTTTTTAACACCTCGGGTGTTGCCCAAAGGCCCCGGGGATGGACAACCCGCAGCAGAGCGTGGCTGGCAGCCGCCCTTAGCCGCTCATAGCAAAGCTGGCTCCTCCAAAACACTGCGCTGAGGACTGTGCTTAAGACAGCTGGTAAGTAGTTGTTCAAGTCTGTTCTTTATGAGAAATGAGCATCACTCATCCTCATCGAAGCGTTCGAGTCAGCAGGGTAATTTCTCATACATGTAGGTATATCTAAAACCACCTACAGATTGAGATGTCCCTCTCGAGTGTCAGGCAGCGGTGGGGCGAAGGCAGGCCAGCCAGGAACCGAGGGTGATGTCGATGGATGGATCGGTGCCCTTCCCAATGTGGTGGTGTCCCACAGCGCAGAGCCAGAATAGCAGAGGAGGGACAGGGACAGGGACCGGGGTCAGCCACAGCCCAAGGATGGCCAGACCAGCCCGCAGCCATGGGCAGGTCTCAGTATGACAGGAAATAAGTTCACACTTCTCACCAAACTGAGGAAACAGCACAACTGTAGGCTGGTCCCAGTGATGCCTTCTCACCACTGCTGGTGAAGCTGAGCTGCTTTGCAGCAAATTGTGCATGGACACTTGAACTAGCAGCATGATGTGCTCCCCTTTGCTTCCTCTCCCTCTGGGCACACACATTTCTCATACACCACCTTTTTGGTGCAGAGTGAGACTTCTCTCTTTGTACCATTCAAAGCACAGGGACACTTACCTGGCTGGCTTCTGTGTGCTATAACATTTGAAGTTACATTCACCCCACAGATGTGAATTAGAAAATATGCTAAAAAAAAAAGTAGTAAAATACTTTCTGCCTTGTAGACTTTTGGTGCCAGTATGTATTGCATATAGCCACTAATGGGGATGAGACATGTTTTAAAAAACTGCAAATGGTGTAAAAATCTTTTCTAGACATCATTGATGAGTGCAAGGAGAGCAGCAAACAGCAGGCGTTTAACTGCTTCTCCGGCATGAGCAACCATGTTTCCCTTTGATATCAGGCACAAGGGTGGCCAACACTCCAGCACAAATCACACCATCACCAACGGTGACCATCCAAGCACCCAAAAATGTAAAATCACTGTTCAGCTGTTATCATCCCTCACAACGAGAATTCTGGGGGACAGCCCATCATCCCCTGACAGCAGGTTTTTCCTGGAAGGCAAAGGCAGCTTCTAGGTTTTTTTCCTGAGCCAATTTACAGAAACCACACCTGCACACCAAACTACAATGTCAAAAGTTTAGAATTAATGTTGCCCACTGAGAGGTAGTTTCCTTTCAGTTTAGTGCAGACAATTTATATCACAAAGCTCAATTTTTTTTAGGAATGAGACTACATATCAGCTTTTCTGATTCGTGTTTACCCAGGCTAATCATCAAGGACTAAGTCCAGCATACAGATGCATTTCAGCAAAATATTCATCCATGCCAGTATTACTAGTGATGCGTGGCAGTAGTGACACTACTAAAGTGTGATCCTTTGACACATTTAATGCTCGATTTGTAGGAAATGTTCAGCACTGAGAGAACTGAACCCTTATACTTCCGTAAAGTGTGTATAAGGCACAAAACAGTCACAAAGTTTTGCTTTTTATCCCAGGCTACTATATCATATGAGTCTCTTGTAAACTGATCAGGTCCCATCTTAAACGTACTCTTTTCTATTCCCTTTAGTCACCATAAATTTGCTTCTCAGATAGTTGAAAAGTTTATAATTTCCTAACTAAATTCTTTCACTTGAAGTGGTTTAGGATTTTTTTGTCAATTTTGTCTTTCAGTTTAAATCATCTTCACTCAGTGAATATTTTCTCCTTTCTCTGGCATGTCTGTCTTGAAGTATTTATATGGAGCAGCTATATTTCTTGCTAACCTTTGGTTTGGAAGGTTAAACAAGCCGAAGTCTTGCCAGATCTTTCTGCATTAATAGTATCAAATCAGCGTAAAAGAATGGCACTGAAAATAAGGACCAGAACTATTGGGAAAAAGGGGAAGTCACTCAGAGCCCTGTATACAGGGATAGGAACATGACAGATGTCTCTGTTCCACAGCCATACCAAAAAAACACAGCAGTAATTTGGTCTGAATCGAAGTACAACATTTCTATTGAAATGTTTCTACAAAGTAAACTAGGATGAATAGTTTTGGTTTCAGTGGATATCTCTTATTCAGTCCTAAAGGAAGCATTTAATTTGGTTGTCTTTTTGATTATTGGGTCTATTTGTAGGCCTTGAGCTCCACTCTCTTGTTTAGAAAAGAAGTCTTTTTTAGATGCCATTTAAGAATTCAGAATTTTGTAGGTTTCAGTTAGATAATGTCAAAACAAACATTTCAGCAATACAGAATACTTCATTCTGAAAATGTCAAAATGAAATGTTTTGACATTTTCACAATTTATCATCCTCTTTTGCAGTCTTAACTATTTATCAGATTTGACGTGACCTCACAGTTTTCTTAACTGAAATGTCCAATTTTGGCAAAGTTTACCAGTCCTCAGAAAAGAAAATGGTCTATAGCTGCGTACTGGATCTGCCTCATCTCTTCATCCTGGGAAAAAAGGGTGGTTGATAGCGGTATCAACAAAATGATGAGTAAAATGGAAATGGTGAATAGGATTCAGTTGTTATCTGCTTTTCCCAATACAAAAGTTAAGAAATATCAAATGTAGGTAACAGATGGCAGGTTTTAAAAAAGTAATATTCGTTTCACTGTAGATTTCCTTTGTACAAAATATTATGGAAACTATAAATTTTACATGGGCTAGAGGGATAAATTTATGGAAAAGAAACCTTAGAGGATGACTGAAAACATAGACATTGCCTCTGGCTCAGGAAGTCCCCAAGCTACAAACCGTTGAAGGTAGAAGAATATTTTGGTAAATGATTGTTGTGTGCTTTCTCCACTCCCTGTGGATGTACTTCTGGAAATTTTCTGAGGAAGGATACTGAGCTAGACAGACCTTTGATCTGACCCACTCATCTGTTCTGAAGCGCGTTAGTGCAAATAACTCAAAGAAACAGAAATAATGAAAGAACCAAGCTTGGCTGCTCTGCCTGTTGAGCACAGCTGTGTTTCAATGGTACAAACCCTATTAAAAATGTCACATTTGATGTCTGCACTGCTAATCTGAGTTCCTACTGAAAAGTGAGCAGCTGCCCTTCTGGGAGTCTTTAACCACCCAGATATTACCTGTTTTATTTCCCTATTGGTAAGCTTATGGTAGCTTATCCTATCAAACTGTTTACTGTACCATACTAGTCTAACTTCATTTCTTCTTGTCTTATGTAGAGATTCAGATTGGTTGAAAACAGCAGTGTCAATAAATAAGCAGAAGGCAACCTGCTAAGATCTTAAAGCAAAAGAAGAGGAGAGAGGAAAAACCGACATAACTTCATTTAGACCTTAACTCAGTAGCTTTAAGCCCATCAAACACCAATATTTTATATTTCCCTTTACTCCGCATAAACATTTAGCACAGCATGGGAGTGAAGCTGCTCCGTAAGCCCAGCGCTCCCCACTCCATGCTGATTTCATTGCGTCCTTTACAGAATGGGCTGGCAGCATTATTCTGCTTTCTCTTCTAACAATGAGCAGAGAGAAAATCAGACTGATTAAACTTTTCTAAAAATGAGCAGAGAGAAAATCAGACTGATTAAACTTTTCTTGAAGCCTCAGTTCTTTAGTTGGGTTCTTAAGCATCATGGTGACAGCTATTGGTCTCGCTTGAATACATAGCCTTGAAAAAGTACTTGAAAATCTGCTCTAGGATATATAAGCACCATGTAGAAATCACTATCAGTGGAAACAAAGAGCCAGTGAGTAGAGCACTGCAAGAAGAGTCAGGCTAAACAGGTAAATCCCTGTTTCTGTAACACCTGTAACAGCTTTTTCATTAATCATTACTCAAAACAATAATTATTTTTGCCACTTTCAGAAGCATAATAAGTGTCTTCCCAAAGAAAAAGATGATAATGCTATAATAAGTACAAAAGCGAAAGAGGTTCTCAAGCCTTGATTCATGGATCACTTGTTAGAAGTTTGTAAAGGTAAAATAATACAGTCAGTACCTTCTCCTGACTCAGCCACATTAAAAACTGTAAATATTCAATATTGTCAAAATGTTATTTTCTCTGTCAGCAGCTGCTGATTTTCTTTCTGGAACGGTGCAATTCTGTAATTGGGAGTTTATTGTCCATGATGGTAAAGGATGTGACAGAGTTTACAAGAGATTACATGAATCATACACCAAAAAGGAAGGTATGGTTGCAAAAGAAACATTATGCAATGACTCATTGCTTAAGGACTATGTTAATTAAATATTAATCGGGACCTGAAGTGTCATATTGAGAGTTACTGAGCTCACTTAAATTTGTAGCCACAATTACAGCTGTAAAACACTTGGAAATGTGTCCAACGAGGCACAAAACACACTGCAGAAGTACTTGGGCATAGTTCTTCAACTCAGAGCATGCTACTACATGAAGGATGGGAAAAAAACATTTGGCTGGATGGTCGCTCTCAAAGAGTTGTGGTCAACAGTCCATGTGGAGGCCAGTGACGAGTGGTATTCCTCAGGGGTCGGTACTGGGACCAGTGCTATTTAACATCTTTGTTGGAGACATGGACAGTGGGATTGAGTGCACCCTCAGCAAGTTTGCAGATGACACCAAGTTGTGTGGTGTTGTGGACACGCTGGAGGGAAGGGATGCCATCCAGAGGGACCTTGACAGGCTAGGGAGGTGGGCCTGTGAGAACCTCATGAAGTTCAACAAGGCCAAGTGCAAGATCCTGCACGTGGGTCAGGGCAATCCCATGCACAAGTACAGGCTGGGCGGAGAATGGATTGAGAGCAGCCCTGAGGAAAAGGACTTGGGAGTGCTGGTGGATGAGAAGCTCAACATGAGCCGGCAATGTGCGCTGGCAGCCCAGAAAGCCAACTGTATCATGGGCTGTATCAAAAGGAGCGTGGCCAGCAGGTCGAGGGAAGTGATTCTGCCCCTCTACTCTGCTCTCGTGAGACCCCACCTGGAATACTGCGTTCAGCTCTGGAGTCCCCAACACAAGAAGGACATGGAGCTGCTGGAACGAGTCCAGAGGAGGGCCACGAAGATGATCAGAGGGCTGGAGCACCTCTGCTATGAAGATAGGCTGAGAGAGTTGGGGCTGTTCAGCCTGGAGAAGAGAAGGCTCCAGGGTGATCTTATAGCAGCTTTCCAGTACCTAAAGGGGGCCTACAGGAAAGCTGGAGAGGGACTTTTTACAAGGGTGTGTAGTGATAGGACAAGGGGCAATGGATTTAAACTGAAAGAGGGCAGATTTAGGTTAGATATAAGAAAGAAATTCCTTACATTGAGGGTGGTGAGGTACTGGAACAGGTTGCCCAGAGAAGTTGTGGATGCCCCATCCCTGGAGGTGTTCAAGGTCAGGTTGGATGAGGCTTTGGGCAACCTGCTGTAGTGGAGGATTTCCCTGCCCATGGCAGCGGGGTTGGCACTAGATGATCTTTGAGGTCCCTTCCAACCCTAACCATTCTATGATTCTATGATTCTAAAATGAGAAAGAAAAATCAGAGTGGAGAAAAACAGTGGAGAATGACATGCAGCCATAAGCATTTATGTCAAAGAAAGATGCTGCTGTTAGAAGAATAGTGAGAGGCAGGTAGATGTGGAGAAAGATGTGGCCAGTGTTAGTAGGGAAGGTGACAGGGAAGGGGCAGCCAAGGGAAAGGGTGGGTTCAAGATGAGGACAGCCCACCACTGCTCTGCAGTGCAGTCGTCTATCCTCGCCTCTGCCCTAGCACTCCCGCTGACAGCCATTTAGACTGGACTTCTCTCAGTAACGCTGGAATTTGCCTTCATCTTAAGAAGAGGTCAAGTGTTGGAGCAGCAGCTGGGAAGCTGATCCTGGTGGTTTACTCTGAAGTGGAGGGTCATACTGATGCAGCAGTGGCTTCTAGATGGGCATCCAGAATGTCCCATCTGGGTCCTTTGTTTCACCAGGTGAAGGTCTCTTGTTTCATCTCTGTTCTTCCATTCTCATTCTGTAAAATGAGAATAGCTTCCCTCCATCCTAAAGAATTTTGTGACAGGAAATACATGTCTGGATATTCTGAAACGACTGGATGAAATGAAGCAATATAAAAAGCCACATGGAAAATATCAAAGGGAAATTAATAATTTTTGCTTCCAGAGCAGGTTTTTCAAGTTTTACAGCAACAAGGAATGAACATCATTCATTGAATGAGGGAAAAGCTGCTGATGAAAGAGGTCCTGCAAAGAAAGAAAAAGTATTTGATAATGCATGTGATAATTAAAAACTATGTAATAATGCAGCTGGACAAGAAGTCTGATGTAGGATTGTGCAGTGATTCATTTTTTAGTGCTAGTCTTGCAATTTTAATAACATTCATTTACTTCTGACTGAGTAACATGCATCAGAGAGATCTCAGATCGCTAAATGATACAGCATTCACTCCTCAATTGATCTAAAATATGCAGTAAGTCTTTGCGTGTGATAAGATGCACTTTTTTGAAAGTACCGATTTTTTAAGGTACTGTCAAATACTTCAGAGATTTGTACCTCAGGAAGTGTGTCGGGTATTGAAATTACTGATTGCTTCATTGTAGCTTTGTGCACCGGGTGTCTCACAAATAACACGACAGGGCTGATGAATCCATCTAAGTTTTTCTCAAATGTACACATACATGTTCAGACACACACACACATGGTGCACTTGCACACACACACACATCGTCCCCACCTCTGTCATTATAACTCTCTCTTTGCCATTCTCTCTCTTTGGGGGTATTTCAGAGTTTCAAAAGAACCTCAGTGGTGTTCTCCTGCATGGTATTTCTCTATAAAAACATTTTTCTTTGCCATTTCCCCCCAGTTTCATGGCCTCTGCGAATTTCACAAGAGGGCACACTCCATCACCTCCTGCACATGGTTGGTAAAGATGTTAAATGGAAGAGATCCCAGGACAGATCCCTGCGACATCCCACTTGTTAATGGCCTCCAAGGTAAAGCATGACCCATTAAATACAACCTTTCAGGCCCAATCATGTAACCAGTTTTTACTCATTTTTTTTAGCCCTATCCAGATCATAGTGCCCTAACTTGAATCATGCTTGTTTTAGTCATTTACCTGTACACAGTCCTACATAACTAATATGAAAAGTCTTGTGTAACAGGGCTGTGTATAGGTGTTTATAGGAATTTATGTTCTCCTAGGAGACAAAGTAAATTGCATCCTAAAAAAATGTCCTTACAATAACAGTAAGCAGTCTTATTAATGAGATGATTGTGAGAATGCTGCGAAACAGAAAAAAATCCAGGTTCGCATGGCACAGGAACACAGGAGGACAGCAGTTATTAGCAGAGACGTTGAAAGAAAAGATGACTTAGAAAAAAGGCAGTGAATGCTAATTCTCTGCTGCCCATCATTATTTCAGAGAAACTGGACTCTTTCCAAAGCCAGGCGCTTTGTGCATTGCTATGCAGCAATGAAAGATCCATTTGGGGTCAGCAGTAACTGTAAAATAAATCGACGGTAAAGGAGTCCCTCATTACTCAGCTTGACTGGAGACAGAAGAATATTTGATGATCACTTTTATATTCTGTCCCTGAAGGTGACCACAATTAAGCCAAGTCAAAATGATGATGGCTAATGGGATGCCACTGAGATTCAAACATCGTGTAGAATCCCACGGTATGTGAAGTCAGAGCCAGTAACACATTTCTGTGGTCTAATTAAAAACAATAACAGAAATTTAATGAACACCATGTCAGTGCAATGAGAGAAATTTGTATTAAAAAAATTATCCTAACAAGAGAAGATGGAACATTTGTGAGAGCTGAAAAAAAGCCCAGCTGGCCAAAGGATCAAAAGGTCAAACATATTTCACTATTGCTTTTGGTTTCCTGTAGGAATTATAAACAGAAGGATCTCTGAGAAGCTTGGTGCAAAAAAAACAGCTTTAGCAGCACCTGAAACTATAGTGGGCAAAGGTATTTCAATGGCATTCATTGTAGCCTGAAAGAAGAAATTGCTCACTTCTCTGGGTGAAACGTATTAACCTCTAACAGGCAGTGAGTCAATAAAAATGACTTAAGACTTCTTTCTGGCCTGAAACTTTGTGAATCTATGAATATCAGATGACACCTGTGCAAAGCCAACTGCTTGTCATTCATACCATGATCTTCCTTATGTTTCCTGCAGTATTAAAAGGACAACGTTCTTTTTCTCTATCTGTTCACTTGCACACCTTAAAAGAGTTTGTAATCATAAGCCAGAGACTTTGTGAGTTGTTTCTACCCTCTGGATGACCTAGTTGGAAGCTGTGAACTTGAGATATGTGCACAGAATTGCAGCTCTGCTGCTACCAGCACCTGACAAAAGTGAGAATACAGCCAGGCCCCGGTTCTTTCATTTTTACCAAATCCTTCTTGCCAAACTATGGATTTCACATAAATCCTGTAGCTCTCACAGATCTATCAGGACATAAACAGCAACGGTGAGTGCAGAACATGAGCCCTGGTTTTACTCCCATCACAATACACAGAAGAAGGTAACAGCATCTTCGAATGAAACAATTCCTTAGTCATAAAGTTTTGAGTACATACTAACATGAAAACTTCTTCCATGAGAGAGAGAGAGCAAAATGTAAGTGCCTCTTAGGGAGGATGTAGGAGAAAGAATGGTTTTCCAAAAGCCAGAATGGATGGGAAGGGTGACAGGCAGAGAGAAGGGAGGCTATTGGGAAGTCCTCTCGGTGCTGGGACATTGGCATGCTCTCCCTGACTGCAGAAACCAGCTGCTTCCCTGGAAGGTGAGAGGGAGTGTATTGCACTGCTGCAGACCCATCAGAGGAGTCTGCAACTTATGTGATGCCAGGGGCTTTCCATTGGCACCTCTGCTGCTTCTCCCTCACAACACTGCAGTCTGCCAGTCGCTCTTCTGTGCAGCTGTGCACCTTCATACCCCGAGAGTGCTAGGGCAGAGTTTTGTACTCCTCTGTCCAAAGTGCTGTCATCTTCCCAGCTTTGTACTCCCAGTTCTGGACCACAGCCACGGCTTTTGCATTGGATTTCTCATGAGAAGCGATTGCCACCACTGTGTGAACCATAGTTTTTGGCTTTCTCTCCCCCTTCGCCCTTTGTTTTTGCCTAGTAGCTGCCCGTAGGAGACAGCAATGTTTTGGGTAGCCAACAAACATTGCCCAGTAATACATTTGCCAAAGGCTGGGGAGCCAGTTAGCATGGGCAGTGCATGTGTGATCAAAATGTGCGCTGAGCAGTATGATTAGCGTAAAGAGTAAGGGTGACTTATAAAGAGGTGGAGTGCATCAGGGTGAAACTATACAATTACTACAGGAAGAATATCTGGGGAGGACAATGGGCTGTGCCGGAGGGGAAGACTGTCTGGGAATGCCCACCACCAGCACCACCGCTTCACCTCCCAGCTGGCTGCCATAGAAAATTCCCTTTTCTCTTTCACTTTCTTTTTTTCCTTTCTCATATCCCTTTTCTCCTTTCTTTTTTTCCTTTCCCAGTTCCTATCCCTTTCCCTTCTCTCTTTTCCTCTTTCTTAAATTTGTGGGTTTTTTAGTCTTTCCTTGAAAATGGCCATTCCCACCAGAGCTGATGTCCCTCTGTTCTTTATATTATCAGTCATATCCAGATACACTCTCTGTAAAACATCCATGTGAGTGTTGTGGGATAAAACAGCTGGGTAATCAGTCATTTCAGTGATTTATTGCTAGTGCCTAGGGTGCCTAGGGTTTCCACTTTCAGGTTTGTAATGAGTTCCTCTGAATTAATGCCTAACGAGCCTAAAACGTCTTGTTTCTTCTTGTCTGCTCTTTTTGCATTTCAAAACTCTCACCCACAAAATGCTGCATCTTTTCTCTGAGCCAAACATTTCTTCTTTCAAAAAACTGTCCTCTCTGTCCCTCTTGCTTTCATCTCACAGCTGGAAGAATACCTTCTGGATAGTTAGTGTGTCAGGAGCGCTACTGGCCATCTCTGCAAACTGTTTTATTACCCATAACCCTTTAAGAATAAAATTTCAGAATAATTCCTTATAGCATCTTCAGATGATGAAAAATTGGGTGGAAGTCTTTGTCATGTATACTTGTAAAATTGCGATCTCAGCATTTTAAACATCACCTCAAGATCCTGCTATATTTTTCCAAGACTATTATGGGAGGCAGCATGTACCAGTAGACAAGGCACCGTACCAAGACTCAAGACTGCTGAGGTCTATTCCTGTCTGCATGACTCCCTCTTCTGTGGTTTTGGGCAAGATATTCCACCTTTGTGCCTTAGTTTCTTTGTCTGTGGTAAAGAAAGCATTGACACCAGCTTCTCACTGTTGCCTGCAAAGTACTTTGCCTCTACAGATGAGAAGGGATTTATATAAGTATGCACATTTTTCCTTAGATCCAGCTTGTTGAAAATTAAATCTTTATTAACAAGTAGGTCCAAAAATTAGGCCATTGTGAGGTCAGCTTACTTGATTTCACCAAACCTAGGAACCTGGTGAAAGCAGAGGAGGGAAGCTGCTGTAAGATGTGTGGAGGACTGCTCAATCAGGCTCTGCTACTGTTCTTTTCCTTTAATCAATCGGTGCAAATTAAACATTGCTGATTCCCAGCCAATCATTAGGAGTGTTACTTATTTCATCCATTTTACCCATCTAGAAAGTAGCAGTCTAATTCAGACATCTAATTTCCTGCTGTAGTTGAGAGGGAGAGAGATAGATTCCTTGAAGAGCAGTCTATCCAACTGTTAGGACACTACCCTTCACAATGACATTTTTATCTGGTATTTTATCTACTAAGCATACTGTAAATGCAATGTCTTATAATCACATGTACATTTTTGTAGATGCATTTCATTGATTGCTCATAACGTTTTGGTGAAAAAGTAGCCTGCTGAAATCCTTCTTCTCGGTTGTTTTCAAGAGATGTCCTCTTGGGTGACTGCAGAAATTCTTTCTATTATTCCTTAAATTCATGATTTGACATTTTAAGCTGCTGAATTTTCCTATTTCCAGTACTCTGAATCTAAAGGTCATCTGTTTCTTTCTTGTGTAACCTCCTCTGTATTAATCATTGCCCACAACACAATGTCATAAGCAAGTTTTTTTCAGCACGTTTCCACATCTAATCCTAAAATGATGTGAAATCATTTAGGACTAGATTACTCCTTGAGGAACTCAATCCTGACTTTCTTCTACACAATATATTCCCCTTAAAAAGCACCTATTGCTGTGTCTCCTCTAACTAATTCCTTATTCACCTGAAATTTCTTCCGCTAATTTACATCTCCAATCTCCCATATGGCATGATAGGCAAGACAGATGACATCAATGGCATTTCTTTTGTCTAGAAAATGGGTTAGCAAAGGATGTGAGGCTATTCATATGCGATTCACATTCAGTAAACCCAAGCTGTAGTTTATCTCATTCTCCATTTTTTCATTGTCTTCAGTTTCTTTTTCCATCAAAATATGTGTCAGGGCCCTGAAGGCACTAATAGGCCTTAATTGCCCTCACCTGCCTTGCCTGAGGCTTCCACTCACCCCTTCCAACTCCTCCAGGAACTGCCAGTCCTTGCTGTTCCCTGTCAAGATATTCTTTCAAGATATTCTTAAACTTCTCATACCTTTGAGATTGGAATAATGGGCCTGTAGTTACATAAATAACACTTTTAACCATGCTTAAATAACATCACTGCATTTTCATGCTTTCCCTGACTTGAGGTCTATGTTGGAAGTACTGCTATTAGACCAATAGCTTTGTGTATTCTCAGGTCTCTGCACAGAGAAATCTGTAATGGAGATGACACTCTCTCCCTGACCTGAACTCATCAATCTCTGACATTTTTGTGTGTGCCTCAGTTCTAGTAATTTTTATTTCTGTATTCTTAATCACAGAGCTGTCCTGCCTTTGCCCATATGTTCAACATCATCTTTACTAACAACTGAGAAGTATAATAACAATTAATACTTCATCAGAAAACTTCTTTCTGTAGATCGTTGTTCAGTTAGGTTGTTAGGTACATGTCTAACGTAGAGACCCGTGGGGAAATTTGCATGTTGAAACACTTCACCTTGCTGGACACTTGCACCCAGTTGCCAAGTTTGCTGTCACAAGATTAGTGACATTCAGCACTTCAGCTCACATAACGTAGTCTTCAGGCATCTCAAGGAGCTGACACAGGTGTCAAGAGACACTTTCCAAGGCTAAATATTGGAGCTTGCATTTTAATACAGTACATTATTACAGGCAAATATTCTCATCTAGGAGCCATGCACCATATGGTTATCTAGTTTCAAGCAGATTGCTAACCCCAGACTGCCTTAATGCAAATAAATCATGGCATTCTCTTAATATATTGGACACCGCATCTGTTATCCTGCACCTGTCACTACTGTGCCAATAGAATGATTTATGTTTCTAAAGTTACATATGCCACCATCAGTTTCAGAGACAGATGGCAATGTAGCAGTGTCATAAACTTCAGACATTGTTTCCTGATAATATCAAAGCACTCTGATGGACAGTTCGTTTGAGAAACACACCTAGAAACTGGTTGCTCATCAACATCTGCATCTTTGATAACGAGCAATGCTTAACATCTGCTAGTTTAACTTGTCATATGTGACATGAAGTTCGTTTAAAACATTTGTCCACAATGGAGAAACGAAGATCAGTACATAGCATTAGAGTACAGACAAGAAAATGACTTCTCTAATTATTTAATTTAAGAAGCATGGTCAGCAGGTCAAGAGAGGTGATTCTGCCCCTCTACTCTGCTCTCGGCAGACCCCACCTGCAGTACTGTGTGCAGCTCACAAGTCCCCAACACAAGGACATGGAGCTGTTGGAGTGGGTCCAGAGGAGGGCCATGAAGATGATCCGAGGGCTGGAGCACCTCTGCTATCAAGATAGGCTGAGAGAGTTGGGGCTGTTCAGCCTGGAGAAGAGAAGGCTCCGGGGTGATCTTATTGCAGCTTTCCAGTACCTAAAGAGGGCCTACAGGAAAGCTGGGGAGGGACTTTTTACAAGGCTATATAGTGATAGGACAAGGGTCAATGGCTTTAAACTGAAAAAGGGCAGATTTAGACTATATTTAAGGAAGAAATTTTTCACTCAGAGCGTGGTGAGGCACTGGCACAGGTTGCCCAGAGAAGTTGTAGATGCCCCATCCCTGGCAGTGTTCAAGACCAGGTTGGATGAGGCTTTGAGCAACCTGGTGTAGTGGAGGGTGTCCCTGCCCATGGCAGGGGGGTTGGAACTAGATGATCTTTGAGGTCCCTTCCAACTCAAACCATTCTATGATTCTATTTGTTGTTTGCAACTCAATTTAAAGGTGATTTTAAAGGAATTGATTCTATGTATATATATATACAACTTAGAGAAAACAGACCCACTACTTGTTCAAGAACCAGTAATGAAACATATTCATAACTTGGTGAATAAAAAATGAATGCAATCTTGTTTTCAAGGAGCTCTGTTTTAAAGTTAGGATGAATTTCACCTAACCTTACCAATCTCATATAAACATTTCTCTCTTGTGGCCCTATGGACAATGTAGGGCAATTCCTCCCATCTTAAAAACAGATGTCAAGGTAAACTACCTCTTAACTAAGTGCAGAAGACATTTTTTGTACTATGTGCTATGGCTATTGCCCAGATTGCCCAGCTGGATTGAATTGATCAATTTCCTAATTAAGGTTTAGACCCTGCCTACAAAAGGGGGGCCATTTCTTCCTGGCTGTGGGAGATGTAATGACATTCTTGGAGCTGCAGCCTGGGCTGGTGAGCAACAATGTGCCAAAATTTAATCACATAAAAGAATCATAATGGGTAGTAGTCCAAGGGCCATACCAGGCTAGGAAGTTTCCTAGCCATGTCCTTGACCTGGGCTCCAGGGAGGCAGCAGACTTCCCTAAGAGGAGGGTTAGCCTGGCATGTCTGACCTTCTGTTCCCCTCAGATGGGAGTTGCCTACAACTATTACCCGTATTTTCTTCTTTGTGGAGGTGGTTGTGATATGGGGGATAGTCCTTTCTGGCCCTGGTGACACCTCCAGTGCAGATGGACCCTCAGTCACATCATCTGTCGATGGGCCTTCCACCTCCAGAGCTTCATACTTCACCTGGGAGCTGAGGTAGGCAAGGAGGGGGTTCACCTGTTGCCCCGAGCACAGACTTGCTGCCATTCGTGGCTCACCTTTGAGTTACTGTCTTCTGTTTTATGGGGCAAGGATACAGAATCCCCTTCATCTTGGTTTTTTTTTGTGGTTCTTCCTGTTGTTGCTCCAGGTCAGGCAGAGCCTGACACCACCAGTCTCTCTTTCTCAGACTCTCTGGTGCTCCTCAACCTTTCTACTTCCTCCCGCAGCTCCGCAACCATGATGAGCAGATCATCCACCTGGTCACACCTCACACAGCTGATCTCACCACTTACCATGGAGAGGCTCAGGCACTCCCTGCAGCCTGAGACCTGCACAGCCACATCTTTCTGTGGGAGCTCTGTCTGCGCTCCCACATCCCTCTTGCTGGGTGCAGAGGTCTTCGCCTTCCGCCGGGTGGTCACCATGGCTGAGTGCCTCCTGAGAGGGTGACGGCCAGCAACTAAACTCACCTCTTGAGCGGGCAGCCCGAACTGCCGCCCCACACCACACACATGGTCGCTGTGCTCCAGGTCACTCGTGCTCCCTGGGCTGATTTTTGTAGGGGCGGGAGTAACCACCGTTGCTCTGGCAATGCCCAGGCCACATCAGCATCTCCTGCAAGAAATGCCGGCTCCTGGGGGGTCTTTTTGCTCCCCTAGTGTTTCCTGGCTTTTTCAGGAAAAGCCCCTGTGCACTGAGATCTGCCACTCCACAGCAAGTTGGTCCCGCTCCGGAGCAGCTTCCTTCGGCGACAAGAAGATCAACCTCAAGACTTTTCTAAACATTAAGGTTAGGAATTAGCATGGCTTGCTCAGATTAAATTATTAATTAATTAATTTTTAATTAAAGTCTTAATTATTAACTAGTTTGCCCTAAGATTTTTCACAAGGTCCTTGTTTAACTTCCATCTACCAGCTGACTGTACTATTGTATAGTACCAAGAAACCCTTATTGATGTCTAGTCTTTTCACAGTGTTTAAACATAACTGTAAATAATTTCAATTACAGACGTTCAAACATAGAAACAGAATCATAGATTGGTTTGGGTTGGAAGAGACCTTAAAGATCATGTAGTTCCAACTCCCCTACCACAGACAGGGACACCTTCCACTAGATCAGGTTGCTCAAAGCCTCATCCAACCTGGCCTTGCACACTTCCAGGGACAGGGCATCCACAACTCCTCTGGACAACCTGTTCCAGTGTTTCACCACCCTCATTGTAAAAAATTTCTTCCTTACATCCAACTGAAATCTACTCTCTTTCAGTTTAAAGCCATTGCCCCTTGTCCTATCACTACATCCCCTTGTAAAAAGTCTCTGCTTTCTTGTAGGTCCCTCTTAGGTACTGGAAGGCTGCTAGAAGGTCTTCCAGGAGCCTTCTCTTCTCCAGGTTGAGAAGAGCAATGACCATGAAAATAATTCAAGTAGCTTAAAATACTACCAAACATCTTGAAGAAATTACTTGGGAGAGTCTTGGTTTTTCCTATTCTTCCACTTCAGCTTTCAGAGTACTACACTATATGCTTGGAGAGCAACAGAACATGGTTTTCTTTGTTATCACAGAAGTATAACACCTTAGACAGCAAGATGAGATGGACCAGAAATGCATTTCTGTGTAATCTTTCTTCTCTTTCTTGATCAACTTGGAGCAACCGAATTTCTAGTGCCTAATAATTTTGTACATCAGTGCAGGCAGACTATTTTTGATTGTGCTTTCATCACACCAAGAATCTGTAAATGGCACCTCATCTGGTCATAAATGTTCTGTAACAAATTGTTGTACTGGTGTCCTTCATTCACATTACTTTTTTGATGGATACTTGCCTGGTTTCATGCCAGCTTCCCTGCTTCCTCAGCAGCCACTAAGAGACCAAAAAAACCTTCAGAGGCTTCAGATTCCTCAGCTTTTTACCTCTGTGACTACAGAGGATTAAACATGACAGCTAAATTCACTTTCTTCAGAAAATTGCTGCCTGACTAAGAGAAGAGCATGCACCTCTACATTCAGGTTCTTAGGAGCCTCATCCTGTCCAAACAAGAAAGCTTGTTGGACCTCCAACTCCAAAGCTCTCAGACCCTTGGTCCAAGCTACCAAGCAGGATATTGTGAAACAGCAGCCCTGCAGATCCCTGGAGTGTATCTGCAGCTAAATATTGAGGAATTTTGGCTCCATTAAAATTTTGGGGGTGTTAACTTCTTATCCCAGTTCTCAAAACTATTTTTCATAGCTGTAGAAATTGCTTTTTCAGCAAGCTGTGAACTGGACACCTTGCACTAACAGATGCTACTATACATCTCAGTAGACATCTCACGGCTCACTAGAGTTTTTATATTTGTTTGATGCCATGCTGCAAGATTTTCAGGTTTTTCAGATGTGCAAAACTGCAGCTAGGGTACTTAACAAGATTTTCTAAAAGGCCTATAGACGTCTAATTCCACTGATTTGAAATGTGCTTTTGCATTCTGTATATTGAAAACAAGCATTTGTGAAGTTATAATTATTGCCTCTGTGGCAAATACTCTGCTACAGAGGACAACATTCTGTAGAGGTTTTTATAGTCTCTATGTATTATGAGAATTATTTATGTTCTAAGGTTGTGCTTTAAAGCCTAGAAGGTATTGAAAATTCAAAATTATTGTCAAATTGTTAGCAAATTATCACTGTTTTCTAAAAAATGCATGTGTGAATTTACATGCATGAATGGGAACTGGTCTTTGAGAATATATATAAATAAACTTTAGGATATTGTGCCTTAACATAAACACAGGAAAATCTCAGTATTTTATTGAGAATTTGTAGATCGGAATCAAGACAGATTTTGGCCAATGCTGAGCAACAGAAACGTACCAGCCTTGGAGGAGATATAAATCACAAATTTCATTTTCCTATTAAAAATGAGTTGACTTATACAAACTGCAATTCTCAGTCAACTGCTTCACCCATATGAGAAACAAAAAATACTATGCCAACCTTATGCTTTCAAGTGAAAATACATCATCAATGTTATTAGTTGTTTAAGGATGCATCCAAAGCCTGTGGAACTCTGCCACTTATTTTAATAGACTTTGGAACAAGTGTTTCAGAATCATAAACAGATTAATTGTAAATAGGGAATACTACTAAAAGCAATCTCAATCATCCTTCATTGGTTTATATCTCCTACAGCTGGAAAACTACCCTATAGAAGTTATAAACATGTTTCTGATATGTGAAACTGCATATGCAGGCGAATCTACATACAGAAATAAGCATTCCTCATGTTTTACCTTTTGTTTTCTGAATGTATATATATAGGCTATATCTACTTGAAACACAGAAGCCTGAAAGCAAGCAGGGAAGTTGGTAAAAAATGTACCTTATAGTTTCAACAATTTGAATGAAATAGAAATGGCAAAGAAATTTTCACTGTCTGAAGCTGCATGAGAGAAAGTTATTTTTAGTTTAAAATGTTTCTGTAGATTACCAACAATTATATACAAATAGACTAATTTAACAAATCAATGGCTGGCAGATTGATATTCTTCAGGAAAATTACTAATGTTACCAATTTTCTAAATTTGATCATAAATTTTGTGATATTTAGTGCTTTTCTTGTAGTTCCAGATTCTTTGAATACAGTAACAAAGTAGTAATTCCAGGCTTCACCGGAAGCCAAATTAAGTTCCTAATCCCTAGAGACAAAGAGAAAACAGCATGCCAAAGGACAAAAACCAAACAGCTAACAAAAGGATCAATTAAATCTGTAGAGGTTTTTTATCCCAAATTATAGTTATTGGAATTATTAGGATTTAGCAGCGCTGAACTACTGTTAAGGATACAAAAACACTCTGCTTGCATCACTTGAGGTCGTCTTATATTCTCATTATATCATTATATTCTCATTTATGTTACGTTAATCAGTGTAATTTTGGGAATGCAAGTAGAATTTGGTTTGTGAGACAATTTTTCTTACGTTATCAGCAGTCCCTTTATCGCCCTCCTGAGATACACACTGGTCTTAAAAAAGGCTGGAACCTCAGGCAATCTCCTCGAAGGAGTCACTTTAGCAAAATCACTCAAAAAGAGAGCGGCAGCAATGGTAAGAGATCCAGAAAAAATAGCCTGCCATAAGAAGTTGAAAGAATCAGGACTGTTTAGCTTAAATGAAAGAAAAAAGAGCCTGTTTGTATGCATTTATATAAAATATTGTCAAAAAATGGGAAAGTATTAACTCATTCTGCATTTCTTTGATGGACAGGATGAGAAGTCACAGAGTTAAACTGCGAGAAGGATCATTTAAGTTAGATATTAGTAAATGTAATTCTATACGGTTTTATAATAGCCCTTCGACATGTCCCTCATGATTCCTACCACAACTTAAGGGAAAAAGGGGATTTGTATAGAGGATATTTCTTATATTCTTGGTAATAGAAAAAAGAATAAGGCATTCAAGTGTAAATCTATATAATTACCTAGATTCTTTGATTTTTGGAAAGTGAAAAGATCAAGAAGGCAGAAAAGTGGAAGGTAAGTAGTGACTTACAGTTTTTTTTTCCATGCCCTTCAAATGTACATTTTATCGTAATAAATCCATGATGCAGAATTTCCCACATCCTAGAGGAATTATTACATCATTCCCATTCAATTAAAAAAAAAAGAATCAGTTTCTTTTTGAACCTCATTAATCCAGTCCCTTTTGAGACATATTAAGATCTAATTTATACACTCAATCGTAAGTTTCACATAACCAGTTGCATTACAAGACTTTGATGTAAAGGTGTCATTATGCCAACCACCAAAATTATAAATAAACTTCTGCCAATTGCAACTCTTCTTTTCAGTCCAGCCTAGAAAAACTATTTAGTTACATTTATTTACTCCTTTTACTTGGAGTTATCAAAGTGCTTGAGAAACTTTAATTATTCTCACAACAATCCAACAAGGTAGCAAAGTGTTAGTGTGACCTATTTAAACCACAAGAAAATAGAATGAAAAGGTAAGTTAGTTTCTGGAGATCATGCAGAAAATAAGTGGCTATCATTAGAGCAGATTAAATAATTCTTCTTTTCTATTCACTAGATAGCACTTCCTCTCTAACTGTGATAACATCATGATTGTTTATTTGTGGCAGAATTGCAGAATTGTGCTGAAGTAATTCCACTGCATTGCAATAACTGATGGAAATAAAATGAGAATCTGGCCCATCAAGTCTGACGTTTCTACTTCTGTTGTCATTTGCCCTTTGTCTCAATTTTAACACACAAATTTGGTGTTTCATAATATGTCTGATCAGATCGAGCTTCCAGAGCATCCAATTCACTGAAGCTGAAAGTGGAATTCCTCACTAGGGAGACCCAGGCTCAATGGAAGTGGTAAAAGGTCAGCCACAAGATATTTTGTTTTCCAAACTGCTTGTGAAAATTATATTATTTGTGCAGTACCATAATGGGATGGATGTCCATTTGACAAGGTAACAATACAGAAATCTCATTGTGCTAATATCGTCTTCCAATAATGTAATTACTTCATTAAATGAGGTACTTGATACTTTAATTAGAATTAAGGAATAGAAAGGATTTAAAAATTATCTAATAGCTGTCCACCTGCATATATTTGGAAAAATAACAATGGATTATCTACAGGTTGAGTAGAAAACTCATTACAGCAAAGAGTCTTTTCAGAGACAGTGATTTGCAAGCGTGACTTCTTCAGCTGCCTCATTATATTCCACATCAAAGATAAAACGCCATGTTGAACGTTTTTATTAATGTGCTCCGTTACTACCTGGGATGCTACACCATCAGTCTAGACACAAAGCTTTCTGAATGGCAGAGTAGAAAATAGTTCTCTCAAAACAGTTTTCAGGGTTGCTCTCAAATACATTTCTAGGAAGCCTATCAGCTACAGTTTCATTTTGGTGAATCCTAGTGAATCAGTCTTTCCTAAGTTTACATTTAGCTCACTTCAATATTGTTTTGTCTCTTGAAGACTTTTAAAACTATATTAGATTCCTGAATTACTGTTGCTGGACTTCATCGATACCTATTACAGCATAGAAATTAAAGATTAAGAAAGAGCCTAACACTTCTATTTGTCATTCAATAAGTCTAATTCTCCCTTGTCTTACGGAGTCATTCTTAGGGGATGATTCTGAATGCTTGACAACTCCAGTTCCAAATTACCCCAACAATGAGTGTATACCAACTATTAGACCAACATGTCACTAGTTGTTAACATTTTTGCTGATAGTTTAAGATATATCTCAGAAACTATATCTGAGGTTCTTCAGATTCAGCCGATCATGTCCTGTCCCCTGTCTTATCATAGAATCATAGAATGATTTGAGTTGGAAAGGATCTTTAAGGGTCACCTAGTGAAACCTCCCTGCAATGAGCAGGGACATGTTCAACTAGATCAGGTTTCTCAGAGCCCTGTCCAACCTGACCTTGAATATTTCCACAGATGGGGCATCTACCATCTCTCTGGGTGACCTGTGTCAGAATTTCACCACCCTCATCATAAAAAAATTTATTCCCTATATCTGGTCTGAATCTACCCTCTTTTAGTTTAAAACCATTACCCTTGTCCTATTGCAACAGACCCTGCTAAAAAGTCTGTCCTCATCTTTCTTATAAGCCCCCTTTAAGTATTGAAAGGCAGCAATAAGGTCTTCCTGGAGACTTCTCCAGTCTAAACAACCCCAGCTCTCTCAACCTGTCTTCATAGGAGAGGTGTTACAGCCCTCTAATCATCCACAAGTACCCTCAAGTCCTTCTTCGCAGAGCTGCTTTCAATCCCTTCATCCTCCAGCCTGTATTGATACTGGGGATCGCCCCAACACAGGTGCAGAACCTTGCACTTGGTCTTGTTGAACCTCATAAGGTTCACATAGGCCCACTTCTCGAGCTTATCCAGGTCTCTCTGAATGGCATCCCATCCTTCAGACATGTCAACCACACCACTCAGCTTGGTGTCATCTGCAGACTTGCTGAGGTTGCCCCCAACCCCACTGTCTATATAGCTGATGAAGATATTAAACACTACAGGTCCCAATATGGACCCCTGAGGGACACCACTCATCACTGATATCCATCCAAGCATTGAGCCATTGACCACTAACCTCTGGATTCAGCCATCCAGCCAATTCCTTGTCCACTGAATAGGCCATCTATCAAATTCATATCTCTCCAATTTAGAGAGAAGGATGTTGTAGGGGACCATGTCAAAGGCCTTGCAGAAGTTCAGATAGATGACATCTGTAGCTCTTCCCTTGTCTGCTGATGTAGTCTCTCCATCATAGAAGGCCACTAGGTTGGTCAGACAAGACTTGCCCTTGGTGAAACCATGCTGGCTGTCTCAAATCAGCTCCCTGTCCTCCATGTGCCTTCTGTGTCTTGCTGACACAGAACAATTATGCTTCATGTTGTGTATTAAGCCTTTCCGATAACTGCAGATAAGAACAGATCTACAGCAGATGGGAGCAGACCCTGGTTCCTCAAACAAATGCTTTTTGTCCTCCTAGCAGAATACATGCAGTAGATTTCGTCCACTTGCTTTGCATCTGCTGACATTAATTAATGTGCAAAGTATTTGTATAAAGTTATATTATTAGATCAGTGGCTTTCATTGAGTGCTCGCCTGGGCATTCCTGCACTGCTTCTCAGAGCTCCACTTAATAGTTAAGGAAATAGATCTCAAATGTCTTGAACTTGCTTTAGTGAAAAGTTTTCAACAGAACACCATTATAATTAAATTGGATCCATATATTCCTTTGCAAAAGAAAACATAATAAATCAGAAGAGAGAAGTGAGTTAGCTCTGTGATATTTTAAAAAAAAAAAAAAAAAAGTATATCTTTAAGCACATAATGGCGTTTGTTATTTCATTTCTGAATTCTTCACAACCTCTTTTTGATATCGAGGTGCCCAGAACAGTTCATTGTTGTGACAGCCTCTAATATCTAATAGCCATTTAACATCTCTGTGCACTCTGGTCTCCTGTACCTTTTCACAGCAGGAGCTATATATTGTCTCTGCCCCAAGGGCACTAACTAGTCTGTAGTTCTCTTTTTCTCTTATTTTGTGTACTTTTTCCGGGAAGACAGTATGATTAACGTCTCCCTGGAAAATGTCAGGCAGCATTCACTCCACTCCAAGTCAGGTATACCAGTTCCCTTCTAAATTTATCAAAGTAATCAGTCCTTCTATTACTACCAGCACTATTATCACTTATTAGTTCTACTGCAGGAACACTGCAGTGCCTCAGCCTCATCCTGTTAAGCACTCCACTAACATAACAAATAATTTAAGTGGTTGCAAGAAAAAAATGGAAAACAATGGATATGACAAATAAATTGGAGGAAGTTCAGACTAATCCTAGGATATATTTTATGTCAAATTTATTACAGAGAGGAAAAGAGAGACAATGAATGTAATTCTGGTGATAGGTAGGTGAGCTACTCTGTATATGTAACTACAAACAAGATGCTCTCTTCTCCAAAATACGAACAGGCCAGTCTGGAAAAGGCAGTATATCCTGGAGCAAAGGGAGAGTGTGAATCTTCTTTCTCTTCTGCAGGCAGGAGGGCTTACAGCAAAGCAGGCACAGAGCCTTCAACACATTTGTAGGCTCTATCTACCCTATATTGTGGGTATTCTATCCAACGCACTCCCAGTTCTTCATAAACAGCTTGGTATTTGGATACTGTGATCTCCTCAAGGGCATGAACAGATCCTTGAATCCCTAAAAATCCCTGTTTTAATAGAACTTCACAGGCTTTACTGTTTTCAGGAATTCACATTTCTTTTCATATCCAGTATCATCTGCCTTCTGGCACATTCACAATTC
Organism: Tauraco erythrolophus; assembly: GCF_009769465.1. NCBI lineage: Eukaryota > Metazoa > Chordata > Aves > Musophagiformes > Musophagidae > Tauraco > Tauraco erythrolophus. The sequence continues at coordinate 125,498,457 of NC_141465.1, read as the reverse complement.
ATCTCTGAATTATGAGTATGATCGTAATGTTTGAAGGGCAGTAACATTCTGAAAAGAAACCTCAAATGCCACTGTATGGATGCACCTTCTATTGTGTCCTCGGTGCCTCTAATGCAAGCTGTTTACTTTGGCATATTTGAAAGACCACACTGTTATTTGTCCTAAAACTTGCTGCAGACTGATTTGATAATCATGCCATGTTCTTTCTATTTCTGATGTCTTCAGTCCTAATAATTCAACTCATTTATCAGTGGCAGTAAGGGAATGAAACGCCTCTCGTTGTGCAGCGCTCGCAGAAGTACGAGTGAAAGAACTTTATCAATGTTATGTGTCCAGAAAGCAGTATGTGTCGTGGTTTAGGGCCAGTCAGCAACAGAGCTACCACATAGCCACTTGCTCCCTCCTCCTGCTTCGTGGGATGGGGAGGAGAAAATATAACAAAAGGCTCGAGGGTCAAGACAAGGACAGGGAGGGATCACTCGTCAATTTTGGTCACAGGGAAAGCAGACTCGACTTGGGGAAAAATCAATTTAATTTGTTACCAACCAAGTCAGAGAAGATTAATGAGGAACAAAGCCAGATCTTAAAAACACACCTTCCCCCTACCCCTTCCTTCTTCCTGGGTAAAACTGTGCTCCCGATTTCTCTACCTCCTCCCCCTCCAGTGGCGCAGGGGGATGGGGAATGGGGGTTGTGGTTAGTTCATCACACATTGTTTCTGCTGCTACTTCCTCCTCAAGGGGAGGACTCCTCACACTCTTCGCCTGTTCCATCGTGGAGTCCCTTCCCATAGGAGACAGTTCTCCACAAACTTCTCCAATATGAGTCCTTCTCATGGGCTGCAGTTCTTCATGAATGGCTCCAGAGTGGGTCCCTTCCACACGGTGCAGTCCTTCACCAACAGATTTTTCCAGCATGAGCTTTCCTACAGTGTCATGGCCTTCTTCAGGTGCAGCCACCCACTCTATGGTGGGGTCCTCCATGGACTGCAGATGTATCTCTGCCCAATCGGTAATCTCCAGCACTGTGGAGTCCTTTCCTACAGGAGACAGTGCTCTACAAACTTTGTCAGGTGCAGCCACCAGCTCTGGTGTGGGGTCCCACATGGGCCTCAGGTGGGTCTCTGCTCCACTGTTTCTCTCCTGGGCTGCAGGGGAACCTCCGCTCCAGTGCACCTTCTCCCCTTCTTTCTTCACTGACCTTGGCATCTGCAGAGTTGTTTCTCTCACATCCCCCTCCTCTCGAGTCTCAATTTAGGAGGACAAAGGCCCTTGGCCGACATCGGTCTTCCAGGAACCACTCTCCAGTCCAAGGAGGCCAGGGCAAGGCCTGAACCTTCCCGTCTCTCTCCACTACAGGTCCTGCATGGTGCAGGTTTTTTCCTATTCTTGAATATATTATTCACAGAGGCACTACCACCGTCCCTGATTGACTAAGCCATGGCCAGTGGCAGGTCCAATGTGGAGCCGGAGAAGCTTCTAGCAGCTTCCCACAGGGACTACCCCTGTAGCCCCTTCCCTACTACCAAAACCGCACCACGCAAACCCAACACACTATGAAACAATCAATATGGTTCCTATATGTTGTATTTTTGAATTCACACATTCTATTTTGTCCCATTTTCTGACTTTTGCTGTACTTTCAGAGTAGTCCTTGACACTGATGCATTCAGACTGCAGAGGATACAATTCTATAATCATAAAATCATATGGTTTCGGTTGGAAGGGACCTCAAAGATCAACTAGTTCCAACTCCCCTGCCACAGACAGGGACACCTTCCACTAGATCAGGTTGCTGAAAGCCTCATCCAGCCTAGCCTTGAACACCTCCACAGATGCGACATCCACAACTTCTCTGGGCAAGCTGTTCCAATGTTTCACCATCCTCACTGTAAAAAATTTCTTCCTTAGATCTAACTGAAATCTGCCTTCTTTCAGTTTAAAGTCATTACCGTGTCCTGTCACTACATGCCCTTGCAAGAAGTCCCTCTCCAGCTTTCTTGGATACTCCCTTTAGGTACTGGAAGACTGCTCTAGAGTCTAGAAGGTCTCCCTAGAGCCTTCTCTTCTCCAGGCTGAGCAACTCCAACTCTCTCATAGGAGAGGTGCTCCAGCAATCGGATCATCTTCGTGGCCCTTCTCTGGACCCGCTCCAGCAGCTCCATGTCCTTCTTGTGTTGGGGACTCCAGAGCTGAACGCAGTATTCCAGGTGGGGTCTCATGAGAGCAGAGTAGAGGGGCAGAATCGCTTCCCTCAACCTGCTGGCCACGCTCCTTTTGATGCAGCCCAGGATACGGTTGGCTTTCTGGGCTGCCAGCGCACATTGCCGGCTCATGTTGAGCTTCCCATCCACCAGCACTCCCAAGTCCTTTTCCTCAGGTCTGCTCTCAATCCATTTTCCGCCCAGCCTGTACTTGTGCTTGGGATTGCCCCGACCCACGTGCAGGACCTTGCACTTGGCCTTGTCGAACTTCATTCGCATGGGTGAATGTTTACACTGAAAAGCAGATCAGAAGAAACAGAAAGTTTAGTTTCAATCCTTTGTTAATTATAAATTATATTCTGCCTCTGAAAAATTAAACTTGAAGAAGACTCTGAATATGTGATCTAGAAATCTACCTACACATATTTCCTGCAACATTTAAGTGATTTTTCAGGTGAAATTTTCACAAATGTAAAGAAAAAAGAGTCAATGTTCCTCGGGAAAAAACTCAGCTCATGGTTACCATTTGCATCCACTTTGAAACTTCGCAGTTCCTTGATGAATTATTCTTTATATTGCATCGGACACATTCTGAACCAGAGTGACTCATTTTCCTGTGCTGGAGATCCTGGCATATTACAACACAAGAGCTACTAATCTCAGAGTCAATATACAGTTAATTTGGAAAAGGAAATCAGCTTGCCATACAGCAAATTTAACATGAGATGTAGATAAATTCTGAAGAGAGCCTGAAAGAACAAATAGAAAAAGCACTTGATTGAACAGTGCGGGTGATCTGAAAGAAGCTGTGCAAAAATGAGCCACTGACGCTGAAGTTTGTATTCATGGAATTTGATGTCACAAGGACATCATTATTTTTTAAGTCTATCATAATAGAAGATAGTTGGTTCAACGCATGGCAAAATAATGCAGCTAGCATGGTAGTAAATACACTTCTGTAATTTGGCTGCCTTTATATATATAATACAACTTGTAAAGCTGTGTGGCAAGATAATTTCTATTCTGCAGCTGTGGTAAAATCTACAGCAAATTCTTGTTTTTTCTTTGTAGCTTCAACGAAACTAAAAAACGGAAACAAAAAAATGTAAGTAAAACATGGATGCATAATTGTCTTCATTTTGTACTCCTTACTTTATCTACTCATCAAACACGAGCAATGATTTTTTTCCTCTATACCCTCTAAGCTTGTGTGTTCATAAACCTGGAAACTGGATGTGAGTTTTACAACATTCTTATTTGTATAGTGATTAGTATGCATTTCATCGTATACACATGTTCATTTTTAACTTTCAGTCCTACTTCAGTGCTGAACACAGAATCACATATACCGGTACACAGTTTGGTCCACTATAAACCACAGTGAACAAAGCACTTGAATATTTTGATGCTTTTAGGACTTAGTGAAACTAAAATGTAAACGCATACTAAAGTTATAGGCTTGAGCTTAGATGTTTCAAAGGAAAGAGGAGAAAAGAGGAGCTATCATAGGCAGGAAAAGACAGCTGTCATGTTCAAGTACAATGTCCTATAGGATAAGGGTTCCCACAGCCCCCAGGTCCTTTGAAAGAATTTGTTTTCTTTACAAGTTCAGACTGTAACTACTAATGCTACAAACGCCCTTTTTCCATCCTTCATGGTGTAGTCTGTTCATACTCTCTCCTACTGCAAACAAAAAATATCCTGTAATCTGTTTCTTCAACAGAAGCAAAAGCAAAATATTCAAGCCTTGTAAATCTTCGTTTCTTTGATCACAGCTGGGTGGCAATATAGACTAGAGACACTAATGACTTGTAATGAAGAAATATTCCCCACACATTCAAACACATTTACCTATCATTTTTCCACCTTCCCCAAGTAACATGAAGAAATCCAGACAGCCTTTTCAGAAAAAAGTTTATACAGAAGTGGATGAAACAGGAGCTAAAGCCAGCAGGCACCAGGTAATCGTGACACTAATTAGCTGTGATTTTCTTTCAAGTCTTTTTCTAACCCACCTGTCTAGATTGCACTGTACCATTAGACTGTCTCTTCTTTCTACGGTTATACTTATATTCCAGGCTCTGTAATCCAATGATAAGGTTTTCGGAAATCATTTAGTCTTTAAGTCATATAAAATACATGAAGACACGCAACAAGGATTACAATGTGATACTCTTTTCCTCTCATCAGAGCATGTCCTCTTCTCACCAGTCTGCCGAATCCAGCTGTCTTTATTTTTTGCCTCTGCTCTCATTAGTCTTGAATTCTTCTGCACACAGTAGCTTGATCAAGCTCCAATAAAAGTGATAGAAAGTATACCCTACCAGAGATCCTCTAGATTTTGGAAGGGTAAGATCAATTTCGCAAATCTGCTTTTTCCTAAAATTTTCTGACCAGAAGGTTGTGGTGCAAGAAATATCTCACACTATTACTGTCAAAGTCCGACATTTTGGAAGTCAGACATAAACATACACTGGTAAAGCCAGGTTCCAGCTCAAATACAGCTCTACGTCTTGTGTTTCCTATTGCTTTCTCCAGTTGAGCCCTTCAATGTGACGTGTAAAGTCAGAAGACTGTTGGTACAGTGTAAAGGAGCCATGTTAGAGAACTTTCATGTTAATACTTCTGGCAATGAAGACAGGAAAATAATAGCAACATTAAAAAAACAGTGATAATTTAAAAATACTTCTAAAATCGTCTAATCATTATATCGGTCTTTTTGTACATAGAACTTATTTATGAGAAATAGCAGACAATAAACTATTGTTTCAAAATGTAGTGAAAATGTGGCAGCCATTGAACAAGGAGAAGAGGCATCCAGCAGAGCTGGTTGATATTCAAGGGTCACCACCTCCGAGCTCAAGAATGAGCCATCCCAACAAGTTGGAAATCAGGCAAAGTTGGCAGGAGGCGTGCACAAGTGAGGAAGGAGCTCCTAAATGAATTCAGACATAAAAAGAAATGTACAAGAGGTGGAAGCAGGGGTGGGCTAGGAAAGCCAAGGAGAACATGGAGCTAAATCTAGTGAGGCATGTGAAGGGCAACAAGAAAGGTTTCTACAAGTACGTTAGCAGCAAAAGGAAAACTAGGGAAAACACGGACCCGCTGCTGAATGGGCATGGGGAACTGTTGACAAAAGATATGGGAAAGGATGAGGTTCTCAACGTCTTCTTTGCCTCAGTCTTCACTGGTAAGCCTGACCTTCAGGAATCCCCAGGCCTCTGAGACCGGAGGGAAAGTCTGATGCCAGAGAGAAGACATACCTTCAGAGGAAGAGGGCCAGGTGAGGGAGCACTTAAACAAACTGGACATACAGAAGTCCATAGGGTCTGATGGGTGGTAGCCACAAGTGCTGAGAGAGTTGGCTCGTGTCACTGCAAGGCTACTTTTGATTATCTCTAAAAGGTTATGGCAACTGGGAGAGGTTCCTGAGGACTGTGACAGTGCAAATGTCGCTCCTATCTTCCATAAGGTCAAGGAGAAAGATCTAGGTAACTATAGGCCAGTCAGGCTCACTTCAGTCCCTGAGTGAGCTGGAATTTGATGGAGCGAATAATCCTGGAAAACATTTCCAAGCATGTGCAGGACAAGAAAGTGACTGGGTCTAGTCAGCATGGATTTACAAAGCGGAAATCACACTTAGTCAACCTGATAGCCGTCTACCACAAGGTGACTAGTTTGATGAATGAGGTGAGAGGAGTGGATGTTGCTTAGCTCAATTTTAGTAAAGCTGTTGACACTGTCTCCCATAGCATTCTCATCAACACGCTGACGAAGTACAAGTTAGATAAGTGGACAGCAAGGTGGATTGAAAACTGGCTGAACAGCCATGTCCAGAGGGTTGTGATCAGTTGCAAAAAGTCCAGCAAGTCACTAGTGGTGTGCTCCAGAAGTTGATACACTTTTTAGTCTCTTCATTAAAGACCTGGATGACGAGACAGAGTGCACCTTCAACAAGTTCACAAATAATACAAAACTGGGAGGAAAGGCTGATAGACCAAATTGGTGTGTTATCATTGAGACAAACCAGGACAGGTTGGGGAAATCAGATGAGAGTAGCCTCATGAAGTTTGAATAGGGTAAATGCAATGTCCTGCCCCTGGGAGGATAACGCTAGGCACCAGTACATGCTGGGGGCTGACAGACTGAAAAGCATCTTGGCAGACAAGGTGGACAACAATGTTGACCACGAGCCAGGAAACATGCTGTCATGGCAAAAAAAAAGGCCAGCAGCTTCCTGGGCTGCATTAGGAAGAGTGCTGTCAGTAGGTTGAGGGTCTACTTACCACTGGTGAGGCCACATCAGGAGTACTGAGTCCAGTGCTTCCCAGTACAAGACAGATACGAACTTAACTGGAGTGGGTCCAGAGCAGGGCCACAAATACAATTAAGGGAGTGGAATTTGTTTCATATCAGGAGAGGTTGAGAAAGATGGAACTGTTCAGCTTGGAGAAGAGATGGCTCAGGGAAATCACATCAGTATGTATAAATACCCAGTGGGAGGGAATGAAGAAGAGGCAACCAGACTCTTCACAGTAGTGCCTGCTGAGAGGACAAGAAGTAATGGGCACAAATTAGAAACATTAAATTCCATCTGCTCCCACTCACCCTGCTTGAGCAGAAGGTTTGACTTGATGATCTAAAGAGGCCCTTTCCAACCTAAATGATTCTGTGATTCTATGACAAAACAGCAATGAAAAATCAATCTCCAAAACTGACTGCATTCATGAATTAAGACATACTAAAACATACTGAACGCCTCGTTCTCAGGAAATAAAATAGCAATTTGGTCTTACAGAAAACCTAGTATCACAAAGGACTGAAATAAAAACACAGTGTTTCTACAGAAACACTATGTAGCTCTGGAAACAAAAATCCTCTGTAGAATTATTAGTATCAGTCATCCGGAATCACGTTAGAACATGTTATTGTGAGGAAAGATAACAGACTGTTAAATTCAAGGAAATACAAATTCTTCTCTCTTTTAAAAGCCTTGCTGTCTCATTTAAGAAAGCATTAAGAAAATTCAAAGTTTACATAAAAAATTATTATTGAAGCAAAAGATATCTAACAGCAACTGTCAAATAAAGATGGTCAGGTTGAACAGTCTGCTAAAAAGTATACATTTTTAATATATCCTACCTCCTATGACGTTTGTCATAGATAAGCAAAGTCAAAAAATTCTGAGTTTTGAACTAGGAATAAAGTCCATGCCTTTTGGTTGTGTTTTCTCTGTTTCTTGATTTAAAGTTTTAGAGCAGGGATCTCTGTATAATGTCTGATAAATGAGGTTTCAGATCCTGTGTGTATCCTGTAGGAGTCACTACAATGCAAATAAATAAGTATAGCATGGAGAGGACAAGGTGAAACAGAGACAGAAAAAAGAAATAATAGAAATAAAATTGATGTAAGTTAATCATGGAATTTCTAGGTGAAAATAAATTTCAGGAAAAAATCTCTAAAAAATACCACATAACTAGGACAATTCATAGCTTACTGTACAGAAGATACACAGTTTTCTCTTCTCTTTATAACAAGCTTACCTCAAGGAAAGGGTGTTTGTTGTGGTTTAGTCCAGCTGGCAGCTAAGCTACCACTAAGCCGCTCACTCACCCCCTCATAATGGGATGGAGAGGAGAAAGATGTAACAAAAAGCCTGAGGGTTGAGATAAGAACAGGAGGGATCATCCACCAACCATGGCCTCAGGCAAAACACACTCAGCTTGGGGACAAATCAATTTAATTCATTAACAGTTTACTCAGAGAAACAAGGCTAGATCTTAAAACACCTCTCCGCCCACCCCTTCTTCCCAGCTCTACCTCCCATCCCAGTGGCACAAGGAGATGAGGAATGGGGGAGTCACACATTGTTTCAGCCACTCCTTCCTTAAGGGGGAGGACTCCTCACACTCTTCCCCTGCTCCAACGAGGGGCCCCTTTCGAGTTCTCCATGAACTTCCCCAACATAAGTCCTTCTCACAGGATGCAATCCTTACCCATAAGGTTGCTCCAGCATAGGCTTTTCCCATGTGAGTCACAGCTTCTTAGGGTGCAGCCATCTGCTCTGGTGTGGAGTCCCTTCCCACAGACTGCAGCTGCATCTCTGCTCCACCATCAGTCTCCAGCAGCATGGGGTCCTCTCCCACAGGAGACAGTCCTGTACGAACTCCTGTGAGTGCAGGTATCTCTGCTCCAGTGTGGGGTTCTCCACAGGCTGCAGGTGAATCTCTGCTCCACTGTTAATCTCCATGGCTGCAGGGGAATCTCAGCTCTGCGACACCTCCTCCCACTCCATCTTCACTGACCTTGGTGTCTGCAGTCATTTCTCTCAGATCTCAGTCCTCTCTCTGCTGCAGTCGCCCTGGCCAGATGTGGGTTGGAGCCAGGGAAGCTTCTCACATCTCCTTACAGAGGGTATCTCTGCAGCCCCTCCACTGCTACCAAAACCCCACCACATAAACCCAGCACAGTGTTATAAAGCATAGCCAGTCTTTCTGGGTGGAAAAAGAAAAGGAATGGAAGGCTGATGCACAAGGTTCAAGGGTGCCATAACATGCTGGAACATCCAGGTAAACCACAGAGCTGTAGAGGCCATAAATCAGAAGGCCAAAGTGATCTTTTTATCTCATTTCCAAGAGAGCAAAAGTCAGTTGGTTCTGTTTGCTGAGGACAAGCTGAAAAAACCCATAGGGTTTGGGTGCCTAAACATTGATGTCTGGTACCATAGTAGATACCATAAGGTAACTGAGATATCTGCTAGCATGTATGAAAGACAGAGAAAAATAATCAGGGGCAAAGAAACACATCCAGATGAGAAAGAAATCATTTAGTGGCATATGCCATTGCATTATTGGTAGTTACAGAGCTTTTAAAAATAACACAAAGCTCCTTAGATTTCAATAAGCAGGGCAGTCACAGAGGAGTAATCACCTGAGAAAGCAGTGTATACTCACATTAACATTGTGCCAAAAGTAAAAGCTAATCCATAATATTGTAGAAGATAATGATTGTTCAAGATGTTAGAAAAGTACTCACATGTAATATAGGGATCCTATATTAAAAAGAACGTACAGATTAGGACAGAATCATCTAAGCTACTGATTATTGGTATGTCTGCAGCCTTGGCCAAAGATCTGCCCATGATACAACAGAGTGACTTAGTGACCCTACTGGCAAAGTTATTGTTGAAAATTCATAAATAAAGATATACACAGAGCAATGAACTGTAGAAATCTCTGATGGGTTTGTTTCAATATTTCCTTTCATTAAAATTGTTCCAAAATTATAAAATAAGAAGAAAACCTTCAGATTCCGAAGTGAGGTATAATGGATAAAAAATCTGAAAGTTAATTTTACTTAAAGAGAATGCATGTCTCAGAGAGGACAAAGAATTTCAACAGCGATGCTCACTGTCCAACTCACAAATGACTGTTCTCAGACGACAAATGACATTCTAGAAATACTAATGTCTGAATATGATCCATACCATCCAAAGCAACCAATACCAAGTTTGCCAAACACTCTGCATCTGACTAGAAACACTTTCTCAAAGTATCAGAAAAGAGTGGGAAAATGATAGAATGTGAAAATACACAAAAGCGTCACACAACCCTAATTGCAGTACTGTCTTCTTAATCAGAATTCATTAAGTGCAATGCCTCTAAAAAATAACTTCTAAGTGGGGAAACCTTCTCCTTCATTACGTGCTGTTTAGAAACACTCCAATATAAAGCCTTAGATCTCAAATGTGTAGACATGAAATGTCAATAATCTGGCTTTGGGGCCCTCTGAGAGGTTACAGTCCTCTACAGTTAAACCGAATAAACAATTCTTGAATAACTTACTCTTAGAAGTGTCACAAGGTTATTTTTCAAGCTGGGATTAAGTACTTAACACTTGCTATTCCCCTGCATTCAAAAATGTATTCAAAAAGCAATCTTTAACAAAAAAATACAGCAAGTCAAGGAATCAAAATTCTATTATATCTCATTTTTCGCTTCCCAAGACATTGTTTTGACAAGCTTCCCCATATCATTTCATTAGCAGCAGCATTTTTAAAGAAAGCAATGTCACATTTAGCAATAGGACTATATATTCAAACTGCCTGTGCAGTATTTGCTGCAATTCTAATTACTTCAGACAGTGGTAAGGATCACATTGATGTGAAAAGTGTTTCTTGAGTTTGAGATTGAGTTCACTTAGCTTTAGACATATAATATACAGTTTTACATGTGAACTAGGCATCCTAACATCCCTTTGTAGTTATTGGACAGAAATAAGATCTCTGAAGGCAAGTTTCATCAACCTCATTTTAAATATATACATTAGGAAGAGATTAATTTGGCCTATAAATACTTTTCTCTTCTCATGGACTGTCAAGGGACTGAAATTCAGAAAGTTCAGCTGTAGACAGTTACTATGTAGACCTTTGTCATGGTTTAACCTCAGCTGGCAACTAAGCCCCACCCAGCCATTCGCTCACTCTCCCCAAAGTGGGATGGGGAAAAGCATCAGAACAGTAAAAGTGAGAAAACTCACGGGTTGAGATACAGACAGTTTAATAGGGAAAGCAAATGCCACACACATGCAAAACAAAACAAGGAATTAATTCACCACTTCCCATGGGCAGACAGGTGTTCAGCCATCTCCAGGAAAGCTGGGCTCCATCACGCGTAAATGGTTACTAGGGAAGACAAACACCATCACTCTGAACATCTTCCCCCTTCCTTCTTTTTCCCCCAGCTTTATATGCTGAGCAGGATGTCATATGGTATGGAATATCCCTTTGGTCAGTTGGGGTCAGCTGTCCCAGCTGTGTCCCCTCCCAACTCCTTGTGCACCCCCAGCTTACTCTCTGATGGAGTGGGATGAGGAGCAGAAAAGGCCCTGACTGTGTAAGCACTGCTCATCATCCTTGTGTTATCAACACTGTTGTCAGCACAAATCCAAAACACAGCCCCATTCGAGCTACTGGGAAGAAAATTAGCCCCGTCCCAGTCAAAACCAGCACAACCTTTACAGTCTTGAGACTTTGAGGAACTTCATTTGATCTAGAATAATAGAAAAGAAGCATTATTTTTAACAAGATTTTGAGGAATCTGTGGCATACCTAAATGACATCTAGGTATTTATGTTAATTGTAGTTTTAAAGGTATAAGTACCTTAAACACATATATGTACCAAATATATATTTATGAAATACATATATGTGATAGTTCGATGTGGGGGAGGGGGTTCTGGTCGCAGGAGAGAGGATTTGCTCCCTGTGTCACCAGATCGGACTCCCATCCCCCTCAGGGTTGAGCCAATCATCAATGCCTCTGCGAATTGCCCTATTTAAGTTGGGACAAAGGAACAGAAAAGGTGCTTTGCCCAGGAGCGGGGAGAAGGGAGGGGGGCGCTGCCTCCGCTCCCTGGCCCCGGCTGGGCAGCTGCCTGCGCCGAGCTGGTGCCACGTGCTCAAGATGGCGGCGATGGAGCCGTTTGGGGAACTCGGGGAGCGCCCCGCTCCCAGGGTGCCCGCTGGGCCGAGTTCACCCAGAAAAGACTGAGATCTGAGAGAAACGGCCACACCGACACCAGGTCAGTGAAGATGGAGCGGGAGGAGGTGTGCTGGAGCTGAGTTTCCCCTGCAACCGGTGTCGAGACGGCAAGCGGCCCCCCTGCAGCCAGGATGGGCTCGGCGGAGCGGAGACCCAATCGCCGCCCGTGGAGAAGCCCACGTTGGGGAAGAGATGCCTGAGCCTTAGAGAGGTCATGGAGCATGGGATGCACGACGAGTAACTGTTAATAATGGAGCTTGGGATGCACGACAAGGTTGTGAGGCCTCTAGAGTCCGTGGGACGACCCACACCGAAGCGAGTGGCCACAACTCCCTAAGAATCCGAGACTGTGGTAAAGCCCGCACTGGAGCAATCTGCTGGGGAAGGATTGTGTCCTGCGGGTAGGACTCGCACTGGAGCAATCTGCTGGGGAAGGATTGTGTCCTGCGGGTAGGACTCACACTGGAGAAGTTTGTGGATTTTTTTCCCCGTGAGTAGGGGATCCACTGGAGCAAGGGAAAACGGTGTAAGGACTCCTCCTCCTTTAAGAAAGGAGCGGCAGTAACAACATGGGATGAACTGACCTGCGCTCCCCCATTCCCTGTCCCCCTGCGCCACTCGGGAAAGGTAAAGCCAGGAACAAAAGGGAAGGGGAGTGGGGAGGTGTTGTATTAAAGATCTGGCCTTGTTTTCTCTTTATCCTCTCAAGTAACCAGTTATGTTTCCCTTTGTCCTTTTTAAGCAACTGTTAATAAATTGTTTTGTTTTAAGAAAGCCGAGTTTGTTTTGCCTGGGACCATGGTTGGTGGGTGCTCACTCTGTTCTTGTCTTGACCCTCAGTCCTTTTATTATAAAACCACTACAATATATTATAAAATTTATACAATGCAAGTGAAAAAATTATAGTTTGTCTGTATTGTTCTTTACTTCCCATATATTTTATTTATCTTGGGTTGAAAAAGACAGTGGAAAATCATAGAATTAACAGCAAGTCTATTGTAAATACTATCTCTTTTTTTCCTCCTTTGTCTCTTCTTGGCCTTCTTATATTATAAAATTTCTATGGGATGAATCTCTTACCAAAAGCTTCCTTAACTGAGGGCTAAACCAGCTTAAATTACTTCTTATTTGTTCATATCAAAACCACAGAAATGTGAATTTACTATGAACCAGCTGCTAGAGAGTAACTTGTTGAAATGTCTAGACCACAACTTGGCACTCAGAACCTACTGTTACAGAAAAGATATTTAATTAAATAAAAATAATACGATTGAACCTAACTTGACTGAAATAAAAAATGCTCACACAATTGGCTCCAAAGAACTATAAAATAGTTTTGAAAGCTATGCTTGGCCTTGTGTAAGTTAAGTGAGACACATTTTTCGTGTATCTCATTGCAAGGTATTATTGAGGTACAAAGGATGATAAGGCCTGAGAAAAATCAGTAGTAGCAACAGGCAATCTGTCTTTACTGAAGCTAATAATACAGGGACTATATGTGCAAAATGAAAGACAGCAAAAAGGGAGTTGTTACAGGGAACTGCTTAGTAAGGAAATAACGTATTATCAGTTGACCAGTGATTCCTTTCGGCATTTTTCAAATGCAGTTGAATAAAATCCTCTTCTTGATTCAAAGATTTCACCTTAGGCCACTTCACTCTACATTACACCAGCTACACACACTATACCTTAAACTATGCACATACCAACAACAACTGGCTTTCCAGACAGTGCGAAGGATGCAGAATTATAAGCCTGAGTACACACTAAAAGCAATAGAAGATATCTCCAAATTCACCGTTTTTACAACACCACATGTCAAGTTTTACAACTATGAAAAATAACCTACTAGTCCCTGAAAAGATGCAGGAGGCAGAAACAGAAATGCTCGCAGATTTGGCTCCATGTGGCAGTAACAGATGACTAGCCATGTGGCTTGGGAGTGGTCTTAAAAAAAAGAGTAACATTCACTTTTCAAAGCGTAAGGAAAGGAGAGCAATGTTTTGAATCTTTTTGGAAAGCACTCTATAGATTTGCAAATACGGTTACTCTCTATGCACTGATAAAGAATTCGACATCTCAAAAGAATGAGAGCTTTTTTTCCTCCAAGGTTTGAAAAAATGCAAGGAGAACACAAAAAAAATCTTTAACAGCATGTCAGTTGAGGCTTTGATCTGTGAAATTTTTCCAGCAGAAAACTCTGTAGGAAAAAAACCTTTACACTCTATAACAAGAACCATCAAAGCAGCTTAATCTTAAATGGTTGAAACTGGCTGCTTTTTAGCACAAAGATGCTCAACTGCAACAAAGATCTAAATACAATGTTTCTACATGAATAAACTATTATTTAAATAAAGAAATTGAAAACTTAATTTCCAGATGTGGTAATGCTTAAAGGCCATATAAAAAATTCCAATATCCAACTCATTCTCATAATCTGAATGCAATTCCTCTGATTTCAACACACCTCAAACAGTAATTTTATAAAATGATCAATGAAATGTGTTGAACCACCCTGGAAAACAGGATGAGAATGCAGAATTCCTTTTCGTTACAGCATATTCACAGAAACGTTAGTTTTGCTTAGATTTATCTTTCTCTGTCAGGCAAGATGAAATTTCATTAAACTACTTTTGCTGAAGTGAGTAAGAAGAACAATCTGTGAATGAAGAATGTATATGAATAATTAATGTCATGGACACTGAGTTATTGAATCCCAGCCAAGAGAATTATTGGAAGTAATGGGAGGACTTGCTAACCAAGCCAGGACTCTGTTTCCTAAATATCTCCCGTACAAAAAATAGGAAATGGTCATTGCTGCAACAGCCAAAGGTAAAGGATAGATAGACAAAGGAGACTATAATTAATATTATATCAGTTTTCCACCTCTGGAAATTATTCCAAATGGTTTACTGAAGAGCACGTGAAGTGGCAAAGTTCAGTTGACTCCAGAGCTGATGAGTTCACAGAACCACCCTCCTTCTCTGCTTGCTAAAGGTTATGACTGTATAGATTTGATCTTCATTCTTTTTTTTCAGTAATCATATATAAAAAGTCCTAAAATCCATAGAGTGACTGTTTTTAAGCATCTTCTGCTACTTCAGGTGATCAGTTCTCCTATTGAATAGTTCCGTTGATGTAAGTGCATGGTTTTGGCAAAAAGCATGAAGTGCTTCAGAAAAATTGTTGAAATGTAGGTGCTGCTGACCCCATCTCACTGGTCTATACATTATGTAGCAAGAGGAATTTTTTAGGTGGGAGAAGTGAAACAAAGTAAAAGAAAATCTTGGACAAAGATGCAAAAAATACTTACACCAGTGAGCTCTATCTGCCTGTTGAAGAAAATCTCTAGAAGGGTACCATTGTTTCAGTCAATAAAATCTAGCCTGGATACAAAGATCATTGGAATTGGCCTTTAAAGATTATTATGGCCTTGAGAGAAGTAGGTAATGCAGGATGTTCTTTATAATACTATGAATCGAGGTGGGAAAGCTATTTTTAGTCAGCAATTTTACATTTGGTTTTTCAATTTAAACTACTGGGAATGTGGAGAGCTGAAAATATTGCTTTAATATCCCCAGCTGTGGACTTTTTCTGATAAGATGGAAAATACTAATATCATCTTATATGTATGCAGCTGCCTTTGTCCCAGAGGATCCTAGGGCATCGACAAGCTATTCATAAAGAAAAGTATATTCACTCAATCATAGATAGCAGCAATCAGATATTAGTCAGGAATAGAAAGCCAGTTAGCACAAGAAACTAAACAAGGACATTTTGGGCACTGATGCCATGTGCAAACCCCTGTGCTTACAGCTTATTATTAGATAATCCTTGAATACTAATATATTAAGAATAACTTAATTATTCTACAGTTGGATTTAAAAGTAAGTGGCACCAGAAAGGGAACAAATGTGGAGCTATTCCTGAGATGGTAGAGGACGCAGAATACAGCATTTGTAGTGAAAGGTAATTTTTCATCTGAATGTTCCTAAACAAGAATGTGCAAGATAGCCGTGAAGGATGGATATGGAAGATTTTAAAGAGATGGAACTGGAATTGTTTTAGGGCAGAGGAAGAATATTCAAGATTGTGAAAGCATCACTACAGAACAGTTCCATGGTGGCTCTCATGTTACTAAATAACCATGGTTTTAGTTATTTAGAAAGCAATTAAGTTCTTACTGAACCAAGATCTTCTCTGCAGACCTATGTCCACAGGACATCTGTTTTTAATGGAATGCTATGAGAGTAGCAAATTAAGTTCAGGAAATAAAGCAATATTAACCATTCAAACCTTCTTCATACCTGTTGCAAAAGTTTGAAAGGGTGATTGATTCTCCATTTCATATTTGTTCTGTTCTTCATTTCAGCTGACCTGCAATCCCTTCCTGCTCCAGCAGCAATGGAGTCATGAAAGACGGTGTGCTTGTATGCACAATCACATAACACAGGTACATCATAAAATTGGACCAAAAAGCATAAACGTTGTATTATGGATATAATTTGTCTTCTGAATGCTCCTTCACCCAGCACCAGTGTGTGTATAGGTAGCAACTAGCATTGCAAACAGCCCCAAATACACAAAGGCGATTTTGGTCTGTACTGGCAGAATCTCATTCCTCTTCACTTTACAGCAAACCACTGTTCTCCCAACTCCCTTCACGTGTGCTCTGTATCTACTCTGTCTGCACCAGCGCTGCTCCCATTCCCCATGTTCTTTCATCTACTTAGTCTTTGCTCAGCCTTTCTCAGCTCTTCCCTCAATCCTGGTGTTTTTCACACACCACGCTGATGTCTGTGAGGGCTACTACAGGACGACCTTCTTTCTCAAGTCTTGTGTTTCAGGTAGGAAGAAGGAAGCAGAAAATAAATCCCTTTGCTCAAAGGCCAGAGACAGAAAAAAAAACAGGACTGACTTCTTTCCTACTTGTTTGTAACCACTTTACAGTAACAGTAGGAGCTTCTAGAGTGTGTGCACAAAAGAAAAACAGATCTGACTGCTGTTTCCTAGCAAGTACAAATGGAAAAGGGGACTAATCAGAGGTTGAAGTTCTTGAAATTCAACAGTGATGCTCCTTCTCATGCTGTTGAAAAACTGGGTCAAACTCTGGCCAGTTATTCATAAGAAAAACATAAAATTTGACAGTGTCCAGGTAAAATCAGCCTTTGATATCGGTAGCATCAGAAATTGATTCCCTAGATACACAAAGTCTTTGCTGTTGATATCTTCATTGTTTTGCCTTGAGACTTGATCATGGTCAGGTTGGAACCAGCAAGAAGCAGAAGGCAGCAAGTTTGAATGTACCAGTGAGGAAAAACACAGCCCACACCCCAAGAGGGCTCAACCAAGTTCAGCCGGGGAGGTCAGCAAGAGCAGCTGCTTTAAGGAGAACTCTGCCTAATGCCCCAGAAACGTGCAGCAGCAACTTGGCCAAGCAACCAAAAAGCTATGAAAGGATAGAGGCCAGAGACAGCTGTTGTATTT
This sequence comes from Tauraco erythrolophus, assembly GCF_009769465.1. Lineage (NCBI taxonomy): Eukaryota > Metazoa > Chordata > Aves > Musophagiformes > Musophagidae > Tauraco > Tauraco erythrolophus. The sequence continues at coordinate 125,481,225 of NC_141465.1, read as the reverse complement.
TTCTTGGCACACCTAACGAGTTGGGAGATCAAACACTTCAAGAGCCATGCCTCTCCAAGAATCTTTTGGTGGGGCCAGTCAATCACCCAAAGCAGGTGTAAGATTCGGAGTGCACATTTGTGTTTGTGTGTGCTTGCATACATGTCTGTGTCTGTGTCTGTGTGTTTTCCCATGGGTCCTGCACGTTTTTCACCTCTAATTTGATCAGCTACTCTCAATAAAAACTAAATGGACTGTGGCTTATATCTGACCAGTTACTATTCAGGATAACAGCATAATGCTTATAATGTAATAATTCATGATATCTGAGATAAAGTCGTAATGTGGTCTTATGAGGTGGTGGTGTCCAGGTTGGGAGGGAAGTCAAGGATTAAGGCTCCACCCTTCAAAGTCATCTGGTTCCTCTGCTGAAGAAAAGGAGAGCATTCCAACCCTCATTTTCAGCTTTTAGAAAATGTAGAGTATTTCTGTTAGCTCAAATTCTATAGGAAACCCTTGCTTGCTTTATAGAATCATAGAATCATAGAATGGTTAGGGCTGGAAGGGACCTTCAAAGGTCATCTAGTCCAACCCCCCTGCAAGGAACAGGGATATCTCCAACTAGATCAGGTTGCTCAGGGCCTTGTCCAACCTGGCCTTGAACGTCTCCAGGGATGGAGCATCCACCACCTCTCTGGGCAACCTGTTCCAGTGTTCTACCACTCTCATAGTAAAAAATTTTTTCCTAATATCCAACCTGAACCTACCTCCCTCTATTTTAAAACCATTACCCCTTGTCCTATCATAACTGGCCCTCCTGAACAGCCTCTCCCCATCTTTCCTGTAGGCCCCCTTGAGGTACTGGAAGACCGCTATAAGGTCACCCCGGAGCCTCCTCTTCTCCAGGCTGAACAGCCCCAACTCTTTCAGCCTGTCCTCATAGGAAAGGTGCTCCAGCCCTCTTATCATCTTCGTGGCCCTCCTCTGGACCCTCTCCAACTGGTCCATGTCCTTCTTATGTTGGGGGCTCCAGAACTGGACGCAATACTCCAAGTGAGGTCTCACAAGGGCAGAGTAGAGGGGGAGAATCACCTCCCTCGACCTGCTGGCCACGCTCCTCTTGATGCAGCCCAGGACGCGGTTGGCCTTCTGGGCCGCAAGAGCACATTGCCGGCTCATATTGAGCTTCTCGTCCACCAGTACTCCCAAGTCCTTCTCCTCAGGGCTGCTCTCGATCCAATCACCACCCAGTCTGTATTTATGCCTGGGATTGCCACGACCCAGATTTTTGCTTTTTCCAGCAAGCTGAAGCAAAGTTTCCATTGCTGCTGTTGCTGTTACGTATCTAAATGCAGTTGTCCTGCAAAGAGCACTCATACTAACCCAAGTTTCATCACTGTGAACTGCCAACTGTTAAGCAGGACTTGGCGTTCAAGTAGGTGCAGTATTTGCTCAGCGCAAACTCAGCCTTGAGCATGTCAACAATTAAGAGCCTGCAGAGGGCAAAGAAAGTAAGCAAATGTTGTGTTACTGTTATTTGCACTCTAACTAGAATGATGACTCTCAAGGTCAGAAGGTTGGGTTTAGATGGTAGATTGTTAAAACGCGTTTTTCTTTTTTTCTAGAGAAAAGCAAGAGAGTGACATAGTATCATGTCTGCCTGCCTCTGAGTCCCTAACCTGACTGACCAAACACCGCTTTACAATCAAGGCAAATGAGGGCTTGACTTTGCCAGATCAGCCAAACAGCTCAGGCCTCATAATGAACTTCTGCAGAAGGCAACACAGCAACGTATTTTAATTGCACTACCACTGTACCCTGCTACTAATTCTAAAAATAACCACATTCAGATCATTAGAAAACTGAATGGTAAACTCAAAGACGGAAGAAATAAAATCAGTTAGGGCAGAGTGCATGGCCATCCAAGCATAACCTGAAAATGCCATCTTAATATAACCAATATAGTGTTGCATTCCACATGAATATATTCTTATGCAAGTGAGCAATGTGAAATCCCATGTCATCTTCTCAATTGCTGACTCTGAAACCTGAATGACAACTTAAATGTCAGCATTGTTAATTATTTCTCTGCAAGTTATTTCAACAGAATATTCACTTAATGTGCTTGAGTCAAAATAGTAGGCTTGCTCTTAAATCTATGCAAGATTACAGAAGTTCCAATTATCCACCCTTCAGTTGTCAAACTTAAATGTGACCAAAAGCAGCTTCTACAATCCTTATCACATTTTGTGCCATTGAAAACTAAAATTGTAGAGATCTTATAAAATAATTTAAATTAGATGAAACAAAATACACTATTTGTTTCCTGTAATCCCTTCAGAAAGTACAAACTCAAATTTATGCTTCAGAGAGCTTATATTTTTCTATAACTTGCCTATTTTAACTAGAATAATTGTAGCACAAAACAGCAACTGAAGCAACTCTGGCATGATACATAGCAACAGATTAAATGCACTATATGAAGTTTAAGAGAGCCTTTTCTTGTTTTTTTAATTGCAGACAAGATCACAGGCAAGAGATTATTTCGTTTTGTATTTATAAGTAAAAACAAGTTAACCAAGAAATATTCTTGTCTATAGAGCACTAGAAACCATCCCCATGCTGCTAAACCACAAAGTATGATTTTTATGCTGCAGTAGCAATGACTACAAAGGAAAGACTATGTCATGCTAAAAGATGTTGCTGTAAAGCTAAACATTATTATGAGTTTCTAGAAAAACATAAGCAGAAAGCTCTAAAAAAGAGTTTTTTTTTTGTGTGAATACATTATCTAACATCAGATAGATGAGATTCAACGAGGCCAAGTGTTGGACAACCCCATGCAACACTACAGGCTTGGGGAAGAGTGGCTGGAAAGCTTGCCCAGTGGAAAAGGACCTGAGGGTGTTGGTAGACACCCAGCTGAATATGAGCCAGCAATGTGCCCAGGTGGCCAAGAAGGCCAGTAGCATCCTGGCTTGTATCAGCAATCGCGTGGCCAGCAGGAGTAAGGAAGTGATTGCCCCTCTGTACTCAGACAGAGTATCTGACCTTATCGCTCTCTACGACTATCTGAAAGGAGATTGTAGTGAGGTGAATGTTGGTCTCTTCTCCCAAGTAACAAGTGAGGACAAGAGGGAATGACCTGAAGTTGAGCCAGAGGAGGATTAGATTGAATATTGAAAAAAATTTCATCACCGAAAGGTTGTCCAGCATTGGAACAGACTGCCCAGGGAAGTGGTTGAGTCGCCATCCCTGGAGGCATTTAAAACACACGTAATTGTGGCACTTAGGGACACGGTTTAGTGGTGGACTTGGTAGCGTTAGGTTAACAGTTGGACTCGATGATCTTAAGGGTCTTTTCCAATCTAAATGATTCTATGATTCTACGATTATTTTTTGTCATCGTTAAAGGATGGCACAGAGAGATAAGCTTGTAATTGTCACAGCAACAGGCCCTATGGCACCTTTATCCCCTTTCTGCATTCTCAGAGAGCATTACCCTTAATTTTCAGGTTTCCTATTACAGGATAAATAAATTCTTACAATATTCCACTTTTAGACTAGGTCCCAGCCTACAGTATGACTTACCAATCAGTTTACCTGGCAAATCCAACTAAATCCAAGCTCTTTCTGTTCTTTCCTTCAGTGATCTCATAAGCTGCTTAAGAAAAGAGTAGTTTTCAGTTTAAACTAGAAACAAAATATTTAGAAACAGCACTCTGCCTCTACGTCTGTATTAAGTCAGGATTTATCACATCCTGCCAGTAAATTAGTTATGCACCTTCAGAATCCTCAGGTAGATTTTACGCCTATCTAATTTTCGCAAATGGAAGTCCCTCTGGCAAAGCTTCTTTTTTAAATGTCATTCTTCTCTTATTGCTTATGTCTTAGGGATTTTTTCATAGGTTTTATTGGCTCTCAGTGACTTCTGCATATTTTTTGATGGATGGCTTATACTGAGCTATTCCTTTTCCTTTCTGTCTGTCGCTTCTAACGCAGCTTCTGTAAATTAAGTTGGTATGTTCATAAACGTCCAAACTCACATACAGAAAGTAATTATTAAACTATTCCAGAGCTGCTATGAATCCGTCGCACAAATATCACTAAAACCATGTGATTTCTATGCTAAAGAAATGATCATACACTGAGCCTACTGTAACAAAATGTTCAATCAAATTTGTCATCTGAGATTGCAAGATAAGGCGTGAGTGTATCCTGTAAATAAAAACGGTGTTTGAAGTTACATACACAAATGCACTTAGCTTTTACCTACCATTACATATTCCACTACAAAAATAACACATCTTTAAGAGTTCGAGTCACAAATATCTAAGAAGGATAACCAGCAGGTACATAATCATTTATCACTTAACTTACAACTCAATTATGCTACTCCCTTAACACCACTTTTTTTATTCTGGTGTGGAAACATTCTATATTTAGTTGTATATTATGGATTTATTATTAGAAATGTATTAAATTCTCAGAATGATTATTAGACTAAAAATATTTAGCTTTACTTAGGACTTCTTTAAAATCTCTTATTACAATTTGGTGGTGGAACAGATTTGTTAATAGAATTAATGTTTCCTCTCTTTCAGCAAAGCCTGTCAGAATAGCTATGTGCTTCACAAATATTATCAGCAGAAGGTCAACAACTTCATGTAAAGCCCATACCAGTAACAAAAGACATCTTGTGTGACAAGACCCACTTTCCATGGTTCTCCCCAAAACAGGAACATCTGCAGCATATACTGTGGGTGACAGGATACCTGTCAATAATGTTTTGCAATGCGACATAAGAGAGAAAAGATGGAAAATAAATTCACAGCTGCAGATATCGAAAGGTCAGCATTTCTCTTTACACTACTTCCAGTTTTTCTGCTGGAGATGTTAATCTCACCTTGGTGCATGCATCCCAGGACCAGGCTGAGCAAGGAGCATGCTATTGAAGGTATAGAACATTATATCCCCTGGATCATTACTTGGCTTTCCCTGTACTCTCATTGCCAACTAGTTGTGACAGTGAGTATCCTCCTAGCTAATTCTCCTTGTTTTTATATAAATATCAATGTTGTACCTTGTCTTGTTTGACATTTGGTCACACCCTGTTGTGTCCCTGCCCTGATCTACTTCCTTTTTTTTCCTACAGAAATGTGCTTAAGTGTTTCCATTAATTTTAATCTATAAACTGATTTGAAAGTAGTTGCTTTTTTTTTTTTTTTTTTTTTTTTTTTCTGGCTATGACGATTTGTAAAGCATCTGTAAAGTACAATCTTTAAAGTCAACAAGTAAAAGTCTTGGGTCTCATAAGACAAGCTCTAGTCAAGAGATGATGTAGATGAGCAAAAGCAAATACAAAAAAACGTCAACAATTTGATATGGGATTTTTTTTATATAGTGAATGAGATATTTAAAGGCACATCAGGGTTAGAAACATAACTCTGGCTAACGGCAGTGGAAATTGTCCTTCTAAAAAGCTTTGAAATGTTGATATTTAATTTAAAAATTATTTTTCTGTATTTTTTTAAGTGTCCCCCCCAATTCTATTTGGGCATGACAGATAGAAGTTTAATTTCTGAATAGCTGATTACCACTGAGAGATGATGACAAGGGAGGAAATGAAAATATATGCACTGGGAATATGGCTGAAAAGTTCCTCCAGATGAACAAATGGAAACTTGCTGGCGGATACTTTAAAAATTATTTCTAGTATGTAATATTTAACATCATCATCCTAAATTTAAGTATTTAAAGTAAATCATCCTAAATTTCACTTTAAAAAAAAAATCTTAAAACAGTATTTCAATTATTAGAAATTATATTTGAAGCATTTCGGGTATCAAAAATAAAATGTTTCAGTGTGATTTCTTCACATTAATTCTATTACAATAAGCAAATAATCAAGAAAAGTGTAATTACAGAAGTGTAATGAAGAAAAATGTTTTCAGGGCTTTGAGTGCAGCAATAGGTCCCACAGCTTCCTCTGCTCTTCCCCAAAGGTTTGGCTGCGTGTCCTCAAGGCCAGTTCTGACATGGTGCAGCCGTAACCTGGAGTCAAGGCTGCTGCAAGACAGAGACTGAGATGCTGTGTTGGGTGCCTGTGCCCTCAGCTCAGGAGCAGCATTTTAGCTCAGGGCCATGCCCCTGGGCCATCTGAGCAGCGTGGGAGCTGTGCCTGTGCTCAGCACCACACCTCACTGCTCCTGACTGCGTTGACTTGTCTTCTGGAGTCACCTCAGATGTGCCCATTGCTGCCGGCTTGTCTGGCCACCCCTTGGCTGTGGTGTACCCCGGTCACCGCCCATGTCCCCGCTCTGCTCTTCTGGCTGGGTGCTGTGGGACTGCACTGCAGATCTAAAGTGTTCCTGGGACATTCCTAAAAAGAAAAGTATAAAGCTAAAATAAAAACATTTTTAGTAATCTTTAAGAAAACTACAAAGGAAAATTGCCAGTTATTTTGTGGAGTGAGTAAACAAACTTTATCAGGAACTTTCCTGAAACTCTGCATATAATTTTATGTTAATGTTTCATTTGGAAAAATATTTTTCATAATTCATAGCTTGAAACAGTATTTCTGCTGACATGAAAACCATCTGCCTTAGCACAGTACGTAAGAAACGAATGAAATAGATTATTCCTTAGAACTGATATTAAAAATGCAGTTCACTTGGCTAATTTAAGTAAACAGGCCAAGCAAAACAAACCAAAAGCTTGAAATTTAGTGTATATAAATAGACTAGCAGCTCCCGAAAATGCTCCAAGCGATTTCAGGACAATACACACATAGTGAATTGCACTGTCCTGGTAGAAAAATTCCCTGGTGTTTGAAGAGGTCTATAAACCCTAAGTTTGGAAGCACAAATTATTACTGCAAAAAGTTGAAATAGCTGTGATTCTTAAAGTGCTTTGTTGTTGAAGTACTGAAGTCCACAAAAATGTAAAGAGAAGCATCATCCAAAATCCAAGTCGTTTGCACAACAATCTGAAAACCATTTGAAGCCATTTTGCAAAAGCAGAGCTACTCGTTCAGAAAGAAAAGGGGTAACGTTCCGCCTTTTCACTATCTAGTAATAATAGCGTTTTAAAGGAGGAAAAAAAAAAAAAAAGGAAAAAAGGGAAAAACCCTACCTACCACCCTGCCTACTGATTCCTTAAATTACGTTAAAGCAAAAGTGAATGTTCTTTATCCCGGGTGTTATGGCCCGAGGTGAAATTCACTCCGGCTCCCTTGGAACCGACGGGCCGCCGCTGGAGGCCACCGGGCGCTGCCAAAGGCACGAGTGGCACCGGGATGCCCTCGCCGCTGCCCCTGCGCCGCGGCAGCTCCCCGCCCGCCCCGCGGGAACTCTTCCCACCCTCCCTCCCTTCGCGGAAAGCGGCGACGAGCCCGCGGGGCTCTGCCCCAGCCCCGCCGCCCTCCCCTCGGCTCCCCTCCGCCAGCTCCGCGCCCCCAGCACCCGCCCGGCGCCGCCGCCCGCCCCTCGGGCCGCCGCCCCGGCCTCGGCCGCGCCCCGCCGGCCGTCCCGCCCCGCTCCGCGCTCCCCGGCCGCCCCGCCGGCTGCCCGCCTTCCCGCCTCGCCCCGCCGCCCTTCGCGTTACCGCGGCGACGGGAGAAGCCGCCGGGCGCTGTCCGCTACAGCCGCCGAGCGCGGCGGGAGGGGACGGCGACGGGCGGGAGCTGAGGCGGGATGGGAGAGCGGGAGGGGACGGGATGGGAGAGCGGGGGTGACCGGGCCGCGGCCGCAGCGACGCCGGGTGCGAAAGGAGCGGCGGGGCGAGCGCGGCAGGTAACGACGGGGGAGGGGGCGGCCGCGGCACCGCCGCGGGGGCCCGGGGAGCGCCGAGGGTGCCCCGGTCTGCTCAGGTGCCGGTCCCTGTGGATCCAAGGCTGCGGTGCCGTGCGGTGGTGCCCGCACATCTGTACGTACTGGTAGCCGTGCCCTGGAGAGCCCCGCTGCTCACCCCCACCAGGAATTGGGGCTGTTTCGTGCCACCCGTAATACGACCGGTTCCTGTTGGTGCGTGCGGCCAGGCTCGCCCCACGTCCTTGGGCCCTGCCGGACCTACAGAACCGGACTGGTCCCAGCAACAGTCTTGGTCTGGTGTTCCTGCCGAGGTACTTGAGGGCTGTGTGCCTCGGGGCTGCATCTGCCAAGCGAGGGAGCGAATAGGCAATGGGAGTCCATAATTGTGCTTGAGAGCAATTATAGCCTGGGTGTAGGTTAATTAGGGCGTGTGAAGGTGTGGGAAACGGCTGATGAACGCAGCCATGGATCTATGACACATTTAGGTTTATGTATTTCAGAGTGTCTGGCAAATCATTGACATCACACAACACGGAATCATCCAAAACACACTGTTCCTGGTGAAAATCCAGGGCTATCCTCAGGCTAGCACCACCTTCAGTAATCTCAGTGCTGAACCAAGCGCAAAAGCTGCTGAGTTTTCTCTGGAAGTTTTAGTCTTGCCCATTCCAGCCTGTAATCAGAGCTACATTTCCCTGCCCCTGTTGTTTGCAATGGGAGGATTACAGAAATTCAAAGGAAGGTGTAGAGCTATCCAGTATACACTACTTGGCTGTGTAAATGCACACATTTAAGAATCTAAATTATTTTATATCTGTTATTTCAACAGGTTAAAAAGACAATAATAGCATGGAGCAGGACTTAGAAGTGTTTCAGGAGCAAGCTGTCGCTAAGTAAGTAGTGACTTCTTGTCTGGCAGTTGAATATATAACGGAATTTAGTTACCTGGGTTTCTTAAAAATGTGAAATACAAAATATTTAATGATTTTAGAAGCTAACGTGATTCTCAATTTCTTCTGCTGCTTTCTATGCCAACTGGAGAGGTTACTGATAATTAAGATAACACATCTTATTGCTTTAGCTAAGAATCTACTAATTGTTTCTGTTAGTCATTTAAATTTTTTTAATCTTCATACCTGAACAAAAGGGGAAGAAATGAAAGCTATGTGGGGTTTTATTAAAAAACAGTTGAAGTTGCTAGGCTACAGCAGTATAAACTTAGATATTACAGCTCTTCAAACATTCAAAAATCTTCAAAACAAGGCTATTAATTGCTAATGCCTTAGTCTTATTTTGCACTGATAACAACTACAATTGTTCTTACCAAGTATCATCAAGTGCACTTTTCGTCACAACGTCTTTTTTGACATAATCCAAGTTTAGTTCTTCTAGTGTTATTCTAAAAAAAAATATTAGTACAGCATAAAATCTTTCTAAGGAAGTATAAATATGGGTGAGATTTGATGTAGGATGTCATCCCATCCAGCCGGTTCAAGGAAGACAGCAGTATAAATAGTACTTCCCCATGTAATGAGCTAAATAGAATATTTATCTATCATAATTTGTAAATGAACTTATTACTTATTTGTCATATAAAACAGTTTCTTTTATCATTATTACCAAGAAGCAGTTCAAGGGAGTATGATGCATATTAAGCTTAAAAGTATTTCTTAAAATGACAGAAACACATATTCTGGCCCAATAAAGTTTTAATAGGATCTGAAAGTGTGCTCTGTTGTACTGAGGACTAATGCGTGCGCTTTTTGTGATAAGAAAACAAAATCGCTGAATTAAAATATTATATTCTGAACAATGTGGCCCTCTTGTTTTTGGCTTTGAGGGGCATTCTTTTTGCCAGTGATATGGCTGCTAAGTACGGTCATATAAAAACTTGATTTTTAAAAAATTAAAATATTGCTATTCTGTGGACACTTTTTTAACAAATCAGGAGCTTATCTCAAGTTCAGATCCTGCCCGGCCAATTTGTTGTAATTGACATATGTGAAATTTCAGGCCATTGCGGAGGAATCTAGAGAGCGATTTGTCCCATCATAAACCAGGTACTCTAGGTAGCTATTGTCATGGTTTGATGTGGAGGGGGGGGCTGGTTCTGGTGGCAGGAGAGGGATTTTGCTCCCTGCGACCTCCCCGGTTTTGGATCCGGGTTAGGCTTAGTTCTGGCCACCGGATCAGACTGCCATCCCCCTCGGGGTTGAGCCAATAGAGCGCCTCTGCGAATTGCCCTATTTAAGTCAGGACAAGGGAACCGGAAAAGGTGCTTCGCCCAGGATCGACCAGAGAAGGGAGGAGGGCACTGCCCCCGCTCCCTGGCTCCCGGCCGGGCGGCTGCCTGCGTCGGGCCGGCGCTGCCCACGGAGGATGGCGGCGGCGGAGCCAGCTGGGGAACTCAGGGGCACCCCACTCCCAGGGTGCCCACTGGGCTGAGTTCACCTGGAGAGGACTGAGATCTGAGAGAAACAGCTGCATCGACAGCAGGTCAGTGAGGATGGAGCGGGAGGAGGTGTGCCGGAGCCGAGTTTCCCCTGCGGCTGATGGTGAGATGGCAGGCTGCCCCCCTGCAACCAGGACGGCCTCGGTGGAGCAGCGACCCACTCGCAGCCCGTGGGGAGAAGATGCCTGAGCCCGAGGATGGTCGTGTTGGGGGCACGGCAAGGCAGAAAGGCATCTGGAGTCTTCGTGACGACCCACGCCGGAGCGAGTGGCTGCAGCTCCCTAAGTACCCGAGACTGTGGTATAGCCCACACCGGAGCAATCTGTGGGGAAGGATTGTTTCCAGTGGGCTGGACTCACGTTGGAGAAGTTTGTGGATTTTTCCTCGTGGGTAGGGGATCCATTGGAGCAGGGGAAAAGGGTGTAAGGACTCCTTCTCCTTTAAGAAAGAAGCAGCAGTAACAGCACGGAATGAACTGACCTGCACTCCCCCAGTCCCTGCCCCCTGTGCTGCTGGGGGGAGGAGGTAGAGCCGGGAGGAAAAGGAAGGTGGGGGGGGGGGAAGGTGTCGGTTTTAAGATCTGGTTTTGTTTCTTTCTGTCCTCTCAAGTAATCGGTTTTTATTTCCCTTTGTCCTTCTAAGTAATCATTAATAAACTGTTTTGCTTTGAGAAAAGCTCTGCCTGTTTTGCCCAGGACCATGGTTGGTGGGTGCTCCCTCTGTTCTTGCCTCAACCCTCAGTCCTTTTGTTTTTTTTTTTCCCTCTCCTCTCTACTTTATTGGAGAAGGAGAGACTGTGTGAGTTTTAGTTGCTGGATCAGCCTAAAACCACGACACTATTCATTTCCATTAACTATACAAAGAATCTGGAAGAGTAGTTTAGAATACACACCCAGTGATAGGAGACATTTGTTCCAGTTTATACTGACAGGATTCCAGAGATAATGCAGATAGCTTTAAAATTTGGGAAGGTGGCTGAATACTGGTGATAGTAATCACGACAGTTACATCCCTGCTGCAAGAATTCATAAATCACAAATTATCCATCCGCAGATGTGTATGATTCTCAATGGCTGAATATTGTTAAACAAATTAGTTGTAGTTCATATAATGGAACTTTGGGGTGGAAGTTTCTAATGGATTATTGTATCACAATTAGTTTATATATTTCCTATTTTTAAAGCAAGTTTTAAGAAGAGAAAAGGAATTAATACTGGCTTTAGAAGCTGGGTTAAGGATCAAAAACTAATGAATGTACCATGTAAGATGGAAATCTTTGTTAACATTGTTCTGCATAGATTTAGCTTGTGTTTGCGTAAGTATAGTCATACTTTCCTATTTGTCAGCAAACTTGAGTAATAAGGGAAGAAGCTATGAAGTAGAGACTCACAGAATGAACCAAATATTTCTTAAAATGTCAGTTTTGAAGTTACAACTTTATCCTAAAGTGTATGGACAATAATATTCTTTCTATGTCAATTAGGAAACAGTCAGAAAAATACAGATCTGTGCAGAACTCCAAAGCAAAAGACAGATAAATAGAGCTGGGAGGGTCTAACTAGTGCAAGAATCATTTGTGATAAAGGCCTGCAGCTGGTAAAGCTTATTATCTAGATTTTGGTTTGTCCAAATTTGGAAACATCTAGACTTACATGAAGATAAATAGTTATTAACGACAGCAGAATATGAATCATCTCTATTTTCACCAATTTGGAAATAGCATAAAAAACGACTAAGAGCTTGCCTACATCACTTTAAAAGTGAGATACCTTTAAGTGCTTTGAGCTGTTTCAAAGTAAATGGAACTGAAAAAAAAGTAGCTGCCACTTACTTGAGTACAAGTCATTACTTCCGTGGATGAAGAATCCATTTGATGTATGCATTCATCAAAGTGGGAATGCTGAATGCATATGGGTAAAAAAACGTATGTGTACTTCTTCATTTTATGGGAAAATTTGTTCTTTGTGTGTTTGTTTTCCTGATGGCATATTGAAAAAAAAAAAAAAAAAAAGATAGCAGAGTTTTTTGCATTCCACATCCAGTGATCAAAATAAATTCTCCTGATTGTGATACCATATGATTTGCCATACTGTGAGGGGGATAGATAGCACTCTTCTCAAAACATTGAAGGGACCAAAATAATAGTTACCAGCAGCTAGTAGTACCTCTGTGCTAGTAGGTGGGGATAACTGCCAAATACATCTTTATGCAGCTCTGTTTGTAAGGCCAGAGCCACGATACAGAGTAGTTCTGGTAGTAGAACAGCAGTGGTAGTCTACAGCTTCAGGTACAGCTTTCCTTCTTCAGCTGCAGGTGTACCTAGAGGATCTAGGTAAGAAAGCAGACAGAGAAGGTGGAGATAGACTGAGAAGCTATTTCAGAAGGGATTTTTCCTTCAACAGCTCCCTTTCATATATTGGTGGTTTTAGGTTTGAGAGACATGCAAGAACTTTTGAGAGAAAAAGCTCTAGCAACAGCTGCAGGACTTGTCTTGCGGAGGATGATCTGAAAGAGACAGACAAAACTTAAGATGAAAAGATGTCAGCCATGGTGGATCTGAAAGAGTAACCTGATGATCCAGCCTAGAGGCTGCGTTTGCACTTGTGTAACAATATTTGTATGATCCATGTGACACACAATAAAGAAAGTACCTCTTTCTGAAGGCTGAATTCAGACAGCTGAGTCATTGCTGGTGGTTCACCAAAGTGTTGCCACCTGACAATACATGAGGCTGGAAGGGCACAGAGGTCTTTATCGCAGTACCATAGAAAAGGTAGTCCTGACGCAGTATCACTTCATCTTCTGGTTTTAAAATCCCATTTTACATTCCACCCAAAGGGAATCAAAGTTTGCTGCATCATTAATGCTATTTTGAGATAGGTTTCAGGCACTTGGAAAGGGGACATTTTTGTTTTGTAATATGTATATCACAGTGTGCTACTTGCTTGCACTTTGGTTATTATCATTCTAAGTCTCATATTAAATTTTAAAATGGCATTGCTGACAATATTAACATTAAAAAGGCATTAAGATTTATGTGTGTATTTAAAAAGCCTTTCCAAGCTTGACATTGATAATGTTAAAGTTTCAAAGATTCGTTGATATAAAAAGTTTTAAAGAACCTTACTTTAAAAAATCATGCTGAGTTTTAATTACGATACAGTAAATCTAACAAATTTGCTTCAATTTCCTGTAATAATTATCAAAACAATGGATATGCATCGTTTAAGCACACGAAAAAAGATATTCAATAAAGACATATGTCCCATGTTAAGGAACTCTTTTTGTGTGTGGGACCAGCACTTGACCCAGAGCACAACCTGCAGACGGGGGACTTCAGTATGTCTGCATGGGGACTGGGAGGGCAGACATTTGGAGAGCTGGCTGGAGAGCTGCGGTCTGAAATATTACCAGAAAAGAAAGGAAACATTTTCGTGGTAGCATTCACACAAGATGGTCCTATCAGCTACCGGGAGCAAAAGCATCTACTAACATTAAGGCTTGGTTTGCACAGCCATTTAGGTAAGAGGAGCATGTTAGTTAGCTTGCTGTTGTCCTTCAGCGATGTGCTGGTGGCACACTCAGCAGCTGAGCCTCACTGGCAGTAGAGATGTCACCTCTGAGTGCATGGCTCAGCTTGTGTTCGGTTAAGTGTGGTTCTGCGAAAGTAGAGTTCCTAATTGCTTGGCCCATTCTTGGTTGCAATGTCCTCCAAAAATATATGCCAGTTTATAATGTTTGTGACATAAAACAGCATTCTGTGCTAGTTTTGGGTATTGAAATCTTCTCACACACTTCCTAGGATGAAGTGGTTACAGGCATCCTGCTGTGCTTTTTATCATTAACCTTTTTGTATGTTGCTGCTACATTATTCAGGTGATGCATCATCTTCTGTCTCTGTATGACTGTCTCTATGGCAATTATTTCATAAAATAATAGCTATGCTCATTTCAGGGAGATAGCTGTGCTCATTTTAACAAACCATCATGCCATAGAGATATAAGAATGACTGCAAGCTGATTAGCAATCCTAAAGATAACCTATGTGCACATAGAGGTGCACACAGAGATGTGTATCATCAGCAATCAAGAGAATAAATAGCTTTTAAATTTTTATAAGTTAAAGAACAAACTAAATTATAACCAGTGGCTATCACTTTTACTTTGGGGAAAAATGTCAGTGAGATAAATAGTATTATTAAAAGGAAAATGGAACATGTCATAACTCAAAACAATGCCACAGCATTCTCAGATTATTTTAAGTGAAGAAACTTGTTTATTAGAAAGCTATATTTATTATCATAAAAAATCATAAGTTACAATACATTCTTTGCATCAGTTTAGATATCAGTAGGGATAGTTAAGAAATCTATGAAAGCATACAATTGCTAGTTTTATCAACAGGAAATTCAATATAGACTTGTAATCGAAACCAAAAAAAAAAAAAAAAGAAGAAACTTGAAAATTCTGCAACAGTATGAGAAAATGGAAATTAAATGCAGATTAAACTTCAGTTGTGTAATGGTCACTACGACACATGAAAAGTGAAGAGGAAGCAGATGTACCACTAGCAGTTTACCAACAGTATAACTGAGACAAGGGGCAGAAAGCTGACAGTGGAGAAACAACATTGGTTTTATTTGTACCTTCATTTAGATATGGCAGTAATTGGATACGCTAATCTCTAAATTATTGCAGAGGGAAAATGCAGAAATTTTCACAATGATCAGATCACACCATTGAAAAGAATAATTTGAAGACTTTAGATGAGGGAGTTTTTTTATGGCCAAGATCATGTTGCAAGGACTAAAGATGGCACTTTTCAATACATTCCAATTTCTGTTAAAGATAAGATAAAAGTATGTCTTCTAAAGTAATTAATAAAGCTATATATTAGGGTAGTTTACAAATAGAATCTCTTATTTAGAAAAAAAAATTAAAAGCAATTAAAACTAGAACAGAAAACAAAAAAGGTATTAAAAATGCTTCAAAAAACAAGTGGAAAACAAGTAGAAAAGTTTATCAATAGTTAACTCATAAGAGAACAGGATATGCAGATAACAGAAGCCACTAAAAAAATTGTGTGGAAAGTAAATGTTTACAGAAAGTGAAATGAAAGAGATGCTACTCCTCAAAAGTTTAAAAATTCAACACATTATTCCACTGCCTAAAAACAGTCAGTGAAAGGTTTTCCTTCACTCCAGTGAGATACATGCCCCTTTTGGTACTTAGAATAAAAGCATCTACATCCAACGTTCTCTGAGCTCTGAACATACTAAAAATGCTTAGAAGTTGATCTGATAAAAGTTGACAAGAATAATTTTATTTCAATAAATGACACAAAGCAAGCATGACAGTGGTGAGTAAGTCTGCTAAAGACTTTTATCAATAATACCATCTTAACTAATTCTGATCTTGTATCTCAATTTAAGTAAACAGAGATCAAATTGACATCTTTAATGACTGACAAATGACATATTTTTTTTTTTTGGTGATATGCAATTAATCATAGTGATAGAAAACCATCTGATTTTTTTCTATATGACTTGATGAAAATTAAGTTTTATAGAAAATGTATAGGCTCCTATACATAGGTAAGGAATTTGTGCAATAGTTAACTCTTCTTTGTAGCAGTGCAAAAGCAGCTCTGAGTGTTAATGGAATCAATTTCCCCTTCTTTATTTTATGGGGTAGAATTAGATAGGAGTTTACATTACCTTCTTTGTCTTTTTCCCAAACTCTAGAATCCTAGGTTAAGTGGATAAGAGTCAGTAAGTCAGGAAAATAGAATGTTCAGGAACATTTCAATAAACAGTTTTATTTAATTGCGATATAAATTTTTTTTTCTACCTGGAATGTTTCACTGAAAATTAAATAGATCCATGAGTTCTAGAAAGATTCTGACTTCTACATAAATCGTTGAAAATCTGAAATGCCAGCTGTAAATTTACAGATTGAAAGAAGCTATCAGTTCATAAAACAATTGAGGTTACCTGGGCAATAAACTCTACAAAATACTTCAGGAAAAAAATCTCATGGACCCCAGAAGGACTGTATAATTTAGACGTGAAATAGTCACTTCTACAAATAAAAAGCTTTAGAGTGTAGAAAGAATTATGCAATCTCTTGCATAAAAAAAAATATCCACAGCCAAGTTTTCTATAATCTATATCTTTCTTGTTTCGGATTTTTCTTATATTCATCATCAAATACAAAGTGGGAATGGATATAGAATAAAGAAATCTCCATACTAAATTTCAGTTACGTTGTATGTATCTGCTGAATGGTGTGCACCAGCTGATTTAAACAGTTTGACACTGTCCAGTTTCACTTTTTAAAATTAATATACTGCTCCAATATAAGGAGCACTAACATAAAAGGGCAACTAAGAGAGCAGCTTTGCTTTCAGTTCTGATGACCCTTCTGATATACCATAAATTAACCATATATCATTCTTTTGTCATTTAGGACACATCATATTCCTAATGCAACCTTGTAAAGCATTGTCTATTACAGACAATGAAGTCTTAGTGTAAGGGATATATTCCAAATTTAACCTCACAACTTTGGGAAAAATAATCTAATGTTTGTGTTGTGGATACTGTACAAATCTCTATGGAATGCAGCACATGGTCCCCAAAGACAAATTCTTTTTCAAAATGCACTCACTTCTGTGCTTCCTGGTAGAATTAAAACTTACAGTTATTTTACAAGTCGCCTTGTTATTGAAGTCCATTTTCCAAAAAGAGAACAGGAAAACAAAGTGTGAAAGTTGAACTAACAAGAATTGTGGCTAGCTTTCAAGCCAGCTGTTTAATAAGTTCCTCCAACAAACTCTGCTTCCATCATTAACGGGAAGTTCTGT
Organism: Tauraco erythrolophus; assembly: GCF_009769465.1. NCBI lineage: Eukaryota > Metazoa > Chordata > Aves > Musophagiformes > Musophagidae > Tauraco > Tauraco erythrolophus. The sequence goes on along the minus strand of NC_141465.1, from coordinate 125,464,119 downwards.
GCCCATAAGCAACTTTAAATTTAGCTTCTCCTATTCTTGCCCATTGAGGTTTGGTCTTGGATACTTTCATAGATTTCATAGATTTCTAGGTTGGAAAAGACCTTAGAGATCATCCAGTCCAACCGTCCCTAATCCCCATTAAACCATATCCCTAAGTAGTTCATCCACCCTATTCTTAAACACATCCAGGGATGGGGACTCGACCACCTCCCTGGGCAGCCTATTCCAGTGGCTGACAACCCTTTCAGAGAAGAAATACTTTCTAATATCCAACCTGAATCTCCCCTGACTAAGCTTATACCCATTTCCTCTTGTTCTATCACCCATCACTAATGTAAAGAGCCCTTCCCCCACCTCCCCACCATTCCTTCTCAAGTATTTGTAGGCTGTAATCAGGTCTCCCCTCAGCCTCCTCTTCTCCGGGCTAAAATTCAACTTAGTTTATGCTTCTTTGCCAGTTTATCCCTTTAAAAATATTTTTAGATCTTCTCCATGTGAAGCTGAACTTCAGGAATTAGTGCATCAAATTGACATCATGGTGAAGAGCAAGAAAGTGGAATGGGAAAGGAAGACGAAAGCTTTAGAAACAAAAATGGATATCCAGGATCAAGAATTAGCAAGTGCCCAAAGCAAACTGGATCAAAAAGGTCAAGAGGTATTTAAGAGTGTCACATTCTATAAGGAAAATATTTGTTCTGGGAGTTAGTTAATAGTATGATCTAAATGCTCTATAAGGAGACGTGTTTGTTCGATCATGTAAAAATACCGAACGTATTTTAAAGGTCACTAATTATCCTTAGTGTTTTGTTTTAAAGTGTGCTTCTGTTCTGAAAAGTGATTGTAAAAATGCCATTGAAAGTCTCATATTTCTTCTATTTCCCTAAAGTCTAAATCAAATATTCTCAGTTTAGCTGTAAAAAGATAATTTGATGTTTTTTCTAAATGCCAACACTTCTAGTTTCATGGAAATGTACAGTTCAAAAAGTTTCACAAAATTATGTCTTCGTAATTCCTGTTAATACCTGATTTGTATCATTTTACATGATATCCTGGCTTTGTATGATAATTTTATTATTAATAGTGAAGATTTGAATTGTATTACCACTTAGGCTTGCTTATCAAACCGAAAGCCCCAGTATACCTGATGTTGTTTGTACTTCACAGTCTTGTCTGCGGAATATTCATTCAAAAGCATCCGTAAATCCTAGCACAGCATTCAGTTCTTGCTCAAGACATCTGAAGTTCGCTGTTTACACACGGCCATGCTCGTGGGAGCTAGGTGTCTGAACTGCCAGTGAGAGTTCTGAAAATGAAATAACTCTCTCTAATGAGCAATTTGGAACTTGGCCTTAGTCATTGCAGTCAGAGGAGCCAAGAGAATAATTCAGCTAGCCATTCCTTAAGGCATCAATTTATTTGCCTGCACAGAGATGTGATCTGAACTATTTCAGCATATTCCACCTAGCTTCCAGCTGCCTCTCCAGAAAAACATAGGTGTCATGTATGCTCTTTGCCATATTTCTCAGATCTCTGTGAAACTCTCAGGTAATTGAAGATATCTCAAATGGCACTATACTTAGGGAGCTGAAATGAGTCTGGAGCGTCTCCCAATAATTTTACAGAAGTACTTGAAAGTCATTTATGTGATTATATAAGCCATTCAAGCAAGATTTTCACAATAGGGCACAGCAGTTCATTTATATAGTTGGGTCAGAAATGCTGTCATTAACTGGTCTTTCATGCCAGACTTGTACAGTATTATCATTAAATCGTGACGTATTACTATAAAATCCCTAACTAGATGTTGATACAATCCAGGTTTGTGGTATCCATTTTATTATTAAGTTACTGAATGAAAATATATTTTTAATACCTATCTTTTAAGCAACAGTCTTATATCAAAGTTTCAAATGACTATTCCAAAAATGACATATTTTGGAACACTTCAGAGAAGATAAATTTCAATGCTTATTCTAACTGTAGGTGGGACTACTTCGACAGAAACTGGAAGACTTGCAGAAAACTAATTATGAAATGGCTCAGAATTATGAAACTCAGCTTCAAGCACTGAAATCTCAAGTAAGAAAAATGTCAGATTCATTATTTTATGATTGCAGTATAAAGAGCTTATACGTGCCTAATGGTACAGAGGTACTTTTATGGATTTGGGAAAGATTAATTGGGTCATAGAAATGATGATGACTACAGCTTCCTACTAGGCTCCATTATCATTTCTGTACTGACATGTCCAAACTCTTTGGATGGATTTTGATGTGATTGTGGCATCTGTTATTAAGACAGATACTCAATTTCCTGACTTTGGATTAATAACCTAAAACCTTGGTGAATGAAGAAAATCAATAATTAGATTCATGCTAATAAGACTATGATGCATATTAGGAATTTTAAGACTGAAACTGTTCTCGTCATGTCTTTGCTATAATTTTTTTCTGTTTTTTCTGCCTGATTTACAGGGATTGTTAAAGTGGTCTGATAGCTTTCCATAAGGGAACATAGTATCAGAACTAGGGTAGCCTGGATTATTGACATTGGGAATTTTTTTTGGCTTTATTTATTTCAATATGCGCTTGCAGCCCAGAAAGCCAGTCGTGTCCTGGGCTGCATCAAAAGAAGCATGGCCAGCAGGTCGAGGGAGGTGATTCTTCCCCTCTGCTCCACTCTGATGAGACCTCAGCTGGAGTACTGCATCCAGCTCTGGGATCCTCAGCACAGGAAAGACATGGACCTGTTGAAGCAGGTCCAGAGGAGAGTCATAAAGTGGTCAGAGGGCTGGAGCACCTCTACTATGAGGAAAGGCTGAGAGAGTTGAGGTTGTTCAGCCTGGAGAAGAGAAGGAAGGCTCTGGGGAGACTTTATTGCAGCCTTTTAGTACTTAAAGGGGACTTATAAGAAAGATGGAGAGAGACTTTTTACAAGGACCTATAGTGACAGGAGAAAGGGCAAGGATTTTAAACTGAAAGAGTAGATTCAGATTGTACATAAGGGAGAAATTTTTTCAATGAGGGTGGTGAGACATTGGAACAGCTTGCCCAGAGAAATGATGGATACCCCATCCCTGGAAGTGTTCAAGGCCAGGTTGGAGGGTGCTTTGAGCAACCTGATCTAGTGGAAGGTGTCCCTGCCTATGGCAGGGAGGTTGGAACTAGATGATCTTTAAAGATCCCTTCCAACCCAAACTGTTCTATGGTTCTATGATTCTATGCTTCTGTGATTCTCTTTGGCCGTGTTTGCTTTGTGCCTGTATTTTTGTTTCCTCATTATTTTTCACTTCAATCATGAAATTAAAATTCTTAGAGAACTTCCATCTATTCTGTTTCTCAGCTTTTAACAAGTTAACATACACAATTCTACATTGTTTCTTCTACTATTCTACTGTTTTCTTCACTGGTTTCTCCTACCAAAGATTTAGTGTTACAATTAAAAATCTCCAGACATCACACTTACCATAGAATCATCTTGGATTGCATAAACTGAATATCACTATTTTCATTTAGAGGTGATAACACTTACCACCCAAATCCATCAAACCAATAAATGTATAGCTTATTTTTAAGATTATGCTATCTTTGATTTATTTTTCCTTTTATATTTGGAAATTGATTTGGCAGACAGTTTCATGGATAAGCAGAGAGTGTTTTCGTTGTATATACTTAACACTTTTAATCATTTGGGAAAGTAGCTAGAAACGAAAGCTGTTTTATAATTTACACAAATCACAGAAAAAGAAACAGCATGATTACTGAGAAAATAAACATCATACAATGAAAAACAATATGACTTTTTACATATAAGTTAAAAGGTACCTTTAGCAATGCAGAACTATCCCCCCAAATATAACAGATCTCTCTTTTCTCATGCTTTTTCACATTTCCTGCAATATTTTTTACTTTTTTTTTTTTAATCCCATGCTGAAAATGACTGGGTTTATGTTACATATTGTTGCAAAGAACTTCACTGAAATTGAACTTTCTGAAATTGAAACTCCAAGTCATTTTTCATAAAGATTTCAAAGTTGTTATTTACCATAAAAGTCCTTTCCATGGCCAAATATAATCTGTTTTTCCTTTGTGTTTTTCAAAGAATCTGACACTTGCTAACCTACAAGCTTCTCTCTGTAAACCTGGTTGTACTTCATGCCAAGATTCTCCTTTTTGGTTACCACTCAGACCATCTAACATTTCTTTGAGTATTCTGATTGCTTCTCCTTTTATCTTTATGCAAGATGTTTGGATTTCTAGCTCTTAAGAATATACATCACTTTCCCAACATATGCCTCCAAATATTTCTTTGTCTCTCAGTCATCATATTTATGGAATCATAGAGTCATAGAATGGTTAGAGTTGGAAGGGACCTTAAAGATCATCTAGTTCCAACCCCCCTGCCATGGGCAGGGAAATCCTCCACTACACCAGGTTGCCCAAAGCCTCATCCAACCTGGCCTTGAACACCTCCAGGGATGGGGCATCCACAACTTCTCTGGGCAACCTGTGCCAATGCCTCACCACCCTCAATGTAAAAAATTTCTTCCTTATATCTAATAGAAATCTCCCCTCTTTCAATTTGAATCCATTGCCCCTTGTCCTGTCACTACACGCCCTTGTAAAAAGTCCCTCTCCAGCTTTCCTGTAGGCCCCTTTAGGTACTGGAAAGCTGCTATAAGATCACCCCGGAGCCTTCTCTTCTCCAGGCTGAACAGCCCCCAACTCTCTCAGCCTGTCTTCATAGCAGAGGTGCTCCAGCCCTCTGATCATCTTCGTGGCCCTTCTCTGGACTCGTTTCAATAGCTCCATGTCCTTCTTGTGTTGGGGACTCCAGAGATGAACACAGTATTCCAGGTGAGGTCTCACGAGAGCTGAGTGGAGGGGCAGAATCACCTCCCTCGACCTGCTGGCCACCCTGCTTTTGATACAGCCCGGGGTATGGCTGGCTTTCTGGGCTGCCAGTGCACATTGCCGGCTGATGTTGAGTTTCTCATCCACCAGCACTCCCAAGTCCCTTTCCTCAGGGCTGCTCTCAATCCATTCTCCGCTCAGCCTGTACTTGTGCTTGGGATTACCCCGACCCACGTGCAGGGCCTTGCACTTGGCCTTGTTGAACTTCATGAGGTTCTCACAGGCCCACCTCTCCAGCCTGTCAAGGTCCCTCTGGATGGCCTCCCTTCCCTTCAGTGTGTCCACAACACCACACAGCTTGTTGTCATCTGCAAACTTGCTGAGGGTATTTATTTTACCAAAGGTCTCAGCATTGATGCCATTTGCATTTTATCTTCTGATTCCCATATCTCCTCTTTCACCAAACCATATTTCTTCATGAAATATGCATCCCGTACACATTCGCCGAAGAAGTAGACTGTTAAGTGCTTAAGTTAGGAGGCTCACCTAGATTCTCTACGTGGTAAACATAAAGTTTTCCCGTCAGAACAATTCCAAGCACCTGTGCTAGACAGTAGGATTATCCCACTCTAGCTTTTACTATGTCCCCTTATTGAGTTTCTTTCTTAAATTACAGTGCTGCAGTGTCTACAATAGAATGACTTGAATGTCCCCGATTCTCAGCCGCACAAACTCATATCTAAAATATAGAGCTTCCCTGATAATAGTCATCTTTGCCTTATCTCCTTTGTCTCTCTTCTTTTGATTCTTTTCCTTACTTGAAAGTTATACCTCCTTCTACACTGTATAATCCGAAGAGCTACAATTCAGTTTGCACAAATGGTGTGAGTGTTACTGTTTACCAGTAGCATTGCATCTTTCTCTCCAGATGTATTCTTAAAATCCCTCGCAATTTTTGTTCCTTCCTAATCTTGATAGAAAGGATCACTTTTTCTAGCTCTAAGAATAGTAGGCTCTTCAGAACAAATTTCTTTCTGATATACTGCTTTTGTGGTCCTCTGTGCTTTTTACCCTTGCTAATAATAAAAGGAGCTGTTTAATGAGTAACGTTCCCACTGAATTGATTGTGTGCCTGTTGAATGCAGTAAAACCTGTATTTCTCTTGTATTAGGGAAATAATTCCTGATATGTAACCTGAAACTTTTAGCCCACACTGCTGTGCTCATTCAAATGTACAACATTTCATCATAATTAAATAGCAAAAACTTTAGGGGTTCATCTTCATCACTTTTTCTCTTCGTTTTTTTCTCTATTAGTGTTTAGTAGTTATTCTCATTTTGAAAATAACATAAGTCCTTCAGCAAAAGGACAAGAATCCATTCTTGCTCTAAGTAGTTTAGCAACTAATTGCTTCACTTAAACATTTAAAAGCTAGATGCCTATGTCTGAGCTTCCTCAGGAGCCCTTTGGAATCGACGGATGGAAACAGACACTCATGTCAGTGTATGATGAGAATTTAAGACAGCTGAAATTACTAAGCATTTGGAGGCAGCTTTTTCTAATGCGGACTAGTTCAGGCTTGGATGTTGAACTTTCAGAAGAAATCTAAACTTAGATGAATTCTACCCCAGAACTCACTAAAATATGCCTTTTTTTTTTTTTTTCACTTGTAGAACATGCGAATAGAACAACTTGGACTTAATATTAAAAGTAAATATCTAGCATTAAATGGAAGGATTCTTGGCTTTTAGTCTAATTTGCAGTCATGATAATATCGAGACTATAATCTGTCTGAAATATCCTACTTTTGTTGAATAAATCTGATATTCAAACTCAATTTTCTCATTTTGGATATTCTGTTCCCTTTTAGACAGATTTGCTGGTGTTGGATCCTGTATTTCCTAGCCTTTTTAGCATGAACAGTCTAATACCGTCTTCCTCTGAGTTCACTCCTTCCAGGCAGTTCACATGTTCCAGAATATATTCAAGAGCAAAACTCCTGTTATTTGAAAAAGAATATCCCTCTTCCAAAGGCAATGAGTTCCATATTGTTTGAGCCTGGATACTCTTAACTCTAACCCATTTTAAATATTTTACCTTAACTGTGTTCTCTGGCAAGGTCAATTTCAAATATAGGCAGCTTCTTTGCAAGACTTTTGATTTCATTTTGAAGGTGATATCTCAGATCCGTAAGTCCATGTTACAGGATTTCTATTCAGAAATTCCAAGTTGGTCATATCTATCCCTGGACCTCCCCATTTCATGAAACTTTCTAGTCTAGGACAATCTATTTTCTGGTCATCTTTTCAATTCTTTTTTGCTGTTCCATATTATGAGTTCTCAAAATCATCTCAAATGTCTCTAGGAATTTTCCAGATGATTTTCAAACTCCAGATGCACTTTTGTATCTTTTCTGGACTTCTTTGGCCGCCTTCATTATCTGCACAGCCCTCAGTTGCTCATTCTAGGTTGGTTCAATAGGATTCCATTCCACTTCCAATTACTTCCTTAGAAGTAATCTATTTTCCAGACAATAATTTCAGGAATTTGCTTGAGCAGTTAAAAAAATATGAGGTTTCATGGATTTTGTTTAGTTAGACAAAGGACTTTATGTTAAAGTCAGGACTTTTTAAGTCATATACACCTGAATTCTATGAATTCTATGAATTTAAAGGAACAAAACAGCAAGAGGCATGATCAGTATTCATAGTTGAAAGCTCCTCTTCTACTCAACATTCTTCGCGAAGTTCTTTCACTCGGCTTCCCTCAAGACCATATTTTTAGTGTTTCCTTTATCAATATTCTTGGTTTTCCTTTTTTTTTTTTTCAAAACCAGATGTACATATCTCTACCAGACAATGTCAACTTACTGTATCAAACCTGTTAACGACCACTAGCCCCTTTACTTGTATAGTGCATCTAACTGTTGGTCAGACTGGCCCTTTTTCTGAAGAGGCTGGTACCTTCTGAAGAGGCTGGTACTTCTGCTGATACTTTCCTTCTCTGCCTCTGTCTCCTTTGCCTCTGACTCCTAAGCCATGCTTTCATGGAAAGATCAATAGGCAGAACAGTATTTAGTGCCTAGTTCTCATAGACACTCTTTAGTACTTAATGATTCCAGAAGAATGCAATCATCATATACATGACATTTCAACAATTTTCATGATAAAAAAGAAACATGTGAGTTTAAAATACGTTAATGATAATCCTACATTCTGGCTAGTGAAGCACCCTTAAAAAATGTCAACACAAGATGGCAGTAAACAAGTATAGAACATTTCGTATAAACATTGCAGAGGAAATGACACTATGGGTAACAGTGCCATAAAGAACCTCAGCAGAATTAAGTAGCTGTCACATGAACCCATTTGAACAGTTAGTTAACATTTAGATGAGAGCTTAGTCTTCTTCATCTGTAATAAATTAACTTTGCTAATTGATTCTTTGTTACATTGATTTAATATTCTATTAGAATGCTGAAACCGCAGTTGGTGATTATAGTTTAAAGAAAACTTTGGCCACGTGGTCATCTTTGATAGATTCTGCATGTCCAACTCTGCTTCCGTTTTTAGTTTTCAAAGTTGACACATAGTTACGAAAAGCTACAGTTCCATCAGTTACAACAAAAAAAGGTTGAAAGTAGAGAAAAATGTGAGGAAAGCTTAGAGACACCATCTGAACTGAGCACTTTATACAAGAAACTGGAGGTAAGAATACTTTGTTATTATATTTGGATTTTAATATGCCTTTAGAACTCATTTGTTGTTTGCAGTTGTAAACTTTAATTTCCTGGTAATTCTACAAAAATTATATAATTTTCTTGCTCTGGCAAGAAAAAGTGCAGAGTTTAATATTCATGTTTTGTTCTTCTATCCAAGTTTTATTGTGTTTTTAGTAGGTTTATGAGTTAATATAGATAATTTTCTTCATAAGTGTAATTATAAATAAATTTTACTGATTTCCTGATTAATATATGTGTGTACTGGGTAATATAATCTCTTGAGGCATGAGATCTTTTACATATGCAGGATACTGTCACATAATACCTACCATGAATTCAAGTTTTATAGACCTCAGGACAACTTTTACCATTTAGGGCTAGATAGAAGAAGGATTTAGGACTGGAAAACTGCTTGTTACACAGATATTTTGTCAGCACCCTCGTGCCTGAGGCAATCCATAACCTTGACCTTAGTGCTGAATGTACCTAGGTAGCGCATGAGGAAGGATTAGGCATCTAAAAATACATTCCACAAAATCCAGCATACTGAGTGGGGGACTAGAAAATATGAGATGTTGAGGATAGGATTCGGCCATATTCCCTATCCCTCTGGACACAGAATGAATTTTAGCTGACTTATTCTTGGATACAGGAGGATACTGATTTCTTATCATAACTCCCGGCCTTGACTTCTCAGAGTTAGAAGTTACTTTATGATCTGTAGAATAATCATGTATTTATTGGGCCAACAGGAGAGTTAGCCAGCACAGAGAAGTGGCATGTAGAAAACGTGCCTCCAAGTGATGATTTCTCTCCAAATGCTCTTCCAGCTACATTCCCTGGTGCAGAAATTGGTATCCAGTCTCATTTTTTATAACTGAGCAATATAATCTCTAGATGTGCTAATTTTTGCTGCTTCTTCTTTATTTATTCAATAAATCTGCTAATACCCTGTGCAAAGTGAAACAACTTCAAAAGGAAGAATTCCAGAGCCTGTTGAAAAATAACACTTGTTTGTTAATTAGCAAATGAAAATGGGAACCTTCTGGTTCAGATTCTGTCTGGAGAGAAGATTATTAAACTGAGGCTTCCACATATGAGGAAAACAGTCTAACCACTCGTTTGATGAAGCATGGGAGGATCATAAAAAAATTTACATTTTCTCTGGCCATTCTTTGTAATGAGCATAATAAAGCATGGATGACTGGATGACCTGGATGAGGGGATTGAATGCACCCTCAGTAAATTTGCGGACGACACCAAGCTGGGAGGCTGTGTCGATCTGCTCGAAGGTAGGGAGGCCCTTCAGAGGGATTTGAACAGACTGGATCGTTGGGCTGAGCCCAATGGCATGAGCTTTAATAAGGCCAAGTGCAGAGTCCTTCACTTGGAGTATAAAAACCCCAAGCATCGCTATAGGCTCGGGGAAGAGTGGCTGGAGAGCTGCCTGGCGGAGAAGGACCTGGGGGTGTTGGTTGACTACCAGCTTGATATGAGCCAGCAGTGTGCCCAGGTGGCCAAAAAGGCCAATGGGATACTGGTGTGTATCAAGAATAGTGCAACCAGCAGGAACAGGGAAGTGATCCTGCCCCTGTACTCGGCACTGGTGAGGCCGCACCTGGAATATTGTGTCCAGTTTTGGGCCCCTCGCTTTAAGAGAGATATTGAGCTCCTGGAGCGAGTCCAAAGAAGGGCGACTAAACTGGTCAAGGGGCTGGAAAATAAAACTTATGAGGAGCGGCTGAGGGAGTTGGGGCTGTTTAGCCTGGAGAAGAGGAGGCTGAGGGGAGACCTGATTACAGCCTACAAATACTTGAGAAGGGATGGTGGGGAGGTGGGGGAAGGGCTCTTTACATTAGTGATGGGTGATAGAACAAGAGGAAATGGGTATAAGCTTAGTCAGGGCAGATTCAGGTTGGATGTTAGGAAGTATTTCTTCTCTGAAAGGGTTGTCAGCCACTGGAATAGGCTGCCCAGGGAGGTGGTCGAGTCCCCATCCCTGGATGTGTTTAAGAATAGGGTGGATGAACTACTTAGGGATATGGTTTAATGGGGATTAGGGACGGTTGGACTGGATGATCTCTAAGGTCTTTTCCAACCTAGAAATCTCTGAAATCTATGAAGTAGTGTGTGCTTCCAGCATTTACTAAACTGGGTCCTGTAAGGAAAGTAAGCAGAGGAGTACCAGTTGAAAGTATGAGCTAGTTGCCTAGCTGCTAAGCATTGTGAAGACTTACAGGTTTATGATGTATGTTTATGGTACCTTTATGATGTATATTTATGTACCTTTATGATGTAGATGATTTAGACACTTGGAGAACTTTACAATCAAAAAATTAAGATCTAATAGGTTTTAAGTCTTTTCATACTTAAGCTGCAATTAAGCAGGGGTTTGGGATATTTATTTTGGACTTGCCTATCTTCTCTGTTACACTGTAAGACACAGGACTAACTCTTGTGACCTTCAGATGACTGTTTCTACATAACAGGAGACATCCTAGATGCATCCTAGCTCTACATATTGTGGCTGTCTCTACCACATGAAAGAGTTCTTACCATCAGAAAAGCTATTGCACTTTGGACTGCAGCATAGCTGCCAACATCTGCTACTACAAGAATAGTAAATGGGTTATACATCTATCGTTGGCTAAATATATCACTGCTGTGAAACTGTCTGATCCAGCTTATATGAGAATGACCTTATTCAAGATTAAAATGTGAAAATAATGTAACACAATGCTATAATTTGATTAATTATGCAGTATGAAAAATGAGTGCTTGGAATATATTCAGCAAATTCTAGTATTCAGGAAATAATTACTGTGTTAAAAATCTACTAAGCTCAGCAGTGCCTTAGTAAGGCCTTGAACTGGCAGTCCTCATTAAGTAGTCTGAAATTCCATTTGTACCACATTTTGTAAAATGGGAAGATGTTTATTGGTTTAAACTGCCAAAGTAGGTATTAGGAAAGCTATAAGAGAAGATTCATATTAATCTATGTTGGAAAGCATTCAATTTTGTTTCAATAGCAAATAAAATCTTATTTTTTTTAATTTGGGGAATATGCCAGTTTAGGATAATTATAAAAAATCATCTATCCTTTTGGAACCTACATTTCCATTGCGAAAAAGGAAGTTCTCATAACAGCTTATAAGTGTTACAGTTTTCACTGTATAAAACATTATATTTTTATTTTGCTAATTCTTCAAACTAAAAGAGCAACAGCTCTAGTAATGGGAGTTCTCCTACGTATTTTATAGGATACTACTGTTAAAGTCTAGTTGTGAACATATAAGATCTGGTATAATTTAAAAGCAAATTCAGATATAGTATAAATAGGAATATAAGTGCAAATACAAAACAAATATTAGATAAATCTGATAGAATTTGTTAAAGAAGTTTTTGTTTAAACTAGGTGAACTCAGAACTGGAAGCAGCAATTGTAAAGAGAGAAAGAAGTAAAATTTATTCACAGTAGCTGCTGTCCCATTTGTTTAAAAAAAAAAAAAAAAGCATGCACTGAAAACATTTGTCTAAATATTAAGGATTCAATTCTCTACTGATTACTTGCCACTGATATAGCTTTAAAGTCGCAGGAACTACTCTCCAATAAAATGAGTGTATTATTACTCTAAGATCTCCACCAATGGAAATGATTTAAAATATTTTATTATTTTTATTCAATGATTATGTTGACTGCCCATTTTTTTTATATTAACAGCCCTTGAGACTGTTTTTTTTTCTGGTGGAGATAGCTGGATGGCTGGTTTGTATCATTGTTCTTTTTTTCTTCTTTCCAAAATTCTGGAAAGATTACATGTTAATTAAAAAACGTCACTTTTCTTAGGACTATACAAATTCCGAAGTTATTTAGATTAAGCAAAAAAGTTATTTTCTGTGTGTTTACTAGCCTTTTTTTCTTTCTGTTTTTCAGGAATTTAAGGCAAAATCAAGAGAATGGGATAAGAAGAGGATAATTTGCCAACATTACCTCAATTATTTAGATGCTCAACAAAAATTATTGTCTGAGAAATGTAATTTATTTCAGGTAAAGTTCCTCCCTTGCTGCTTTAGGAAGAAAATTATAATTAAATGAGCTGTTATCTCAGCTAGAGTTATTTTAACTTAATTTAAAAAATCTGAACACCTCTAAGCTTACAGAGAATCTGACAGTAAATGGATATATTGGTAGTGAATACATTGCTCTAGGTAAAGCAGGCACATACTGAAAGATCTAATAATACAGTTACTTTAATTTTATTTTCCTTATGCAAATGACAAAATGAATAAGTATCATGATGAAAATTACAGTATTTCGGATTTAAAAAACTGCAAAAAGCAGTGCATGTTCCATTTTACTTTTTTAAGTATATAGTGGAGATACTTTTGTCTTCTATGCTATTTACTAATGTGCAATTAACTGTGATGAAAAGTTATTGAAATATATTACCAAGTAAGTGGTATATGCCATTACTATGTTGACTCAAATATGAAATTCCCTCAAATCTAAAATAGCCCTCCTTTTTTTATAAGATCATAAATATACATTAATATATTTTATGCAGAAAAATGAATTTCTATATGCTACTCCAGAATCACCCTTGGATTTGTTTGTTGGATCACTTATGCCTTCTTATCATATTTTTCAGCTTTCAGGTTACCATTCAGTCCTTGGTTGACTTTGTGATTCTTTTTTACTTGCCAATTTGCTTATTACTTTTTTTTTTTACGTAGCCTATTGATCTAGCAATTTTTTTTTAATTCCTTCCAATCCAGAACAAAATATTGGTTTAATGATGTCTTGATGACCTATCCTGCTCGAAAAATAAATCAGAAAATAACTTAGAAATTAACTGGGCCACAAGACAGCTTGAAAATTAAGGGGAAGCCAATTGCTGACTAGTAATCCCCTTTTCCACTGTTACTAAATTCATTGGATCTTAATCTAGTGAAATGCTTTCTTAACAATTCCTATGAGACTGTTTACCCATATCCAGAGTTTCCAAGGATGACAGTTAACTTTTGTTTATAGATGCTGAAAGCAATATATTGCAACTATTGAACTTCCATAAAAACGTGTTAAAAAAGCAAGGCTTTGACTAGACAAAACTACTGACTGATGAATGTTGCTTTTATAGTTAGATGAGTCAAAATAGAGCATTCAAGGTGATCATCTACATTTTTCTGTTGAGGCTTACATCACAGCCGTCAGTGAACGTTCTTTGAAGACAATTTTCTTCACAACTGCAACATAACACTGACTAGTTTATTAAATAGAAGTCTGATGGATTATTACCCCTTAACTGTTTCAAAAGCATTAATGGGTCCTCTGTCTATGTCTCAAATTCCTCTTTTGTGAGGTCTTTGATTCCCAGCTGGAGTCTTGCATTATATTTTTCACAAGATGCTTTGACATTATGGTATATCAGAGTCCATAACTTAGACGTCAGGGGACCTTCATTCATTATCTATAGAAATTAAACTTACCTGCAAATTTCTTTTGGCTTTTTATTTGGTATGCAGCCAGTGGTCCATTCTACTTAGGTGTTCAGCCAACAGAAATTATGGGAACATAGTCAATGACATCAAAAGCTGTCTAAAGCATGCCTTTTTGCAGTCCTTAGCAATGAAATATGGTATTTGTAACCCTATTTATTTTATAATACGTTTTCTTGCTTGACTTGATCTCTGCACATGATGTATGGCTTCCAGGTTGTATTTTGTTGTCATTTTTCAGCTAATTCTAAGTCGTCTGAAAGATTACTGCTGCTTGTTAATCTCCCAGTAGAGGGATGCATGTGGATAATTTTTTAAACAGCAAAAACAGTTACCATAGTATTTATGCTTCTTCACGATGCCTGTGAATTCACAAATACCAGGAATACCAATTTTCTGAAGTTTTGAGTTTCAGATTTTAATTAGTACAAGAAACTGGATGGAGTGTGGGACCCTGCAGAACGTGCCAATGATTCTTCCCCAGGTTTAAGGATAATGATATCAAAGAAGTACAGCTACTGTAGTAACTGAGCTGTTTATACATGAGTCCTGTACTGCTAGTCCTCTAGTCAAAGGTTAATATCTGTCCTGAGGTGCACACACACACAGCTCCTAGTGAGTTCAATGAATCAAAGAAGAACATTTCTCTCGAATTATTTGTTAGAGGTAACTGCTTTGAGTAGGTCATCATAATCACCTTTTTCACATTTGGGGTAATTAACATCAAGTGCTAGGGAAATAACACAGCAAAGGAGAAAAGTCCTTGAAAAATTCTATGCCCTTGAAAGTTCCTGAAACATTTTTTTTTTTACTGAGGGCAAGGAACATGAGACTAAAAAAAGGAAGTATCTTTTAGAGAAGTAATGCAAACTATTCCAATTGTGCCATCTTTTCTAAGCAAATCCTAGTGAAGATGGAAATAGCTTTATGATTTAAGGAGTAATGGTTTGGTCCTGGCAATTTACATATAATTATTGAATTTCATTTAAAAGTTTCTTGTTTTATAGAAGCCAACCCAGAATTATCAATTCCAAACAAGCAATAAGAAACAAAACCAAGAAGAGGTAATTAGTTATGGCCAGCCCAAAGGTGAAAAGGAAGAGTTGATTATTGAAAAGCTAAAGGCAACTGTGAATGAAATAGCATTAAACAAGAATAAACTAGAAGAGGAAAATCTGAAACTTCGGGAGGATCTAAAAACGTACCAAAACCAGTACCAGGTAGTAATAGTTTTTATTTTTCATGATGACTGTGGGATTAATGTTGGAAAATTAGTTATGTAGGAGTATACTTAAAAAAGTTATACTGAGATGCCTATATAAAAAAATCTGTACATTAGGTATATTCTTTGCAGAAACACAGAATGAGCTGTGAACAGTACAATTTTTTGAGTAACATTTAAAAGGAAAACAGCAATAAGTTTGATATGTAGTAGTGTACTTTATTCTTGTCTGTTTATCTAAGATTTTAAAACTTTCCTATATCCGTAGCATCTACAGGAACTTAGTCTAGTTCACTTGGCTCCTTGTATATAAATGACTTTTATGAAATCTCTTTATCTGCATTAGATCTTGTTCTACACTGTCCCATATAGCTAGTAAATAAGTATATAAAAAAGTGTATGGTATACACCAGAGAAGATTCTGCAGTCAATGAATTTTTAAGTTGCCAGCCATGTGAACAACCATCAGTTTTTATCTTATTCCTGATGTACTGTTTTTCCATGTAGGACTGATTTATGAAGGCAGCCATTTGAATCTCTTCTCTTGGTCTTGACATATGAGTTCTGACAAGATTGAGATAATACAAGATCTTTACAACCTTTTTTATTAGCTATGTTTGGAGTAGATCAGGAATGAGATTCTCGTTGCTACTTTTTTCTGGTAACATATATAAATTATGCTTTTGCTTACTTCTTTAAGCACTTTGAGGTTCAGTAATACATTGAGTGGCCTATAGCAACTTCGACTCTTTCAGGAGAAAGATAATCTATTTCTGTTTATAGACAACCTTGCAGAGTTATAACTTCAAATGCAATATACTTGATATGAATTAACATGTATGTGGTGGAGATTAATTTCTGGTGTTGTCAGAACAGTCAAGTTTAGCACATGTGATGTTTATACATTTCATGTGCACGTTAGTTCAATGAGTCATTCGCCTGTACACAAGCTATCAGCATGCAAGGAAAACCTCTGTTCTGGGGCCTGTTAAAAAGGCTGCCATCAAAAGTAGTGAGACTAGAATATGGGCTGGAACAAATCATGGCAATCGGAGCAGGTGGATAGATGCCTCATGACAGAGAGAGCAGATGTCATTGTGCTGTAGCCTTTAAGAAAATCTCCAAGCAAGAAGATTTTTGGAATCATCTGAATAGAATACGGGAGCTGTAGTAAGCATTGAAAACATTTTAAGTAGAAGTAGAGCTAGATGTAGATAAATTATCAGCTAAAAGGCAGAAAGCTGCAGAATAACTGTGCTGGTGGTGTGGAACCCTGCTGTGTTTGTTAGAAAAGCCACATTTGCAAATAGCTGCAGAAGGGAAACACTGATGTCAAGTCAATGTATGATGTAAAAACGTGTAGCTCAGGGAAAATATTTTTTTAGGAACCACTGTATGAGAAAGAAGTGCAAGGCCTATCATCAGCCAGAAGGAGTAAGCAGGTTTGCGTGAAGGAGTGCTCCATGGAGGATGGGAATAGTTGGACCTGATGTGGGTAAAGGAGGGAGGAGCAGATGGGAGTCTTGGTGGGGAGAAGGCTGATGGCAATGGCAGCAAGCCCAGAATTATGCCTCATATATCTTCTATGTCTATGACCATTTCATGTCTCTCCTAAATATTTCTCTCACACTATTAATTAGCAAGGAAACAGTGATAAAGTGAAATGTATGGAAGACCAGACTGTTGGCTATACAGAAAATACAAACCTTAGAAGAGTGAGACTGAGACTGCAGACTATTTCTCTATCTTATGAATGGTCTGGCAAACTTAACTGCAGCCATACACGAGAGGCAGCCTGAAAACATCACACAGGAGGCTTGGTTCTTGGAAAGTCTGCATTAAGTCAGCTGTGGACACTAATATGCATAAAAATACAGCATATAATTGTATTAAAAGGGTTGAACAGCTTTGAGTAGAATTAGACCAGGGGCTGATCAGGAATTTTTTTGAGACTTCCTTTTGATGCCAAACATGGCAAGCTAGTTGAAGCGAAACTTTTCACAGAAGAAAACAGAGGATTTGGTAAATTTTTTAGCTCGAAACAAACTCTTGAAAAGTTATATTTCATTAGATATTTTCTAAACAAAACATAAAGTTTTCATTGTGCTGTTTTAACTAGCTGCGATAGATATTTCCTAAAATAATGTGGTACATCTCTAAACTATTTTTTTGAAGTGATGTGTGAAACTCTTGACCTGAAGTTCTATTTCAATTATTATTGTAGCTGCTGCTGTGGCTGCTGTGTTCCTGCTATTATTATAATTCACAGAATAAAATACAACTTATGTAAATAGGTATGATGACTGCAGTCTGCCACAGATGATATGACTTCCACCACACAATTGTGAAGTATTCATTCCCCTTATCCACCCCAGAATGAAATCAGAGGGGTAACCCTCCCCCAAATTCATATATTATAAAATAATTGTGGCTATTTCTTTAATGTTGAAGTCATAAAGATTGTCACAAGCAAGTCTTGCAGACAATTTTAACAATTCATTAAGCTTTACTTCACTTGAATATGCCCAGACTGTGTTTCAGAGTTTAAAAACCTTCTCTCAGCCTTAATTTAACAAAGGATAAGATGAATGAATCTGTATATGCAGCCCCTATTAAAAAAAAAAAAAAGCAAAAAAAAAAACCTAATGCAAAAGCACTAAGCACTTCATATCTGTCTTCAGGAGCCCTTTCAGCCAGAGGAAAACCACAGGTTCTTGGAAGGAAGGTCATTCTATTAAAAAGCTCTAAGGGAAATAAACCTTTGAAGTTCCTTGCTTGCGGTGTCATTTCTGGATTCCAGTTAAAAGGCTTTATTTTTGCTTTTAAACGTGGGAACTCTATTAAAATAAAATTAAGAAATTATGAAAACTACTAGTGGTTTTAGTATAATAGTTTTAAAGGCAAAGGATCAACATCCTTGGAAAATTTTATTTGTTTTTTAATCTGGAACATGGTTTTGGATCTTAGGTGAGAGGAAATAAATATTCTCCAGATATTATTATTGCAAGAATCTGATGACTATTGCTACTTTTGTTATTTGTGGGTTTTATTTCCAAGTTCTTGTCTTTAGTATGTTTTCAGCATATTTTTGAGAAATTCATAATTTCATAATATATTTCATAATTTTCATAAATTCTTAATTCATAATTATGATGCCGAATAGAACATGTATCTTCAGGTTGTCTATCTCATTATCGGTCAGAAATTAAAAGTAAAATAGAGACAAGATTTGGAAGGAATCCCTAAGAAAAATCTTTTTGTGATTATTTTAAAACTTTGTGATGTTCATTTAAATAAGCAATTAGCTCCGTGCAGATAGAACTCATTTTGGAGATGATTGAGCACACATCTTATCTAAGTACTTAACGTCTAGATGTATCTGCTCCAAGCTTCCAGACAAAGTTTAATGAAGACATGCACCTAATCCTGCCTTTCTATAGCCTTGTACTTTTAAAGCTTACAAATTTGGAAATGCTGTTAGGAAAATAGGAAATGCAAGTTAATTAGGGCACTAATTCCTGCATGTTGAGTATGTTCTAGGGTGCAGAACCTTCTGAAACAGACAAGACTATGTATTTTAGATGTATTTAGTGCAATAAAGAACTTCTGAATGATGTTTCCTATGAAGTTTTGAGAGACAGATGCATTGGGACATTGCAAGAGCTAAAGAATATTCAGCATCTAATTTTTTACCTGACATTTCTGGAGAAAGGGACTGACATGAAAGCAATGCATTTTTCAGAAAGGAACCTCAAAATACAAGCATGTATGTCCTTTCATGCAAATTTTACAGATATTGAAAATCATGTGTTAAAATACAGCATTTTGAGCTAGTACTGTCTCATTTTATTTAACTGTTTGTATATTTGCTTGTTTCTTTAGAACATGGAGGCAGGCTTTTCAGTAATGAGAAATGAGCTGCAGTCACGGGATGCTCTCTGGAGAAGAATACAACTGGAATGCCAACAGTTACATACAGAGCTATTGAAAATCAAAGAGTATAAACACATGCAGGAAATTCAAGTAAAGTATGTATGTTGAAGACAACATTTAAATTAACAAGTACTTCTGCGCTAATAACTTTTCTTACATTCTATTTAAATTAAGCCTGTTTAAAAAGATACTCTGGATTCAAATGTCAGATTCTAAACAATTTTTGAATAAACGTTTTCATTAGCAATTATATATGACAAAATTGCAGGCAATAGATGCAGGCTCTGTTAAAAGGCTTTAATGTCGCCTAGATCTTTACAAATCAATGCATTTAATTTATTTCCATTTATATGTGTACAGGGCCTTTCATTTTCTCAGCATTAAAACACTTTGGTAGTAGTGCAATTAAGATTCTCCCTAACCTCCTTTGAGTAAAATGTTCATCTTTTTATGGTTTATCTAATCTACCGTATCTATTTGAGATTATGTGAAATACTAACCTACTAGACATTTCAGGATTCTTTCTGCATGCGCTTGCATCTTAATCTCTAGATATCTTCCAAGATTG
This sequence comes from Tauraco erythrolophus, assembly GCF_009769465.1. Classification (NCBI taxonomy): domain Eukaryota; kingdom Metazoa; phylum Chordata; class Aves; order Musophagiformes; family Musophagidae; genus Tauraco; species Tauraco erythrolophus. Next base: position 125,444,326 of record NC_141465.1, on the reverse strand, counting down.
AACCTGGTTTAGGCCAAACTTTTTGTGTGTTTGTTTGTTTTTCATCACTGAGCAAGTCTTCAGCAGTTTTACCCTGAGGAGAGGATACTGTATAGCAAAGGTTATTGAACATTGTCCTTGTTTCATGTTTTGTTTATTTCTTATATAAAGGCATCAATCATCTTGTGTACAACTTACTGAGCAACTAGAAAATCAAAACGCTGAGTTATTATTATTGGCACAAAGTCAAGAACACCAACAAGAGCCAAACAAGGTATTTCATATTGTTAAGTATTTCTGGATTTTAACTGCAATATGAGATTTTAAAAAGAGAGCAGAGTACTGACCTTGGGTATGTGCATACGCAGAAGAGAGCACGAGGATAAATTTTGGCTTTAGGCAAGTATGAGGCTTTTATATATGAAAAAGTTTTCATATATGGTTGCATTTCTGGAGGTAGTTGTATAGCTGTAAAATTGATGCTCTGATTCTGTGTGCTAACAACAGAGCTAGCTACTTGATTGAAATAATGGAAGAGACCGTGGCTAAGCAGCACCATGATTCAGATACTACCACACAAGTAATAAACTCTCCAAGGCTACGAGTAATGAATAGGCTATAGGAGGCAAGCAGTAGTTTATAGGTGGTCTCAGATGTCATATATGCCAACAGATCAACTGATACAGGTCACTAGGTCAGGTGCACATGAAAGGCCGTAATCAGTCACCTGCTGCACAGTCCAGGGCAGTGCTCTTTAGTTTGAACTCTGCGTCACATTGCATTGTGCATTTCAGAAGTGCTGTGTGCGAGCACGGCACTGAGGAACCTCATCTTGCTTGGCGGGCCGAAACACTTCGGGAGTGGGGGATGCTCGGGACTCCTCTTACAGGCATGTTGTGGTTTTGCTGAGTAGCAACGTGAGCAGGAATATCTCTAATTGGGTGCAGCTGACTTGGGAGCAGCAATTTTGGCATGATCTAGCTCTTCTGTTTTTCACATTTCCATCTATTTGTTTACAATTTGAGTATTTCTGTGTAGTTTGTATAAATAAAAATGAAATGCCATCTGTTGCTGATTGTGTACAGTGCTGCGAGGAATTATTAAAATGGGTTCAAAGGTTGCTATGCTGCTTTTTTTTGTAGTTTTGTTTCTTACATAACAAAAAAATCTATCAGTACTAAATTGTTGGTTATAGTAGAAAGATTATGTAGATTATGAAAACAATCTTTGTGTTGATTCTCTGAAGAACTCTGCACAGAGACAGTGCAGAAAGTTTGACCTTAGATTTTTGCATATAATGGCAGTAAAAATTCTCAGAAAGTCATTTACCGTATATACTCTTTATTTCTAACATAGTTTCCCATTAAAAGAGTCTCTAGATTGATTTATTTCTATTGCTTTTTTGTTAACTTAGGCTACATTAAACTTATTTTAAACGTAAATTAACTTAGAAGCAATATAAATAAATCATACTTAGATTTATTGAATGAATGTTTCCTTTGATACTCTTTGCCATAAATTCCAATTCTTAAAATTAACATTATTTTTATTACATTCTTTTTAAATGTTAATTTAAATGCCTTATATTTTTTTCATTTTTAATACTAAATAAGCAAATGAAAGCACAAGAGAAGGGTTAAAAAAAAGACATAACAATAAAGCTATGTGCACTGACTCATGAAGACATTTTATTATACAATCTCAAAAATCTGATTTGGTTAGAAGAGTTGGTGTCTTGGAAGCAACAGCAAAAAAAGTCACTGGTAGACAGCAAGTGATGCAATCATATTTACTGCACAACATTTTTTCTTTTTGAAACATATTTGCTACAGATAAGAAACCATGTTTATCAAGAGGAACAGTCCCATTGCTCTGAGCAGGAAAGAATGAAGACAGAAATCTCTGACCTGACAGAAGAGCTTCATCAGAAGGAGATCACTATAGCAACTATCATGGAGAAAGCTAGTCTTCTGGAAAGACAGTTAAAAATGCAGTTAGAGATAAAAGACAAATTGTTAGCAAAACAACAGGTATGCAAGTGGTCAAAACCAGTCTAGATCATTTTACTCCACGCTGTTGATAATGACATACATTATCTGCAAAAAAAGATATTACATTTCTTGCTGTAGTTTTCATCAGTAGCGCGGCAATGTCTGTGAAGCATTACTAAAGCAGCCAAATTGATACTGGAACAAGAAAACACCAGCAAATGTCAACTGTATGTCAAAATTGCAATTCATTCTGACCATCAAACATAGTTACCATTGTCACATGGAAAAGATCTTGAAAACTTCGGGTTTGTTCTTATTATATGCACTTTATCATTAGAACCGCTTATTAGATTATCTAGAATGTTTGCTAATTTTTCAGGTTTTTTAAAGCTTTTTGAAGAATATTACAATCTGCTTAGAATATTCTTGTGAAAAGCTGAAAACTGTGTTTTAAAGGCAAATTTCAGTTTTAAAAACAAATATGTTTTGATTACTTAGTTTTGTAAACCAAAAGAACCTTCATATTTAGAGGCTTCTGCGTATCTCCGAGTTTTGTGAGAACGTCACTGCATATTGAAAATTGTGATTAATGTAATACTTATAGGAAAGTTAGTGTTTGGGAAAATGAGAGATGTTTGCTACTCTATGGCACTCCTTACCAGGCCACATTCCCTACCATATCACTAAAGAAGTGGATGTCATTCCGAGGCTTCATGACTAGGATTTCATCCAGTTTCAGTGGCCTGCAAAACCTGTTGCTCTTTGTATTTCATAACTGCATGTGAACTCCCTTATTTTCCTAAGTGGTTCCTTCTTTCAAAAAGATAAATAGAATCAGAGGCATTTGTATATATATATTTGCATTTGTATATCTTTTATAGATAGTTTAAGACTTCTTTCTGCTCTAGTGTTGCTGTATTTAAAAAAAAAACACAAATATTATTATAGTTTTATACTTCTTTACATATATTTTGTAAAATTAAACTTACAAATGTCTATATTCAATGTTATTTCGAATTATTCTTGTATTTAACTAAGAATTGTATCTTTTCCTAGTTGTTGGATTTCAGATACAAAGTTATCAAATCTGAAAACACACGTCTAAAAGAGATGGTGGAAAACCAGGAGTGTAAAAGTTGCACGGTAATTTTTTTAATCTATGCAATATGCAGAACAGTTGCTTATATGTACTGTAGACGTAGATTGAGATCATGGCAGATTCAGAGATTTCTGACTTGCATAAAACAAATAAAAATAAGGTGTGTGACAGAATCAAAACCAAGTGGTATTCACACACAGCCTGAAGATGGGTATAGCTCAGAATAATTTTGACCTTAATTGTAGTAAACTAGAAGTAAGCTAAATTTTTCAGTAACTGTCCAGATGCTAAACAGTTTCTGGGAGCCTGTTTTTTGTAAGTGATGTTCCTTATTTCAGAAAAAAAGTTATTTTTAAACAGTCATCATTCTCACAGATACAAAAATATGTTCTTTTTTTACTATTTTATCCCTTTGTTCATACGATATTTAAAAAACTGACACATTTTGTCCTCACCCAGCTTATTTTCAGAGTTTAGTATTTATTTCTTTCCAAACAGGGATATTTAATTCATAAAAAGTGTGCCACAATATCGTGTAGAACTGTAGCTTAAATGGACATAATAAATATTATATATGCTGCCTTCCACAAAAGGCTTCAAAACATCCCCTGCTTACAGAACATCTGCAGTTATTGTATCTGTCACTAGAAAAAAAAATGGAATGTTGCTTGTAAATACTTTGAGGGATTTGTAGTCTGTTAGTTGTCTTACTATAGACTGACAAGTGCATGAAAGAATGTTTTTATGGAAAGGGCATTTTCCATACCCTTAAAATAGCATATATGTCTATGATGTACTACCTATATATACATACGTAATATTATGGATATATGTATGTGTGTATATGATGTATTATTGTGGAAACATAAATGGATGTGTGTGTGCCTGTCTAGCTCTTCTCTATAGTGATATTCTTCACGAAGATTGAGAAGAGCTGCCTGACAAGAGTCCTTGTAGATATCACGTGTTTGTTAAATTTTAACAGCAAAATCCAGTTACTAGGTACACTAAGGTCACTACACATATCAATGGACCCAATAATTCTTTCCTACTTTACTAGTGTATTGTGAGAATCTAAACATTAAAGATTATGAGGTATTTGGATATTAAGATTGCAGGGAATGAAGATATTTTTAGGATGTGTTTGTACAGTACAGTAGAGCGCTACACAGACCCCTCGAACTAGTGCCAGCCTAAGTCGGTATGGTGCAGCGCATCCTCAGGCAGGATGACTTGTTTAGGTTTCAAAAGCAATGTGGCTGTACCAGCTCAGTTTTGGGGTTCATGACATTATAACTGTACTGCTGATTTTAGAGCTATAGAGGTAGGATGACATAGCACTCTCCTTCTTAGAATCATAGAATCAATCATAGAATCGTTAGGGCTGGAAGGGACCTTCAAAGGTCATCTAGTCCAACCCCCCTGCAAGGAACAGGGATATCTCCAACTAGATCAGGTTGCTCAGGGCCTCATCCAACCGGGCCTTGAACGTCTCCAGGGATGGAGCATCCACCACCTCTCTGGGCAACCTGTTCCAGTGTTCTACAACTCTTATGGTAAAAATTTTTTTCGTAATATCCAACCTGAATCTACCTCCCTCTATTTTAAAACCACTACCCCTTGTCCTATCACAACTGGCCCTCCTGAACAGCCTCTCCCCATCTTTCTTGTAGGCCCCTCTGTTCTTCCTCTGTTCTGCCACTCCTCTCCACTTAAGAGACATAGCTGAGCCCCTGCCCCCCATCCTCACATAAAATATTAAATTTTCTTATACTTTCTGACACTTCCATGCTGGCTTGGATCATAAATTTCCCCTAAAACTAGCTTAGCAAGGCAAGGTTTACAGGAAGAGATGACATCAGAGCAGTTAGTGCAAGCAATTGACAAACTTTCACGTGCGGGAGCCCAGTTGTGCTAACAGTATGCTAAGAACCAAATCCTTACTACTCATGAGTTACTGGGTTCCAAAAGAATAAGGTAAATCTAGAAATATATGAAAGCACAACTTAATATAATGTATGGGGTTTTAGTCTTTTGTGTGTCATTTGATAACTCTCTTGAGAATTTTCTGTTGATGACAGCATACTGTTATTGCAAACATTTTTACACAGTGCAATGCAGCATTCCACAGAGAGAGTTCCAAATTAGCTAGCTCAGGTGGGCAGCACGGGCTTCAGGGAATAAGTGACAGGACAAAAAAGGAATGGGGTATCCTGGCTAGTCAGCTTCCAGAGCTAATCTCCGTCTTGCCCTTTTGATATCCCAGTGGATAGGCTTCTTTAGCCCCTGGTCACCGTGCGTGTGTTGCTCGGACTTTTAGCGTTGGGCTAACCCAGCTGGGAAGCAGGGTTTGGCAACACAGATGGAGACCACTGTGCTAATGTGGCTTTACTTTTCTGCTTCTGAAACTGAAGGTGACTGTACCTCAACACAGATATAAATTGTGCCTGTAGACATACCCTGTATGTAGTACAGTAATGCACTTCTATAATTTTTTCTTATTTTTAGAGGAATTATTACTGGAGGGAGCAATGCAGTCTGCAGCTATAGCTGTTATGGTTGCTTTTATGTCATAAGTTTTACAAAGCAAGCAATGAATTTACAACAATAATATTTTGAATGCATGTTTGTTGAGAAATTTTAATTTATTTTATTGTGTTACAGAGGCTGTTATCCCTCCTTTTCCATTTACCTACAGTGGTTTTTTTCTGAAGGCAATTTTCTTGGTTTGCTAGAAGTGCTGCATGATTACATATGGTAGCTAGGTCTTTCTTTAGCATAGAATATTGGTTTGTGTTTGCTTGTTAAAAATACTAACATCCATTTATTGTGGAAAAAACAACTTTTTAATGATGGATTTATCTTCTTTCACAGAGTATAGATTTATCTAACAAAGAACAAGAAGATTTCAGAGTTTCCATTCACAAACTGGAACATGAGAATGTAAGATTGCAAAACAGTCTTGTTAAGCTACAAAATGACACAGAAACATCAATACTAGGTCGCATGGATATATATGGAGACACAGAGCTCAGCTACCAAACCCATTCAAAGATGCAAGAAAAGGAAGAGAGGTAATATCTGGATTGTAAATATAGCTGAAACTTCCTGTAAGTTTTTTGGAAGCATCTAACTGGGCCAAACTGTTAAGCTTTTTCTCTGTTTCTGTTCATTCAGAACTCCCACCAACATAACTATCAGACCTAGTTAGTGTATTTGTAAGAATTTCCTACATTTTCTGAGTGGCTAACTGAATTTGGCCATAAATTAAGTCTCAGAAATGTTTGATCATTATTTTAATATTTGTCACCACGAGACAACTTTAAAAACTTTTTATGTATAGTTTAAGTTATTCTTACTTCCATGTTTTGTGAAACAGGACAGAGTGTACTTTTACTGCCAAATAAAAACAAGACAAGGAAAGGATATAAAAACCAACATGAGAGGTAAACTGCTCCACAGGAGGTTATCTTAATAAGCAGTTTGAACTACAGCTCCTGCTGAAAAGCTTTGTGTCCCGCCAGTTTCATTTGTTGGAAGCTTCATTAAATGTATTTTAATGCCTTGTCTAGTTTTGATGTTCTTGGGTGACCTGATTTTTTTAAAAAACATCATTTCAGATGCCCTGTATAAATCATTACTACAATAAACTCCTTGTTAGTGAAAAATAATAAGACTTAATGCTCAGACTCATAGAAAACATTGTAGTGATGACTTCCTTCCTAATTCCTTGCATTCAGCGAAGCACTGAATTACTTCCAAACATGTTATAAACATGGTGTTGCAGCAATAAAAGGAAAATTAAACTCCCTGCTAAACAATATTTCACGATACAGGAGAGTAAAAATTAATCGGAAGCTAAATATTTTGATCATTTGTAATAAAGAACTTACAGCACAGCACTAATGTAAAACAGTTCTCTGAGGCAAATTTTAAATAATTGGACCCAAAGTTGTACAGGTTAAGATTTCAAACTCACACATTCAGTCTTTGGCAAAATTTAAAGAGATTTTCTTTCTGCAAAATAGAAAGGCGTCCCATTATATGTAGCTACATTCTTGCCTAAAATTTCCTTTTAAATATTATGTTTAGTGTTGGAGATAGTATTCATGTCTATGTAAATCTATATAGTATATGTATGTATGTACATACATACACATAGACATAATACACACACGCATATATATATGGAAGTGGCAGGTGTGGCTGTCTTCTTACAAAGTTTCAAATTATGTTGAAGGTTTTGTTGAAATAAATATTTACAAACCAAGATACAGACTATTTTACACCCATAGGTATCATAATTTCACCAAAAATTGCTCAGCACAATTTTTGCTCATGCTTTCACTCTTCCTAAGTGAGAAAAAGTAAGATTTTTTTTCCCATGTTCTCAGGAATTACACTTGCTGTACATGAGGAACTGTGAAATTTCATTCATGAGAATTTAAGTGTAAGAAACAGTAGAACTGTGCAAGTAATTTGCAGGATTTTGATTTCATAGTAGTCGAAGTCCAATGTTAAACCAAAACTGGGAGAGAGAAACCTGGGAGAGCAAACCTTTCTCACAGCAGAAATCCCAACCACACCACTGAACACAATTTAAATTATAATTCTAATTAATCTGATGAAACAGATATATTGAGCTGGGTTTTCAGGATCTAAAACATGCATTTGATTTCCTAAATGAAAAGCTATTTAGCTAAATGAATACATACAGAGATTTCAAAAAATGTGCAAATTCCACATGTACTGTATATAAACATCAGCCAGCCAGTCTTTTTAAGATTGGGCTCTCTATATACTGCCAGTTCTCTGTTCCCAAACAGGGAACTACCTCAAGATTTTCTCAGAAAACTAAAATTAAATTTTCAACCACCAAATGTATGCAGATAAACCAGGCAATTGATGTTGGTTGAGTTAAACTCTGGGGTATGTTTTATTTTATTGTAAGCATAAACCATGTTATTTCTGTTTTAATTTGCAGTTCTGTTTCCATGGTAATTATGGCACTGGAAAAAGGGCAAAAAGACTTTTTTTACATAGTAAAAAAATAGAAAACATGGTGTTTGTGCAAGGATGGCGGGGGAGGGGGGAGTGTTTGTGTTTTAAATAGTAATTCTCAGAAGCGATACTTTTTGGTTTTCCTATTTGCATTCAGAAACCTAGAAAGGTTTGCATAATGAAAAAAAATGCCTTCAACCAAGTATATTCTGCAATATTTATCAGTCATGTCTCACAATCAGTACTAGAATCCTAAGCACGGGCACAGTCATTAGTTAGATAGGAGACCTCTAGAGAAAATACAGGAAATTGCAGTCAGTTACACTGGCCGTTTAGAAAGAGGCATGATTTCTTCCTTCAGTATGCAGTGAATTTCTAAATATTACAGAGTAAGATATGCAGGAGTGGCATCTTTTTGCTAAAAAAGGCTGTGGCCATATGCTACCTATAACCACTTTAATTAATTACTGTTCTTACATATGATAATTGACTTACTTCTAATTGCTATTTACATAAGCTTTCCCCACACTCAAGATTTCGATCCTTTATTTAGACCTTGGCCACATACAGTTGATTTTGATTTTGGCATGGTTGAACAGGGCTTTGTCGGATGAAGCTGACATGTTTAGCTTGTTTCTTCCAAAATTAAAACATGCATGTGAGTTCCCAAATGAAAGGCTACTTACTTACTACAAAAATATACACAAAACAGGTAATTTTCATCATGCGGCAAAAGTGGGTGCCTATTAAAGTAGCTGGGCATCTCTTAAAGCATCTGTCTTGACGGTGGCATATATGTCTTAAAGAGGTTTTCAGTACCCTTTGGAGGTCACACACTCACCGTTGTACCACTGTTACCAGTTATTGCAGTAGATGAACTGGAAGCAGTGAAAACAATCTCTTCAGAAAAATACTTTTGAACTGTTTTTAAAATCAAGCTAGCCGTTAACACTTGCAAGGTAAAAGCAACAACACAAATTCTGAAGACATTCTGGTGTTGTTTTCTTTCTCGAGACTAGGTATGTCAACCAGCACAAGCTGCGTAAGGAATTTGTTTTGCACCACTGAAGTCATTGGTCACATAGGGACCAGACTGATTTTATATATGAGTCTGGAAGAATTGGTCCTGTCTATATAAATTCCCTTTGCAAGGACGTTGTTCTTTCACTTCTTGTCCCATATGTCACCATGTCAACAGTGATATTACTTCTGTGAAGGATGTGTATATGTTACATACTCTGTGACAGTAAACCCACCGAAAGCATAAGTTATTCAACTGCAGTTATTGTGTATTTGCATTGCCAGTGTTAACAAATGGCCATTTTTTTACAAATTTGCAGATATTTGCCTACCTTTACATTTGAATGCAGACTAGAACTCTCTTCTTAGATATTATTTTGCACTAAACTGGCAGATGTTTAACCCCAAGTGTGAAATCTGTCTGAAGTGAAGGCATAGTATCCATATCAAAGCACCTAAATGTAGGTGTCATGTTTTTCCAAGATAGCAAAAAGCCCCAGCAATCCAGTGGATTACAGTAAGAAGTGGAGTTCTTGTAAAAAATCAGTCATTTTTTTTGGAGAAGGGTGTCTGGTTTTACTATCTGAAAGCTACTATAACTGTAGGCACCCAAGTCTGAAAATTCTGGTCTTAGTGAAGTAAGCTATAACAGTAATAACTGTTATTAAAGACATAGAGAAGCAGTTCTGAGGGAAAGAAAGAACACAGATCACATAGTCTTTACTGTAGGTTTACAGAGGATATTACTTCCAAGAAGGTCAGAACACAAGATGTAAAAAAACCCCAGTGATTTCATTATTCATGCCATCTATCTTCATTTGTGGCAGTTTTTTCACTGGGCCCTTCATCCAAACAACAGATGGAATGGACTTTAAAATAGAGGGGGAGGGGGAATAAAAAAGTATTCTCCTGTGCCCAACGAGCAGAGTGTATTTATTTAAAGAAATGCATGAAAGAAAGGAGAAAAATCTGCCCCCAAAAAGGTGAATATTTTAGGTGATTTAGAAAACTGGAAGGTTTAGTGAATATTCTCAGAGTTTTATGTTACAATTATAATATAATAGTAATAATAATATTATAGTATCATGCTTATAATTTGCTTTGCTGTAGCATTCAGAGTATCTTAATCACTACTTCTTTTATAATCAGAGAAAAATATGTTCGTTAGTTCTCTGAGGTGTTCTGCATAGTCCATTTATGGAGCACTCAGTTTCATGTGTCAAGGCTTATGTACAAGCAGGGTCCATTAAGACTGCATAGCCACCCTCTCCCAACACCAAATATTTGAATTAAGATTAGAAAATGATGGTGTGATCTTTCTGCAGAAAACACTGTCCTTTCCTTTCACTTGGCAAATTCTTCTTTTTTATTTAAAACATAAAAAAGCTGTTTTCTTGAGGTCTGAGCAGCACTGTATACTCTTCAATATTTATAATAATTATATTTTAGTGGCAGGGAACTTGATCTTTAAAAGCTTTTATAGCTGCATTTCAGATTGGTAGTGTTTTAGGATATTTGCAATGGTAGGATCTTTTCAAACAGCTATCATGTTTAAGTATAGTAGTTACCTCCCAAGACTTTTAGTCTTTTCAATTTTATTACAAACACAGACTTCAGTACAATGGAAATGTTTACCTCAGTCAGAAATATTATAACAGAAATGTAATAAAATTTGAAATAATTTAAATTTTTTTTGCATGTATTGGTATACAATACAAGTAAAGATGGAACTGAAAATTAGTCTAATTAAGCAGACATCTGGGCAAGCTAGTCTCAAAATCCTCTGCTCTTAAGAACATGATTTCAGAATTGTTCAGTTAACTGTCAGGAAAAGAAGATACTTTGAATGGGAAGAAAATAACTTTTTTTTTTTAAGTTGCTGTTAACCATAATAGTTTTTGCTTTACAGAACTACAAATGAATATAAATATGAGGTTTCACATCTGTTCTGATGACTGTAAGTGGGATACAGGAGTTATGCAACATCATAGTAAAATACTTAAAAATTCTTTTGTAAGCTTGAAGATTTAACTTGTGCTTAACAAAATCATGTTCTTGTACAATTTTTTTAAAAGTGTACTTTAAAAATTTATGTATTTCCCATATTAATCTCCAATGCGTTATCATTAAATCAGTGGTAAAATTAGTATTTGCAGTAAAAATGCAGGATCAAATATTTCTGTACTAATTTTTTAATTTAGCTTACTTAAACATTTTTTTCTAAATTCTGGCTATTTGAACATAGTTGTTTAAGGCGATATTAGATCTAAATTTACTAATTATCCCATTTATAATAACAGTTTTCATTTCCCATCTTACTTACACTTTCGTATTTGATTTCCTCTGTTTGTGTGGCTAAATTCCCTCTAGTTCCTATCGTAGTGTAAGCGAAGTTACCCACTGAAAGGGTAAAGGGATGATAACCTTTGGCAAGAATGGGTAACAAACACTTAAGGATTGTTGGTATCTTCAATTCAAAAAGTGAATTTGACTTTTAGCTCTCGTCCTGCCACAATTATATGGCAAGATTACTCAACTTAAGCTCCAGTGAAAAGGTTTAAATTAGTGTCACTGAAGTCTCAGCTGAAGCAGACAAAGAACGCAGACTTAGGGTGGAAAGTTGCTAAATTGCTGCAACTTGATAATTCTTAATCTTATGCCCATAACTTGATGCATGAAGCCTTTTGAATAGCTAATAATCGAAACTGCAGAAACAAATAAAGTAAAAACACCTTGGCTTTGCTGGGATAGCTTAGAGTTTTAAATGGTTTTCAGACTTGGAATTTTTTTTCTCTTTCAGAACTTTCCAAAAGAAAGATGCACGGGAAATCGAACGTCAACGGACTGCTATGTTCACAGCCAGCGGACACCACAGAAACTGGAGTCCTGCTTCGTATGGCCAAGGCAATACCACTGGTTCAAAAAGTGACAGCACTTTATGTTCTCATACACTTCCCAGAGGTCATGAAAAGAAGAGAGATTATCAATCTCCATCACCACCAATGGGATATCCTTTGGGCTTTGGCGGGATGTTTTCTGAAAAGGGCAGAACAGACAGTTCACTGAGCCCTGCTTACAATGCAGAAGAAATCATATTATTAGTAAGTAACTATTTTCCTATAACATATATTCTCAAAGATCCATCTGTGGACCAAATGTAGCCCTGGAGCAGCCAAAGATTAGATCACCCCCGCTGTCGTTATTATTTACACAGCGCCAGCCCAGCAAAAATGGAAATACCTTATCCTAACATAAATGCATTTTTTCTGGAGATTAAACATCTCCTACCAGGCCATACCCCTACACTAATAACGATGGTGATAATTACCTGCCATTAGGCGACTGTAAGAGAGATTTCTACCTTTTAGCTCATTGCCTTCTATATTGGGGCACTCTGCTTCATATTGCCTTCTGTAAGGGCACTCTGCTTTAGGTGTATTTCCATAATGCCTGTAAACTTACTGCCTTAAGTGCTGTTAGACAAGTTTCTACAGCATTCCATTGATGGATGAAATTAGAGGAATTGCAGCAACTATTTTCTATGTGTTAGCTATTGTATTCGAAAGGAACAGAAACGATAACTGCTGTAATCTTTATTTTTCTTGAAAGAGTAATAGTTCAGCATTCTTTCTTTCAGTCTTCATAGGCTGGAGATTACCAACCTCCATGCCTAGGGCAACTTCTTAGGAAAAACTTTCCATAATTCTTTAACTTTAGATCTCTCTTTAAATTTGAGCAGTAGTCAGAGAACAGTGAGAACCGCATAGTCCTGGGTGTTCAACCTCACTTCCATTTTCATATTCTTATGGTTCACGGGAATTTTAAGTAAATGGCTTTTGGTTTCTTATGTCTTGAGAGTCTTCCTCTTTAAACTGCTGATCATGAAAAGAATTGTTTGGACTTTTTCAGGAGACTTTAATAAACACCAGTTCTCCTCTCTTCAGTCAGAAGCGTCAGGCAGAGACATCAGGCCTCAAAGCTGCTGCTTCCAGCCAGCCCAGGGAAAACGTCCATTCTGAGATACTTTTGCAAGCTGCAGGGAAACTATTTCCCAGCTGGCACTCAGGACAGGGTCCATGCCAAGGCAGTTGACCAGATTATAAGGAAAACACTTTGCAGCTGGTCTGTGGGCAAAGCACATAATGAAATTATTAAGCAAGGGATATTTCTTGTACAGTGTCTAAGTCCAAATCAGTGACACTGAAGCAGGTGCAAGTTCAGAAGATCACTAAAATTAAATCATCACTCAGATGACATTGGATACCACAGCTTTAGTGCAGAGATGATTCAACAGTCTGTTACTCTAGAGTTCTGTGTTCAAATGGAAAGCCATTGCATCAAGGAGAAAGAGAAAAAAAACATATAATATGTTGTAAAGCAGAGTTCTTTGACAGTTTTCAGGACTGATGTTTCACTTAAGTGAAATCTACAATATGTTCAAAACTTCTGAAGATGTTATAAGGGACCATTTTTCTGAAGAATATTTGTAGCACCCATTGAAAACATCAGAATTGCAGGTGATTTCTTGATATGTACCAAAATTACTCTGTTGGTATTTAGGGAAGTCAGAAAATAGTCTGTAGGACTTTAGACAAAGACTTAAATCTTTCCTCCCAGTAGAGAGTCTTCAGACAACCTTAGTAAATGTTCCACTGGAACCTCTGTCCTTTCATGTTCCTACTTTGAGATTAAACGTGTAGAGAAAGTCAATCTTGCCTTAGAGTAAACTAGAAAGGTCAGCTGGGATTCACTGGACATTCCTATAACTCCAAAACTTCTTCTTTCAAGGCTTTCCAAATCTAGGGAAATACTTTTTCTCTGAACAGTACTTTGGGGTGAGCTCTCTTTCTGAAACAAACAACTTGAGAAAATAGTTGCTTGATCCATTCCCAATCTCTAGGAAAACTATTCCATATAATAGTCCAAAGTCCAGTTTCAAATTCAATATTTCCCACAGAAAACAACATGTAAATACATAAATAAAATAGGCAATAAGATTATTTCAGAATAGTCCATTTCTACACATTTTCTCAGTTTCCACTGGAGCAAGCAGTTATGTACATTGTGTTTCCCAGTCTGGATCTTTAACTCATAGTCACAATACCTTCTCATGTTTCGTTACAGATGATGGACAGCCATTGTCTGTTGATGCTTTCAAGACTTGGAAAGATAAGAAAGTCTTGAGCTGTAGCAGGAGAATTTAAATTAAGCATCAGGAAACATTATAATGTTAAGGATGGGAAATAATAAATAGATTGCAATCAAAAGTTGTGGAAATTCTACCACTGGACATTATTAGGAATGATTTTGACAGTCTTGAGCCTACCCTGAGGCACGCTGTGGTCCATGCTTCTCACTCTTCGGTATTACTATTACCTAGCTGGTTAGGTACTTAGACCCTCTAAAAACCTTCCTATATGGCTTGACAATTTTCTAGGCCTCTCAATTTTGATTGTCATATATGCACAGAAGCATGTTGAAGACAGGCACGTGTACCTGCTGCCTAAGGTGTATTGCAGTGTAAAGGTAGCAGGGCATAAGCAAACCAGGAGGTTCCTGGAATGCATTGATGATAACTTCCTTCTCTAAGTGACAGAGGAACCAATGAGGAGAAGTGCTATGCTGGACCTCATTCTCACCAACAAGGAGGAGCTGGTGGGGAATGTGAAACTCAAGGGCAGCCTTGGCTGCAATGACCATGAAATGGTGGAGTTCAAGATCTTTAGCGCGGCAAAGAGAACTCACAGCAAGCTCACTACCCTGGCCTTCAGTAGAGCAGAGTTTGGCCTCTTCAGGGATCTGCTTGGTAGAGTACCACAGGAGAAAGCCCTGGAGGGAAGAGGGGCCCAAGAAAGCTGGTTAATATTCAAGGATCACCTCCTCCAAGCTCAGGAGCGGTGCATCCCAACAAAGAGGAAGTCAGGTAGGAACACCAGGAGGCCTGCATGGATGAATAAGGAGCTCCTGCACAAACTCAAACACAAAAAGGAAGCCTACAGAGGGTGGAAGCAAGACAGGTAGTTTGGGAGGAATACAGAGAAACTGTGCAAGCAGCCAGGGAACAGGTTAGGAAAGCTAAAGCCCTGATAGGTTTAAATCTGGCCAGGGGCATCGAGGGCAACAAGAAAGGCTTCTATAAGTACATTGGTGATAAAAGGAGGACAAGGGAAAATGTAGGCCCTCTCTGGAAGGAAACAGGGGACCTGGTTATCCATGGTATGGAGAAGGCTGAGGTACTCAATGACTTTTTTGCCTCAGTCTTCACTGGCAAGTGATCTACTGCACAGAAGGCAAAGGCAGGAACTGGGAGAATGAAGAACCGCCCACTGTAGGAGAAGATCAGGTTCGAGACCATCTATCCATCCTATTTGAGAAGTTGTGGCACTCCAGTGAAATTCCCACCAACCTGAAAAGGGGAAACATATCTCATTTTTAAAAAGGGAAAAAAGGAAGACCTGGGGAACTATAGGCCAATCAGTCTCACCTCTGTGCCCCTCACGATCATGAAGCAGATCTTCCTGAAACTATACTAAGGCACATGGGAAAAAAAGAGGTGATTGGTGACAGCCAACATGGCTTCCCTAAGGGCAAATCCTGCCTGACTAATTTGGTGGTCTTCTATGACAGGGTTACAGCGTTGGTGGATAAGGGAAGAGCAACTGACATCATCTACCTGGACTTCTCCAAAGCATTTGACACTGTCCCGCATGACATCCTTATCTCTAAATTGGAGAGACATGGATTTGATTGATGTAGCATTCGGTGGATCAGGAATTGGCTGGATGGTCACACTCAAAGAGTTGAGGTCAATGGATCGATGTCCAAGTGGAGGCCAGTGACAAGTGGCGTTCCTCAGGGGTCAGTATTGGGACTGGTGCTGTTTAATGTTTTTGTCAGCGACATGGACAGTGGGATTGAGTGCACCCTCAGCAAGTTTGCTGATGACACCAAGCTGTGTTGTGTGGTCAACACACTGGAGGGAAGGGATGCCATCCAGAGGGACCTTGACAGGCTTGACAGGTGGACCCATGCAAAAGGTTATGAAGTTGAACAGGGCCAAGTGCACATGGGTCAGGGAAATCCCAAGCAGAAATACAAAATGGACACAGAATGGACTAAGAGCAGCCCTGAGGACAAGGACTTGGAGGTGTTGGTTGTTGAGAAGCTCAACTTGAGCTAGCAGCATGTGCTTGCAGCCCAGAAAGCCAACCGTATTGTGGGCTCCATCCAAAGAATTGTGGCCAGCAGGTCAAGGGAGGTCATTCTGCCCCTCTACTCTGCTCTTGTGAGACCTTGCCTGGAGTACTGCATTCAGGTCTGGGGTTCCCAACACAAGAAGGACATGGAGCTGCTGGAGCGGGTCCAGAGGAGGGCCATGAAGATGATCTGAGGGCTGGAGCACCTCTCCTTTGAGGACAGGCTGAGAGAGTTTGGGTTGTTCAGCTTGGAGAAGAGAAGGCTTTGGGGAGACCTTCTAGCAGCCTTCTACTTAAAGGGTGCCTACGAGAAAGCTGAAGAGAGACTTTTCACAAGGGCAGGTAGTGATAGGACAAGAGTCAATGGCTTTAAACTGAAAGAGGGGAGATTTCAATTAGATTCAAGGAAGAAATTCTTCACTCTGAAGGTGGTGAGGCACTGGAACAGGTTGCCCAGAGAAGCTGTGGATGCCTATCCCAGGGAATGCTCAAGATCAGGTTGGATGAATCATTGAGCAATGTGGTCTAATGGAAGGTGTCCCTGCCCATGGCAGGGAGGCTGGAACTAGATGATCTTTAAGGTCCCTTTCAATCCAAACCATTCTGTGACTCTGTAGGGTCAGAGGAAACTACCCCCAAAAGCCCCCAAATTTAGTCACAGTGAGAATAAAATTAGCCAGAGCAATTTCTGTTCTTGGTGTTACAAGAACTTTCCTGGAAAGCAGAAGGAGTTAAACATGAGAAGACTTTAATACTCTGGTATCTGACCACTCATGATTTGACCACTAAATGTTAGAATATCCCAAGTGTTAAAGCTTTCTTGCTGCCCTGCTGAAGTTGCATCAAAAAATGCTGAGACATGGGGCAAGAAAAAGATTAACTCCAGGCAAATTAATTAGGCAGTCTGCAAGAAATAATAGACGTAGGTTCCTGAAGTGCTTCTTCCCTAGCACAGATTTCATACGTGGAAATATGCATCTCTGTCAGCTGCACTTCTTCATTTCCAGCAAACGATAAGGCAAAAAAGTGATTCTCATTTCTGGTCTACACCAAAGAAATATGTGATCAACTAAAGCTGTAGAAACTTAAAAGCAGAGTCCTTGTTGCCTAACTAACCAAACGAGTTAGGTCGAAAGCTCACCAATGAACACATTTCTATTCAGCTCCAGTAAGAAAACTGAAAGACATAAAAGTGTTATCTGAGGAAAAAAAATTCAAAATCAGAGACCATGAATTTCATCTGAGACATGGATTAAAGCAGTTTCTTTATAGTTTTTCTTCTTCAGGCACTGAAAGTAAAGACAATAAAGAACACTGAAAGAGTAGACCAGAGGCTTGGAAAGCAGAGCTTAGTTGCTAACAAGAAATGTTGCCTTTTAGACCTGTTTAGATACAAGCTTCTCACAAAGTGCATGAAAAACAGTGCATTAGGGACCTGTCTAAAATGATAGTCAGTCATGTCTCACCCTCGGGTAAGGAGCTGGAGGGAACCATAATCTACTTATTCTAAGCAATAAACATTCTTCTCTCAATTCTGAGGAAACTGAGAAATGTCTCATTTACAGTTTACAAGAAAAAATACATCAAAGTAAGTACCAGTTGAAGCAAAGGACACTAGCATTTTAGGATGATAGCTTGATCATGGGGCCAACATGTTTCTAATGACAAGTCAGCAATTGCGGCCCAGAAAGCCAACTGTATCCTGGGCTGCATCCAAAGAAAAATGGGCAGCAGGTCGAGGGAAGTGACTCCTCCCCTCTATTCTGCTCTCATGAGATCCCACCTGGAGACCATTCAGGAAGAAGGACATGGAACTGTTGGAGCAGGTCCAGACGATGGCCATGAAGATGATCCGCGGGCTGGAACACCTCTGCTATGAAGACAGGCTGAGAGAGTTGGCGTTGTTCAGCCTGGAGAAGAGAAGGCCCCAGGGAGACCTTTTAGCAGCCTTCCAGTACCTAAATGGGACCTACAAGAAAGCTGGAGAAGGACTTTTCGTAAGGGCATGTAGTGATAGGACAAGGGGCAATGGCTTTAAACTGAAAGAGGGTAGATTTAGATTAGATATAAGGAAGAAATCATTCATTCTGATGGTGGTGAGACACTGGAATAGGTTGCCCAGGGAAGCCCATCCCTGGAAATGTTCAAGGCCAGGTTGGATGAGGCTTTGAGAAACGTGGTCTAGGGGAAGGCCTCCCTGCCCATGGCGAGGGGCTTGGACCTAGGTGATCTTTGAGGTCCCTTCCAACCCAAACCGTTCTACGATTCTGTGCAAATTGTAAACATTCTTATAATGAGTCTCCAATAATCTCTTACGACTTAGTATGACATTTCTGAAGACTAGCGCTCATGTCAATCTGCTGTTCATATGGAAACGCCCAACATGACTCTTCTTCTCTAGGTGATGACACCAATTAAATTCATATTTCATATTCGTATTTTCTCGGTTTCTTACACTTCTAACTGGAAGCATTTTATTTGCTCAGTATTGAATCAATGATTTCAGAGGTGGTATTCAGCAAGTGAAACACATGGTAATTCTCTAAGCAAAGCCTCTAAATCCAATGTCTTCTTCATAATACAAAAACCTTTTTCAATTACTTCAAAATAGTACTGCCACTCTATCACTGAATCCAGATGTCATAAGAAGATATTTTTATGACCTGGCCCATGAAGGAATACATGTGCATGTAGCCATAGCATTCAAAATCTCGGAAACAACTCTTCATATGAAAACAATCACAGAATCACAGAATCACAGAATGGTTTGGGTTGGAAGGGACCTTTAAAAGTCATCTAGTCCAAACTCTGACATCTTCAACTAGATCAGGTTCTCAGAGCCCCATCCAATCTGGCCTTGAATGTTTCCAGGAATGGGGCATCTACCACCTCTCACAGCAACCTGTGCCAGTGTCTCACCACCTTCATTGTAAAAAGTGTCTTCCTTACATCTAGTCTGAATCTATCCTCCTTTAATTTAAAACCATTATTCCTTACACTATTGCAACAGGCCCTGCTAAAAAGTTTGTCCCCATCTTTATTATAAACCCCCATCAAGTGCTGAAAGGCTGCAATAAGATCTCCCTGGAGCCTTCTCCAGGCTGAACAACCCAAACTCTCTCAGCCTGTCTTCATAGCAGAGGTGCTCCAGTCCTCAGATCATCTTCGTGGCCCTCCTCTGGATGCGCTCCAGCAGCTCCATGTGCTTCTTGTGTTGGGAACCCCAGACCTGAACACAGTACTGCAGGTGAAGTCTCATGAGAGCACAGGGGCACAAACACCTCCCTCGACCTGCTGGCCATATTTCTTTTGATGCAGCTCAGGATACAGTTGGCTTTCTGGGCTGCAAGTGCACATCGCCGGCTCATGTTGAGCTTCTCATCAACCAGCACTCCCAAGTCCTTCTCTTCAGGGCTGCTTTCAATCTCTTCATCCCTTAGTCTGTATTGATACTAAGGGTTGCCCCATTCAGCTTGGTGTCATCTCCAAACTTGCTGAGGGTGCACTCGATCCCACTGTCTTATGTCATTGATGAAGATATTAAACAGTATTGGTCCCAGTTCGGACCCCTGCATGAGAACACTTGTCACTGATCTCCACTTGGACATCAGCCCTTTGACCACTACCATCTGGATGCAACCATCCAACCAATTCCTCATCCAAAGAGTACGTCCATCACATCCGTATCTCTCTAATTTAGCGAGAAGGATCTTGTGGTAGATCATGTCAAACGCCTCACAGAAGTCCAGATGACATATGTAGCTCTTCCCTTGTCCACTGATGTAGTCATTCCGTCATGGAAGGCCACTACGTTGGTCAGGCAGGACTTGTCCTTGGTGGAGCCATGCTGGTCTCAGATCACCTCCTTGTCCTCCATGTGCCTTTGCATAACTTCTAGGAGGATCTGTTCCACGGTCTTGCCAGGCATAGAGGTGAGGCTGACAGGTCGGTAGCTCCCAGGGTCCTTCCTACCCTTTTTAAAAATGGGTGCATGTTTCCCTTTTTCCAGTCACCAGTGTCTTCACCTGACTGCCATAACTTTTTAAATATCATAGATTGGCTTAGCAGCTACATCAGCCAATTCCCTCAGGTCAATTCCCTGCATCTCGTCAGGTCCCATAGACTTTTATATGTTCAGGTTCAGGTGGTAACGAACCTGATCTTCTCTTACAGTGGGAGGGACTGCTTGCTCCTCCAATCCCTACCTTGCAGTACATCTACTTGGGAGGTGTGGGAAGAGAGGGTGCCAGTGAAGACTGAGGCAAAAAAGTTGTTGAGAACTTCAGCCTTCTCCTTGTCTGTTGTTACCAGTTTGCCAGTGTTGCTCATCAAGGGTGGTACGCTTTCTTTGACCTTTCTTTTCTGGCTGACATACCTGTAGAAGCCCTTCTTAATTACTCTTTGCACCCCTTGCCAAGTTCAGCTCCCTCTGCACCTTGACTTTCCTGATGCCATCCCTACACAAGTGGGCAGGATCCCTATACTCTTCCCTGTCCCTGCTTCCACTGCCTGTGCATTTCCTTCTCGCCCTTTAGTTTGGCCAGCAGATCTCGACTCAGCCATGCCAGTCTCTTGTCTTCCTTGCCTGATTTCTTACACCTGGGAATCGAGAGCTCTTGTGCTCTACGGAAAGTGTCCTTAAAGTTCTGCCAGCTCTGTTCTGCTCCCTTGGCCCTGAGGGCAGTTTCCCAAGGAGTCCTGTTCACTAACTCCTTGAACAGCTGGAATTCTGCTTTCTTAAAATTCATGGTCTTGACTTTACTCCTTGTCTGACCCATATCCCTCAAGAGTGTGAACCCAACCAGCACGTGGTCACTGCAGACCAGGCTGCCTCCAATCTTGACATCTCTGATTAGCTCACTTGTGTGAGCTAATGATGATTGAAAACAACAATTTATGGGCAGGAAATCATGCACGTGTTTATGAGGATGGTGATCTCCCTACAGAGTTTCTCAAACATTGGAAGATTAACAGTCTTTCTTATCCCTGCTAGTGCAGGGATTGATAGAAGATTGTTGTGGCACAAAGTGATCCAATACCTTTGGGTTCCTTGTTCCTACATGGCAAATTAAGTCACTTTTTCTTCCCTGCCCTGTTAAAACACTGATTTGGAGGGACTGAGGAAAGGAAGATTCTGCTTTATCTGTGAATTTCATTTTAGGAACTCTATATGTCAGAAAGCCTGTCTCACTCTAGAAGGATGGTATTAAATTCAGAATTTATTTCCAGCTATCGCTTACTTGCTGTACCTCGAAAAGAATAGAGGTTTCCTATAGGAAATCTCTAAATTTCATCTCAAGGTCTGCTGCAAAGAGTTTGAATAGAATAGTGCTTTAAAGTATTTCTCTAGTTAGTATCTTTTGGCCTGGAAAGCTGCTACAGAGCAGTTTTAAACCAGGCTGAAAGCAAAGACCAGCTCTGCTCTAGTTGCCGTGGAAATAGGGAATACCCCATTCTGATACAATGGAGCCCAGAACAAAAATTTACAGGTGTAATAGAACTGGCCTTTCCCACAAAACATTTGAATATTTAAATCATTTGAATTCATTCCTATTTGATGTGCTGATAGATAAGCTCTTGTTTTTACATTTTAGGAAAAATAAAACCAGAGATTCTAGACGAATAACTTAATCAGTTATTAAAACTATTTAACATATGGTTTAATTGAGACAATAAATGTAAATTATCTTTCTCAATATATGATCATA
Source organism: Tauraco erythrolophus (assembly GCF_009769465.1). NCBI lineage: Eukaryota > Metazoa > Chordata > Aves > Musophagiformes > Musophagidae > Tauraco > Tauraco erythrolophus. The sequence goes on along the minus strand of NC_141465.1, from coordinate 125,422,332 downwards.
TAAAGACAGAAAATTATCTTGCTCTTACTCAGTATTACAGCTCCTATAGTAAGTTTTTTCTCAGTCGACTGTTAAAAATTCATGTCATAAAATTGTATTTATCTATACAAATAAACATTGAATTTATTTAAACAAGCATAATATCTTCAGGCAAAGAAAAATGATTTCATATTTCTTTTGATAAAGATATTCCAATGAATGCATTTTAAGTATCAGCAAAAAGAATTAACAAAAATTGCTGCTTAAAAATTTAGAACTTGTTTCAGCAAAGACTCACTCATGTCCTTTGTATTATGACAACTGCATCCCATGACAACCATTTTAAGACCAATTTTTGGTATGGTTTATGTCTCAGTCTACTAAATGCTCATTAAATAGAAAGAAGATTTTTCAGTGAACTACTTGCAGTGAATAAAATTTATTACATTCTCCAGAATATCAGGGCTTGAATTTGATAGTACTGAAATGAGCACAGGTTTTCTTCCTTTCCTCAGAAAGCATCACATCACAGAAGTAGAGAGCTAAAATTACAGGAGGCAATCAGCAGTACCCAACACTAGTTATATTCTGTAATTCCAAAAACCAGATTATTGTCCTCTGTCCTGGTCTAAATTATACAAGTGATGAACATAACTTGTAGCAGATCCAAAGATTTTGAGGTTCTGAAGCAGCTTAATTCTCTCTAACTCGATATTTAAATTTTTAATGGCAAATCTGCATCCTAATGGTGTGAATATGTCATTTAGGCACCTGAATGCCTTTAAAAATGTATGCCCAAATTCATGTATTTCTTGGAAAGATATAAAGCATTATAGCATTATTAGCTGCTGTAGGTTAAGATATTTTACAAGTCTAAAATTTGATAATGCAAACATGTTGTAGGATTTGCTGGTTTTTACTAACCATTATTTTCTATTCATTTCTCAGTCTCCCCCTGAGATGTCCTTCCTTGCAACAACAGAAAAGTTCCTTCAAGAGGAAGAGAAACATACAAGAGAGTTTGAAGAACGTTTAAATTCACACCTTGAAGAACTGCAAAGGCATTCTGAAAATACTGTAATAAAATATGCCAGGATACAGCAAAGCAGGCATACTTAAGCCAGTCACACAATTAAGAAAATAAAGCTAAGTAATCTCCCATGAGTTTCTCAGAACTAAAATCTGCAATTAGCTGCTTCATGTATTTAGGCACATTGCCAGTAGCATGTATTTTAAACACCAAAGTTTCAGTAAAATAATCATTATCCTATGGATTTAGGTATATTGTAACTTGACTATATTACAAAATATCATACTCTAAACATATTCTAAAATACACAAGTTGGTTTCGCATAGTTAAATTGTGTGCAGCAGAGACCCTGTTGCAGCACTGTAAATTAAGTAAGATACTTTCGATTCTGTGATGTACAGAGGGCTAGTAAGTGGAATTATTCCCTTGAAAATATAATCAGCCAAGAGAAATTCTCTAGATTGCACAGAACAAGAATAATAGGGGCCTTTAGCCATGTCATAGCTCCTAGCTTAAAGAGCTTATCTATGCTCTGGTTATTCTTGGCTGGAGAAATAGCTCTTGGGACTCTTGAAATAAGAAGTTTGAGCTTTTTCTTTTTTACACTCTTAAGCCATGCGGGTCTGTGAGGACAGCAAGAATAGACAAAGGACGTATTTTGAAGCCACCCGTATTGCCTCTTTTGCCAAACCTATAGACTTCACCTGGGGCAAAGCCTAATCTCAGGTGCTTCACATGCTTTACATTAATACTTTACAGTTTTTAAATACTATTTTCAAAAGCACCTGTTTTGGCATTGATGTTTTGATACTGTGCTGGGTCATTGTTTACGCCAGAACAGGGAAAAAACCTTTAATTTCAGACAACTTGTGATCAGTCTTAGGTAGGGGCCTAAATGCTTTATATTTTTCTACAACATAGAAGAACATTATAAAACTGAGCAGAGTTAATTCAACTCCATGTGCCGAAAAACTGCATAATGTTGAGATTCCTTTTATTTGCAATTCATACTGAATTCTATTGCTGTGCAAGCGAAACAGAAATTACAGACAGTGTTGATGAACCACCAATTTCAGTGAAAGAGATACTGAAGAAGTGCTTTCCAGCATATACTGTTGCCAACTTCCTGGAAAAAACTGGATAAAAATAATACCAGACTGTCAAACAGCTCCAGTTTGCGAGTAAAAGAAGTCTCATTAATATTCAAGACCACAGCAAAAATGTAAATTGTTTTTGGAGGCTATATTTCCATTAAGACAAAATACATCACACTTACACAAAATATCAAGATTTTAAATACCAGTTTGGCTCAGTTTGCAATAAAATGAATAATGAAAATGAGGACGTCAAAGAACCTTTTACAGGAAAATTCAGGAAAATTACTAGACTCAGCTGGAGGAACAAGGACTGAATAAAAAGATGATGGAAGGACATCTGAGCAAACTAAATATATATGCATCCTCAACTTAAGGAGAGATGCATCTGGGAGTTTTAAAAGAACTAATGAAGAAATTTAGGAACATCTAGAAATGAAGCTAAATTTTAAGGTGGGAAAGATCTGTAGAAGCAAAAAGAGAGCAAAATGTTGTCTTTCAGAAGGGTAAGGGAAAAAAAAAAAAAAGGGATATTAGCCAGTTAGCCAGATTCTTTTGCCACTGCAGGATTTAAACACACAACAAGACAGTACGCTCCAGATCTTCAAAGAAACATATGTGCCTGAGTCCAGCCCAGGCTTGAGGACTCTCCTCGTGATACAGATCTGTGGGATCTGTATCTGGGTTTCCCTGCCCATGGCAGGGGGGTTGGAACTAGATGATCTTTGAGGTCCCTTCCAACTCAAACCATTCTATGATTCTATGATACAGAATGATTGAATGAAATTACCAAAAAAACAAGTTTGTTTTTTTTCTACAGCCTTTTAAGATCTGGCCAAGCAAATAACTTTGGCTAAAGAAACAACAGAGTTAGTTCCAGCCTGGCTTTTGTGCAACACCATATAATAAACTCCCTGTGAAAAGCACTGAAAACTGCAGAGTACCTGTATCTGAACAGCCTCCTTGTTTACTGTTATTTCCTGCTCAGAGCCACAAATGCCCTGCAACAGTATGGATCAAAGTGCCATTTTTTTAACACCTACTTACCTGAAAGGGCACCCTTCTCTTTGCCAGCCAAAATCAGCAAAAGTTCCTTGTCTGACAGTCCCGGATTTAAACGAGAGCCCACTGCTGCCAGATACAGTCAGAGCCACGCCGCTGGCTCTGAATACTTCAACTGTGTTAAAAGGCAGAAACTTGATTGAACTGCTGAGAGGTTTCTGAAGGGAAATATTCCTGATGTTATCATGCCAAAAATAGTGTGTACATGTACCACATTTCAGGTTATTTGGAAAACTTTTTACAGAATGATGGACAGCAAAAATAATCAAGACTGAGAAATTATATACCTTATGAACAGGGATTGGAGATGTATGTATACTGTCAAAAAACGGAATAATCAGAAGGGTCCAAGGCTATAAATGTCTGAAAGCACCAATAAAAATGAAAGAAATGAATTATTAATCATAAGTTCATTTGACAGGACAAGGTGAATGTTCGGGAGCTAAGGATTAGCCCAAACACACAGAAAATTTCTATTCTACTTTGTGAATAGCTGGGCAATGGAAAATTCTTGTAAGCTGCTGGACTTTTTTTATGGTTTTTCAAAGCTTTACTGAAAAGCATTTTTTTGGCTCCCAGTTGAAAGACTTGTTTTAAATAAAAAGAACAATGGTTCAGGCTGCCACCAGCTTTTTTTTTCTGAAGGAAAAACAGAGGTCACACACACACGGTTGCCAACGTGTTTCATGGAGATATAATTTTGAAGTTGGTGGTGGTAAAAGAGGTGCCAGACCATTGCTGTTGGATTCACTTCCCAAACCTTACTCTGATGGGGCTGCCAGTGACCAGACAGTAACTGAATATAAACAAGTGGCTCACGTGAAAGTCGGGTATTTAGCCCATTTTCTTCCTAACATTTCTTGCTCTTTTTCGTATGGGAAATTTAGGAGTATAAGAATGGGAGAGTGTCAGAGAGACGGCGGGTTCTCTGAATCCTGCAGAGAGGAATGCAAACAGCAGCAGCAAACCACAAAAATGGCCAAACATGAAAATTCATAGGCACAGCTTTCTTGGTTTTCTGATGGGTAGACTTAAACAATGGCTTTAGCTTACCCAGCTAAAGGCTAATAAATCTCTTCTGGGATCAGAGATACTACAGAAAGTACCAAACCCCCAGTCCCACTGTTCTGGCTCTATCATAGTGTAACTGGTTATAATTCCTGATTTAGCAGTGCACAGAATCAAGCCCACCACCACCACCATTCAAAACTAGGCTAAACACAACCAGTGGGAATGAGAAAGAGGTCATCAACAGAGGCTGTCTAATGAGATAAGCCCCAGGTAATTGCACATCTCTGGTACGGCATGCCAGTCATCCAAGTTTTATTATACAGCCAGCTCAGGTACGTGCTGAAACCCATTCAGTCCTGCTGCTTTCAGCCTGTGGGTCTCCCAAAGGCAGAGAGCACTGGGGGAAGGTCCTTCCCCAGTATGATATGGATGATGGGATTATGTTCTTGTCTGGCTTTACAACCTACAACAGTCAATTATATCACTCACATTCACTTTATTTTCCATTTAATTCTGTGCAAAATAGCTATCCACTAGATTTTACACCGACTGCCTTGTGCTAGGGAAGTTTTTGTCTTCTCAGACACAGCAATCTGCTGAGAAAATGCTAGGTTAGAGACTGTTCATAGCAGAGCTTGTTTAAATTGGCCAAAGCAATGTGGGAACTGTGTTGTTTTTTCCTCGCTGTAGGGTTCAGATCTCAAAGTTCACTGTGTCCAAGTTACTATTTAATCACACGGACACTCTCAAATCCATAAATTGGCTGTAATTTAATGTACTGCATCTAAATTTCCACTAGTGGTTGAGCAACGCCCCTAGACACTGATACACTGTGCTCCAGTCTCACTTCCTAAAACAACAAACCGACTGGTTTGTTCCTCTAATCTACTCTTAACTGAACTGCTAGGGACTTTGAGACAGATTTATCAAGAGTATGTTTGCCCACTTACCTTACAAGAACATGTTTGCATGCAAAGAACAGTCCTAAATCATCCTATTACTGAATATCCTGCAATAAATGTAGGATTTACTTTACTTGGCATGGGTGTTGGACTCTTCTCCCAAATAACAGGTAATAGAACGAGAGGAAATGGCCTCAAGTTGCGGCAGGGGAGGCTTAGATTGGATATTAGGAAAAATTTCTTTACTGAAAGGGCTGTCACCATCCCTGGAAGTATTTAAAAGACATGTAGATGTGGTGCTTAGGGATGTGGTTTAGTGGTGGATTTGGCAGTGCTGGGTTAATGGTCGGGCTTGATCTTAAGGGTCTTTTCCAACCTAGACAATTCTGTGATTCTAACCCTCGTACAATCCCAGATGGAGCAAGAAATCCTACAGAAGTCCTGGTCTTCAATAACCCACATAAGCACCATTAACAGTGGTTGAAACAGAAGTGCACAGAAGACGTCAGCTAACAGCTCCATCTGTAGCAATGATGAAGATGCTCAGCTGGGATGTGGATGGCAGGACCTTGCTTTGGTGGTGCGTAGTGTGTGAACTGGAACTACCTATCCTGGTAAGAAACTTCTCGTAAGAAACGTCTCTGTGGTCCAGGTCCAAAACCAAAAATCAAAGCACAGGCTCTAGTTCACAATTTCAGATCTACAGGAGCGTTCAAACCTGTACACGTACCATCCCGTCACCGGACATAAATCCAAAACAAGAAGGGTGAGTTTTCTCAGCTGCATGTATTTAAAGGTGCTGTTTTCTGAACATCAGGATGTGAATAAGTGAACATTTTCTTGTAGATGGATTGATACAGAAGACTGAGAACCACTCTGAGTTCTGGAAATACGTGTAGTTCTTCCATCAGGCCAAAGGCAGCGTCGACGGCTTCTCTCAGTTGGTTTTGGGGACCTGGGGCCACGTACAACACGCACGGGCATATGCTCACTGCGAGAATACTCGACACAATTCCTTTATTTTCTTAGCACTTTGAAGACATTTTAAAAACTCCATCCAAACCTTGATCTTGAGAAATGGGCCAGTGCTAACTGCATGAGCTTCAACAAGTCAAAATGCAAGGTCCTTCACCTGGGTCGGGCCAACCCTAGGCACAAATACAAACTGGGCACAGAGTGGGTTGAGAGTAGCCCTGAAGAGAAGGATTTGGGGGTGTTTATAGATGAGAAGCTCAACATGAGCCGGCAGTGCGCTCATGCGGCCCAGAAGGCCAACCGCATCCTGGGATGTATCAAGAGAAGCATGGTCAGCAGGTCAAGAGAGGTGATTCTCCCCCTTTACTCTGCTCTTGTGAGACGCCCCCCTCGAATACTGCGTCCAGTTCTGGTGTCCCCACTACAAGAGAGACATAGATTTGTCGGAGCGTGTTCAGAGGAGGGCCACAAAGATGATCCAGGGGCTGGAGCACCTCTGCTACGAGGACAGGTTGCGGGAGCTGGGATTGTTCAGCCTTGAAAAGAGAAGACCTAATAGCTGCCTTCCAATACCTGAAGGGAACCTACAGGAACCTTCCCCCATCTTTAAAAAGAGGAAAAAAGAAGACCCAGGGAACTACAGGCCAGTCAGTCTCACCTCTGTGCATGGCAAGATCATGGAGCAGATCCTCCTGGCGACTATGCTAAGGCACACAGAAAACAAGGAGGTGATTGGTGACAGCCAACATGGCTTCACTTAGGGCAAATCCTGCCTGACTAATTTGGTGGCCTTCTATGATGAGGTTACAGCATTGATGGATAGGGGAAGAGCAACTGACATTGTCTACCTGGACTTATCCAAAGCATTTGATACTGTCCCACACGACATCCTTATCTCTACACTGGAAAGACGTGGTTTTGATGGATGGACCACTCGGTGGATAAGCAATTGGCTGGATGGTCGCTCTCAAAGAGTTGTGGTCAACGGTTCAATGTCCACGTGGAGGTCAGTGACGAGTGGTGTTCCTCAGGGGTCGATACTGGGACCAGTGCTATTTAACATCTTTGTTGGAGACATGGACAGTGGGATTGAGTGCACCCGCAGCAAGTTTGCAGATGACACCAAGTTGTGTGGTGTTGTGGACACGCTGGAGGGAAGGGATGCCATTCAGAGGGACCTTGACAGGCTGGAGAGATGGGCCTGTGAGAACCTCATGAAGTTCAACAAGGCCAAGTGCAAGGCCCTGCACGTGGGTCGGGGCAATCCCATGCACAAGTACAGGCTGGGCGGAAAATGGATTGAGAGCAGACCTGAGGAAAATAACTTGGGAGTGCTGGTGGATGAGAAGCTCAACATGAGCCGGCAATGTGCGCTGGCAGCCCAGAAAGCCAACCGTATCCTGGGCTGCATCCAAAGAAGCGTGGCCAGCAGGTTGAGGGAGGTGATTCTGCCCCTCTACTCAGCTCTCGTGAGACCCCACCTGGAATACTGTGTTCATCTCTGGAGTCCCCAGCACAAGAAGGACACGGAGATACTGGAACGAGTCCAGAGGAGGGCCACGAAGATGTTCCGAGGGCTGGAGCACCTCTGCTATGAAGACAGGCTGAGAGAGTTGCGGTTGTTCAGCCTGGAGAAGAGAAGGCTCAGGGGTGATCTTATAGCAGCTTTCCAGTACCTAAAGGGGGCCTACAGGAAAGCTGGTGAGGGACTTTTTACAAGGGCATGTAGTGATAGGACAAGGGGCAATGGCTTTAAACTGAAAGAGGGCAGATTTAGGTTAGATATAAGAAAGAAATTCTTTACATTGAGGGTGGTGAGGTACTGGAACAGGTTGCCCAGAGAAGTTGTGGATGCCCCATCCCTGGAGGTGTTCAAGGCCAGGTTAGATGAGGCTTTGGGCAACCTGGTGTAGTGGAGGATTTCTCTGCCCATGGCAGGGGGGTTGGAACTAGATCTTTGAGGTCCCTTCCAACCCAAACCATTCTATGATTCTATGATTCTATGATACAGGAAGGCTGGGGAGGGACTTTTTACAAGAGTGTCCACTGATAGGACAAGGGGAAATGGGTTTAAGTTGAAGGAAAAAAGATTTAGATTAGATCTTAGGAAGAAATTCTTCAGTACGAGGGTGGTAAGACTTTGGAATAAATTGCCCAGAGAGGTTGTGGATGCCCCCTCCCTGGAGGTGTTCAAGGCCAAGTTGGACGGAGCCTTGAGTAGCCTGATCTAGTTGAGAGGCGTCCCTGCCCATGACAGGGAGTTTGGATTAGATGATCTCTAAGGTCCCTTCCAGCCTATGCCATTCTATGATTCTATGATCTTTAAGTATTTGACTGAGACCTAATTTATGCTTTGAAAAATTGGTTTTAAAAAATTGCTTCTATAACTTGATTTATCAGAAGGCAATGGCAGGCTTTTAATGACTTCACCTGATAATGAGCACTCTTGGAAACTATCACAAGACACTGCTGAAGAAGTATCTCAGCACGAGTTTTCTGGTAAAATGCTTGTAATAAATCATTCAGTTTTGCCCACAAGGTACTGTATGCTGGGAAAAGGTCTAAAACCCGAATTCTAAAACATTTTTGAAGGCAACTGACACTTGGAGTAATACATACAGTTAAAAAAAACAGAGACACAGTTACACCTTCGGCTGAGAAGTTCACAGGAGTTGACATTTGGGCAAGTGCCATTAATTTACTTCCCAATTATTTTTTCCAGTGATTTTAGCCAGTTTCTGGGTACAGAGGCTTCATACATACCATTTTTCCAAAGGCACATTCTCATACCTGATCTAGTAAAAGGGAATTTGGTAGAAAATGTCAGAATCCAACTTCATTGTTTACTAGAGAAAAATATATTCTTTTCTTCTCAAGATTCAAACTGTGAAATCAATTATAGCTTCTGCATAAGCAACAATTCAGAATGTGTAACACTCTTTTCTTCTCAATTAGCACTCAGTAAAATTGCACATTTCAGGGAACTGAAATACACAATGTCTCTTATTACCATTAAGCTATAGGTTCATATTAATAAACATTTGGCTCCAAAAAGATGATTATTGTAACCTGCAGAATTTGCAGATGACAAGAGACAAAGGGAGAGCATTAAGAAAAAGCAGCAGAAATGAAACATCTCATTAGAGAAGTAATCTTAGATATTATCTAACCCCACTGACCTTTTACCTACTTATTCGTTATCAGCCACTTAATTGCTCTTAGGTGTCACTGACTCAACTCTTGCAGAAAATGAAGAGGAGAAAACCTCACATAATGACTCTGAACAGTTTCAGGGAAGGCATTCCGAATTATGAAGTCATTGCTTCAGCTGATAAAAAAGCCGTACGGGTGGAATGGATGGAAATCAATCCGCTACTCAGAGACGGGAAAGTCAGAGGGACTTCATCAGAGCCATCAGAAAGAGACAGGGGAACAAGCAGGGACAGGAAAACCTCGGCTGAGAGTCTATGGAAGAGGAAGATGAGGAAGGGAAATCTATGGGAGAGGTTAGCAGAAGATGTGCTTCTACTCTAGATAGCCCAGACTCCCAGTACCCTGCAGAACACACATATTTAAATTACACTCACTTTTGTTCACTTCCTCAGGCACAAATTTTATTCAAGCTGAACATCTGCTTTCAAGAAAGGGCAAACTCTCAGAGCTCCATCGCAGCCATCCCTGAGTGAGGATAAAATAAAAATAGGACAAAAAGGATTTGGTGCCTGGGAGAACAGAAACAGCTGAGTGACAACACAGCCTCAGCAATTACTTTTACAGATGCATCATTTCAGACCTCTCCAGTGGAAGGAAGCGGTTTGCAGCACCAAAGTACAGACGATTTTCAGTCTCTGCGCATGGCTTGGCAAGCACAGGGGTTCCACAGCAGCCTTCCTGCTGGTCACTCGCTGGGTAAACCCTCTTCTGGGCACACCATCTTGTCTCTGTGGATTGTTGAGCATATATCCCAAATATGCTGCAAGTTGGAGGGGAAAAACCCAACCTGACAGTTCATCCAAACTCCCCCTTTTAGTTTTTAGCAAATTTTGTATTTCAAAACCAGCTTAGTCTGCAGGGCCAGTTCAATCCTAGGCACCACCGACAGTGGTGGCACAGCAAGTGTCACAAGCTGTGGCCATCCCAGCACCATTGGGTATCTGTCTCATCCTGAACTGGGTTAGTTTACAGCTCACCCCACTTTGGTAACACGTGTTTAAGGGCAAAGTCTACTGCAGGGGATTGCATTTGCTTGCCTGAATTATTGTACTGCCGAACAATTTTGGTTGGCAGTAGCATTCTGCACAGAACCGGACACAGGGCTAACGCAGGAAGCAAGGCACGGTCCTTCACTGGCACATGTCTGACCAGTTCCATCCACTTCCCGGGGACCATTCCCGTGCCCAAAGACAGCACGTGAAGTCAAGGACGGAGGGGTCCTTGACTTTCGGCACAGAAGCATTTCCTGCTACGCTTCAGCGCGCTGTAGCATCCCAGTCCTCCTTGCTTGGCCTGTATTTAAGCAGCAATCGAGAGTTCTCAAATTCCCTCCCCAACGTCTTCTGAAGGTTAATGCTTACTGAGTGCCTTAAAATACTTGGATGAGAAAGGGCTGTAGAAAAATACAGGAGTATGGATGCATTATGATCAGAATTTATAGCTTGATTTCCTAGAATAAAACTGCCTAAGCTGTGCTCGCAGCTTCCTTTAAGTGAGGGGAAGAGGGAGAGGGGAGAGATGTCACACGACAGCAGCTCACATCAGCAAACAGAATAGGGATCTAAGTTATACTAATGTTACTTTTCCTTTCTTTAAAAAAAAATAAAAAAAAAAAAAAATAATCAAGGGCTGTATCCAAAATCATCTTTTTATTGCCACTTTATACAGATTTAAATATTTAATACTCAGATAAACAACTATCTGTGTTTATGTAGTTTGTTCTTAATTACTTCACCATAAACTGGTAGAATCTCCCTTTTCAAGTTCTGTAAGATTCCTTCTGGTGGATCCTGAAGTTTTTACTTGGCATGTTGGCATATCTCACAGCAAAAAGGAATTATTTTTCAGTGAACTATATAGTGTTTAATGAAAAAATTATTACACAATGTAGGCTTTCACAATAAGTCACATTTTTTGCAAAATAACTTGAAGATTCCAAGTAAGACTTCTCTCTTTTATTCAAAAAATAAATATATCCTTTCTGAATCAAAGCACTTCATATGACATTAAGTACAAAGAAGAAATGTACTTCTTTGGAAGTTCTGAAACAGACATACAAGAGCTCATGGGAGCAACATTATCCGTAACAGTGATAAAAGCTGAAAGCTGATTTTTTACAAATTTATAGCAGAACACAATTTCCTTTTACAATATAGAGCTTCAAACAGATTTAAGAAAAACACCATTTTAAAAGTCTGAAAGGCACATGAACTGGACCATAAAACGTACTGGCACATTCACTAATACGTTTTATGTTACATTCCTAAGAGAATCTGCGGGACCTTAGCCAAGAGACAGACTGAAAATACCAGCAAGTTCCTTTGTAAAGTACTGAGAGAGTGGCAGAGAGTTCCTTTTGGCTCTTGATATAATTATTAATACCCCAAAGCTAGAGAGTCTGAAAAGCTGCATCATTCAGTTGTATTTGGACGAGTCGCTACATAAACAAATACAACAATCAGCAGCACTACAACAGCCAGCGTGGGCAGCACGACGGTGGTGATTTGTTGCCGGGCCTCTTGCATTGCCTGTTTTCTCTCCTTTTTATCTTTGGAGGTCTCTTTTTTGGGTTTTCCTCTTAGCTGCCTCATCCTCCTCTTAGGATCTCTTGTTTGCTGGAACGGGCGAGTGAAGGGAGTTGAGCAGCACAAAATAGCCCAAGGTCTTTTGAAACAAGGAGCTGAAATGGTTGGCTGTGCAAGAAACTGTAAAAGAAGGAAAAATACCAATTCTTTTAAGGAAGATCTACTCATATTCCAGTTATTAAAACCATCTGCAGCTCCACTTGGCAAACCTTTTATCCAACTGGCACCAGTATCCGTGCAGCTTCTTTCGAGGGAACGGAATCGCAGTGCGCTCGCTCAGCTCGCCAGTAACGCCTTCCCCACAAAAACGACAGCAGTTCCTCGCAGCGCGTGCATTTGTCCGAGAGCACCGAACGTGCACTCTGTTAAGCCAGAAACAAAGCCCAGCACCACACACTTTGTCCTCTAAGGCAAACAAGATAACACAGCTGAAGACTTCGAGAAAATAACATGAATTAGTCTTGCGTCAACACAGAGAACCAGCTGCCCCTTCTGGTAACAGCAGCAGGTTCCCAACCAAAGGTCTGTGGCTCTCCATGAACCTGCAGAACGAGGAAGGGCACACACCCCTCCCTGCCATAAGGAAAAGCATTCAGCATTTATCATCCACGCCAGGTATTTATTGGAATAAAGGGCATTCTACCAGGAAGAAACGTGGGGAAAGCTGCTTAGCTTATACTTCTGGTTCTGCTGCCGTAGAACAAAGTCTAAATCATAACGTGACTCAGTGCTGCCATTTTTGTAAGGAAAAGATCCCAAACGATAACCAGCCTGCTTAAAAATCACTGTTGTAGACAAGCAGTCATTAACTTATTAATTATTAACTCTGAATTATTAACTTATTAACTCTGAAGCATCCACTAGACCAATTTTTACAAGCAGAAGTATCTATAAAGTGAGGTTAACAAAAACACTGCATGACACGAAAGCCTCTCCGAACTAAGGAGAATCAGTAGGTGCTTAACATTTCCCCACTCTCAGTTTTTTTGCCCCTAAGGTGCCTACAGCTGTGCAACAGTGAGGGTGCAGGGCAGAGGGAGGAGGCCAACCGTTCGGCTACATTCCTCTTTGCCACATCCCCCATTCCTGCAGGGCACAATAACTGGTACAAGCCAGATGTATCTAAACACAAATTTGGAGGGTAACAACTACTGATGTCAAAAACAGAGTGGAAGTGAAAGCAAACTATGAAGTGATATTTTTTCCATCACTCTCTAACATATTCACAATAAAACATATGCAGAAATTAGTGGGTTAACGTAACTGTCTCTTTTCTTTCCCCTTTTATATCAAAACATAAAGATGATTTTTGTGTGCTGCTGTAGGTGAGGAGCAGGTGTCAACAAGCAAAGCCACGAAGCTCCCTCAGTTCACCACAGACACGATTTCCTCTTGATGTGTCATCTCTGGTCAAGGTTACAAGTTGTCTTACAACTACTTTTTTTTAAAAAAGAAGAGGTTTTCACTGAAAGTGAGATGCTTTCTGTTGGTGTAGCACTCAACCTTAGTCATCAGACTGACAACGGAAGCAAAATCAAACTAAAATGCTCATATACAAAAGGAGAATCCCCACCTATAGGTTATGTGCAACTACAAAGGAGTTTTCACCCTTTCTGTAAGCAGCAACCTGCCTGCTGTCAATCCCATCCAGCCAATTAGGTTGGTGAGATACTGCATCAATTAGGGCAAAATGTGGAATAACTCAAACTTGTGGAAGTGACCAGACTATCAGAACAACTACGTGCTTCTGGGAAACCAACAGCAAATCGACAGGCCAGTATTTCTGTCTTTATGTGGCCCTTCCTGGATAAAATAAAAAAAAAAAACACCACCAAAAAAGCCATCAAGCGAGACAGGATCTCAGTGATCAGCTGGATTCACCGATTCTGCACCCCACGCACACACACCTGTCAAGCAGTTGTTTCTTCCCATCGTAAACTTTGCCAATTCAACCTGGACTCTGAGGCAAACTCTTCATTTCAGTTTTAATAAGGCATAAAAGGGAAATTTTGGTGACTGGGATAATTTTCAAAAGAGGAAACAATAAAGTTCAAGTCTCGGAAAGAACTAGTTCCTTCCGCAAGCTGCAGCATTAGAACTGAAATACGTAACACATTTAGAGAGACCAGACGCCGTTGGTGAACTTCACAGTGAGGAAGGAAACAGGAATTGGATGGAGCAACTACACACGACACCCTGTTCCGGTCTTTTAATCAAATGAGACTAATTAATTTCTAAACTTTCGTAACTGTTTCTCCTCAGCAAATCCTCAACTCTCTTACTGATTCAGGGCAGAGTCTTTGGTATTCCACCTTCTGCAAGCTATGGGTTTCTGGTTCCGTTTTGTTTATCATTTCTCTAACTGACTCTTGAATTGCCTCTGGGACAAAAGAAATGTGTGCTTTACCCCTTCCATTTCTGTTTCGTTCTCCTCCCACTCTGGTCACAACCTTTGTTGCCAAACTTTAGAAAAACTACTACGCAAAATAAAGTTTTACATTTGCCCTTTGTGATAATCAGACAAGCAGAGCGTTTCAGGCTATAGCATTTTCATAATGTTTTCTGTCTCCACTGTTAATGTACGTCTGGGTTTTGTATCTGAATGACTCACAAGACCCAAGAAGTGATGGACAGTAAAAGCCTTTGGGACTTTCTGTGTACCATAGTAACAAACAGGAGTTGCCATGAAACCAATCTCTCCAACAATAAATGTATGCCTTGCTCTATGCAGCATCACTTGCTACCCAGACATTAAAAACATCAGGATGATTTTTTAAGTCTCTTGAATATTTCATTCTGAAGCAAAATTATACCAAGCTAATTACATACACTAGCTAACATCTGACGGCTCAGAACAGAAAGCCTTCCTGCAAATGTCAGCACCACTTGAAGTGCAAGCTGAAGCTCTCCAGTTTGGGAATCTGGCATCAATCCCCAAATATGTTTCCAGTAGACCGGGTTACTTGGCTTCGCTACTGGCAGAGATGGACTTGCACGGAAACTGGCCCACAGTTTTTAGAGAGATGAGCCTTAGGGTTCATCTTAACTGAACCATAAAATGGAGCAGTGAATGTCTGCAAGGAGCTGCCAAGCTCCTGACGCTCGGAGCCTGGACGTGACTGCCAGTATCAGACAGTTGCTGCAAGAGACAACGCCCACCCACAGGAATGGTCCAGGATGTTGTACATGTGGCTGTGTGGACCCTCTCTGGAAGGAGAGGCCTGGTTACTCAGGATATGGAGAAGGCTGAGGTACTCAATAATATTTTTGCCTGTGTCTTCCCTGGCAAATGCTCCAGCCGCACAGCCCAAGCCACAGAAGGCAAAGGCAGGGATTGGGAGGGTGAAGAACCGCCCACTGTAGGAGAAGATCAGGTTCCAGACCATCTAAGGAACCTGAAAATGTCCAAGTCCATGGGACCTGATGAGATGGATCTGTGGGTCCTGAGGGAACTGGTGGATGAAGTTGTTAAACCATTATCCATCATATTTGAGAAGTCATGGCAGTCTAGTGAAGTTCCCACCGACTGGAAAAGGGGGAAAAATAGCCCTCATTTTTAAAAAGTGAAAAAAGGAAGACCTGGGGAATACAGGCCAGTCAGTCTCATCTCTGTGCCCGGCAAGATCATGGAGCAGATCCTCCTGGCAACAATGCTAAGGCACACGGAAAATAAGGGCTTCACTAAGGGCAAATCGTGCCTGACAAATTTGGTAGCCTTCTATGATGGGGTTACAGCGTTGGTGGATAAGGGAAGAGCAACTGACATCATCTACTTGGACTTCTCCAAAGCATGTGACGCTGTCCTGCGTGACATCCTTATCTCTAAATTGGAGGGACACAGATTTGATAGAAGGATCACTCAGTGGATAAGGAATTGGCTGGATGGTCGCACTCAAAGAGTTGTGGTCGACAGATCAATGTCCAAGTGGAGGCCAGTGACGAGTGGTGTTCCTCTGGGGTCAGTACTGGGACCAGTGCTATTTAACATCTTTGTTGGCGACATAGACAGTGGAATCGAGTGCACCCTCAGCAAGTTTGTTGATGACACCAGGATGTGTGGTGTAGTCAACATGCTGGAGGGAAGGGATGCCACCCAGAGGGACCTTGACAGGACTGAGAGGTGGGCCAGAGAACAGATTGAGGGCCCTGAAGAGAAGGACATGGGAGTGCTGGTTGATGAGAAGCTCAACATGAGCCGGCAATGTGCACTGGCATCCCAGAAAGCCAACCGTGTCCTGGACTGCAACAAAAGCAGCGTGGACAGCAGGTCGAGGGAAGTGATTCTGCCCCTCTACTCTGCTCTCTGGAATACTGCATTCAGCTCCGGGGCCCCAACACAAGGACATGGAGCTCTTGGGATTGTGTCCAGAGGAGGGCCACGAAGATGATTCGAGGGCTGGAGCACCTCTCCTATGAAGACAGGCTGAGAGAGTTGGGGCTGTTCAGCCTGGAGAAGAGAAGGCTCCGGGGTGATCTTATAGCAGTCTTCCAGTACCTAAAGGGGGCCCCAAGAAAACTGGAGAGAGATTTTTTTACAAGGGCATGTAGTGATAGGACAAGGGGCAATGGCTTTACACTGAAAGAGGGCAGATTTAGATTAGATATAAGGAAGAAATTTTTCACTCAGAGGGTGGTGAGGCACTGGAACAGGTTGCCCAGAGGAGCTGTGTATGCCCCATCACTGGAAGCATTCAAGGCCAGGTTAGATGAGGCTTTGGGCAACCTGGTGTAGTGGAGGACTTCTCTGCCCATGGCAGGGAGGCTGAAACTAGATGATCTTTAAGGTCCTTTCCAACCCAAACCATTCTATGATTCTATGTTCATATTGGTACAAAATAGCACTTAAAAACCAGTGCTGAGCTGCATAAGATGAAATTCTACGGCCCATGTTGTGCAAGCAGATTAAGAGAGCTACAGCTATCCCCTTCCACTGCCAAGCCTCTTATCGGCCACCCATGGTCTTCCCTGGAAGGCAGGTGACTACTGACAGTTATGGAAGGAAAGAAACAGATACATGAATTGGAGCAAGTCAGGGCCAGGGCCGGGATTACAGCATTAGGGTCTCGTTCCCTGGGGTGTGCACAGCCCATGAGAACAAATTATCTCACGTTATTGAACTACAGCCTTCTTCAGCCAGTCATCACCTTGCAGCACACTGGGAAGGCAAAACTCAAGTAAAGAGAGGAAGGAAATAATACAGCATTGGGATGGGTGTAATTAACAGTCTAGTTAGCACTGCCCATGTAAAATGTCTCAGAGAAAGTAGCTATCAGAAGGGCAATGAGAAAGGATGTCCCACAGGGACTTCAATCTTGTGGGAACTGAAACCTTAGTGGTCAGCTGACCTCACAGTGCAGAACAACTGGAAACTCAACTTTTCTCCTCAAATGGAGGCTGAGGGTCTGCTTTCCATTCCTAGTCTCTCCCGAACAGCAGAGGGCTCACTGCCGCAGACGGTACACATCCTCCTAAGGCCGCTTCCCATTTCTAGCAACTGCTCAACCTGGCTCAAGTATTTGCCAAGGCTGGAAACAAGCACCAAATTAGTTTAACTACTGCTTTTACTGGAAAGTCAGTGACTCCCTCAACTGGGACATTTATAGGAATAGCATAGAAGGAATTAACAGATTCTAGCAAAAGTGGAATTTATGTAGCCCACAACAGCGTCACAGGAGTCTGGCACTAGTCAGAGACTGTAATTTCACCTTCCTTTTATGAATTTCACAATTTAAAATTTGGAAATAAAATTGCATGGGGTGATGAGATTATTTTTAAGTTCACAATAGCAAAGTTTCACCCCAAGAAAGAAACCATCTCGATTGTCAAGTCAAGAAATTGAGCATTGGCTTGGTATAGATGTTTGAAACATCAATTCCACAGAGATGTCATCTTCTCTCTGACGCTGCAGTGCTCTAACATGATGCTGAAAAGCTAAAGTTTCGAGCAGAACAAAACATTAAAACGTTCAAGCCACTGAAGACAAACCCAAAGACATCCGTCTTCAATGTAATAAAAATTCACGCATTTAGTACCCCGCCTTGACGTTTAGAGCAATTACATTCCTCCTTGCCCATCATCCAAACAGCTTTTTATATACAAAAGTGCTCTTCTTTCTACCTTCTGGGTTAAGTTACTCTGAACTGTTTCACAGAGCCAACCTCAAAACCTAAGAGTATAAATCGATGGACTTGCTGAAGTCACTCATATCAATGCTGGAGCATTTGTCAGCACCTTAAAACAAGTCAGCTATGGTTAAGAGGGGGTAATTTTGTACCAGAAGGCTGCAGCGAAATCTGTGGGGACTGGTAGCCGTCAAAACATACCAACAGTCTTCCAACCAGAATTTATGGCAATCTGCTGTCTCCTCTTTTTTCCTAAAATTAACCCTGACCATGAGCAATCTGCAATTAAAAGCTCCTCACACTACCAACAGCTATCCCTGCAAGCCAGGAACAGCAGCCCTGGCTCTGGCTACAGCAGCACTCACCAGGTATTGCAATTTTGCATCTCCTCCTACGTGCAACACATGCACAAAAGACTTCGTTTATCTGCATTTAGTGTAATCACATGTCTAGACGTCTAAAGAACTTATTATCACCAACCTTACAGCGTGAAGGTATTAGCCACATTAAGCTGAGTAATTTTTCTTCACATCCAAAATTACAAGTGTTAGTGAGCCAATTTGGATTAATGTGGTCTAACCTGCTACTGACACTGTAACATTTCTGGGACAGCAAAACATCCTGAAATTCAAACAATCTGACAAGAATTAATTTTTATCATTTAAACTTTCCCCTAGGGCCATGGATGTTACTCACACATTAAAAAAGGGCAAAACCAGACAACAAACCAGCAGACAATCAGGACGCACTGTATTCAAATTGCCTGCCAGCAGTGGGAAAAAAGGACACAAGACACCCAAGCAGACAATATTCTTCAGATTATTTTAGCGTTAAAAAGCCCCAAAACCAGCAGTTCCCAATCACTGGGACACACCAGCATCAGACTTAAGAAGAGCTAAAACCAACAATCTTATCAGCTTGTTACTTATTTCTGCTACTGCGCTGGTTACTTTTGGGTACTGCAGCCAGAGCTGCTGTACGGAGGCTGGAAGAAGAGTTCAGTCCAAGAGATGGAAAGAAGAGGAGGTGAGGCTCCAAGGGGCAAGGGGAAGCCTGGCTGGCAGGGAATCAGTGCTCAGCACTGAGCAGTCGTTAAAGCAGAGGCGCTCCCCGGGCTTGTGTTGAAGACCACCCTTCCCACCAGTGAGAGAGGACTGAGTGCTCTGCTCGCGTGGTCCCAGCAGAATGACACAGAGGCTCTGGGTAGCCAGGAGCAGTCGTGTAGGGTCTCCTACACATAAGGCTTTAATCCTCCCTTACCTCACGCAACTTCAACCCCACTGTGGTAAAGCTGGTGGCCATGGCAAGGAGATGGCAGCTCCTGACAGAGCAGGAGGAAACTTGATGTGCTGCCCCAGCCTGGATGGGGAGCCTGGGACCAACACGTTGGCTGATGTAGTATCATTCCTGCTTCTACCCTTAATTAAAGTGGCATCTAAGCAACAGATGACATGTTATTTCCTACCTTTGAAACCATGCAAATGTTCTGGGTTTCTTTTAATAAATGATTGAACTGCACGTAATACTGTTACATAAATCCTGGGTACTATTTAGTAAAGGACAAGACTTGTTTTAGATTATCCCATGGAACATAGATTTATTTTTTTATCATTACTCCATAACTGATTTTACCTCTAGGTGAAAAATCACGTTTTGGACAGGGAATTTCCTTTCTTGCAGGTCCTTCTCCACCAGGCAGCTCTCCAGCCAATCTTCCCCAAGTCTATAGCGATGCTTGGGGTTTTTACACCCCAAGTGAAGGACTCTGCACTTGGCCTTATTAAAGCTCATGCCATTGGCCTCAGCCCAACGATCCAGTCTGTTCAAATCCCTCTGAAGGGCCTCCCTACCTTCGAGCAGATCGACACAGCCTCCCAGCTTGGTGTCGTCTGCAAACTTACTGAGGGTACATTCAATCCCCTCATCCAGGTCATTGATAAAGATGTTAAACAGAACTGGACCCAGCACTGAGCCCTGGGGAACCCCACTGGTGACCGGCCTCCAGACGGATTTAGTCTCATTTACCACCACTCTTTGGGCCCGGCCATCCAGCCAGTTTTTAACCCAAAGGAGGGTGTGCCTATCCAGGCCAGCAGTTATCAGTTTCTCAACCAGAACAGTGTTTCAGTTTTGGCAGGTTCAAGAGACAAAAATAACAACCCTCACATCTTCTACAAAGAACGCCTTCATCCCTTCAGATGGCTGCTACCTGGGTAGGATTTACACAAGCACTAAGATCAGTTCACACCCAACTCCAACACCGAGACAGAAGCTAAACCTGCTCCTGCGTTTGTGTCAGACACATTAGGCACATAACGGCTTTAAGGAGGGGGCTTTAAAAAAAAAAAAAAAAAGCTGGATTATAACAGTTTTTATGCAACTGCAGTAGTGATTGTCCAGCACTATTTCCATCACATTCAAGCACAATTATTACACTCCATTTTAAATACAAAACATAAAATGATAGTTAAAAAAAAAAAAATCATTACTTGACAAGCTCTAAAGGAGCGAAATGTTCTGTGTAATCACTTGTGTGGGTGACAAAAATGGATAGAGCCGAGATTTGCCAATTTGACTAAGAGAGCTGAACCCTAAAGAGCAAACCTGCCCAGATGATTAACAAAACACTTTAATCCCAGCCACATCCCTCCTCCCTCCCTCAAACCTCCCCAGCCAACCCACTTTCTGCAACACAAAAGCAGCCCCATGACAAAGTGAATATTCCAGTTGCAGGACAGTTCCTTTTGGTACCGAAACACAGTTCTGTGCGACCACCAAGAAGGGGAAACAATTATTGTCTGCTTAAAAAATAAACTTCCCATTTGTACAAGCCGTCTCACTAACGAAACAAGAGCAACCTAAGCGAGCAAGGACTCTGCAGGAACAGCCACACAAATAACTTTGGCTTCTGCACCGTCAAACACTCCGAGTCACCCCACTCATTACTTTTAAACAGAAGTTGCACAGCAGAATTGGTGTGTAGCTGAAGGTAATGCTTGCAATGCTAAATCTGAGGTCTTCGTGTTTCGGTGATGCTATCTGTCACGATTTCAGAGTGCGTTAAAAACGAAGAAAAGCATTAAGAGAAATTTTATTGTTCTTTGAAGAATGGATTTTCATGCTACGGCAAGAGGCCAGTTATTAGTATCATAAAAATTTACCTCAGTCTATCTGACTGTAGCAAGGAATTATGATTATCAGATCAAAACAACCCTATTTTTAAGGGTAAAAGCTTTTAATTACACACATAACAATACGGAACAATTAAGATGCTGTCTGAAGTCACTGGAATGTTATTTGTAGTGAGGGGTAGTGGCTTTTTTCCCAAATTACAGACCTAAATCTGAATTGACCCATCATTAGTGCAACATCACACTTACTGTAAATGCGGCTTTGAGAGTCTCCAAACTACTCACAGCATTTGGAAAATGAAAGCCAGCACTGAATGCTGCCAGAAAGTCAGAGCGAGCAAGGCCGCCAAAGCAAAAAGCTATTTCAATACGATTTTCACAATTCTGAGGACTTGGATATAGCGAGTAATCTGTACTAGAAACAAAAAGCCAGGGATCTCTGCATCGGGGAAGGCCTTGTTAAACAGAGACGAGGTGACGGTATTTTTGGTGCATATGGCGTTGCAGTGCAATCCTGTCTGTCCTGAATGCAGCAAAGAAACAGAACAGAATTCAATTTAAAAATAAATAAATAAAAGGGCAAGCCCTTTTGCTCCACGAACAGGTGGACAAATAACCCCCATTTTCCTTTGTAAAGAACTCTCATCAAGACAACTTTTGCAACAGGCAGTCCAATAAAGAAATACGACTAATGTTCACTGAAAACACAAGAAAAACAAACACGTAATTTCTGTCACTGCATGAATTCAATTCCTAGGGGATGCTGTAAGAGAAGAGCTTGCCATTCTCCAGCTATACAGCTACAGATGATCCTGTGCAGAAACACAGTAAACCACAACACCTGGCATACCTTATAGTACGTGTTTGCTCAGCTGTTTTCTTAAAAAGTAATTTTCTCAGTTGTTCCTGACAAGACTCCTTTGGATACAAAACATTTATCTTTCCAGTGTATTTACAGAAATTCAGTCAGTTTCTAAATAGCGATGCTAAATAAATAAATAAAGATAAACAAGTCGCTGGTGTCAGAGCTCCTCAAAATTCACGTGCCGCTCTCCCAGACCAACCCCAAGCATTTGGCATCTGCAAGAAGGTGCAGCGATAGGAATCTGGTGTGAAAACATTTCTGTTTCCCAGTACAGCTGCGTCAGGCTCACAAGCCCATCGAGACCTGGACTGCGGCTGCTAACCCACACCACGAGCTGAACTGTCACCAGAGGGTAGCAGCACTCATCCTCTGAGCTGATGATGGCCTAGATGGGAAACACACTTGTCCTGTTCAAACTACTGGGCTCCCAACAGTCACTCCATGAAACAGCATCCCTGTAAAGGTGTTTGAAGCAGATCCCTGAGGCACACACCAGGCAGAATGCCAGCAAGCCCAAAGCCTGACGTTACAGTTTTGTAACACAAACAGCAGAGTTGAGGGACTGTCGCTGCTTTTCATTATAATTCTACTGTCATTAAAACTTTGGCACTGAAAATTCAATCCAGGCTAAAACTTGGCAGGCAAAAAATCCATGCCCACAGCAAGAACGGATTGTTAAATCTAAACCCACAAAACCCACAAAGGCAAGAGATGAGCCTGGGTTGGCGGGGGCGCGTGTGGACACGCGTGTGTGCACCAGAGAGGGGAACAATGGAGAACGACTGACAGAAAAGCAGAAAGAACAGCTCCCAAGATACCGGAGCAGCATGTAGGAACAAAACATCTGTACTTCCTGACCACAGACAATCCGCGCGTGCTGGAATCAAACTGTTTGTGAAACAGTTTGTTTCTTCAGAAGGCACAAAGGGAAATCTCCCTCTTCCGGCTCAAGATACAGAACTATCTGCCATAGAAGAAAGCAAGGCAGGTGTGTACCTGGACTCCTGAAACCCTCCTGAGACAGTGCTGCCGCAGAAAATGGACAGCAATTCATTGACAGTAGCACTTATCATTTGTTTTTTTAGGACGTAACTTGGAGATACTCACAGATTTAACGCAAGCTGGATGCCAACGCCAGAGCATGCTGAACAAGAGGGGCTCAGATCGCAAACTCCGCCCCTTTAGGGCTTGTCTGACGTTCTGGTTTTTCCAGCTTTTCTTGGCACAGATGGTTTTCCAGTTGGAGGCTGAGGAAAGACCGCTGGCGCCACGCCTGTCACTCCCTGCTTCCATCCGTGCCAGAGGAGAACTACGTGACACTGGAGAGTAACTAAATCTCACAGAAATCAACCCAAATACAATCACTGAAGTGGGTACCTGCGCTATGCCCTTACTTGACTCCCTTTAGAGCATGTGTAGTGCTACCATTTGGCAGATTTAATTCCCACCTCTGTTGCCTTCTACACGCTCTCGTTTGATCTGGGTAATCAAGTTATCGGTGAATGAAATAAAATCCTCCACCTTACACTGGAACTGGAACAGTACCACAGGTTTAAGCTAGAGCTCCTCCTCCAGCAGTCAGAAACCTGTGCCTTTCCTAAATTCCTTTCAAATTACAGAAACTTTCTCAACATCGGTGTGACAACACCTTTTGGTGAGGGGGAAGGGAAGGTAAGAACTGAGACTTGTGACACAGGATGGGTGCGGAGAGTGTTTTCTTCCTATCACTGGTCTCATTAAAATCTCATCCTGTTTACTTCCCAGCTTAAACCTGAAGTCTTACACTTCACTAAACAATCCCGCATTATAATAAAGCAGCAGGCCTTCCTGCCATGATTGATAGACTCTGTTTGCAATTATTTAAGGAGAAGGCACATAATTACATACAGCTGGATTAGGCTGATCAAATCCCTGTTAGTGTCTGTCAATATACACGTAATAAGACAGTGTGACATTAACGTAAACTAATTTAAATGCAGAAAGTTTAATTAAGACTTAATAAAATTACAGAGACAGAAATAAAAAGTTTTGCAGTGTCTAACCAAAGGGAGTTTCCCAGCAAAGCCACCCCCTAAACACAAGTCTGGTTTTGCCTAATCAGTTCTGCAACACTGGTTCTTGCATCACCTGTTTATGTACTTCTATTTACAGTCCTACTGCCAGGACTTTCCACTAGTTCAAAACCCAGAAGCAAAAGCAAACGCTATGGAGCTGTGTGTGTAACAAAGTCCATGACAAGCAAGCCCAGGTAGTCAGAGAAGGATGTCTCAGAAGTTCCTCTACGACGTTCAGCAAACAGCTGTCGACCAGTACCATAGTTCGACCACCACGAAGTACAAGTGACCTTCTTTTGAAGCACTTGCCAAGACCAAAACATCACATCCCCTACCTAACAGTATTCATATTCTCCCTTCTCAGTTATTCCTGTACAGCCTTCCTTTCCACTCGGGTTGTTTTTAAAGCAACCTGCTATATTCACTGTGCTTTCAGTTAGCGATGCTACACAATTGTGCGTCGAGCTTAGTGCAAGACACGCTCCATTCCCTGCTGAACAGACCCAAACTTCTCCAAGGGTAGCCATGCTCGTGCATTAAGTCATCTTTTTCGTGTAACTCACGAGCTTATGGATGCAACTGAACTCCTAACCACAGGTAAAATACATTAAATGCTCTGTATGGCACACAAACCATTTTTGCCTGTATAAGCCCATACCTGCAGTGTCAGGGAGGTCTGGGCACAGATGCCAGGAGTCCTGTTGTCCGCACTCGTTCCCTTTCCCCCTTGGCTCTGCGATAATGACCCTACCTGTTCTGTGTGTGCACGTGTGGCAGCATCACCACTGACAACCCAGGCACCTTTGCTGTTCGTATGCCAGGCATTTCCCAAGAGAGATACCAAGACAAGAAGGGTGCAGGAGCAACACGGTGCCACCGCAGGCATCCTCTCTGCCAGCAAACGTGCCCGTGTTTCGCTACGTTAAAAAGTCGGATCTCAGATCTCATGCAGGGCAATTCACTGCTCCCCAAAGCACTGATTCTCCCACGCTACAATTTCCTGGTATGCTCCCTGCCAAATTAAATCAATTTGAGTATCTCATTAAAGAAAAAAAACACTGCAGATTTTAACTCATTTTTAATAGTCTCTCTGCCAGTTGAGCCTGCTGCTCTGATCTGGTTTACTCGACAATTTACCTGCTCTGCTCAGCCACCTCTCTGTGGAGGCCCTATGGTGTTTCAAGAATTTTAGAAAATGCTAAATGACACACAGGATCCTTACCAGAGCCTTATCCAGAAAGGCAGCAAAAATTCTGAACGAGGCCTTTTCCCTAACATGAACGTTTCCTGCAGAATTAGTTTTTGCCAGCTGGGAGAAAAAAGGAAACAAGGAAAAACTTGAGAAACATAAGTGCTAGAAAGGATTACAGTCCAATCTCCTGGAAAATATATTAAAATTCAATACTATATTAAAACTGACCAAAAAAATTAAGCCCTCCCCTGTTCAATCACATCCCTCCAAAGCTCTCGGACAACCTCTCCATGCTACAGACAAATCACTGTTAGATAACCTTTCCTGAACAAGTCCATCACTTATTCTAGTTTATGTTCCATTTCTTTTGGCAGCACAGCTATTTAAGTCACCCTTCTAATCCAGAGCCTCTGGTGATTTTTCTTTTCTGTTCCACTGCAATTCTTCAAAGCATCATAAAGGCAAATTTAATAAGCACCTCAATTTGTATTGCTTTCTATTTATAATACAGCAAGCACCTGCTGCTGCTGAGATCTAAGCAGGTATCTTTCTTACTTTGTGTAGATTAATACACATTAATCTTAATAGCTTCATATTTTGGAGCAATTTCAAGAAACATTGCTCCAAGCTGCTGGGTGGGTTGGTTAGAGTTTTTCTTGTCTTCAGGGTTTTTTTGTCTTTAGGTGTTTCTTTTTTTTGCCTTTAGGGGAGTTTTTTTTTCTTTAGGGGGTTTTTTGGTTGGTTTAGTGGTGCAGTTGGCTGTCCCTCCACTCCATTTTTATTAAGATGTTGCTGGCCAGCTCTTAAAAATACAACTCATTTTGCTTCACTGTTCACCACAGCCACATTCGATAGTATGTCTTCTGGCATGTTCAGTAGACCCCTCTTCTCAATTCAACAGCAGGCACTAAATAAAGAAACCACTTCAAGTTGTACCCTGAACCTTTAACAGTGGAAGTCAAGTCAGCACTGGGGCCCACAGATGGTCTGGGAACAGTGGGTGCGCAGGGAACGGGTGTTTAAAGGCACCTGCCCAGGATCTAGTAGACTCAGGGTTTGGATCATGTATTATTTGACCTTCTCTCAAACTGAGGATGTATTAGTTTTTAATCTTATCAAAGCATCTGTGAACACTAAGTGACAGCTAAGGCTGCAAAGTACAGAAGTTAAGTCCTACGTCTGACCTTTCAGAGGGGCTGAGGAATCATGTCCTCAGGCGTCTCTTCAGAACCTGCCTTCCACAGCTTACGGACAGAATATTAATGGCTGCACCCTGGGCTGTGGACATCCTGGTATCTACAACATCAACACCAACTGCTCTTCCTGTTATTTCATTTAACAAGACCACAGATAGAAAATTTAATGCAGTGGGGGGAAGAAAAAACAAAAATGTGATGCTGCGCAAGTAGGTGAGTGAGAAATAATGAAGGTCAGACAGAAAGGGCAGGAAAGCCCCCTTAGGGCACGAGAAAAGAAGTGAAACAAAACAAAAGAGAAACCAGCACATGGAAGAAAAGCTGCATGGTGAAATAAAGACTGAAAGAAGTAGATGGAAGAGTCAATCCATCAGAGAAGACAAACATCAATTACCAGTCTCACTGCTGCACTGAGTTTATTTACTCGTAGTAGCTGACAAGCGAGGTTTGTACTTCTCATCCATCTCCTACCCGTGTATCCAGGTGTGACACAGCACACTCCTCCAGAACCAGCCAGGAGATCTCACAGAAGACTTCACAGGACATTCTGAGGGCCGTTTCATCTCAAGAGTGACTCTCAACGCCTCAAACTGCTACTCTAAAGGGATGGTCTTCTTTTTGCCTCCCTGCAGTATTTAGTATCAGCTTTATAGGGGTAAGATTTGAAGTGCTCCCATTAAAACCACACATCTTTCTCAACAAACAAAAAACTTGGTTCCTGTTTTTATTCACCTCAATCTTGCCAAAATTGCCATTAACTTCATGAGAAAAGTATGCTCATAAGTGCCTGTAACAAAGTTTTCCAGCATTTGTGAAAAAATTAAGCAAATGAAAAGGCTCAGAGACACAGGAAAACATCATTGCAAGGTACTTAGTATTATGCCCTCCTCTTACCTATCAACCACGAAAGCTCAATACAGCCATTGTCTTGGGAATCCACAGATTTTTAACTTTCTATTAACACAAGAGAGATGATGATACAGATTTTCTCAGAAAATAAATGAGGCACAGGGTCCTTGCATGTCATCTAAAAAGAGGAGATGGCAGATATCTTTTCAGCCTCTGGCTGCAGCTTCCAAATTACGGTCCCAAAACATCTGTAACCTTCACGCGTTCTCATCCTCTTCCACAGTCACTTATCACGTGGGGAAGTTTTGAACTTTTGCAACATCTATATTGAGTAAATCAGCTGTTAACAGACAAGCATAGATACTCCACAATTCTGAGCCGATAACTTAATTGTGAGTTTTAGTTTTCCAAGTGAGTAGGACAGCTTAAAATACCAAACATTGCTCTATCTACCCATCCATAAATTAGGAGTGACAATAGCAGATTATTACTCATTCACTTAGAGCGTTTGTTTGGCCCTGAGAGAACTGGCTTTATTCCAAGAGCTGGCAAACATTGGTTAAATATACATGTAAATGTTTTATTTCTATCAGAGTAGGCAATTTCACAAAATGAAATACTGGATTAAAGACGACCCTAGTTTTTCTGCTGATGCTCGTTTCAGACGCAGTGCTGCTGAAAGCCTTTGCAAGCTTTTTCGCACCGAGTTAACAGGCAAAAAGCCACCTTTTCCTTTGAGAGCAAGACAATTTCACTGTGGAAACATGAAAGCTTTTATATAAATATTAATCACCGAAGTTGTCCTGGAGTTAAGTGGATGGAGACTGGCTTACATAAGGTTGCAGTACTGGCTTGGTAACAGTGACATGTAGTGAAACAGCTTTGCAAACACTGCTCCAAAGAGGCTGTTCCTCAATACAAGAGCTGCGGCGCCACAAGTAGATTCAGTGACCCCAATGTTTAATCTGAGGATACTATAAAGTAGCACTTCTAAAGGGACTCCTAAGAGTCCCTTGAATTTCTAGTGCAAGCGTAAAGGAAAAGGAAAATGTTACTTTCCCTAAAAACTGCCACTAATTTGAACTGGCAGGAAGAGGGGAGACTAAGTGCAGAGGAGAAGGTTTGACACAGAGGTGCAAATAAACCACACGTCTGGACGGAGAACCAGGCAGTGGTTTAACAGAGCCTCTTAATGACCAGTCCGGCACCTCTTGAGCACGCGCTCTCCAAAAACCAAGAGAATCAATCAGCTCATTCTGTGCATTTGGAGAGGATCATACACACCACCTCCAGCTGGACTCTGAGAACCGTATTTTTCTTACAAAGGGCTAGAGATGTCAGAAGATATCTATTTATTCCTACTACGATACAAGCCATCAACCATTGCTTACTCCTCCATCCAACAGAGAATTCAGATTTTTTATCACAAATTAATCAAGCCTTGGAATTAGAACTACAACCGCAAAGCAGGTTTTTGAGGACAAAGGAGAAGCATAGCCTTTCATCTACTGGACTGTACCATATGTACCATCTCATTTTCCTTGAGGGCACACTAAAGTTTCAATCAACTGGGGATGCCAGCAACAGGTAAAAATTGTTCTTAAACCTCTAGAAAGAAATGACACAGTATTAATACAATTCAGAATAGGAAGTTTAGAACAAAACACAAAACAAGGTAGAAAGCACTGGCTAATATCACAGTAACTTGATGGAGCCCAAGAGCAAAAATCATACACAACTTAAAAAAAAACAACCGTCAGAACAGGTGCAGTCAAAAGCCACCTCCTTCAAGTGAAAGGAATGATGGAAGATGAGCAAACACTGACAGGAAGCAACAACTACCAACAGAAGACATCTTCAAAAGATACAGGACTACGTACATGTGGCAAGAGCTGATGAGAAGTTCAGTTCCCACCTGGCAACTTGTCTCAGTCGCTACTACAGTGCTCCACAGGTTTCAACCAGGTCTCTCCATGGACATGAGCATCTATGGATATGGAACAGATAGCAGATCTGTATTTTATGGAGATAAATACATCAAAGACTGCTGGCATTAGGAATGTTCTTCCTCATATTCTCCATTTTAATAGGAAAACAATTTAAACTTTACAAGCTATTACATTAACTAAAGCTACTTTTTAAATCTTTTTCATATTTACATCCCAAAATTATATGGATTTTTTTGGTTTTAACCTGCAGAAAATTAGAGAGACGATTACTGCTGGAGCAACCACACTGTCTAGTACTTGACGTTACTTTGCTTTGAACCTTGAACCTAATGCTGCATTTTTCAGTGCCGCTTTCACACAAAGCATGCTCTGCCTCCTCTTGTATGCCACTGCTTACATGACACTTTTGGATCTCACAAGGAAATCCGCTGAATGCAAGGGCGACACAACAGAACAAGACAGCGCCAGGTTCAGCACTGAAGAGGATTTTAAAATTTATCACAGGGTATCACTTCAATGCTCAGCGTTATACGTGGCTGAAATGAATACACACGCCTGGCAGAACTGCAAGAGAAGGTGCCTCTATAAAAGGCGACAGCACTATTACCAGATAAGCTACCAGTTAGACATCACTGATTACCACACTGGACAGAGATCTTAACTCATCTAGAGAGCAGACAGCTAATCGGATTTCGTAATGGGCTTCTCTCAGTTTCACTGGGGCTGATGCATACTGCATACAGGATTTGGAAAGAGATTTTTCCCCAAATAGCACATACCACTCTACTACAGCATTCTGTTATCATCTTGGCTTATGCTTATATAAAGTACCAGATGGAAAGCCAGAAGTTACACGAACAGCCACAAAGAGGTTAATCATTAAATTCAAGCTTTGCCAGGGCAGCAACAAAGCTGACCTCTTGAATAAATTGATCTTGGTTAAAGGTAGCATTGATTTTCCCTAAAGAGGTTTCATTACTTAACTTTAGATTTGTGATTTCTTTTGAGAGTATGAAGTTAAGAGTTAATACAAATTTATTATTTCCTTTCTACCCAAACAGAAATCAACCCATTTAAAACGCAAAGAATATGATATTCGTCCCTTCCTTTCATTGTTCTCTCCTCTCTGAGAGAAACTGAACTTCACAGGACTTCAAACCTCAGGGGAAAAAAAACAACAAACAATAAAACCAAAAACCTTTAAAAAAACCCCAGCTCATCTTTATTCTACAGGCTTTTCTTCCAGCACTGAAAATCCAATGTGTATTTTCTCCTTACTATTTTTATTTCTTTATTGTTCTTAAAGCTTTCCTAGAAAGGAGATACATTAGCACACATGAAAACCCTTAATTTGATGAAGGGATAGGGATTGTTTGGAGCCTAGTCAGGGAAAAGACACAAGGTAAACATTTGGATATGTCACATGATGCCAAGTCTTTCTGCCATATTTTCGCTTTCCAACTCTGATCTTCCAATTTTCATTTTTAAAAAGTTATTTACATCAGAATCACCCAGCTGACTATTACAAGCTACACCATTAAACAGAAGAGTTATTTCTTTACCTTCTACAAGCATGATAAGGATCATCCATAAAGGCAAAGTGATCTGAGTTTCCAATTTCCCACAGGTACTCTAAAATATTTACTGAACCATAGCAATCATGCCCATGGCAAATGGAGTGTCTTACGGAGTCGGGGCTTTCCTAAGTTTCTGAAATTACTGTTTTGACTCACTCACATCTCTGGGAATGTGAAACTTACTTAGAAAAGGTCTAAAAAGTGAGGAAGATTAGAGAGACTAAGTTAATCAGATAAAAAAAAAGGAAAAATAGAAAAAAGACAAACAACTATGTATCTTTTATGAGAAAAGGGATATAATTTCTCACTCCTATTTTGAAAGCATTGCCTCTTTCACACTTAACCAAAATTTCCCCAAAGAAGCCATCATTGATTGCATTAATTTGGAATTTTTATGTAAACAGGTGTTGGAATATGAAATAGAAAGCCAAAAAAGGATATTAAAATCACAGAATATATACATCCCAGAGTCTTATATGTATCTCTTCAGAGAGTAGGAACAAAAAAATTTTAAAAAAATTGGACATGAAAAAGAAATAAAAGTTGATAAGAACACGGAACTTTCAAGGCTTTTTGCTTAAGGTCCCTAATGTCTTAAGAAGTTATTAAAAGATGATGTTAGAGCACCTGAATTTCAGAGAATTACTTCAGAGATGGCTCTTGTTGCAGCAGTTTCTGCTGGAATATTTTACTCTGGCTGTCAGCCAAACCTTTGCTATACTGATGCCAAATGAATGATACCCAATTTCAACGACAGATGCTGCTGTGTTGACACATAATTGATACGTTTATATTCAGGGCTCCCTGGAATTCTATAACAGCAACGCTTTATTCACAAGAAATACAACTGACAGCAGAATTCGAAGGGACTTGCACGTAGCTGATGCTACTACACTGCTGGTATTGCCAGTCTGGAGAGAAGATACCACCACCCAGCTGGGGCGGTCAGGACCAGTAGGCATCACAAATTTTCCAGCGCAATAGAAAATATAGAGAGAAGGCCCAGCAGTAGAAGTTAACTGGCTCAGCCAGGAACCAGCTTGCTCAGAGAAACAGGAAACCTGAAAGTTTTCAACACAAGTTATATATCCCTTTCCTGCAGAGCTTGTAACTGCGTAGGAGATGGAAGTCATAGAAACGCCACAGCACTGAAGTAAGAGGTATGTCCATAATCTCCTTCTCTCTTTGACTTCCTTGGTTTCCCAGGCAGGAAACAGATTAGCAACCTTTAAAAATATATTTAGCAAAGGTATATTCCAAAGAAAACATTATATACCCCCTCCTTGCATGTTCACTCTCCTGTAGACAACCTGAAATAAACTTTCATAAATAGTATTTATTTTGGAAAGCAACTATATCTCTGCCCAAGCTTAACAAACCTTCAGCATCTACTGTAATTCTTACAGGAAAAAAAAAAGCAGATGACATTACAATATATGCCTATAACCTAAATTTTCTTTATTTTTAGTAACACAGCATCGTATTATTTTCACACAATGAATAAAAACATTCACAGAATGAAAATATTCAGAGAAAAATTCATACCTATTCGTTTGACAGAAAAAGAAAAAAAACAGCAACAACTAAAATTTGACACAGAAGACAGGAGCAAATAAAGCAAAGTTTTCAGTCACTTATCCAGACAGTATATGCTGTTCAGCAAACATGAAACGTGGAATACCCTGCCATGATGCCTCTTTTTAACTAAAATAAAGATAAGCTTAAAAATACCTTTTAATTGCATTATATGGATTACCAAATACATTTGAAGCTTACAGATGAAGAGGAATCCCTACCCGCAATTCTTTTCAACCCCGGAAAACACATTTTGTTGACTGTTAAACTGTATTTCAGAACACTGATCCCAGTCCAGAAAACCTCTGCTGCGTAACACGCTTCTGCTGCTCGTGGGTCCTTATCTGGCTCTCAAATCCTCTCTGTGCTTCTCTGCTAGTACCACAGGAAAGATTTCCTCCTCCAGTCACCTCTTCCCTTACATTATACGAAAGAGGGACTGAAAATACCAATGTTAATTCTTCAGACTCTGAACACTGCAGCTTTTTCCTTTAATTCTTCCTCTCCTGTGGTTCTAAGGGTTGCTAAGGCCAAAACTGTCAGAAGACCTCTCTTCACACTGATTTCTCCTTCAGGAGTGCCCAGAACAGAGTAAAAAGATAAAGTTACACGGGGAAAAATATGCATTTATCACCAAAGCTCATACCTCTCAAAATCCCAAAACTGTCACTTAGTTCAGCAACATGGGATATGTAAAATATCCAGGATTATATCCTTGCAAAAGCACGAAGTGCTTGAAAAGGTCAAGGAAGTGCATTAAACAGAAAAGCTTTAGGGGTCAGTGGGCTCTTTTCGCTGTTGCAAGAGGCACTGGAAAACCACTCTTTGCCAAGAAAATTTGCCAGATATTAAAATTTAAGCACCAAGTGCATAGGTACCTTCTTTCAAAAAAAACACAAACCAAACCAACAATGACAAAAACAAAACAAAACACACCCCACCCCAATCCCTGCCACACACCCCAAAAAAAACACCCACAGAAGTTTTTCAAAGTCACAGGGGACAGCTGAGACTAACCTCCCACTGGCAGGGGGGCATCTCAGGAGCACAGACAGAGAACGAGGAAGGGAACATGAAAAAACAGCTAAGCTAGTTGCCATGGCAGGGTGGTACACCACAGGCAGACTCAACATTCCTCCCTCTTCTTTGGAGAATATCAGATGCAAACCAGCTCCAGTTCAAAAGCCGCAGTGATTTGCTAGACTGGTGCTGTGTCTAGGCTAAAAAAGGCCAGTCTCTCCATACTGCATTTTAAACTGAGCACAGCACTGAAATAACAGAGCCAGAAGGCTTACAGAGAAGATCCAACTCCTGCCTAATTATTTGAGTGTGGGCAGAGAAGTGTAGGTCATTCTGCCAGGCACTGTACAGCTACACCCTGTCTGTGTTAGGAGGGGCATAATTAGTCCAGGAAGAAACCATTGTTAAGACATACAGGCCAACCTGAATATTTCTGCTTCTTACTGAATCTGCTCCAAAGATT
The DNA here is from genome assembly GCF_009769465.1 of Tauraco erythrolophus. Taxonomy (NCBI): domain Eukaryota; kingdom Metazoa; phylum Chordata; class Aves; order Musophagiformes; family Musophagidae; genus Tauraco; species Tauraco erythrolophus. The sequence continues at coordinate 125,388,488 of NC_141465.1, read as the reverse complement.
TATTCCTACAGGTTTCTTTGGGTGTTTGGAACTCCTCTTGCTCCCCCTTAAGCACATAGTAAATTTAATATTTTTTTTAAAAAAAGAATAATTATGTTCAATAGTAATAACCCATTCTGTTACTAACAAAGACAAGGATTTGCAAAGTCAAACAGACTCTCACTCCTACTTCTACTATTGGCTTCTGCATTTTGTTCTGTTTGGACACAGAACAGAACAGAAAGGTCCCACTTTCTCCCACCCAGGAAGGCAGTGCTACAGCTAGAAGACATGGAAAAAAACAACAAAATGATTGTATACAAATATTTCCATTTCTCTTCCTCAATTTATAACGTCATTTTAAAAAAAGCAGGAGTGTGTTTTTTGGAGATTACTGTGCAATAAGTTAACACACTAAATAAATTAGCAACAGAAAGAAGTAAGTCAGCTTCACCTTTTAGAAAGGTAAAAGACTCAGAAATAGTTCAGGCAATCAGATTCCAGAGCAAATCTTACTTTTACAGACACTGTTTCCTATCCTGTTAAATATTTCTCTTACCATTGTGGGAAAGATTTAAACAATGGAAGGAAACTGGCTAAGGCTTGCTCTGCAGATTGAAACAATCTCAAATCAGCAGCAAGAACCAGCATCAAGACTTCTGAGTAACGGTAGCAAACCCAAACATTTAGGCAAGAAGCGGACATGCACCACTTTCCTCCGTGCTAAAGTCCTTCACCACAAGTCACTCCAAGTCTCCAAGGCTTCAAACATACTTCACAGATTATAACTCCAAGTGACTCCTTTAAACGGTATCAGTTCAGTAAACTTGATTTTTTCTGATGCTAAGCAGCATCGACATCTAAAGCCGTCAAGACCTTTATCCTTCAGTTTCTGTCAAAGCTATGCCAGAGTTTAACTGCATGCTCTCCCACCCAAAGTAGGCTGCACCATGACGGTGGGTGTGGTGGGTTGATGGCGAGAACCAGTACAGGAAGCGTTTTGGTTTCTACCCAGACCTAAATTTGCAAAACCAAACAACTACAGGCGAATTCCCTGAGCCTTTTTGTGGTATGGCTGCAGGCGCAGGGCCATATTTTATAGTGGCACCAGTAAGGTCTAATAAAAAGCTCTGGGATCTTGAACCTTATTTGTATCATGACAGTCATGTACCTAAGTTATGTTTGAGGGTGCACTTCTATAACTAAAAGCTGCATCCTGCAGCTTCACCTCAACAATTCCTTGGTTTTGTTATCCTTCTAGTTGGGTGTTGAAGTCAAGCACAAGATCTTTCATGACGCAATGATGTTTATATGTAAAGTGTAAGACGCTACTGACATCTAACCACTAGTAAGCAGCCATGCTGGGAACAAACATTTTAGAGGCACTTTGGTAAGTTTTAATAACAGATTTATACAGCACACTTCCCCTCCAGACCTGATACTAAGCACTGTACCCCGACCAGAGAACTCCTTTCCAAACATACAAACAAAGCCAAGGTGTCAAAAAAAACAAACTGACATTGAGTGAAAAAGGAGTGAGACCAATTTATAACCAGAAAGTAGTTTGAGGAGGAGATGGGTATACACCCTGAGGTTTGGTACATTCCAATCATGATTATCCATATCTCTAGCATGATAAAAGCCCCAAATCAACACGGCCTGAACACAAGCTTTTGATACTTAGCAATCAATAAGGCTCAAGGAGCCTTATCAAAAGGCTTATCTGAAGGCAGGTCATACTTCGAGCACTAAAGTGCCCGCCAGCCACCTGCTCCTATTTAATTTTTTTCCCAAGTTTACCATCACACAGACACAGTTCTTCAACTCTTCAACCATAGTGTATCTTTACCCTTAATAAACTTTTTTAGAGCTGTCTATGGCCAAAAAAACCAACCAAACCAAACCAACAAACCACAGCTACGCAAGTGCTTGTAAACAAAAGTACCAAGGCCATACATAGCCCCAGTCAAAACAGACTGGGTTTGTTACTGCCAGAGTCTAAGGGGTGCCCATAGAAGTAAACATAAGGCCACATCATTCTGCACTCCCCTCACCCCTCCAGCTCATTTCAGCCTGGAGAAGTCATTTGTGCCTGTAGCAGGGCAGGCCACATTTCTACTCTTCATGTGACAAAAACACAAACACACTGGTCTAGGCAGAAGCAGCTTTTGCACTGATGCTGCTCTTTATTTCCACTCTTTTTGTGAAATACAGAGACAATTTCTGAGCAAAGCCTTTGGGGAAAGAGCTTTACTCAAAATCACTAGTCCTCTGTCTAGCACAATAAGAGCAGAGAATGCAAATTAGTTTCAATAAAAGCAGCTGGCAATCAATAAGAAAGGGCTGGTCTCCAAGAGTAAAACTGGTTCCTCTAAGGATAAGAGTTAAAAGGGGAAAAATATAAGACAATGAATAAAGGCAGAACAAATGTAAACAACATGGGGGGTGCACGGAAGGAGAAAAATCTAACAATGCAATTAAAAAAAAACAATCAGACAAACTGACAAAGAACAGCTGGGGGTGAAAAGGAAAGAAAAATACAGATAACTATAGTGCAGAGAAAAGGATCATTAGAAAAAGTCTAAGAGAAAACACGTGCAATCCAAACAAAATAAAAAAACATGAAAGGGAGCAGATAAGAGGTTAGATGGCACTAAGGCCTAAGGCACCAGCCCAAGTCCAAGTTCTAGCCTGGTTCACAAGCGTTCGCAAGTCCAATAATGAGTTTCAACATTCCTGCTACCACACATCTGGCGATTCCACAAACCTTTGTACACTCATCTCCTCCGACCTTCTGCCACAATGCAGAAAGTCAATACCCACCTGAGTGGGCCAGAACCCATGCACTCTGCACGCAGTCGGACTCTTTTTCTACGTCCCTTCACTTCAGGAAATCCACAGGCACCTGAAAAGGACTGAGAAAAGTCCACTGTTATTGTCATCACCTTTTCAAAGGAAAATAGTTCCTCAAGACTTTCACTGAGTCTTCCTATGATTGTAGCTAATTTTTATAAGTCAGTCAGAGAGAGAATACATTATGGTCACAGAAGCAGCCTTCCCTTGCAGCTGTTACAGACAGTACTTGATATAAAGGGGAAAATACAAGTATTTTGGCACTGTTAGCAACCTCTGCTCAAAAGAAACCTAAAAATCAAGTGTCTCACATACTGCAAGTCAGCGTCACAAACCACTTACCCTCCGTCTTGCATCTACAAACCCAGCTCCAGCTTCTGGTTTCAGTATCCTCCACCAAATGCTCAGTTAACATGAACTGCGGTCCTTATCTTGCACGTCTTTAATATCATAGAATCATAAAATCATAGAATGGTTAGGGTTGGAAGGGACCTCAGAGATCATCTAGTTCCAACCCCCCTGCCATGGGCAGAGAAATCCTCCACTACACCAGGTTGCCCAAAGCCTCATCCAACCTGACCTTGAACACTTCCAGGGATGGGGCAACCTGTTCCACTGCCTCACCACCCTCAATGTAAAAAATTTCTTCCTTATATCTAATCGAAATCTCCCCTCTTTCAGTTTGAATCCATTGCCCCTTGTCCTATCACTACACGCCCTTGTAAAAAGTCCCTCTCCAGCTTTCCTGTAGGCCCCCTTTAGGTACTGGAAAGCTGCTATAAGATCACCCCGGAGCCTTCTCTTCTCCAGGCTGAGCAGCCCCAACTCTCTCAGCCTGTCTTCATAGCAGAGGTGCTCCAGCCCTCGGATCATCTTCGTGGCCCTCCTCTGGACTCGCTCCAGTAGCTCCATGTCCTTCTTATGTTGGGGACTCCAGAGCTGAACACAGTATTCTAGCTGGGGTCTCACAAGAGCTGAGTAGAGGGGCAGAACCAACACAAGCAGTTACTTTGCTTTTCAGCCCCAAAGAATCTCACCAGCAAACAACCAAAGGTAACTCCTTTGATCCCAAGAATGTAGCCCCCATCTTTAATAAAGCAGCTGCTTAAATAGCGTACATTAATTATATGGGCAGGAAAGTGGTGTTTTCTACACTCACATGGAACTGCAGAGGAAAGTCCTACCACTGCACACTACTTATTTACACTAAGTTTTTACCAGCATACTGATGGACTAGACAGAGAAGTCTTTGCCAAGTTGCCAATATACTTAAAACTATGCTTATACTTTCAGAACTTTAATAGAGAATAATTCTATTCTTCTACAAGACTTCTAATGACAAAAGTGGTCAGAAACTTCTAGTCACATTGACATCTAAAAGCACAGAGCTCACGTTTTAAAGAGAGAAAGAAGTGACTAACTTCTTTGCAACTGGAAATGGTGTACAAGAAACCAAACAAAGCAGGATGGAGAAGAAAAAAAAAACACTGAAACTAAACTAGTGGTAGGGCAAAAGACAACAAAGAGAATATTACCACACATTCTCGTCCCCTCAAGATACACGTGTGCCTGAAGGGCTCACAAATATCTGATCTCTGGCTGTTTGCCACATTCAACATACAAAGCCTGCTTCCTTTATAGCCTACAGCAATTATTTTAGGGTTTGCCTTAGCAAGTAAAAATCTCTCTCAAAAAAAAAAAGTGGGGGGAGGAGGCCTGCACTGTTGCAGAGTTTTACATGGACAACCTCATGGCTTGCCACTACTGCTAAGACAATTACAGCATTTTAACAGCACATTTCCCTAAGGTAGCAAGCAGTTAAGGCCTTTCTATATCGACAGAGATGCCCTTCCACATTAGCATGGCCTATTAGCCACAAACAGGATTAAGAGCTCAGCAAATCCTCACAGAGCCCACATCTGTCAACATAACTCTTTCCCATAATGGGCAGAAAGGAAGGTAACTTCTCAGCTTCACAGAGCACTTACTGGAAAGCTGATACTGCAATAATTATAAATAAATAAATAAATAAATAAATAAGGGAGCAACACAGAACAGCACAATTTAAGGAGAGCCCTTGGGATCTCCTACTCTGCGAAAAAAATGTCACCTGTCACAGAACTTGTGGTCCTACAGAGAAGCCCTGCTGTTGTGCTGGTGACCCTGTACAGCAATCAACCTTAGGGGATCTCCAGAGAAGACAACAGCCAAGATCTCTTCGCAGGACATTTCTCCAAGCATGGATTTCCAGAATCGGTCAAAAAAAGGAGACATCCTGATTGGCATGCAACACAAACTGCTATTGGACATCATGGACATCAATCCATCCGTAGATGCTTCTCGCAGTTCATGACGGAGAGACTAGTACGGAGACAGAGATCATTTTATTCTGGAGCACCTGCACCACAACAGTTGAATCAAGAGTTGCCAGATCTATTGTTGACGGACTCAGACGGCTTTGGGAGTAGCTGGCGCTGTAACAGTAAAAGCAAAACCCAGCCCAATTCAGCAGAGCGAATTAGCGTTCAGTTCTCTCAGACCCTTACAGCACTGCAAAAGATCAATGTATTCCTCTCTGAGGGCAGTCCCTGTGACAGCAGTTCTACCTGCTGAACCAGGGCAGGTCTCCCATGACTTCATGGAGAAATTCTTCCAGCTCCTCTACGCCACTGCTTCTTGGTAGCGCACACATCATCGGGACAAGCCTTGCTGGCCTTGAAAGTAACAGGCAAGGGAGAAGGATGATGGAGGAGGAAAATTTTCAAAAACGAACAAGCAAACTGCATTACATTACACACTAAGTGTCATGGACAAAAGATTTAGTGTATAATCTACCTACTGCCCCATAAACCATCTCATATCACCTAATCAGCATGTATATCTTATATATATGCAGAAGCATTTCACTGTCTATTTAATGCATGGTAAAACACAATTAGATTTAAAAAAAAAAAAATCAAGATTATTTTGCTAGCATAAGGATATAGCAGCAACCAGTGAGGAAACAGTCCACTCTCTCATTGTTTCTGTACACACCTCCAAACAAGCAGCAACGAACCAGCAGTCAGCTAGGGAGCGTGACTGAGGGTTGTCACCTCACACAGGACAATTTCCACCCAAGTCTAACCCTCTGGAGTAGCTTCAAAGTTCAAGTGGTGTTCCACAGACAGCAGGTGTGGGCATGGCTGCTGCTGAATATCTTACATCTCACACAAAGCAGTTCCATCCTCTCTGAACACGAATCACATCCCAAAGGGTGTTATACGTGCTAAGGAGTCTCTAGGAGGGTCTTCTGGCGCTCACCCTGGCAGAGTCTGAAAACACACAGGTCCAGAAATGGCTTGTGTTTTTCTCTCTATGTCTGCCAGTGCTGTCCATGCTCTTCTGGATCACCCTCCACTTGTGCTCAACAGCTCTGCCAACACGTTCTTGAGCAGAATAAGAGACCTGTGCAAGTCCACATTGGAAAAAGCACTAAAGAAACCAGTAGCTTCCGGAGTTTCCCACACAATAAGGGATATTCGACAGTTGCACCCAAAATTCCTGTTGGTAGATGTCCCTTCTATGTCTCCCACAAAGTATGAGGGGAAAGCAGCAATTAAAATTGCTGTGACAAGGAACAGTTCACTTAGCTGATAAGAAATAGTGAAATTTCTACCTACAAAGGTCGAGAACAGTCTAAAACCCAGCTTTCTTCAACCTAGGAGATCTGCATGTTATAAATAGGCCACTAAAAGGCCGTTAAGAGAGAGAGAGAGAGAGAGAGAGCAAAAAAGTTATTAAAAATGTACTAATGAGAAACTCATTTCACTTTTTTTTTTAACAGGGCATCAGGGAATTCCTGCAAGACTTCTGGTTCATTTAAGGGAGGAAATTTTTAACAAAGCTAAAAATAACTGACAATCACGTTTTCAAAACTGAAAGAAACATGGAAAGCCCAGGAGGTCCCAGCCCAACGTGGTACTGCACAGACCAATAAAAAAGCTTATACAAATTTCAGGCAGGATCGGGACCCTGAAATGGAAATCTCTGCAACACAAGAATATTTATTTTTTCACTGCTTTAAAAGAAGGTTTGAATGACAACTGGTTTAGAAAGATAATAGAAAATATTTTTTTGGTTTTAAGTAACCAACAGTAGGGAGAATCAGAAAGCTATAAAACGCATCAGCACATCGCAGGGACAAAACACGCACAAATGCAGGCACGGTGCTTAAAAAAAGAGACAAAAGGCATATTTTTACATTCAGAACGGATTATCTTGATTTTTTTTCCCCGGGTCATCTTTTAATGCTTTCCTGAGATTTTTTTTTTTCCCCCAATAGGCTGCTTAAACACAGGTCTCGGTCGTTTCTCGGCACAATCGTACTCGCGACTGGAGAACCGAAATTAAAAAGAAAAAGAAAAGCAGACACACAAAACCTGAAAGACTTCTGCGAGTCTTTTTAAGAGTTATTTTCCTCACTAACCTCTCAGCAGCGCTTCTCAGGGGCTGCGATCCAACCCCAGCGGCGCGGCCCGCCGGCGCGCCCCCACTCCGCTCAGCCGGCGGCACACCTGAGCTCCCCGCCCGGAGCGGCGCGACCGGCGCCGGCCGGGCCGCCCCCGGGCCCCCCCGCGGCGGGCTCTCTCCCCGAGGCGGTTCCGTGTCAGAGCTCGGAGCCAGCCGCCAGCCGGGCCGCCCCGCGGAGAGACGCCGGGAGGGCGCCCCGAGCCGCCCGCGGCCCCCTCTTCGCCACACACGCTGAGGCGGCGGTTCTCGCCCGCCCGTCGCCGCCGACCCACGCTCGCCTCCCGGCTCTCCGCCGCGGCACCCAGCCCGCACACCGGCTTTTAAAACTTTCCGGGTTTAACCGCGGCTCCCCGGCCGCCAGACCCCGGGCTGCTCCCGCCGCTCCGGGAAGGAGCGCTCGGAGCCCAAGTCCGCAGGAAGTTGGCCCGCCCGGGAGCCGAGCCCGCTGCCTCGCGCCTCCCCCGGGGATACCGCGGGCTCGACCCGCGCCCCCTCAGCGTCCCCCGCCGCCCTTTTCCCAACGCCTCCAGCACGCCGCTGCCGTCTGCACCCACCGCCCTCTCCCGGGACAGCGGGCGGGAGCGGGCCGCCGCGCGCCCTTACTTGGAGTTGCGCTCACCCGAGGGGCGGGAAGGGTCGACGGGCAGCGGCGAGAGAGGCGCAGAGTCCGAGCTGGATGCTGGCAACTTCCCTGCTCCGCCACACGTGGGGCTGAGGCGCGGGCTGGCTTCGCTCGGCGCAGCAGACGTGGCAGCTCTCTCCTTCCCTCCCTCTCTCCCCGGCCGAGCCGAGCCGCGCCGCGCCGCGCCGGAGGCTCCTCCCGACCCCGCTCTGGCGGAACGCGGGGCGCCCTCTGCCGCACGCCGAGGGACCCGCTGCCCCCGAGCCTCGCTCCGCTCCCCCCAGCCGCGGCTGCGCTGCCGCCGCTGCGGGGAGGCGGCCCGGCCCCGTTCTGAGGCGGCGCGGGGCGCGGGGGGGAGCGCGGCCGTCAGGGCGGGAAGCTGAGGGACGAGGCGCGAGGAGTCGCCGCCGCTGCTGCCCCTCAGCGCCCGGCGCGACGGGCGGGACCGGCGGCCGGCAGGGAGGCGAGTAGCGCCCGCCTGAAGGGACCCCCCGGGTGTGGGTGAAGTTGGGTGAGTTACAGCCGACCCCCCTCCCGCCCCGCACCCCTCAGCTGCCGCCCCGCCGGCCGTGTGGAGCAGGTGCGCAGGAGGGGGTTAGAGAGGCGAGCGTGGAAATCGTTGGCAGTCCAAGAGCAAATCTCACTGTCATCTCTGTACCAGCAGGACCCAAAAACACCTACAGCTGCTTCCCAGTTTCCAAGGTTTAGGCTGGCTCCACCACAGAGATACTCTTCTCTCTCACTGAGGAGAAGAGACCTCTCACCGTGTTCCTGAACAGACGGTAGCTGTAACTGGTAGAAAATAAAAGACCTCAGACATCTATTTGCATTTTCTTCTTTTCAGGATTACACATTTTGAAAATAAAAGTCATTCCCTGGGCTTCATGGTTGCAGAGCGCCTGACACGGAGGTTTTCACTGAAAAGGTCAGAAAATCTCACCCTTCTTCCAGGTTAATTACAGCTACAAAACTCCTCCCTAGCTTAATGGTGTCGTACCTTTCCTCGTGCATTTCTTAAAGTGTTTCCCGTAAAAGCGTTGGTGTCAGGCACCTTAGTGTAACCTTAATAAACCTTCTAATTGAGTGATATTGGACTGTCGTGTTGTTACCTCCTATTGCTCTTCTTTCTGCTGAAAACATCTATTTCTTCCCGTCGTGGGCAGATTTTTAATCTCGAGGTGCACTGCCAATTTTGAGATTAGAATCTGACTTTGAAGTTGTAAAGAAGTGCTGTTGCTGATGTTCAAATAACGCTGAACCGCTTAAGGCTAAAGCAGAGAAGAAATAAAATTGTGTTTTTCTAAAACATCTCTCGCACTGTGGTTATCTCAAAGGGCTTTATGAAGTGATGTCAAGTAAAGGAGCAGCTGTAAGCATAGCAGCCATTCTGTGCACAAATGGACCTTTGAGCATGGGCAACTTTGGCATAAGGGTTATCTATAATCATTTATTACTGCTACTACGTATATGTAATGATCACCTTCAACACCATGAGAAGTGTCCAATAATGGTCACCACTTAAAACCATTGAGGAAAAATAAAGTATGTCTATATATTAAATTCCTCCTTGGGCTGACTTTAGGTAAGAAAATGCAGCCCAGTACATTACAGGTTAAAGTGAATATGTGAATCTTTCCTACATATTCCAGTAAAGCTGTTACACTTACAAAGTACATAATTTCTTGGTTATTAAGTTATGTGTTTGTGCTAAAGTGCTCTAATAACAAACTGTACCTGAATTTGAGCAATAGATGTGTCTAATGCTGCCTGGCACTCAGTTAATTGCTACTGTAATCACTCTAGCATCAGCAATTCTCTAGCAACAGGACATTGTCATTTAGGAAACACAGATTCATTTCTACGCTTTAAGCAGAAGGCAATACGTGGACCATATAGGATTTTCCAATCTGCATCTGTCCAGAATAGATATGATTAAGTGCATTTTTGTTTAGCTATTGATTTATTCACCTGGCTTCCTCAAATGTCAGATATATGTATGTTTTTTGTCCAAGAAAAATAGGGCTGTTTGGAGTATTGATTGCAGCAGAGTCTGCAGTACAGCTCAGTAAAAGGTTCGGTTCACATTTTAAGACATTGCACTGTTCTTTAATAAACCCACATGTCCTTTGGATGTAGATGTAAAAATCTGCTGCCAGGATTATATTATAATCTTTAACATTTTATTTTTTAATCTAGAAAAAAAAATCTTTTCAGGTTGAGCTGTCAGCGTGCAGTAATCTCCCCTTAAACCTGCTCAGAATTTATGGATTTTTTATGTAGTACTGTAAAAGAATGGGAAACGCTATTACCGAATTCAGTATTTTTTCCTTTTGTTGTATTCTACTTCTGTGACAGTAGCAGCTTAGTCTTTTAATAAATACATATGTTTTTACATGTGAGTGTGTGTGGAGAGAAAGAGAAAAATCACACATAAACAGTAATTGAAGTGCAGTAAGTGTGGTAGTAGTTACAAGTTCAAATACAAACTGTAATTGTATGGGTGCATATACGTATACACTATGAGGGCCTTTCCCTGGAGAATTTTTTCCTTCTCTGAGAACTTACGGTGGCAAAACCTTCCAGACGGTATCTTTCTCAACTGGCAAAATATTTCCTGATAATAAGAAACAAACGGTGCTTGCCAAGGCTCTTTGGATTTGTGATTTTCACAGACACCAGCAGTTCTGGACTTCTTTTTCTCCAAATGGTGCCGGAGCCACAGCGCTCTTACAGCCAATCCTTCCCACCTCTGTGCAGTTCCACCTCTGGGCTTTGCTGTTGTCTTTACCTTTCAAGAACTCCTTTGCCTTTCTCTGGTTTCTTTTTTGTTTCACTCTTTCTTCAGATTTACTCTGGGCTCTTGTTTTCCTTACTCTCTGTTCATGCCATACTCCTGTGGGACCTCCTCTGAATCGTATCATCACAGTCGTCTTTCTCTCATGCTGAATAGAGAGATTTAACATGGAAATCTCCTGTATGATTACCTGAAACACTCAAGCTAGGTGATACTCATCTATCAAGTTTTGGATGGGAGGGATGTGCCGTGGAAGTGCCTATGTATCTTTTACTGACGAAAAAAATACATAAGAAGTAGACCAGACTTAGACTTTTAAAGCGAGGTGAGATTAATTCTATTTTATGAGACTTCTCTGTTGCCAGCGAAGTCAAAGGCAAACTGAGTAATTTCAGTACTGAAAGATGAGGCCCAGAAGTTTTTTGTCCTGGCAACAACGGTACCTGAGGTAATGGATAACAAATGCCGCCTTTTCTAGCTCAGCAGCTACCTCAGAACACAAGTGACCATTAGTTAGTACTGTCTGAAGGTAGTTTGGTAGTCTCTGAAAAATGAGAACTCCACCTGGCTCTTAATCTGTATTCTCAGAGCTGACTTCATGATCGATGTCACTCAGTGAACTGTCCCAGAGACCATAGTACTCTTTCTCTCCTGGAGAGATCTTTGGAGCTCAATCCAACTGTGGTACTAGTGCATCGAAGAGATGCTTTAAGGAGCAAATGAGCTGTGAATTGAAAAGTACCTATGTGGGGAACAAGATTTCAGGAACAGACTCTTCAGGCTCCCAGATTAAAGCTAAAGCTCAACATTTTCACACTAAGACTGAGATGAAAAACATGCAAACAAACAAATAGGGAGAGTAATATACATCCGGTATGACTTGAAAAGTGTCAATACTGGTAATGTCTAAATTGAGACAGGATGCTTTCGCTAAAAAATGGCTGTAGTTCACACAAGAAATGCCCAGAAGTTGTGATGATCTCTATGTACAGAAAGTCAGAGTAAATGATCACAGTGCCTTGTTCTGACTTTACAAACTGTGGGATGAGTTCTTCGAACAGAAGGCTGGTCCATATTGCCAAGGTAAAAGAAGTAGTTTGCACTGTCACCATCCTGCAGAGCTCTTTTCTTCTGAACTCTGGATAATCACAGTCACAACGGTTTGCTCACTGTAGAGCCTAAAATAACCTTTAGAAGAAAATATGAATTGTGACAGAAAACAAAAGACTGGATTCATCTGCTGCTATTAACTCGGCATAGCTCCATTGAAGGCAGTGAAATTATGTTGGTTTACACAAGGAGAAGTTCTGATCTATGAACTTTTGAAGCTAAGACTGGAACACACTAACCTTTCTCCCTGTCCTGTCAGCAGGACAGGATGTGTAATGTTCTGAAAGATACTATAGAAATGTGACATCACCGGAACTTTGGCTGATCTTATCTGAAAAGCATAAAAATATTACTTGGGAACTTCTGACAGATAATTTAGATTTTGTATGTTGGATACACTACAGTAACTATTATGTTTTGCAGGCTAATTCTGTAGTGAACATTTAGTCTTTTTACATTTGCTATCACAGGTGATCAAATGACAGATACAAAATTTACTTGATAATAATTGGGTATGTCATCTGCTTTCAAAGGCTCACAGTTCCCAAGCTAAGAAAGACTGAAAGAGGAGAAATATATAGTGTTACATTGTACTTTATCTCTCAGGTAGCTAAATATTGTGACTAGAAGTCAGATTAGATTAGACAGTGTCATCTGTGCCGTGTGTTACAGAAGTGGAAAGATAAATCACGGATGTTGACAAAGCCTTCTTCAGCGCAGACTATTGATATAAATGCTTTAGTAGATCTGCTTATAATTTTTCACGCTGTCTTCTCTTTTGGCACTGAACTATACGAAATTTACAAAAGCGACACCTGCAGCTCTCTAAATCACAACCATTTTGAAACTTGATGTCTACACATAACATTTTCACATTCAGTCATCATTAATATATTAGCAGTTACGTGACTTATGGTGAATCCCTGAAGACGTACGCTTGAGAAAAGATTTTCTTTGCTTCAAGATGTCTTTCTCTCTGAAGAACCTGTCATAACAGCCCGACTTTCAAAATCTGCACTGTAAACACCATGGTGTAGTGCCGAGCAGCTTCCTGCAAGTTACTAAATGCTTTCAACTCCTATTGATCTTTTAAGAATTGAAGGAAGTTGACTAGTTACTAGAAGAGCTGAGACTTTTAAAGAATCAAGTGCAAATTAATTCTATTAGCTTACACATTTGTAGTTACTTTTAGGTATAGTTTGACATTTTCTATTTTTTCTTCTTGACATAAAAATGTACTTAACTGGCAAACACCTACTGTCACTCCCTTTAGGATTCTCACACCAGCCATCAACTTCTGTTGCTGTTGATGTTATCTTCAGTGTTAGAGGACAAAATGTTTTGGAGAACCTTAAGTGTAAAAAGCCTTTAGTTTTAAAAGTTAATGTGCAGTTCCATGACTTTCAGCAGATAAATTGCCTCCCTTCTGTATATAAACATGCTAATTCTGCGAGCTCGTTAGTATTTTTCCTAAGTTGTAGCAGCCAAATATCCAAACGGTTGATTCAGTTGAGGACTTTTTCTCAAAGCAATCAGCCTAACTCCAGACCAGAGCTGTTGACTGCTCAATGGTCTGTTGAAAGATCCAGTAGCATTTGGCACATAGGTATTGTTTACAGCATGTCCTTTATTCTTGCTGGCACGTAACAGAGCCTTCTGCTTCCTCCTGCTTCCCTGATGATCACCGTACAGTGACTGGGGAAGTAAAATAATGTAATTAAAGGGGGTGTAGGTATCCCCAGATAACGTGAGAAAACCACACAGCAGTATTATCCAGCTTTGTGCTTAGCACGTTTAGCAGAGAAATGGATCCTGTGCTTTTTTGACATAGATGTCACTGTAATGCTTTGTGATGGGCCTTCACATTTGATGACATTGCAAAATCCAAAGCTTTAAGTCAGGGTGGGATAGATTCAACCTTGAAATAAAATACAGTCTGTGAGAATAGTTAAACAGTCAAGTGTCTTAGCAAGGAAGTGGTAGATCATTATAACTTACTTTTTTTTTTTAAGTAGGAGTTACTATCTTTTTTTACAAAATACGCATCGATCAACTAGAAGAACTTTACAGCCCGTATGCTGAGGTTGTGACCTGGAGACATTGCAGTTCCTTTCAGTCTCAGGAACTATGAATTTGTGGAGAGTTTCCTTTCTTCATGGGTCATGGCACTGTGAGCAGAATTGTGCTCATAGTCCTTGCTGTGCTCGCAGTACTTGTGTTTGTGGTTAAATCTCTACAGTTGTCGTGGGTTAGGTTGAAAACTTCCCCCCCACACAGCCGGTCCCTCCCCCTCCCCACCCCCAGGAATGAGGGAGAGAATTAAAGGATAAACGGGAAACCCGTGGGTTGAGATAAGAATGATTTAATACAGATGATTTAATACACAGTGTAGATGCTCACCACCCCCTCGTATGCGAAGCCCGTCTCGTCCCGAAGCTGCAATCCCGGACGAACGCGAGGCCCCGAAATAGAGAGGGGCAGAGAGAGAGAGAGAGAGAAAAAAAAGAAAGAAAAACAGCAGAGCAACAGCGCAGCAAGCGCAAAAGAGCAAAAGTGCAAAAGAGCCAAAGCGCAAAAGCCCTTCTTCCCGGCTGACCCTCACTTTTATACTGGGCATGACGCTGCATGATATGGAATACTAATTGGCCAGTTTGGCCCTCAATCTTAAGTTCCACCACAAATCGCAAGGGGAACCGTGTCCCCCTTGTCCCACCGTGTTCCTGCACTCCGGCACACTGAAAAGTCCTTGGAGTTTCACTTCCAACCACAAACATCAGCTTGCTATCAACATTCTTCTCAGAGTGAGCCTCTGAGTAAAACCAAAACACGGAGCTCTTCTGGCTGTTAAAAAAAACTCTGTCCCAGCTAAAACTAGGACAACAGTGTTTGTAGTTAAATCTCATCTCTCAGGACTTCAGATGATTTCCTGAAGTGATTAGGAAGTTTTCTTTTCCTTGGCTCTCACTTGCCTGGGCAGAACTGGACAAATGTACTTTTATTTATCTTTTTCTCCATCAAAACCGTCAAAAGTGAGATGCCGGATTGCATGGACTGGTGGCTAGAGAGAGTGAAGGTTTCAGACTGGGATGTCTTGTTCACAAGCCAGCTTTGGGCCTCAGAAGAGAGATCAGTCAGACTTGGACCGGAAGGTGGACATGTGTGTTTATGTCAGAAGGGAGCAGCTGAGGGATCATGCCTGCAGCTGGGTGGAAGATTGGAGTAGATTCTGTCTGTAGGTTGGCTGGTTCCAGTGATATCACTAATGATGTCACTATGAGACATTTTTATACATAACATGACAAAAAGAAAATGTTTGGTTCCTGTTTGCCTTCTACTGAAAAGAAGTTTGTGACTTGACCACAAAGACCTTCCGAACTACCACATTTCTCTAAAGCTTGGGCAGAGTCTGAGGGTTGTATTGTCAATGCAAATTGAACTAGGCAGTAAAGACTTGTCCCTCATAAAACTATGCAAGTTTAATTCCAGCCTGAAAACCTTTTTATTTATTAATATCAGACTTTGAGATTTTAGAAGAAACATAAGGAACTCTGGCTTGTATCAGCAGTTCTTTCTGGGCTCAATTCCAAAGTCTTTCTCCACATTGTATCCGTGGATATAATATCTAATATTATATCTGTGGATGTTCTTTATCAGTTCAGTCCTGTGGAGACCAGAGGCCAAGTGCGTAACCTTTCTTTTCTTTCCCCCAAGGTTTTATATTTATAATGAAAAGATATATATTGCACTTTTTTTGCAATGTTGCGAGCAGTGAAGGGGGAGATACCCTTACTCGCTTCTCCTTCAGTCTAATAACTTGCATGAGTAGGTGCTACTCAGCAAGAGCAGGGGTTACAGGAGCGGTCTCACAAAGGTGAGGCCGGCATGAAGTTCTGTTTTGAAATTGGACCTCACAGTCAGGGGCGGGGTATTTGAAATAGTATGTTCCTGATGGCTTCAGATTTGGAGTTCTGGTTTCAGACCTTTTTTCAGTGGAGATAAGCATGATTATGCACCCCAGCAGTTCGAATAATCTCCAGTTACATTTGGATCCACTGCTAGTATGTTTCATACTTCCTATCATATAAAATATTAGGGATTAGCCCTTCTATGTAGTTGTGTTTTTTTCTATAAAATTCAGTAATAGGAGAAAATCCAATGCATTTATACTCACAGGAAACCAGTCATGCAAAGTATTCATTTATGAAAGAGAGATGGTTACACTGAGTCAATACTAATACAATTACCTACTTGAACAAGCACAGCCACTCTATGCATTACCTAATTCTGCCTCTCTAGATTCTTGCTGTTTTTTCTGTAAGGTTCTTTTTTCTGTATTCTCTTATTCTGCGTTTTCAAGAACAACCACTAGCTAAAAATGTAGAATACACACTGTCGTCATGGAAAACCTGACTTACCTGTACAGATATCTTACCATCGTTGTAAACAAAAACCAGATGCAAGATATGCAAACTGTATTTACAGCTCTGAGACACAGTACTCTATTTGGTAGAGTTGGCTGGGAAATGTTTTTTTCAGTCTGTGAAAATCTTGAAACAAGCTTTTCTTATTCCCAGTAGGACAGAAGTTTTCCTTGTTCCAAGTGGGACAAAAGCTGCTTTTTTTTTTTTTTTGCAGGGCAGGGAGATGACTGGGATGAGAATTATCTCTGTTAAACTGTTAAATAAAAAGAAATGAATTTTAGATAAGTTCCTGTGTTTTACCTTGATCTCTTCCAAATATTTTGTTTCAATTTAAACTTCTTTTATATGAGCTTTGTCACTAAATGGCAAACAGTATTGAATTTTAAAGACAACACTTCTCATTTGGAGAATACTGAAAGAGGAAGATTTTCGCTATTTCCTAATAGAAATTGTTTTGAAATCGATAGTTTCACATAAAACCCCTGCTTCTGTAGTAATGCCACTTTCTAAAGAAAAGTGTTTAGATTAAAAAACAGTGACTGGTCTAGTTTGTCACTGATTCTCGAAGGTGAAGACTGATGTTTTGGAGTAAGTAATTTCTGTCACCCTCTGAAATCAGTGGGAATCTTCTACTAATTTCTGAAGACTGGATCAATCATTTTTGCTATGATTGTGTTATGTGTCAATATTATTTAAAAAAAAAACCAACAAAACACAATAACTGGAAATAGATTTATCTTCGTCTTGGAGACCTACTGAAGCTTGCCATATCCTGACTTTGCTGCCCAGCAATGGAACGGGAACTGATTTAAATGATTGAACAAGCCTCTCTGCATCCAAGGAGCATGTACCCGCCTGATTCTTCTCCTTTAGTTGTAGTCAGAGAAAGTTACTGCACTGCACTACACCTGTGCGGTTGCATCTGATACTACAAAAATGTGGATTACTCCGGAGCGTGGCACTGACCACAGTTTGAAGTCACTTCAGAAGGCGCCAGAATCCCATTGTGATCTGCATTGGAGAAGCAAGTGGTAAAGATGCTCCTTTACCACAGCAGTCTGTCTGCGAGCAGTGTTATGGTAAAATTTAAGTCTATGTTACTGTGCATTGCCTGCCTAGCATTCATCCTAAATTTTCAATCACATACTCAGTAAGTTAAACCTGATATACTCCCTGGACGACAGACGAGAAACCCCATCACCTCTCCAGATGCCCACCCTAATCACCAAGTTACAAGCCATACTCTCTCAGGTCCCCATAAATAATAATTATTCTACACAGAGTGGAACAGCTTCAGCAGAGGTGGCCGAGAGAGACATGTGGAGTGCTCTGTACCTTGGACATTATGGCACTTCCATGGGAAAACAAGCTCAAACCTTCAAGGCAAAAGAAACAACTGGGGCACTGGTGTCCTGGGCTGCATTCAAACTCAGATCCTTACCAGCAAGCTGTTAGGAAGAACACTTATCAGGAGCATCCAGCAGGCCCAGCAGAGCTTAGCCTTGAACCTAATCTAAGCAACCTCCTAGCAGTACGTTGGTCACAAAACCACTGCTGATATTAATGTGTTTTCCTTTGATGTTAATCGTTATTTAGAAATAATCGCTGCAGTATTTTTTTTTTTTCCCCACACAGAAGGAATGAGAATAGAGCGTCCCTAATGCTTGATGTGTCACGAGGGGAATGCGAAGCGGTACCTCTTTAGGAAAGCTTACTGCTGGAAATCTACATCGGCTCAATCGCTCTGCAGCTCACAACTGTGAAATGGCCTGTTCTGCCGAGCTTGTCAGCAACGTGCATCATTCAGTTGACAACACAGAAAGCGGAGGTTGGCGCACGCACAGTAATTTCCAGTTGACAAGTTGGTTCAATTGATACATTCACTCTGGGAAATAAAGTAAGAATATTCTCAGCTGGAGAGAGGCTACGCTGCATGAATATCTCCCTCATTGAAAAGAGAGATGATGACTGCGTACGAGACAAGGCATGATTAGCAGGAGGGAGAAGAAAGGGAGGCAATATATCTTTTGGAGGGAATTGTTTCATTCATTTTTCCTTGACCTTTTTGAAGGAGATTTTTTTTCCTTTAGTGATCATATATCCCATTTGAAGCCAATAGGAATCTGTGCTTCCTCCCTTTACCCTTTTCCTGCGTACACTGTGTACACTGCACACACTGCACAGCTATGGGTGTAACTTAACAGTTATGCACAGACTGTATTTCTTCTTCAAAGAAGAGGGATTATGTAAGTATAGAATTAAAGCCTCAGGAATTAATGCCTCTCTTTGATAGTAAAAGAAGTACAGGTGGACACAGGAGAGGACAGATCCTTGTAAGGTTACAGGGTACAGAGGGCAAATGTAGTCTCTAAAAAGGAACGCAAAAGAACAGGAGTTATGGATCAGACACCTAGCAGTAAGCTTCACTCCATTGCTTGGATTCTGGTGCCTTCTGGAGCAAAGCAGGTGGTGTTTTGAAGTCGCATGACATAGCATTAATAAGAGCAATTCATGGTTCGGCAGTGCTCTTCTAGGCAGTACTTCATTTTTTGGTGCAGGGAAAGAAGGAGCTCTTTGTTTTTTTGGTTTGTTTGTTGTTTTTTTTTTTAAATGTGGTATGCACAGGAGGAATTCCTCATGTTTTATGTAGTCAGTTGCTCTTGTTTTTTCTGCCACTGGCATTCAGTCTCCTTCGTTATTGCTATGTTTGGCACAGGTCTAAGCACATAATAACAATGCAGTACATGTTAGCAAAAAGATCAGAGTGGCCTCTTGCTATATAACTTGATGCTATAGCTGCTGAAAGAACAATTTTCTATTCCTGTTTCTGCTTGGAGGAGAATCTTTCCCGAAAACCTTTAAATAAATTAAATATTCCCAGTATGCACCATTTAGTGTCAAACTTTCCTATTTTAAAATTATTTTTCTCCTTCCACTTTGTACAGAGTATGTGTCGTTGGTAGCTTTACAGTCCTGCAGTGTTAATCAAACCATCCAAACAGTGGGCTTATTTTGTTTCTAGTACAGATACCGATCCTTAATTACCCCGCTATTGTTTTAACCACCTCAGCACATCCTTATCTGTTTTGCTGCACTTCATTTCATATTACACATTTCCAGTTGGAGACTTGACAGGAGGCAGAAGCAATCAAACCATATTGTCTGGCATAACAGTGGGGAAACTGCCATGTCTCTCATGCAAAAGATTAATAATAGACTGTGTGCTGTCTTTGTAAACCAAAAACATGTCTCGCTTAAACGGCTTTAAAGTTACGTCCTGTGTGACGCTGTCAGTGCGGGGGCCCAATGTCAGACATCTAAAGGAGTTTTAATCTTTGAAGAAGAGGCTTTTTTTTCCCCTTGTAAATCATACTGTAAGTTCCTGCTGCTGATCTCAGAGCAAGATGCTCACATTAGACTGTTGCTGCAGATGGGAAGGGACAAACTGTTGCTGGGCAGAAGATGAGTGTGAGAAGCCACAAATACCTTAGGTGGAGAGGGAATAGCCTGGTATCGCCAGGCGAGGGAGCTGTTTAGGTGCAAGCTTGAATTTTACATCCAGACATTATCTCTGGAATATAAGGAGCCTGATTGCATTACTACTGCCCTAAAACGCCTGTGAGACCAGCCACTTAATTGCTAGGTCTGACAACAGCTTGGAAAAACCTACACAGGTTCCCGCTCTCTCTTTGCTGTGTTTGATCTGAGGAGGCAGGGATATGTCCAGAACTATTAACTAGAAAAAAAAATAGGAGTAGCAAGATTTAAGACAAGGCAGCAAAAGTTTATTTGGGAGTCTTACTCACAGAGCTGTTAAGACTTCAGAAATACATGAGGTCACTCTAGGGACCGATTTTCAATCCAGGAGTGTAACTACTCCATATTGCATTTTCTGTGATCCATCTTGTCCTAAGTATCTGAATTAGAGGTAATGCAGCATAGAAACACTGGATTTTATTAATCCCACCAGAATACAGAGAAATGGCTAAACATAAAAAAATGTGCAGGTGGTGGGGAGGAGGCGAACAGAAAGTCCTGGCGATATGCTTGCAGGGAATGTATAATCTTCATTAGAAAATTCAAAGCCTGTCTGCTTGGCATGGATCCTAGCTGTGTAGCGGTTTGTTTAGTGATGATGGAAAGCTCACTCTATATTAGTTCCTAATGGGTTATCGCAAAATGTTCTGTAATGATGACGTGCTTGAGCTGTTAATTGATTATGAAATGCCTTAAGAGCTTTATGAAAAGCATAAGATACAATTATTATTGGATCATGCCACTTATTAACTTTAAAGAAAATAAATGTGCTATAATTCCAGCTGGCCCATAAATCTCTTTTGTTTGGGAATAGGTTCATGTCACCCTCCTTTTCTCTAGTAATATGAATGTCTGCTGCTTGTTTGAATGGAAATACGTTCAGGGAGATTAAGGGCCTGAACCCATTTGACTGAAGTCAACTGGAGTTATTCCCATGGACCACAGAAGGAGTTGGAGCAGTCCTTGTTTGGTTTGTTCAAGTCCCCAGAAAAAAGGTCTGTGGCAAAGACACAGAGGTTTGTGGCACAGCAGTCCTAAAACTCTCTGAAGAGAGAGGATGTGGGAATTCTTGTTTCTGAACTGAGAGCATTACTTTATCCTTGAAGTGTTTCAGACTCCTCACCATCTTTTGTTATCAAATTCATTTTGCACAAACAGTGAGGTAGAGGAGATTGGGACTACATTTGCAATGATAAAGCTGTGCCCATTCAGTTGGCCGCTACTGCAGGACTTGTGCAAACTACCATCTTACCGCACTTTATGTTGTGTTTTGTAAGGAATTTATAAGGCAAATCCTGTGAGTAAGCTCACCTTGCAGCATGCATTTTCCTCTGCTCCTGTCTGCTTTTGAAAGCCACAACTAACAGAGTGCGGTTCTGAAGGATTCAGAAGCCTGTACTCTTGGTTAGGCACTGGCCTGATCCTGTCATATCCCGGATTGACTTGCCGTTTTATTTTATGACAAGCCTCTGCTAGGAAGCAGGCTTAACAGGTGGCTGAGTGCTTTAAATGTGGGTGAATGTAACCCCAGGGTAAGTGATTCACATTGCAGATCTGGTGATACACCAACCCCAAAAAAGAATAGTCTCCCACCCCGTGGCTCTGTGAATGGTGTAGGGGAGAAGGCAGAGAAGGGACAGAGTGGGATGGGGACACATACCCACCACGTAAGATTACAGATCCATATGTAAATCAGAGATTTTTCCCTAAAGAGAATGTATCTCATTATCTGTAGCTCAGCTTTTAGCATCTAAACCCCATTGTATTTTACTAGTGCAATTAATTAAAAATAAGTGAATATGCCTTACCTTAAAAAAGCAAACATCAGCCAATGAAATAGAATTCACCTTCATGATTATTTCGTAATACAGTTCAAGAACCAGGAAATCCATAGGCTTTTCTAATTTATTTTACAGGAAGGTTGTTATTGCTGTTTACAAAGGAAAAGTTTTCCACACAAAATCTGTTAGACTTGCCAGTATCTCTCATGCATTCAAGTGCTGCCATGTGAGACAGATAAAAATCCCACCTGATGATAAGCTGTATTAGGAAAGAGGCATCTCTGAGAAAGAAAAGCAGCGCTCGTGGATAATGGAAATAATGAAACAGTGATAGGTATTTTTCAAATCCCCTTTGCAAACTGAGGTTTTGAATATTAATTATTAGTGAATATTTTGGCAACTTAACAGTGATGATTACTTAACACACTACTATAAAGAATCAATCCAAACTTTTTAAAATGCTGCCTTTGATTTTTGAGATTAGTAGTGTTTTCTCAACCTCTGATTCTCACTTCTCCGCATTTTTGGAAATGGACTACAATCTCTAGAGTTCTGCTAAAATTGGAATGGATTTAATTTTCTGGCTCAAAGTGGGTCTTGCAAAGACTTTTACATAATTGGTTTTCTTGTACACTTACCTTTGGAAGGAGTTTAATGTGAAAAACAATTTTGGAAGAAATAAATGTTTTCTTTCCTATTTGGATTTTCAGATTTTATATATTTAAAATTTTCAGAAGAATATCAAATCCTATTGGAAAATTAGTTTTGATTTCAGCAGACCAGATTCCATATGAATTTGCATCTGTGTAGTGTCAGTGGTATCACTGAACTGGTTCATGAAATTTGGCCTCCATGTTGGTTTCTGACCCAGAAAGCAGTTTTTCAGTCTGCAGACCTGATATTATTCCATCTGGAATACTCAAGATTTAGTTACAGTTACCTTCTAACCTGATTTCAAGAAGGAATAATTTGAATTCTTAGGGTACCACGCAGACATGGTAAGGGGACACTGGCCAGTGCAGTCAGTGCCTGTTCAACCCATAAGGGCCACTCAGAGCCTGGAGATTAACGAGTGGGACTTAACCTTGTTTTGGGTGGGTCTTCAGCACGAAGCTTGGTAGTGATCCTCTGTGTAAGGCTGGATTTCAGCTCTAGTTTCCAGACGTGCAGCGAATGTATAACTGACAGCTAAGAGTTTTTATAATGGATACATTAGAAATAATATAACTAGGAGACATGATAGTTCTATTTGTAAGTGTTGTCAAGTCATACTGCTTCAGAAGTGATGCTGTTGCCACCATTTACTTGGGAATGAACACATGCCTTGTAAAAACATTTTCTATTTTTGCAGAAGTAATGGAGATTCCTAATTTCTGCAGAGCACTCCATCTAGAGAAGTCAGCGGACTCCCACTTTACCCCAGACCTCAAATGCTGACAGGTACTGCCAGGACTCTGGAATAACCGTAAGTGGAAAGTGAATTCTGGGTATTCATATGTAAATTGAAATAACTGATGTCCCATTGTGCTTTTACTTTCAAAAAAATAAGAAAAAAAGAAGAAAACCCCCAAACATAATGAAGTATTTGCATATAAAAAGGCTTTTAGCTCACATCCTTTGCTCATTGGCAATCTTTGGAAGCCCATTATTCTTTGCTGCTATTAAATTTACTCAGAAAAACATTTGCATTTGTGGGCAAGTAGAAGTTGATCAAAAACAATTTATTCTTGTTCATTTCTTTCCACAGGATGCAGACCTTTCTAGGCACAGGGCAATTATTTCTAGACACAAGTGAGAGAACAATGTAAGATTCTGTGGTGGTCTGGGTTTTTTTTTAAATTATCCTAGCTAAAGATCTGAAGATGCTATTTCAGTAGAAAATCTTATTATATAACAGCAAAGGAAACGTGGACGTCTTCAGTTTCTCATCCTGAGTGTGCAGCTTTGTGACTAGATAACCATGAGCAAATGGCTTATTCTTTTGAGGACTAATGTTAGTCTTATTTCTAGTGGTGTGAATCTGGAATAGCTCCAGAGAAGTCAATGGAGTTACAGTGCTAATCCGATGTTGTTTCCTCATCTGTAAAAGAGGTTAATGACATTCTCCTCTCTCGGGGGATGTGGCAGGGAGATTGAGTTAATGTTGACTCTTCACTGTGTAAAATGCGAATACGTTGTCATTGTTAGTGCAAAATTTGTACTGTACAGGTGAAAGAAACAGTTAACACACAGGGTACTCATGCTTAACCCACTCTGCTAAAGGCACATCATAATATATTGGCTTTCATTGTAGCACCTCAAGCAATTTTCCCATGACTACTTTCATTAGGGAAAGAACACCGGTCCGTTCTATTAGGAAAGAAACCAGATGAATGTAAATAAATTAACACCAAAAGATTACTAAGTGTAAAATGTGCATATGTCCTCCAGTATGCTGCTTGTTTGTGTACAGGTCAAAGAGAGCATTTTAAGTTTAAAATAAGCAGCTTTGATTCTGCTAAGTAATTTGTTGTTATATATACAGAGAGAGAATAAAATATACACAAACAAAATGGTGGACAGATAAATAATTATTGCCAGAAGTGATCTGCAGCTCTCAGGCAATCCTTTTAACATTTTTCTGTCTCGTTATTTCTGTATATAAATGAGAAATATTGTTGTAAGAAGTATTAAGGATACCAGGCATGAAATCCTTAGTGTTTGTCTATCCAATGCAAACAAGAATGTAACTGTTTAATTCTTAATGACTCAGAACTAGCAGTTTATGAAGCGATCATGGCCTGGGACACTGTCACAAAGCAAGTAGGGGCAAGAAAAACTGCAATAACAGTAATTTCCACTCTTACTCTGAGGTTCATGCTGGTAGTTCTCAATGCCTTTTTGAAAAATTAGTGTCTTATTCCCATTTTGGAACTTCGGAAAGTGATCCCACTAGGACAAGTGCCTTGCCTAAACAAATCAGCTGTTGAGTGAGGTGGGAGGAAGCCATGCAGCCGAGTGCAGGGAAGACAAGGGTGAGAGTGGGGCTGTCATTTCCAGTAGCAGCCATCCCACAGAGCTGCTCTTGCAATTGGAAAGAGAACCTTGGCCTGCCAGCTCCCATTGTCTGTCCACTGACATTAGGTGAAAGGTAGAAGACAGAAAGGTACCACATAAAATAGCATCAGCTTGTTAGAAAAGCCTTCCTTGTGAATGTCTGTCTCAAGTGTTTGGATCTCCTTTTTTTTTTTTTTTCCCAAATACCACTCTTCTCAACTGTGTGTTAACACTGACGTTTTGCATTGCATCTTCAACAAACAATTTACCAGTCTGCTTTGTTATCCGCTCTGCTAGTGCTGCAGTGATGAGAAGGCCAAATGAAGTCCTTCCTCTGTGTTGTTTTCCGTGCTCTAAACTTTCCAGGTGTTCAACTATGATCTCTTGAATTAGGTCTGCAGTACACAGCTTTCCAGTGTTGACCAGCTCAGGTTTGTGTAGCTTGCAAGGTCTAGTGAATTCAGGCAGTAATAATGACTGAAGCTTCCTTCTGTCCTATCCAGCATGATTATGTCCACTGAGATTATTTTTCCAGAGGAAAACATTGCTAAACCAGTTCTGTATTAAACAAGAATGTTTTTACACTGAACTCTTGAGCTGGCAGTGTAGCTAGAGAGCTTGGGCACCAGCTGCCAAGTGTTTACACAGGATTTCAAGCTGGCTTGTTCAATTCCTGCTATGATAGCTACATTGCTACTGTTTCCTCAGTCATCATGCTACTCAGTGTGGTTTTATCAACACGATATAAGAATATGCTAGGCTTAGCTTTGTTGCCAAAACATTTCCAAGAAAAAACAAAGATATTACAACAATCATTGGAAATTACACACTGGGAAAACATTCAATTTCCAAAATTAGGCCTTTGTATATTCACGTGCTGAAAGGAAAAGAAGCAACAATATTTCCTAGCAAGTTTTAATTTATGAAAGAAATTCGTTAAGTAAATTTTTCTGTACCCTCTATAAATTAGCAATAGCACTGGTTTGGTCAACTTGTCCTGAAAATGAGCTCATTAAATCTAATTGGACACACTGTATAGCAAAGAATCGTATGATAAAACTATGAATTTTATGTCCAATTAGAAAAATACTCTTGTGGTGTTCAGCACTGATTCCAGTAGTGGATGTCTGCCAAGATACGTTTAACTAAAGTGTACATGTGGGTTAGATGAATACATTTTGAGATAGAATCAGCCCTGAGAACAGGGAAGTCATCTATTAGAGGCAATAACGCAAAGATCATAGCAAAATTGCTTGTTAAAAGAAATCATAAACTCAGGAAAATATCAATGTTTATTAAAATTTATTATCTTTGATTTAAATAGATGGCTTAGTAGAAGTGACAAAGATTTTCTTAAGATTTTGTAACTTGACCATAGTGAATCAAAATGAATGAACGCACGCCTTGCGAGGAGAAAATAGGGCTCATATCCTCCCCTGCAGTCAGACGCAAAGGGAAAATGCACGCTCAAATGATGCGAGGGTAAGAGCTGGAGTGCCTGTTGGTGCACTTCTTACAGGCATCACCAAGTCTGGTCTCAGCAGGGTGAATCAAAGAACTGAAATTACACATGAAATGTCCGTATTCTCAAAGAAAAGAATTAGACTCTTCCCGGGGTAGCCCAGAATGCCACACTAGGGCTCGGTGCCTGGTCAGTATAAAATCATGAGGATAACGTGTCTGAGCACTTCTCTTTTCCTGGACCTTGGAGCTTCTACCTGCTCAGGATACGCAGCACAGAGCCTTTCCCTCACTGTAGTGGCCTAAGAGAGCATGTCTCATTCTTTCTGGAGGAATGTAATGGCTGAAGGACAAGTCTAAACTGGGGTCTCGACTCCCTCATTAGCTTTGAATGTTCATCTCATGATTACCTAATGTAAAATGCATTGATAGTTCAGAGCACAGCAGAGAAGAATTCAATATTTGCCTGACTTCCAGATCCCCTCAACTTTCTATCCATGCTGCCAGAGCCTGGCACTGCCCTGCTTGCTTTCTTTCCAGTCTCATTCCTGGATGCACAGCAGCCCACTTGGCACAGGGCATGTCCCAAAGAGACCTTCCTAGCCTGAGACAGGGCAATTGCAGGCTAAGGATCAACCCCAAATCTCCACTGCCCAGGGTAACTGCTTTGATCACTAAGCAACAGCACTGAAGAAACAACAGTAGTATCACTGTAGTATCAGTAGTATCTTTGAGCAACCTGGTATAGTGAAGGGTGTCCCTGCCCATGGCAGAGGGGTTGGAACTAGATGATCTTTGAGGTGCCTTCCAACCCTAAACATTCTATGATTCTATGATCACTTTTAAGTGAGGTTACTTGGCTGTCATGCTTTACACTGAAAAAAATACAGTCCTTGTGTGACGTACATAAAAGTTTATAGCTCACCTACTCATTCCTGGTTGCATCACAGTGGACATCTGTTTTCACAGAGTAGGCACCTACTTTCACAGAAAAGAGCGATAAACAGAAGTCTCGTTTGAAGCACTGAGAGAGCTTCCAAGTCAAGTAAGAGCATGCCATTTCCAAGAGTAGGTTTTCTGAGG
Organism: Tauraco erythrolophus; assembly: GCF_009769465.1. Lineage (NCBI taxonomy): Eukaryota > Metazoa > Chordata > Aves > Musophagiformes > Musophagidae > Tauraco > Tauraco erythrolophus. The sequence goes on along the minus strand of NC_141465.1, from coordinate 125,361,299 downwards.
AATACAAGATTTTGAAGATTAATTTCTTTAGTTCTTCCCATCTTCTTGTCTCTAGGCATTGAAGGAATGTCCCTAGAATTCCTCCTGACTGCAAGGCATGGGATGTCTTAACAGCCCAGAATATGACTTGCACAGACACAGAGTGTTGGATAAGAAGAAATAGCTCATTGAGATCTTGGCAGAGGGTAGTGCTCGCATGGTGAATTAGATCTCTCAAACAGGACAGTTGCTTCTTGTCGAGATGACAGTGGGAGTCACCGTTGCAAGGGGTCCTTGCAATGGAGTCTTAACTGGATCATGTGATCCAGCTTCTTAAACCACTGTTTTGCTCAATTCTTAGATAATCTAACTGGCTTGTGATGCTACATGACCACTCCAGCACATATATGATCCATTCCTACAGATTTCCTTAATCTCCATACAAAATATCTCCTAACTGTACTAAGTATGTACAAAGGTCCTGTGTGACTGTTTTTGCATACGTAGGAACAGTTTCTATTGCCTGTTTACAAATGTCTGTGTAAAGTTTGGTCGATTCTGCAGCAAGAACCATGTAAAGGAGTCTCTCGACCAGATTCTCCACCCAAAATGTTAATCAACACACTGAAGTATATAAATTTATATAGGGACAGCAGGAGCTGTCTGTGGAAGTCTCTAGAACTGTCCTAAATTCCTACAAGGACAGCTTTTGTGAAAGTCAGATTTTTAATTGTGAAGGTGGCTGGAAGTCCAGTCAATGGCTTTGTCTCAAGTCGGTCCATTGTTTCAAATCAATCTAAATCATCAGTGCAGATGACTGGCTGAGGAGCTCCACCACCCCCCCGGGAATTCATGACTTAAGGCCTTTGGGTGTGCGCACAGGTATCGCCCTGAGAAATACTCAGTTGTGACTAAAGGACAAACTTGCGTTTCATACTTACAACTTCAGCTCCACAACTCTTGCCACATCTCCTTAGCTCTGGGCCCAGTCTGTACGGTCAGAAACCCTTCAGTATGCTTCAAAATGCTTCTCAAATGTGTTCCTTCTCTGGATCAGGATTTCTCAGAACAAAACCTCATATTAAATCTTTAGTAAGGGAACAGAATATTTCAAAATAGACATGAAAATACCACGTCCAGTATGCAAGCTAGCGAACAAAAAAGAAACTTATGTTTTTAATAAATCTAGATATTGGTGCACCTCTCATCACTACAGTATCTGAATAAGTAATTTATTTTATATATCATTAGTATTAACCTCATTTTATAGTTGGGTAACTGAAGCTCAGCTTTTTTGAGTCACAGCCCAGTGTCTTCCACCAGTTCAGGCATCCTGTTCTTACTTGATTGTTGTTTTTTCTACTAATGTTGCTTTTACAAACAAGAGAAAAGAAGTGAAAAAGAAAATCAAGAACATAAACATTGTCTAATTCTATCATCTCCTTCATTCTTAAACCACTTTTCACTTACGTGGAATGAAATTTAACTTTTAGCAGAGGACTGAGCACACTGGCAAGCACTGATCGGCCTTGTGTGCATATAATTTAACTTTGGTCACTCTTTTTCATCCAGACGATATCACTGCCTAGCACTGATTCATGCCTAGCTGTTCTTTGCCACCTGCAGTGGAATGAGATGCCTGACCAGCCAACCCAGCCTGCGTGAGAGGAAGCTAACAAATAATGTGCAATAGAGCTTTATTTTTCCCCAGTATGTGTTTACTCTGCGTCACAGAAAATCCATTTGTCAAATATTAATTGAATTCTCCAACATTTGGCATATTTGCATAACTATTATGAAAGGGAGCATTATCTCCCTTGGTATTATACCCATTTCCCTTCGATGCTGTCTCTTTGATCCATTAATCATGTTTCCTGTATCCTCCCACAGAAGCTTAATTGCTCACATCCTGCAGAACCCACTCGCAAAGAAAGAAATTAGCTCTATGTAAATCTCAGGTTATTACCTTGCCTCTATAAATGTAAAACAATTACATTATCCTCTAAAAAGGACAGTGATAAAATTCCAGATGAGCATTGATCACCCAAGGAAGCAGATTGAGGCAATTTTACTGGGCATGGTGGGGGGAGGGTAGGGGTGGGGAATGTTTTTGCTTTACCAAGGACATTACTGGGGCAAATGACACTGTTGTCCATGTCTTTCTCCACTACCACTGCTATCCTTTTTACTGACTTCAGTATTACTTTAATATCTGACATGTAGACACCTCAGATTTTAGGGCTGATGTAGGCTCCTACTGCTGGGTACATCCCCTAGGCATGACTAGAACCTCGAGGTATGATCTAAGGATGCGCGCGCACCGATAGGGAACCACTTAAAGTCAAAGGTGCTGCTATCTAGCACTAGCTTACAGGAAATATGGAGAAAAGGAACAGATCTTGAATTCCACCTCTCAAATCTGTAGGGATATGCTTTTCAGAAATTGTATCTTTAGCCTCAAACCTCTACTAAATATAGGAATATTTTTTAAAAAAAGCTGAGCAAAGCTCTTTTTTTTTTTTTTTTGCCTTGACAGGAGCAGACAGTAGGAACTGCATCGACTTAACAGCAGTTTGGTGGTCACAGCACTTGTGGAGGAAGTGGGAAAGATTCAATGTTTTTTCGTACAAGTCAGAGTCAACTCCCACAGAGATGTTCTAACCACCAGGCATAGCTCTTTCTAGGAAGATGGGATCATCTGCCTCTTCCTGTGAAGCCATGCCGCTGTGTAAAACATAATTCACTATTAATTTGGCCATAGAGAGAGCGAGCAGGTGACTCTAATCAGGCTGTTCAGAAAAAAACATGGAAAACAGGAGGCCTGGTCTCCAATTGCCTCTTCTCTCCAATCACAAAAGAAAACAGTAGTGTGTTTTGTGTAGAACCCTGTGCAGTCATTGTGTTGCGGGTACTTTGAGCACACTAGATGTTGACCTATATAAAAAAATGTAATTCCTGAATCTTGTTGAGGTTTAGATTCTGAGCCCTTCAGTCCTGTCAACATTAGAACAGCTCGAGCATGTAAATGTCAGCAAATCTAGAAGCTCAGGGATCTTTAGGATTAAAAAATGCTAGTTTCTTCTAGACTTTAGTAGCTTAGCAAGGCTTTTCAGGATCAGGATTCTGGGCCTTAGTTCCATTTATCAGATCTATCTCAAAGAGACTAAGCCAAGACCCCCTACACAAAAATCTAGAGTCTCGCAGAAAACTGAAGCTCAGACTCCAGTTTACCAAACTAACATCTCAGTCATTAATCAGCTTCCTTTCCACATCTTCTTCTCTCAAACTTGACTCTAAATTTACCTCTTCCCAATCACTAAAGACCCTTTGTTCTTTCTTCCTTATTTTCTATAAAATTTCTATAAAATTCTATAAAATTTAGCAAAATTATGACAGAAAATGTCTCCATGTCTGTAGAGAGACTGGCTTCTGTTAAAAGGAGTAAAATGATAAGAACCAGTATATCACTGCTCCATGTTCAGTGCTTTCTTCTAAACACAGGTTTATTCACTCTGCAGCTTTTTCCAAGTTCCTCCTTTTGGTGCAAATTCATTCTCACTCCTTGTAAATTTTTCTTCACCATCCGTTTCTTTTGTAAGGTTCTCTTTGAAACATATTTCCTTCATAAAGCCTTTTAGTGACTCCATCGATATAATAATTTTCTTTCTACTAAAGAAAACATCAAAGCTAATTTGTGGTAGAAGTGTAATGTGGTATATCACAGGTCTGTCTGATCATATAGTCTGTTTGATTTAGACTGTGAAGGTCTTGATCACACCAGAATCCACTGTGAACATTTTGCTGGCATTCATAAACAATATTAAGATATTATAACAGATATCCAAGGATAATGTCATGTACTTTCCCAGGAGGAGACCTGCATTCTGTGTCTTATCCTGTATGTCGCCCCCTGTAGAAGCTGTCAGAGATGGCAGAAGCCAGCAGTAGGGAAAGGGAGTATCTAGCACACGTTTGTAGTTGCTTTATGTATAAATGACTATTAAGGGATTCTGATTGAATCAGTCATTAAGTTGGCAAAACCTGACTGTTCACTTGTTCTTTATGTTTTCATCCAGAACCTTTAAATTCTGCTTTGTCAATTTGTAGACTTATTGCCTGAAGTTATTCTTCATAGAATCATAGAATGGTTAGGGTTGGAAGGGACCTCAAAGAAGATCTAGTTCCAACCCCCCTGCCATGGGCAGGGAAACGCTCCACTACACCAGGTTGCCAATTGTTCAACCTGGCCTTGAACAATTCCAGGGATGGGGCATCCACAAGTCCCCTGGGCAACCTGTTCCAGTGCCTCACCACCCTCACAGTGAAGAATTTCTTCCTTATATCTAATAAAAATCTCCCCTCTTTCAGTTTAAAGCCATTGCCCCTTGTCCTACCACTACACACCCTTGTAAAAACTCCCTCTCCAGCTTTCCTGTAGGCCCCCTTTAGGTACTGGAAGGCTGCAATAAGATCACCCTGGAGCCTTCTCTTCTCCAGGCTTCTTCAAGATGTTCTTACATTACTTTTATTGCTTACAACACAGTATTTGGATGCACATCTGAGGGAAACTGAAGCTTGTGAAAACTCCAACACCTCCTGCATACAGTGTAATAAACATAAGCAATCAAAAGGAGGAGGCAAACAATACGAAACAAGCCAATTTAGGTTAGAGAACAAGTAACTTCTGAAGTTAGAAAAAAAAAAATTCATTTTCTTCTGGTTTCACCTGTAGTACATGCTGGAAATATGAATACTTACTACTAATGTACAACTAAACTAAAAAAAAATTTTTAATCACATAAGGAGGTCTTTCTCTACAAGGTAAAATTTTAAGCCATTTAGGAGATCTTGCTGGAGTAGAATCTGTTATTTAAAGGAAACACCAGAAAACCCAACACTGTTCTATTTTCTGCTTGAAACTACCTGCAATAAAGCAAGTAATGGTCAGTACAGTTTCTCAAATTGAATGAAAGTAGACACTACAAGAAGAAACAAAGGAAGGTTAGCCAAACAAGATATGGCACAGTAGTTGAGAAAAGCTGGCAAAGACCAGTTGTAAACTCACGGGACTGAGCAGATTTGGCCTATTTGTGCACAGTTGCTATGCGTATTGTAACAATTGGAGAAAATTCTGCATATGGTTCCCATATATTTTAGAAGGCTGAACACAGATTACAAGAATTTTAAGAAATGAACGTGCACACACCAAATTTATGTTGTAGAATTCTGCATCATGATAGACTGGCATCACCGAGTGATTAGGCAGACCAGTCCTGAGGGCGTGCAGCAGTACAGCTACACGAGGCTCCTTTTGGTCTGTAAAAACCTGAACCCCGCTCATTTCTGTTGGCTTCAAGCTTTGGGAGAGAGTTTGAGAGCCCGTTTTAAAATGACCTTATGCAGCACCATGGTTCATACATGAATAATAAGCACTTAAGCACTCGGTGCTGCTCTTATCCAGAGACTCAAACCCTAAAACAGAGCTGAGAACACTGGGTGAAGTCCCAGGGACATTTGTGACGGAGAATGGGCATTGCTGAAGGTTGCTGTTGGTTCCCTAATAAAAGCTTCTGGACCAATGTTGTAAGAAAACATGTGGGTTTTTTTTTTCCCCTGTAAGACAACACCATTTATATCTAAAACCAGGTCTGAATTCACAGCCATTTCTTTGTCTTTCCATGAGAATAATTTTAGGATGTACATTGTATTTAATTTAATTACATGTAATTATCCTTTTGTCAGCTACTTAGCTTTTAATGCCTCATATTTTGCTCCATTTTTTTTTTTTAACTGTAGCATCTTTTTTATAACTAGAATCTGCAGATTGCGAATTTATACAGGCACAGCTCTGGATACAGTTGCTTTGGTACCGGAAAGCATAGCTCTACAGCCTTCTATTACATGACACAGAGTACAACAACAAAAGCTTCCACATCTGTCCAGAAAATTTATCTCCAAATCAGTTTTAGGCAGAGACTATTATAGGCTGTGCTTCCATGTGCTGACTATGGAAGATTAGTCAGATTAGATTAGATTAGTCAATCTCAAAATTAGCGATTAGCCCTTTTTCCTTGTTAGGATACTTCATCTATCTCTGCAAAGTTTACACAATGCAGCTATTTAACAAAAGCACTTTGCAGTTGTGAGACTGCATGAACTGGAAGTTTACAAAGCTTTACGAAACCATATCCTGTAAATTCCTGGTGGTCATGATAATTAGATGTCCGGTGTCAGGTGCTAAAAGAGAGAAAACAGCATGGGAGAAGTAATCACAGATCAAAGCGAAATGAACTATAGGGAAACATTTAAGACCATATGGTAGTGTTGTCTGTGACATTGAGGAATACCGAATGCAGAGAAAGGACAATTCAAACTGGGAGAAGTTCTCATTTCATTCAGATACTTCAGTAATCAGCAAGAAGGAGACGAGAAACAGAAAACCGCATTACTGTCTAATGAGGTGTTAGAGGACTAGAGGCAGGCAGTTTAGTATCTGAACATGACACTTTCTTTAAAGCTCTTCCTTCAGAGGTTTTCAAGGAGAATGCTTAATTCTTGCAGAGTGCCAAGTCCTGCACAAGGATGAGCTGTCAGATGGTTGTACTGTTCCATTACTGGATCTCAGAAAACCTATAAAACCAATGCTTCCCTGCTGAAGATGCAGAAAAGCCTGCAAGGTCATCCTTCTCCTGTGAGAGTGAGAGACATGAGCAGCCAGTTAAGAATTTCTAATGAAGAAAGGAGCAAGTGCTCCTGTGTGGCAATAAGAGGTATAGGTGGCATATGCTGGTCCACTTGACCTGCCTACGAGACACGGAAACTGTTCTTTCAGGAGACACGAAGGCAACTCGAGCCTCACTAATCTTATATCCAGACTAAACAGTACCACAGTGCACACCAAGGCAACGTTCCTGTGCCAATATCTTGGAGTAGTTCATCTGCTGATGGAATAAACATCCTCTGTGGTAGGGAAGTACACAGTCCACTCTCAAAAGTTGTTTTCTGGGACAGCAGAGGCCTATGTTGTGATGATCGAAGGGCTGGAACGCCTCTGCTATGAAGACAGGCTGAGAGAGCTGGGGCTGTTCAGCCTGGAGAAGAGAAGGCTCCGGGGTGATCTTGTTGCAGCCTTCCAGTACTTAAGGGGAGCCTACAAGAAAGCTAGAGAGGGACTTTTTACAAGGGCTTGTAGTGATAGGACAAGGGGCAATAGATTTAAACTGAAAGAGGGGAGATTTAGATTAGATACAAGGAAGAAGTTTTTCACTCAGAGGGTGGTGAGGCACTGGAACAGGTTGCCCAGGGGACTTGTGGATGCCCCATTCCTGGAAGCTATCAAGGCCAGGTTGGATGAGGCTTTGGGCAACCTGGTGTAGTGGAGCGTTTCCCTGCCCATGGCAGGGGGGTTGGAACTAGATCATCTTTGAGGTCCCTTCCAACCCTAACAATTCTATGATTCGAGCTCCTGACTGTGTGCTTCAGGCAACCTCAGCGGCAGACTTCACAGTCATACAACCCCTCTTCAACTTCAAACACATGAAACGAAAATGTTTTCTTTCAAATCTGTGTTTTCACATAGATTCACACTGCAAGGTATCTTTTATGTACAGAAAGTATTTTATTCCTGAAAAGAAAACCAGATTTTCCCTCAGCTATCTTGGGAATTTGTAGATAAAGCCTCCAAGTGTAGTTCTTTTCCCCCAGAAGAAACGTGACCAGTAACTGAAGCACAGGGGAGCCATTATATCCAATTTTATATATGCCTGGCTGAGTGCACCAATACAGCTGCATCACTATGCACCTTTTGTGAAAGGAACACCACCTACTTCACAAGGGGAAGGAAATAATGCAGGTCTGTAATCCTGTAATTCAAATAGATGTAGTAAAAAGTAGAAAACATTACAGTATTAAAATGACTGTTTGCTAAATTCCTGTTATTCAGTATACATATGTAAATTAAGTGATAGTAGAAACAATTCTGCAATACACTGACTAGAAAACACCCTCGAAACAAAATTCTTACCCAGCACATGTAGGTTTCATAATATCCCTTTTTTTCCAATAGTGTAATTGAGGTGCATATATTTGACCTCTTTCAGATTTTATAAGTAGAGGATTCTAAAATCTATAATCTCAATTACTCACTTAATAGACAGTCTCCATTCGTTTTAATTTTTTTTACCAGTTGACCTGCAGGATAAAGCTGTTTAGAAGAGATGTTATTGTGGAGAGCACTGCCATAATAAAAATGCTGAAGGACAAAAAAAATCCTATAAGGAGACTGGAAAATACATTTGGTAGCACGCTGCTCACGTTTAATTTATTCAATATGCATACTGTGAAACATCTGGGTGTCTTTAACATGCAATCAGGTGGTAACTTGGTACCAGCTATTACAGTCAGCAGTTTGCAGCAAGTTGCAAACACTTGACAGAAAGTAAGTTACCTCCCTAACTGATGTCATAGCACAGAAGTGTGTGAATAAGGCAGCAGTTCAGCAGTAAAATGCAAAAAACAGGGAAGAAAGCATGTTCAACTGCTCTGTTACCTCTTCTATGCCCGTGTCTTCTGTTTTGCAATCCTGTTTGGTTTTGTTTTTTTTTTTTTTTAGCATACTTCCTGTGTGACCATGCATCCACATACACCAAACCACAAAGTTTTATCAAGTAATCTCAGCTTCCCTCATTTCAGTCCTGTAGGACACAATATAGTGAGTATAAGGGCAGTTAGCTCCTAGTACAAAATTGTTTTTTCCTTTTTCTAGAAGAAGCTGCCCTGGAAAGTAGTTGTATTTTGTGCTCACGTTTCAGTACGAAGACATCCAGCCATCTCCTTTGTGCCTGATGGGTTGGTTCCAAGTCACAAGCATTTCTTCCATTTTTGCAGCAGGAGCTCAGGCTCTGGGAACATGCTCAATGCAAGGAAACAGTCCAGCACAGCCTCTCTTGCTTCATCTGTGCGCACAGCAGAATTGCTTTGCTCACCATGAATAACAAATTTTTGCTCAGTTTTATGTTCCTCATGAATCACAGATATCAGATGACTCCACTTTCAAATCCCAACTGCTGCAAGTGTCCCACACATGATAAACGGTCCCTTTTAGAAAGAAAGCTAAAGCATGAGGTGAAAGCAAAGAAGCAAACAAGTATTGCATCAGGCTTACAAGGAGAATGCATTCGTTAAAAAAAGAGGTTTATAAAAGAAAGATCAGCACTAGTTATGAGTTGAGGCAGCAGCACAGACCCGCTTATTGTAGAAGCGGCTGCGCCATGCGTGAGCCTGGAAGAAATCCCGAGCAGCACTGCGAGCCCAGGTGTACGGCACAGTCTAGAATTACTCTACTCGCACAAACAGCGTCGAACAAAGAGAGAAGCTGGTGCGGAAGATCCAGCAGCGCTGCGCTCGCTTCAGCTCCATCACTGCTCGCAGCGCGGCAACGCACCTCCCACGCGGGTCGCTGCTCGGAAGCTCCCAGTAACGAGCCCCTTCACGCACGTACGGAGATGGCCCAGGTAAGCGAGCAGAATATTGACTTCATTTAAATCGGTCCTTGGGAAGGGACTGACTGGGAGCAGAAAGAGAAGAGAGAGAAGACAACCGAGCACCTCCCGCGCCATCAGCGCCCACTTTATATCCGCCGCGCTCGGCCTCACCGGCCACGCACAGGCCTCCTCAGCTCCCATTGGTCGCCGGAGGGCAGGGGCGGGGCTCGCTGGCAGCGGGAGGCGGGGCGGGGTGGCCCGACTGCGCATGTGCGCTGCTGCCGGGGAGGGGCGGCGGCGGGGAGCGGTGAGGGCAGCGCTGCGCATGCGCGGAGGGCGAGGGCCGCCGCGGATCTTGGTTTCCCGCTGCGCCCGCGGTGATTGGCTGCGCGGGGTGAGCGTTGGGGTGACGCACCGGAGGAGGCCCCCGGTGGCGGCCGCGGGAGGCGCAGGCGGCGGCGGGTGGGTGCAGCGGCCGCGCTTTCCCCCGTCCCTCTCTCTCTGCTCTCGCCTTCCCGCGCGGCGCCGCGGCTCCGTGGAGGCGGCGGTGTTCCCGGCTGGGGCTGGGCAAGGGCGCCTTTCTCTTTTCCCTTCCCTTCCCTCTCCTCCGCGTTGTCTGTCCTCAGCTCGGTCTGGTCGTGCTGCGGCCGCCGCAGCCCCGGTGACTGCTCGGGAGCGGCCCGAGCGGGCCCGCGACCTCCCGGGCAGAGCTGGCTGGCGCTGGGGAGCTGCTCCCGGGTGCTCCGTCCTCCTCCTCGCCCCTGGGGCAGCCAAGCCGCCCGCCTCCGGTCCGAGCGTGCGCCCGTCGGTGCCTTTTAGCCGCGCGGCCTCTCTCTCCGCCTCGGGGTGATCAGAGGGGGTCGCGGTGCTTACCGGAACCCGTGTGGCGCGGCGTTCCCGGGGGAGGCTGTTTTAGCATTAACTGTTGTGTATTTACCGATCGCTTCGTACCGCGACTGAACCCGTGGGCGTGGTGACCGCTTTACCGTGGCGTTTGCGTTACTCGCGTTTGCTTTCATCCGTCCGGTGTCACACCTTTCGGCCTGGGATCGTTCATCCTCAGCGCTTAGTACACTTGTGGTTTGTACTTCATCATCTGAGTAGGGGCAGGCCGGCGGGAACCGCGGTGTTCTGTCCCTGTTTATCCCGTAAGGAGCTTGGGATTCGTTGGCTTAATAACCCTGTATCAAAAGCATCTTACGGATAATTATTTCATTTTTACACCTCACCTGATTTCTTTAGAGTTTTGTTATTTTTTTTTTTTACTTATAATACTGGAAAGAAATCTTTCCAGACGTAGCATGTTGGTTAAATTGTTCTTGTTACATGGATTGTTCACTAGTGATGAGCATTTGGTTTTTAAAACTAAACAGTGACTTTTGAAAGTTTTTGTTGGTTTGTTTAGGGAGGGTATTTTCAGAGATATACATATTTAAAATCAAACAAAGATTTTATTTTTTTTCCCCTTTGACTTGAGCAGCTTTGGACTAGGCGGCATATCAGGCTGAAAAAGTCCTTTTTTTAAATTATTTTTTTATTTATTGCTGTGCAGATGAAAACTATAATTGTGAGCAAACCAGAAAACAATCTGTAGAACCAGCAGATCCTGGTTCCACAGTAAAATTTACAGGGAAACATCATTTGAAATGGCTGCTTAAAAAAACTGGAACAAAAAACTGTCAGCGAGCAATTTCAGTGTCTTAGTGAAATGCTTGGTTGCAGACTGTTGTCAGAGTTTCACTGTCTGCCAAGGCAAGAAGCCTTGGACTGCAGTCAAAAGTGTTAAGAAACTCAGCATATTGTATCATACAGTTGTTAAGAGAATATTTTAGCACAAATAACCTAAGTGACCAGCCTGCTTTACTGGGTGGTGTGATTTTCCGTAGGAGCTTTATTTAATCTTCACAGAATATGAATGTGAATGTAATACTGTTGCAGAATTTACTACAGAACATAATAGTTCAAAAGCAGTATGTTTTATGACTGTGACAAAGACAATGCCGTTGGAACAAACATGAGCAGTTGTAGCTCACACTCCTAGATACCATGATAAATTTGTAAGATTGTGGCTATACTCATTTTTTATAGCTGGTTTACCTGTATCATTTATGCACAATTTCTGGTTTTTTTTGTGTTGTTCTCATAGAAGTTGGTTGTTCAGCATTTCCAAAGATGAAGAGGAAAGTTGCAAAAGTTGGGAAATTGAGGCTTAGTCCTAATGAAGAAACTGTGCTTCTGAAAGAAGAGTATGAAAGAAGAAGAAAACTGAGGCTACAGCAAGTATGCCTGGATTTTTGCTTGTCGTGTATTTTATTTAATGATGTAACAAATTATGTGGGAAAATTAACTGAAAAATTGATTTCATGTAAACTAGATTTCAGGGTCATAATATTGTATATTAGTTTTTTGTTTAGTTTGTGAATTGTTTTCTTTTTCTTATGTTTCTCTGCTCCTAAATGCATATTTTGCTTGTGATGCCCTCTCTGTTTGTTAGATTCACTTTGGCATCTGTTTCAGAATCTCTTCTTCTGTGCCAGCTTCCTGGTTATCTACCATTTTTATTTGGCTGTGAAGGAGCAGTTGTCTCTCTTCTGCTAATGCGTCACTTATGTAAGCATTCATACCTCTTACAGCGTTCCAGGTGTTTTCACAGTGATGCAGAAGAAATTAGACAGCTACTGCTAATGCAGAAGTTGACAGCTTTCCACTGGATGAACTGAATTGCTACAATATGCCATAACTCTAAATGCTTTAGGTACTGCTCCTGTTAGAATGTCTGAGCCAAGTACCTTTATGTTCTTTGGAACATAAGGTCTGTTGATCACCTCATCTTCCATTTCTGATCTGCTCTCCTGCTGTTAGGACACAGGGATGTTTCTCCATTTCTCTTCCTACTCTTTTGTCAGCTTTCCTCTACTTTGTCTTACAAGAAGCTGTTCAGGTCTTTCACATCTTAAAAAAATATACATCTTAGACGTTTACTGTATACTAGTCTTTCACCTCTCTTGGGCTTTTTTCATGATATGTTTTTGTCTTTAGTAAAGAGAGTTTACTGACAAAGTGAAAAATAAAAACTTAGTAAACAGACTTTAATGTATCAGTGCAGTTGCTGATTTTCTTTAAACCATGTTACGTTGTAATAGGAATCCTTAATAAATTGTGTTGTATTTTTCAAGGGATTGATATTCCAAGCAGTTTTTACATTTTGTTTATCAGTTGTGTGTTACTCTTTGAACTTTAACTGAAACATTTAACTGAGGTTAAATTTAGTATTTAAATACTAATTTTGGAAAAGGGTAACGGCAACTTTAAGGCATTTTCTGAACAGGTTGTTAATGTAATAGTAGATGAGATGGAAAGCTGAAAGGAGGGTAGAGTATGTTGAGGAAAGACTTGCTGCAAAAAAATGTTGCGCTTTCTTAAGTTGCTTACAAAACATAAATGCTATTTCTACAGGTTAGAGAGCAGCAGAAGTATATTGCCTTACAGATAAGACAGAAAGTAAAGCAGAGGAGGGAAGAACAGCTACATCAGTTAGAGGAGGCACTGAGAGCTGAATGGCAGAAAGCCCAGGATGAGAAGATGAAAGCCTTAGAAAAACTGTATTTGTCAACCTTAAGAGCGATTGGCGAGGGTCACCGACAAGCCAAGGAGAACGTAAGTGAAACAGCGGAATATTGTTGTCAGAGAAACTCTTGATGTTCTGGAAATACCAAGATTGCTGTTTGTTTGGTTTTTTTTTTATATTCTCGATCTTGCAGTCCTAATACCAAAACCCAACAGTTTTTTAAGAATGGAAACTTCTTGGAAATGTTTATATACTTTTTTGCAGATACCTTTCTACAAGACCAGGTTTAAATGGTCTAGCAGGCCCATCTCCTAAGTCTTTTACTGCGTGAGCTCTTAAACGTTATTTTGTTTATGTTAGATTGTACACATATATGATAGTGCATGTTTGTGCTTGATTAAATTGCACACTGAATAATTGTCTCAAGTGTGCCAATAATATAGTAACTTTTGTAACAGTGTCTTTTCTGTGGCTAAGAAAATACACTTACTTTTTTTTTTCTTCAGTGCTCAAGTGGCATGGAAGCCTCAATAAGAGCTTCAGAGGCCTTGCCTAGGCTGCACACTGGTGTCACTTCCTAATTCTGCACCTGTAAACTATTTTCATTTTCTTTAAAATCCTGTAAGTTGGGTAGGCTCTCTTTGAGAGATCATTGAGGTTGTTGGGTAGAAGTTTTCTGTAAGTTTGACTCTGAACCAGGTTTACAGAAATCAGCGGTGTCACAGGTTTCTTGCATGAATTTTGCAGGCTAGCTTACTTCCTGAATTAGTCAGGCCTTTTAATCCCAGTAAAATTGCATTATGCTTTTCCGTATCTCAGTGTCTCTAAATTAATTTCTTTGTACAGTTCTTTTTGATGTTAGTATGGATGAGTTTGTGGAAAACTGTGGTACCGATGCCATAAGAACAGAGAACTAATTATAAAAAAAATGTTTCTGTTGTTTGTTGTAATTAATGACTGAAAGGTAAGAGCTTGCTTTCTCTGTGCAATTTAGTCAGAATTTGCTGAAATGTGTAAGCATATTTATATTACTCTCTTTTGATAAAGAGATGCAGAGAGAAGCAAAGGTTTCCACATCAATATTTGGTTACACCGGCTAAGGAATGTGGCAAATTTGCTGCTTGTGGTGGTGGAGAAGAAGAGAATAAAGACAGTGGCAGGGAAGGAAAAGTTATTGTCTAGAGTATTTTTACTCTAATACAGCAGAAAGTAATTTTGAGCTTGTGATTCTTAATCACAAGCAGTACTTAATTTGAAGTATCACACTGATAGTATGAGACGTGAGTAAAATCCTGTATTAAGTACTTGCAATATTTTATTGTTAAGGAACCTGACTTAGAAGCTCTGGCAAAGCAAGCAGAGGAAAGGAAACAAAGAGCAGAGAAGAGACATAGAAAAGCCCTGAAAGAGCAGAAGTATCAGAAAGAAAAATTACTTCGTGAGCAAGCCCGGTATGCAATAGTTACGTAGTCTCATTGAGCATAGAGTGCGTTTTACAATGCCAGAAGGTGGAAGGCAAAAATCTTGATACTTCTTGCTTGGAGGTTTGTAATCTTGAGATTTTATGAGTTTCACAATTAATGCTCGTGGACAAAGCTGGTGGGTTTTGATAAGAATTGTAGTTTTAAAATCAAGACAAAACCATCAAGTATCTAAGCTGGCCTTACAGACTCTCAGTAAGTGGGGAGCCGTTCATCTCTGTCCTGCTGTTTCCAGTCCCGATTGTTGGCTGGCAGCTCTTCAGTGGCGCACGAAATGAAATGTTCTCAGGCCATTCCTGAGATGGAGAGTTACTCGCTTGAAAAAAGGACTTGCCACATTTGTCATGATGTTCCTTCTTAGGGTTTTTATTTGTAAGCAGATTGGATCACACTTGAGCTGGCATGAAAAATGAGCTGTGTACTCTTGGGGAATAGTTGTGCTCAAGTAGAGCTGAGATCTGTTTAATAAATACTTAGTTTTGTCCACACTCGAGCAGTTAAAATTTGTCGAAGTGATGCAGTGCTTTCTGAAAACTTAAGTGAAAAGCAGAGGTTTTGCCTTGTTCTTTAGAAGCTGTGTGTATTAATATTTTTACATTACTTCAATAAATTAATTTTCTAGTGCTGCCTTCCAGCGTAAGTTCTGTTGACTTTTCAGTGTGCTTGCCTGTCTCTGTCTCCCAAGCATTCAGTTCAGGTACACCTGAATATGTTTAGGTTTACCTTTTATTTTGTACGGTGCTGTCATTGTTGTTTGAATAATTTTTTTTCTCTCTGTTGTGTTTTATTTTTGTGTGTGTGATTTGGGTTTTTCTCGTTTTGTTCTGTTTTTCCCTCAAGACGAACAAATGCACGGAAACATGCTTTGGAGGTGGAAAGACAAAGAGCAGCCAAAGTTGCAAGCCTGCCGCCGCCTCCACCGCGTCCTCTGGAGGTATGTGTCCATGCTGTGATAGTGATCACGATTTCAGGGTGCCATATAATGCCATGATTTATCTGTTGGGCTGACTCCTCACAACAGGATATCCGAAATTGTTATTTGCATACTGTAAGGAGTGAGTGGTTCAGCAAAAATCAAGAAGATTAATGAATTATGTATTAGCAAACTTCCTGCTACTAAGCTTTGGTATTTGTTTATTTCTGATCTCTTGTTGTGTGTGGATTTTATTTCTTGTCATCTGAGATCTTACTTTTGTGGTTAATGTGTGCTTTAAACTTTATTGTGATCTCATTTTCATGTAATAGCCACAGAGCTATTAAACTCTACAATGATCTTTCTCAGCATGTACACACCACCTCAGCCTTCTGTCACAAAGATGCAGTAGTAGCGTTTTGTTCATTTCTATAATAAAGATAATTCTGCCTTTTTAGTTGTGGGGTTTTTGTTGGTTTTTGGTTTGGTTTTTGTTTTTGTTTTTTTTTCCCTCCAATGTCTTTGTTGCTTGTAGGGAACTCTAAATGTAGGGTATGCTGTTTAATTTTGATAGGAAATCTGTACCTAAGGCTATTGGGGAGGAAAGTAGGTAAAAAACTTTTTTTAATTATGTGCTGTACCCTTTTTAGGAGCAACTTTGTACCTCCTTCATGCTGCTTTGATTTCAGAGAGATTCTGCATAGGTGTAGAAGTTACTGTAGGACTGCAGGTCTGAACTGCAGGGAGAACACTATGTACGTCTTCAATTTGGTGTTAACTTTTCGTACATTTAGCTCAACGGAAGTTCATTTATGTGGGGTTTAAGTTGCCTTATGTATCGTTTTGTCCTTTCAGGCTGTCAGATTCAGAGATATTCAGACCACTGACAAGAAAAGAAAGAATTAAGATATACTAGTCCCTTTCAGAAGTAGTGAAGTTATCAGAGCTTCTCCCAGCTACATCCAGCACGTTACGTATAGGTTAGTGTTGGATGATAGCAGTTTGGTACTGATGTATCTTAAGAAACTGAGTAAGGTTTGACCCTCCCAGTTTTCCAAGTGATTAGAAGAAGCCTGTATACTTTTATTTGTATTCCTTAGTACCTGCTTCACTGTAGATCTCCTCGCTGACTGCTGAAGGGTTTTCTTGTGGAAGTTGGGTATAAGTGAAGATTAAAGCAAGCGTTGCAAGGGAGAGGTAGAGTTTGGGGTTATTTCTGGTGAAGTATATGCAATATCGGAATTTAGAACAGATGGAAGAAGGTCCTCTATGGTACAGTTCAGATAAATTCAGACACACTTTCATGCTGCTGTTCTCCTCTGTGTTGTTCCACATGACACGTTCCTGATGTGTCTGCTGTAGAGCAGATGAAGGCTGTATCAGTTAAAACTTTGACTCTACATTTCCTGGTTTTCAGGTGCTTGCATTGCTCAATTTGGAATTGTTGGAAAAGCGTGAGTTGCTGTAGCATTGTTTTCTAGTAGCTTTTGCAGTTTAGGGTGTGTTTTATGTTACTTTCTATTAAAGAAAGCGTTTCTAATTGATGACCGAAAGTCAGCTGCAGTTAACATGCATATCTCTTAATGATATCACAGTTAAAAAGACACAGTACTATATAATACTTTTCCTTCAGCAACCTCAGTAATGCATCTCTCTTTCCATTTTATAAATGCAGAATTTCCTTCTTATTCTTCAGTACTTTTTCAGCAGGGCAAGCGAGAAGACTTTGTTCAGGTTTCCCCAGGTTCTGGTACAATTGCATTTGCAGTGGTGTTGGATGACAGGTCTGCATCAGTATCCTGTTTAGAGTATTTCAGAATCATAACTTCCTTTCCTAAAATTCTACAATTTAATACATTTCCACCTATGAACAAATGTCCTTTTCTCACCTTTTCGGCAAACATGATTTTAGCTGTTTCTAGCGGAGTTTGCAAACATCTGGATTTTCTACAACATGCGGGTTTCATTTCTTTTAAGAAGCTCATGCTCTGATAATGGCAGATTGAATCAACGATTCTACAGACATGTTGGATTTCTGTTGAGGAAAGAGCATCGCATTGTTTAAATATAGTACAGCATGCAAAACCCCAAGCATCGCTATAGGCTCGGGGAGGAGTGGCTGGAGAGCTGCCTGGCGGAGAAGGACCTGGGGGTGTTGGTTGACTACCGGCTTGATATGAGCCAGCAGTGTGCCCAGGTGGCCAAAAAGGCCAACGGGATACTGGCGTGTATCAAGAATAGTGTGACCAGCAGGAGCAGGGAATGATCCTGCCCCTGTACTCGGCACTGGTGAGGCCGCACCTGGAATATTGTGTCCAGTTTTGGGCCCCTCGCTTTAAGAGAGATATTGAGCTCCTGGAGCGAGTCCAAAGAAGGGCGACTAAACTGGTCAAGGGACTGGAAAATAAAACTTACAAGGAGCGGCTGAGGGAGTTGGGGCTGTTTAGCCTGGAGAAGAGGAGGCTGAGGGGAGACCTGATTACAGCCTATAAATACTTGAGAAAAGATGGTGGGGAGTTAGGGGAAGGGCTCTTTACATTAGTGATGGGTGATAGAACAAGAGGAAATGGGCATAAGCTTAGTCAGGGGAGATTCAGGTTGGATGTTAGGAAGTATTTCTTCTCTGAAAGGGTTGTCAGCCACTGGAATAAGCTGCCCAGGGAGGTGGTTGAGTCCCCATCCCTGGATGTGTTTAAGAATAGGGTGGATGAGCTACTTGAGGATATGGTTTAATGGGGATTAGGGATGGTTGGACTCGATGATCTCTAAGGTCTTTTCCAACCTAGAAATCTATGAAATGAAAAAAATGTTGGTTTGATCCATGTAAAGACTAGCTGACTTTGAGCCTTTTTCCTAGTTTTCATATCTATGGATTTGAATCCTTTTGTCATAGGCCTGTGTTGCTGGGAGAGCACAGGGTGAAGAATAAAGTTATTTTCTTGGAAGAGTAACTGGGTGCCATGTACCACATGGGGTAAAAGCTAAGTAATTGAAAGATGAGAGGTAATTAGAGCTGTGGCTTATTCTTAGTTCTGTATAGGAGGAAAAAAGGAAAGATGTTAACTGTCAGTTTTGGGGGGGGAAATCTGGGGCTTTGTGTTGCAAATGCATTACTCAAAAGGCACTGAATTTGAATCTCTTAACTTTACTCTAAATCCTGTGAATTACAGCAAATTACAAGGTCGTCTGCATAAGCAGGCTTATTTTCTTGAATCAATTTACATAAAGAGCTTATTAAGCATAACTATAATCATAATCTGATGCTCTGTTGCAATAACAATTGAATAAAATTTCATAAGATGGAGCTAGGGCAGTGTTGTTCGTTGCAGGATTGCTTAGAATATAAGAAACATTTTCTGAAGACACTCCTATTATTGTTACTTTACTCAGTTACAAAACAAATGTTTTTACTCCTCAACTCTCCTATGAAGACAGGCTGAGAGAGCTGGGGCTGTTCAGCCTGGAGAAGAGAAGGCTCCAGGGAGACTTTCTAGCAGCCTTCCAGTACCTAAAAGGGGCCTACAGGAAAGCTGGAGAGGGGCTTTGGACAAGGGCGTGTAGTGACAGGACAAGGGGCAATGGCTTTAAACTGAAAGAGGGTAGATTTAGATTGGATATAAAGAAGAAATTTTTCACTCAGAGGGTGGTGAGGCACTGGAACAGGTTGCCCAGGGGACTTGTGGATGCCCCATCCCTGGAAGTGTTCAAGGCCAGGTTGGATAGAATCATAGAATCATAGAATCGTTAGGGCTGGAAGGGACCTTCAAAGGTCATCTAGTCCAACCCCCCTGCAAGGAACAGGCTTTGGGCAACCTGGTGTAGTGGAGGGTTTCCCTGCCCATGGCAGGGGGGTTGGAACTAGATGATCTTTGAGGTCCCTTCCAACCCAAACCATTCTATGATTCTTGTCTGGATACGTTGTCACAATCCAGTTTAATTCTCAGAAGGATGGCTTTTAGGACTTTTGGCCTTATTTTTAGACCAACTATTAAGTTACTTACTTGAATTTTAGCTGTAAACACCATTTTAGTGTAAAGTGTTACAGAGTTCTTGTGAACTTCATTTTTTTTAGATGATCTGTAAGATTTTTATGTAATGGAAATGCAACAAAAAATATTACTATACTCTTCTCGAGTATTCATAACATTTCTAAAGTTGGAGTTTCTTTTTTTTCATTTCATGATACATTGCTGTGCCAGTTTTGCCAAATATTAGTATAGAATTATTTTTTTTAGGGAAAAAATAAGAGAAGGGAGGAATTGCAGACCTCTTGATGGAAGTGTGGATGGATTCTTAACTGCAGTGATTCCACCATGAGGTGTAATAACATCACAAGTATTTTTTTCAACCTAGATTGCTTTTGACATTAATTGGAAAATTGCAGCCTCCAACATAATTCTCACAGCTTCACAGCTTTTGAATAAAATTCTGGAGATTTCATTGATTAAATGTAATTATTAATTACTGATTTGTTAGTTTTAAATTTTAAAAAATAATTTAGAAGGCTGAGGCTTAATTACACGTTCTGAAAGTAATCTAGTAGAGGTCAAGCAGTCAGTGATCTGGCTAATGAGGTTTAGACGTGGGACTTGTCTGTTATCAGAGCTGTAATCAATATCTACAGTGTTTTGGTTAATGTTGATCTGTTACAATTACTGTGATTTATTGATTAAGAAAGCTAGCAATTTTTAAACTGCATTATCACATGCTGCTATGCTTTTATTTGTACATATCTTTATCTTTCTTGCTATCAGAATAATGTGTTTGCTTAAGAACTGTAATAAAGTTACTTAAGTTCTGTTGATAATGCTAAAAGTAGTTGTATATCATAGGATTTTAAACTAAAGACTTCACTTTCTACAGTCTTTATAAAGTAGCAAGTGATAATACTGAAATTTTGTGTGCCTCATCTTACACAGAGACAAGTTTAAGATGTTCTCGAGGCTTAATGCTGCTCTTTGTGTATGTGCATATGTTTATGGTCATGTTGATTTTAAACGACTTGGGCGATGACACTTGCTGGTTTAGGTAATGTGGATAAGAATCCCTTTTTGGAGAAAGTCTAGGGAGGAGGAAGCTGAGAGAAAAATAATGGAGGAGATATTAGAAGTACAAAGGCAGATCCTACAGAGTACCGTATTCCCTTATCTAACCTGGCTACCTCACTACTGAGGACATCAGGCTGAGCCGAAGAGGGAGGAAGGGTCTGGTAGCTCAGTGTTCAAAGTCTTTTGGACAAGGGTTGAAATGTGGTCGTGTACCCAAAACTTTAAAAAAAAAAAAAACAACTTTGTATTATATGAATAGGCACTTTTCAGTGAATTTATGTAAAGTGCTCTTTCCTCTGGTCAACTAATAAATTGGATATAATGGGTTGTGAGTTCTGTAAAGAAAGTCTGTACTTGAGAGGTGTTATTTTGCTGGTGGGTTCAATTATATTGTGGGTCTGTGGTTGCCCTGCTTTGGGGTGAGTGTGACAGCTGTTGTAAGCGGGATTTGTATTAGTGCATTAAACTCAAGTGCTTTTGAATTAAGGTAATGCTTTCAAAACATGAAGGTAGAGCACTCTGATGAATGTCAGTTTGTGTGGAGGAGTTGGCCTTAGGCTGTTAGATGCACTCGGTTGTTAAACCCTCTAGATCTGCCTTGTGCTGATGTGATTTGTTAAATGCATGTAAAGTTTTAAACAGTATTTTCAAGAGAGAATTCAGGGTGGTGGGGGTGGCTTTCTTTTAATACTAATTTAAGTGTACAGATCACCTGATGTTCTGTTTAGTTGCTTTGCTAGAGATACTATTCTCTGATACAACTGTACTTGTACTTTTCTTCCTAGAATTTTGAAGTGAAAAAGACTCCTGCAGTGAAGCCCTATAGTGCTGACAACTTTTCTGTTACACGTTACCATATTTCCGAACCTTACGTGGACAGAGAAGTGGATGGAGAGCAGGTGATTAATTCCAATGTTTGTGATACATCCTTCTATGTATCCTTTCTTTTTATTGCGTACAGTGCCTGGATATCAGCAGTTCAGTTTTCTAGAACTTTTCTAAAAATCTGAACTTGTGTAAAGCAGCCATTACACAACTTAGTAATCAGAATCTTAGATGGGGAAACTTGGCAAGGCCTGTGATGTGCCCAGTCACTTGTGGGATCACACCTGACCATCTTTCCCAGGTGAACAGACCTCTGTAAGGAAGTGAGTTCACAAGACTGGCATAATGTTAGGACATCCACATCTTCTGCTTTGTGGCTTATGCTAAATGAACAGCTGCAGTTGCTTTGCTTTTTTCTCTTCGTCTCTTTTATCTGTATAATCCCAGTCTTTACCTCGTGTTTGTGTTCATCTGTTTACGCGCTCAACAGATTCAACTTTCAAAATGGCAGAAGTCTAATTTGGGAAAAGAATAATGAATAGAGTTTTGCCAAATGGGAAGGTTTGCTCAGGTTTACAGTACACTTGGACAAAGGGCAAAGTCAGAGCAGAAGAAGGGGAGGACCTGGAAAAGTGAGAGATAGAGCAAGAGCTTAGCTTTTAGAGGTGCTTTTTGAATTAAGATAATGCAATTGAAAAGTGAACCAAACAATAGCTTAGTTTATTGGTGATGTGAGACAACAATCTAAGTTCCTGTTCTGGATCAGCCTCTCTTAGACTAGAAGAGCGCTCTCAATACATTTGGTTTTGTAAATATTTTCTTCAGTGTATTCATGAAGTTTTCATTCATGGAGTTTTAGGTTTTCTCAGCAGTTGAGGGACTAGGCCTAAACAGTAAGAGGAGATGCTGTAGTTGCTCAGCTTTGTAATGGAAAATTCCAAATCGTTAATCTTTGTAGCCTTACTTATGGGCAATGCTTTTTGATTTTTTTTTTTTCCTTAAGTATTTTTTAATTTTCATGTGTTAGTAAGATTTTTCTTACTTAAAAATTGCAGATTGTTTCTGGTTTCCCAAGTGAGAATGAAAATGCTTCTGGATTATTCCCTGCTCCCTTCCCCCCCTTCGCCTTGTTTAAAACAAAACCGTGAGGATAGTAGTCAATCTGTAATATTGACTGTATTATTCATTTTGCCTTGTATTGTAGGAAAAAGAACCACTCTGCTATAAAAACTAAATCATACAAATCATTATCCCTAGTACAGCGTGAAACTAGAACACTTTGACACTTAAACTTATGGAATATGTAAATGCATAATTTCTTTTTTTCAAAAGTTAAAAACTACTTTGGTCCTCCTTGCAACCGAGAATTATAAACCTTAAGGATATTCATGTGGCATTGTATATACCCTTTTTTATTAAAGTACTCTTGCTACAGAATTATTCACTGATATTCATATTGCATATGCTTTGAACTTACCACAAAGAACTTCATGGGCTAAACTGTTGCTTGACTGCCAGCCAGATGCTCGGTTAGCTGCTGAAGAAGAAGGGAAGCGTTTGGAGGAACTACAGAGAGAGGCAGAGAGGGAGAGAAGAGAGCAGCTTGAAAAGGCACATCTCAGAGGAAGTCATGCCTTGAAGAAGGTCCATTTGGCTCAGGTAGGCAAAGTAGTTGTGCCTGTTTTTAGTGTCAAAATGGCCAGTGTTACTTAAGTTATAGGTAGCTGATTAGTAAAGGAATTACAATTACAGGAGGAGAATTGATGGACTAAATGGCATTTTCAGAATGCATTTAAAAACTGCATCAAATTCTGTTGGCTTATTTTGGCTCTCTGGAAGGAGAGAAAATGAAAGTACACAGATTAAGACCAACCTTTAGAAGAACATCCTTTAGTTTTTGTTATCTTAATGTTAGACCACTTAACCAATCAGTAAAAAGATAAAATTTTAATAGGTGGTGAACTTTACTTTTTCACAATGACTTTAGTTGGAGTTGATTATTCTGTACTTCAGGGGGTAGAAATTAGTTTATTATTAAGAAGGCAACAGTTTAGTTTTGGGAAAATTTTCAAAGATTTTACTTAAAGACTGAGGTTCTGTTAGTGTGGGAGTCTGGAAATATTTAAATAGCTTCCTTTAAGAAGTAAAACCTGAACTGTTAAGGTTAACTGCCTTTGTTATCTAGAGGTATGCTCTGAAACTTGTTTTAATGTCTGTTACCTTCACAAGTGTTTTTGGAGGCTAGAAATAGCAAAAGCTTCCTGGTTTTTAGTTGAGATGTGATTGGCCCTGAATGAGTAACCAAACTTCAAATAAAGCCTTTTTTAAATAGCTTTCGTAAATAATTGTAATGTGCCAAGAGAATTTAGTTCACATCTTAAAAAGTGGCAGTTGCTGAAGTACAAACTAACAAAAGTAACTTGCCAAAAGAAGTACTCATTTACTTTATAAACCAGAAGATTTAGTTTTGTTGAGGAAAGTTGGCCTACAGGTGTGCAGTCTGATCTGCATTTAACATTAGATCTTCTAGGTAGTATTGATGACTCTTGTGTTTAAAGGTCAGATACAGCCTTCTCCCAAGGAAACACCTTCACCCTAGAATCAAATTAACTTGAAACATTAAGGATTAAACAAACTTCATGGTAACCAAATGAAAGTATTTTATCATTCCTGACTTGTGGCTACCTGAATGTGAACACTAAATGTTTGCGTTACCTCTTCTTTCTACTTGAAGGACAGGGAAAGGCTGCTGAAAGAGCTTGAGCACATGCAGAATATGGATCGGATGCGCAGAAGACAGATTGTAGCACAGATGCCACCTCAAATTTTTGTGCCTGCATACAAACGCAGGGAACTAAAAGAAGAATGGCAGAGAGAACTGGAGTTTGCGTTTGAAGATATGTACAGTGAAGATAGGAGTAAGTAGTTTGTTGGAGGTTGCTGAATTTGGTAGCCCAGCAGTGGTGAGGCTGTTCCCAGGTCTAGCTGGCAGCAGGCTGTGTGTGTATTCACAGCAGGCACACACATGACACGTACGCACAGGGCAACACAGAAAACACTGCACTAGCATTAAACCGACAGCGCCAACGACCTCATCCTGTTCACTGCTCTGGCTGATCTGGATGAAGGCCTCTTACTGGGATATACATCTGCATATACAGTATGGATCCTTCCAGCAGTGGGTCTTAATACACTCAAGTCTACTCAGTAGCTGTCCCCTGCATCCCAGGTCTTTACCTGTCACACTATGGATCCCTCAGTAACAGGTCTTAGACACTCAGTCTATCCAGTAGTTCATCCTGGACCCTGTAGCCTTCCAGTTACCTCACATGTCCACGTATGGACTGGCATGCTCAGATACGTGCTGTGGATCGCTCACTCTGTGAGCTCACTCAAGTGGCTTTAGACACTCAGTCTGCCTGGCAGCTGCCCCGCGATCCTTAGTGTCCTCAGCTGGGGCATGTGAATCCCCAAGGTCTACTGCTCCACTCCAGTTGCTGCTACACAGACCCAGTTGGGTGTGTGAGCAGATGCAGATGTACACGTGCTACAGATCCCTTAAATACTCTGCCCAGTAGCTGACCCTGCATCCTTTTGTCACCAGTTGCCTGAGACGCACTCGCGTGTGCCAGCAGGTTTCTTAGTTGACCCTAAGTCGATGGTCTCCCCTGTAGCTGGCTTGGATGCTTGGATCTCCTGATCCCTCCACTAGCCAACTTGCAGATCCCCTGGCCTCTCCAGTATCTAGCCCAGGCTTACGGCTGCTTGATGCCTAGCTCCTAAGCTTCTTACCATTCTTGCTGGCTACTCTGGCTTGCTGTTTCCTAGCAGCTGCATGCTGATACTCACACCCACATAATATGCATTGTTTTGGTCTCTGCAGTTGTTGGCAGCACTCTGGGCATAGGTGCCCCTGTGACTTTTGGTCCCCACTCCTGGCCCTTATTTATCCATACACACACATGCATACAAAATAGAGAATTCCTTACCCAGCCAAACAGCTAGAAATGGAATTTAGTGAGAGGACAGGACAGACTGTCAGGCACAGCGCATGGCCAGACGAGTGGTGTAGAGTCTGGCCCTTTTTGTCCTCTTGTCCTTATATTTTTTCCTCACACGTGTTCCTCTCCAGACTTGATTCTTTCCTTTCCCTGCCTTTTGGTTCCTCCCCTAAATACCTATAATAAGCATACAATCCTAAGATGATCTTCCCTTGTATCCTACACCCCTTGCAGGCAGTAACCCCCTCAGCTGGTAAGGTGATCGTGGGAGAACTCCTGTTGACTAGTGCTCTAGGATTTCACGCCTGGACCGTGTGATCAAATCATTCTCCTTTGACAGCCCTGTGAGCAGCCAGGTCAGGGTGTGTCTTTTCCCTGATGGAGTTACTGGAATCCTCCTGTGTGTAATTATTTGTGTGCTGCTTTTTGTGTAAAGATGAGCCTTTTATCACATAAACTTTTTTTTTAAAGGCATTTAATAGATGGCTAGTGATTTAAACAATCTTGAATCTTCTGTTTTGGAAAAAAAAGTAGGATTAAATCTGTTGTGAAACAAGCTATTGATATTTGAACTTCTTAGGGATTTGTATGATGACTGTAGTCTTGCAATGTTGTTTGCTTTTTATTCCAATTGATTGTTTTATGTGGTTGTGTTCTTTTAATTAGAAATGAAAGGAGACCTGATTTTGCAGTTCGAGCCACAACCTTTGCCAGCCCCATCAGATAGATCTAAAGATAGTGATCTCGATATCTCCTTGGAGCAAGAATCTGCTTGTGACACTGGACAAGAATCAGGACAGATGATAGAAGATGAGGTCCCCCATGAATCAGAAAGTAAAGCTTTTAAACTTTACATTTAAATTAAACTTTTTGGTTTTATAGTAGAAGAGATATAGTTTAGTGTATCAAATAAATTAACTTTAGTAGAACTGAAATGTCTGAAGTACTAAAATTCCTCTATGCCTGTGAAGTATTTCAGTCTTAAGTGATTTATTATATTTATCATGGATGATAATACTCTATCAATGACGAATTTAAAAAAGGAAATGTTATTTTTTTCTAATATAGTTCAGTTCCTTAGTGTACTGAGAATGATTTTTTTTTTTTTTTTTTTTAGTTATTGTAAGAACTACACTGTTAGTAGCTGTAATTATTCATATATAATTAGTGTAAATGATGGGCTGATGCTGGTATGTGAACTTAAATATTTTCATTTTATGAAATAAAATGAAATATTTTGAAGTTAAGCCTTAACTTTGTATGAAAGTGTACTTATTTTATGTACTTTATGTTCAGGTTTGTGATTGAGTTGCTCCATGCTGTGAGTAGGCTGCAGCAGTTGCATGCGTGTGTGTGCTCTTCGCTGGTGACATGTACAGGATGGCGTGATGTGAACAAGAAGTGTGTTAGTGAACTTTGCTGCTTGGCCAGGCGTTTCTGCCACATCCCTTTGCTGGCACAATGAGTTTTTTGGTCTGTGATGCATTCTGTTGGCAATGCTAATACAAAGGAACATACAGGCAGGTGGGGGGACAGTACTACTTATTTCTGCAACAGTCTAGGAGTAGTCTGTGAAACACTACAACTATCTTAACCCTCCTTTTGTAGCATGCAGAGACAAGTTATTGCTTCCCTTTTGCAGGTAAGGGAAAACATTGTCAAGCTTTTAAAACTTGGGAATATACCTGAGCTATTTGTCCAACTGTGGAAGCAATTAAAAAAAAGTAGTTCTTTTGTTTTTATGATATGAAGATATTCATTACTTAAAACTCTTTAACAGTATATTTTCTTTATAGATCATGAAGAAACAAAAACTCACCAACCTCAGTCAAAACTTGCCTTAAAGAAATTGCTGAACAAGATTAGAAACCAAAAAGAGGAGTGGACATCAAAAAACGAGAAAGAGATTCAAAGTGAAATTGAGACTATCGAATCAGGCACAATTGCCAGCGAAGAGAGACCGTTATGTGATTTGGAACTTAACTGTGAGCAACAGAAAAGTACAGCCTGTGAAGCCAACGGTACGTAACACATACTTGCTTCAAAACTTGTTGTGTAGGAGCAAAAGACTTGTAAGGGTTGACTGTAACAAAATGAATTTTTAATGAATTTTCAGTGATGGTGTTTTGTCATATTGCCAGAAAGCACAGTTCTGTCTTTGCCCGCAGTGCGTTATGGATTTGTTGAAACCACGAATAGGAGAGTTTTTTGCTCTTATGACCATCTTGCCCGTTAAGCATCTTGTGGAGCAAAGATGTCCAAAATACCTTGGTATCTTTTAAATCTCACCCAAATTGTCGTCACGCTTGGTCTCACCCAAATTGTTGTCACGCTTGGTGTTGCTGTGCTTGAATAGCTGTTTGCCTTCAGGAGCAGAAATTCTCAGAGCAAAATTGGGTGTTGAAGTTCTGTACGTGTTGAACCGGAAAAGCCAGATGCTTCACAGATTCACAGCTAGAAACGCACAAGACAAGCATGAGCTGATATATTTGAAATCATGGTTTGTTTTTTTTTTTCTGCTTCCAGGCACCATTCTAAAAAGCCTCTTTGTAAAACTGGAATTTATAGCAATTAGATGTTCCATTTTGTTTGGTAGCCAAATAGTTTTGGTGTTACTTCCCATTTCTATCCTTTGTGTTTTTTGGTTATGCTAGTGCTGAAGTTGGTGGACTTGTATGCTAAGTGGGATTTCTGAAGTGTTACAGTGATCAAGTTCTAGTGAGTTGGTTGGGTTTTTTTTGCTTTCATAGGGTGCTTGTTTTTTTAAATGAGATTAAGTGTTTTAGTTCAATTGTGTACATGGATACACCATCATAATGCCTGGGGATTGGAGAGTGCAGCATAAGTGAAAACATGCCTCTGTGCTGCTATTTGAAGCTGATAGCACAGAACGAAGGCTTGTTTTTTTGTGCAATAGCCAAACGTTAGATCATTTGCACAGAGAGTGCCAGTCTAAGACCCTCTTTGTTCTGAGAGGTTAATGTTTGGCTTTGTATTCCTCAGGATGATCTTGCTATTAGACTACCAAATAATCTGGGTAGAAGCAGTCTTCAGTCCTGTGGAGCTGGGCCATTACTGTATGTTCCAGAAAGACAGATGATTAAGGGCCATTAAAGGCTTAAATAATTCGAAAAACTGATTTTCCAGCTTATGGAGACATGCATAGTAGTGGGATGGAGATGTTAATCTTTTCAGAAGTAGCTGATGCATTTTGTTTAGAGAGGTTGGGAAACTGTAAAGCAAGATATAAAGAAGATCCAAGACTCCTTCTGACTGCAATTACAGTGGGATAACACGTATGTTTTAGACTCTGTGAAAATACTGGAAAATACAGTTGCGGCTGAAAATCCGGTTCTAATCCATCCTCAAGAACAAGCAGCTAAAAGTAGAATGGAAGAGGAAAAACAAAAGTGGGTAAGTGTGTGTGTACTGATTCCTTTCTCAGTTGCAGCGTTAAAAAGTGATTTACAGAAGACTTTAAAATGCTTCAGGTTATACAGCAGCTATAGACCCTTTTAACATGTTTGTAACACTTAAATAAACTTTTACTGTAACATTTTCTATACTTAGTCATTTTTAAGAAGTTAATACACAGAGGCTAAGCTCTAGCTGGAATTTAGAGTGGAAAAAACAGTTTCTTAAAATTTAACAGGTGCTATAGGCAAGGGATGCTCCCTGTGATTAAATGAAACCGTAATCATAGATTACCCTTTGCTTTAGGGTAGATGTAGTCAACAATACTCTGAAAACTTTACTAAGCCTGTGTAATTACATAGGTAGGTCGGAGGGATGGTATTTAGAGTGACAGGAAATGCTTACAAACCTTGAGTACTTTGTTTTGTTTTCTTAAAAAGTTAACTTGGAAACAAATGTAGAAAGTCTTCTGTGTCTATGGCAATGCTACATGTATTATATTTAGAAAATAATAACTTTGGGTATTATTTTGTATGTATTATGTATATGTTTCATAATCTTTTTTGTTGTATTCTTAGAGACATACCACCTGTTATGTGGTGGTTTATCTTTTTTTTTTAAAGAAAGTTGAAATTTGGGTCTTAGTGTGGCCTTAAAATATAAAGTTCCGAAATTCAGGAAACAAAAATTTGCCAAAATAATATTGTATTAGGAAAAAAAAGCAGCAGATCTCTATGAAAGCATGGTTATGTTCTTTAACGTTCACTTTTTCCCACTTTGCACCTACCCAGGTGTATCTATTGCTGTATCCACGTTAACAGTTCTCAGGTCGAGCGTTGTCTGAGGTTGCTCTTCCTGCCATCCTCATTCAGACTGGCTCAAAGGCTGTTGTCCATCTTTGCTAGTACTTTGAAATTTTTCTTTGCTTCCATTCTAAAGGTATTTATGCTGTTGCTACGTGTCCATCTGAGTGATTTGTAACTGACAGGTACATAGAAAAAGAATAAAAATAAACAATCCACTTCAGAGATTTATGAGGTGCTTTTAAAGTGGTTATACATTAGCTATTTCAAAAGTCTCGTGAGGCTTGAATTAAATGCGTTGAACTCTTGATGAAAAGCTCCAGAAAATGTAAAGTAGATTTCTGAATTAAATTTAAGAGGAGGATTTCTTTCGCAGTCTTTGAAAAATGGTAATGTACCTTGAATGGTTAGATTCTAATTTTATCCATTCTTTTAATTTGAGAACAGATAATAGTGCAATAGTAAAATGGATTCAGGGACTACTAGAAATATCTAGACAGTAAAACAAAATTACTCGTGTAAACTTCGGAACTATTTTTAAAGGCCTCTTACAAT
The DNA here is from genome assembly GCF_009769465.1 of Tauraco erythrolophus. Taxonomy (NCBI): domain Eukaryota; kingdom Metazoa; phylum Chordata; class Aves; order Musophagiformes; family Musophagidae; genus Tauraco; species Tauraco erythrolophus. Next base: position 125,331,230 of record NC_141465.1, on the reverse strand, counting down.
TCAGAAATGCCTGTCACAAGCAATAAAACTTCTAGTGTAAGTTGAAACAAAGTTTTGTGTGTGAGGGGTCTTTGATTTCCTTGTCATTCAGTTCTGGAGATTCACCCTCATTTTTCTTCTCAATAGAACAAGCAAATAGAGCAACAGAAACAGGAACAGCTGGCTTTGCTTAAACAAATTGAGGAAGAGAGAGCACGTTTGGAGGCTGATTTTCTGAAGATCCAAATGCAAACCAGTTTGGAAGAGGCCAAGAAAAAAACAGAGGAGGAGGAGCAAGGTCAGCTGGTACAAAGCCACAGTGTTCCTTCTACAGATCAGCAGAACAAAGTGGAACATGAGGTGAAGAATTGTAGAAAATTGTGTGTAGTTTTTAAATTATCTTTGTAATAAAAATCAAGAGCACCATTTGCCAATTTTATATTATATCTGTTAAGACAATCAATTTTTATTTCTTAGGTGCTGAATCAGAAGTCTGTACATGTAAAAGCTTCCTTTTTTCTAGTGTAGAAGCTTTTCTTTCACATGATAGCATTGGACTTTGAATATTGGATTGTCTTCGCATGGTCCCAGGGACAGCATGTCTATTGAAAATACCTGTTAGTAGAATCTGATTAGAGTCATATAAGGGTTATGCATACACATATCTTTTTTCAAAAAGGGAGAAAAAAAAAATCTTAGGGGGAAAAAAAAGACAAGGAGAAAACCCACCTCTACGTTTTTGTCTCTCTAAATCTCAAACAGCTACTTAAGAGAGGAATTTGTTGAGAATGTTGAAGGAAAGTGATTTTTTTTTTTTTTTTTTTTTAAATCTTGAATCATTTGCACAACCTCTACTCTTCTGAGAATCCGATTGCCTTGAAACTGCAGATCTGTTGGATCATTGCTCCCTGAGTTTGCCACTGGGTACATTTACCTCTTTGAGCTAAGCTGCTGTAAGCACCATTGACTTTGACAGTGTGCGCTCCACTTGCCAAGAGAGACTGTAGCTGTAGGCCATCTGTTCCAGAAGCTGCTTCAGCGTCGTTGCCTCGGGCTGAAATCTCACAGACTTCAAAGAGTGGTACAGAGTGGCTTCTGTAAACTTAGGAGATGGAACATACAGCTTAAGGTGGTTGTTTTAATAGTTTTCTGTGAGTTATTTGTATATATGCACTTACAATTATCTTATTTTGATTAGACTGGAAATACTACTGTATCAGAAACCAGGAGTCCTAGGGAAGATAGCCATTTACAGATGATTCGTAATTATCAGCAGCGCCTTCTACAGCAAAATAGGTAAATTCCTTTACCTATGGATGTCTGAGTTGCCTGTTTCAAAATAACTTGAATTGCTCTGAATATTGAAATTGATGTTTATCTTTGCACCACTCTGGCAAGATTCATGTTTTTGTTCTGTTCAGGCTGCACAAACAGACCATTGAAGAAGCTAGAAAGCATCTACAGGAGTATCAGAATAAATTGAAGCAAAGATACTTGTCTACTTCTGCAACACTTCGGAGCTCTGTAGAAACGAAATCAGTTACTTTGAAGCCTGTCTCAGAACGAATTCTACAGAGGCAAAGAGTGCAACCAAGGCAGTACCAGCTGTCTGAAGAAGTTCATGCACAAGAGTACGCACGGTCACTACCTGTGTTTTCAGGAACTTCACGTATGTTGGAAAAACCATCTTCACAGAAACATGAAGAGCAAATGCGTAATGTTTGTCCTGGCAAACATGTACAGTTTTTAGAAACACCGAAATCGAAGCATGGAGGGTTTCGCTTGCTGTGTGGCTGTCATTCACAGGAACAGGTGGGAATGCTGGAAACCTCCAATAACCATGTCAGAGAACCATCTCAGTTCCAGTTACCATCAGGGTTAGTCATGAAAGAGGCCACTGCAGTAAGAACTCAACCAGAAGCACGCGTACAACACGTTAGATTTGTTTTGCCTGCAGAAGATTTCTCTGAGCCTTCAAAAACGATGCACTTCAAAGAGTCATCTCGGAAGATGTCTAACCATCAAACAGAGACAGAGGCTGGAGAAGAGCGTCCGCTTCAGATGCTCCTCATGCCAGCATCAAGGGGATCTCATGTAGTTGAGGCAGCCCCAGTTGATTCTTCAGTGCATCAGCAGGGATCTACAGGGACCACCATCAAAACAAGCCTTGATCAACCCCTCAATCTTTCTGAACCCGTGGCTTTATCTCATGAAGAATCTAAAACCCAGGGTGTTGAGGAATTCTTTTTATCAAAACCAGGAGATGCATCTTTGTTAAATTATTCTGGTATACTAAATTTAAGGGACAGAGTGTTGGCCTCGTCAGAAAGCATCCAAGCTCAGCAAAAGTATTTGAAAGAATTGCAAGAGCAGCTAGATGCACAAAGAGAAGCTCTTCTTTCTAGACAGAAAATACAAGAACAACTGCTTTTACAGAAGCAAGATAAATTGAAGGAACAGATGCAGAGACAGCAAGAGGCTTTGAAAGAATTTCTGAACAAGCAGGTAAGCCTTATAAATGCTTTGCATGGTAAGTCATCTAGTAGGTGATCAAACTTAAGAGTGAATGCTACCAATTAGCAAAGTGTCCCATGGAGTGTTGATAGTTTTAGGTGATTTACTATAATGAAAATTTTGATTAGGACTTGTGGTTTGTAATCAGTAGTTCTTTTCTGTAAGCCTCAAGAGCACCGTTTTGTTCAGTCTAACAGAAATAGTATGAACTTCTGTGCTTAGTCTTTGAACATAATGCCTATTGAAATAGTTATGTTGTCTGAAATATCTGCTGGTGTAGTTTTCTTCAGCTCTAGAAGTGCAGCTGTATCTGCAATATGGCTCTTGTATTAAAAATACTTAAGCAGCACCTCAAATGATGTCATAGATATTATGAATACATTATTTTTTCAAGTCTGTCTCTTTATGTGTACCCGTTAGGAAATGGGTTTGGTGTTTACACTCTTGACTTGTAATTTTGCTTGGTTTTGTGTAACAGAAGAAAAATTCAAGTTTGTTTTTGAGTTTCTAAAGAAGCTCCTTTTACCATTCTTTTTAAAAAAACACCCCACCCCACCCCCCCAAAAAAAAAAAAATGACAAAAACAAACCAAAAAAACCCCAACAAACCCAAAACAGAAGCCATCTTAGAAAAATAACTGTTGCCTAGAGTCCAACAGCTAAAGTTCCTGAATTCAGGAGCTGAAAAAGTAAAAGCAGATTTTTTGGGAATTGTTCGTGTTAAAAATGCTGAGTATTCTGGTATAATCTAACAAAGACCTTGAAAATGTAAATAGTTTTGGTTTAGCACATTAGGTTTGTAGAGCTAAACAAAATACCTATATGTCCAAATGTTTCTGTAAGCGAAGGAAGTCTGTCCAATATCTTGCATACTTGAACTGCTTTCTCAAAGTGCACAATATTGTCCTGCATGGAATACACAAACAAGAAAATGCTGGTTTGATAAATAAGTATAAATATAATCTTATATGCAGTTGCCTCCCGCCCGCCTTCTCCCTCCTTCCTTTAAGGTGAGACATATGTGCACGAACAAAGAAATTACAGAGGCACAAAAGCCTGACTGGATTAGTAGGACTGACTTTTTCCAACTCTCAGAAAACTACCAGCAAGAGAATTGTGGCAGGAGTAAATTTCACAGAAGTGAAATGATTTCACAGTGCATTGGTGCAGCTGAGCAAACAGGTAAGGCTGTATAGTATTTTTCATTATATTTTTTCTCATTTGCAGCTGAGATAGGAATTCTCTTCCCTCTCCCCAAGTTAGTTTGATAGATACATATATATGTATTTTTTATATATATGTATATACATATACTGTTGCAACATGGAAAACTTTGTTTTACAGAACAGTCTGAGAAAGTTTTGTATAGAGAACAGAAATGGAAACCTTCCAAACCACCTGTGACAAAAGTCAAGTTAGGGCTTGATTTGGAACAACATGAACTTAGTGTTATACCAGAGGCAGACACACCGAAGAGCTGCAAAGTTTCTTTTGCAGGTAAAAAAGAAAATAAAATATATATTTATATATGGATATAAAATATATAATAAATGCTGCTGTTCCTGAGAAATATAGATTGGAGAAAATTATTATTTTTGAAGAGTCTTTGAGATGGTTAATTATGAAATAATAGAATCATAGAATGGTTAGAGTTGGAAGGGACCCCAAAGATCATCTAGTTCCAACCCCCCTGCCATGGGCAGGGAAACCCTCCACTACACCAGGTTGCCCAAAGCCTCATCCAACCTGGCCCTGAACACTTCCAGTGATGGGGTATCTACAACTTCTCTGGGCAACCTGTTCCAGTGCGTCACCACCCTCGGAGTGAAGAATTTCTTCCTTATATTCAATCTAAATCTCCCCTCTTTCAGTTTAAAGCCATTGTCCCTTGTCCTATCACTACATGCCCGTGTAAAAAGTCCCTCTCCAGCTTTCCTGTAGGCCTCCCTTAAGTACTGGAAGGCTGCAATAAGATGACCCTGGAGCCTTCTCTTCTCCAGGCTGAACAGCCCCAACTCTCTCAGCCTGTTTTCATAGCAGAGGTGCCCCAGCCCTTGAATCATCGTCGTGGCCCTCCTCTGGACCTGCTCCAGCAGCTCCATGTCCTTCTTGTGCTGGGGACTCCGGAGCTGAACACAGTATTCCAGGTGGGGTCTCACGAGAGCTGAGTAGAGGGGCAGAATCACCCCTCTCGACCTGCTGGCCATGCTGCTTTGGATGCAGCCCAGGATACAGTTGGCTTTCTGGGCTGCCAGCGCACATTGCCGGCTCATGTTGAGCTTCTCATCCACCAGCACTCCCAAGTCCTTTTCCTCAGGGCTGCTCTCAATCCATTCTCCGCCCAGCCTGTACTTGTGCTTGGGATTGCCCCGACCCACGTGCAGGCCCTTGCACTTGGCCTTGTTGAACTTCATGAGGTTCTCACAGGCCCACCTCTCCAGCCTGTCGAGGTCCCTCTGCATGGCATAGGTGATACTGTTGCCTTTTTTTAAGGTATAATTTACATAATAGAAAAGTGAGTTATGGTTGAGAAAGCTTATCCTGTCAATGTCTGTCTAGAAAAACATAATTGAAACAAAAATTCACCAAGAAAAGAAAATTCACCGTAATTCCATGACTTAAATTCCCTGTTGATTTTTCTGTTGGGCAAGGTCTGTGTTAATGGACAATTGCACAATAATTGTAAAGAGAACCATCTTCATGGTGCTTAAAGGTTTGGCTTTTGAGCATACCAAGAAAGTGAGCGTGAAACCTTGTAAATAAGGAGTTAGTATCAAGTCTGTACAGAGATTTTTCAGATGGTTTTTTTAGTTTTTTTCAATTACAAAACACTGTAGAAAAAAAATTCAGAGCATTCATCTTGAGCAAAATAGTGAAATAATGAAATATTGAATTCAAACAGCTGATAATGGGACATTTTTTCATTAAAGAAAAGTAATTAATGCTGGTCAGCATCAAGCTATCAATCTATGCAGAATAATTCTTGTTGGCCTAATCTGCTATCTTGGTTAGGCAACAAGTCTTGTTGGTAAAGATTTTGATTGAAGAATATATTTATATTCTCAAAAGCACTTCACTTAGTGTTACACATCTTAATTTTTAAAAAAAAAGATTAAAAAACAAAGTACGTACCAAAAAAGTTTGATGTAATGTTATCCAGTGAAATTCTAGAGTAGGGAATATTCGTTTGCTGTGTGATCCCGTTATGATCCACAGGTCACTTATTCTTAGGTTGTCTAACCATTGAGCAGGGTAGGTAGGAAGAAGTTGGACTTGAGGGTTTTTTTGGATTGGATGGGCAAAAAGGGCTGTTGTGTGGGGTGAGCTGGAGAGAAGAAATATTTAAGCCAGAGCAGAGAATTATATTGCCTCTGGATTTGGAAGAATTACTGAAAGCTTTGGTAGATTTGCTATGTGGAAAAATTTGTTTGAATTTTTTTGATAGAGATATTTTTAGTTGAGTAAGGAATTATTTTTTGAGAAGTCTGTGACCTGTATTATCTGTCAACCTGTATAATCCATAAACTGCATGGTGCAAAGGTTTTTGCTGACCTGATCTGGCCAGCTTTGGTAAAATGGAGCGCTGTACGAATTCAGCAGGCTGTTTCTGTAGAATAGGTTGTGCATCTTCATGTTGTTCATGAAATGCAAATCACTGCAGTTCTGTACCTAAAGTGATTACAAGTGCTTTAATTTCAGATAAACCAGATTCTGTTGGTGGAGAATCTCCTTCCAGTTCAGCCGCTGGTGAGTCTGAGTATATGAAACGTTACAGTCATGCTCTTCATGAAGAATGCAGGTTACCTTCAAGCATGACAAACTACGAGGAACAAACCTCTGATGGAAGTCCAAGGCCAAGTAAAAAGTCAAGCAGAGTATTACAAGAGGTGCTGGTGATGACTGCTGAAACTTCGTGTGATTCAGGTGAGGAAATCCTCTTCCTTCAAGGAATTATGTGAATACCATTCAGCACTATTAATTTTACTGCTGTTTATTTGTAGCATGTGTTCTTGTCAAAGAACATGCCGTGCTATTTACACTGTTTAAGTGTAAAAAAGGGTGTTTCAATAAGCATTTGTCTCAGAATGACTGAGTTTTAATCTTTTTTTTTTGTGATCCATTACCATTCTAGTACCACAAGTCCGCACTGCAGTAAACTTCATTGCTAGTCAACAGTTTCTCATCCAAGGCATGTGCTTAGTGTCTGTACCTTCTAGAATTATCTGTAAAGAAACTTTTTGTACTGCCTGATTGCCCTGCCCTTACCAGCAGAATCCCATGCATGCATGGTGTGTCTTTCTCCTGAGGGAGGTATCTTCTGCCTAGACTGTGGACTGTTCAGGTTTGCAGCTTTACGGGATGGGAACCTGGTTTGAGCAAGCCAGTGACGTGTCCGATTCAGTACCCAGTGATTCCTTGTATTGACACAAAGGAAATTAATGCTTAAAAAGAACTCTGGAGTGTTAACATGCTAATATAGGTGTACACTGAAAGATCAGTGGATCTAAGAAATTGCTTAAAAATACAGTCGAAGCAAACAAATAGAAGGCTGAGTGTTATCCTTAGCTCAAAGGAACAGCTTTGAGAGAATCAGCTATTATGATAGAGATAAAAATAGTGCAATAAATTGAGGACTACTTTAATCTGATCTTTTCTGTTCATCTATGAAGAGCTTTTATTAGAGATCACACCTTTGAGGATAGACTGTGTCCATATGTGACAGTTTGATTCCACAAATTAATCCAGGTTGTTTTCATTATTAAAAAAAAAAGTTGTTTTTTGTTATGAAGTGGTGCTTGAATGTTCAAAATAATTTTGTTACAAGGTTGTCAAAACCCACTAAGTGTGTTAAGGGTAGCTTAACTGGCTCGAAAAAGGACAGAGGTGACTAATCTTAGGTAAACAAAGCAAGCGGGTTACTAAGAAGCTTTTCAAGAGATTGGACTGACAAGTGGATGTCAAGGTTTTTAATTCCTACTGTTTTTCCCTGCCTATTCGATTTGAGCTTGTCTCTCCAGTGTTGGAATAATGTTAACTCAAAGGCTTCAGTACTTCCAGCTACAATGCACTTGCTTCTCTTTAAATTTCCTTCAGACTGAAATGCAGGTTATTGTCTCTAAATGCAAGGATCCTATGCCTGGCTTGCTGGGAACTGTTACACAAAGTTTCCAAGACATTGGCTAAAGCAATTTGAAGCTTATTACAGGGCGACAGCATCTCATGGTTCAGTACAGCTTTCAGTATCCATAAAAAATAAATACATTAGGAGAGCTGCCAAGGAGTTTTCAGCAACTTTGCTACATTATATGTACCTCTTTCCGCGCAATACAGCTATGTAGTATGCACCTCCTGGTTTTGCTAGAAATTTCACAGCTGCCCCAAATCTCAAGAGAACTTTTCATTTAGTTTGTGTTGAGACATCCTTTTCAATTCAGTCGGGGTTTACTAGGAATTAAAGTTGTTTTGAATAAGTACATATAAGCTCATTTTTCTTTCAACTGTTTCCTTAATTCTCAGAATGCTCTTTTTGAAATATACCTGTGTTTAAACTTAAATTATCACTAAAGAATTTTGTCTCTTTTAACAATATTCAAAGAAAAGGCTTGTATTTTCGAAGTTGTAGAAGCATTGCTTGATCAGCCATTGTCAAATTAATGTGAAATATCTTAGTGTAGTGTCTTTTTACCTTAGTATTATGTATGAACAGTGCAATGGTTTATGGAAGAGGATTAGAAAACATCATGTGATCATCTATATTTGTTAAAAAAAAAAAAAAGCAAAGCTTTCTGTGATTATATATTTAAGAGGATCATCCCGTTGAGGAGCTCAGCTACCAAAACTGTCAACAGTATCTTTGTAATTGGAAGTCTGTGAAGCACTCTGGTACTCTCGGTAACTAGTGCAGTAACTTCAGTAAGAAAATCTATAGTCTGTGTTAAATGTAAAATTTCTGAAGGGGAAACTTAAGGTGCGTTTTGAGTTGTTACTTATGCTAGTACCTCTGAGCTTTTTTTAATTAATTTTAATTTTTTTTTTAATTTTTTTTTTGCTACTTCTTACTAGAACATGTTTGCAGTTTTCTCATGTTTTCAAGATGTAATTATATTTCTAAAGGTGAGAGCAAATGAGTGCTTTGTACATGTGATTTTTGACCTTATTCTTTGAAGTTATGTTCCTGGTGGTTTCAACCTTCAGTCAAATAATGTAAAGCTTTACAACAAGTAAAGCTTTACAATTTGAGTTGTACTGCTTTTGTGATTACAGAACCACTAGGTGTACAGAAATCCTATTAATCACTGCTCATACGCTTTTTCAAAATAAAATGTTAAAGATACAAAGGAAAAAGTTACATAAGTTTTAAAAAGATAAACTTGATAAATCTGCTTGAATGCTTTATCAACAGAAGTGAGTTTCCTTTGATATGAGACTTGTCCTTGGATAACAGACAAGGCAATTTTTACTTTTTTATTTCTATAATTAGCTTTATTTCTTTCTTCCAGTTATTAGAAGAAGAAAAGTAACTTGAATCTCAAATTTAGAGACAGACATGTCTGAAGGTCAAACACGTCTGGTTAGGGGAGGGTGAATCCTTATGCTCGATATTGAGTGGTTACAAGTGCTACACAAACTGATCAGCTGGGTGGTAGCCAGAGAGGCCAGGTAGCTGTTCAAGTGATGTTGCAGTAAGTGGCACCAGTAAGGCTGAGATGGGGGTTGCTCTCTTACCATGACACTGATGTAGGATGAGTCAGGAACTTTGGACACTCGGTCGTCTTTCTTCCTAATCCAATTTGGTTAAAAGGGGCTAATAGAATGCAAATTGTTAATATTGAATATTAACAGATGAGACAGGAAGTTTGGCATAAACCTGATTTCCTTAGGAAGTCAGCCTGAAAATATTGATACATACATCATACATATTGGTACATACATTAGCGGAGATTCAGGCTGGATGTTAGGAAGCATTTCTTCTCTGAAAGGGTTGTCAGCCACTAGAATAGGCTGCCCAGGGAGGTGGTTGAGTCCCCATCCCTGGATGTGTTTAAGAATAGGGTGGATGATCTACTTGAGGATATGGTTTAATGGGGATTAGGGATGGTTGGGCTCGATGATCTCTAAGGTCTTTTCCAACCTAGAAAATCTATGAATCTATGAATCTCTTTCACAATTCTCCTTCGTTACATATCAACAGGCTTGTCTGTCTTTATTCATCTTCAGCGGTCCCCTTGAGCAGTATCCCAGGTGTAATTATCTTCATGTATTGCTGCCCTGTACAGAGATGTTATTCCAAGCATGATTATTTTTTGTGTGATCCAAGCTAACCTGAGATTTCAACTTATTTTTAATAATCCCAAATATTTGTCCATAATTTATTGTGGCAAATTGGCTAAATTGGTGATGGGTAAGATAAACCAGTGTGGAGTACAACTTTTTTTGTTTGTCTGCATGATTGGATTTGGCCTAATCCCTGTCTTTCATACTGTCTTCACTGAGTGGTTTGTTGTTCAGCCTTTTGTCTTTCAAATTGCACCCTAAAACAATTGGTGCTACTTTACTGCAACTTAAAAAAATAATGCATTCTAGACATTACAGCCTCAATCTTTAAATAAAAATTCTATGTCACAGTGTGGCTAGGAGGTTAAAACATGGAAGTCCCATGTTGGTGTCGGAAAGCTGTGAGGAACAAGAACTTTGCACTGTTATTTTGGAGAGAGGAGAGAAGAATAAAACCACCTCCTCTGAGTCATCAAATACTTTTTTTTTTTAAGGATATTAATGAAATAAAATCATGAGAGATAAGCATGTTGTATTTTTAATTAAATAATTTGGTTTATAGCATGAAGTTGCTACTTTTCATCCCTTGTATTAATATCACAAGGACAAAGCAGGTTATTACAGTATAGTAATGAAAAATTTGTAGCATAGCTCTCCATAGAATTTATACTCAAGAGAGCATTAAATACTTGAATCTCATCTCCTATGTATCCTGAATTACTACCTGTCACACTGATATCCTTTAGAAAACAAAATAATTTCTTTCAGAATAATATCTATTCTTGATGTAAAGGTATCAGGAAATTGAGAATTCTTTGGTAGTTTGTTCCAGCATTTTATTTTTTATCAAATTGTAAAATAAATGGTCTGTTGCCAGGTTCTGAATGTCTCACAGCTGTTTCTAGCCACTGCTTCTCGTTATTACTTACTTTGAGTTCAGAAATCTTTCAGACTGTGCAGTTTTGTCCTCCTATGAGATATTTAAATACTAAGAGATGACATGATTACAGTTTTCATGTTGATTCAAGGAATTTTCCAGGCCTTGTCCATTTTCAGGATCATCTCATCTGTCTCCTATATTCTGCCCCAAAGAAGGGCAGACTTCTGCAGTGCATCTAGACTCGGTCACTCTACTGCCACATCCAACCAAGGAGCTTATTCTGCCACCTTGTTCTGCTCAGACTTTAAAAGTTATCTTTCCTGTGTGTGCTGGGTTTACGTGGTGGGGTTTTGGTAGCAGGGTAGGGGCTGCAGAGATGGCCCCTGTAAGGACATGCAAGAAGCTTCCCTAGCTCCAAAACTGGTCAGTCTGGCCTCTGGCCATGTTGGATCTCCCTCCCCTCTGGCCAGGGCCAAGCCAATCAGCGCTTCTGGAAATGCTCTGTTTAAGAAGGGGACAAAGAACCGGGCTGGACCTACATTGAAGAGAGGGAGGGACGAAAGGGGCTGACTCTCCTCCCTGGGTAGGTGACTGCCTACATTGGGCCACCACCACTCAACTGGAGATGGCTGTGGCGGTGTGGCTTGGAGAGCTCTGAAGCGCTGCATTCCCAGGACGCCTGCTGGGCGGAGTTTGTCCTGCTGGGACTGGCGAGGTTCTTCTGGCCTAGTGTGGCTGCAGTGGAGAAAGGACTGAGACCGGAGAGAAACAGCTACACAGACACCAGGTCCGTGAAGATGGAGTGGGAGGACTTGTGCTGGAGCTGAGATTCCCCTGCAGCCCGTGCTGACATGGCAGGTGGCCCCCCTGCTGCCTGTGGAGATTCACCGTGGAGCAGAGATCCACCCTCAGCCCGTGGAGAACCCCACGCTGGTGCAGATACTCCTGTGCCTAAAGGAATTTGTAGAGAATTGTCTCCGTGGGAAGGAGCCTCCATACTGCTGGAGACTGACCATAAAGTAGAGATGTAGCCGAAGTCCGTGGAGGACTCCACACCAGAGTGGGTGGCTGCGCCCTAAGAAGCTGTGACTCTGTGGGAAAAGCCCGCACAGGAGCAGTCTGGTGGGTAAGGATTGCATCCTGCTGGAAGGAGTTGCATTGGAGAAGTTTGCAAACTATTGCCCGTGAGGAGAGGCCCCATGGAGCAGGGAAAGAGCGTAAGGAGTCATCCCCCTTTAAGGAAGGAGCAGCAGAAACAACATGTGATGAACTGACCAGCACTCCCCCTATTCCCCCCTGCCCCAGTCTGTTTTCCCCAGGCCGTGGTTGGTGGCTGATACCTCCCTCAGGCCTTTTGTTACATTTTTGTCCTCTCCACGCCACCAACGAGGATGAATAAAGGAGCAATCTGGTGGTAGCTTAGCTGCCAGCTGGGCTAAACCATGACACTGTGAACCTGAAGACTTTTGTCATATGCCTGTAGAAAAGGGATCAGAAAGCAGTGTTCTGTGCTCTGAGATTTATGGTTTTGTCTGTGTTGGGATAGTGTTGTTCAACAGACCCAGCTCTGCAGGAGGCTGAGGTACTGCGTTTCTTTGCTGTTCTTCCACTCTTCATATTATTTGAGTATGCAAGAGTGGAAGACTCTTGCTAATAATGACTCTATTCAGTTACCGATCAAAATGTCATAAATGATCAGGATCAAGCTTGCTAGAAGTTTCTGAAGGATTTGTGAGTGTGGGGGGAAAAGAAGCTGAGAATTTCTTTACCCTTTATTTAGAGATCAGTCAGTTAGCATTTAATGTAATAACATAGTAAATTAATTAAAAATAGGTTAATTTCTCTTTTAATCCAAATAAATATATTTTAGATGTATTTCCTTTTATGTCTTGTACTTTTCCTAGAGACTACGGGATGATAGTGGCTATAGGAAACCTTAGATATTTTTTTTGGTTTGTTTTTTTTTTTTTTTCCCTCTCCCTGAAATGAGTTTCAAAATGTTTCATATTGATACTTACATATCTCAGTCATATAGATGCTTCACTGGTGATGTCTCACAGAGGAAACCTCTCCCCCTTTTTTTGTACAGTAGGAAAAATGGAACAACTGGAGTCCACCTTCCAGTAAGAAATTGAGTTTCAGTTTATACAAAGTATAAACTAGTGTTGGGATTCACAAAATGGTAGGAGATCTCCCCAAGTATAGAGCCTTACAAATGCTGGGGATTTGAAATGTGTCTGTCAGTAGCAGCCCATGTAGATTAGGCAGTAAACATACCCACTTATCTTCTACTGTTTAATTTCAATTTGATATTTAACACTTCTTTCTTGAAAATTATTATTGGAAATAAGAATACTTATTTCAGAGTTGTTTGGCGGTTAATTTACAGTCTTAGAATTGTCGCACTTTAAAGGTGTGTGTCACCACTGAACACAGAAATTGCGTTTTTATGGTGCTGCTGTGGTGCCTCTTTTGCACAGATACCAATTTATTTATTTTTATATGTAAGAGCACTATGGTTAAGGTGATTCGGTTCTGTGGTAGTAGTCATGCTATATTAAGTAATTCAGTGTTTCTGATTTCTCTAATCTACTTAAAATATCTGCTTTTCTTTGTCATCAGTGTAATGGTAGAGGGCAAAAAATTCCCCCTACCCCCATGAAATGAGCGTAGCAACAGTAGCAAAGCTGTGTTTCATTCTGCAAAGCCAGAGCATGAATTTCTAGGTGTTCCTGCATGCTCTGCAGAGAGCAGTCATGCTAGTTAGATATTTCAGGAAGGCTGGTCAAGAAGAACAACTGGTTGCCAATTAAATCGGTGGAACAGTGGAGCAGGCAGTATGTGATAGGTGAGAAGAAAGTGGTAAGGATGGGTGAAATCGGTGCCCTGACAGTGAGGACAGCAGCAGTAGAGTATTAGTGCCATCTTGTGTTCAAACAAAAATTGCTGACTATGAACTGGAATGCTGCTTAAAATTCCTTATTGCTTCTGTTGTGTTTGCATGCAGCCCAGTCCCGGGATTCTCAAGTGGCTCAAGATTCACCAGTTCTTGCTGTGGAAATTGGCAAGGGAATTACAATGCCTTCTGGACCATCATTCAGACTTGATAGTACGGTCAGTCATATTAAAATAACCATGTAACATAGCTCACTCTTTATTTTGTTACGAAATCTTTCTGTGTCTTATTGGCAGCTGAGGCTGCAGTATCGTAGATGCAGCAGTATAATAAGCACCAGGTAAAGAGAGGTGATCACTGTGGTGGATCTGCTGGCTATGTTTCTGTTCATATAGACAGGATTCTGTTGCCTCCTTTGCTGCCAGGGCACACCGTGGGCTTATGCTCAGCTCGATGTCTGCTGAGACTCCTGGGTCCTTTTTCACAGGGCTGCTCCCCAGGCAGGGCCCAGCTTGGGCTGGCTTGTGTCAGCAATAGTGTAGCCAGCAGCACTGGGGAAGTGATTGTCCTCCCGTACTCGGCACTGGTGAGGCTGCACCTTGAATGTTGCATTCAGTTTTGGGCCTCTCACTACAAGAAAGACATTGAGATGCTAGAGTGTGCCTGAAGAAGGGATACAAAGCTGGTGAAGGGTCTAGAGCACAAGTCTTATGAGGAGCAGCTAAGGGAACTGGAGTCGTTCAGCCTGGAGAAAAGGAGGCTGAGGGGAGACCTTATCGCTCTCTACAACTATTTCAAAGGAGGTTGTAGCGAGGTGGGTGTCAGTATCTTCTCTCAAGTAACAAGTGATAAGACAAGAAGAAACAGCCTCAAGTTGTGCCGGAGGAGGTTTAGATGGGATATTAGGAGAAATTTCTTCACTGAAAGGGTTGTCAAACATGAGAACAGGCTGTCCAGGGAAGTGGTTGAGTCACCATCCCTGGAGGTATTTAAGAGACATGTAGATGCAGTGGTTTAGTGGTGGACTTGGCAATGTTAGGTTTACAGTTGCACTCTATCATCTTTAAGGTCTCTTCCAACCTAAACAATTCTATGATTCTGTGATGCATGGGGTGCTTCCTTCCCGGGTGCTGGACTTTGCATTTGTTCTTGCTGAGTTTCGTAACAGTCCTGTACAGCCAACCTCACGAGGTCCTTCTAGATGTCAGCCCTGCCATTTAGTGTATTGGATGGTTCTCCCAACTTAGTGTTATCTGCAAACTTGACAAAAGTAAGGTTTCACCTTCTCTAGGTCATTGCCAAAGGTGTTAAAGAGACAGGTTCTAGGAAGGAGCCCTGTCATACTCCACTTGTTCCCCACCTCCAGTTAGAGCGTAACCCTTTAGCTGCTGTCCTCTGAGCCTGATTATCCAGCCAGTTTTTTCCCATCTCGTTGTCCGTCCATCCAGGTTGCAACATCCAAACTTGGATACAAGAATATTGTGAGACAGTGTCAAAAGCATTACCAAAAACAACACTACTGATATCCCCTGCATTTCCCTCACCCAAAGATCCCATTGTTTTGTCAGGAGATAAAAACTGTGTTTAAAAATGCTATGTATAATGTGTATATATAACATTACTTTTAAATGTACATGTTTTATATGTGTATGTTAAATATATTTATAAAAGGTAGCATATAATGAAAAATGTAGGGGAAGAGTTTATTAGATTTTTGTAGTTTATTTTCTTAATGTACATTCTAATTCAGAATTTGAGTAGAAATGTTCACATCTAATTTGTCAAATTTTGGAAGTACAAGAACCCTCATTCTCTGTGTTGTGACCTTGTAGAGCTTTACCTCAAAATTAAGGAAGATAATATTATAGAATATTTTTGTGTATTTTTAGTTTAATTTCATGTAATTAAATGTTTAAGTTGGTCTCCTGTATGCAAAAGGCTCAGTATTGCAAGCACTTGTAAAATTGCTGAGTTTTTCATGTGTTGCATATATTTTCCTCTGAGATCTACAATTGTACTGCAGTAGGTCCGTGATGAGAATTAGCCAAATCTGACCACCAGAAGATAAAATAATCTTCCAGGTGTCATGATTTGTATGCCGTTCTGAGAGGCTTTGCAGTAGTGTGTGAGTGTGAGTGTGTGTGTGTGGAGGGGAGGGGGCTGGTGGGAGCGATGTGTTTGGGACGTTGAGTGAATGTGCTGAGCAGTGATGAACCCGTGTTTGCCTGACTGTGCGAAACATGAGGGCTTCTACACTTGAACTGAGCTCAGAATAAAGTACGTGGGTTAAAGCTTTAGCTATAGATATCCAATACATGGTACTAAGTAGGTTATTTCATCCTAGGAAGTACTTTCTAGAGAAGGATCCACGAACTTAGGTTCAGAGGCTTTCATGCAAGGAATTCCCTGTGACTTGTCTCCCACAATTTCCACTGGAAGCTGTTTGACTAGTGAAACGTTGGATGTAAGCCTTGTTGATACTGGTAAGTGCGTTTTGGTTTTGCTCTTGTAAAAGGAAAATTGTGTTCTCCTTGTTTTGTAGCAGATGGCTCTAACTCACTGAACAGAAGTTCTTCTGAAATAGGCTGATGTGGAACTTCACTGAAGAATGGTTAATATGTCTACGGAGTTGAGTGTAACGAGAATATTTTGTTATGTGCTCGTGATTTTTTTTTTTACTTTTATAATAATTTAACACATCTGCTTTGACAGAGATTATTTTGAGTTTTATTAAGCAACTGTAACATTAGCAATTTTGAAGTGGCAAGATTTTTTTAAAAAGTGATCCCCAAATGATACACTGATAAAAGTTTTCTAATTGATATATATCATAGATTGTTACAGAGCTGGGATTGTTGTCTTACCGTTAAGAGAATTGTTCCAATATCCGCTTGTCAGGATAGTAATTCTGAACTTATTTGTGAAAATGTCATTTGAATGCCATATTGACTTTTAATAGTTGTCTGGGAAATGTGTGTTCATATCCTTTTTTGCTTGCAGTCTACCTCTTGATCTTAAGTTAGCTTTTCATAAAATTTAAAATATTTCCATTATCGTAAATATATAGTTGCTCCTCTGTGTACTGACATTATCACTTCTGAACGTGGGAAGTGAGTTTGAAAGTGGTTAGGTAGTGACCTGTGGATTTCTTCACTTCAAGGCTTAATATTGTGTTAATCTGACACATATCTGATCTCATAAATAACCATGTGCCTGTATGAGTTATTCCATGTTTATAATTCAATTTTTGAAGACTACGGTTTTTGAGCTGCCGAAATCTCAGACTGTATTTTAACACTTACCAGTTTAGAACTTGATTTTATTTGAGTAATAAACTTAGTTGTTTAGTTATTTTGAGTAACAAACTTCATAACTCGTGTGACAACTCTGTTTTATTGACATAGGAAAGGTGAGGCAAATTCTAAGATCACTTGTTTGTAGCTTTTCTATCGTTTTTTAGTTGTGGCAGAGAAGTGCTAAAGGTTTTAGTTACTCAGCTACATGAATAAATCTGTCCAGTCTAGCTGGGTCCCCACCATGCACTCAGTGCTTAACAGTGACCTTTTCTGGCAGCGTTGTGCAGTTCTTCCGTAAGCGTATGGACAGAGGGTTGTGCGCTAACTGGGAACGCAGGTTTGGTTTCCTTGATTCCCTCAGATTTCTTGGGTTGATATTGGGCAATTTCTACTTAAGCATGAATAAACCTACTAAGATCACACTAAAGGAATGACACGTTTATATGTGATAGGAGGTAAAATTGTGCTGGCTAGCCTAAAATAACAGTATGTATTGTTTTCTGACTTTATTGTTTCAGTATTTCCTAAGTCTGCACGCTCTAAAAGTGCTAAGCTGTACTAACTGCTGCCTAGATACTATCAACTTGAATGCGTGCACATTTATGGTAAGGTTTGTGGGAGCGTGGACAGGAGGCAATTAAACAAAACCCCAGAATTCTTTATGAATATTTCAGGATGTTAAGCAGTTCCTTTTCAGGTGACTCCATGTAAGTGGTTTATATGCAAAACTGAACATCTAGCTTATGATTTCAGGATTGTCTTCTGATAGTACAGAAGATCGAATTTTGAGAGAAACAGCAAGCCACCCTTGCAACTCCTCGCTGCCTTTTACCTCGCAGCAGAGGCAAGAGAATTTGTTTGGAGCGTCTGAAGCTCAGTTGCCTGAAGCAGAGATGTACCTTCATAAAGGAAGTCAGATACAGCCGATCTTGGGGAAACATACGGGACACTTGAACTCTTACTCAGAGGACAATACATGTTTCCAAGGTATTTACCATTTTAAAGCATTTTTGTGCTGCACTCTCAACATACAGAATAAGGAGTTTACTCAATGTTATATGTTAGTTTGTACTTTTTATATTCGGCTTACGTTTTAAAATGAATAAGGATTCTGCATGTGAGAAGTTGATGTTCTTCATGCTTTGCTTTAGGTACATGTTCACATAGCACAGTGTAGTGCAGGAAAAAAACAAAAATAGTCTCATCAGGTACCTGTCCCATTGCAGCCTAGTTCTGTGCAGGTTCCTGCTACCATGGCTGGACTATTTATCTGTGCCAGTTTTGTTGCTTTTTATGCACAGCTTTATTTTCAGGAAGGTAGAGACAATATCTAGGACTGTATTATTCACATAGGATCACATAGTTGATGAAACACTCGTTAACAGACTGGTGGGAGTTCTGTGCTCTCTAGAAAACTGTAACAATTCATGAAAATAAGAACATCTTTATTAGCTATCATGAAAATGATGCTGGTATCTAGGAAAACCTGCAGTCATAGAATTACAGTTTAATCTAGACTAGGAAGGACTTCTAGTTATGTGATCCAAATTCTCCTTCCTGCTTACAGCAAAGCCAGCTTAAACCAGGTTGCTTAAGGCCTTATCCAGACAAGTTCTGAGTCTCTCCAAGGACAGAGATTCCACACCCCTCTGGGCATCATTTGAACAACTTTCTTTTCTTCTCCTTTTTTTTTTTTCAATTGTATCCAACCAAAATTTCCTCTGTCAGTTTGTGTCCCTTATCTCTTTCACTGAGCATGTTCAAGACAACCGACTGCATCTTCTCTACACTGTCTCTTAGGATGTAGTAGACAGCAGGGATTTCTGTGCCTCTTCCCTCACATCCTTAAGCCTTTTCCTAAGATTGAACAAACTCAGTTTTTTAGCTTATCTTAGAAGATCATGTGCTTCATCCTTCCTTTAGTCATCCTTGTGGCCCTTCATTGGACTTGCTCCACTGTGTCACGGTGTGTTTTGTACTGGGAAGCCCACGCTACTTCTGATGGAGTCTCAAAAGTGCTGAACAGATTGCTTATGGACTTCAGCTTTTAACTACAAAAAAACAAACAAACAAACAAACAAAAAAAACCAATGTAGCACTTTCTTGCTGCTTTTTGTACCTGTTGTATCAGAGTAAAAGAATTGGATGTTGTAAAGACATTTTTTTTTAACAAGCTAGTATTTGTATACCTACAGAATTGTATATGCTCCATTTACTGAAGGTAGAAGCAAAAGATGTGGTATTTCTGGTGTTTTTTTTTGAAGGGGGTTGGTTTTGGAGTGGTTTTGTTTGTTTTTAAAATAACTTCTTTTCTTATAGCTCTAGCAGCTGAACTTGATTTTCCTGAAATGGAGAGACATTTTCCAAACTTCCATCACCAGCTCTTCCAGCCTTTGAAACCAAGTCTTGACTCTGATGCTTCATCATCCTGTTCTCATTACGGAATTTCACAAGGCGGTAGAGAATTTAGCCAGGTACTACAGAAGACAGCCTGACGGAGGAAATTCTTTTGCTTAAGATTTCTTTTAAGATTTAAATGTGTAATCTCTACATTATTTTCTGTTCAAAAGAAACAGAAAAATAATTTTTTTTATACGCGTAGAACTGGAAGTGTTTTTGCTGGTTGTAGCAGAAATGTGATGCAAAAATCATATTACCTCTAAATTTTTGTCTTCCGTATTTCTGAGAAAATGAATCTTAAATCAAATTTTTTTTCTGCCGCTAGACTTCAAAATTTTCAACAAAAAGTCAAGACATGTCTATGTTTCAAGAAGTGGGAAATCCCAGTCTGAATATGCGAAGAAGCAATCTGCCTTCTAGTCTCGAAACAAATGGGCCAAGCAACGTTACACCAGAAGAAGAGTCTGTTAAAGGAAACGTTACTCTGGGTACGTACAGTGTAGTCAGATCGATGCTTCCAAAATCAACCTGTTGCCAGTATGTAAATTCCAGCCCTTAAGGTGGGTTTGCTGTGTTGAAACCGGGGAGGAACTCTTCACTTCTGCATCAGACCTACTTTGAAATGTCCTGGCACTGCTGCTCTCTCATACACTGTGTTCTCCACCACCTTTAACAGGTAGAACTCCTGAATTTTGTTGAAGTTCTTTGTTTCCTCAGACTTTAATACAGAAGCAGACCTGCATATTCAAGTCACTGTAGTGGGTGTTATGTTACTTATTACTTGTGCGGTAATTACAATCTTAGTGAAGAAATACCAACTCTGGCTGAAACTGTCAGTTTAAGTACTTTTCCAAATATTTGTTTGGGCATATCCATAATTTTGTAAGTTTGATGAAATTAAGGAAGGTCCATGTGTTAGAATATCTCTGATCTTACTAATTTTCCTTCCAGAAACTATTGAATTTTCCTTTTTCACTGTTAATTCACACCAGTAGTCGTCGTGTACTGCATGCTGTGATAGTTGGTCTGATTACAGAATTGCTTTATCTATAAAATAAAGGGAGGGGCAAGAGAGAGGAAGGAAGAAACTTTAAGATTACAATGTAGTAATTAATTTGGTAGATTAAAAGTTTATGATTCTACAGCAGCATTAGTTAACTGCACCTCATAGCAGAAAAAGTATTTTTTTCATGTTTTGCAGTTGAATGCAAATTAACTTGAAGTTTCATATATTCTATAGAAAAGGACCGATCTGAAATTCCAAATGCAGCTAGTAGTAATCTAAATATTTCTGAAGCTCTTATTCACCAAGAATCAAGTCTTGGAGATGCTACAGCAGAAAGCTAAACAGTAATGGGAAAGGCAGCACCGTGTTTGAAGTAATAGATGTATTTATAACGTAAATGTTCCTGGTCAATTATCTTTGTTATTTGCATAAATATACACATACAGTTTTTGGAAAGACACAATATTCATGTTCAAAGCTGCAGGCAACTCTTCTGTGTCTATTATAGTTCTCTTTCTCTGTAGCTGGCAGATGCTGATACAAAAAAACGCCAGAAAAGCCTTATGCTTGGAGACTACCTGTGGCCACAGCAAATAGGATTTAGGAAGCTCCCTTATAACTTCAGAACATTCTATTTCTAAAGTGTTTATAGAAACAAACTTTGTGCTTTAAATGTAACTGCAATATCTCCCCATCTCCCAAACCAATTATTCTGTGCTTTTAAAGGGGCTAAAATTCAGTGGTGCTGAAGTGCCTCCCCAGTAATTAAAACGTTGATACCCAGTCTTTCTCTTTTCCCAACCTCTTCTGGACGAAAAAAAAAAAAATCTCGATTTTTGTGTGTATATCCTATGGGAAAGATAATTATTTAGAATGCGATATTGTAACTTGCAGGAATAGCAATCATTGTTCCCATTTGGATGTTTTCTTCTACTTCGAAGAATTTCTGCCCAAGTAATGGTATTTTGGGTTGTTTTCTTCCTGTGTTAGAGACTTCATTGGAGGGCCAACAGGGACTCAAAGGACTTCCATTTATAGAGTATAAATTGTAAAATCCGTTGACTTTCAGTGTAATTATGTCAGCACCATCACAAAGTGTGTTCCTAAAACATAGTCTGAGCAGCAACAAAAAGTGTTGTTTCTTGAAGTTACTCTGTCTGCAGCGAAGGAATCATTTTATGTAATGTTAATGGTGTTATGTTTGAAGAAACTCGGACTTTTTTTATACAAAATGTTTCTTCCTATTTACTAGACTCCTTATTATATGTTACTAAAAGGTCTCATTGTGGAAGGACTTCTTGAAGTTGAAATTCCGTTGTGTTAACTAAAATTTTGACTCGATATTTTTGAAACAGGATCTGAAGGATCGTTTCACCCACTGCAATTAGAATCTACTCTAGGTGATCACTGTCAGAATGCTCATCAGCCAGGGGACCTTCATGTTACGTTACAGAGATCTTTGGAACAGACTCCTGGAGTTAAAAAGCAAAGTGATGAGAACTGTATTTCATCTGACAGAGAATACGCAGAACTGGCAAGAAATATGGAATGTATTAATCTGCAGTGTTCAATGGAAGATCTGCGACATGACAGTCTGAATCCACTGGAAGAGCAAAAATCATTTTATCAGCTAAATACCACACCAGTTCCAGTGGATGAAACTTTCCCTCAACACTTACTAAACAAGACTCTGTTTTCTGAAAAATTACCTGTGGAGGCATTTGATAAGAACTACGTGAAGCTTCCTGAAAAATCAGTTCATGTACATGAAGCAAATGAAGCTGTGGAACTCGATTGTCAGTGCAATGCAAATACAAGGGAGCCGGATCAAGGTTTTCCAGAAGTACAGAAATCTTTGAGGGTTCTCAGAGAAACCAACTTGGAAGACTCAGACATTCGTTTACAGGCCGTCGGAAAACAGAACGGTTCCTTCCTGGAAAGACATGAAAAACATTGCAATTCTGTGCCCGGAAGCTCGTGTTGTATTCCAGTCTGGGTGAGTAAAACGGATTTCCAAAAGCTGAAATTTGTGCAGGCTTTTTTGTTGTTCTACCAAGTTGTTTTAGCCCTTTCAATATCTGAAAGCTCAGCAAATGTTGATTTTACAGTTCTAGTGTGACTTGCATGGTTCCTGGACTTCTGCCCTAGGAGTTCTTTCGGATCCCAGCACTGAAATAATTAGCAGTAGCTAAAATGAGCTGGAGTTCCCAGGATTGTTGGAGGAGCTATTGTGTGTCCCTCCCTTAGCACCAGTTGGTGTAGCGTATGCACCTGTATTGTCTGGCACGGTTACTTGACTGAGCAGCCCCTGTCCCTGTTTGGAAGCCTGAAGGAGGTGAATAATTTAACCGAGGAATAAGCAAACTTAAGGAAATAGTTGTGATGTAGCTTTAAAAAAGAAAAAGGTTTGCCCTAGAACTAAGTAATTTAAACTTGAGGTGGATGGAGAGGTGGAGTTTTTGTTGTTGTTTGGTTGCTTTGGGTTATTTGTTGTTTGTTGTTTTTTTTTTTTTAACACTGGTAGATAAAATACTTTGCATTGGACTTAAGGTCCAGGGTTTGCATATATCAATACATCAGGCAAAGTGCTCTTTCTGTGTTTCATTTATTGCTTGGGGGCGGATTTTCCTTCTTCTACATGTTGAATGAGCCTCCTCTTTCTGACAAGATAACAGCTGTTACTGGAAATAGTGATTATTTTATTTTATATTTTTCTATTTTACACTGATGTCTTGTATAATTTATTTTTAGGAGACTGAGTCAGGGCGTGGTATTATGGAAGAACCTGAACTCACTCTGATAAGCTCGAATGACGTCAGTATTGCAGAATCGGACATTGAACATAGTAACCAAGGGAAAATTAAGGAGAATAAAATCAATAACCCAGCACATATGGATCAGTCTGAATATGATGTTTTTACTGAGGTGAGTCTTTATCTAATGCAATTCTGATTTTATCTTGGCCTTAATTGCAGTAAGGAGAGGCCCCACTGTTGCAGTTAGTCCACTGTTGCAAAACAAAAAAATGTTAAGATTATCTGAGCTTAGCAGGAGCTTGGGTCATCTTGTTTTGATGTTGTGTTTTCTGGACAGATCTAATAGAACTTAAATTTGGGCTATTCCTTACCATCACTACCTTGTCATATCAGTGTAGGTAGAGTTTGAGAAGACTTCTGCTGCTGGGAGAACCATCTTGCCTGTGCCTGCAAGACTAAATTGTATCCCATTAAGTTGAAGATTTGAATGAGGGGAGAGGATGGGACAAAACAAAAGCTACAAACTAGAACAAAACAGGGGAAAAAGGAAAAAAAATCCCCTACTGAGTGGATGGGGCTACACCAGACCCACACAGTATTCTTAGTTTATGGGGAAAATATGATCAGCTCATCATTCTGTCATACTTAGCTTGGCTGTGGTACGCTTTTTACTGTTTGCTTGTATAAAGCAAAGGCCATAAATTGTAGAGGGACTGTTCTGTAATGACAGAATAGTTTGGGTGCTGAAGCAATAATTAGAAGCAAGTAATGTGTGTCTGTTAGTGAAATCATGTTTCGATTGCAGGAGGCATCTGCAGAACATCTGAAAGGTGCCCAACGATGGGTCTTTATAAAGCTAATTGAAATATGGGTCAGGTGGAGGTTGGCAGCTGGAGGCTGTACTACTGCAGAGGGTGTTGCCTTCCAGCTGAGAATGGGGAAGGAGATAGAGCAGTGAGGGAGTGATGAGGAAGAGCTAGAGAGAGCAGAAGGAAAGAAAAACAGATCAGTTAATATGAAATTATGTGGCCCTGAATTAAGAGCAAGTGATTGAAATCTGGTGGGCAAAGGGTCTTTAATGGATTTTTTTTTTTTTTAAAGTTTTAAAACGTTTTTAGAAAGTAGCTTTCTAATACTTATTATCAAGATTTGTTTCTGATGTTTTTCTTGCATCTCCTGTAGAGGCAAAGGAGTATCTGGCATATGCTAGTGGTACAGTACTACCACTTTGCTCAAATTTGTGGCATATTTTAAGCATTTCCTATCACTGATTCCTTTTGAAACAGGAGAGAGAATTTTTTCCGCTAGCTCCAGATGCGGATTACTCAGTGTTTGTAAGGCCCAACAGTTCTTCCAAAGCCCGGAGTCCCAGTGCCAGTCACTTTCCATCACATCAGACTGCAGGTAATCATGGGTAACTTCAATATACTGAAGATGAGATAGAGGAGGTCTTCATTTATAGTATTAATATCATCAATAAAATACACCTTTCCTTTGGAAAACATGGAGCTTTTACGTAGGCAAGTGCATCTTTGCCGTTCAGGCTTGGGGAGCAGTACATTTGAGCCAGGTTTAGCATGCGTCTTACTGACAAGGAAGTATTGACTTGCCTCTTCCTGTGCCAGGCTGTCTCCCAGGAAAAGTCATAGTATCTACAAGTATGCCTGTTTTTACTGTGTTGTAACTGTTTGATTTTGGAAAACTCAGTGGGGTTTTGTGGTTTGTCGTATAGTTTATGCACCTGTGCTTGGTTTTTTGTTTCCTGCTAGTCCCCAAGCTCTGCAGCCAAAGAATGTCTTTTTTTTTTTCTATTCAGATGATGGTGTGGAACATCAGTAAAATACTGAAATACTTGTTGTCCAAGATGAACAGCAGTAACGTGAAAGAGAGGAATTAGCAGAACTTAACTGTGTTAGGGACTTCCCAGGTCTTTGATATGTTTTGAGGCATCAAGATGCTTTCGATACGTTATTTATCACAGTATTTGTGATGGCAGACCTCTTTACAGTTATTAGATTCCACGGATCTGGATTGCTGCTTGTTTTGCAAAATCGCTCATCGTTCACAGTGTCATTCTCCTGGTGCAGTTTACAAAAGTAATCAAGCTCTGCATTTTAGGAGAAATATGCTGAAAGTCATGACTTTAGGCAATGTGCAGCATCACCTCTGTAAGTGAGAAACGTTCAGACTGATTGTTTCCTTTCACAGTGATGCTGCTGGAGTTTCCATCTACACCGGGAAATTTGCAAGAATCTTTTTTAAAACGAAAGAAGAACTTCATCCAGAAATCTCTGAAAAGAGTTGAAGAAATAAAAAATAAAGAGAGAAAAAATGAAAAGCCAGAAGCCAGACAGTTTGAAAGAGGAAAGTCTGAGAAGCTAAGCAGGCAAAAAGAATCTTTTCTTCTCTCTGGTAGGTTTATCTGAGAAAAAGACATAGCACTAGGTGTCCTTTTAGCTGCTGTTTCACATCAAAGAATAGGCTTCACCTTTGTTGCATCTTTGCTATTGCAGACTGGAATACTCTTTGTTTTCTCAGGGATGCAGGGAGCTTCCCCCTTCCCCCACCACTCTCTGGCTGCCTCTTCTGTGCTGTGAAGGCCCTTGAGTCCTCTGCGTGTTCCCACAGCCTGCCCAGGTGTCTGTGGTGATGAGCCATCTCTGCAAACAGTAGTTGTCTGTCAAAGAAGGACCATATCAAGCGAACTGACGCGTCTCTGATGTCAGTTAACGGGGACTTGGCAGGTGGCTGTTGTGAAGCATGGCAGGAGTGAGACTGTTCAGATTTATTTTCAACACAAGAAGTCATCTCCAATGTGCCCATTCTGCTAGCACGTTTCTTCTTTTGTGGTGTCATTTAAAGATCTTTTAAGCCTCTCGTGCGTTAGCTGGACTAGAGATTTAAGATACGTTTGGCTTATCATTTTTTTTTAATTTTCTTTTAAAGAAAAGAAAGGTGCAGTTGCCAATCAGTTGAAGAAAGTAGGAGAAGTGAAGGTGTCTTCTCCGGAGGACAGGAAGTCTGGAGAAATCAAAATGCACCAGCGTACTTCAAGGTATTGCAGGAACACAAGGGAGAGGAGTGTGAATTAAAAAAAAAAAAAAAAAAAAGTAGTTCATCTGTGTCTTGTGAAAGCTGCTGGTCAGTCAGAGCAGTTTGTGATCTTCCAGCTGGACCCTGGGGGATGTTGCTTAATGCTGGAAGTTTGGGAGGGAGGAGCCAAGTGTGTGTGACCGTGGCACCTGTGGGGAAGTGGCCCT
Source organism: Tauraco erythrolophus (assembly GCF_009769465.1). Classification (NCBI taxonomy): domain Eukaryota; kingdom Metazoa; phylum Chordata; class Aves; order Musophagiformes; family Musophagidae; genus Tauraco; species Tauraco erythrolophus. The sequence goes on along the minus strand of NC_141465.1, from coordinate 125,304,969 downwards.
GCGGAGCTGGCAGTGAGCGACGCGGCGGCAGCCCGCTCAGAGTGCAGTGCTGGGGCAGTGGGGCCAGTTACTGCGTGAAACTGGATTCCACTTGAACCAAAGGTCAGAACGGTACTTGGGCGCTTGTTAATGCAAATAACTAATGCAAAAACATGCAAATACAGCTCCTGAATAGGGCATCTGTTAGGTACAGGCAGCCAAAGAGGAACTTGAAGTGATTCTAGATTACCAGAGAGCTCAGTCAAGTTCCTTTTTTAATTTCTAGCAATTGAGACAGTGTAAATCTTTAAGCCTGTTAACTTGTTTCTGCTTTGCCACTTCCCTTCCTGACAAGATGTGATTTTTTTTTTTCCCCTGTTTGACAGGCTTTATAATCAACTTGCAGAAGTGAAAATCAGAAAGGAAGGAAAAACACGGCAAGAAACTTATGCTAAAAACAGAGAAAAGGCTAAAGAGTTCCAAAAGGTCAGTCTTACAGTCTCACCTGGTTGGTCCTGATCACTTCACTGAGCTTCTCATTGGAATGTAGTTCTGTGGTGTGAGTGCAACTGAAATGGAGCCATCAAACCAGTCTGGGTTTTAAATCCTGATACTGCCATATCCCACTTCAAACTTGTCAGCACGACGACTGTGCGTGCCAATGTGAAGGAACTCTCAGGGCTGACATGTCCTCTGAAGCATGTCTGCCTCAGGCTGAACTTTCCTGGTGACTTTAAGCAAAAAGGCTGTTTAGGGACTCCAGCTGCCAGAAAGCCAGACTTGGCAAAAAGAATGACAGGGTCTGTTGTTTTTTATATTAGTCCAAACTTGACTAATTACAAGGCAGCCTCTTTTTTCTGGCTTCGTTGGCTACTCGAGGTCACTGCAGATCCTGCCCAGCTGAGCACTGCTGAACTGCAGCTTGCAGCAATGCTGTCTGGTTTGCCTGCAGTTGCTCTAGAACAGGGGGGTTGGACAAGAGGACTCGAGTTGTTAATTCTCCCTGTCCCCTTGCTGGGCCTGACAGATGGAAGGAAGGAAATGCTGGATAATCCTGACAGGCTGGGACTACTCCAGGCCCAAATCCTGCCTTTAGCACTGACTACCCAAACGTTTTTGTGGTGGAATAAATTGCTCCTCTTATTTTCTGTTAATTATGGAATCTCTAGAACAATATAAAGACCACCTGAAATCTGTGGGCTTTGTGGAGCAGCAGCAGGAACTGAACTCACTGCCCCATTGTCCAGACTTGCACTGTCCACTACTGATGCTCAGGTTCCACAGGCATAGTGCCTCAGTTGCGTCCATCTTATTTGCACTGGTTTCAGCAGTCACTCAAGCTACACTACTGTAGTCTCATCTTTTGTTTTATTTGCAGAAAATGCTGGAAAAACTACGAGCCAAGAAGACTCAGAAAGCAGTGTGACTGGCAGAAGGCCTTGGGCAACAAGGAACACTCCTGTCTTGGTACAGTCCAAGAGACCAGTGAATAATGTGGACTTTAAGTTAATTGTGGAGCCATTAGGAATCCTCAGCTTTAAGCTATAGAAAAATATCAGGAAGTGAAATGGGTGTAGTACCCTCCTGCTTTACTGAGATTACACTAGGGAGGCAGCCTGACTGCTGCTTTAAACAGTTTGTCTCAGGTTAAGTAGACTGACATCATAAAAAGCTGTTCTTGATGCGTTAGTGTTCTAAAGGGAGACCAGACAAACTCTTGTAATATACATGTATAAAACAAAATAAACTTTTTTCCTTTTAAAAAGACCTGATGAATGCTCAGGATGCAGGAGATTAATTTCTTCTGTAAAGCTAAGTAAGTTTTTATCAGTTCTTCGCATTACGTAGTTTCAGATGAGGAAGTGTGGGTTTCTGCAGTCAAGAGGTGCATCTTAAAGCACCTGAAGGTAAGAGAACAAAAACTTAAAACTGTTGCTGCTTCCAAAGGTAGTTCTACTGTCTAAGTTTCCTGAGCTCCAATTCAGAGTTAAGTCATTGCATCATCAAACATTACAGCAAAAGCTGAATTTGGTTTCAGGAGGTAGAACAGCAGGACCATTTCATTAAATCAGGTCCTATTTAAAATGCAACAGAGTCTTGGCCTGGTTTTGGTGAGCAATTAACTACAATTTAAGCTTGTTTCCCCCACCACCACCAAGTAAAGAGCGCAGGACAAAACCAGCTTTGTCATTCCATGGTGTTAAGTGAGGTGGAGGATTTTTACAATGGAAGGATTAGAGGTGTAGTATGTGTAGTCTCATCTCCACTCATGTCAGGGCTGCTCAGGCTCTTACACACAAATCTTCTAACTACACTTTGCTGATGGCAGCACTTTCATCAGTCACGATTTACTCACCCCCTTGGTGTTTGCTTACAGGATAGCAACAGGAAATAATCCCAGGCTGCAACTTTTCCACATCAGTTTTATTTAAATGCTAGGACATTATGTACAGAACAGTGGGGTTCCGTGACAGGGAAGTGAAGAAAGCAGATGATAAAGCCTCTTGTAGTCAAATGAGAACTCTTCAGCTACACAACAGCGGTAGGCAAGAACCCATCCTAAGCTTGGCACCACATCTTCTGGGAGGGCAAAACAGACAAGTCAAAACTGAAAGGGTAAGGGCAAAGGCTCCCTGTGCTTCTCAACAAATAGCAGCACTACCTCAATTTACAGAGCAGTAAAGGAAGTTAGAATGACATATTGAAATTATTGAAATAAACACTCTAGGTAAGGTTCTTTACATTTTTGAAAGAGCTGTGTGGTTCTTCCTTGCAGCAGACTCACAGCAACATGACCAAGGCCTAAGAGAGAAAAAGCCTCCATTAGCACTTTTGCTCAAAAAAAAAAAGCACCATTTGATCTCTGTTACGGAGACCTGAATGTGAGGAAGACATGTCTTCCTCTAGGCTGAGGCAATTTCATTTCAGACATGGTGCTGGTATAAAAGCAGTAACACAGGTAATGTGCATATATATACCCCTTACTCCCCTGTGCTTCCTTCTTCCCTCACCTAGTTGTCCCAGGGTTATCTACTTCGATGCAGCTCTAGGAATATATCACATTGCCAAAGGAAAAGGAAGCAGCAATTAAGTTGCAGGACTGCTTATCCCACAACTGTGTCAACCTGCTCTCCAAATTCACATGCTGCAAAAGCCAACTGGTTTCAGAATGGAACTGAGCAGCCTCTTCCTACATCAGCATCTCAAAAAAAACTAAAAGCAGCAGATAAACATCCTTTTTCACTACAAAAGGCCTCACTACTTCAGGTGTATCTCCTCATAAATAGACCATAGTACACACCACGTGTCCACGGCATCCTGCAGAGGACTTCAATATGCGGTCACCGCGTTAAGAGCTGCTGGTTTTCAGCCAGGCAAACCCTCTTTGAAGTGACCCTGAATTTCTTTTTAGTACCAGCAATTCTGCTAAGCACTCTTACCTTCAGACTCACTTTGGTGGCACTCGAGTGGTATTGGTGTTTCTCACCCCTCTGACATGCAGTGACTCGGTAGCGGACTCTAATGGGTTAAAGAATCAGATTTGGTAAGTGAAGAGTTAACAACACGGAAAGCTGGATGTCGATTGCACAGAGCAGCCTTTTGTATCTTTGCTTCTGTGTGCAAGACAACCATCCTCTCAACAACAGCTTCTGGAGTCCAGGTGACAAAGGTTCTAACTAGAACTTTTGTTCCTCTGAAGTGTGTAAGTTCCTGGAGGTGCCCAAGGGTACAGCCACATTCCCACACCTCAGGAGGAACTTGCTCCTGTCTGAACAGCAGACGGGAGCACTGTGTCTGTGGCCTGCATGAAAGCTTTATTCCCAGCAGACTAAGTGCCACATCATGTGGCAATTCAAGAGTCTGATGGACTTGCTTTACGGTCATGTCCACAGCTCACCAGAAACAGTGATCTCCTAGCAGCCTTGGTAATGACCAGATGCTCCTCACTGCTGTTACCACCAGCTTAAATCAATATTCAGGTTGCCCCTCCCTTCTTGTTACGGACCAGTCAATCCTGCCAACATGTAAGCCAAGCTGTGCACCAATGAGCCTAAAAATCTGTTAAATGCTCCAAGTGCAGAGGAATTCCTCAGAGTCAGTAGCAGTCTGATTCAGACGGTACTACACATTGCTCCACAGCTGTGACATCCATTTGAAGCATATATACGCACACAAGAGTGACTCACAGAACAAGCAACCTGCTCGTGTACTGCCAAAATCTGGCGTGATCACTGCCCAATAATCCCACTACAAGATAACCATTCCTACACTTTTCTAGAACAGTTTATGGAGGTTTCCATGTTCTAGAGAAACACCAAGTTAACACACAAACTGCCAAGTAGCACGAAACCATCCGAACTGACCAGTGACCCAGAGCTCACCTCTCAAACAGGTTGTGATGATCTGCCACAGCTCATCCTTTTAATGCATCAAGTCCACTCTGTTCTGTGTCCTAAAGCGCCTGTTGAAAAGAAGAAACTGAATGCACTTGCCAAGATCCAGAGGCCAGTATCCAGTTCTCACTCTGGAAAACAAAGCAACTCAAATCCTTGAAGAGGACAAAGCCTGTATCAGCAGAAATACCAGGTTTCACATACACAGCAGAATGGAAACCAACGATGCCAAACGCTGAACTACTGTGGCACTGGTTTTTGAACACCCCATCAGGAGAGGGCTGCTGGGTGCAGATACCATACAGTGCAATGGCTGCAAGTAGTTCTTCACCCACAACTGCTCATTTAAACATCTGAGCTTCCTGTATGCACCAGTTAGTGCCCAGTCTAAGCTACACTGAAGTACTCTTCATGTCACAAAAGCTGCCATGCAACTAAGGGAAAACAGACTGCACAAATTTCACCTTTTACAAACAGCACCTTCAGAATTCTTTTCAGTTTTTATATATTCCTACCATGAGGATTTATACTTCTTCCAGAAAATTTTGCTTGTTTTGCTTTAAACCCTGCATTCTATAGAACAGAAGCAAGGAATTTTAGTTGTATGGTAGTAAACCAGCTGAGCTGCTCAAAAATTAACTCTTTAAGATAGAACCCAAACATTGCTGCCGAGTATGAAACTACACAAAAACCTGACCAAAGAGTTAAGTTCAGCCCGTGTAATTCAACATGTTAGTTACACCTGAAGTCCCCACAACACACTGTCTTTTGACTCTTACCAAGCTCTTCCACTTGAATATTTTTTTCCATTTGTATCAAAAGCATCAAGTCAGCACCTAAAGGAAAACACAATGCATTATAACAGTTCCCAAGATGCTATTTTAAGATTTGTCTTGCAGTTTTATCCCACAGAACTAACAGGTAGTTCAGTGGGTAAAGCGAAACTACAAGTTTGTTCTGTGAGGCGTTTCCAACGACACGAACCTACAGAGGAGATCCTATCGGGATAGACCTCAACGTTTCCAGGACTATAAATTAATGCAATAGCTAAAAATCAAGCTGATGGGAAAGGTATCTCCTACAGATCCTACTGTCTTTTTAACTTGTTCCAAAATATTTGGGAGAAGTAGGAGGGTAAATGATACTCTAACATTTAGGGAACATTAATTAACTCCTTCATATTAGCAAGAGTTTTAACATTAACTTTTAATGTTATCAGAAAGGCAAACAAAGGGAATTAACTGCAAAATTGTACTCGAACAGAATCCTGCCTGTAACTGTCCAGCTAAGCTTAACTTCCTTGTAGAAGCAAAACTTTAAATTCAAGTAGTAAGCTGATCACCTCCTTGTTGTCTAAGAAATTTGTATGAGCATTCTTTGGAGAAATCCAAGTTAAAATAAATTCTTCACTTAACAGAATGAATGCTACATTAAAATACAGTAACATAGCTTTGAATCAAGGCCCTGAAACCCTCCACAAGTCAGTAAGCTTCATTTGATACAGACTTCCAGCCAGTGAAAACCAGAGCCCTTCACTCACTAAGGAATACACAGAATCTCAGAAGTCATACTAACCCTAGAGGGGCTTCAGACTTCTGTGAAATGGCATCCTGCTTTTCTTCTCTCGTTTTCTCTAATTACTTACCACCTGAAAAAGCACAATAAGGTTACAGACTGACATGTGTGCACACAAACAAGCAGAACTTAGTACTTAATGGTTCAAACCACCACAGGTATTCCTGATAGCCTCCATTTGGAATCACACTTAAAGCTACTGTAACATCTGAATATTATCCTATTTAATTTGACAGTTGTTCTTAATTTCCTGTTTATTTTTAAAAGCAAGTCACACAGTCATGATCTCTGCTCACCGACACAAGACACTGCATGTTAAATACCCAGATGCCCAGAAAAAAGTGACATGAAAAGGACACTCATGTAGTAGATTTGTTCAGAAAGGCTATTCTCACTCACTCTCTTCAGAGCAGTTGAACATTTTGCCAATCATCACGACAATTTTGTCACAGCATTCTCAAGTTTGGGGGAAGAGAAGCTCTTATGTTTTCTAAGGCAACACTGCATCTTCTCAGTAAGAAAAAACAGCCATATACCCAGCTCACCACATTATAGACAGCTTACCTGCAACAGGCAAGGGTTAAAAAACAATCCGTCACACTGACTTCCCAAGACGTGAGTTCAGACAGGACTATCATGTGAACTTCCTAAAAAGAAGTAAATTGTTGCATCTGAGTAATAGCTCCAGTAATAGCTTCTTCAGTATTTTAGTAATTAGGTACTTCTACTCAGTATGAAGCAGGCAGACTGTAGTCCACTCATGCTGTCTGAATGCCAGTGCCAAAACAAAGCATTTCTTTTGAAATCAGAGCCATGGCCCAGTCCATCACACAACCACCAACAAACACCTGCCTGTGATTTAAGAAACTGGAGCACTATGGCACAGAAGGTCCACCTAACAGTCAGCTGGTACTGTGATGTAAACACACATGACGTACCATTTTAAGACAGCTTGCAAATATGCTCTAATAAACCATCAACAAGAACGCAGCACTGCAAGTAACTCTTCTTTCTGCCAATTCTACTTCCTTTAGTGGGCAGGATGCAGAATTCAAACCCATCGAAACAAGCCAATCCTTGGGATTTTGCAGAGCTGCGTTTTGAACCATGCTTGCTAACTGTCCCACGAAGTAAACCTGTTACAGGTCTCATTGTCACCACTGCAATTAACTCTGCAGCGAGGAAAGCACAACCTGTAAGTTCTCTAGCCACGTTTTCCAATTCGGACACACGGTGGGTTGTGTCTATTTGCTGAATAACGAGGCGTAACAATCAGCTCTTCACAATGTCCACAGAATACCTCCCAGTTTCCAAGCCTGGCCAGTTAAGTTTAAAACACCCTTGTCACTAGCTGCCTTCTGGCACTTGGATTTACATTTAAAAATAAAATACTGTTTCTTTGTAAAAAGGCAGCCAAAAAGCTAAGACTTGAGCTATTATGATCCTCATCCAACTACCTCTGCCTAGGAAAAAAAAACAATTTCCTCAATACTTACCCTTAAGTAGAGGCTTTCCACTGTGTTCCAGACATCACAGGAAGACCCCTTTAAGAAACATTTTTGGAACACGGTCATTGATTTAACTATACTTCTACCACATAAACAGTTCAGCAGTTCTTCAGTGTTGTATTTGACAAGCTTCCCAATAAGAAACTTTCGATCTATTTGTTTCAACAGAAATACCAAGTTTAACCAGCACATCTGCACGAAAACCAACGATGCCAGCTGCTGAAATACTGTAGCACTGCTTTTTGAACACCCCAGCAGGAAGATTCTGCTGGGTGCAGATACCATCCAGTGCACAAGTTAAGCCTGGTTAAAGCAGTACTATTTCCACAGGAAGTGAAGAAAATATTTCCACAAGTGAAATACATCATCACTCTCATGCTGAAGTGCAGAAGAAACAAAGCTTACTTACCTCTTTCACTAATTTGTTCCACAGTCATCCACCAGGTAACAGATTTGCACATCAGAAGGCCAGCCACCAGCCGTAAGAATTCAAACTGTCCAAACCAGTTTTTATCTGCTCACTGCCGCAGATCTGATGTGTTCATCTGCAAAGTCTGGAAAGAAAACAATGTAACTGAACTACGCTTTTGCAAATCTTGCACATGGAACTCATGCACTAGATTCCTCAGCATTTGAGTGAACTGTTGTTGGAATACATGCAGATATTGTCCCTTCATATAAGTAACACAACTAATATGTTCATCAGCTGTGGGTTGCAAAAGAAGGGTTTTTTCTAAGCACTAGGTTCCAGGTTTTTGTCCAAGCAACAGACAAAAACTGAACACGTGCTGAACAGATTGAATGCATTCAGTTTTCATTTTTCCACTGCTTTTGAAACAGCATCTGAAGCTATTTCTTAGCTTACTATATACTTACCACTAATAACTGTCACTTTCTACTACTGTGTTTTCTATTTTTAGAGGCAGATATAGCTTGGACTAAGGTAACTGTGCCAAGAAGTTCAGTACCAGGCATGCTGTCATAAGAACAATCCATGCTGTGTCGAATTGATATGGCATCTAGTCCAGTACCCTTCTACAGCAATGGCCAAATAAGATGTCCCGTTCCTATACTCTTACTTATGTTCTTGTAAGGTTTCATTCCTTGCCCAGCTTTAGCTCAAGGCTTCCCATGTTAAAGATGTTTTCCTGTCCAGTAATCTTAAATGGTGTTTTCTTCCATGCTATCCCCCAAGACTCTCCTGAAGCCACAGAAACTTGGTAACACCCTACAGTAAGAAGTTTCCCAGCTTTAGCAATACATACATGCAAGACTACCAGCTTTCTACTGTCCTCCCTGTTCTTGCACAGGACACGCCTTAAGATGAAATTTTACCACAGAGATGCCATCAGAAGCACAGAAGATCCCAGGTAGTGACTGTACCAAATCAGGTAGATTAAGCTTTCCTGCAGCATTCAACATCAGGTGAAACCGAAGTATTTCTATAGGTAACTTATAACAAAAACTGCATTTATTACACAAATATTCAAGAACCCAAACTGAGTTTTCATTCAAGAAGCAGCTACAGACTCCGATTTTGGTCAGACCCAAAACCTTGGAAGCTTCACACAGAAGTTGCAGGGCTATGAAACACTAATTGAAACATTGTAATGTATTCATACTTCAACCATGGAATACTGTTTTTCCAAAGCAATTTGTGAAGCAAAGCAAAAAAGCTACCTGAAGAAAATAGAAACTGCAAGCCAAGTAACAGCCTACCTTGCACATTCAGAAAACCGAGCAGCATTTCATCTTCCAGAAGGAACGTAAACTAGAAGAAAAAAAAGTAAGGTGATAAGAACTGTCAGATAGGGTCAAATAACTGAAGATTCCTAAAGACAAAAGCTAGGTTTCAGCAATCAGTTTAAAAGTTCTAACAAGCTTGATTTTCATGTGTACTTATCCAGTTCTAATCAGAATTGAAATTTAGTTCATTTCTGAGTCACTCAGCAGTTGAACAGAAAAATTCATCACATGAACTGCAGAATGAGGGAGGCTCCAGACACCACCTGGCTGTGCCTCACCAAACAAGGACCCTGCTCGTCCAGGATGGGTCTTTCAAGCCATCGAGCATTTCTCAGGTAGATGCCTCAAAGAGTTACATTTAGCCATTAATTATGGACCGACATTAAATGTGATTTTCAACTAATGAGGAGTAATTTTTGCAGTCTTACACCCTAGAGCTACCAAGTTGCAACTGGGAAACCCCAAACTTAATTTACAAAGATTTGAGACCTTAATTCAAGCATAAGGAATGTGACTCGACTGGCTCTTATTAAACATAGACCTGTCCTAAGTCTCAGATTGTCAATTATGTTTTGAAGGAAATTAAACCAGTAGATCTTAAGCCTTTTTCTGACAACATCCCTGTTCAGTATAGACTACTTTTACCTGCTGAACAGCTGTTAGTTTGTTGCTGACAGATTTGGTTATTTAGAGTATTTGAATGAGGCAGATCACCCTTTGGTTATTTACATCTTACTGATTCACAGGTATACTTTTCGAACAATTTTCTTATTTCTACTGCTACTAAGACAGCCTTGTCATCCAGAAGTTAGCCACATTCAGACCATTTCTAAACATTCAGTAGTCATGTTTCCAACTGTATAAAATACTTTTGAGAAAGGCATCTGCAATTGGGACAACACTTGTTAAGTACTGTAATTATAAAGAGCTTTCATCTGCTTAGTCAAGTTCACATCAGACTCCATTCTGGATAGAGGAAGGCAACAGAGAAAAAGAATATTTAAGTCTAAGATCTGCTATGCTGCTACAGCTGTTCTTGATAACTTGTAACTTCAGTTTAGTGTACTAGATTGAGGATCAGGGAATTAGTTTTCTGAGAAGTATTCCACACAGAATAGACAACCTCCATCATGCAAATTGATTTTATCATCATTGGAATGCATTAACCAGACTTTGCAATAGACTTTTGTTCAAGTGGATTAACCACTTGGAACAGGACAGCACAAAAGACACTTAAAAGGTTAGTAGAAAGACACAATACTTGTTTTGTAACCATCTCAGACACGAACCCAATATACTCACCTCAAACCAAATGTGACTAGGTTGCTCAACATCGACTTCAGATCAGTGTTTTAAACCAAGTAGGCCACAAAAAAGGTATCTGAAGAGCGACCACTGCCACCTCATTTGTTAGTTTTCTGTTCACTAAGGTGAACCTTGCAGAAGCCCAGAGTTCTCAGCAGCATAGTCTTCCTCCTCTACTTCAATCACTTCAGTCGATTTTGCATGTTTCGTTTCTAGCTTTGACTTTTTCTTACTGGGAATTTTGCTGCTTATAATGAAAGAGCTGTTCTCCTAAGAAAATGGAAGACAAATATTCACGATCCTAGTTTGAGATACTTAGAAGGTAAGGTTTTTGGTAGTAACTTTGTAAACTTTAAGACTCCTGAATTCCCACACATTCCAGCATTATTTCAAAGAGGAGAGCGCAGACTCTCAAAAAAACTTCCTTCTGCATTACAGATCAAGATTCACAGGTATCACACAGTTAACTATGGATCTAAGCTCAAGAATTAAGTACTCAAAACATTATCTACTAATTCTTTAACCTCAGAAGAAAAAGAAGGTTAAGAGAGTTTCTGAAGTTAAGGAATATTTACTCACCACTATCCTGGCATCAAGCTCTTCTTGATTTTCAGAATTCAAGCTGTCATCATCACTGAAATATAAAAATTCAAATCAAGCTCTACTACTACCTTTATAGTAGCCTAAACCATGTAAACTATTTTCCTACCACAATCCCTGGTGTCTCTTAATGTGTATGAAGTGTTACAGCTTGCAGGTGTTAAGATACCACCACTACTACTACATGAGGCTGCTCTCAAATGATGGCTTCGGACAGAATTACATCGTAACAACATCAGCATGACCAAAGCAGTGCTTAGCAGCAGAACAAAGACCTAGTAGACGACATCAACAGTAGTATTAAGAGTATTAGTGTAATCCTAAGAATACAACTAAAATAAGAAGATAAAAGCCTCAGCTGATAAGAGTACACACCTGTCTTCCTGATACTATAACTAAGAAACATCATCTCCATACTGCCATGAAACACAAGTATGAAATCCAATCCCACTATTGTGCACTGGTTTTTCACTCAAGACAGAACTCCCCAGAAAGAGATGAAGCCATTTTGGTACTATGGTTTCAACAAGTGGCAGCAGGAGGATTGGTTCCAAAACTTCAAGTCTTCCAGTACTCATTTCATATAAAGAATTGATGTCTGGATGAGCTGCCTTGCTGTGATAGTTTGATGTGTGGGGGGGTGTTCTGGTGGCAGGGGAGGGGATTTGCTCCCTGTGCCACCAGATCTGAGTCCCATCCCCCCCGGGGGAGGTTGAGCCAAGGCGGCGCCTCTGCGAATTGCCCTATTTAAGTTGGGACAAAGGGGCGGGAAAGGGCTTTTTGCTCAGGAGCGAGGAGAGAGCAGGAGGGCGCTGCCCTCGCTCCCGGCTCCCGGCCGAGCGGCCGCTCGGGCCCGGGCCGGCGCCATGTGCTCAAGATGGCGCCGGGGGAGCCGCATGGGGGACTCGGGAAGCGCCCCACTCCCGGGGTGCCCACCGGGCCGAGCTTCCCCAGAGAGGATTAATATCTAAGAGAAGACAACCACAACGACCGGGTCAGCAAAGATGAAGCAGGAGGAGGTGTACTGGAGCTGAGGCTTCCCTTGCAAATCGGTGTGAGATGGCAGGCGGCCCCCCTGCAGCCAGGGTGTACTCGGCGGAGCAGCGACCCACTCGTGGCCTGTGGAGAAACCCACGTCGGGAAGGAGATGCCTGAGCCCAGGAGAGGTCGTGGTGCAGGGGATGCGCGACCAGGTACTGTTGATAATGGGGCATGGAATGCACGACGAGGTCGTGGAGGCATCTGGAGACCGTGGGACGACCCACGCCGACGCGAGTGGCAGCAGCTCCCTAAGAGGCCGAGACTGGTAAAGCCCGAACTGGTGCGATCCATGGGGAGGATTGCAATCCTGCGGGCAGGACTTACTTTGGAAAAGTTTGGGGACTTTTTCTTTGTGAGTAGGGGATCCACCGAAGCAAGGGAAAAATGGTGTAAAGACTCCTCCTCCTTTAAGAAAGGAGCGGCAGTGAACAACATGGATGAACTGACCTGTACTCCCCCATTCCCTGTCTCCCTGCGCCGCTGGGGGGAAGGCAGAGCCAGGAACGAAAGGAAAATAGGGGGTGGGGAGGTGTTGTTTTAAGATCGGGCCTTGTTTTCTCTTTCTCCTCTCAAGTAACCGGTTTTCTTGTTCCCTTGTGTCTCTTGTAACTGTTAATAAATTATTTCGTTTTAAGAAGTAAGCCTGAGTCATGTTTTGCCCGAGACCATGGTTGGTGGGTGCTCCCTTTTCGGTTCTTGTCTCGACCCTCAGTCCAAAAAAAAAAAAAAAAAAAAAAACCACGACACTTGCCTTTATTCTACACAATTTTGTTTCTTCTGCTTTTTTGCAAGACAGCAAACTAATTATTGTTCCCCATTTTACAGGCTCACCCTAGTACTTCAACTTGCATAAATCAGCAGTGTAAGTGACTACTAAAGTGAACAATAGCTGAAAGACAGCTTTGTACCTTTAAATTGTTTTTTCTGCTTTCTAGTTTTAAGGTGCTGAGTGTACTTACAACAGCAAGCACTCCTGCTGATTTACTGATCCTTTTATTGCATTTAAATTAACTGACCATAAAGAAAGACTTAAGATGATATTTCAATGCTTAATAAAGTAAAAATGAAATTTAAAAGTGTCCTTTAGTCTTTGACATAAAACACACCACTTCATTTGAGATAACTATAAAGGAACTAATTTCAGGAAAAAAATATATATATTTTTTAACATTTCTACCATGTCACTTCAGTGAGACAGCACAAATCACTTGAAACGATTGGTCTTTAGATTAAAAATATCTCATTCTGCAAGAAGTTCCAAGTCACATTTACAAACACAGAACCCCAAGTGGTTGAGTGTTTTGTTCCTAAAATAAACAGTGCTTTCATAAACAGATATTCACACTTAGATTACACGATGGTGATATAGGTTAAAAGGACAGCATAGGAATTGAACTTGATATAATTACAACTCTGTCACAAAACTGCATGCTACTACAAGAAACTGTACTACCTCCTGAATTTCTCAACTGTAGGCACAGCAGATTGTACTGGTTTCGCTGGGATGGAGTTAGCTTTCTTCATAGCTGTCTACATGGTGCTGGTTTGGGCTTGCAACTAAAGCAGTGCCGATGCCCTCCCTGCTCCAGCAAACAGGCTAGGGGTAACCAAGAGCTCAGGGGGTGAGGTGTCATTCATCTACCTGTATACAAACTTGTATTCTAGACAAGAACAAAAATATTATAAAATAATAAAGATTAACTTACTTTGTCTCCTGGATAGGGGAAATGGGGCCTTCATCATCTAAATATTTGTGTTTCCGTACTGCCAGACATTCTCTTTCTAAGTCTTCACTAGCTTGAAGAGCTTTTAAAGCCTTTTTGAGATGTTCTTCATATTTAAGCACTTCAATATACTGGAAATATCCCTTTGCAGCTGCTTGCTAAAGAAAAATGCATCAGATGAGATCTTAAAAATGTCACTATAAAGAAATAAGGCATTTCTATTATCAACTAAATCGTAATATTAAATTGACACACACTTTAGCTGTGTTGGTATTAACAGACAACACCAACTGTCCTGTTTAACCAAAATAAAAACAGATGGGTTACACTGTAGCATATCTAGTAGAAGCAAAAACATACCCTATTCAAGTTCATTGTTTTTAGACTAGATACAAAAATAAGACATTTATCCCACATAACAGAGGACTCACCTCATAGCCAAGAACCATCTTTAAGGGAATGTCTTTCTTCCCATAATGTTTTTCAACAAAAGGGAATTGAAAACCTCTATCTAGAAGCCTTCTCTTTCGCTCTTGTGGTGAGGCTGTCAGCGGTGGCCTCCCCGTGGGCATCTGTGTGCTCTGATACTTCTTCTTCTTCTTCCTCCCTGAGCCACCTCTGTATTTTCGGTGTGCAGCAGCCTTAAACTTCCTTCCTCTGAAGTGGTAGGCGAAAATGGCTTTCAGATTGAGTTTTGACTTCTGTTTTTTGGAAGTTTCTGGTGATTTCACTGGACTTGGAGGAGACAGAGAAGAGTCTGAACTTTCATTGTCAGGCACTTCTGCAACAGATTCTGCTTGTTGCCTTGAAGGTCGAGATCGTTTTTTCTGCTTTGAAGGTGCACTGGAGCACTTGGGATAGTGTTCACTGCCACTAGCAGCAGAGAGATGGATAAAAAAGAAACAATATTTACTTTCAAAAGAATGTATACTTTTATGATGTATCACACAGGTTCTGCACATGAACTAAAACCAAAAACTCACATTTCTGAATCACTGCTGTCCAGTACAACCTCAGCTGAAGCACCTGATGACTTACATACACCATTAAGCTCATCTGAAGACTCTTCAGGAGCAGCATTCTTCTGCTCCGTTCGGTTATTTGTTTCACATTCATGCACCTTATACAGTTCTTGACTGCATATTAGCTCTTGGGCATCAGGGTAATCAGAGTCAGAAGCATGGGATTCATCTGTATCAGTCATGTTTCAGTTTGCCCTAAAAATCAATGCGAATTCAAGAAATTAAAGAAAATTCTCTGTTAATTGGTAACAAGGCTTCCACTACTCGACCAAACAAGTTAAACTTACAAGAACAATCTGTGAGCAAACTTCAACATAGTTTCCTATGAACCACGAGCGAATGTATTCATCTTCAGAGTAACAGTTAAGTTGCAGCCACTTAAGAAATTCATGGCACAATTTAGGTCAGAAGGGATTTTTACAGCTCTTTTGGTCCAACCCCTGCTCAAAGCAAGGCTTACTTAAGAATTGTATCAGATTGTTCAGAAACTAGTAGAAATCGAGTTCTCAATGTTTTAACTCTCTCCCTACTAGGATTAAGTTTTCCCTTAAGTAAGGACATACGCCTGTAGCCAATAGCCTTATACTTAAAAGGATATTGCAGGTTTAAGTCATACACAAATACCCACTTTTCTGTCGATTACTACCTTTTTAAACTAATCTAAGACAGTGCCACCTTCAGAAGCAATGCTGTCTTCCCTCTGTTCTTTTGCTAGCTACATGATACCTAAAGCCTCCTGCTCTAACAATCTATCAACCCTTTGTTCACTGGTTATCAGTTGACATGGAGACCAGTTCCGCAAACGAAATATGAATTTTCAGTTTCATCTGCAAGACAACTCAATTCACCCCTACAGCTGCCCAAGCCTATATAAAAGAGACAAACACTCAGAAGAGGAATCTGTCCTTCCTATGTAATAGCCTCAAGTTATTTTGCCCAAGTCATTTAGTAGCCCTGTAGATCTGTATCTTTGTAATACTCTGCTTTTTACTGTTTCACAAACCCATCATCACAACTATTAATATTTCAAATGTAGTTACGCACAATTTAGCTTCTGAATACACTATAGCAGAACTCATCTAATGTCCTCAGATAACCTGCTTTTGTCTGGATAAAGAGTTTCATGTTTCAGAGTACAGATCACTGCACTGATTCAGGAAGAAGGCTTCTCAAAAGCACGGGAAGACAAAAGTATGCAACAGCAAATTGAGAAGTCGGAAAATACAGTAGCTGTATGTAGACTAGCAATAAAGAATAGCAGGTCAGAACAAACGGCTATAGAACTCAAATAGCCATGACTGCTCACAATATTTAAGTTCCATTTCTTCTCTGATCCATACTGCTACAGTGACTTCGACGTTATTCTCATAACAAAGAGGACGAAAATGTCACGAATCTGCTGCAGCCACACATCAATCATTGATTTTTAAGCAGTCTACATTTAGATGGCTTTTTGCATCACCTAACTGTTCAAGGCAGAACCTACCCCGTTACATTTTTCAAAATGAAAACATTTCATTCCAAAATTGCATTAAATGCAGGCTCAGAAGTACACTAGACCTTAAACTTACCCTAATGCACTTAAAATAGCAGCACAGGGGCCCAATCTGCCCTTTGCTGTGACGGAAGGTGACTTTTCACAGCAACCTGCACCGTTGCTCTGGACGAACTGTGGGCACACGGACAACATCGGTTCACCCAAGGCCTGACAACACAAAGCCCAGAAACAGAACGGCCTGAATCCAAGCGCTACCACACGCAACGACGGCACTGTTCACTACACAGGCTGTGGCTGGCACTTGCCGTTAGCAGCTCAGCAGCGTTTACCGTCTCCAGTGCAGCTCTACTCTTGACAGCTGGCACGCCACAGACCCTTTAAGGGAGAAAAACCGACATGTAACTGGCGTTGTGTGATTATTTCACACAAACTTCTCTCCTTCGAAGAGCCTTTAACTACTTCGCCAGCATTCACCTCAGGCTGAAAGGCGCTGGACACATCACTCGCCCCCCGCCGAGCTCGGGTGCCGCACCGTGTCAGGGCCGGCGCTATGGCAGACGCTTTGTACGTGGGCGCCCCACCACGCTACCACAGGCCGGGGACACCCCACCGGCACCGCTCCCGAGGAGGCTCTCACCCCTTGGTGAGCCTATTCCCGAGGGCACACCCAGCCGCGGCAGCCAGGCCGGCCCGCCCGGGCCCTCCCCCGCACACGGGCTCCCCGGCGGAGGCGCTCGGCGAACAGGAGGGACTCGATACCGCCGCAACTCTTCCCACCTCACCCGCGTCCCTCGCTCTCGCTCCCGCCCCGCGGCACCCCGGATGGCAGCGGATGCCGAGCGCGCCCTCACTCACCCGCTCCTCAGCCTCCCGCATCGCCGCCGCAGAGGGCGCGAAATGGCCGCCCGGGAGATTAAATAGCGCCGGGCGCTCGCGAGAGGCGCGCGGGCTGACGGGAGGGAGGGCAGGAGGGCGGCCCGGCGCCGCCGCCATGTCGGGGGTGGCCGTCTCCGGGGCTGGCCCGCGGGCGGGGCAGGCGGTGCTGCCGCGCAGTCCGGGCGGCGGGGCAGGCGGTGCTGCCGCGCAGTCCGGGCGGCAGGGCAGGTACGTGCGGTCAGGCGCTCGAAGCGGCTGGGTGTGGGGCCGGGGGTCGTCAGCCAGCGCTTTCGCAGGCTCGGGCAGTGCAGAGCAGCTCCCGGCTGTCCCCGCTTCAGCTGCTCCCGCCTCGCCCTGGGACTCCGGGCGCCCCTTCAGGGCGAAGCTCCCGCGCTACCCGCTCGGTACGAGGCTGAGGAGCCGCTCGCTGCACCCGTCGGCCTCTCGTTGCTGCTGTCTCGCCTCTCCCTCTCTCTGCCGCCCCGCCTGCCCCGCGCTGGCGGCTCCCGCCGGAGCAGCTCCCGTCTTTCCTCTCGCAGCCGCCAAGCGCGGTGGCAGCTGCAGCGTTTCCTCGCCCAGCGCTCTGCGCTGCCTTCGGCTGGATGCGATCCCGGGCGATCCCGGTCCCGCCTGGGGCGCCTGCTCCCACCCTGCCATGACCGACCCTTTCCCCAAATCCCAGCCTCTGCTGTCCTGCAGCCTTTCCGTGTCGCGTATGGGATGTCCTTATATCGCCCCAGTTGAGGCATACAACATCTGCGGATGCATCGTAGATGTTTTGTTCTTCTTTCTCGTCTCTCACTGACTACCATCCTCAATTTTCTCCTGATATTTCTTTTTCACCGGTATCTCTTTCCCCTCCGACCCTGACTCGTCTCTAGCCAGCCTGTAACCTGTCCTTTCTGGCTTCTAGCCTCCAAACTAGTTTTAATTCAGGTTTTGATAGTAGGCAACAGTGTCCCTCCCTGTCTCCCCATTAATGTAATGGTTCCATTTCATCTGTGTTATCCTGGCCCTTGACTGCTCTCTCTGATGTTTTCTTCTGGCTTAAAAAAAAAAAAAATAGACTTTTAAAGTATTTTTAGATGCTTTTTCTTTCTGTTCTTATTCCACCATACCATATCTAATAATCTTATCATTCCTTTAGCATTTCTGTTCTTTCTTTGAAAGTCTTCTGAAGTAATTCGATGTCACTCCACCCCTCCACGATGGATCTTAATTGTCTGTTGTTGTCTCCTTTCAGGTTCCCCCTCTGCCATACCACACGAACTCCCCTGTGAATGCTCTTCTTGCTGTGGTGACTCACGGATCTACTTCTCTTTTGTGTCTTTCCTGGTAAGGACTGTTGTCTAGAACTCACATTAGATTTATTATGATACATCAAGCTTTTCCCACAGTCTTTCCCTCCTTTCTTGATTGTGGGAAGCCAACTACTGTCCTTTAAACAGCAGGTGATGGTCTAGGTCTTATATCTGAGCCTACTTGTTTGCACTGTGTTCAAGTCTTGCCTGTGCCTTCTGCACAACAGCAGTTCTAGCCTATCTTCTCACTCTGTTTCAGGACTTTTTCAACTGGTGTCTTGAGTGCTGGCACAGCCTCCTTCCAGTCAAGGCAAAAGGTTCTTGAGGGAATGAGGACCATCTAAAGCAATACTGCCGAAGCCATCTTCTCACTTTCTTTCTCTGGCTTATTACTCCCTTTCTTGTGTTCGGTGCACGCTTAAAGTGTTGGGGTGTGATTTACTCCATCTGACAGTAGGCTTCTAGCAGAGGCACCAAAGACAGCCTGTTACTTTCTCCTCCACAGCCAGAGAAGGGAGGGAGTCACCTGTGGAGATGGTAAGATCAACTAAGATAAGAACTACTATACGCAGGTAGCTGTCCTTCTCTCTTTCTCTTCTGCTTGCTACAGCAGTAATTTGAGGTGGCTGAACTTGGAGCTCGAAGACTTCAGTTAGGTAACTGCTATGTTCTTTTAACTCTTCTTATTTCTTTTTTCTGCTGTTGTATTTGTTTTTTTTTTCCTTTTTGCAGACTTTAGAGGCCTATGGTATAAGAAGTTATGATTTTTGACAATTATAAAAGCTAGGATTTTTTTTTAAATAAACACTAAAAATATAATTAAACAGCTAGCTCACATCATAGCCCTTCCTAACAAAAGCTCTGTCAGGTCTGGGAGTGTAATTAGGTTTTTGGCTTTTTCCTCCAAGGCCTGAGATCTGGATAAGTGGGACCCATTTTCTTTTTCTGTTGTGTGCAGCAGGCATGTGCCTAAGGAGTTAATGATTGCTGTAGCTAATTTATAAGTAGTGTATGATCAGCAATTTCTGCCCTGAGCTAGTGGTTTGCCGTCATAGCTGACTTTGCTGTTGCAAGGCTGACTGAAATATAGTTAATTTGTAAGGGGGTTCTTAAACTTACATTTAAACAAAACTTTTTGTTATGGGCTCTGTACCTGTGCAGTCTGATAGAACTTGTTGCTGCTGCTGTTTTCTATTTTGCTGCTAGCCTGATCACCTCTGGAAGGGTAAACACATGCCCAGAATCTCTTGGAGACCATGTCACATCTGAGGTTGAAAGTCCACTGTAGCCAATGCTGGAAAAGTAAACATTAAGGCAGGGAAGACCTGGGGAGGCAGCTGGTGTGTTCAGAAAAGCCCAGTTTTCTTTCAAAACTAAATTATGGCTCCACACTTACACAGGACAGGTAAATCTCCTGACCTGTCCTTTGAACTGGATTCAGCATGGGATGTGTTTTACCTACACCCAGTTGTAAGCTTGTGGGCTAGCACATGCAATGCTCTGAGCCAGCTATAGAGCTGACGGACACATTTTCTTTCAAAATGCATAAGAAAATTAACAACCATGAAGCTGTTAGTCTACTACTACTGTCGTCTGTGTATTCTTGAGTGAAACTGAAAAATAAGTAACATATTGAAAACAGCCTGTTTTAATCGTTAAACTGTTATTCTTGTTGACAGATCAGTCTCCCCTACAGTGTGGTACATTGTAATTTCTTCCCTGAAGAAATCAGCACTCATTAGGAAATGGCCAAAGTCGAAAGGTTTGCTTTTCACGTTCCAAGTCTGGAGGAGCTTGCTGGGGGTAAGTCATGCAGCGCGCAAATTTATAGTGTACTCTTCAAACTTATCTTAAAGCTCTTATCTAAACCTTTCTACAGCTAGTACATGCAGACTATTTCTGCTCTTAGCACACTGAGATGTAAAGAAAAGCACTATTTTTCTATATGCTATTATTTCTTTAAAGCAAACAGTGACTCCTCCCCCAAACCCCAAGTGATATTTAAGCACACCAACAGGCTCTCAAACTCTCTAAAACCGTCTGCTGCATTTGCAGATTTGTGCAGGAGTTGTGAAAGTTTGACAATTACGGACTGACCTTAGTTACACATATGGGATCACCTGTCCTCCTCTACCCTCCAGTGTTGCTTTCTCTTTGAGGACTACTCAAAACACAGCTGACAAGATGAAGAATATCATGGCAGGTCTTCTTGCTTGAACCTAGTTGGCTCCTCTTTTGGTGATTGAGTTCGAACCAGGCTGCAGGAAACATTTTGTTTCTTTTCAAAGCCTTTGCAACATGTGCTCGGATAACAGAATGGTTGAGGTTGGAAGGGATGTCTGGAGGTGATTTGGTCCAGCCCACCTTTTCGTGAGCTTCTTTTCTTGCCCTAGTAGAAAGGCGTTATTCTTTCTGGTAGTCTGTCTCCTGCAGCAGATGTACTAAAATGTTTTTTTTTCTTTTGGAGAGGTCCTCAAGTTCAGTCTGCCACCATCCCAAACCTGGGTCAGTTTGACATTTTCATGCTTGGAGAAGTGTGGTCCCAGCAGTGATTCTCAGTGCTTTTCTCTCCCAGTAGTTGTCAGGCTGGGGCAATAGGCCAGCTCTAGACCTGTGGGATCAGTGGAAAACAGGGTGTACTTGCAGTAGAACAGCTTAAAACAGTATCAGAAAAGATGGGTTACAAAGCAGAATTTTCCCCTTTTCCTCCTGTCTCTCCTGAGGACCTCCTGTAAGCTGCGAATTTTGTTGCTGTTCAGTTTTTGAGTATAATTTGAGGAATGCCCTTTTCTTGTCCTATTCCACTTACTAGAAGGTACTGAGATGTATTTAGAAACTGGCCAAGTACTTTCTACTGATCCTTGTGGTCAACAGCTTGGTAAATCTGTTCCCAAGAAGTAAGGTATGGCTGAAATCCTCATTGGAGCAAACAAAGGCACAGGGAAGTCTTCGGAGTAACTAAGGAACTGTCTCATTTGAGATCAGACTGGGTTTTCTTTTCCTTAGTTTGAGACATCTGTCAAAGCAGATCACCAGGCATGAAAGAACTTGGACCTTTTGACACGGTATTTGGAGCAGCATATATGAAGGCAATCCCATACTTGGTTCAGGTTTGGAAATTGTTTCCAAACAGTGAACTTGTCTAAGTCAGAGTCCTGCCTGTTGTTTAAGTGACTTCGCAGGTTCTGAGCCTAAAAGCGTTGATATGAAGCAAAACCTAAAGTTTAGATTTGGGGCTGTTCATGATCATCAGCACCATTCATTATCTGTCTTGTACTGACAGTGGCGCTTGCCAGAAAATCTCCAAATGATTGAAAACATGACAGGCAATATCCTGTGACAGCAGAAGTTCCCAGACAGCAGAGACTGAAATTATAATAAAGAAATTGCAAATAGTCTAGTTAGAATCATAGAATGGTTTAGATTGGAAGGGACCTCAAAGATCATCTAGTTCCAACCCCCCTGCCATGGGCAGGGAAATCCTCCACTACACCAGGTTGCCCAAAGCCTCATCCAACCTGGCCTTGAATGCTTCCAGGGATGGGACATACGCAACTCCTCTGGGCAACCTGTTCCACTGCCTCACCACCCTCAATGTAAAAAATTTCTTCCTTATATCAATCTAAATCTCCCCTCTTTCAGTTTAAATCCATTGCCCCTTGTCCTATCGCTACACGCCCTTGTAAAAAGTCCCTCTCCAGCTTTCCTGTAGGCCCCCTTTAGGTACTGGAAGGCTGCTATAAGATCACCGCGGAGCTTTCTCTTCTCCAGGCTGAACAGCCCCAACTCTCTCAGCCTGTCTTCATAGCAGAGGTGCTCCAGCCCTCGGATCATCTTCATGGCCCTCCTCTGGACTCGCTCCAGCAGCTCCATGTCCTTCTTGTGTTGGGGGCTCCAGAGCTGAATGCAGTATTCCAGATGGGGTCTCACGAGAGCAGAGCAGAGGGGCAGAATCACCTCCCTCGACCTGCTGGCCACACTCCTTTTGATACAGCCCAGGATACAGCTGGCTTTCTGGGCTGCCAGTGCGCATTGCCGGCTCATGTTGAGCTTCTCATCCACCAGCACTCCCCAGTCCTTTTCCTCCGTGCTGCTCTCAATCCATTCTCCGCTTAGCCTGTACTTGTGCTTGGGATTGCCCCAACCCACGTGCAGGACCTTGCACTTGGCCTTGTTGAACGTCATGAGGTTCTCACAGGCCCATCTCTCCAGCCTGTCGAGGTCCCTCTGGGTGGCATCCCTTCCCTCCAGCATGTCCACCACACCACACAGCTTGGTGTCATCAGCAAACTTGCTGAGGGTGCACGTGATCCCACTGTTCCATGTCACTGACAAAGATATTAAGCAGCACCAGCCCCAGTACTGACCCCTGAGGAACACCACTCGTCACTGGCCTCCACGTGGACATTGAACCATTGACCACAACTCTTTGAGTGCGTCCATCCAGCCAATTCCTTATCCACCGAGTGGTCCATCCATCAAATCCTTGTCTCTCCAATTTAGAGACAAAGATGTCATGCAGGACAGTGTCAAATGCTTTGGAGAAGTCCAGGTAGATGATGTCAGTTGCTCTTCCCTTATCCAACAATGCTGTAACCTCATTGTAGAAGGCCTCCAAATTAGTCAGGCAGGATTTGCCCTTAGTGAAGCCATGTTGGCTCTCACCAATCACCCCTTGTTTTCCATGTACCTTGGGATAGTTGCCAGGAGGATCTGCTCCATGATCTTGCTGAGTACAGAGGTGAGACTGACCTAATAGTTAATATATTTAAAGAATATATTTAAACTAACTGATAGTTAAAATATTTAAAGAAGTCATTGTCACTTCAGCTAAAACTTCGTCCTTTGCTCTCGCGTGTTTGACCGTGATCATAATTGTCTGCTCTTGTGAAGCAAAACCGCTGCTGAGTGTGGTCTAAGTTTGCCCATGTTCCTTCACATCGTGCTGCTCCTAGTGCTGCTAGGAGCAGTCAGTTATTCTATTTCCATTAAAAGATTTTTAAATTCTTAAAATGAATTAATGTGGTAGCTAATGAATATCTGAACAAGCTTTTGCTCTTCTCTGAAGCTCTGACTCAGGAAACAAGTGCCTACAGACAGTAACGTTCAAATCAATTGAGTTACTTAGGGTGAGCTTAGGTCATTTGATATATCTTGCTGAAATAAAGCCTAAACAGATATATTTATTGTTGTTAGTCACTTGTCAAACTCTTGGTACCATTTTCATTGTCAATAACTTTGCCATTGTTCTTTATTATAGTTTTGCAGAAAGGGCTAAAAGAAAACTTTGCTGATGCTCAAGTCTCTGTTGTAGACTGTCCTGATCTGACTCAGGAACCCTTCAACTTTCCTGCTAAAGGTAACTTAGCATTCCTGTCTTCCACTAATACTTCTCCAGTTCTTTCTACTTGATCCTAGTTGGTTTTCATCTTCTAACGATGTTGGGAGAGTTTAAATTGTTTTTTAGTTAAAGAATACACATAAGAGGAAAGCTACATTTTATTCCTGGATTTGCTTCCTAGTTGATGTATGAACAAGGACAAGTCATTACCTAGTACTTGTCATAATCTTTTTTCGTAACCTATGATTGCAACACTCATTTCAGAAGCTTTATTTAGTGTACTGAAAACATTTTTGAAATGAAATTGTTACCTTCTAGATAGAGAAATTTTTTATATCCTTGCCAATCACTATTTGAACCTGAAGAGTTGTGCTTCCATTGATTTCTAAATTCCTGCCATTCGTGTATGTCAGTGAAGTAAAACTGTCTTACTCTGGGTGGGATTCATCTTTGACATTAGCTGTCTGGAAGACAGACATATCATTTGTGCTACTCATGTGAGTTCCTTCTGTCATCAATGTAGTGGAAGAAACATCTCCAGAAGGTGATTCATCACTTCTTAAAATACATGCCCAAATAGGTGGGATGAATTGTCCTGAAACTTGGGCATCCAGCTTTCCCGAAATTTTGCAAGTGGGGTCCCAGTGGGGGTATCCACTGAGCGGTGAGGGCATCTTACTGGAGAACTGACAAATGGTAGTTGCTGCCTACTGTAATATTTTTTTGTGCTTAGAGAATGTTAATTTTACAACAGGTTGCCTAGCATTGAATCCTACTGGGAATCTTTTTAGGGCTTACTGTCCTTGGACTTTGTAATGGTGCAACACTTTATCTAAGCATGCTAGGGAAATAGTGTTCTCAAGGGTTTTAGAAGTTTGAGGAACCAGTTCTTTGATGAGTTAGACTGCATGCTCATTTAAGATTATTAGGAAAAAATATTTTAGCAAGCTAACAGGCTGTATTCTTCCAGGAATCTGCGGAAAGCCTAGAATAGCAGATGTGGGAGGTGTTCCTTACCTCATACCTGTTGCACGGAAAGAAAAAGTGAGTTTTTTCTATAGCTGTGGGGTTCAATACATTTGTCAAAAGAAAAGCAATATCTTGCTGAAATACAAACAAAACTAAGGACTAACAGATACTATTTCACAAGATTCCACTTGTGAAAGAGACTTTTCAGTGTTTTATGAGATTGATTCTGACATGTGTTAAACAGAGACTATGTCAGGAAATCTTACACATTGTAGCAAAAATAGCATACAGTGGTTGATGGTTCATCTTCTGCTGCCCTCCAATACAAGACAGTTTTGGAAACATACCATCAGTGACAGGAGCCGTGGAAGGAACTACTAAACAAGGGGCTTGTCTGCATGTTCATATCTGGGTTGCATGTCTGTGATTTCAAGTCACTTCTTTGTCAAAACTGGCTGTATTTGCATTTTCAGGCCAACACTGGATTCCCATTACTGTCCTTTTCCAACAATATCATGCCTCTTTTCTGACATCTCACCCCATCTGTCTCTATATAATATTCCTTTCCATTTTTTATTTTACACATCATAATTTTCAATAAGAACAATAATTCCGTTTTCGGGTAAAATGGCAGGGAACATAAAGGCAGATGCTACTTGTCAGAAAACAGATGGACATGTACTCAGTTTGTTACTACCAAATGTTGTGTTGTTCAGAAACTGTGTTCAACCTAATTATCCGAAGTACTAATGAGGGCGTTGTGAATTAAATGCATCCAGAGGTTACAGTGAACAGAATGGCAATTCCAAATCAGATTGCCACACCAAAATCAAAGGATTGCTTCTCTTTTGCAGGTTTATGATCTAAATACAGTTGCAAAAGACATAGAGCTGCCTGGAGCTTTCATTCTTGGAGCTGGAGCTGTTTCATCTAAGATTGTTGGAGTAAATGCTGAGGTCAGTAAATAAGTGTGATGGTTCTCAATGAATTAATGGAAGTATCCTATTAGTAGAGCAGTATCATGCTGGGTATTTCCCATTTGCAACAAAACATTTAATAAACAGCTTTCATGCCAAAAGTATGTAAAGCACATTAGAAGGAATTTGGATGAGGGCCATCCAATGAGGTGCATAGTACTGAGACAATAAAGATCAATTTTTAACTTGCATTTCTCCAGGAAGCATGTGATTGCTTTGAAGCATGCAAGAAACATGATTTTTGAAACTGATTGACAAAGGCCTGACCAGAGGGTTTAACGACTAGATTTAGAAATGTCTGTCAAAGTTACTGGTAAATAGCTTTGAAATGCTCCCTGCCTTTTGCCTTCTGGGATGGCTTTGTTTCACCACTTTAAAGATGCCACACACAAAATGATCAGCTGCAGGAGAGGCAGGAGACGACAAAGCCCGTGGAGGCTTTGGTTGGTCAGAGTCTTTCCAAGCATAAACCTCTGATCTCGCCATCTCCTTTGGTGCGTGTGTTGGCAGATGAGATAGTCCATCTCAGCATTCAGTTTGGGCCGCTGTAATAGTGGTTGTTACTGTACACCGAGAAAGTATTACATAGAATTCCAATACTTGCATGCAGGCCTCAGATTTCAATGGTTAGACTTTTTTTTTTTCCTTTTTTTTTTTAAACACTAGCATTCATCATCACATAACATTAAATTTAACTCTCCAGAGAAAGCAAAACTGTTTCCTGGAGTTTTCAATTACATTACAATATTAGTACATTTTTGTTATCAGTACAGACTTCATCCTGAGAGGCAGAGCTGTGTGAGGTTATTTCTTGGGATCACGGTCCAAAGCTTAAATTGCATTTACATGAGTTCTGGTCATTTAATTGACTCTTGCATATTCTTACTGACTTACTTGACTTATTCTTACATGTTCTTTTTCTCAGCTTATCCCTGTTGTTCAAACTAAGAGTGAAAAAAAGCCTGCTGTAAATGGGAGCTACATTGCTCAGATAAATCCTGCAGATAAAGGGTGCCTGCTTGAGAAGTACAGCAGTAAATACACTGACTGTGAGTTTGGGCTGTTGGCCAACCTTTACGCCAGCGAGGGCCAACCCGGTAAGGTACGTACTTGGATCAAAGGTGCCTTTGGTTGCAGAGCTTTATGGTGAAGGGAAGCTCATGTTTCAATGTTCTCCTATCAGTTTTCTGTGATAATAGTAAAGTAGTAATTCCATGAAAGAAATATCCAAACATAAGGAACTGATGCTGGTGAACGAGGGGAAGAATTGGTGAAGACAGGGGCATTTGAATTTTTGAGGGATAATTATTAGTTTACTAAAATTTTTCCATCATAAATCATTCACCAAATCTAGTCCAAACTAGCAGTGATTTAACATAATAATTGTACAATGACTGACTTGTGTAAATCAGGTCTGGGCACTAGTTTTTTGTAGAGGTGCTTCCCCCAACACAGCTAGCACAAAGAGCTGTTGGAAAAAACCTGCCTTCTGCACAGAAACTGAGCAGTCTTCTCTGTTTCCAAGAGTTTGTCTAGAACGGAGTTGAAGCCTGCTGGTGAACAGAAAGGGGTTACTTAAACCATTGTCTTGTGTGTGAGTGGATGACTTGCTGCCCAGCGCTCTTCACAGACAAAGCTAGCATTGAACAGAAAGTCAGGAAAGATAGTTGGTCAGGTACTGGAAGTGGAGCAGCACTTGCAGGGAAACTCCTCGTTTTCAAAAAGCAATCGTGGGTTATAACTTTGGGAGAATTTCGGAGCAGCTTTCACAGACCTTTGCAAACTGTTGCAGCAGGAGACAGCAGTGACAAATTAACTTTCTTCTCCAGGTCATTGAAGTGAAAGCCAATGGAAGAACTGGGGAACTCAACTTTGTGTCTTGTCTGAGACAAATTTTAGAGAAACACTATGGAGAAAAGCCAGTTGGGATGGGTGGTACATTTATCATTCAGAAGGGGAAAGCAAAGATTCACATTATGGTAAGTTGTTCTGAATTCATGTAACTTTCTCCATTCTTCTGAAAACAGAAGTATAAATCAGAGTATAACATCTTAGTGCCTTGATTTTGTTTGGGATTTTTAAATGTGTGCATGAACTGTTAGGATAAGCAGCGTCTTAAGGTAAGGAGCTGACATTACAAAACTGACATTACGAAACTGGTGATGCTGTATTACTTGGCCTTAATGCCATCATCTTTTATTTTGAGATCCGTGGGCAGCAAAGAACCAGAGAACTATTGTAAAATGAATTTAAATAAAATACATGAGCTGAGATGATACTTGCAAGAAGCAATAGACTTTTTTAAAATAGCTGAGCTTCTGAAATGTACCAAGAGGAGAATCCTGACTTCAGTAGTTCTCCCACTACCTGTGCAAGGAAAGAAGTAATATTCTGATCACTTCTGTCTCTGGCAGAAACATGGTAATGGGCACTGATGAGCTGCTTCTAGGCAAGCAGGAATGTGAACAGAATTCTGGGGAGGAGAAAAGTGAAGAAAAGATGCTAGAGAAAAAGTGTCTTCCTACAAGTGTCTTCCTTTCACTTATAAAGCTTTTACTTTTGCTGCAGCCTCCAGAATTTTCCGCCTGTCCTCTGAACACCGACGAGGATGTGAATAACTGGCTGAAGTTCTTTGAAATGAAGGCTCCACTGATTTGTCAGCCAGTAATAGTTTCCAGGGATCCAGTGAGTCTCTTTCTGATTTCTAAGTGTAAACTGAGACTTGTAATGGATTTTGTCTTGGATGTGATTTTCCTTTTAAGAACAGGACTGTGTATATATTGTGTTAAACTCCTCCAGAGGTGGATTCTCATTTCTGTCACTGGTTTGAATTGAGGCTAGGTGAATCTGTCCTGAAACCTAGTGGCAGTCCATAATGGATTGAACTTAATGGTTCAGTTCCAATTGCAAGTGTGCCAAGTGTTTGCATCCCCAACACAAGGGCGTAGTTTGCATTCACCGCTGGCCACACCAGGAGGAACGTCGGGAGCATGGAAGCTTGTTCAGCCATGTGTTCACATAGTTCACTTTCGTAAGAACTGTCTCTGCTAATGCTGTGTCGAAATGTGAAACGTGTCTCGTAATTGCTGATGCCAATTCAAGTCTGTAAAGCCTCTTGCTAGAAAGTTATCTAGCGTCTTTCACAAGCACTAAATTCAACAGCAAAGAGTTCAGGATAAAATCAATGTGGTTTGAAAAGCTATTAAGATGTTCATCACTAGGAAGACTATTCATTTAAAAGTAACTAGGAAACCATAGATAAAAATGACTATTTTATAAATAACAATGCAGTCATAATTAATACAAAAAAACATTTTTTCCAGAGTTAAATGAGACATGCTGTAGGCTTGGAGATACGCGTGACTGTTGTGTCATTACGTGGCAGCCTTTGGCCTAAGGCTAAATTGCGTGTTGTGTGCATCTTCCCAGAATCAACTGATGAGTACTTGGAAAACAGCCATCAACAGCTGCTCTGTTCAGCATCAACGCAGCTTGTGTAGAGGATGCAGCTGGGTTGTTCCCATCTGTATCCACTGCAAGCTCAACAGCTCTCAGCTAAGCCTATGGTTTTGGAAATGTTTGAGTATCACTACAAAGGCAGCAGCAGAAGAGACCTTATTGTGGCCTTTCAGTACTTAAAGGGGACCTAAAAGAAACATGGAGAGACACTTTCTACCAGGGCCTGTAGTGACAGGAGAGGGGCCAATGGTTTTAAACTGAAAGAGAGCAGATTTAGATTGGACATAAGAAAGAAATTTTTTACAATGCGGGTGGTGAGGCACTGGAACAGGTTGCCCAGAGAAGTTGTGGATGCCCCATCCCTGGAAGTGTTCAAGGCCAGGTTGGATGAGGCTTTGGGCAACCTGGTGTAGTGGAGGGTTTCCCTGCCCATGGCAGGGAGGTGCAACAAGATGATCTTTAAAGGTTTCTTCCAACACAAACCATCCCACAATTCTATGATGCTATGATACATCTCATGGTTTAGTATGTTAGTTGTTGTTTTATTCACTATTCTTCCCTTTTTAATCTAAGCTGGCTGTCAGAATTGGGGTAGAGATCGTCACTTTATTGCATGGGTCTGTGGTGCTCAGTGCAAAGGGGTTCTGATTTCCAGTAGGGGTTCCTTGGTGTGACTGCTTTATTTAATCCCAGGGGAGAGAAAGGAGGGGAAAAAAAAAAAAAGAAATCTAGGGGAGATTGACACCAAAAGTTAGAGGTTGTCAGGGTTTATAAATTATTTTCCCTCTGATGTCCTGTGGTAAAGCCTCGTACAGCACCTCTTTATTAGTTTCACAAGCATCTTGCAAATTTTCACTGCTTACTGGTTGGAGTGGGCTCCGAGATGCATGGAAATACACAGTGGAAGGAGAGACTGTGCCAGGACTTCTGAGCACAGCTCACACGAAGGTTTGTTCACGGGCCTTTCTCTGGCGGCAGGGCTTTGATCTGCGCGTGGAGCACACCCACTGCTTCAGCCACCACGGGGAAGGAGGGCACTACCACCAGGACACCAGCCCCGACAGCGTGCAGTACCTGGGGTACCTCCTGCCCGCCGAGCTGCTCTTCCGCATCGACCGGCCCCCGGAGACGCACCTCGTCGGGAGGGACTGACGCGGGGAGCCTCCGGTGAAGGCGCGGCGCCTCAATCTTTCTAAAACGCAAAAAATTTTTATAACGCTTTTAATTGTGCACGTGTATCAGAGCCGGGAATAAACAGGAGAGCAGTAAGCTGTCGACTTGACTTTGTGAAAGCGAGAAATTCGGAGCCTATGTGTAACTGGAATTCTTGACCGAATTCAAACTAGTTTCACTGCAACGTTATCGTGTATTTTTTTGCTCCTTGGCTGAGCGCCCCGCGCGGCTGCAGCCGACGATGGGCGCCCAGAAGGGATTTACCTTTAGAGCGGGGAACTAAACCAGCGTCTGCTCAAACGCGACGCTGCGGGAGCAAATGGCGGCGCCGCTGAGGAGCGAACCCGGCTGGGGTTCGCCGGCGGCCTCGGCGGGAAGCGGCCGCGTGTCACCCTCGGCCCTGAGAACGGCTGGGGCCTCCCGGCAGCGCAGCGCGGCCGCCCCGGGCCCCGCCGTACCGGAGGGCTCCGCCGCTCACGGGCCGCCTCCGCGGCGCCGCGCGCCCTCCCGCGGCAGCCGCGCCCGCGCGCGCGCCACCGCCGCCGCCCCGCCTCCGCCCGGCACCCGTAGCCGGCGCGGGGGGCGCGCGCGCGCACGCCCGGCGGCCGCGGTCGGAGGTCGCGGCAAGATGGCGGGTGTGCCGGCCGTGCGCATCAGCATCGAGTCGGCGTGCGAGAAGCAGGTGCAGGAGGTGGGGCTGGATGGCAGCGAGACCTACCTCCAGCCGCTCTCCATGTCCCAGAACCTGGCGCGCCTGGCGCAGCGCATCGACTTCAGCCAGGGCTCCGGCTCCGAGGAGGACGAGCCGGGCTCGGCGGGCCGCCCCTGGGCCGAGCCGGGCGAGGCGGAGGATGAGGAAGGTGAGGGGCGGCGGGCCCGTGGCTGCCTGTCGGGCTGCCGCAGCAGGTCCGGACCCTGCGGTCTCTGGCCGGGCTGCAGCTGGCGGCGGCCTGCCGAGCTGCGGCGGTGCCCGGCCTGCAGCCGCACCGCCGCTCGGGCCTGCCCGGCCTTCCCCCGCGGATTCTAGCGGTTAGCGGTGGATCGGGTCGGGATAGTCGTGACCGAGTCCCGGCGAATTACAGTGGTAGAGTGGAAAAGGATAGATGCAGATGTCATAGAATCATAGAATGGTTCGGGTTGGAAGGGACCTCAAAGATCATCTAGTTCCAACCCCCCTGCCATGGGCAGGGAAACCCTCCACTACACCAGGTTGCCCAAAGCCTCATCCAACCTGGCCTTGAACACCTCCAGGGATGGGGCATCCACAGCTTATCTGGGCAACCTGTTCCAGTCCCTCACCACCCTCAATGTAAAAAATTTCTTCCTTATATCTAATCTAAATCTCTCCTCTTTCAGTTTGAATCCATTGCCCCTTGTCCTATCACTACACGCCCTTGTAAAAAGTCCCTCTCCAGCTTTCCTGTAGGCCCCCTTTAGGTACTGGAAAGCTGCTATAAGATCACCCCGGAGCCTTCTCTTCTCCAGGCTGAACAGCCCCAACTCTCTCAGCCTGTGTTCATAGCAGAGGTGCTCCAGCCTTCTGATCATCTTCGTGGCCCTTCTCTGGACTCGCTCCAGTAGCTCCATGTCCTTCTTATGTTGGGGACTCCAGAGCTGAACACAGTATTCCAGGTGGGGTCTCACGAGAGCTGAGTAGAGGGGCAGAATCACTTCCCTCAACCGCATGTCATGCGGTTGTGTTGTGTTTTGTGCCGTTGTGATCTCACCGTGCTTTCAGAACACGCCTTGCACCGTGTCTTTTTACAGCCCTTTGTTTCCTCTTCTCTTGTTTGACTTTTTAGGGTTGGTAAAGTTTCAGCCATCCCTCTGGCCTTGGGATTCAGTGAGGAACAACTTAAGAAGCGCCTTGACCGAGATGTGTGTGTTGTATGACGTTCTGAGCATTGTGAAGGATAAAAAGTTCATGACTCTAGATCCAGTTGTGCAAGATCCCCTTCCTCCAAAACAGGTACCTTGCACCTGGTTGTGTAGTTCGTGTGGCTTGGTAATAAAGGTTTGGTTTCACTGGATTTTTTCGTGTGTGATACATACAAGATTTTGTAAAATGTTCCTTGCAGCGTGCTGGTGCAGTGCTTTACAGGTCAGGGTAAGGCAGAGAATGGGAGATGAGGCTGATTTCAAAGGCCTCTTTGCTGAAGCTGTAAGTCAGAATGCTCCTTATGGCTGTGTAATAGTGGTGTGAAAGTAATTCTAAATAAGTCACTGAACAGCCAGCAAAAACAAGTTATCAGTCACTGTCTATGAGTTTCCACTAATAATGTTCTGAGAATCCAGGTGCAAGTAGCTTTTTCTCTTTTTTTTCTTACTAGAATCCTCAGTTTCTACAGTTGATTTCAAAAAAGAAGTCGTTAGCTGGAGCAGCTCAGATCCTGCTGAAAGGTGCAGAAAGATTATCCAAATCGGTTGCAGAAAGCCAGGAAAATAAACGACAAAGAGACTTCAACTCTGAACTGCTGAGACTGAGACAACACTGGAAGCTGAGGAAAGTGGGAGACAAAATTCTTGGCGATCTGAGTTACAGAAGTGCGGGTAAGCAGTAGGGTCTTTTGTTTTTCTCAAGAAAGGATATTTATATTTTATGAAATTTTTTTTGTAACTGGAAAAACAGATGGAATATCTCTAATAATAAATAATATGATTTAATAAAAGTTTATCGTAATTATGAGACAAGATTATAAAAGGAGGAAACTCATTTTATTATCAGGAAAAATACTGTGCCATCCTCCACCTAGAAAGTGATGTTGAAGAGTAACTGTGTAGGGTTCTAGTAAAGATAGCTTAGCAGAAGCAATTCTGCATTGGCAGCGTAGTTGAGCAGTTGACAGGTAGACCTTGTGAATCTTTGGCTTTTATCTATGTTTGGTCTGTAAAGCATTTAAAAAAAAATTAGTAGTACGTTGCATTTTCCTCTGAACAACGATCGTAGAATCATAGGATATGTCGAGTTGGAAGGGACTCATAAGTATCATCACATCTAACTCCCTGCTGCTTGGAGGACTACCTGAAATTAATCCATGTGACTAAAGAGCGCCATCGAAGATAGATCTATTATATCCATTATTCCTACACTTGTGAGAAGGGATACGGAGAGTATGCATTCTTTCCTGGATTACAGTAAGAGAGGATAACCAGCCCAGAGTTCTCGAGCCAGTTATGGAGTGAAGGAGTGAATACACAATCTCACAAAACTACAGGCATCTGGACTGGTTATGTTGGGCTCCTTTTGTGATCGGTGAAGGAGGGGAAGGACAAATTTAGGGTTGTTCATCTTGTGTTCATGAAGAAGCTGTAGAGGTAGCCCGGTATATGTCTCTTTTTAGATAATTAATCCTAAACTAGATGAACCATGCCCCAAGTGTAAAAGGGATGCAGCTAGGACAGATGTGGGCATCTGCTCTTATCAGTTCCACCCGAATGACTGCCTGTCCAGTTGTTTTTTACAGACAGAACATCGTCATAGTTCTAAGTCTGCAACCCAAACATCATCAGTGTTCCTTCAAATCAGTAAGAATGTTGCATGTTAAGCTACTTGCTTGCAAAACTTTGGGCAGGTAACTCTTTGTCTTGTTTTAGCCAAATACCTTTTGGTTATTTTTATTTTTTTCCTTCTGTACATCTACTGATGCTCTTTTGATACACTGTTGGTTTTCTCCCATAATTATTAAATACTACTTGCTAACTTACTGTAAAATATTACACATCACACCCTAGAGGACTGAGATGCTGATGTGCTGAAACGAGTTTTCTGATCCACCTGTTGTTTTTAAGAAGTCATTAAGAAATTTGAGTCAAGCGCAACTATGGAGATTTGGAGACTTGGAAATACATATTCTTCCAAAAGAGGGGCATGAGCTTCATGATTGGCAGAAAATGCATTGTGTATGTAATATGTATGTCTTTGTCCTGCTTTTCTTAGGCTCTCTTTTTCTTCATCACGGCACGTTTGAGGTGATAAAGAACACTGACATTGACCTGGATAAAAAGATACCTGAGGATTACTGTCCTTTAGATGTTCAAATTCCAAGTGATTTAGAGGGATCAGCCTATATCAAGGTTTGCTAGAGAAACTTTAACGTAGTGTGGGTTTTGTTTTGGTGTTTGCACGCTTGCAGCAAAGAAGAAACATCAAATTACATTCTGTTTTGCCTAGGTTTCTATTCAGAAACAAGCTCCAGACATTGGTGACCTTGGGACAGTCAATCTCTTCAAAAGACCCATGCCAAAATCAAAACCAGGTATAATTAGCTGTGTGTTGGGTTTTGAGCGTGTTCTCAAGAAATGGGTTTGCATATGATGTTTATTCGAAAATTTTACCATACAGCCTGAAACAGGAGTGAACAAGAATATTCTTCCTTAAACTGAAATTTTCTGTTTAGGTGCTGCTCGGGCTTTGGAAACATGATGCTTTCCAAGCATGCTTCAGTTTTTCATATGTGTTTACTCAGTTTCTGGAACAAAATTACTAGGATTGTATTTTAAGTATTCTGGAGCACCTTTTGTTAGTCATTAGAAGTTTGAGTACACAACCAAAAGCAAACCAAGGTATTGTGCTTCAGCCAGTTGCATCCCGTTAGTTCAACTGAACTGAATGTCTGTTCACTCTTAACTTTGCCCAAAATGCATTTGTTGTTTCTGTGGCTCGTATGTTTTCTCTGGATCTGAAACTCTCCTGGCAGTGTGTGCATTAATTGCCAACAGCTCACCTGGAAAGTTGCAGGTGATACATCCCAGTATGTGAAGCTGTAGACCTTTGTGATTAAAAATTCATCCCTTACTCTTTAGGGTTAAAAAGAACTCGCCGGATTTTATGTCACAGTGGTCTGTGACACAGATGCTTGTGCTGTCTTGAATGTAGACAAGATGCTGTACTATGTAGGTGTGTCATATGGTATTCAGGGTATAGGATAGAGCTTGTGTGCTTGCTCAGACTAGAGTGTTCCAAGAATCTTAGGCCTATAAATCCTGTGAAAGCACATACATGAACTTAACGTTCTTTGCTGCTTTATGGTAGAGTGAATTTAAAGAAGCTGGAAGTATCATTGAAGGTAAATTGCAACTAGAGAAGCAGAGATTCATAAGCAGAGTTCACAAAAGACCTGGGAGTGTAATCATAGAATCATTTGGTTGGAAGAGACCTTCAAGATCATCGACTCCAACCATTCACCCTGCACTGTCAGGGTCCCTAAACCATGTTCCTCAACACCAAATCCACGCGTTTTTTAAACACCTCCAGAGATGGGGACTCCACCACCTCCCTGGGCAGCCTGTTCCAATACTTCACAACCCTCTCTGTAAAGAAATTCTTCCTGATATCTAATCTAAATTTCCCCTGGCGTAACTTGAGGCCATTCCCTCTCATCCTGTCATTCATAACATGGGAGAAGAGATTGACCCCCATCTTCCTACAGCTTCCTTTCAGGTGATTGTAGAGAGCGATAAGGTCCCCCCTGAGCCTCCTCTTCTCCAGACTAAACAGTCCCAGGTCCCTCAGCCGCTCAGTAGGCAGTTCCAGAAGGGAGTTGCAGGTCACAATATACATATACGTAAAACTGAAGTAAAATGCATTAATGTTGTCTTCAGGTGCTTGCTTAACTGAGATAAAATTATGAAAATACTTTATTTGGATAGAAAATACTGACTACTTTATCCTGGCAATTAATCACAGCTACTGCACAGTATCTGAATAAAAAGGTAGCTTCTCCTTACTGCTTCCTTCTGCAAATGTTGATTTATATTTTTCAGGTTCTCCACACTGGCAGACAAAGTTGGAGTCTGCACAGAACGTTCTTTTATGTAAAGAAATTTTTGCCCAGCTGTCACGAGAAGCTGTTCAAATTAAATCACAAATTCCTCACATTGTTGTCAAAAATCAGATAATCTCCCAGCCTTTCCCAGGTAGGAAACTTTTTAAGGCTTCTTAACCTATGATTATTTGCTTAAACGTGAACTGAAATTCTGATCGATGTGACCTTTTTTAATGCTCTGCTCTTAAAAAAAAAAGTAATCTTGTTTTTCAAGCATTTTGAAAAACAGAATTTCAATTTCCCAGAATTTGAATTTTGCTTGCTAATTACAGAAACATTCAGCTAATGCACTTTAGTTTCTAATTTACTCATGCCTTGTCGTGTGGATTTTGGATTGTTTTTCTTTGTGATTGTGTTTTTTGTCAGTAGCACTTAAAGCTGTCAACTGTCACGCCATGTGCATGTTGCAGTTTGGAGCTGTGCGAAAGTCATTGCTTCTGGATTGCGTGCAGGTGAAATTTAAGGCTTGAGTTAATGGGTCTGCAGAAGAACAGGCTAATACTCTTCAGTCAGGGTAATTAAGCAGCATGAAGGTGGCTCAGAGTCAGCTGGTGAATCCTCTGTTCTTACAAGGGGTACACAACTGATTGTAGCGTGTGAAGAATATCTTTCTGGATTGCCTAAAACTTACATGATGGTAAATCATTCCTTCTTTGGGGAAGGAATGGGGTCATAGAATCATAGAATCATAGAATGGTTAGGGTTGGAAGGGACCTTAAAGATCATCTAGTTCCAGCCCCCCTGCCATGGGCAGAGAAATCCTCCACTACACAGGTTGCCCAAAGCCTCATCCAACCTGGCCTTGAACACTTCCAGGGATGGGGCATCCACAGCTTCTCTGGGCAACCTGTTCCACTGCCTCACCACCCTCAATGTAAAAAATTTCTTCCTTATATCTAATCGAAATCTTCCCTCTTTCAGCTTGAATCCATTGCCCCTTGTCCTATCACTACACACCCTTGTAAAAAGTCCCTCTCCAGCTTTCCTGTAGGCCCCCTTTAGGTGCTGGAAAGCTGCTATAAGATCATGCCGGAGCCTTCTCTTCTCCAGGCTGAACAGCCCCAACTCTCTCAGCCTGTCTTCATAGCAGAGGTGCTCCAGCCCTCGGATCATCTTCGTGGCCCTCCTCTGGACCCACTCCAGTAGCTCCATGTCCTTCTTATGTTGGGGACTCCAGAGCTGAACACAGTATTCCAGGTGGGGTCTCACGAGAGCTGAGTAGAGGGGCAGAATCACTTGCGTCGACCTGCTGGCCACACTTCTTTTGATACAGCCCAGGATACGGTTGGCTTTCTGGGCTGCCAGCGCACATTGCCAGCTCATGTTGGGTCCCGGGGAATGGACCTTGTGAGTTGGTAGTTGGCCTGTCAGCCCCTCAGTGAGCAGCAAGCCTTGCTTGCCTTTGGTGCTGTGCTCTCCAACATCATCCTTTGTTCTTATCTGATATGGTAAATACTGGTTGTAAAACAAAT
The DNA here is from genome assembly GCF_009769465.1 of Tauraco erythrolophus. Lineage (NCBI taxonomy): Eukaryota > Metazoa > Chordata > Aves > Musophagiformes > Musophagidae > Tauraco > Tauraco erythrolophus. The sequence continues at coordinate 125,267,184 of NC_141465.1, read as the reverse complement.
GACTATAAAACGTGAAGAAAAAGCAGTTCTCAGTAGCCTGCTTGAAAATTGTCAGTGCCCTCTTTTTTTTTCAATCTGCTTTGTACAGGTTTGCAGTTGTCTATTTCTCTGTGTCACTCTTCCAATGACAAAAAATCACAGAAGTCTGCTTCTGAAAAACAGAATCCAGAGGATCATCTCTATGTTCTGGAACATAATTTGCATCAACTTATCAGAGAGGTAATGCATTTATGGTCAAGTACTGAAGAGTTCTTGGGATTTTTGTTCAGACTTCCGCAGTGTGCAGCACTGTTGTAACAACAGAGTGCCACTAGAGGCCAGCCGCTTTCTACCCATTTGTGTAAGGCAACCTGCCGTTCCGTTTCAGAGTGTGTAGGTGGTTAGGGAGTTCCAGTTAATGCTTTCATGGAACACTGGTTCTTTACTGAACTGCAGGCCTGGCTGCTCACTTCAGAAAAGCCATGCAAGGTTTTTCGAGTTACAGCTCATCAGTCTCCCTTTTTTCTTTGTGTCTAATTAGTGCTTCTCAGGTACTTTAAATGAGCATGTCTTCAGACCCTACTCCCATGAACAAAGAACGAGCAGTTACCATAATAACTTTGTTTCTTTTGAGGTCTGCTTCTCTGCTTCATTGTTCTGGATTCTCATGTAATCTAGCAGAAGGACCTGGGGTAGAAGGTTGAGGTTGCATCAGTTCAGGAAAGGAGCACAATTTTAGATGTCTAAGCAGTTGTGAAACTGTGTTCCAGAGAGTGTTCATCTCCTTAGAGCATGGCTCTGCAAGTCATGCAGCCTTGAGAATAGTCCAGTGTTTTGGCTCAGTGCCCAGCTCTGTTGTGAATTTCCTTTCTTGACTTTGAACCGGTTGCTACATCTTTTTGTACCTCAGTTTTTATCTCTGAAATTCTTAGTTTATTTTCGTTCAACCATTCTGTCTGTCTCCAGAGATGTATATAAGGCAGATTTATTAGTAGGAGCTACTGCCGTGCTACCAAATTAAAAATCACCTTCCAAAAGGTTTGAAAGACCTGCATAAACAGAGGAGGCAAAGCATGCGTGTAAAGCTGGCTTTAGAGTGCTGCCAAGTTTATAAAGTTACAAAGTTCCACGTTTTGAAAGTATGTACGCTTGAAAAACTTGATCTGAATCAGCATATTGTAGTACACATATTATTTCTTGCAGATCCATTATTTGGTCCCTGCCTTTCCTAACGCCTGTTGTTTGTTGCAGTGTCACAAGCAAACCCTGAGCTCAACAGTGATGCCACACCCAGCTAGTGCACCTTTCGGCCATAAGAGAATGAGACTTGCAGGACCCCAGGCTTTTGATAAAAATGATATCAGTTCTTTACAGTCAAATGAAGGACTTCTGGAGAAGATAATAAAGCAGGCGAAACATATCTTTTTGAGACGCAGGTAGGGCACAGGCTATTCTTGTAAAAGTTACAATAACATGTATCATTATGCAGAATACAACTCATCTTTTTCCCTTTGGATGTTCTTAAACTAAATACTTCTTCTTTCACTGTTAAAATAGTCTTTAAGTACTAAGAACCAATAGCATCATGAATATGAGGAAACAACACTCAGCTAGTAAAAAAAAAAAATTAGATTTCTTCGAGATCTCTGTGACAGTTATGACATAGGCTGCTGATAGTTGTCCTTACTTTTCTTAAACTGCATAAATCCTTTTTAGTATTCTTTGCTCTGTAGCACAATAGCCAACACTGAGTAGTAACATCACTTTAATACTTTTGCAGAATGCATGTGAAATATCCAGAGTAAACAAGTGTTCAACTTTTTTTTACTTTAAAGTTAAACTTCATTAGCACGAGAATGGTGCTGAAATAGAACTTTGAGCTGCCTGATTCTGTAAAATTTGCTTTTTTTGTATGTGCCATAAAAAAAACCCCACAACCCCATACTAATAACCGACTCATTTTCTTTAAAGAAGATAACAGCACAGACTGTCTAGATTATTGTGGCTGGAATATGTCTTTATCTTCTAGAACTGCTCGAACCATTGACAGTCTGGCTAGTCGTATTGAAGATCCTCAGATTCAGGCCCACTGGTCCAATATAAATGATGTTTATGAATCCAGTGTTAAAGTTCTGATAACTTCTCAAGGATATGAACAGATATGCAAGTAAGTATGCAAATACATGTATCTTTCTAGTTGTAGAAGCATGCAGCAATTGCAGAATGTATTCAAGTTGTGTTTTACAGGTTTAGATTCATCTTCAGACAAGGAGGAGCCCGTTATTTGTGTGCCAGGGTTTGTTTTTCTGAGTTGTGAAGAGAACAGCCACCCTAAGAAAAGTCTTTACCTACTTTACACTGCATTTAATAAAGAAACTTAGTAAGTAGTTAACTAGCAGAGTTTCCTTTCAAAAAAGGAATCCCAAGCTGAAAGTGGCTATTTAAGGAGGGATTTACTTCAGATGGAGATAAAAAGATAATTTATATGCAGTTATGTACTGGGTTCTAAGCTTCCAGTCTCATCGTAGGGGTTCCCCTCATTAGGGGAACAAGGAGGACCCGGGCAACTACAGACCGGTCAGCCTCACCTCTGTGCCTGGCAAGGTCATGGAGCAGATTCTCCTGGGAACCATGCTAAGGCACATGGAGAGCAAGGAGGTGGTGGGTGACAGCCAACATGGCTTCACCAAAGGCAGATCGTGCCTGACCAACTTGGTGGCCTTTTACGATGGGGTGACAACATCGGTGGACAAGGGTCGACCAATGGATGTCATCTACTTGGACTTGTGCAAAGCTTTTGACACTGTCCCGCACGACATTCTTCTCTCTAAACTAGAGAGTCATGGGTTTGATGGATGGACCACTCGGTGGATAAGGAATTGGCTCAATGGCCGCACTCAGAGAGTAGTGGTCAACGGCTCAATGTCCAAGTGGAGACCGGTCACGAGTGGCGTCCCTCAGGGGTCCGTGTTGGGCCCGGCCCTCTTCAACATCTTTGTCGGTGACGTGGACAGTGGCATGGAGTGCACCCTCAGCAAGTTCGCCGATGACACCAAGCTGTGTGGTGCCGTCGACACGCTGGAAGGGAGGGATGCCATCCAGAGGGACCTCGACAGGCTGGAGAGGTGGGCCCGTACCAACCTCATGAAGTTTAACCAGGCCAAATGCAAGGTCCTACATCTGGGTCGTGGCAATCCCAGGCATAAATACAGACTGGGTGGTGAATGGATCGACAGCAGCCCTGAGGAGAAGGACTTGGGAGTACTGGTGGATGAGAAGCTCAATATGAGCCGGCAATGTGCTCTTGCGGCCCAGAAGGCCAACCGCGTCCTGGGCTGCATCAAGAGGAGCGTGGCCAGCAGGTCGAGGGAGGTGATTCTCCCCCTCTACTCTGCCCTCGTGAGACCTCACTTGGAGTACTGCGTCCAGTTCTGGAGTCCCCAACATAAGAAGGACATGGACCAGTTGGAGAGGGTCCAGAGGAGGGCCACGAAGATGATAAGAGGGCTGGAGCACCTTTCCTATGAGGACAGGCTGAAAGAGTTGGGGCTGTTCAGCCTGGAGAAGAGGAGGCTCCGGGGTGACCTTATAGCGGTCTTCCAGTACCTCAAGGGGGCCTACAGGAAAGATGGGGAGAGGCTGTTCAGGAGGGCCAGTTATGATAGGACAAGGGGTAACGGTTTTAAAATAGAGGGAGGTAGGTTCAGGTTGGATATTAGGAAAAAATTTTTTACCATGAGAGTGGTAGAACACTGGAACAGGTTGCCCAGAGAGGTGGTGGATGCTCCATCCCTGGAGACGTTCAAGGCCAGGTTGGACAAGGCCCTGAGCAACCTGATCTAGTTGGAGATATCCCTGTTCCTTGCAGGGGGGTTGGACTAGATGACCTTTGAAGGTCCCTTCCAGCCCTAACCATTCTATGATTCTATGATTCTATCGTGGAGAGCTAGTCAGTGCTTAGTCCTAGCTTGGTTGCACAGGCACTGAAATGTGGAGCTCTTACAATTCATGCTATTAGTTATGCACATGGTCATCAAAAGGAGATTTCAGGTTCCAGGAACGAACGTCTACGTGCTGACCAGCACTGAATTAACTGATGCGTTAACAGTGGATGAACCAGTTGCTTCAGTGCTGTTTTTCCATTTGAACAGTCCTCTTTGGCTGTGTCCACGCTGTGGGCAGACTGCGGTCATTGGTGCAGTTTGCAGTCTTGGTTCCAGAATGCACGTGTTGCCCAAGTCTTGGCTGCAGGATAGAACAGTACATGTCATTTTCACCGGCACCTCTGGAAGGAAACTTGGGCGCAGTGGCAGGGAGGCACCACAGGAGGTTCCTTGACCTGGACAAGCAGTGAACTGGGTCTGGGAACATGCTACAGGATACCTGTGTCCTGCAGTATGGAGGGAGCTGTTCTGGTGAGTGATGAAACTGAAATGTTTGGAGTTGCTGTTGTATTCCACAGGCTTTGCACCATCCTCATCGTAGCGTTCTTGTCAATTCATGGGAGGAATTCTGTGTTCTTAGCTTCCTGTTTTTGTAAGTGTTGTAATATGTTTTGAATAAATGTGCATCTTGTCTTCAAAGATCCATTCAACTACAACTGAACATTGGAGTCGAACAGATCAGAGTAGTGCATAGAGATGGAAGAGTTATTACGTTGTCCCATCAAGAGCAAGAACTGCAGGATTTCCTTTTATCTCAGGTAGATATACATTAATAATGTACATTATTTTTCCCTTTCTTGTAGTGTTTTGGGGAACAGAAGTTGTTAGAATCTGACTTTTATCTATGTATAAAATGTTAGAAAACTACAAGTAAAGATAGTAAAAATAGGAAGGTGGATGACTGAATTTTTCAGTATGTTTATATAGTGACTTCAGAAACTGTTATTAAATTTAATGCCAGTTTTTACTAAGGTCAGTAGTATTAATATTTTTTCCCCTTCCATTTAAAATACATTTCTTTATGCCACCCATTATTGGAGCACTAAGATTTTTGCTGACTTGAGAACAAGTCAGTGAGAGTCACAGCAGACAATAAGGTATTGAATATATGAAACTTACTGTAACCAAGCCCTGTCTGGAGTAGAGATCTTAATGAGGCCACAGTTATTGTCATTTCAATGTGGCCTTGTTAATGTTCGCTTTGCATCAGCCATGACTAAATCAGCTGATATTTGAATGAACTGTGTTTTCTTAATTGCGTAGAGCAAACTGCTGGTTTTATTCAGAAGTGACAGTCTCCCCACTATGCATTATAAATGGTCACAATAGAGCTTCTTAATAACAGTGGTTGGCCTGTTGCAGTTATACGAAACTCCACGACACAGAAAGCAAGTTGAAAGAGATTCTGCTGAGGGTATCTCTTTTCGGACAAGTGTTTTCAGACTTGTTCACAGAGAACTGCTGAACACTGCTAGATTCTTCCTGGTTAGAAGTGTTAAGTCTTGATATGGAAAAACATTAGCGTTTAAACTTGGAAGCTGTTAAAGCTCAAAGCTGTTAAAGCTCAATGCTTACACTGGAGCCTTAATGGAGATAATCGTGCATTTGAGAACCTCAACTGTTTTTTTTTTCCTGAGTTTGCGATGATAATACTCTCATAGATTTTATATATTTTACATCAGAGGTCTCATTTCCCTTCAAAGGAAGGATTATTTCAAAATCCTGTTTGTAACCCTTGAATTCTGCCCTGGTGAGGCCACATCTGGAATATAGTGTCCAGTTCTGGGCCCGTCAGTTCAAGAAGGACAAGGAACTGCTTGAGAGAGTCCAGCGTGGGGCCACAAAGATGATTAAGGGAGTGGAGCATCTCCCTTATGAGGAAAGGCTGAGGGGGCTGGGTCTCTTTAGCTTGGAGAAGAGGAGACTGAGGGGGGACCTCATTAATGTTTATAAATATGTAAAGGGTGACTGTCATGAGGATGGAGCCAGGCTCTTCTCAGTGACATCCAATGATAGGACAAGGGGAAATGGAGATAAGCTGGAACATAGGAGGTTCCGCTTAAACATGAGGAAGAACTTCTTCCCAGTAAGGGTAACAGAACACTGGAACAGGCTGCCCAGAGAGGTTGTGGAGTCTCCTTCTCTGGAGATGCTCAAAACCTGCCTGGACGCGTTCTTGTGTGATCTAATCTAGGTGGTCCTGCTCCGGCAGGGGGATTGGACTAGATGATCCTTTGAGGTCCCTTCCAATCCCTAACATTCTATGATTCTGTAATTAGTTCTTCAGACCTAAATAAAGGTTTTTGTAAATTGAAAGCAGTACTTAAATAAAACGCATAAGCGCATACACCTATGAAAATTTCATCTAGCTGCATAGTGTGCTTAATACAGTGGTCTTCTCTGTCTGCAAAGCAACTAGTCTAAATTTAAAAAACACAAAGCTCTGCTAGCACTTACATAGCATATATGTTTAAAAACAAAAGAAGTTCCTCTGAAACTAGAGGACTTACAAGACAAAGTCACTTTTATAAGTAACTACTGTACAGAAGGAGAAAAAAAGCTTGGTAAAACCAGTAAGCAATTCTTTCTGTGGTATGCAAACACTGAACAGAAGACGTGAACCTCTTGTCTTTCAGATGTCACAGCACCAAGTACATGCAGTTCAGCAGCTTGCGAAAGTTATGGGATGGCATGTGCTGAGTTTCAGTAATCATGTTGGTCTGGGGCCGGTGGAGAGTATTGGCAATGCATCAGCAATAACTGTAGCATCACCAAATGGAGACTATGCCATTTCAGGTAGTGTTTTCTATTGCAAACCTATGGGAAAATCTTCAAATTCTTAACTGAATTCTATAGGCCTTCTAAGTCTGTTTTTGAGAGAGTCTCCAGACTTTTATAGAATAATGTCAGTTTATAGCAAAATATTCTAGAAACAATCTCTTTTGTGTATGGAATTGACACCTAAATAGAATCAATACTTTGCCCAGGAAGCCACTTAATATAAACTTGATTTAATTTACACAGGTTTGAAAATATTTCTTAGAATTAGCATAGAAAAAATAGATTACAGAAACCATCAAGATCCTAAGAGAAGGGATCAAGGCGAATAACAGGATCACAACTCTGGACTTAATGAGAACAGAGTTTGGTCTCTTCAGGGATCTTCTTGGAAGAATCCTGTGGGATACCATCTTATGGGATGGAGGGAAGAGGGGTCCAAGAGAGCTGGTTGATTATTTTTTTTCAAGAATTACCTCTTTCAGGCTCAAGAATGGTCATTCCTGTGTGCAGGAAGTTGTGCAAAGGTGACAGAAGAGCTGTGTGGATGAACAGGGAGCTCATGACTAAATTCATGACATAAAAAGGAAGCTGCAAGAGATTATAAGCAGGATCATTTGACGTGGGAGGAAGATAGAGAGACTGTCCAAGCATGCATTGATTAGGATAGGACAGCTAAAGCGCATCTGGAGTTGAATCTGGGGAGGGATGTACAGGGCAGCAAGAAGAGCTTCAACAAGTATGTCAGCAGCAAAAGGAAGAATAGGGAAAATGTATGCCTGGTGTTAAATGGGGAGAGGACCTGGCAGCACAGGACATGGAGAAGGCCTTCTTTGCTTTGGTCTTAAGACTGGCCTTCAGGAATCCGAGGTCCCTGACACATGGGAAATTTTGGAGCAAAGGCGGCTAACCCTCAGTAGAGGAGGCTCGAGTTAGAGAACCTTTGAACAAACTAGACATACACAAGTTCATGGGAACTGGTGGGATGTATCCATGAGTGCCAAGGGAGCTGATTGATGTCATCATAAAGCCACTCTTGCATCTTCGAAAGGTCATGGTGATCACGAAGGGTTCCTGAGGACTGGAAGAAGGCAGATGTCACATCCTATATTCAAGAAGGAGAATCTGGGGAACTACAGCCTGGTTAGCCTCATTGCAATTACTGGCAAGATGAGGCAAAAAATAACAGTCCCAGAAAGCAGTTTCCAAACATATTAAAGAGAAGGAGGTGATGGGGAATATTCAGCATCAATTTATGATAGAGTCATAAATTTATATCAATTTATGATCTATCAGTCAGCCCGATAGTCATCTCTTTGTAGGCAGCTGGCTTGGTAGGTGAGGGGAAGGCTAAGTGTTACCTCCCTAACTGCTTATTTAAAATCCAAACACAACCCACCACCTTCCAACATCAAAACACAAAAACCCATCCAAGCCAAGAGAACGCCACTACCCCTCCACCAATCTTGTGATTAAAAGCAACAACTATCCTGAGTGACTTCGTTCTTATCCATTTGAGATAAATCCACTAGAAACAATATCTTTTTGATCACATTTTTGAACAGAATGCTGTGGAATACATCCAAGGTAAGAATCAGCAAAAACACCTTTGCCCTTCCTGGCATCATTAGGAGAAAATAAATGCATTTTAGGGTGTACATGTGGGGGTTTTTGTCAAATGTTTCTCTGGTTTGCTCACGCCAAGAACATGCAGTGCTAAAGCAACAAAATCAGAGAAGTGGGAGACGAGAAAAAATTCAAAGAGAAAAGCTTAAAAAAAAAAAAATTAAGGTAGTATCCCTGGTTTGCTTTCAGTACGTTTGGAATTGAGTAGGAGTAATGTATAGCATACACAAGGAAGGATATTTAATATGAGGAATTCCTGCAGTATAAAAATGCTCACAAAAATCTCTGTTCATCGCAGTACGTAATGGTCCAGAAAGTGGCAGCAAAGTTATGGTTCAGTTTCCACGGAGTCAGTGCAAGGATCTCCCCAAAGGCGATGTACTGCAAGACAACAAGTGGAATCATCTTCGAGGGCCATTCAAGGAAGTGCAGTGGAATAAAATGGAAGGGCGTAACTTTGTGTATAAAATGGAACTGCTCATGGCCGCCCTAACTCCATGCTAAAAATCTGTCAGCCTCTCCGTGGGGCTTTGAATCATCCCTATGCTGTGAACGAGCAGCAAAGGGAAGTGGAACCTATGGGGCAACACAAGAAAGCAAACCCAGATTTATTTCCTGTACAGATATGTCCGTTGTAGTGTTTGTAATAAAATTTTTCAATGCCATATAAATCCAACTTTCTCAAAAAGTTCCTTTCAGCTGTATCTTTGCAGGTTGTTCCATCTAGAGTAACGTAGCTGAGTAATTAATGTATTTTTCTTTTATAAAATTAAACTCGCTAGTCCTACACTACATGGAAGGTGTCTGCTCGCAGTCATTCCCTTTCCCCTCGTGCCTGACTCTACTTTTTCTCAATAGTTTTTTGCCAGTATTTCCGAAAGATTAAAGTTATTAGAATTGAATTGTGCTATCGATAAGCCTTTCAGTGGCTTATACCACAGGGAATGGCTATTCTCTTGGAAGCTAATGGACTTATTTGGCGAGAAGTGAGACAACAGGAGAAGCAGAGCTCTCTTGTCAGGAATTAAGGCTAAACAAAACTTAAGAATCTTCGTTGCATGACATTCTTGAGTTGTATGTTGGTGTGGCTTCTGGGTGACCCACTTCTTTTTGAGAGGCATTTACTCAGTGATTTGTTGAGAGCGTTACGAAGTCACACTTGTGGCAGATGCCGTTCCTCTCTGCTGGCTGTAGACGAGCCTGTGTGTTGTCGGTTACTTTGCTCGTGTTTTCTGTCCTTGTTTGTCGCAGGCATGTAGAGGAAGGGGTCTTACTCTGCTTGCAGAATTCTGGTAATTTCAGTTTGGGGGTGACGTGTGTAAATACGTGTCTGGATAGAAGCAGGTAACTCACGCAGTAGACCTCGCATCTCCACACTTGTGCTGTTGGGTTTTTTTTTTGTGGGTTGTTTTTTTTTTTCCTGCACTGGCACTGATTATTATCCAGGGAAACAGTAATGTCCTCCTGAAGATCAGTTCTTTTAGAATAAAAAAGTCATATTTTGTCTTTTTTTTGTTGTAGCCTTTTTGAAGCTTCTAGTAAGGTGTTGCACGAAGCTTTTCTTTTGTTTGAGGATTAATAGTTAAAGGTCTTTTTGAAACCAGTCTGTGTGAACTGATCCAGACTTATGTCTGTATTGTGTGTTACGAGTTATGTGTATATATATATGAGAACTTCTTGCACACAGAACATATTTGAATTGAATATCATACTTGTGTGGTGCCAGTTGTTATTCTGCTGTATTCTTGAGCAATAAAGAATAGTTGTAGGAAATTTATATTGAGCAATTGCTTGTGGCAAGCTGCTGCTCGGTGCGTCTCCAAAGCACTTATGTTGGTGTTTGCCAGTGTAGAATATCTTGTTATTTCAGTTCCTTGAAGTACTTGCTTCTGTGCAACCAAACTATGAGAAAGGGTTTTCCTTTCAGCTTCTGATGAGTTACCCAAGACAGCTTACGAAAATGAAAAAATGCTAGTTGAAAACAGTCTCTCGATCTTGAAAGATGAGTGAATCTTGGGCAACACCTGTGATGCCAGGTCCCACGTTGCTTGGCTGGCAAACACTGTGTGATTACAGGCAGAGAAGGGTTTTGTTCCTCGATGAGCAGTTCCACCAACAGCCTGATGCATCTCTTTGTGCATCTGGTTATAACGAGGCTGTTTGGCAACACAACGAATCTTCTTTCACTAGTAATTAGAAGATAAGTGTACAAAACTTAAATGCGTCTTTCCACTTTGCTGTTCTTAACCTAAATTGACAGGTCTGCACGTAGTCATAGCCTTTTCATCAAATAAGCTCTTCATTACCAAGTAATAGAATCACTGTGAAGCTATTAGGATCTCCCAGTTGCAGAGACTTTTTTGTGCCCTTCTCAAAAGAAACAACAGATGCAAGAGGACTTCTTTTGTGTTGCAGAAGTGCAAGCACTGCACATTAGCAGTGAAGACATCTGTCAAGACTTCCAGGCCTAGCTGAAAAAAAAAAAAATCATTAGGAGCCTGGAGAGTCTGTCTTTTAGTGTTGAATACACAAGGATTCCTAATTTTAATGGAAGACAGACTGATTAGACGTCTAACAGAGGGACGGTCTTTAAATCCTTGGTAGTGCATCTTTGAACATTAAGACATTAGTGAATGATTAAGACCTTCACAATTGATTGCCAAAGCAATCTTGTGCACTTGGACATCTCTTTAATTAAAGTTTAAATGCAGAATGCCTTAATGCTTTTGATCGTTCGAAACGCTGTAAATAATAAATTTGCTGCTATTCTGCATGGAGTTTACAACTAGAGTAAGAGTTTACTTACTAGAGTAAGCTGTTAGTTTCTAAACTTCCACTTTAATTGCTTACCACAAGACTTCAGATACTTCAGGCACCTCCAGCATAGCAAGAAACTGCAACAGACAGCTTAACCTCACGTTCTGTGTATTGAATATTATTGACATTAATCATGCCTATGGACAAATGGCAGTTTCAGAAAATGTGAATATTTAATGAGTGACCCTACCTATGTAAAGTAAGCATGTTAAATTCTGGGTGAAATTTGTGGGTGAGGAGTTGTCTATAAGGAAAGCAGTAGATAGGTGAACTCCTGTATATCCTAACTGAATATTATGTGGATCCCCATTGTAATCTAGGATATTGCTGCCTAAAAGTGAGGTTGGCACCAGGGTCAATAGCCACGGACAGGTGCCTGATGGTGCTGTATCTGAGAGAAGCAGAACAACTGTGCTAGCCGGAAACTTCTTACTGCTGGTGTAGTGCACCTGAAATTGAAGAATTTTAAGTGGTCATTTCTTACTTTCATCCCAGCTTTCAAATATTGAAGTTAAAAGCGTAAGTGATCTCTGCAATTAGAGCAAAGCATTCAAATGGTCTGTATACGTTTCCTGACTTTTCCTCTGGCAACTACAGTATTGAAGTCAATGTTAGCGGGTAATAATGGCGTTACGTGTGAGCTGCACTTCTTGTACTTTCTCAATAAGTCTGCCAGAGCACCTGCTATAGACTCAGCTCAGCCTAATAAATAACTTCACATTCAAGTTCTAAGATGTAGGGATTTAAAAAAAAAAACTGGAATAGATAAACAGGGAAAATATGCTATATGGACACTTTACAAAGTACTTCAAGCTGGGTGATTGAAACAGATGCGCCTATAGCTTCTGTGTTGTGTCAAAGCTTAGTTCACTCAAAGAGAAAGACGACTGGTAACATGCACTTAAGAATTAAAACAGCCACGTTTCCAAGCTGTGCTGTAGCTCGGATTATTTGTTTTTCACAAAATTTCTCACCTTTTTTGACCTGTTCTCCTAGATGCAGGAAGGAGCAACCAGCTGAATCTGGTGCCTGAATTTATGAGCGGGCGAGAGGCCCTTTGTACTACGAACAGCCAGTTCAATCCAGGGGTGGCTTTTTAAAGGTATTGCGTACCGCCTGTTTGGCACCTACCTGCATCGTTAGGCACTTGGTGAGAAACTCTCTGGTCTTCCAAATCTAACCCATAGTACCTCTGCACCCGAGCGTCGTAGTCCCTGACCAGAGGGGAAGCTCTGGCAGCCTGTCCTGTAAAAGGTTTTTGCAAACAAGTGAGCCGAAACGTCAGAGAGGCGGCAGCAGCAGTTCAGCTCAAAAAGCCACGTGGCAATCTGCAGACACAGACTAGTCCATGGTCTCTTACATTTTCAAAGTTTATTTCACACTGCAAAATTCTCCTTGTTACAAAAGCAAAACATGCTAATTTGAAGCTCAGTCACTTCAGTGCTTTCTCACTCACAAAAGCAAACGTTATTCCAACCAGCAGATCTGCAGGTGGAAAATGTAAGTGCAGGTAATGTAATATGCAGGGTCAAGAAAACATTAGTTAAATCACATCATGTTTTCTTACAACACAGGAAAGCAAAGGTGGCTTCTCAACAAGAGCAATTTCAGAACTGTTTTTGGATCTTTTCTTCCCAGATAGACTAGTCATCAGTGGGCTAAGTTTGCAAAGGACTCGACATCTTTCACGATGAAACTGTTCAGTATTTTGCCACCCCCCTGGTGTGATGTGCCAGTATTTTATCTGACCCCTCTAATCATTATAGACAGCGTCCTCTTCAGTGCCTGTGCATGGTTCCTTGTTTAACAACCTTCCCTAGTAATGTCATAAAATGTGTGTTAATATCCCAGGGAAGTGTAAACAATGGGAAACGTAAGTGGGAGAACTTTGACCAGCTCAGTGTTGTTTCAAAGTCAATTTTGTCTCATGAATAATTACAATTTGTCTTCAGAGCTTCAGGAAATTCCTTACACCCAAAAGTAGCAGCATAGGTGCAGTAAACAGGATTCAATTGCAATTAATTTTTTAATGTAATACTGTAATTAGACATTAAATTTATTATGTCGAAAGATGCTAATGGCTGCTCTATATGTAATAGGAGACTTGCTGTAGCCAAAATACAGGTGTCCTTCAAGACCATGATCATTTCCTTTATGGGTTGACCTTAGAGGCTTGATTGGTTGTTTTTAAGAGTGGTAGAGGCTGTAGATTTTATTAAGTAGCCACAAAAATGTGTTCGTGCTCAGCATGAAAGCATACTCTTTTTTTACTTTGACCTTGGCTAGGAGAGCCAAAAACTCAACAGGTCAAAACATCTCCATCAGACACTGCTGATTTCATGTCTAATTAGTTTGCAAGTCAGGATGTTTCTACAGTAGTCACAAACGTTTTACCTTCTAGCTTTCTTCGTGTTTTCTCTGCCAATACTTTCTCCTGAGGTAGAATTGTTATTTGTGTTATGAGACAGTCCTTGGCTAACACTCAATGGTTTCCAATTCAATCTCTTCTGTTGTACTTGCTGCAAAGAAAAGATATTATTATTGATTGGCAAATGGATGGGAAGGCCAGCATTCCGAAATTAACCACGCTGTGTTAATAGCCAAGATGTTTTGAACTTTTTAATACTAGCTCAAGCTTTCTCATCTACAATTAGGTTTTAAATACGTATTTTCAAAATATTTAACTGCATAAAGAGTCTCTCACAATCTTTAAAGTGACACTGGTTTCTTCCAACGCAAGACTACAGGCCCTATGAAAACTAAAGTTCTTAGGGCCCGTCCTTACACCTCGCTTCATGACTTCTGAAAGGAGGGCTCTTCTAAGGTGGAATTGGGGCAGAAGTTAGGTCCCTGCTTCGGATCATGTTCTGGGATGTGACACAGCAAGTCTCCAAAACTGTGGTTTTCCTTAATTCTGCCAAGTAACTGTATTTGATTCAGCTCTGTAGGAGGATTGGCTTTAACTGGAGGAAGAAGAGGCTTTATCCAAACAAAAGCCTGTATATTCTGACACGTTAGGAAAATTTTCAGTAGCTACAGAAGCTTGTGAGCGGGGTGTGCACTGTGAAAACAGCAGCAGCCCTTAGAGCTGTAGATAAGTGGCAGAAAGGAAGAGACAGCTTGAGCCAAATTCATCTCTTCTTGGATCAGGTTTTGCAGAGATGACACAAAGTCTGGGCCACGAGCCTTAGGATTCTTCCCTATCTGTGTTGGTCTAGTAAAATACTGATACTTAGGCTCCTTGTTGTAATGTAACAGCTCAAGCAATGCTTACTAGAAGAGAAATACAGACCTTTTACCTACAGGGCAAGAAACCACTAGTGGATCTGCACTTACAAAGACGGGAGGTAAATGCCTGAAATGTTCTGAAGTTGTAAAAGAAACCTCCTGTTCCAAGGACGTGCCCACAGCTTGAGCCCAGGCCCGTAGCGTGGCACCTTGTCTTGCTGCCCAGGCCGAGTAGCTTGGAAACTTCTCTAACACGGGAATGCTCCCTTCACTGCAGCCCCTGTGTTCCCCTGATCTGCTTTTCACGACTGGTGTCTTTGGTGCGTGTTGGGAGTCTGACTTTGGTATTGGTCAGTGTTGACTGGAGTCCACAACTGAATCAAACGTGAGGACAGATGAAAGGGGGGTTTGACAGGAGAGGGAGACGTGCAGTCCTCCATGAAGTGAGGTGGGGGCCACTCCCAAGGCCATTGGGAGTATTTTTCCCTAGGAGATACCCCTCTGGTGCAGACCCTGAGAGCGTTGCTGATGCTCTTGACTTTGACTCATGCCCTCTGATGGGGGGTTGTTGCAGCTCTGGTCTCTGCTCCCTAAGTTTTGCAGTTAGCAATGTTAGGAAGCGTTGTGGTTTCTGATGTAAAATGTCCAAAGTAGATGTCCTGTGGATTGTTCTGCAACTAAATACCTATTATTCAGTTGCCTCAGCTAGTAAAGTGTGGAACAGGAGAACTGATCTGAGCCCTTCCATTCTTGTTTCTCAGTGTCCCTGATTAGCACCTTCATGGCTCAAATCACAAGTGAAATTTAGGCTCAAAATTCAGACTTGAAAACCCTTTACCTTGACTGCATTCTTAGAGAGATACCTGTTAGTTTGTGTGTCGTCTTCTTCTGGAAGAGATGCAGAGATTTATTACACAGCCACATGAAGCAGATCAAAATGGCAGATACTGCAGCGAGAAATGCAAAGAAGACTGCTACAAAATGTAAATCTTCATAGATGATCTCTGCAGGGAGGAGAGAAAAAAAGCAGTATTATAAGATCGATTACAAGCAGATTAATGTTTAAACACAGGGTGAAGCCAAGAACTCCCATCTAGTTCATACCGTAAACATTGACTATGATGGTGCCGTAGGTGTTGGTTCCATACTCCTCTGTTACAGTGACAAAATAGTAGCCAGCATCTCTCATGCCCACGTTCAGAAGCTGTATAGAGCCGTTTTCAAAAGTGGTCACTCTGTCCTTGTACACCGTGGATATGTTGACATAATTCCCACTTTTCCACTCAACAATTTTGGTGGTGCCCCAGCTCGACACATGTTTCCACTCGATGGTGGCGACACCTCTGCAAGAGTATTCAACCGAGAGGAGGATGTTTTGTGCCACTGTTGCGTTGATGTTGGGTTGTGGGACAACTAATGATACTCCTCCAGGAGCTGAAAGACAAAGGAGGAGGATGAGTGTGGAGGTGATGCTGCACCAACTGTCTTGGGCAGGATAGGACCTCTGAGGGGTGATCTGTCCTACCCATCACAGTGTCTGTTTTAGGAGAGGATGGATTATGGTCTACAGTTTCTCTCTCTTTCTGCTGGCGCATACATACTTAAAGACTAAATGCACATTTTTCATTGCTGATAATCAGGAGAAACACTTCCACCAGGCAAGACAAGTAATTGCATGTGTTCCAGTGTTTCAATCCCTATGAGGAGAGAGTTCAGACAAGTCTTTTTGGGGAAGGGAGCGTAACATTTTCTGAAAACTGTGAGCAATAAGAAAATGCATGTAATCAAAGGTGCCCAGTTTCATGCAAAGTCAGACACTTCATGTTCCTGATGATTTCCAGGCAAAAATGCACACAGAGAGTATTTAATTCTCACTCTGTTCCCACTGATGTGATTATGGAGCTGTTCGTAACACTGTGAAACTGAACTTACCATTTCGTTTAATGAGTAACTGCAATAATTTCTGCTTGCGTGTGGGTATTTCTGCATGAAGATTTGGATGAAAACCAAACATCGACATTTCAATCATCATACCTTTTTTTTTATATGTATATAAATAATTAGTGGCATGTTTGAGACACTTGCCTAGAGACTGAAATCCTGTTATCTGCTTACAAAAATCAAACCAGACAAAAGGCAGATAAAGCACGGAGTAAGCCTCACTGCTGAATGCCTTTTCCTTCCGTGTTTGGCTTGGAGCAGCTCACCCGCTCTCCTCTCATGCTGTGGGAACAGCCTGACTGCAACAGCAATACTGAAAAAATAATGCTGAGCTGCACATGTCTGTAACCCAGCAGGGAGGGAGGGAGGACAAGACCCTCAGCTATGCTGAAGGAATGCAAAGTCGGACCCCTGGGGATGCTCCTGGAGGTTCTGCAGAGACTTCAGGGAAAAGTGTGGTTAAAAAAGGCAAAGAAGAAAAATCTCCAAGGCAAAGGAATTCTTTTTAAAAATCATACTAAAAAATAAGACACAGCCCCATGGCCTGCAAAACCCCGGAGCAACCACAAATGGGGAGAGATGGTTACATGGATTACAAGCCTACTTCACTCTATTTGGGATCTGCAGAATTCAGAACCCCTGCTGGTCAAGGTAAGGCAGGGAAGCTCGAGAAGCCAGTGTGATTCCCAGGTCCTCACCTATGGGACCTGCACAGGAGAAAGCCCCAGCCTTTATATAATTGTTAATCAGATGGGATCTAGGCATTTTCCAGGATAAGACTCCTGGGATTCCCTCTTACTGGGTATCTTGTCATGCTCCTGCTGCTGGGTCCCCTTGCAGGGACACCACGCTTTCTGGGTAGCTCAGCGCATCCTCAGTGGAGCTGTGGTCTGCGGTTCAGCCCCTGCGCAGGAGAGACTAACCAGAGCTGTGAAAGGGGGTTTGTGGCGGCCAGAGAAACAGAACAGACGGGAACCTCTGGTAATCGCTGCAAATTGTTCTAATTGTTTTCTGCTCCCTGTGTTTATTTAAAGGCCTTCTGCTCTGTTTCTGACTAGACAGGAGCCGAGTGTCTCACCACAGTGACCCTTTTATGTTTTGATAAAGGCATGGCTTTGGTTTGAATACGTGATTGCAAGGTAAATGTAAAATAAAAAAAAAAATCCTTCCATTAAATTATTTGCAAACGTGTTCTGTCCCAATCCAGCACATAAAGCTAAAAACGGCAACGCAATAACCATTCAAAAATATTTTTAATGTGCCGTCCGCCTGGATCACCTGAACCGGTCTAATCCAAACAGCGCTGCATCACCCCTGAGAGCAAACATCACACCCACCTGCAGCACCCAGCACAAGGCCACTGTGCTCTGCTGGTTGCAAAACCAGACCCTTCACGCCCAGTAAAACACGCACAGAGGAGAGGAGGGTACCAGAGCCCCTCGAAGAGCGGCGAGCTGGCTGGCCCTGGCATGCTGCTGCACTCCGAAGTATTCGCCTGGCCCGGAGTCCAAGCTGGAAGCGCGGCTCTGTGTACCAGACTGGACCGTAGCAACGCAGCCGGGCCTGCGGTGTGCTGGGGAGCTGGGAAAGGGCTGGCAGCGAGGAACCTCTATGTCGGAGCTCTAAAACGGGGGGGACAACTCTAAAATGGAGCTCTTAAACTCCGGGGACACTTCTTCTTCTTCCTCCACCCTTCGGTGTCCTGCTTGTGCGTCACCTTGATGAAGGCGACGGTGTGCCGTGTCCAAACCCACCGGTGGCACTGCCCACCCCAATCCCAAGCGTGGGGGCTGGCTGCAGCCTCCCCTGGCCCTCGGCTGGAGAGGACCGGCCGGCTCTCTGCCTGCGGCCCCGCTCGCCCCGCTCGCCCCCGTGGGGTGCTGGGTTGGAATCCGCCTTCCCTCTTCGCCGCGTTTCCCAGCGTGACTCGAAGCCCCTCGGGCTGGTTAACCGGGATTTCTTTCCTCCTCCTTGCCTTGTCCCCTCCGCCGCTGGGAAAGCGAGAGGGGAACGGCGGCTGCTCCGCCGGGAGCGGGCGTGGGGCTCGTCCCCCCGAGGCCGCGGTTCCCCGGCCGGGCTGCAGCCCCGGGCTGGCACCGCTCAGCCTTCCCGGGCCACTTCCAGCCTGCAGAGAGCAGCGGTGCCTGCCTGAGCCCCCCACGCCCCGTCCCCGTCCCCGTTCCCCCGCCCCAGCAGCTCTCCGGGCACTCCTGCTTACGGCCGGCTCGGGAAGGGCTCTCGCCGCTGGGGCTGAGTCGGGGGTAGCGCGGCGAGGAGGAGGAGGAGGAGGAAAGGGCAGAAGGGAGGAAGCAGAGGGGAGAAAGCGACAGAGTCGGGCACTTACTCTGAAGAGCCCACCCGGCGGCCAGGCAGAGGGTGACGGTCCCCACGACGACGCCCCGTCCCCGGCAGCCCCGGAGCGGTCTCATCAGAGAGAAACCGATGCCTCAGGGCTGGCATTTAAGCGGCTGGGCCGGCCGGCGCGGCCCGACCCCGGGGGCTGTCCGCCCCGGGTCTCTTCCTCGCTCCTCTCCCTCCTCTTCCTCCCTCTCCTGCCGCGGTGCGGGGGCTGGTCCCAGCTGCGCACCGGTCCCCGGGCTCTCCTACGCCTCACACCCCGCGATCCTCCGATACGGATTGAAGATGCAATTGGCTGAGGAAGGGAAAGTGCTGCCCGGCCGCCTGCCATCGCCCCAGCCAGGAAATGAGCGCTAATGGGCGGCCGGCGGGGCCGCGCAGCCCTGCCCGGCTCTGCCGCTTCCCAGCGGGGCAGCGAGCCGGGCCCGCCGGACCCCGGCCGGAGCGGAGGAACCAAGGGAACGGAGCCCGGGGATCGTGACGTTCGGCCGAGGATGGGTGGTGTTTTTTTTTTTCTGTGATCGCTAAGGGAACACGTACCCGCAAGGGAAATTTCCCTTCGGGGTGTTCCAAATGACTTTATTGCCCCCGGGAGTCTGGTGATGCTGTGGGTGAGGTGGCGGGGCTGGGCAGCAGCATCTCCGTGTCCCCAGGGGTCATCTCAGATGACCACGCTGGAAAGTGAGACGGGGTTCCCATCCCGCCTTACCCAGCACAAGCGCTGGGTGCTCCTCTCTCCTTTTCTCACCTTCCAGAGGAGGTCCCCAGAAATTCTTCTTTCAGAAAGTGGGAGTTAGGAAGAAACACAATTAGAAAACATGCGAGTGCCCCAGTCCTAAAAATTCACCTTCGCTCAGGGATGGATGCTGCCAGAGGCCATATGCACCCCCAGGAGAGTCGCTCCTCTGACTGTCAGAAGGGCTACATGCAGGGGTGGCCCTTTTGCAGACCTTCCATCCCCCTCTTCCTCGTCTTTCCCTTTCCTCAAAGGAAAGTTTTCTTTAGTGGGGTGTGGATAAAAGACAGACGCCTCAGTCCGGTCAGCATAGGCTGCTTGGGGTGGATGGTTGGAAAGAGCAACTCCTCTCTGTGCCGGGCAGCCATGCATGCTGTATGGACTAGAGTGGGTCTGCGAGGGTGACAAGTGAGGCTGTGGGGCTCTGAGTGGCCGGAGCACGGCCCCGGGCAGGGGGCTGAGCAGGAGTGGGGCTGAGCTGGCTCGGGGCTTGGCTGCAGGGGACCTGCTGGGTCTTTCCAACAAGCCTGACACTTCATGTGCAGCCAGGTGAAAGCCTCCATGTGACATCAGAGTTTCCTACTTGCGCACCTCGGGGGAGACTTCATAGGACTTGGGTCAGGCCTTGGCAAGACAGAGTGCAATTTGCATGGACTCCAAGGTCCACCTTTTATTCTGAGTGCAAAAAAATCTCCAGCTTCCCTGACCTCTTGTGCATCTTGTGCCTTGGGGCTGTTCAGCCTGGAGAAGGAGCAGGGGAGACCTTCTAACAATCTTCCAGTACCTGAAGGGGGCCTACAAGAAAGCTGGAGAGGGACTTTTTACAAGGGCATATAGTAACAGGACAAGGGGCAATGGCTTTAAACTGAAAGAGGGCAGATTTTGATTAGATCTAAGGAGGAAATTCTTCACTCTGAGGGTGGTGAGGCACTGGAACAGGTTGCCCAGAGAAGCTGTGGCTACCCCATCCCTGTAAGTGTTCAAGGCCAGGTTGGATGAGGCTTTGAGCAACCTGATCTAGTGGAAGGTGTCTGTGCCTGTGGCAGGGGGGGTCTAGATGATCTTGAAGGTCCCTTCCAACCCAAACCATTTCATGATTCTATGATCTCTTGAAGCTTCAGCAATGGGCATCAGATGAAAAGACAGGGAGAGAGAGGTCAGTGAGGACATATTGCCCAATATTTGATCTCACATAGGTTTTGCAGCCTGCCGTGGTGCTGGGGGTGCCGGAAAGCACAGATGCACTTCATCTGCAAAGGCAGCCTACAAAGTGCGTCCCCTCCACCCCATTTGTCTGAGCTGCTCCTGTGCTTTGCCAAATCCCCTCTGCTGCATCAGGCCCACATCGCATCTGAGTGTCCCTGCTGAAAATGAGAGCCCCAATGGCAAAATTTCTTCCTGGCCCTATTGTTTCATGGAAGTTTTATTCCTCAAAGCATTAAAGAAGGTTTTGTGGTAATGTAAATTTATGTCATTTTCCTTTTTCATTTCTTTAAAATGTTATTTAAATTTGAGCACTTGGCCCGATGACTTATTTTGGCAGCACAACATATGGGGAATACGCTCATATAAAATGAATTGAGCTTGGAGTAATTTAAAATGTATCACGCTGGTTGCATTGATTTAATCCACTCTATTGGAAAGACAGATGTTAGTAATGAAATTGAAATCCAGGTCTGGAGTTCTTCCCAAATATTGGCAGTTTTGTCTTTGCAGTATAAGTCAAATGTTCAATCCTGGGATAAGAAACGAGTGTTTGTTTTCCGCATCAATAATTAACAGCAAAGAGCTTTCAGATTCCTTCTTTTTAAAGGGAAAATTATAAAATGTCTAGAGGTTTGTTGATTTTTTTAATACAAACTGCACCTCAAGAAATACAGCGACACCTATGACAAAATGCCCAGTATTAAGAAAGCATTTAATCAGATTTTTATAAACTCCGTTTATCTGACAGCCGTCTGCTCCCTCTTTCCCCGAGAGCCCATCGCGAGCAGCGCTTTCTCCTGCTGTGCTGCCGACACCCCCTGCCGACACCGGGGAGGAGGCTCCTTTCAAGCAGAGCAAATCAGTTGACTTCAAGGGGTACTGATGACCGCTGTGTAACCTATTAGCAGCCAGGCTAACCAAATTTAACCTCGATGCTTGGCCCCTCTGAGCACCCCCCAGCATCTGCCTGCCTCCCAGCAACCCGAATGCAATGGGAGGTGAGCTTCAGCTGAGCCCTCCTTCTGCTGGGGATGGGGTTTGAAGAGGATGCTGCGGACGAGCCGATGGTGGGTCCTGGGCGTTGGTGTTTGGGAATCAGCACAAGGCTTCAGCAGTGGAGCTGTTTCTGCCGAGTGGGAGCAAGGGAGTGTTCCCTGCCCGGCCCTTCTGCAGGGGTGCTGATTTGGTAGCTAACTCAGGGTAACTTTACAGGAAAGCCAGATTGGAGTGTTAATCCCGAGATTACTTTCCTTGGCATATTCATGATGTATTTTCCTAACAAAGCTTTTTATTGAAATCCTGTCCAACCACATTCAGATGAGGCTAATGATACGCCGCTCCGGGTTACAGACATTTTGTCCTTTAATGTTGCTTTTCTGGTTTTATTTCCAACCAGGAAACATGAATGTATCAAGCAATAAAGTACAGGCTGTAAAAAATTTGTTTTTCCTGGTTCGATTACAAAGTGCCCTTAAACTAGCAGGCTCTGGGAATGATTTACAAGCTTTGTGAAAGATTTGGTTCACCATTCCTACCATCCTATAGACACCTGGAGATTTTTATTGCTACATGCTTGGGATGTTAAGCCTCCTCTCCCCTTCCCTTTGCTTATTTCCATTATTTTAAGGTGGTTTTTTTTCCCTTCCTTCTCTTTGCCGTCTGAGAGTCTCTCAAGTTTGTCTGGAAGGGCTGATTTCTCTTGCTGGTGTCATTAATAATGGAACAAAACCACATTAACAGTTGCAACAACAGCCAGATAGGAGCCAGAAAGCTCCTTTTGCTCTCTAATATGCTGCATGAGCACTCTGAAATGCTTTATACAGAGGGTTTGCTGTTTTGGTTTTTTTTTTCCCCACGCCCTTTTCCTTTGATGTCTTTTTGGACTCAAGAAAACACTTGACCTTGTCTTTTGCTGAAGAAAAGAAAAAAGACCCAGAGTTAAAAATTCACAGAGCAACCAGACCTGCAATAGCACTTTAGAGGTAATGTCATCCAGCAAAAAACCACGGGAGAAAATTCAGCAAAGCGACGTTGGCAGGGAGTGCAGGGCAGTGCGCGTGCAGGGTCGGAGGGCTGCGGAGGCTGCTCACCGCTGCCTTCAGATGCTTTTGATCGACGCAGTGACCTGACAAACAGCTGGCAAAGAGCAGGAAAGAGCTGCTGGCTTCTGAGCTGGCAGCAGCAATGTACCCCAGGCACAGGTATAGAAGAAAAATAGGTACCATCCTGCTGGACCCTCCTCTTTCATGTGAAGTTGGTGGTCCAGGCTGACCTTATTCTGGTCTTCTAGAAGTGAAAAAAACATTCACCATTCACTGGGAGGTCTCAGTGTGTAAAAATATTCCTTCCTCCATAGAAGCTGAAAAAAAGTCTTTTTCAGCATCTGAAGTAGGATCGGGCCAAGCCTGCACTTTGTTGGTCATCGTTTTCTTTTTGCCTTTTGTTTTATTTTGGCAGAAGCACAGTACAAAAAGCCCTTCTCTTACCCCAAATCAATCAATAGCTGTAAGAGGAGACACCATGGGCAGTCCTGGTCTATCAGCATTCCTCCACTTTTTTAAGCTATCTAGACTGCCTGAGTCTCCTCGTGGTTTTGGTCTGTGGTTTTGGGGGTTAGGAAAATGGAGGAAAAAATGAAATTAAGTGAAACTCAACCTTGAAAGATGCAGAAATGCGTATCTGAGGATGCACAGATGCATAGTAGAAGGGAGACATTTGGTAACAGCTTTTATCAAATGGGAGGTACTCAAAGCACGTCTTTGTGTGGGGACAGCCGAGTGGCTGCGTTTGCCCATGAGGCACTGTTCAGTGCCAGAAGTGAAACAGGCTCTCACTACGTGACATTAAAACTCTTCCAAGATGTCACATCCTCAGCCCTCTACACCAGTCTGTATTTACAGAGGTCACAATACCTTTGCTTTCTTTAAAGAGGAGGCCAAAGCACAAAGTTGCTTTTTTATAGGAAGTTTATGGCAAAATGGAGAAAAAAAATCCTTGCTTTCTTGATTCTCTGAGGTTGCCTTTATCCCTTCCAGGTGGTGTGGCAAGAGCACAGGGCACAGCCAGCACAGAGACAGTGGCTGCAGGCTTGCACTACAGGAGCAGGTCATGGTATATGACCACTGCAATTCATTGAGCTCTTCATTAGCGTTTTTCTCCTTCTCTTCGTCTTCCTTCCCTCTTCTTTGTCCAGTTCATCATGCTCAAGGCACCTGCCTGCAGATGATGCCTAAGACATTGAGACATTGATTATCAACACCAGCTGCAATTATTGTGCCACAAGCAATGCCAAGAAAAGCAGCTTGACCCAGAGAAGCAGCTACAGCACCAATCAGGGCAGGTGTGGCAGCCATGAAAACATACTCAAATCCTGCAAAATTAGAAGAAAATCTTGTAGGAGTTGGCTACAAATGGTTTCTGATATGGCTGTGCCACCAAGATCTTCCCAGAGACCTAAGGAAGGCAATGGCGACATCCACACCTCACTTTTACTACAACTACTGGTTTGGGATTTCCAGCCTGGTGCAGTTGGTGGGTGTCTCAGGGGACCTTGGAGACACTGTGTCTACTGACATAGGCAGGCTGAATCTCCCAGAAAACTGTGTGTGTGTCACTCAAAGGCTTGTTTCTCAGATTTTATAGTCTAACTCTATAAATCAAAGAGGCCTAAAGAATCCCAGGTATCACCCAGTAGTCAAATCTATTATGAAAAGCTTGTTTTGGTTCATCTATAGCTGCTCAATAATTTGAATCCTGTTTGCTGAATATTTTCAGGATTCTTTTCCCAGGCTAGAGTCCAAAAGCCCATGAGCATGGTATGCTGTCTTTCTCCTCTTGCCTTTTATTCAACAACTCAGGGGTAGAAGCTCTCACCCAAGAAATGGCAGACCCAGGTCAAACGTGGACTCTTCTAAGGAGGTTGGATAGAGGAGAATAACTGGATGCCCATTTCTTTTACCCCAAAATGTTATCTCCGCAGCACAAAGTAGACTTTAATTTCAGAAAACAAAGACAAAGTAATAAAATCATAGAATGATTTGAGTTGGAATGGACCTTTAAAGTCATCTAGTCCAACCCTCCTGCCATGGGCAGGCACGTCTTCAACTAGACCAGGTTGCTCAGAGCCCTGTCCAGCCTGACCTTGAGTGTTTCCAGGGATGGGGCATCTAACACCTCTCTGGGCAACCTGTTCCAGTGTTTCACCACCATCATTGTTAAAAAATTTCTTCCTTATATCTAGTCTAAATCTACCTTCTTTTAATTTAAAACCATTGCCCCACACCCTATCACAACAGGTGCTGCTAAAATGTTTGTCCTCATCTTTCTTACAAGCCTCTTTTAAGTATCAAAAGGCTGCAATAAGGTCTCCACGGAGCCTTCTCTTCTCCAGGATGCACAACCCCAACTCTCTCAGCCTTTCCTCATAGGAGAGGCATTCCAGCCCTCTGACCATTTTTGTGGCCCTCCTCTAGACCTGCTCCAACAGGTCCATGTCTTTCCTGTGTTGAGGACCCCAGAGCTGGAATCAGGACTCCAGGTGGGGTGGAGTAGAGTAGAGGGGCAGAAGAGCAGAGTAGAGGGGCAGAATCACGTCCCTCGACCTGCTGGCCACGCTTCTTTGGATGCAGCCCAGGATACGGTTGGCTTTCTGGGCTGCAAGTGCACATTGTTGGCTCATGTCCAGCTTTTCATCCACCCTTACCCCCCAAGTCCTTCCTCACAGGACTCTCAATTCCTTCATGCCCCAGCCTGTACTGAGGATTACTCCGACACAAGTGCGGGATGTTGCACTTGGCCTTGTTGAATCTCATGAGGTTCAGATAGGCGCATTTCTCAAGCTTGTCCAGGTCTCTCTGGACAGCATCCTGTCCCTCAGGTGTGTCAGCTGCACCATTCATCTTGGTATCATCTGCAAACTTGCTGAGGGTGCACTCAATCACACTGTCTATGTCATTGATGAACATATAGTGGAGAGTGTCCCTGCCCATGGCAGGGGGCTTGTAAACGGGTGATCTTTGAGGCCTCTTCCAACCCAAACCATTCTATGATTCTATGTTAAACAGTACTGGTCCCAATATAGACTCCTGAGGGACACCACTTGTCACTGGTCTCCATCTGGACATTGAGCCATTGACCACTACCCTCTGGATGAGACCATCCAACCAATTCCTCATCCACCGAACAGTCCACCCATCAAATCCATAGCTCTCCAATTTAGAGAGAAGGATGTTGTGGGGGACCATGTCAAAGGCCTTACAGAAGTCTGGATAGATGACATCCGTAGCTCTTCCCTTGTCCACTGATGTAGTCACTCCATCATAGAATGCCACTAGGTTGGTCAGGCAGGACTTGCCCTTGGTGAAGCCATGCTGGTCTTAAATCACCTCCTTGTCCTCTATGTGCCTTTGCATAAATTCTAGGAGGATCTGTTCCATAATCTTGCCTGACATAGAGGTGAGTCTGACAGGCCAGTAGCTCCCAGGATCCTTTCTGCCCTTTTTAAAAATGGGTGCAATGTTTCCCTTTTTCCAGCCACCAGCGACTTCACCTGACTGCCATAACTTTTCAAAATATCACGGAGAATGGCTTGTCAACTACATCAGCCAGTTCCCTCAGGACTGTGGGATGTATCTAGTTGAGTCCCGTAAACTTTTGTATGTTCAGGTTCCTCACGTGATCACGAACCTGATCTTCTCTTACAGTGGGAGGACTTTACTCCCTCAGTCCCTGCCTTGCAGTCCATCCACTCAAGAGGTGTGGGAAGAGCAGGTGCCAGTGAAGACTGAGGCAAAAGAGTTGTTGAGTACCTCAGCCTTCTTTTCCTCCATTGTTACCAGTTTGTCAGGCGTATTTATCCAGAAGGGTACGCTTTCTTTGACCTTCCTTTTCTGGCTGACATACCTGTAGAAGCCCTTCTTGTTTTCTTTGCGTCCCTTTGCCAAGTTCAGCTTCAGTGATGCCTTGGCCTTCCTGACCCCATCCCTACACAACTGGACAGCATCCCTATACTCTTCCCAGGATATCTGTCCCTGCTTCCACTGCCTGTGCATTTCCTTCTCGCCCTTTAGTTTGGCCAGCAGATCTCGACTCAGCCATGCCAGTCTCTTGCCTTCCTTGCCTGATTTCTTACACCTGGGGATCACACCTGGGGATCGAGAGCTCTTGTGCTCTATGGAAAGTGTCCTTAAAGTTCTGCCAGCTCTGTTCTGCTCCCTTGGCCCTGAGGGCAGTTTTCCAGGGGGGTCCTATTGACTAATTCCTTGAACAGCTGGAAGTTTGCTTTCCTAAAATTCAAGGTCCTGACTTTACTCTTTGCCTGACCCATATCCCTCAGGACTGTGAACACCACCATTGCATGATCACTGCAGCCCAGACTGCCTCCAATCTTGACATCACCGATTAGCTCACTTGTGTTGGTGACCAACAGATGCAGCACCACATCATCTCTAGTAGGGCTGTTACCTTGTTTAAGAAGTTATCCTCAATGCACTCTAGGAGTCTCCTGGGTTGCCTACAGCTCACTGTGCTACTTCTTCAGCAAATGTCGGGGTGGTTAAAGTCCTCCAGCAGGATGAGAGCCTGTGAGTGCGATGCCTCCTGTAGCTGGAGTAAGAAGGCTTCGTCATTAGGTTCCCCTTGATCAGACAACCTGTAGTAGACGCCAAATACAAAGTTCCCTTTGTTGCCTCAATCTCTAATTCTTACCCATAGGCTTTCCACCTGCTCGTGGCTATTCTTCAGAGACCGCTCTTCACACTCTATCCAGTTCTTGATGTAGAAGGCAATGCCTCCACTCCTCCTCCCTCAGCTGTCCATTATGAACAGTCTGTAGCCATTAGTAACCACACTCAAGTCATGGAATTCGTCTCACCAAGTTTCAGTAATGGCAACTAGGTTGTAGATTTCTAGCAACATGTCGGCTTCCATCTCCTCCTGTTTGTTGCCCATGCTGCATGCATTGATGTAGAGGCACTTCAGCTGGGCTGTCAGCTATGCCACCTTCTTAGAACACCCCTTTGGGGTATTTCACTGGTGTTTCCCTTTTGTCTCCTATTACCTCGGGGGCCCTGGCTCATCTCCGTAAGACTTCAGATGTGCTGCAGAGTAGCCAGCATGTCTCAGAGCAACAGGCTGAGGGCCCTCGCTAGCATCCTGTCCCTCTAACCCTGGTGTGTCATCCCACAGCTTGTCATTGGCAAGTCTGATATTATCCCCCTCCCTCTTCAAGTCTAGTTTAAAGCCCTGTCAATGAGTCCCGCTAGCTCGTGAGCAAAGACTCACTTCCCCCTTTGAGAAAGGTGAACCCCATCCAACGCCAGCAGGCCTGATGCCATGTAGGCCATCCCATTATTGACAAACCAACAGCTGTGGTGGTGACACCAGTCATGGAGTCATGTATTACTAGACTGGGCTCATCCGTTTCTTCCAATGCCACTGCCTGCAACTGGAAGGAGAGAGAAAAAAATGACCTGTGCTCCAGATACCCTTACCCGTCCCAAGGTCCTGAAGTCTCATTTGATTGCCCTTGGACTATGTGTTGAAGCAAAAATAATAGCAAAATAATAATCCACTTCTGATTAAATAAAAATATTTATGTTCCATTTTGGTCAGGACACCAGAAGGTCAGTCAATCCTATGACCTTTCACCTCACATCTATATCTGAAGTTATTGTCTCTTGTCTATTGTCTAGAAAAGGGCTTGGTTAGTGTTACACCATACAAAGAAAATATAAAAGGGGCTTTTATCACATGTAAGTATCATCTGACAATTTTCCAAGTTACTCTAGTTCTGCTTTGCTGACCCATGGTACTTTTCACTGTTGATCATTAGCAGCGTGAATATTTTCAATTGCAGAATTTGGCAAAGCAAATGTCATGTCTATCCGCTGTGTGCAGAACAAAAACCATCTCAAAAAGGGGCAAATACAAACCAGACTCTTGTGTCTTCCCTTTTTTCCCTGTGAGAATAGCACAAGCTTTTGTCAACTCAAATCTTGGGATGCCCCAGGCACTCCAGCCTGTCTCCCATCTCCAATTCAGTCACTGTCCTAAGATGCAGGAGTAGTGATACGTACAGATTGGCTGAGAACTTAGATAGAATTAAGCATGAGTAATAATTAAGCAAAGCAATAATTAAGCATGATTAAGCTGATCTAGATGAAATGGACCATTAAATATCTACACTTTACTCTCAACAGCTTTTTTTATATGCATCACCTAAGCACCTCTTCACTTCATTTGGTGTAAATTTGGTGCAAAGGATTTGCTTCAGCCTGCCCTGTCAGCACAGCCGTGTCCTCATGTGGTCTGAGCTGCCTAAACAAGAACCCTCTTTTTCTACCACTGATTCAGGCTCACTCTGGGTTTGCAGAACGGCTGAGCAGAGGCTGCCCGCAGGATCTCCAGAAAACCAGACTTGATACTCCTTGCTGCGGGCAGCCTCGCTGTCCATGTTGGCTCCCATGTGTGCACATGGTGCCTGCAAGGCAGCTGGGAATGCGCAACACTGAAGCAAATCGAGTCAAGCCCGTCCGGCCCTGTGGAATGACTGCTGGAGCATGTCAGGCATGTTGCCTTCCAAATAATGACCGTGATATTGAGCAATGGTGGTGTAATTATGGTGTCTCTCTGGAAACAAGTACGGGTAATTCGGCAAT
Source organism: Tauraco erythrolophus (assembly GCF_009769465.1). Taxonomy (NCBI): domain Eukaryota; kingdom Metazoa; phylum Chordata; class Aves; order Musophagiformes; family Musophagidae; genus Tauraco; species Tauraco erythrolophus. The sequence goes on along the minus strand of NC_141465.1, from coordinate 125,237,914 downwards.
CACAGCTCAGACCCTTGCACATGCACCAAGGGTGGTTTCCTCCTGGTGCATCACAGACGTCACAATGTCAATTATAGCCTTGGCCCCGCTCTCCACCTCAGCCTGTGTGTGGGAAGGTCTTAGGAACTGCTCCAAACATATCAGAGATGGAAACTAAATTTATTTTTTGCCTCTAATTTGCAGGAGTGCAGTGTAGGTAGGTGGCTGGTGGAAGAGGTCATGCAGCACCACCACTGACAGCAGAACACCTCCCAAGAACCTTAACAGAGGCACCCAGCGCGTGGTGACTCGAGACGGCCTGTGAGTGCCTTGCCAGGGTCCAAAGGCTACTGGCCACTTGGGGAGGTGTATATCTGACTGGAAGTGGCAGGTGATGGTGTGTGGTGGAAGCCTGCATCTCCTGGTGAGGACACTTCTGGTGATACTGGAAGAGCCACATTTAGAGTGTGAGGAAAGGCATGCTCTGAAAGAGAAGCACTGGTTTGTGTTACCTAGGGAAGCACTTGGGTGGTTCTGGAGAGTAAACATTTAAAACCTCTGCAATTTGGGCATCTGGATGGAGAGTTCGGTGACATTTGTCCCTAAAACATGTTGTGAAGAATAGTGATTGGGTGGACTCAACACTGCCCCATAAGGCACATCTCACAGGCCATGCCAGGGCTGCAGTGTCTGAGGAAAAGGAATCTTAAATTGTCTTAGCGCTTTAGTATTTTCTCAAAACTTGATTTGAAGAACAGGAGACCCTCCAGTTTTACCCAGTGACAAGATCCTTGCCTGACATTCCCACCAGAGGGATAGTTAGAGTGATACAATCCAAATAAAAATTCACGGACCAAAGAATGGCTTGTGCATTCTCTCACCTACAAGAGCACAGCTTGGGGAGTGGTGAGGGCAGCCTCTATCCTACCTCTCCTTCTGGTCCTGTTGCTTCCAGCTTCCCAAGAAGCCTCCCGTGCAAATTAGGATTGTCACCAGGGATTTGCATTACTCTGCAAGTCGTGTGGGGTGTCGTGGTTTAACCCCAGTTGGCAACTAAGCCCCACGCAGCTGCTTGCCCATTCCCTGCCAGTGGGATGGGGGAGAGAATCAGAAGACTAAAAGTGAGAAGATTTGTGGGTTGAAGTAAAGACAGTTTAATAGGGAAAGCAAAAGCCGCTCACACAAGCAAAGCAAACCAAGGAATTGATTCACCACTTCCCATGGGCAGGCAGATGTTCAGCCATCTCCAGGATAGCAAGGCTCCATCACACGTAACAGTTCCTTGGGAAGACAAACACCATCACTCTGAACTTGCCCCCTTTCTTTCTTCTTCCTCCAGCTTTATATGCTGAGCATGACGTCATATGGTATGGAATATCTCTTTGGTCAGTTGGGGTCACCTATCCCAGCCGTGTCCCCTCCCAACCTCTTGTGCACCCCCAGTCTCCTCGCTGGTGGTGTGTGAGAAGCGGGAAAGGCCCTGACTCTGTGTAAGCACTGCTCAGCAGTAACGACAACATCCCTGTGTTATCAACACTGTTTCCAGCACAAATACTGAATATCGGCTACTATGAAGGAAATGAACTCTACGCCAGCCAAAAGCAGCACATTCTCCACCCCTTATTCCATAACATTTCGTCATGCTCAGGTCCCACACTGTCCAATACATCCTCATTAACCACCACCCCGCTTCTCATCCTTTGATACAATACACAGATATCATTCCCTTAGTCTGTGGACCACCCCTGTAAAATGTTCACAAAATGTCCATTGCGTTCATTTAGTCCATGATTTTGGACTCCATCTGTTATGGTGGTCACTCAGGACAGGAGAGGTGGTGTGTTGCGTGGAGTTACTGGGCACCAAAGCCAGCTCAGATCGGGCCACTGCTGCACTTGCACTGCTTCTTGTAAGGCTTGTCCTCCATTGGTTCAGGTGATTCCTGCTATAGGAATTCCTGTACTCAAATCCTGGGTTACAACAGTTGAAAGGTATTTTCATGACAGTCCATTCCCTTGGTCCCTTTGGATCAGACCATCAGATTTAACATTGCAATGAACTCCTCCCCTTGCTCCTAGCCTGGCTAGCAACAAGGAGTTTCAGCCATGTTCCCTCCCAGCTTCTTGTGCACCTGCACACTAGCAAAGTATGGGAAGTTGAAAAGTCCCAGAGGAGAACTGGGTAAGGTGGTGTTCATCTTTGGCAGAGCACACTGAGGCTTCTCCAATATTGGATCTGCCAGCAGGAATTTAGAGCCTGAGTGAGATTTAGGGTCGCATTCACCTGTTGAAGGTAAGCACCCTTTCCCCCTTGGGAGTTTTATAGCCCCGGTGCACACAGTGTTTCGATAAGGGCTCTTGGACCTGGTGCTTGCTTTACAAAAATGTATAAGACCTAGAATCTGATCCTTCATAGCAACAGGGCCAGCGTATGATGATGTTGGACTCCACAATGGAAGTACAGCTACAAATGCCAGGTTTTATATCCAATAAGCCCTTTTTAAGTTTTGCTGCTGGTTTTATCAGTACTCTGCCAATCTGACAGACATTATCTCCACTGCAAAGTTAAAAGCAGGGTCTAATGTGGCCAAACCTATGATCCATATTGCAAGCTGTAGCCTCTTGCCCTTTCTACATTCTTCCCCAGCTGTGGTCTTACCACCCTGTGGGTTTCATTTTGAGTTTCCAAGAAGGGGCTACAAAACAGCATAGAATCAACGGTTTGGGTTGGAAGGGACCTTAAAGATCATCTAGTTTCAACCCCCTGCCATGGGCAGGGACACCTTCCGCTAGATCAGGTTGCTTGAAGCCTCATCCAGCCTGGCGTTGAACACTTATGGAGATGGAGCATCCACAGCTTCTCTGGGCAACCTGTTCCAGTGCCTCACCACCCTCAGAGTGAAGGATTTCCTCCTTATATCTAATCTAAATCTCCCCTCTTTCAGTTTGAAGCCATTGCCCCTTGTCCTATCACTACACATCCTTGCAAAAAGTCCCTCTCCAGCTTTCCTGTGTCCTGTGAATTATGTCAGGACACTACATCTGCATGCCCTTCAGTGACTGCAGTGCAGTTGAAGGCCATCTTTTCATTTAAGCTTTGCTATACAGGTGGCTACCAGTGCTTATAGACATTAAAGACTTCATTTTCAGAGTAGTGTGTTATTCTCAGTTGCCTGAGCACCTCAGAGAGGCACAGTTAATACAACCTGGCTACGTTTTTGCTACAGACCCGATTACTTTACATATCCTTTCTCCTTGTGTCCAAAGCAGTGGCATGAAAGCCTGTCTCTAACCAGCCACATCCATCCAAGGAGAAGCTGCATACCAGTGGTGCATAAAATAACTTATTTCTAGAAACCAAATGTCTCTATTTTATGTCCAGTGTGCAACTCCCTGTCCATAAAGTGCTTCTTACACTTATGACTAGTAACTGAGTAGTGAGGCCAAGAAATTAAAAAAAGAAGAAAAGCCTTTTCAGTACCTAAATGGGCTCTTTTCCTTTATCTCTATTTCACTACCCAGTGAAATCATGGCAACTGCATAGTTCCTGATATTCAAGGTCCAGTGTGTGTGATATCTAGCTGAGAAGAATACTACTTGGGAAAGCATATCTTGAAAGTCCCCTTTAATCACCCATAAACTTTCCACTCCTACAGCACAGTTCTCCTTTAATTAATGATGATATGGTACAATGGGGTAAATTTATGCAACACAGTCCTTTTTCTGATCTCACAGGCAGGTTTGGGTGAAGGTGGATGTTACTAGTTGCTGAGCTTCTGGCCATTGTTCAGTATCTTATTGTCACTTTAAGCATCCTCCAGGAGGGGATATTTCCCCATAGGAGAGAACACTCTCACTTCAAGCGCCATATGACTGTCCTGTGCTGTGCTCCTCAATCCTGTTTCCCGTGGCTCCTGCTTCCTGTGGCTCTTCTGCTCTTCCCTCTTGTTTCCTTGCACGTATCAATAAATACTTTCAAACTGGCAGGGTTCCCTACCTGTTGCTTCCTAATTCCTTCTAATATCATAATCACCAATTGGATAGTTAATCTTTGCAATCAATTATCCTAGCTAGGCTTGAAAACTTGTATGATGAAGGGATGTGCAGGGGAATTAATCTTTGCTAAGCATTGTTTCAAGCTGTTCAGTTCTGTTGCATGTTAATCCTCTGACTGTGCTCATCACGCTGTGATCTAAGCCCTGGCCAGAGGTGTGTTACGTGATGTGCAACACAATGTTGCACAGTTCACCAAAACTGTAGAAATTGTGGAAATGTTGGAAGTTTTTCAGTTTGCTTTAGTCCCATAGTGTAGAATTTCTCTCCAATCCTGTGATTATGTCAAGGTCTGTTATTCCTGAATTACGAGCATAGCTGAACTGTGGGAGAAAATAAATCCCATGTTTGTATTAAAGAAAACTCTGTTATGCCCTTGCTGCAATATAATGCAAATGTCACAGCTTGCAGTTGCATAGCAAGAATTCTGGAGTTGTAAATATGCTTCATTTTTAAATTTTGCTTTCTTCTTCTTTAATAATGACGCTCTCTTCCCTTGTCTTTGCACAGACAACCTGGGGTCCAGTATACAGAGAGTCTGCTGATGTAGGACCCAGGTTAGATTTAGAGATCCAAATCCCATTATTGGAGCTCAAGGGTAACAAACAGGTCTCTGAGCATTTGTCAGCATTAAGCTAAAAGTGGTAGTGGTTACCTGAATGGTACCTGATTGCCCATCTCTGACAGGGTTGGGAGAACGAACAGAAGACATCTCTGAGGTTTGCCAGTCTGGACTCTGGGCTGAACATCACCTACCTGAGGTCTCCCCTGGATGAATTCCTCCTTAAAAGAGAGAGTAACTATCAGAAAAGCTTCCAGTTTTACTGTAGCATTTTCTGTGATGAAGAATCCACCTCAGTCCTTGGCAAACCATTCTAACATTTGATGGGCCTTACATTTAAAAGGCTGAGCCTCGTTTGTAGTCTTAGTGAGCCTCATTTGTAGTCTCAGTGTGTCCAGTTTTAACTTCCAGATACTGGATATTATCATAAGCCCTGCCTCTCCTAGAAAAGTGACATTATCTAAGTAGCAGGAATATGCTCTAGGTATGACTCATCACATCTGAATTTCAGCATTACAGCATAGCATCACTCGGGGCTTCCTTTCAGGACAACACAGCCAACAGTTGTTTTAGACTGCGACTCACCTGATCTGTCTGTAGACATCCGCGTTAGATAATCCGTTAGCCCATACTGAAGTGCATCTTGTTTGATCAGCTGAGCCCATATTGTGGACTGCTCCTCATTGCTTACCCAGTAGCTGATAAGAGCAGTTCGATAGCATAATGCCAGGAATCAACCTCACTAGAGATTCAGATCCTGAATGACAATTTCCTACTTGTAGTTACATTTTGAGATCCGTCAGTTAGCCAGTTGTTAATCCGCCTAATGTACATGGCATTGATTTTGTATTGTTCTTGTTTCTTAATCAAATTTCTGTCTGATACCGTCTCAGATGCTCCACAGGAGATGAAGTCTAAAAACGTCAAGGAACACCAAGATATTGGAAGCCTGAGGGTATCTCAGTGGATCCTGTCAGGCCAGGTGACAGTAGAGTGCTGCCCAGTTGCTGGCATTTGCTACTTTAAGTCTGTCTGCTGCAAATATTTCATCCTCTTGGTTCAGCCCCAGGTCCTGGGCCACTGACTGCCCACTTTCCGTGAATGTTAGCGCATTCCCTGTGTGTTTTTCAGTGTGAACCCACTGTTTTCTTTGAAATCAAAACTCCGGTGATGTTCTGGAGACAGCTGACTCCAGCTCACTCCAGGGGACTGAGATTGGACTAGATTTGGCTCCTCCAAATTCTGCAGTCTTTCACTTCTATTCCAGCAGGATTTGCACCCACACAGTCTGGTTGCATTCACTCTACAACTTGGCATGGAGGCCCAGGACTGCTGGACCCTCATGCAGACACATTTAGTTATGTAGACATAACCTTTGAGTCCACTGGGTCCTCTCCCTGCCCCATGGAGTGACCCAGCATAAGCAGTATCCAAGAAGTTCTTCGTCTCCTTGAGGTAGCTGACCAAAATCCAGTCCAGCCACTCTTTTAATCCTGAAACTCTTTTTCCCATTTTTAGAATCTTTCTGCTCATTGTCGTGCATAAACCCCAATGGCGCCAGGAGCCTTGGAGAGTTCTTATCACACTCATGTTCACATAAATGATCCAGACCTTTCTGGCCTTTTTGTCCCAGCTTTTGTTAATTTTCGTAAACAATTGCGTGCAGCCAGCTAAGCTCGACCTCTGTTATTGTGGATGATTTTAGGTCCAGACCACTGTACAGTAATAAAAAAAGGCATATGTTTATGATAACTTTAAAATGTAAAGTTTCTAGGATTCAACTGCTTGTTATCACCAATGACTAAGGCAAGAACATATCTGAAAGGAACCCCAGCCCAGCCCAGCCCACTAAAGGGATGCCCAGCCCACTAAAGGGATGCTGCTGCTGAAAACGTTTAGCCTCTAGATCGTGCCACAAGACTGTCATTGCATTCTTCCAGGGTCCCAATGGCTGAAGTGGGAAGACACCTCTGGAAATTGTTTAGTCCAACCTCCTGCTCAGCACAGTTTCAGTGAAAGTAGGTTGCTCAGACCTGTGTCCAGTTAGCTTTGAATGTCTCCAGGGGTTGGAGACCGTGCAACCTATCTGGGTGACCTGTTCCAGTGCCTGACCACACTTACAGTGAAAAAGACTTTTCTCATGGATTATCATGTGTTTCAGTTTGTGCCCATTGCCTCTTGTCCTCTCACTTTGCACCACTGAGAAGAGTCTGGCTTTGTCTTTTTTTTTTTTTTCCCCTTCCTTCAAGTATTAGTATACCTTGATAAGACCCATCTGAGCCCTCTCTTCTCCAAGCTGAACAGTTCCAGCTCTCTCAGCTTTTTGTATGTCACCCTTAATCATCTTCAAAGTCTTTCTCTGGACTCTCTCTCACTAGGGCTAAGCAAAGGGGAAGGGTCACCTCCCTTGACCTGCTGGCAATGCTTTGCCTGATGCAGCCCAGAAGGCTGTTGGTGTTTTTTCTCACAGGAACACGCTGACTCAGCCCCCAGCCTGTTCTGGTGCCTGGGGTTGTTCCTCCCCAGATGCACTTTGCTGAACTTCGTGAGGTTCCTGTCAGCCTATTTCTCCAGCCTGTTGAGATTGCTGCAGGTGGCAGCACACCCATCTACCGTATCAGCCACTCCTCCTTGTTTTGTGTTATCTGCAAACTCACTGAGCGTGCACTGTGCCCCAAGGCTGAGGCCACTAAAGACGATGCTAAACAGTAGAGGCCCCAACATCAAACCCTAGGGTACCCCACTAGTGATTGACTTCCAGCTGGACCTTATGCTGTGGATTGCAGCCCTCTGAGCCTGCCAGTTCAGCCACTTTTCAGTCCACCTCACTGTCTGCTTATCTAACCTGTACTTCATCAGTTTAACCGTGAGGATTTTGTTAGAAGCAGTGTCAAAAACCTTGCTAAAGTAAAGATAAACAACCTCCACTGGTCCAATGTTGTGAATTAAACTGACCAGGAAAACTGCCCTCCAGCTGTGAAAAGAAGATCTCAAAATCCTTCTTGCAGTCAGTTAAAATGCTGTCCCTCTTCAAGGGACTGGGAAGGTAAAGCATGAGTTAGCCAAGTGCTTAAGGTAGATTTGCAAAGTCCAACTTATGCAACAATACCTCCAGGATCAGAAAAGGTAGCTGGTGGAGGGAAACTGAGGAGGAGAGGAGCAAAATGGAACCTCTGCCAAGGAACATCCTATATTACTTCCGGAGATTTACCAAAAGACTTTAAAAAACCCTACAAAACAGCCAAAGATCATTTGGCCAAAGAACTGAAACAAAACACTGTTCTTGAGGTTGTTCAACTTTGAAGAAAGACATTACCTGGGTCGGGCCAGTCCTAGGCACAGAAACAAACTAGGCACAGAGTGGGTTGAGAGTAGCCCTGAAGAGAAGGATTTGGGGGTGTTTATAGATGAGAAGCTCAACATGAGCCGGCAGTGCGCTCATGCGGCCCAGAAGGCCAACCACATTCTGGGATGTATCAAGAGAAGCGTGGTCAGCAGGTCGAGAGAGGTGATTCTCCCCCTTTACTCTGCTCTTGTGAGACCTCACCTCAAATACTGCATCCAGTTCTGGTGTCCCCTCCATAAGAGAGACATAGATTTGTTGGAGCGTGTTCAGAGGAGGGCCACAAAGATGATCCAGGGGCTGGAGCACCTCTGCTACGAGGACAGGTTGCGGGAGCTGGGATTGTTCAGCCTTGAAAAGAGAAGACCTAATAGATGCCTTCCAATACCTGAAGGGAACTTACAGGAAGGCTGGAGAAGGACTTTTTACAAAAGCGTCCACTGATAGGACAAGGGGAAATGGGTTTAAGTTGAAAGAGAACAGATTTAGATTAGATCTTAAGAAGAAATTCTTCAGTACGAGGGTGATAAGACTTTGGAATAAATTGCCCAGAGAAGTTGTGGATGCCCCCTCCCTGGAGGTGTTCAAGGCCAAGTTGGACAGAGCCTTGAGCAGCCTGATCTAGTTGAGAGGCGTCTCTGCCCATGACAGGGAGGTTGGATTAGATGATCTCTAAGGTCCCTTCCAGCCTATGCCATTCTATGATTCTATGATTTCCCAGCAGACTTAAGGAAAACTTTAGCTAGACTTCATTTGGGATGTTCGTGCTTTTGTGTCTGAGAATGGAAACCTTACTCCAGTTCACATTATTCTCCTTCTTTTGATTATTCCAGACAGCTCAAATTTCAGTCATAAAGATGAACATGGCCCCTACCTGGGGTGGCAGAGAAAGCCATGCTTTTTTGCAGCAGCATTCCCATCCGTGGGGATGATGGATTGCCTTGAAGTTTTAAGGATCAGCAAAGCAAGCTTGCTTTTTTTTTTTCTGGATTTATGAATGTCCAGCTATGGGGGATTAATGCCTTTCAATTCTTGCCTTGTTATGGAAGCACAAAAGTCAGTGGTCGTCTAGAGCAGGAAAAGTTATTAGAAGACCAAAAATCTCTGCTAGCTGAGCTGATGTATTCTCCAGCAGAGGTTGTAGAAAAGTCTGAGAACTGCAAGAGAAGGTTGCTGCATGGCATGTAGGGCAAAGCCAGAGAGCACGGCATTTGCTTGGAAACAATGAGAGGGTCATCCTGGCCTCACGCAGCTCCATAGCTCATGTGGAAGTATCTCCCTGACAGTGCTTCTTTGCTTTCTTCCTGGACTCCAGCTGTCATTCCAGTGAGGACACATTTAGGAAATCCTAAGAATGAGCGTAAGTGAAAAGGGGAAAAGATGCAGATTTCCCTTCAGAAGTGTTATGTTCCTATTTTTCTGATCTATGTAAGCCAGATGTCCAAAGATGCCTGGTGAGGACCTGATGAGATGCTGAGAACTCACTGCAAACCAAAAGCTTCCCAAATTGCAGGTCTTTTTTTTTTTTTTTTCTTTTTTAAATTAGACATGACAGAGTATTATGGAGCTGCACCTGGGGACGAATGAGGTCCCGACTGAGAGCTTATGGGTTAGGATTAAAGGCAGAGTAGGGACAGGGGACGTAGTAGTAGGGGTCTGCTACAGACCACCTGACCAGGAGGACTGGGTGGATGAGGCTCTCTACAGACAGATAGGAGCTGCCTCATGTTCACAAGCCCTGGTCCTCATGGGGGACTTCAACCACCCTGATATGTGTTGGAAGGACAAAACAGCAAGGCACAGGCAATCCAGGAGGTTCCTGGAATTCATGGATGAGAACTTCCTTCTCCAAGTGGTAGAGGAACCAATGAGGAGAGGTGCTACGCTGGACCTTGTTCTCACTAACGGCGGAGGGCTGGTGGGGAACGTGACGCTCAAGGACAGCCTTGGCTGCAGCGATCATGAAATGGTAGAATTCAAGTTACTTAGAGAAGCAAGGAGGGTGCATAGCAGGCTCACTACCCTGGATTTCAGGAGAGCAGACTTTGGCCTCTTCAGGGATCTCCTTGCTAGAGTACAATGGGACGAGGCCCTGGAGGGAAGAGGGGCACAAGAAAGCTGGTTAATATTCAAGGATCACCTCCTCCAAGCTCAGGAGCGGTGCATCCCAACAAAGAGAAAGTCAGGTAGGAACACCAGGAGGCCTGCATGGATGAATAAGAAGCTTCTGGACCAGCTCAGGCACAAAAAGAAAGCCTATAGGGGGTGGAAGCAAGGACAGGTAGCCTGGGAAGAATACAGAGATACTGTCCGAGTAACCAGAGATCAGGTTAGGAAAGCCAAAGCCCTGATAGAGTTAAATCTGGCCAGGGACATCAAGGGCAACAAGAAAGGCTTCTATAGATATGTCAGTGATAAAAAGAGATCTAGGGAAAATGTAGACCCTCTCCGGAAAGCAACGGGGGACCTGGCCACCCAGGATATGGAGAAGGCTGAGGTTCTCAAGGACTTCTTTGCCTCAGTCTTCACTAGCACGAGCTCTAGCAGCATGGCCCAAGTCACGGAAGGCAAAGGCAGGGACTGGGAGAATGAAGAACCGCCCACTGTAGGAGAAGATCAGATTCGAGACCATCTAAAGAACCTGAAGGTGCACAAGTCCATGGGACCTGATGAGGTGCATCCACGGGTCCTGAGGGAACTGGCAGATGAAGTTGCTAAGCCGCTATCCATCATATTTCAGAAGTCGTGGCAATCTAGTGAAGTTCCCACTGACTGGAAAAGGGGAAACATAGCCCCCATCTTTAAAAAGGGGAAAAAAGAAGACCCAGGGAACTACAGGCCAGTCAGTCTCACCTCTGTGCCTGGCAAGATCATGGAGCAGATCCTCCTGGCGACTATGCTAAGGCACATAGAAAATAAGGAGGTGATTGGTGACAGCCAACATGGCTTCACTAAGGGCAAATCCTGCCTGACTAATTTGGTGGCCTTCTATGATAAGGTTACAGCATTGATGGATAGGGGAAGAGCAACTGGCATTGTCTACCTGGACTTATCCAAAGCATTTGATACTGTCCCACACGACATCCTTATCTCTACACTGGAAAGACGTGGTTTTGATGAATGGACCACTCAGTGGATAAGGAATTGGCTGGATGGTCGCACTCAAAGAGTTGTGGTTAATGGTTCAATGTCCACGTGGAGGCCAGTGACGAGTGGTGTTCCTCAGGGGTCGGTGCTGGGACCAGTGCTATTTAACATCTTTGTTGGAGACATGGACAGTGGGATTGAGTACGCCCTCAGCAAGTTTGCAGATGACACCAAGTTGTGTGGTGTTGTGGACATGCTGGAGGGAAGGGATGCCATCCAGAGGGACCTTGACAGGCTGGAGAGATGGGCCTGTGAGAACCTAATGAAGTTCAACAAGGCCAAGTGCAAGGTCCTGCACGTGGGTCGGGGCAATCCCATGCACAAGTACAGGGTGAGTGGAGAATGGATTGAGAGCAGCCCTGAGGAAAAGGACTTGGGAGGGCTGGTGGATGAGAAGCTCAACATGAGCTGGCAATGTGCACTGGCAGCCCAGAAAGCCAACCATATCCTGGGCTGTATCAAAAGGAGCGTGGCCAGCAGGTCAAGGGAGGTGATTCTGCCCCTCTACTCAGCTCTCGTGAGACCCCACCTGGAATACTGCGTTCAGCTCTGGAGTCCCCAACACAAGAAGGACATGGAGCTACTGGAACGAGTCCAGAGGAGGGCCACGAAGATGATTCGAAGGCTGAAGCACCTTTGATATGAAGACAGGCTGAGAGAGTTGGGGCTGTTCAGCCTGGAGAAGAGAAGGCTCTGGGGTGATCTTATAGCAGCTTTCCAGTACCTAAAGGGGGCCTACAGGAAAGCTGGAGAGGGACTTTTTACAAGCGTGTGTAGTGATAGGACAAGGGGCAATGGATTTAAACTGAAAGAGGGGAGATTTTGATTAGATCTAAGGAAGAAAGTTTTTACATTGAGGGTGGTGAGGTACTGGAACAGGTTGCCCAGAGAAGTTGTAGATGCCCCATCCCTGGAGGTGTTCAAGGCCAGGTTGGATGAGGCTTTGGGCAACCTGGTGTAGCGGAGAATTTCCCTGCCCATTGCAGGGGAGTTGGAACTAGATGATCTTTGAGGTCCCTTCCAACCCTAACCATTCTATGATTCTATGTTTCTATGATTCTATGATTATTAACCTCAGAAATGACAGAAACAGGTAGCAGCTGTCTAGGCTAAGAAGTTAATGAAAACTGGAACTGTACCGAGTCATTGACACAAACACAACTAAGGGATAAAGGAGGTAAACCCACAAGTGGAGAGGCAACCTGGGACCCTCCAGTGCCCAGTGAATTTTTTATAAAGAGGGGACAATGAAAAGAAAGGAATACTGAACTGGAGGTGGTAACGTGTGAGAGGAATGATTTCATGGGAGCTGGGTCATTATCCCCCATGCTGGCAACACCTCAAGGACTTTGGGTGTGCTGGACTGGAACAACTAGGCATTTTGTCATTAAGTATAGGCTAGAATTGCTTTTATATTTATTTTACTTGCAGCTAATTGCGTTCAAAACTTTGTCTGACCTTGATGTATGTTTTCTTTTTAAGCTTGCTGGGGGATGTTCTGAGGAGGGAGTCATATAAGAATGGAAAATGGTAAACATTCAGGAGAGTTACAGTAATTGTGTCTTTGCCATTTTCATCTCTCCACGCGAAGCAGAGCGTGTTCTAGTGGTATGAAATTCAGAGAAGCTTTGTAAGGGCAAAGTGTCTCTGCTGAATATGCTAGACATCCCTTGCAGCATCAAGACTTGCCTATTTGAAGTCACTGCGAGTTCTCTGTGGTGACGCTAAGTGGTGACATGACGGTGGTGGTGACGCTCTTCAGCAAGGTCCTACCCTAGAGCGCTGTCCTCTGATGCTGGATCAGGAAGCTGTGGATCTATTGCCTGCCAGGCCAAGTGCATGAGCGCGGAAGGGCTTTAATGTCAAACTTTGTGACTCTGCAGGGGAACAGAAGCAAAAGTTGGGAAGAGCGATGTAGAGAAAATTTATCTCCAGGTATAGTCATTTGCCTTTTAGAACCTCTGGGTGGGATGGTCAGTGAGTGGGATGATGACCTTGACAAGAGGACATCAGAGTTTCACTCTCATTTGGGCCATGCAGCCTATCTGTGCCCTTATGCAAGTGCAGTATGTCAGCTTTGGTCTGCTCTGCACAGAGGGCCGTTGAGGTCCCCAGACTAGGTCATCTCTAAATCTTTCAGGGGAGTATGCTTGAATCAGCATACAGCAACTGTGATTTAACAACAAGAGCCCAGTTCTTCTGGCGCTACGGTAATGATAGCTTTGGTGTCTCCCTTAGCTAAGCACGTCCTCACATGCTCCCACTCAAATCACTGAGGTGCGAAAGACTTCAGTGGGTGACCACCTAGGGCCATAGTTAATGGTAATGCTTATAATTCCAAACAGGTTTTTTTTCCCTCTTCTAGATACATGTTATAATTAATATTTCATGACAGTCTCTAGAGATACAGGACAGAATTTCTGGTCTTGGTTTAACAAAATGCATCAACAGGACCACTGTGCATGGGAAATTAAGTGTGCCCAGATGTTCACTAATGCTGGGGCAAAGTATAAAGTTGTGTGATATTTTTCTGATGAGTAGTAGGATTTCACCTTGTTGAGGATGGGTATTTTAAAGGAGGTAGGTGCTCCCCATGGGAAGCAGAGTCATCAAAGCCATATTGAGAGCTTAGGGCTGCCAGTCCTCCTTCCGAGCCACTGCACTTGCCTTGGTACACTTCAGAGTGACACTTGGCTCCTCGCTGAGCTTGCTGCAGCCGTGCATGGTGGCACCAGCAGTTTCTAGCCTTGTGCACGCACAGTGGAGTGTTCAGCACTTGCTGAAAGCAATTCACTGAGCAGCATATTGTTTTCACCCTTGGCAGCTCAGTTGTCTGTCAAGGTTTCTCTGCTGTGGGGTATTTGGAATATGTCAGTAAATATCTTCCCTCTAACAGTGCCAGATGCTTCCACGCACAGCAGCTCCCACAACCACTTTGTAAAGGTTTCGTGGTGAGAGGCTGCCCAGTGCACGGTTCCTGCTGGCTGTTGTGGGTGGTGAGCCGCTGCATGGCTGCTGAGAGAAGTACAAACTGACAGCCATCCATGAGCCATCACTGCAGGATCTTTCCGAATCGTTGTTTCAGCTCCCATCTTAATGACCTGTCCCACAGTGGGACGGTCTTGGTCCATCAGACTTTAGGCTAGAGGCCAAACTCACTAGTTAGCTGGGTTGCTTTTCTTCTGAGCCATTGAGAATTTAAGCAAACAAGATATCAGGTGCTTTTCTGTACAGACCTAGTGGCTTGAACCTTTTGAGATCTTGCCCTCAGGATTTTGTGTCCCTGCAGACAAGTTCAGGATCAGTTTCCAGCACCTTTCCGTCCTCACAGTCCTCTGAGATCTCACACACCGGTTTGTGTATGTGTCCCAAAATGTGCCAGTGCTGTGCTTGGGTAACACCTTCACACCAGTGATTTAACCAGGTGTTTTGGAGAAGACTCATTCAAGAGTCTCTCTGGCACCTCCATTTTTCCAGCTGGTTGAGTTTTTGTAAACAGTGGCTATGTAAAATGTTCTTATCCAGTAATTAAGGGCTCTTGCTTCGTCTTGCTCATCTGCTTCTACCCTGCCAGGTCATGTGAGAAGGGATGTCCTCTCCTCAGCCACGTGGCAGCAGACTGGCTGTGTGGCCTGAGACCGTAGCAGGGGAGGGGCATATGCACAAATTTTTGTGGTATCAAGGGAAGCTTTGTGGAGCATACAAACCATGGTGCAGAACTGATATTACTGCTGGAGTGCTGTGGTGGTTGCGCTGCAGTCAGTAATCTGGTTCGATGCACTCCCTGGGGATGACTATGCTAAAACTCTAGCTCTTGTAAAGGAAACAGGTTTGCTCACCTGTTTTGTTGTTTTTTTTTTAATCAAGAATACCTGATCTATTAAACATTAATTTGTCTCCTTTGTGGTAAGAAAAGTATGTGACTTGAGAATGCCAAAAATGTTGGAGCGTGATTTGTAGCCTTGCTTTTGGGTGGGGTATCAGGGACACCCCAAAATGAACACTGATGGGACCCGAGGTGCCCTGTGGCCACCACCACAAGATTGTGCTCCATCACCATGCGCCTTTAATCACTGCAGACCTCGAGCTCACACATTCTCCTCGGATGAAGAGAGTGCGCCTTTATTACACTGTGAGGACTTTAAATAACTCATTATTGGAGAAAGCAAAGGGAAGAGCGATGCTGTTTGTACCACACTCTAATTGCTGAATGTACTGTGACCTTTCAAATGAGGCCCTAGATTTAATCACAGTTCTCTTCAGGTGCAACCGTTGGCGAACCGATCTGTTTCTCCATCTGCTGCAGGGGGATGAGGGTGCTGGTTGTCCCCATAATATTACAGACGTCCCACCTGCGGGGAAGGAGGTTTCTCTGAAACAAAACAGCAGCCAGGTACGAAACGGCAATGATGGTCCCCAAGGTGAGAAGCACGGTGAATGTTTTAAAGGGAAAGAGCTGACTGTAGGTCCCATTCACCAGGGAGCAGGCTGGGTAGCAGATGACAGGGGGGATGCTCAGGGCAGGCTCCCCAGCCAGCAGTCTCAGGAGGAGCCCAACCAAGAAGCCAGCAGCTGAGCCATAGGTGTTGGTGCTGGGAGCGAAGAGGGCACAGCAGAGCTGGGGGAAGAGCAGGGCATACACCAGCTCGCCGCTGAGGAACCAGAGGTCATAGACAGAGCTGGAGTAAAAAGCCAAACTGGCAGCCCCAGCCCCAAACACCAGTGTGGAGGTCCTCATGGCCCAGAGGACCTCTGTCTCCGTAGCCTGTAAAACAGTGATTGTAACATTATAGACACAGCGTTTACTGGCAGGGTGACCAGCACTGCCCTGCCCTGGGCTGGTTCTCACCAAGCCATCACTGCTTTCAGGCAGTGCTTGCCACCAGCAGCCAAGGGAGGCACCCCTGGAGATGCACCTGCCCTCTATGATTTTAAGGGTCATGGTTTTATGCTGTTTCCATTAATATCCTGGTCCAAATTTTATACCAGTCATTTTATAAAGAGCAAAACTCACCAGTGTGAGTATTTTTATCCCTACCAAGGATATGAACACCCCTGACCTATGTTTGAAGCTCTGGCTCCAGAACTCAGTTTAACAGCTGAAGGACTGACACCTCTAATCACAGACCACACAGGCTGGATTTGAAACTGTTTTGAAACCCAAGCACCTTTCCTAACACAAAAAAACTGCTGAATGCAGTAACCAAGTACCTTTTTCCTCAGGATTTTCCTGTAGATGTTGTGAGCGAACATGGAGCTGGCAGAGAGAAGAGCTGAATCTGCGGAAGACATTGAGGCAGCAGCGATAGCTCCCAAACCAGCGACGGAGATGTATGCTGGGCAGAGGTAGTGTAAAACAAGTGGCAGTATCATTGCTGATTCCCCTCTCTCGAGTGGGCTTGGAAGACCATAGCTTGTCTGGTTCCAGTCTTCAGAACAGAACAAGTTAAAATCACAACAAATCCTTCACTGACGTTTCTGCTGCCTTTCCACAGGCACCAGGCACAGCAGGGCTAAGGACAGACTCACTTGGTGGTTTAGGACTTGGATTAATGTTTTGGATTCTCTTATGATCTCTTGTGATTGCCCTTAGCATGCTGCAGCTCTCACTAGAGGAAAGAGTTTTCTGTTCCCCAGCAGCATGTATAGAAATAGCTGTGCTTTGTCTGTTCCCAGAACTGGGACAGTTAAGGGTCAACATTCTAGACCCTGCTCGTGAGGAGAAGGGAGTTTTGCTCTGATGCTGCTAGTGACAGATGAATTAATGAGTTCAACTGATTTCTTTAAATGTTTGGTGATCTGGCTGATCTTTAACCCTTACTCAACCAACACAGGACTGAGCCCTGGGAGGAAACTGAGTTTTCGGGACTGAACTTCTTGATTTCTTCAAGCAGGTTTTCTTCAGAACGTTATGAACAATCTGTAGTAGTATTGCTGGGTCTTACTTGCAGAAGGCATTAATAGAAGCAAGCATAAGATTTCTTGGAAAATAGAATTATACAGGGTTTTACAGGATCTGCCTTCATCTTTCCTCAATACAAGGTCCATGAAAAGCCATTTCATCATAATGAAAGAGCTTTAAACAGGTCTTGGGGCTGTTCAAATGTCTTTAGGTAGTTGTGCACTGAACCTTAGAGACCTCCACATTTTTGGTACAGGCCACCTAGCTTGGTGGCCAGGGCTAAGCTTTTAGGTACACAGGACTAGGTAATTTGAAATTCTAAATCAGGACAAAAATATGTTCATTATTCAGAGACGAACAATTAGTCTTACCTGTTGATGCTGCAACTGCACCAATAAGCACAGAGGGAATGGCCATTAAAAAGCACCCAAGTGCAGAGAGGTAGGAGATGAGCCTTGCCTGTCCTGGCGAAGCAGCAGAGAGCACTCTTTGGAAGTAAGTTTGCCACGGGATGCTCCCAAGCACCTGAAATATTCAGATGTTACCAGTGGTATCCACCAGGCTGCTGTAGGACATCATCCATCCATTCAGATGAATAATAATCTTCACTGTTATAAAACTCTCGTTTCAAATGCATAAACATTACCCAGCTTTAACTATTGAGGATGATATTTCTGATGGTCAAGGGCGGGTTTTTTTTTCCTTTTTTTTTCATTGTAATGGATGTGGAATTTTGATCAAAACAGATTAATGGATTGAAAGACTGAGAAAGCTGAAAAATAGGTTGCTTGGCATAGTGGAACAGGCATAGAGGAAGGAAAAGAAAAGAGAAGATTTTCAGGAAGGCAACTTCTGTAAAAAATCTGTCCAAACTTAGCTAAAGTATAATCTAAAATTAAAAATAAAATCATAATTT
Organism: Tauraco erythrolophus; assembly: GCF_009769465.1. Classification (NCBI taxonomy): domain Eukaryota; kingdom Metazoa; phylum Chordata; class Aves; order Musophagiformes; family Musophagidae; genus Tauraco; species Tauraco erythrolophus. The sequence goes on along the minus strand of NC_141465.1, from coordinate 125,220,013 downwards.
TCACTTTCTTAACAGATAAATTTAATCAGATAAAAATCTGAAGATTCTGTCCTCACCAAACAAGCTCAAGCTTCTGTGTATCCCTATTGCCAGTCTAGCAAAACCAGAACAACCTCCTGTAGTCTTGGCTATATTGGTAGCACAAAAGTTGAGTTGTGCATTGGAGCCAATGGCACCAGGCTTGCTGATGACCTGCAGTTGTGTCATTTTAAGATTTCGTTTCAAATAGAGGGAATTTTACATAATTATGTTCAAAATGCACTATTGAGGCTCCAAGACCATCCTCTCAAAAGGTAGGAAATGCTTCATTTAGGTTCCAGGAGTGGAACTAGTTGCCTGGATGGTCTTAATCAAGAGGTGCATTCCTTCATGTGGGTAAAGGATGAAGTGTTCCTACTGCTTCTTTTCTTCCCACAGCTGAGCTCTGAATCTCCCCAGTCCATTAAGTGTGCTGCAGAATGGCTGAGAGAAGGTTTTACACAACATCCTGCCCCTGTCAACTGTGCAATTTAGGGCTCCTGGCTGGAAGAACCCACAAGTTTTCCAGACAGAAAGTCCCTGCACAATCCCTTCTCCCAACCACTTATCCAATAAATACTCCATACCAGGTAGAAGAAGTCATCCAGCCACCTTCCAAGATACTGTTGTTCTATCTTCCCCATCCAAGGGTCTTGATAAGATTGATGAGTTGCAGTGTAATAAATACTTTCCGTTGCAGAGTTCACCAGGGCAAAGGGGATACAGACCCACTAAGACAGAAACAGAAATAGTTAACCATTTCTCCAGGGTCCTTGTTGTTGGAAAATCTATTCAGATATTGAAATTAAGGTGGATGTAGAATATAAAGTTACATAAGATTAAACCCAGACTATGAGTCTTCCTTTCCTGCCTTTCTTTAAATCGACATTTTTCTGGTTTGTGACATCATCAAGAACGTGAGTCTGTAATTCAGGTCAATTGGTGCCTTCAGTGGACAGATCCCTCTCCTTTCCAGCCAACGTTGTTCTGGATGGGTTCTGCAGAACTTACTTGTGAGCAGCTGTGTTCACCCAGCAAGGCCAATAGCTTGTATGAACACTGTCTGAAATGTGTGAGGAGTGTAAGATGTTTCAGGAGACCTATTGTCCTGAAGAGTAACTGTCGGGAAGGGGCCAGTATTGGTGGAGTTATTTTTGGTCTGAGACATACTGAAAAGAAGAACAGGATTTTTTCCCTTAGTTAGGGAACTGGTAACAAAGAAATGCACAGAACTTGCCAGGCTGAGAGTAATGAAAACCAGCTGGATGACATCTGTGTACGCAACAGAGTAGAGGCCTCCCAGTAGAGTGTAGAGTATGACAGTACATGCTGAGATGATGATAGCCAAAGAGCCTCCAATATCCAAGATAACCCTCATTGTTGCTCCTGCAGAAAAGGACAGCAGTCAAGTGTTTTAAGGCAGATTTCAAACGCGTAGAATACAGAATAATTAAGGGTATGTTATTCCCTTTCTGCTGACACACCACACTGTAGGAGAATTGCATCTTGTACACAGAGTGGGCAGAGTGGGAACTCAGGTGAGCCCATGTTCCCTTTCTGCTCTTGCTGCTACCTTGATGCATGACCTTTGCCAGGCACTTTGCCTTTCTACATCTGCTCTCCCCCAGCAAGAGGAAGGTGCTCTCTCATATTGCCAGACTTCTGTATTATAATGTCATGAATATATAATGCTGTCATTTGTTTTAAACCTAAAAACATAGTTTCCAGAAGTTAAAAATGCTCGCATTTCTCTCACAAAAGGAGACACAAAGTACAACTTTCCAACACAATTCCCAAATGTGTATTATACTCTGATAATTGTACTGCATGACCTTTAAAAAATGTAACAGCAAAGTAAGTATTTACCCAGGGATGCCAGGATAGCTGCAAACCAGAACACCTCTCCTAGCAGTGGTGGAATGAAGAGTAAGCTTCCCATCACATTCCCATAAGTTTCTTGAAGGGGATCCATCACTGTCACATAATTCTTGGATCTCATTGGATTTACAAAGAAGAAACCACCTGTCAGAAGCGATGACATTTTTAGTAGAAATTTGCATGTTTTATATTAGAGGGAAAAAAGTAATATGATGGTATTTGGGTATCAGACCTATATAGTGAGTGTGGAATTCATACATAATGGACCCCAGAGAATGATGCAGCTGATGAGACGCTGGGGCCTCAATTCACTTGCCTAAATGTGGGATTTCATCCATTTGAGAGGTCTCAGGTTATAAAGGACATCTGCTTACAGCTGACAGATAGGACCCTTGAATTTTGGCAGACCTACATCTTTCCAGAGTGGCTACTGAAGACCAGGTAGGACTCCCAAGGGCATCCCAAATGGCGTAAGATACCTGTGTGACTGTAATAGGAACTTAGCTCAGAGGGCACCCACATATAGACTCTTCTCCATCTCCAGTGACCTACCAACCTGAGACACAAAGTTTTCTGAACTTGATTCCTGTGGAAAGTATCAATAAATAAAGTGAAGCATTGAAGACTCATATTTGGCTAAAAAAGAGCCAAACTTGTCCTTGACCATGTGAAGCAACATGTTGATATACGCTCCTTTTCTGGTTACATTTTCATTTTCTCTTCCCAGAACTATATTGTTTTAATCTGCACATTCAGCTGAGTCCCACCCACCTTCATCTAAATATTAGGCTTCAGATGTACAGTCGTCTCATTAAAACCAAAGAATACATATTGTGCCTAACCCTGAAGCCAACAGGACTGCTTGTCTGGGCACTACTGACCTGAGTAAAGATTGCAGGATCAGACCTGCACTCCTCAATTTCATTAGTAAGAATTACTCACATAAGAAATGCTGGCAGTGTATTTCCAAGCCTGATTCATATTCACGTCAGTTGGACTGTTTTCTCTGACTTGAGAGTAAAGGTTATTGTTCTTTTAGGAATTCCTGTGCCAGGTATGCACAGGTCTCCTTGCATTAATCATTCTGTGTCCCCAGAGAGTTATGGCATAACTCAGTGTGGACTGGAAGAAACTTTGGTCTTGACAAAACAGCTGAACCTCAGCATGAGTCCAATAATTCTTGGAGTTAGAAATGGCCACTTAGGTATAGGACACTGCAAACTTAGCTTAGTTTCAACAAAACAGTGACCAGCTGTAAAGTGGGATAAGCTGGATGAACTACAAATTCATCCTGAGATGAGACTACTCAGAAGAATGCATTTTAGTGGAAAAATCAAGATAGTATTATTTTATCACACAGAAATTTTGAAGAAAAAATTAAAATTATACCAATACTCTCAATAGTCTGTGAATTAGAGACCACGACAAAAAAGCAATATGCACAGTGACATGTTTCTAAAGTTCACAAATAAGATTTTTGTGCTATAAATTCTCCAAGCAGGCAAAACTCTACACTAGCTCCAAACTACCCCAATTTCTATCTTTCAGTTTAGAGGACAGCATTATAAATGCTTATTCAGGATCTGTGGGAGACTGAAGAAACAAAGTCACCTTTAAAACGTACTCTAAACACAGTTATACATCTTAATATACTCATATGATTATTTTTAAAAGCTTATGTGTCCTAATTACATGATTTACCAATAACAAGGGACAAGGCAAATCCCACAGGTGCTTGGACCCACAATAGTCCTTTTGAAGGCAGATAGACAATTTCAGCTGTGCCGTTGATATATGCTCCTCCAACCCACGTGGCTGTAAACATGGAAGATGGAAAGGTAAGAATTGCGATACATATTCTCAACTAGTCTTGTGGAACACTCTGAGATCTTGTAAACGTCTTTCTCATACAAACACTTAATTATACTCCTATTTTCTTTACAAAGTTTCCTCCTACAGTGAGATGTGCTGCTGGGTACAGGTAACAGTAATAGAATCTCACCTTAAATAATTTCCCAGGTTCAGGAAGGAAGATCTATGTGTGCATGGAACAGCTCAATGTTTAAACATTTAGAGACAATTTGAATATACTCATTTTAATTTTGTTTTTCTCAGTGGCAGACTTTTGCTAGAGCAAACAGAATTATCTTTGTTATTCTGCTGTGACTAATAGACCATCCTTCATGAGCATCACTTACACAGTCTAAGAAAACAGACATTAGGAAAAAAAAATGCAAGCATGCATTGCAGTCAGAACACAGACTTACAACACGGGCTTAAATGCCTTAGACAGGCAAATACCACTTGGAGAAGCCTTCACAAAAAATGGGTCAGGGAAGCAAATTTCGGATGATGCCAGGCAGCAAGGAGAGGAAAGGGAAGCAGAGGGCAGCAGTCAGTGGGGAAATATTTTCTTTTCAGAAGAAAGCCACATGCTCGACATGAGTCCCAATTTATTCCACACAGAACTGGATTGTTCCCTGAGTAAAATTCTTCTATTATGCTGGATAACAGAAACTGGTTCAAGATTGAGACCATAGTCCTGCTTAATGAAAAGTGTCATATTCTTCAGTCACTCTTCAATTAAACTCTTTAACTCTTAAATAAACTTTTAAATTAATCTCTTTAATTTAAAAGAATCTACATAAACATTAGGTTCTGCTCAGTGTGAAGAGGTTTGGAAGAATCCATCCCAAAATGATTCATGAAACCATACTCCTTTAAAGCCACACTTACGTAAAATCTGCCCTGACATTAAAGGAGTTCATCTGCTTTGAAAGAAAAATCCCCCAGACCTATGTAATGGCGTGTGTTTTAAGAAGAATTTTTACAAGTCCTTTAAGAAAACTTACCTGTTGCAGTAAACAATCCAATAAAAACGGTTATATTTCTGCCTCCAACTATGGCCATTTCAGTTGGATTTCTGTTCTGCTGCTCTTTTTTGCTTTTCCAAGAAGCCCAAATTCCAATAGCTAAAGTTAACATAAAAAACACACTCAAAGATACTAAGCCTGGTATATTTAGAGCCATTTTCTGTTGCTTAATTTACATCACAGAGAGGAACAATGGCTTGATGATAATATTCTTTGATCTAGCCCACAATCAGAAAAAAAAAGAAAAAAAAATCCCAAAAAACAGTGTCGCCTTGTAAAGAAACTGCTAAGTCTTGGTTTGCTGTACTTTGCAAGGAAAGATGCAGTATGAAACACAGCTGTAAACCCAAAAGTCTTGAGGACTGGATGCAGAGCCTCTGTCTTTGGAGGGCTACTGGCAATTCTTCAGTGTTCCCCCTTCTTCAGAAGATATCCAGTCTTATTTTTCTGGGGATCAGAGATTAAGAGGGTAGGAATTAGTGTTGATAAGAGCAATGGAGCACTGATATAAAGGGTAATACCAGCTCGGCTTAAAGGAGGGGAAATGTTATGTTTTGTCTGATATACAAGAGTATGAAAATAACCCGAATTTCTCTAGGTTCTAGGCACAAGGCTAATCCAGAAGATAGGGCTAAGAATTTGTCTGTTTAAAGTTGACTGAACTAAACCCACAATAATCATCAAAATAAATATGGGAAACAGTAAAAGAAGATTTACCGCTGACCAAAGGAGCTGGACGCTGATACTTGAAGCAAGATTGTTATCATTTCACTGCTGGAAACAGGTAGGAGAGCAAGGTGGTGTTAGACTCCGCAATAAAACTACAGGAAAGATACAAATTTTTTAAAACTACTTTGTGAAGCTCCCTTTAAACAGATGTAATTCTGAAAAAAACTCATATATGCTTTAAGGAAATGAGTCAGTTATATTTAGTATAGTGTTACCACACCAGTATCTTCTTAGTTACCCTGTGAATCTTTTTCCATCTGTCCAGGCATGATTTTTCATAACCAATTCTTTGTAAAAACTGGCCTATTTAGGGCACTTGTTTGGCTTTCCTGGATTTTCACATTCATCTGTGAAGTGGGAATTTCCTTTCCTCATGGAAATCAGATTTCTTCTTCACAGATACAGTTGGAGCAGGAGTTTTAAAGCCCAAATCTTTAGGAAGGTTTTCTGCAGTGTGCCAGCTCCTGCAGACAGCCAGGCGTAGCTGTGCATGGAAATGACAGTGGCACAGGTTAAGCACGTCCCATGGGCAGGACATGGTAGGAACACACGGGTTCATGAGTGATGGCTGTGGGAAGAAGGAAGGAGAAGTGCAGGAACCCCATGTTTTCTGTGGCACCTCTCTGTACAAGGGAAAATAGGGGTTCAGTAAGTTATGCAGTGATCTGGCAGTGTTTAAACTACAAGAAGTGTTTAAAAAAAGGTGAAAATTAAAAAAGTTAAAAAAGCCTGACAACCAGATGATTATTTATCTTGCCTTAGGAGAAATATTCCTTTCTATTTATAATCAAGTGCTGTTTTGACTGAGTAAAGGGTTTTAAGTTTGACCCAATTATTTATGTACAAAAAGGGACACTGTGCATTTTAAAGGCACGTTTTCTGAGTGGTAATTAGAAACACTCCCTTTCGCCTTAATTGTACCAGCTATAGAGTCATAGAAACTGCAGCTGTTGGTGGCAATGGAGCCATTGGTTTCTCTGGGTTGCCTTACTCGCTCAAAATGGGTTGTTTCAAAAAACTTTTGCCGTCTGCTGTTTATACACAGACACACGCTAAGCTTATTTCTATAAACAAAGGTTTTGCAGCATGTTTCCTGGGCAGGAACAGGACAGGGTTGAAGGTGCACGTGGCTGAAGGTGCATGCAGCCAGGTCTCAGCCCGCTCTGCAGCCAGGCACTCCTGGGAGGAAACGTCTGGCATTGCATCCTTCATGTGGGGTCAACTAAATTCAACATGTCCCAAGCAAGATTTGAATTTGTTCTTTGACATCTGCAAAGAACGTCTGGACTGACTCTGCTTTTTATCATCTCTTGAAAAAAAAAAAACCAGTAAAAAGTGGCAGGCATAAAAATCCACTGGGAAATTAAACTTTATTTAAAGACCCAGAGGCATGGAGGGCAGATGTAGTAGGACAAAATGTAAGTGAAAATGTTACATGATGGGATGAAGGAGACTTAGAGAAAAGTATGTGTAAGGTAGTTCAGCTGAAGCTGGAGTGTTTTTTGATGATATACAACGCATGGAAGAAGGACTGTAAAAGCATGAAGTTGTATCAAGAAGACCAGTTTCTCCCTGACTCTGTTGTGCTCTTTTGCCACTAGATGACTCTCAGCAAAGGCATCTATTTTACCAAACCCAGGAAATCTAACGAACAGATGTCACCCCACTCACAATGGAGGGCTACAGCTTTGGGTGCCTGTTGCTGCGCCTCTCACCCGAAGCTCCCTGTGTAACCCCTGGGCAGAAATATGCAATTTTAGGATGTGATTCACTGATCTATTTTAGGTTCTGTGAGGCAGGACACAGCAAGGGTAAATCTCACGCTGCTGGACTCAAGGCTGCTTTTGAGAGTTGTGTTGCTGTACCCAGTAGATATTTCAGGGCTTGAATTGGCTTCTCATGTAGAGATGGCTGGTGCCACCTGAGATGCTCTAAAGCTTCTGAGATGTCCACATTCGCAAGTGGGTGTTACAGAGCTTCTGCAAGAGACACACGTCCTTCTGGAGCAGCAGACCGGATATTCAGGTGTATCTCAAATTGTTCTCAGTATCTACCTGGAGGATACTCAGCTGAGCTCTTTCTCTCTCCCTATTGCTTGACTTTGATGCAACAAACTCTGACATGGGTGGTTGATAAAAATAGAGGAGTGCCTGGAAGAAAGTGAGGCATGCTCTATGCCAGGGAAGTTTTCTCACTCCTCTCTCCAGTTGCAATTGCTGTTGTGCAGTAACTTTTTCCCCTTAATTTTTTTCTCAGAGAAACACTACCGCTGTTGCTGATGGGCTCAGCCTTGGCCAGTGATGGGTCCATCTTGGAGCCAGCTGACATTGACTCTATTGGACGTGGGGTACGCTTCTAGCAGCTTCTCTCAGAAACCACTCCTGTAGTCCCCCCGCTACAAAAACATTGCCATGTAAACGAAATACAGGGATCTTTTTGAAGTGGTTGACTATGAGGAGCTCCCTGGGAGGAGGGACACAGGGCTGGAGATGGGGCAGCAGAGCAGAGGTGGGGACCAGTCTGGCACTGGTTTGCTTTACTCTGCATGCCAAGAAAAACTGAGGGCTGGGTCCTGAGGCATCTGAGCTATTTGCATCAAAATGATCTGACAGTTCCTCTTGAGATGGTATGAACTAGTCTTTGGTTTCCAACCCAGGTATCTGAATCATGTCCTTGATCTCAGCAGCTGAAATACCAGACTATTTGTCTCCAGACATTTACAGTTTTTCACATGGTGTGCTTGGTCTGAAGTTTTATTCCTATACCAAGTCAATCCCAGGAACTCCTTTTCCTCACGTTAGAATTATTATCTTTTCCAAGCAACGCAGACTTGCAAGTGGCCGATCTGCATGAGTTTCAAATGCGGAAGAGAGAGAGAGAGAAATTGATTGGAAAGTGACATATTTTTACACCTTGTATGAGAGCCTGTGCGGTGAGACTGCACAGCGAGAATAAATATAAAAATTAAACAAATATTTTGTCATTATGCCTGTGTAAGTTTTTGACCATTAATTATTTAAGATTGATACAGAGAAGACAGATTGATAGTTACATAGGTAGGTAGATAGATAGACAATGAATACAGATGAAAGATAGATATAGAGGACTATTACGAGTTCCTTAGTTTTACTAAATTCTTCATATGTACAATACATAAAACATTTCAGAGACAAAATGCCTCTCTTCTTTTCTTAGGAGATTTCACTGAAATAATTTTTCCCATTTTGGAAAAAAAACCCCAACAAATTAAAATCTGTAGTAATACCAACTCTGAAACATAATATTTTATCTTTAGTCGAGTCAACTCTCTGCCCAAAACAAAATTATTGTTATTAGCATTATGTAGCCATTTTCTTATAGCTCTCTCTGCAGTGCCTGGAGCTGCCTCTGTTGCGATGTGCCGACCAGCTCCTGGAAAAGGCTCTGGTGACACTTCTGAGAGCTCAGGCTCTGATGCGTGTAAAAGGCAATTTACGGGGCCCAAAAAGCCATGAGCTGAAATGATTTCACGTGATTTTAGCCCATCTTTAGTTTTCTTAGGTAAACGAAATTTTAGCGTCCTTGTGTTTGCAAGGGACAGGCATTTGCTTTGATCACCCACACCTCCGCGTCGTTAGGTCCAGCTGAGATACCTGGGTCTCCAGAGATCTGAGAGTGGCTCTCAGGTGCAACACAGGACATGACAGACAGGACATATGTGACTCTTGCCACCTCGAGTGGCACCTGGAGGCTGAGCAGAATGCTTTGTTGCACTTTAGATGTCATCAGATGCTCCTGTCTAGGGTGGGCAACTGAATGTTGCCTGGAGAGGCAATTCCTCCTGCCAGCTTTAGATATCTCTTTCAGTGTGGGCTGGGGGAAGGTTGCCTCTTTCCATGGACTACATAGCTTGACGTCTACCACAGAAAAGACTCCTTTTCAGTAGTTCAAGTCAAACAAGATGAATTCAACTCTACTTTCTGTGTTATTCCATGTCTCTTCCTACCAGAGTTAGTTTGAAGTCACAGTCCCTTTAGGTGACACAAATCAAACCAGAAAATAACTTCAGAATAACAATATTTAATATTTACATATAGCAGTGAGGCCAGCAATTGCACAGTTGGCAGGACAGAGGGTGTCCCCTTAAGAACATAGACACGACAATAAACATCCCCAGGGCAGGACAGCTTGGAACAAGCAGGTGGCAGCAGTACAGTACATTTACAATACATTTACTTTTCCCATGCTGGAGTCGGTGTGTGCCAATGGTTACCTTTCCCTCTCCTGGCACAGCCCAAACTGGCTCTTTCACATAAATTAGAGACAAGGAGGCAAAACTAAAGGATGAGGGGAGGCTGATATTTAGGGACCATGAGGAGCTCATAGAGCCCCTCTGCTGATGAAGGAGTCTCGCTCTGTCTGGCTACATGCTGAACATCCTTACTTCTAGCTGCCTCCTTGACTCTTTTTGAATCACTTGGCTTTATTTTGATGACTGATTTATATGGTAGCACTGCTCGGGCTTCATTGCTGGCAATGAACCGGAGTTTTTAAGCCACCTGACAGGTTTGAATGCACCTAGTCATGGTTGCAAACTTTAACAAGTCCTACCCTTTTTTTTACAGAAGGTACTTCTAAGTTTTATGGGGCGAATTTCCTGCTTCTAAGGGTGAAGCTATGCTCCAAGAAAGCATGCATATGCTCCTCATCTTGGCACAACTGATATTTTCTTCCCCATTTTGTGTAAAGGAGTTTCTGTGCTGCGTTAGAGGACAGCACAAACAGCTGTATTTGTCTGCAATAACTGTGTTCACATAACTTGCTCCCATGCTGAAATGCAGAAACATGAACAACTTTTGACTGAGAAAACATAAATGCCTCTCCTTGAAAAACAGACTCCAAGTGTTTTAAATTTATTCATATTCTCATAACTGCATACATGCCTCCAGGATGGATAAAGATTATTTTATAGTTTGGCTGACTCAGGGAAGTCAGTGGCACGTCCAAGAATTATCCTTTGAGGAAGTCACTGAAATGATGGGGTTTTTGAGATTTACTAGTCATGGACTTTAGCATCAAGGGCTTGATCTTGAGTGATGATGAGGAATTACACAGTTCCTGGTTGGGATTACTGTTGCTGTAACACTAAGACTGATGCAATTTGTTATGTTTCAGATTATCTCTCTTATTTGTTACTAAGCTGCACATAATTACTACCTTTATCAATGTAATGTTTATCTTTACCAGTTAATTGCTTTGTCCATGTGATCTATTCTAGAATAACCCTACAGACCTGTGTAGAAATTAGTGAGACTCCTATGCAGTCTCATGAGGGCAAAATTGGTGCTGAATTTATCCTCTTTTTTCTTGGACATTGCTAAACTCTTGCTCCAAACCCTAGCGTCTATATTGACCCAAATACCCCTCCAGGGCTTCATTTCTCAGATACTCCTGAAGAAATGATTTAGAAGTACATTGGACTTTGTCAAACATGACAGCAAGCTAACAAATGAGAGCCAGAGGATTTGGCTCCAGAGTGGTTGAGGGAGGCTGAAAACCCCGTGCTTCAACTGTCTCTGTGGTGTTCTCGCAAATGCTGCTCAATATAGCCTCTGCACATCCTAATTTACATCTGGAAGTGCCCAGTTAGTAAGTTAATAGGAACAGGCAAGTGAGCTCAAGGTGGGATTTAGAGGGGGTGGGAGGTTATTTACGTCCAGCCAGAGCACCTACTTTGTGCAACTGAAAAATGTATGCATTAACAGCGGTTCAGTTTCTCGTACACGCAAGAGGGCAAGTTTCTCGTACACGCAAGAGCTTTTATCTGGGGACTCTTGTGTTTTATGCACAAGTATGGCAGTCAGGACCAGACAAATTATTGGTTTTGCCAGTACCTGCGATTTAGCAGGAATATTTAGAGAGATGAAAATTTGGAGTCTCAGATCTAAATGATCGAGCCCTTTTCCATCCTGACTTCTTTGTAAAAAATTCATTTTGCCCCATGAAACTCCTAAACATTTTGGGTTTTCTTCGTCACCCTTCCATAAATACAGCACAGTGCACCATTCTTATTTTATGTGAATTGGCAGCTCAGGGCTCGTCTTTGCATCTCCTGTAGGTCCTTCACATTCCGGAAATATTTGTCTGAAAGACAGTGAATGAAAGATGATTAATTAATATTTCAGAGGGATATCAGACTTACTGCAAGCATCTTGTACAATGAAAATAAAGAATGAAAAGGAAGCAGTGGTGATAAATGAAACTTGAAAGAGGTTTTCTTCCATTTTGTAAAACTACATTTTTACTACTATTGGCCAGTTAATACCACCTCTGCTTCTCATCTTTCTCACTTACAGATGCTGAGGGGTCATTACACTTTGTCAAAAAGGCTTCTTGAATAAGAACACATCCATGCAACTGAGTATATCAGTACATCACACTGCTCCGGTGTTTTGAAATACCTGAGGATGGAGTTTTCCCTGACTACAATGGGATGGAGAGAGAGACAGTGTGCAAACACATCCGTATTACCTCGGCTCCCCGGAGGAGCTCATTCGGGGCTGTGCAGATCTCTCTGATCATGTAGCATTACTGGAGGGGGCAAAATAAAAGCGAGAAGAACGTAAAGCACTCTGGTATCTTTTACTGCATACCAACCTTTCTTTTCCTCATACATGTGCCACATATGCAGCCAGTAAGTCTATTGATGACTTGAATAAAACAAAGAATAGCTTCAATCACACCGATGGCCAGGAGAATAGAGAAAAGGACAATATTCCAAAGGACGATGTTTTCAGGTTCTTTGCAAATGCTCCATGTTGTCTGCTTGAACAAATAATTGTCTCTGTGATAGAGAAAAATAATTGGCAACATATTAGAAGATAAAAAATTGAGACTGCTTTCTGTGTTACATTTTCTGAACTTGTTTGCACAATGTAAAATGAGTCTCAAATTCTGCTACAATTGGCAAAAGCCAGTGATTCTCTTCAGATTTTCCTTTGCAGAGCTGCAGCTGATGACTAGAAAAGAGAGCCACATCTGTACTTCGTTGTGCGCACAAGAATCTCCCTTTTGGTTTATGGCAGTGTTAATAACTGAAGGGAAAGATCTCTTATGCTTTAAAAAGGTGTCTTCATATTCTCCATTTTGGCTATGGTATCTCAGTCCAGTTCATCCATCATCTCTAGCTCTGGTTTGAAGAGCGTGGTTGCCAAGGTTAACTTTAAAGATTCAGAGAAAATTTTTGCTTTGCATTTCAGAAGTAGGTAGATCAGACTCAGTTCATGATGATTTAACAGATTAATATGGCATAGTTATTGAATATTTCCTTTTGACTGCAGTGAGAGTCACAGCTCAGCAGCCTTTTGAAAGCATGGTGCAACTTGCACAAGGGGTTGCTGACAAGCACAACAGAAGAAACTCAGGCAGCTTGCCCAGAGACGATCCTTGGTCAAAGAGATAACCAGCTGGAACATGCTGGATCAGAGAAACGTGAATTTACTTGTAGAACGGGTGGACCATCAGTTCACTTTGGATAAATTAAAATTTGGTATAAAAAGATGTGTACGTGGGGGATTAGGGAAAGCAAAGTTGGAGAAGCCTGTAAGTCATACTCACTCCAGAGTGTCATTCCTGAAAGGGTAGAGATATTCTCCATCACCCGTGTCGCAAAGAGGGCCCCAAATCAGCCCCAGTGAGGAGATGACTGCACAGTACACTCCTCCCACAAATCCAAGGACAGCCAGAACCACTGACAGCAGGATCTGAAAAGGAAAAGACCTTCAGCATCACATGCACAAAGACATCGAGTAGCATGGAAAGCTTACACTGAATGGGAAAGAAATGTATTTTACCTGTTTCTTGCTATATGCTGAAACTCATAATAATAGTGTGGTATTTGTGGGAATAAAAAATAGTTGACTTTTTCTTACTAGTGCAGCTATCCTAGATGTTAAAAGATTTCAGACTGTATTTGTTTTGCTTTTAAAAGTGGGTATGTACAGAGCTTGAATTATGCAGAGTTTTATACTGGACACATCGATTATAAAAAATCTAGTGGATTTTCTCTCAAAAAGCCAATATGAAGCCAACACTGGTTCAATGTGGTCCATATCCTGTGCCTTGGCATTTCCAGCTCTTCACCACAAGCACATTTCTCAGCCCTTGTACCAACAGAAACTAGCAAGCAACTAGAGAACCAGGTATGAAAGCAACAGAAGGTGCATTAGTTGTTTTTGCTAATTGATGAGGAATGCAAAAGAGCCTTTCTTATTGCTGCTTTCCTTCATTTTGCAACAACATGACATGTGATTACCACTGCTCGTGTTGAGAAATCTAATTGTGCTACGCGCGGCAACGAACCAGCAGTTTCTTCAAATTCTATGCAACGCACGTGTACGTTTCACGTCCACCACTCCCACGGAAACGATACATTTACTCTGTTTTGGGATAGTTTTCTACTAATGGATGGGATGAACCTGCTTGCTGTTTGTACATAGAAACAAGAATATCAGGTGTACCTGGGACAGGCTTCCCACTGGTCTTGTTAAGAGTCCCTGCCTGTGGTTGTTCAAAACTCTGCCAAGAAGGAGAAGAGAGAAGAAACTCTGTGGAGTGGACTGACAGAGCCTGGGGAAGACCTGGACTAGGAGCAAGGTGTCAAGATTGCCTCCCAGCGAGGGCAGAGGCACGGCAGAGGAAGCACATGGGAAACGCTCCTGTCCACGACTTGAGTTGGAAGCCAAATACCTCAGGCCTCACATTTGCCTGTTGCCAGCAAATACCGGTGAAATCTAATAGCCCACAAGTAAAGCAGAAACTTTCTCCTAATGCCAGCTGCTCCACAGAGCGCTGCATTACAGAGTCGAATGGAAATATCCACCACCCATGTTGCAGATTTGTGGCATAGCCCTGAAAACTATCCACTATCTAGACATGTTCAAGCCAGTGAATGCAGTTTCCAACTTGCCAGCTGATGAGATTACTGCTTCCTGTACAACCTTGCATGCTGCCAGTGTGTGAATTGACGCATTTTGTGTGTCCATTTGCCTCGAAAGCAATCCTTGAGTTAGAAGTTGCTGAGATTTCTCATGAGATTTATTTCATCATTACTGATTAATAACTCTGCCTTTTCTTTTTGCAAAGCTGGACACTCTTTCTGTCTATCTGCATATTGACTGAGTTGCCTCTTGGCAGAGCTTGATTGTCAGCAAAACGTGGGTAATTCAGTATATTGTCCCAGACTAAGGCAGTGCTGGGTTGTAGCTGGTGTACTGTCTCTCATAATAAGATCACTAGCCATGCCTCATGGTGAAGGCGAGTGACTGATACTTTGTCTGAAACTCCTACCTACACTAAACCACTTCTCCTCACTTGTTTTTTCACTTACTTCAACTGTACATTCTGCATCTTGGTTGAAGGATCCTAATTACGCTAATGGTTAATTTTGGAACAGCATAGCAGCATGGGGCATCCCAAAGCCAACTATGATAGAAAATGTCAAATGGTATTTTGCTGCTACTATGTTTTTTGATAGTGGTTAATACTAGTAGTACCCATCAGGGCTATTTTTGATTACTGGTTTTTGACACATGATTTTCTCATTTGAAATCAGTTGGCTGTATGGCTGACTTCATCTCACCTCTTTCCTTTACTGTGCATGTGTTTATATAGACAAAGACTACTTGTCACTGAAAGGGAGTCTGAAGTTGCTGCAGCTGTTAAACTGGACATCCTGGGCATTTTCTAGACATGCAGAGACATTTCCCCATTGTATCTACTCTTCTGGAGTCTTTTCTGGAGACTTGTCCCATATTCTATGGAAAGCCAACAATGTTATTAACCATCACATCATCTCAACCTTTCAGCATTTTCCCTAGCTGCACCATCCTCATTTATCGCTTTTTTTTTGAGATTTTTTCATTTCCTCATTTATGCCTTCAGTTGCAACATGAGGTCTAAACTGGGATGCTTAAATTTGTTGAAATTATTTTCCCATAGTGTTGGTCTATTCTCTATTTCTTTCAAAGATTTAGGTGATCATTTTCGCTGATGGTCTTTTAATGTTTTCCTTGCTCTATTCTTCACACAATTGGATTGTCTCGGGTGAGCTGAAGGAGACTTTTCACGTTCATTCTTTAAGCATTTGCATCAGCTGCTTTGGTGAAGTTATGAAGCTCCTCTTGTCCCAGCTTGTGCTATTCTTTATTGCCCTGGTTCTTGTTTCATGCGCATTTCTTTCTTCTCCATTTCTTTCTCTGGAGGTGTTTTTATGTGGAATTAATATCCTGCCTGGTTATCCAGATACATTTGCTTATCTAGGTTTGTTTGTCTGGAAAGTTGCTATGGCTATTCTTGTTCTACTAGTGACTCTTAAGGAAGGCTTACAGAGAAATACTGGAGCATGTTTGCTCATGCAACAACAGAAACTGTATTTTGGGAGGCCTTTTTTCCTCATTGTGCCAGTGCAGTGGATGCTTTCAGATGTGTACAGACTAAGCTGCAAGACACGGAAGCTTTCTAAATCTGTTGCGTTCCAAAATCATTACTCCATAATGGAAGGACAAGAAACATTTTGGGTATGTTTGCAGGCAATAATTTAAAGTGGAGTAATGAAAAACTTCCTCAATGCAGCACATAATCACAGTGAACTGGAGAACTCAATAAAGTGAATAAAAGGATAAGAAATTTAGCAATTACTGTTACTGTTGTTGATATTTCAGCAACGTGTAAAGGCTGTGATGAAGTCTGACAGTATTAAACCAAGGATTGCATAGAATATAATAGGATAGAGTCCCTATCCTGAGGAAAATTGTTATGTTCTAATTGAATAATAATTCTGATCAGTATTAACTCTATAGTCTTCTTTTTTTTTCCTATGAAAAACAATGCTGAATATTCAGTAAATTATAATTTTATGCCTAAGGTCCCCAAAGCAGAAAGGTGATCAAACTGGCCTTTGGATTACACAGGCTCCTCAGTAGCTCCAGTGGGGACTATTTCTCTGTCAGTAGGCAGAAGCTGGTGGACAAGCCACCAAGAGCTGTGGACCCCGTATCGAGTCCACCCAGACCTGCCTTACAATGGGAAGTTGCTGCCATCATGCACGTTTGTACCAGTCCCAGAGCTCTTCTGCTCTCCAGCACCTGGTGATTCACACCATACCCTGCCTTAGGTATACTGCCTATATGTTCAGGATGTCAGAGCAACCGTGCTGTGTGTGTCTGTGCATTTCTCCCTGTTATCCCCAAAGTAGTTTCCCCTAGGTTTCTTCTCCTTCTCCTGAAGGACATCGTTGGCCTTCAGATCTCCCTGCAGTACTCACCTCTTTTTGCATGCTTGGAAAGCGCCGTTCCCAAGGAACTGTTCCAGGAGAAACTGTTTGTTTTAATGCCATTCATGGCCACTAGTTCTTTGCTCCTGTACCAGTCCCTACATTGAGCCACATTCTGTTTAAACTACAGGGTGACTTGTAAAGCTGCACTCCTTTCAACTTCAGAAGTGCGCAATTTCCATGGTCCCAGAAGACAGCATTGTCAAAGATATACTGTCCTCACTGAGCCTCTTTAGTTTGGTTGAGCAGCTTCATCACCTGGCCATCAGCTCATAATCAAATAGCACGTACTCAAACTACTTTCTCAACATCTATTGTGTTCCTCTGTAACAGCAAACAAGGAAGCGGAGGAGCAGTGTTCAGGTAACCCATCAGTGATGGGAAGGTGCAGACAGGGTACCTGGCATCCATATG
Organism: Tauraco erythrolophus; assembly: GCF_009769465.1. Lineage (NCBI taxonomy): Eukaryota > Metazoa > Chordata > Aves > Musophagiformes > Musophagidae > Tauraco > Tauraco erythrolophus. The sequence goes on along the minus strand of NC_141465.1, from coordinate 125,202,790 downwards.
CTGCTGCTAGAAATGGCTCAGATGGTGAAAGCGTGGTGGAGGGGAGAGGAGGAACATGGAGAGTCTGCAAATGTGGGCTGCAGGATGGCACTGTGCTACTGCCTGCGTCAGTGGGCTGGGGCGGCGAACTCAGCCAGTCTGGGGAAGTTTGACTCTTGGCTCTGTAACATTTAGTGCTGGGATGAAAGATGGAGAAGGGAGACCTGAGATGCTGTGTGAACTGAGCCCATTTCAGCTGGATTTCGTCTGGTGACTTACCACGTTCAGCAGAGTGTGGGAGCTCCCACAGTACGGCTGGTTTTCACCACTGCTTTCTGCATCACTCAAAACCAGGAGAAGCAGCTGGTTCAGGCGCTGGGTTCAGGGTGCCTAGGCTCACATCCCAGCTCTGCAACTGGCTTACCTGGTCATCATTAGCAAATCCTCCTTGCTGTGTATGTGACATTTGGTAAAATCAATGTAATGAATGTCCCTTGGGATGCAGTTGCTCACATCCTAACGAAGAATGTTTTTTTGTTGTTATGAATAATGAATTAACTTAAGTAAAACATCTTGAAGAGGCAAAGGTCTTCTCATGAATCAAACTAAAAATTAACTGAAGAGTACAGAAAAAACATGTTTTATTTTATGGAATCTGTCATTCCAGGCATCTTCTGGGAAGGATGCAGACTAAAAAAAAATTCTAAGTCAGTTTGTTCTTGCTAATAATGATAACCACGTAGAAACCTGTGGCCAAGGCTTGAGCATTAATGGAGATGCCTGTATGACATGTTGTTTTATAATATTCTTAATTATCAATGAAAAAGTCTCTCTGGTCTTTCTCTGGATGACAAAAAGCCCAAATGGCATTTGCATCTTCATGTGCATAATGCTTGGGCAAACGTGTGCTACAGGTCAAAGCCTTCCATGGGGTCCAGCCTCCAGGAAGAAGCGCTGGCACCTTAGTGCCATCCGCAGCAGCTCAGGCTCTTAGCATGAGCCTGCAAAGTAGGGGACCTACCTACCCCTACAGATGTAAGAACCTGTGGAAAAGCAAATTGCTGTGGAAGGGTATGGAGGAAACAGGACCAGGGGGAAGCAGAAGGAACAGGCAAGTGTCCCAATCTTTAGGATTGCCTTGAGCAGGAGGAAGCTAGAGTCTTGCTTTACTTTATGTGGGTTAAAGTTAAGTAGTTTTGTCCCCCTCTGCCCTCAGCCATGTGGCTAAACGCTCCAGCACCTGGCCTGGCTGAGTATGATTTCCCTCATATCAGTGGCAGCAATATCATAACATTTTTTTTGGCTAACTGAGCTCTGAGCCCCAGCCCAGGGACGCTGTAGATCAAGCTCTTCTTCTGCATTTCCCTGACATGGCTGTTGATGGTGGTGTGATGGTTTGTCATTGTACGTTTCCACCTGCTGAGCAGCCATTTAAGAGCCATTGCGCAAACCCTATAGTGTCATTTCAACACATAAATATCCACTTACCCCACATCTGTTAGCGCAACACCCGGCGCCGCCTGCTCCCAGCATCATGAATGCTGGCAAAATAACCTGTGAGAAAAGCACAAGATGAATTGGTGTACAATACTTCCGCTGGGATGGTTCTTAAAGTCTAGGAGCTGGGGCATCACGTTTCTCGAATGCAAACCACCTTCTGCCTCTTCTCTGTGAGTTACACCTGCGTAGATGTTGATGCTTGCTGAAGAGTATCTCAGGAAGAAGCATGGGATTACAGCTAGAGCTGGCTGGAAAGTTTCTGGTACAGAAATCCTGATTGCTGAAGGTATACTGCTTCTTTTCAGTAGGGTTTTGGTAGTTTTTTTCAGAAACAAATGTGTCAGCTTTGAGAAAATGGAATTTTTGCTCAGAAAAGAGGCATCACTAGAGTAAGAATTATGTCAGTTGAAATCTTCTGAGCATCCTGCTCTGGATTATAATTGGAAAATCAGTCTTAGACTTCCTGAAATACATTTGGCTTTGCTTCCTTGTGGTAAGCTTCTGGGAAGTCTACAAATGGGCTTCACTCAGTAGGGAATTCCCAGTTCACACCAGCTTTCTCCACAGTAATTATCAGGTGGAGCTGGACTGATACAATAAAGTCAGTAACCATCTGCATGTCAGGATATAACACCACCTCACAGAGCCACTCTGGAGATAGAAAAAGATGCATTTAGTTTGGTAGCTGGAGGGCAAGAAAGCTTTTGTGGGTCTAGCTGTGCAGCCAGAGCACTCCTGCTTCCTGGCCTTTTCCCACCACTGCTTGTGTGGGCATCTCACTGAGCAACACAAGAAAATGAGTATTTGAGAAAGTAGGAAACAGTCCCTACAAAGTCAATGAAAGAAGGAGAACCTCCCAAACAAACAAAAAAGGTAAAAGCTGTAAAAACAGCCTGACTACATGTTAAAGAGACATTGTCCCATGTAGGGCAGGAAGAGCAGAATGTCTATGGTGAATGAAGCTCAGGTAATTTATGTGTGGAGTGTGAATATCTCTGTTAGACTGTGCAGGACAGTGTTATGAAATCTCCTTAGATTTGCAGGCCTCTAAATAGTTTTCAAAAGATTTCCTCTCCATTATCTTTTATGCACACTCCAGAGGTAGCCTCCAGCACCTGCCGTGGTTGCTGGACCACAGCTGGAGGCCTGCAGATGCAGAGCATTGAGGTTAAAAGACGTTCCTCTTCCTGAAAAGAAGTCAGCTCTTAAATAACCCCAGGTGGTCCCCAAGGCAGTTTCATTCCCAGCATACCACTGTCTGGCACACAGAAGGAGAGCTGATACCTCTGCCCATCAAACCAACACTCCCTTTCCTCCAGGACTGTCTTTCTTCTTTGAAGGCTGTGAGCACTTCTGCGTCCTGTATTAGCCTGGATCAGGATGAAGGGTTTGCTTGGCAGCTTTCTTTTTTTTTGACATGCCTGATTATAAACACCTGCCTTTTGACACGGGAATGAGAATTGCTAGATTTGGCCGTTGTTGGTAAAATGAGGGCGGTGAGTGAGCCATGGCTCCTTCCGGCATTTCCTGGTGTTGCGCATAGACTTTCCATCAGGAAAGACGTTCCTGTGACACATGGAGCCAGTCTTCTTGTCTTTACACACTAAACTTTTGAAATAAGGAAATAGAGAGGTTTTCACGTCATATAAATTTCCATTAGAGAAGCAGCAGAGGAGGAGGAAAGGGTGGAGCTGGCTGCTGAGCCAAAGGGTGTGCTGATGATCTAGGTATCAGTCTATGGATGACATTCCCAGATGGAGGCAGGTTTTCTGGCTCACAGAGACAGGCAAGGCTGTTATGAAGTTTCCCTCACAGTCTTGGATCCAGAGGCTGTGTCCTGGTTACAGGGGGGTTCTCCAAGGTTGCGTTACCTGTTGACATGACTATCCTGAGTTTCCCTTGGGGAGAAGCTGGGCGCATGGAGGAACACAGTGCAGTCTGGTTTGTCCTCACTGTGGAGTCAAGAATGTCCCAGGCTCCAGTCATTGGGCACTCTTGCCCCTTGCTTAGCTCCCTAAGAGGCCCAGAAGCCAGCGTTCATTTTTTCATGCTTCCAGCACCTGGAAAATGGAGCTGATGATAATGCTTTCTTTCCCCTTCTCTTCACATGTGGGCATTTGTCATGCTGTTTTCTGGAAAACACATACACCCAACAGCATTGTTTGTGGATTGATAATCACTCCTAATGCTGTGTTTGAAAGGTCAAGGCAAATTTTTCCTCCTCTCTCACTAGCTATTCTCATTTTTGATGTACATGATGCTGGCCACAGCCCAGCCTTAAAAGAAGGCATGTTTCCAATGAGCCTGTGATGCTCTCATGCCTAACATCTGCCTTTCCTTTCATTGAATGCCAACGACTCCTGGGCTTGCAGTGATATGAATTTTCCACAGGTCTCTCATGTAGTTCCACTTCTTCCTTTAGGCTTCCTTCCACAAACTCATGCTTACGTCCAAGCTCAGCGTGAGTAATAGACCCAAGTGGTAGCTGGAAGAAGAAGCAGGCAAGCTGCTGGTGGAGAACAATTTATTGAATGATCTTATACCATGTTTCTGCTTCGGGAAATATGAGTCTGAACCACATCCGTTGTAGTTTTTCCATAGACTTAAACGGTAGTTGCATCATAGCCTGACTGTGAATGAGATTTGCTTCTTTCCGAGTTAATTATTCTTAAACATTCTTCTTTTTTGATGCGGAGGTAGCCAGCTCTGTGCCAGTTTGCCATCCGCCTAGGCTGTGTAACGGCCAGTACTTGTGATATGCATGTTACCTGCTTGGCTTTTTATCCGTGTTTGGGTGGATAAGTGGAAGAGTGTAAAAGGAGCAGGCTTTCTAATGAGTTGGAAGGATCAGTGTTCCCAAATATGTTCCTTTCTAGTTATGGATATCCACATAAAAGCAATCTTTCCTGAGTGGTGGAATGGAGAACTGATAATAGAATAGCACATACGAACCTGAGCAAACCCAAAAGGAGATGGTTGAGTGTGTGGGAACACCGCGGGTATTTGGGATTTAAGCCATTTGCAGATCCATATTCCTTGAATGTTGGCTGGGCCTCTAATGAACACCAATTGAAACATGTTTCAGTTTTGCCCCTAGTGTTTTTTGTGAATTATGTGAGCATAAAATCAGTTAGAGAAGTAACAAGGGAGTGCAAATAGTGAAAACTCACCACCTCTACCTGAGCTTAGGACCTCAGCTTAGCTTCAGATCATGGAAGACGAACACCTGTGTCACCCTTCTCTACAGTGAGAATTCAGTCCTATTGCTTCCTCGTGACTTGGAGTCCTGATATTTATTTCAGGAATGCCGTGTATTCCTGTAATTAGGGACTTTTTCCAGTCTTGAATGCACTTTCCCAGTCCTGTACCCAACTTCCCAGTTAAACTGCTCACATATTTATGCAAAACACATTTCTACGACTTTTTTTGTTAACAGAGGTTTTCTTAGCCCTGAATTTAAGACAAAACAAAACAAAAACCACAATAAGAAGAAGTAGCAATACTTTTCCCTTACCAGTATCCCAGCTCCCAGAATGCCATGGAAGAACCAGACCAGATCGGTTATCTCGCTGAGCTGCAGAACTCGTCCACTGGGGAAGTACAGGAGGATGTTGGAGACTATGGCACATGCCGCCAGCGGGAACAGGGTGATCCCAATGCACTTTGAACACTTACCAGTGCACATGACAGCTCTCTTCTGAGAAAAGACACAGGGAGGGTTGGGTTACTACAGCACAGGGAGCATGGGATTTCTGCCGTTTTCTCTTTTAATGAAACAAGAATTAGTTTTGAAGCAAGAAATGTTCCAGTTAAGACTTACACAGATAATCGTGTTCTACAGAGTCTGTTCCCTTCAGAGGCTTTATTTAAAACTGAATTATTAAGAACTGGAACGTTAACTGAATTTATTTCAAGTTGCCAGGACTAAACATATGTTGGTATTAAACAAACAGAAAGTTTTGTTTTAATTGTTAATGGACAATTGTCTGTCCATTTGGAACATCAGTAACACAACCAGGGCCACACAAACCGATACCCTGGCTGGCAGACTTCATGGTGAGGTTAAAGCCTTGAGTAGAAGAGGAGGTGGATGCACCGGGTTGTCTGGGACCACTGTCTTGGGAGGCTGCTTTGAGATCTCTTGCTCTGAAGGAAATGACTGCCAGAAACGCTGTAGAAATGTTCAACCCTGCCTTGGTGCTGAGGCAGACTGGGGAGCCTCACCAGGGTCCCTACCAGCTGCATTTTCTCTGTTTTAGTCAAAAAGCAAGAATTGGAAAAACTGTCATTACTATTTCCCATGTTGTGCTTATTCTGCAGATAAGGGGAGATGACACTGTGGGTTATGGGGCTGTTCTGCACCCATGCTAAAATATCTGAAAAACTAGAAATACGTCTAATCCTGTGGCTATTTGCTGAGGGCAGGTCACAAAGTCATCCCACCTCATTTTCAGACATCTGCCATAATGTGTAAAACAGCAGCTTAATATTTCAGGTTCTTCTTTCAAGATCAAAGAATCATCTTTTAAAATCAAAGAATCAACATAAATGAAACACTGGTCGAAAGGGATGTCTGCAGGTCTTCAGTCTGACCTCCTGCTGAAAGCAGGACTACCACCAACACTAGCTTGCTGTGTCAGCCATGGCTTTGCATAGCTGAGCCTTGAAAATCCCCAAGGATGAAGCTACCACCATGTCTGTGGGCAACCTTTGGTAGGACTGCCTCAACCTCTTGGTGAAAAGATCTTTCCTCATGTCTAACCTGAATCTCCCATGCTGTAAATGTGCCTGTTGCTCCTTGTTATGTCCTCTCCCATAACTCCATCACCTCTATCTCTTCCTCACAAATTTGATGTAGGCTGCTATTAGATCCCCCTTCGCCAAAGTGAGCAACTCCAGCTCATAATGTACCCATGCCGTGATCTATAGCCGAAGAGAAAAGGCTGATCAATATAAAAGTGGATCCACAGATATTTCTCCATGTTAGGTTGGAAATTTCGGACTATTGTAACTGAGATTATTGAACTTTCACACAGACATTAACTTTATGGCATAAACCGATCACAACTTCTTCATGATGTTTTATCACAGCTGCACTCCAACTCAGGGCTTTCAAATGCATAAAAATGCAAAATGTCAATCTGCGGGTTTCTGTCCTTGGAGAAATCTGACTGTTCATGACAGAGATGGCTTAATTCTACCACTAGCAAGTTATAAAATGTATGAGAAGGATGATAATCTGGATACACATCATTTCAGTACACACGCCCATGTTATACACACACACGCAACCATGCATGAACGCATGCCTACGCTTGCTACATGTAAATAGTTTTTGTAATAACCGAGGCAGTAAACACTGAAATGTCCCTCAATTTATTCATGTGTGTTGGCTCATCCTGAAAGTTTTCTGACAGAAGTCAGTGTTGAGAAGGTATTAAATGGGCTAGGAGTATGGCAATCAAGCGAAGTTGGGTTCTCAAGCAAAAAAGCCCAGGTGAAAGACAGTATGAAGATATCTGAGAAAGCCAGAGACAGGCTGAAACTGGCTTTGTTGACAGAACGAAGACAGCAAAGAGGTGAGGTAAGGCACGATGACAGACCAAAGTCCTCAGACCTCTGTAACTGAGAGGGAAAACAGACAGACTTTATGGGATGCCATATATTGCTGTGAGATAGCTGAGACTGCCAGACACTTTTTGTGAGTTTACATTTCTATAGCAAAAAATCTGCCTTGTTCTCTGCTGCTATGAGTTTAATAAGAGCACTGAGCTTATATGTTTTATGATCTGAGCACTTTACAATCATGTTATGCTTTTTAATCCAGCTTTAAAAAGAGTTACCTGGCATTAAACTATTTGAGAAGGAAAAAATTTAAACAAAGATTCTTCTTGGTTTATGGTCATTACCTATTGTTTATACAGTGCTCAAAATTGGGCAGGGCATTTTGCAAGCCTCTGGGCTCAAAGAGATAAAAATCTAAGCAGGCCCACAATATGCAAATGAAAGATGAAGCAGGGAGGGAGTGGAGGGGAATGGAAAGAATATTGGATACCTCACTCATCTTTCTCTCAAACGCCCAATGCGTTTGTTATTTTTTTACACTGATTTTTGCCTGTCAGCTTTCCCCTCTCATTCCAACTTTTGTTTTTCCATGTGTTTGCCCAGCCTCACCTACTTCTCCCCTCCCAGAGAGAGGCAAACAAGCACAGGCACAGTCTGACCTCCTTCTATAAAAGCTAAGTCTTGAAGGCGAGTTATAAATTCTCTTCTGCATCTTTCACACATAGCCGTAGGACCCAATTCTCGCACAGTGCGAGGGAATACAATACTGCTTTGGCTGGAAGAACAGGGGTTTATAGCCCATTCTCTCTGACCTATCTCAACACCACTTCAAACTGCAAGGAGAACTTACCTAAACATCAATCACCAGACCTAGCGAGAGCCTCTACCACCAAAATCAGTGCCACTTTGCTACTTGTGTACATCAGAGGATCTGACTATGTTATTACAGCTTAGGAAAACACTCTGGATTGCCAGAAGCACTTAAAATGCTTTATTAATTCAGCAAACAAAAGCCCTTTCTACAGCTTTGTTAAGCATGGTAGCTAAAGCAAGCTTCTGATTTTTAACTAGGGTTTTACTTTTTAATGCTGAAGGAAGCAAGTGAATACCTTGGCTTACCTTCTATACTGAGCTAAGATGACCTCCAGGCTCCAGTTGACTTTGGGCTCTCCAGCTCCTCTCTCTCTGCAGCGTGGCGTTCCGATGGAGGCACAGCAATGTTTTCAGCACAGCAATGACAGCTTCTATTAAACAAACAGCTGTTTTCCTCTGGAGAATGAGGAAATACCCCAAGTTATCCCCAGTTGGCCAGGATGAGGTTGACATGCCAGCAGTGCTATTGATTATTTTAAGGCAGTGTTCCAGTGGTCAATGCCTTGCCCCCCCGGGACACACAGACTGGAGCAGCGGAGACCTTTTTACTGCCGTAACCATTTCAGCCGTGCACAGTTTGGCAGGAGAGGAGAGGCAGGAGATGGCAGGAGGGCAAGCATGTGAAGAGAAGCAAGGGATGCATGGCAGAAAATGTGACGGAAACAGAAGGTGGTGGCACAGCAAAGTATGACCATTAGTGCAGAGTCATCTTCTGTACAAAATATGGCCCTGGGTTTATTCCAAAAGCGTGCTGTTGGGAAAGCTGGGTGAGGAGAGTGTGGATGGGAAGAGGAGGAAAGAGAATTCTCAGTAAGACAGGGGAAAAAAGAAAGAGAAGAGCAGAAGGGCTGGAGAGAAGGGAGAGGTGTGACAAAGTGAGGAAACAAGGAAAGAAAAACACAATTCCAAGGAGGAGAGAGTGGGAATATAGAAGGGAAATTGAAGATTTTCTTTGGCAAATGAGAAGACAAAGGTAGAAGAGACACTAGGGATGGGTCAAGAAATGAAAAACACAGCAAAGTGTATGAAGAAATGTTAAAATTAAACTGGGAGTAGGCTCGTACTGAGGAAAGAGGGATGAAGTAATTTTCTTTTGTAGGAAATGTGATAGTAATAACCATTAAAATACGTCAAAACACTAAACGACATGAACATATAAGTCACTCAGCAGGTTAGATTTGGCCCAAATCATGCTGGGGATATGCTCAGCTATGTCTTCAGCTGAAAACATGCCTCCTGCGACAGGCACCGGCCATTGCCTTGTTCTCAACATTGAGATGGAAGGGCGACTTGATCACAAAAACGTTGATGAAAATGGCATGTGAGTGAATGCAAAGATGCAAAATATTCCAGTCTCCACCCTTCTGTCTCTCATATTCATTCTCATCTTTGGAGAAAATTTCTCACTATGAAAGATTGGTTGTGTAGAGTGGAATTCATCTCACATGACTTTAGGCCTCCATGAGGTAGATGTCACCCTAGACTGCTTTTATTCCTAGTGAGAAAAACAGACACTTTGAAGGAAAAAAATCACCAAACCTATTTTAGCAGCTATTGTAGGGTTACAGTAAATCATTAATGGTGAAAGAATCTCAACGCTTGTTCAGACCTAAATGTTGTCACCTGTGGTCAGATGAATTCCATCCATGAGGACTACAAGTGTGGCAGGGTGGCTGCAAATGCACAGGGGCACAGCTGGGGACTTTGGTCCCCAGATTGTGCGTTTAATACTACAGCATCAGAGGATGCAGGGAAGGCTGTCTTCATCACTGACTCACAGCCAGTGAAAATCTTTTAAAAGCCCTTAGAGTAATCTCAGGCAAATAAACTTCATCACAGTACAAGTGGCAAAAAAGAGAGAAACTGAGCTGAACCCTCTGAGCCTGAGGCCTCAAACTTCAACTGACATCAGTGACAACAGCGTTTCCCCGTGCTTTATGTGGTTCCACTTCAACCCCAGGGAAAAGGAACAAAGTAAATCTCAGACAGTCTTCAGACAGGGCAAGGGCACAAGGTCTAATGGCATTTAAAGTGTTTAAAGAATTAAATTTAGAACAACTTGAAGACCATCAGCAATTTTCACTGACAGCTGGGGCACCTGGGGGAGACCTGCCAGCATATGTAGAGAGCTAAGAAGCAAATAAGGAAACTTAAAATGAACCTTTCCCTTAAATCTCATATCCTGGTTGCTTGGAGTTTTTGTAGACTCTTACTGTATGATATCTCCAAGGTGCCACCTTTCCCATCCTCACATAGCTAACACTCTCATTTGGGCTCAGCATCCTTGATTTTGATTCTGCTTTTCTCTGATTTCGCCTGGCTCAGAGCCCTCCAGGGTGATGTTCAAGGCTCTCCTCTGTAGTTTCTCATCTGTACCATGTCCCCAGCACTGTACAGGCCTTTACTGACCTTTTTAAGTTTCTTCTTTTCACCTTCTAAAGCCTATCACATCCTACCATACTTCATTTATTGCTTATCACTTAGTGTCTAACTTGATACCTAGACTCGTGTCTCTTCATTTCAAATACCTTTCAGTGCCATTCTCCACTGAATGCTTAATAGTTTTTCAAGCAATTGCATGATGAGCAGAACAGATATTGTATTAGTTTTGTGCTGTTCTATTTGCCTACAGCAATCTGTTGTCCTTTGTTCTATCACATAGATTTTAAACTGTTCGGGAGGAGTTCAGTGTTATCATCTGTGTTTGTACAATGCTTTGTGCTCAGGGGCTTAACCAAAGGCATTACAGAAAAATAAAAACACTGGTAAGCCAAATTAAACACAATTCTATTACTATTTCAAGAATATCTTCAGGTTTGCTCATTTCTGAGTTGGATCTATATTCAGTCTTTGATGAGATCTGAATTAAATGCTGCTCATTGCGAGATTCAGGAGGGATGCCAAAAAGAAGAGCACAATAAAAGTCTGTATTAACACCAGAGAGTCTGACTCCAACCTGTTTTTCTGAAGTGATAAACTCATCCTAAAGAAATTAAATAAAATTCCAAGCTCTGAAACACTTAGAAAAACTGAGTTTTGTTTGTGAAGTGTTTAGTGGCTAAGCTGAGTGTATACGATTGTGTACATCTATTTTTCCCCCTGCAATATTGACTTTGGAGGCAATGAAAGCATTTTGTGTTCCACTGATCAATGCCTCCTGATTATATTGACGCACGGTACATCAGCTTTGGTCCTCCTTTTATTTCTATCCTTTTAGCCATAAACTCTTTATTAATTTTCCGGTTACATGTAGCAGCATGAGTAACAAGAGAGAAAGTGTAAATATGTAAAAAATCTTGTTTGTGACACTAGGAATGAAAACCATTCCAGCCCTACAATTTCCTTGGGTAGTGCAATGTGTGAGTTAGAAACTGAAGAATCACAGCCCCGTGCAGGTTTTTGAAGGGCATATCTGACTGCCCACTTACTCTATTAATAGATCTGCCCTATTTGGAGTGCAGCTGCAGCGCGTGGATGAAAAAAAAGGCCCTTTTTGCTGTTGATACCCCATGTAAAAAGGAGCCAAGCAGCTCTACTCTCATTTATTCTAGTATAAATCTTAAGTGCTTTCTCTGTAGTCAAAGCTTTATTCCAGGTACACAGTGATACTCCACTCAATTTAATTTATTTCACTTTGGCACCATGACACAAGTTATCTTGGGCTGCTGTTTCCTATGACACTTATGTTGTTAACGTTTTCTTCAACTGAGGGAAGGAGAGGTTGATTTTCCCAAAGAAAAATCAGGAAGCAAACTGCTGTTAAGAGGCTTCTTCCGAGAGGAGCTGGCTCTGAGAAGGTTCATGAGCTTGAGCATTGCTAATAATCTTCCCCGAAGCCCCAGCTGACTCTCCCTGCTCTTGCAGCTGGTACTCAGGTTAACATCCCTGCCTGTATCCAGAAGTGTGCAGACGCCCTGTTAAGGTAGAAACACCAGGTGGAAACAGCAGTACTGGTGTTGTTCAGGTTTTCCTTATCCAGAGTATCGGAGATTCACATAACCCCAGCCAACAAAGCGCTGATTGCATTGCAAGAGCACTGAGCAAGATGAGGGGCAGCTCAATGCAAAAAGGCTTAAGTCTTGAATCAGATCAGAGATAGCCACAATAAATGACATTGAATAATTGGGTGGTGCAGGTTACGATGCTTATATTAAGGTTATGTGCGAGTCGGAAGAGGTGGAACGGAAGTTGTTCTGGACCAAGTTTGAAGTAGACTCTCCACACTCTTTAGGAGTATATTCACTACACGGTACCGTCACACACAGTTGGTCCTAACACACAGCATATGCTGGACATGCACTTCACAGTGACAACATCTTACATGTCACATGGATGGATCTTTCTTTCTCTTCTATTTTACCATCTTTTTTGTTTTCCTTCTTTCTTTTCCCTTGTGTCTCATTTTTATGCACAACCCCTTTCTTACATACTTAGGCTTTCTCTCTCCTCCCTCAGATGACATCCTGCTGAGCACAGGTTTCCCCCTCCGATGGCAGTGCACACATCATTGTCTCTGGGGACACTGGTGCCACTACTAAGAGACAGCCCTTTGGGAATAATCTCCGTGGTGATCAGTGACTCTTGTGAGCCTGAGACAACCCAGTTTTGCACAGCCAATGTGCTGTAGAAGCATCTTCTGCAATAGGGGGGAATGGTGTTGAAACAACAGCCAGTGAGCTCTGCTCGTCCTGCAAGGTGTTACCCACTGCTTGCTTGTGTGTCTGCCTGTTCATCTGATTTATCACAAAGCTCATTTTATTTAATTGCCTGAGTGTTTTGCCCAGGGACAGCACTGTGCCAGCCCCACTGTCTTCTAAAATGGCAATGAACCATGACCTGTGGTCAAGGTTTGTTTGTGCTCCTAACTCAGAACAACACTGTCACTATCCAATATTAAAATAATTAGAGGTTTGTGCTTTCATTTTGCTGGTTTTGTGCAACACTTCGTTCTGGTTTTGGCTGAAAGGCATTTCTCATCCCTCTGTATTGTCACTGGGATTTGTCTAAGTATGTGCTCAGGGTGCAGGTGAATTAGGAGCTAAAACCAGTATTGACTGGAAAATGGCCTTATTTACCTGACCAAACAGGAGAAATGTTACTCCTTCTGATGATTGTTCTCCTTCTTCATAACTTGCCCTGAACTGCTTTGTTTCTCCCAGGAAGACTTCAGCAACGAAGAACAAATATTGAGAATCTACTGAAAAAGCATGGGCTCTGTTAAAAAATATTAAAAATTTTTGTTAAAAATCTGTTAAATTTTTTTCTGACATTGTCAATTGGAGGAAGGTTTCTGAGGTTCAAGGTGTTGTTTCTGGTCAGCCTGAGACACATATGGCTCAGCTGGATGACCTATAAGAGATTAAAGCCCACTGTGGGACACTGAAGCACCTGGAGCAGCTACTCCAACCAGAATGAGAGAAGAGGGGAACAGACAAGAAGTTAGGAGCAATCATCAAACAGGCTGAAAGAGTTGGGTCTGTTCAGCCTGGAGAAGAGAAGGCTTCGGGGTGATCTTATTGCAGCCTTCCAATATCTAAAGGGAGCCTCCAAGAAAGCTGGAGAGGGGCTTTTTACAAGGGCATGGAGTGACAGGACAAGGGGCAATGGCTTCAAACTGAAAAAGGGGAGATTTTTGTTAGAACTAAGGAAGAAATTCTTCCCTCTGAGAGTGGTGAAGCATTGGTACAGGTTGGCCAGAGAAGTTGTGGATGCCTTGTGCCTGGAAATGTTCAAAGCCAGGTTGGATGAGGCTTTGAGCAACCTGATATATTTTGTGATGTGGTTGTCTGCAAGCAGAGAATTTCAGAAACCAAGACAGTGCTAAAAAATGTCCAAAGGCACTTCCCACTTAGGGAAATAATGCCCTAATTGCCTCAGGCCCTTCTGCTACATAAGATACGTGGAGATTTAAAATACTCTTCTGTCCCATAGTGGGCCCAAACTAACAACTTCAGACTCAGCAGGGTGGTGAACTATCCATTCTTCAACCAGCCAGTGCCAGTTAGACAAGTCAGACAGACCTCAAGGTCTGAAGACCAGCTGTATTTCCAAAGGCTTATCCAATTTTTTCCATGTGTCAATTTCTCTGATACAGGCAATGTAAGTAAGCAGTAAGTACTTTCACTAGCAAGCAGTCACTCTAGCTACAAACCTGGCCTCATGTATGTTTGAAATGTCATAGCTATATTAACACAACTAGTATTGATTTTCTTTTTCTTTTTTTCTTTTTTTTTTTTTTTGGCACAAAACCATCCAGCCAATTCCTTATCCACAGAGTGGTCCATCCATCAAATCCATGTCTCCAGTTTAGAGACAAGGAAGTGGGGCAGTGTCAAATGCTTTGGAGAAGTCCAGGTAGATGATGTCAGTTGCTCTTCCCTTATCCACTAATGCTGTAACCCCATCACAGAAGGCCACCAAATCTGTTAAGCATCATTTACCCTTAGTGAAGCCACATTGGCTGCCACCAATCATGTCCTTTTTTTCCATATGCCTTAGCATAGTTGCCAGGAGCATCTGCTCCATGATCTCGCAGGGCACAGAGGTGAGACTGACTGGTCTGCAGTTCCCTGGGACTTCCTTTTTTCCCTTTTTAAAAATGGGGACTATGTTTCCCTTTTTCCGGTTGGTAGGAACTTCACCGGACTGCCATGACTTCTTAAATAGGGTGGATAGTGGTTTAACAACTTCATCTGCCAGTTCCCTCAGGACCTGTGGATGCACCTCATCAGGTCCCATGGACTTAGAATCGTAGAACAGAATCATAGAATGGTTTGGGCTGGAAGGGACCTCAAAGATCATCTAGTTCCCACCCCCCTGCCATAGGCAGGGAAATCCTCCACTACACCAGGTTGCCCAAAGCCTCAATCCAACGCTTCCAGGGATGGGGCATTTACAACTTCTCTGCAAAACCTGTTCCAGTGCCTCACCACCCTCAGAGTCAAAAATTTCTTCCTTAGATCTAATCTAAATCTCCCCTCTTTCAGTTTAAAGCCATTGCCCCTTGTCCTATCACTACATGCCCTTATAAAAACTCCCTCTCCAGTTTTCCTGTAGGCCCCCTCTAAGTACTGGAAGGCTGCTGTAAGATCACCCCGGAGCCTTCTCTTCTCCAGGCTGAACAGCCCCAACTCTCTCAGCCTGTCTTCATAGTAGAGGTTCTCCAGCCCTCAGATCATCTTCGTGGCCCTCCTCTAGACCCGCTCCAGCAGCTCCATGTCCTTCTTGTGTTGGGGACTCCAGAGCTGAATGCAGTATTCTAGGTGGGGTCTCACGATAGCAGAATGGAGGGGCAGAATCACCTCCCTCGATCTGCTGGCCACACTTCTTTTGTGCACCTTCAGGTTCCTTAGATGCTCTTGAACCTGATCTTCTCCTACAGTGGCATTTCTTCACCCTTCCAGTCCCTGCCTTTGCTTTCTGTGACTTGGGCTGTGTGGCTGGAGCTCTTGCCAGTGAAGACTGAGGCAAAAAATTCATCGAGTACCTCAACCTTCTCCAGGTGGCTTCCCCTTGCTTGAGCAGGAGGTTTGGACCTGTAGGGCTTCAGAGGTCCCTTCCAGCCTCAGCCGCTTTGTGATTGTGTGGCTCTGTGAAGGACTGTGATATATCAGAGAGGGATAGCAGCACAGTGCTCGTGTGGCTCAGGGGCAGCTGCACTGTCCTTTGCACCGAGTGCCATGGTCACATTAGCAGCAGTGGCACTGTGCTCCCATGGGGTTTTATCTCTGATACCTGTAGCAGAGCTGTCTTGGGTCCTCAGCTACTCTACTACCGGCATGAGGAGGACATCAAAAAGCTAGACTTAGAAAGATGAATAAACTCTCCAGCGTACTCTGCTGTCATTCCTCGGTGGTGTAATCCATTCTTTTTATTAGGGTGTGGGCCTAAATTGAGCTAAGGGCAGAACATGCAGTAACTCTGCGATGATAGCAGGTCTCCAGAGGCTGGGGAGAAAGGCAAGAACCTGGGGAAGTGTTAAGTAGGAAGATACAGGGTGGAGACAGGATCATAAAAGAGCTGGGTGAGAGATGAACCCACACACACTAGAAAAAATGAAAACCTGGAGGGCCTCCTCCAGTAGGAACATCTTGCCCTGTGCAACGCTGGGGCTTTGTGCTTGTGTCTTGCTTGGCCAGCAGCACAGAGAGGCAATGAAAGATAACATCTGGTGCTGTCAGAGCGAGCTTAATGAGAGCCCAAGGATCAAATGCAGACCTGGAAAGCTGAAGTAGTACATGGAGAACAGCTGGTTCAGTGTTTTAAACCTATTTTTGATATCCCTAAGATGTTTGTATTGTTGCATACAGCTATTATGAGATAAGGATGCATTTCCCCATGACCTGTCAGAAACACTGCTGCCTCTTCCTTGCAAGAATTGCTTTTTGAAAGAGGCTGGGATTCTTTAAAGAGTATTTTAATAGTTTTATAACAGCACATGTCTCATGGTAGCTTGCATCAGGCATTGTCTTCCTATGAGGAGCTCACAAAAAAAATACAGCTGGTTTTGTCCTTAGCCTGTTTGCCAGCTGGTATTAAATGAACTGGATGCTTTTATTTGGGAAAAAGTACACAAGAAAACCATATGGATTCATACAGTAGCCAGAGGAAGTTTCAGCAGTTGCTCGATTCACCTGGGACACAGCCACAACCTCCTTCTGCAGATGTACTGAAATCGTTCCTGAAGGAGGGGAAGGATGGATATGCCCAGCCACTGGGCTAGACTGGTACTCCCCAGCCAGGATCTGCTTCTGTGACCCTTCGCGCTCTGAAGGAAAGGTGGGATGGCTCAGATCAGCATGTCTCACCCCAGAACATCCCAGTCCCACTACACTACTGGCCTTGGCCATGCTTCCCATCCCCTCTGCTGAGCCAGTGCCAGCCCTTTCGCAGCCACGTGTGAGAGGTTTCAGCATTTGGCTGGGCGCCACTTGGCTCTGTTGCTCCTCTGTCCTTCTGCCTGCCTAGTCAGGCATTAGATAAAGGAACAAATTACTGCGGAGCATCTCATCACTGCATGTAAACTCCTCTGTGGTGTGCACCCAGCCCTTGGCTCCCTGGGAAGGATGAAGACTCATTGCGAGAGACTCACCAGGCGTCTGGGAAGGAAGAGGGATGAGCTGCCACCAAGCCCATGCTCATCTCCTTCCTGCTGAGCAGCTGATTGACAGCAACCTGTTACCGCCAGGAATTTGTCTTACGTCTTCAAATACTTCAACTTGCACTTTGAGAGTTTTGACTTTTTTTTTTAAATGAGTGTAATACTTTCAGTCCTCGTCACTGCAGAGAAAACTTCAAAACCGCTCAAAAAATCAGAGGCTAAATAAGGACAATTAGCATTTACTATCTTTCGTGATAAACTTTTCCTTTTTGAGAGCCTGACTTGTGATTTTTGGACACCCCAGAAGAGCGATATTATGCTTTTTGTCTAGCAAGGCACTTTCAAAAAGCAACTGTTGCAAAAAAAACCCCTGCGTGTGGTAAGTTACTACACGCGTTGCTTTTCTCTGGCTTTGTGCTCCTTTCATCGCTCTTTGTCTGGTTTATCTGGCTGGTGAGATTAGGAGCACTGCAGGGCAGGGAGGGTCCCTGTCTGCGTATTTGCACTGTGTCTTGCCACTGGTAAAGGAAGCCAGTAATCATCGCTCTTGCTGCTTTCATGTCTACTTGCACAATAGAAATAATTAATAGTAATAGCAATGCTTTGCCTATCTGCGGCTCCTTTCATCTGAAGACCTTAAAGTGCTCGGCAAGCATTAACTAAATTAGCTTCCAAATACCTGGAGAGGGAGTCAGATATAATGATCCCCACTTTGCAGATGAGCACATATGAGGAGAAGCCAAGGCTAACTGAGTGCTTACAGTTAGTCAGCTCAAACCAGGTTTTCTCCATTGGGGGATGTTGCTCAGCACTTCTTGAGGCTCAAACTGTTTTCTCAGGTGCCCAAAGGTGGGTTTTGATGTCCACTTTTTGACTTCCAAAACATACAGGCTGTGGACCTGCATGATCTGCCCCAGGTCTTACAGGAGCTGGAGAAGGCATTTCAAGTACCGTGATTCATGAATTTTCCCATTTGAACTACTAACCTGACCTGGGAAAGGAGGAAGCTCTGCTTACACCCTGTTGGCACCAGTGGGAGCAGGCAAAGCCAGGGTGACTCTGTCTGAGTTATTCCTGGTTTCAGAAATGTAAGCAGACTCCAGTGCAGAAACTCTCCAGCTCGGACCTGGGCATGGTGCAGCCACATTTGCATCGTGCTGCCTTTCACTTCATAACCCTTTCGGAGAAGGATCTGCATCTGAGTTGGCAAATTTGCTCAGTCTTATATGTGTGGTGTGGACTTACCAGGCTGCATCCTGCCACAGCATTCACAAGCCCTGCTTGCAAAGAAAGATGCAAAGAGTCCTGACTGAACTCGAGTCTTAATCCACAGTCATCTTGTCTCCTGCATGTCTTGCTTAGCCCAAGAGTGCTCTACACCTCCCAGGATTGTACTCAGCAGGGAAAAGGAGAGACTGGGCAAGAGCTGGGCAGAGAAGAAGTCCTCAGTGGGGACTACATGAGATTCAGTACTAACTCAGAATGATAGAATAAAGGTAAATGATGCTTTGGGAGACCACAGCAAGCTCTTAAAGGTGATAATTGGGTTGTTGGAAGGGAGAGGGTTTTTTCCATAAAATGTGGAATTTCTAATTCTGTAGAAATTACTTTCCTTTTTAATACTAGACTTGAAAGGTTTCCACTCTAGGAATGGCACTCTGGCTGGAACACAGGCTTCTTCAAAGAGGAAGCTACATTGTCACTGAAGAGCAGCAGGGCCGCTTTTTATTGCAAAGCTTCATAGACAAAGATGAAAGACACTGTTAAGTGTTGGCAGCCATCTGCAGATCCCATAAAAAATCACATCATGTCACTGTAGGCAACCATCCAGGCTTCCACAAGGTCATGACATTTTCCCCACAATCTCCTTTTCAGGCCGAGAATCTGAACAGAGGAAGTTGTCTGGACAGCCCGTAATTTCTGTTAGTTCCTCCACCTCACACAGCACTCTCCTGTTTGATCAGCAGACCCCCAGCAAAGTGTCACGAGCCTGCCAGGAATTTGGGTGTTTATAATACTCTTGGGGATGGCTTGCCTGACAGAAGTGAGCTTGGAAGCCACTTGTGCAGATGCAGCCACATCACTTCTTTCTTTTTTTTCCCACAATGTTCCATACTCTCCTTTCTGCTTTAAATAGTCCTGGTTAGTTTTCCAGTGCTGGGGTTTCTTACCACAACTCCCCTATTTACCTAGAGAGAAAATGGGGCAATGATCTCATAGGAGGAAAACAAAAGAGCCACATTTTCCCTAGGGTAAGTAAGTAGGTCAGTGCTGTGAGACGTGATGGAAGAGGATCCCGTGATGCCCACAGGGCGACTGGAGGAGGCTGGACAGGCAGCGGAGCTTCTCAGGGAAGAGCCTTGTTGGCCCTTGGTGCTGGCACTCCTGCTAGCAGGCAGCAAAGATGGGTACAAAAGGGTTTCGCCATGCAAATGGTTCAGAGCATCGCTCCCGTGAAGAATGAAAGACCAATGAGACGCTAGTCTCCCCCACTCCTGTGCACAGAGGGAAGGTCGTGGGGCAGGAGGGTTGTCGCCTTGCTTCTGATGCTGGACGGGGAACCAGGAGAACAGACTGCCTCCCAGCATGAGTGCCTGGAAGTTACCTAGCCTTCCTCTTTCCTCATTTGTATAATAAGGTTAATAAAAATGCTGTGCCCCACAGTGATGACGTAAAGTTAAGCTCTTTCATGTTTGTTAGATGCTACAATGGGCAGCACCATAGAACCCCATAAATAATATACCTTGAAGTTCTGTCGAGGTATTAGCCTTGTTTTAACAGTGCAGGTATTACATTAGTTGCTGCACGCAAGAAGCTTCTCTTAATTAGGATCAAACCCTCCTTTTTTTAGCTTTGCTTTAATGGCTTTTGTGACTGAACACATTTCACTTGCCCAGCCTACTTGGCAATTTATTATATTCTCTTCAAACTTGCAGCTCCTTTCAGTACACTGTTAAACACCTTCCTTCTCATTGTTGCATCACTTTACAATCTTTGAATTTAAGTGTCTTTTTTTTTTCAATGTATAATTAGTTTCTCTAAAGTCTAAATTCAGCTACAGTATCATCCTTTGTTGTCGGCGTGGCAGGTATAGGATTTGGCTTAAACCCATGATAGAAAAGAAAGGCTCTGTGGGCCACTTCTGATATAAGAGGATCCCTCTTTTCCATTTCACACCTTGGCTCAAGATTTGTCCACAACTGGTAATGTATCAAAGTAGCTGTTCTGCAAGAAGAGTGTCTGCACAGAGAAGTTCAGAGAAAATCCTTCTGCCCTAATGATCTCCAGACAACCATTGTGGTAAATGTCCAATTGTGACCCTGAGCTGGGTGCGTGGACTGAGCCCAAATGGCTGGAGGGCAGTGCTGGTGAGGGCAATGTGGGAACCTGGAGGGCTGGGTTCAGTCTCCCTCCTGCCACAAAGACTTCTGGGCAGATGTGAGTCAGGTCCACACTGGGCTGCCTGCAATATGGGCCACAGCTGCCCTTCTAATATCCTCGCTGATCACAGATCTTTGTTGTTCTTGGAGTTTCAGCAGCTTTTTTGTCTGTCTCCAGCAGTTTCAGCGCTCAGACTTGGAGTATTACTGGGAAGTCCTGTACATGCCAAGGATGCCTTTCTCACCAAGATCCTATCCAGAATTGTGAATAGAAGTGGTGGATACCTTGGAGTGCAGATGATTTTTGAGATTTCAAACCTACCAGTGTGAACTCAAAAGACTCAAGCAATTCAGATATTCAGATACATCTTATGTGACGATTCAAGACTGTAACATGAGGTTTACCTCTGCTTACTGCCGCTGCAACTCAGAACATGATAAGAAAGTGCAATAGAAATGTTTTTTTTTTCACAGATGTATCGTGAGGATTTTGTATTTCATATGTGTTCGTGGCTGGAGAGCGTGGGAAAACCGATGACAGGGGAGGACGACTTGGTTAAAACAGCAGTGTGAAACTTGGGAGGGTGTAACTCAGTTCCCAGCTTTACCACAGGCACTTGGTAAATCACCTTGGGATGGTGTCCTGGTTTCAGCTGGGACAGAGTTAGCTCTTCTTTTTAACAGCTAGGAGAGCTCCGTGTTTTGGTTTTAGTCTGAGAAGAACGCTGGCAGCGCACTGATGTTTATGGTTGGCGCTGAGGTCTCAAGGACTTTTCAGCTGCCGTGTTCTTGCCAGTGTGCAGGAGCACAACAGGATAGGGGGGAGCATGGCCGGGACAGGGGGTCCACGATTTGTACTTAGACTTAGGATTGAGGGCTAAATTGGCCAATTAGCATTCCATATCATGCAGCATCATGCCCAGTATAAAATGAGGGTCAGCCGAAAAGAAGGGCCTTTGCTCTTCTGGACTCTCACTTTCAGACTCTCGGAGTGCTCTCTCTCTCTCTCTCTCTCTCTCTCTCTCTCTCTCTCTCTCTCTCTCCAGGCCTCTCGCTCGTCCAGGATTGCGATGTCGGGACTTATCTGTTTCGAGATAATTAGTTCGGGACTAGACGGGCCTCGGTCAAGGGGTGGTGAGCAATTACACCGTACATCACTCATTTGTATATATTTATCATTGTACATATCTGTATATATTCATATATTAGTGGTAGCGGTATTAAATTGTTCTTATCTCAACCCACAGGTCTCTTTCCCTTTTCTCCTTTAATTCCCTTCCTTGTCCCTGGGGGAGTGGGGAGCGGTGAGTGAGCAGCTGTGTGGAGTTTAGTTGCTGGAGCGGCTTAAACCACGACAGATGGTCACTACAAGCACAGCTTCAGCTTTGGTGGCAACACCAGCTAAGTGTAATCTTATGCTGGAAACAGGCAGACTAATTCCTCAACCTGGATTGCAATGCAGACACAAACCAACATAGCAGGGGGACTGGGAAGGAGTGTCTACAAACGGGAATGCCAACATAGCAGGGGGACCGGGAAGGAGTGTCTACGAATGGGAACGCTACTGCTATCAAGAAGCAGAGGGAGGAGCATAGTCAATCTGCTTGAGCATCAGCTCATCATCTGCTCAATGGAGAATGAAAGCCGGGTTTCAGTAGCAGGCAGTCTGAATAAAATGCTCATCTCCAAACTCATGTCACCTCATTTCAAGGAACTGTAGAAGATCAGCACATCCAATATCTCTCTTCACTGTCCTTATGGCCATCATCAGGTTAACTTCAGTATTCTATTTAATTCACTAACATTAGTTGGCACAAATCTGGGCTTTAGTGCATTAACTTAAACTAATTATTGTAATAATTCCTGATGTACTTAAGAGGAAATCTCCACTGGTGATGTTTCGAGGGCTCATTCACAAGCTGGTACTCAAGGTATTCACTCTGCAGACCTATAAACATTGCTCCTCCTTACAAAACTCAGAAATCTAGCCATGCACTGATTTTAGCCTTCAGATGGACAGAAAGTCTCAGAGAAACCAGCATCCAATTCTTTTGCTGAAAGGATCTTGAACAAAGGAACAAATTTAATCCTATTACCTCGCTGCCAGAGGGAAACTTCCCAGAAATTTTCCTGATGCAAGAGCAAAACAGCTGTTCTTTCATCTTTTTCTGAGTCATGCCCACAGCACCTCTCTGGCATGTGAATGTGCCTGGTTTTAATGATGTGACAAGGTAATTAGTGTTAATATGTGGATGCAAATGGTATACAAGTTGCCAGATCTAGTAAATGCTGAAGCCAAGCTAAGGCGTTTACCAGACTTACAACACATTGCTGATATAGGGTGCTAATGCCCACAAATTATTCCTGTTACACAAATAATTTTTACAGTAATAGACAAAGAAATTAACCTTGTATTTGAATTTCAAATAGTTATTCTAGCAAGAAAGCAACCAGGACCCAATCCTGGGAATATGAGAAGCAATAGAAAAGCTAGGACATAGCACTATCATTATTTAAATTACTATAGTGCAGTCAAGGGCCAGCTCGGAATTGGACACTTGCCCTTCCTATTCCCCATTAGCTCAATGTGCTTGAGTTATGAGTCCACATATATATAGATTTATGTTAAACATATAACAGAATTTTTCAGTTACAAAAAAGCAAACAAACAGAAGGTCATAGCAAAACTATGTGAATTAAATTGTCCCCATGCCTGGTCTTTAAATCTCTCTAATGCCATGCAAATGGCTGATTTAGGCAATTGAGCTCTTCACAATCTAATTCACAGTACATGTTACCCTCTAAATAAACATATTTCCCATTCAAATGCAAATGTTCTTATGTTATAACAACGAATATTTGCATAACAGGCACCCAGTTCTGTAAACTCAGGTGCTTAAGTGACAGGAGATGAAGCTGGTAGTTTGCCTTGGCTCAGGAGAGCTGCTCTGGGCAAGGGCAGTATTCACTGCAGGAGGCTGCAGGGTCCCAGGCGCTGTGCAAAGATTACAGTGGGAACCTGCTAACCTGTGAAAAGGCCACCTTGGCCTTTTCACAGCTTCATAGCCCATGAGCTGGCCCGTTGGTCCCACCACAGTTGCATCTTTGGTAGTTGTGCCACCAGCTGACAAAGCCTCTGCCTGTCCTGCAGTCATTGTCTTTTCTTTTCCTTTCTAATTATGCCTTTCAGAATCACAGCACTATTAGTTGGCATCAGTTGAGTAGCCGAGTGACACAACAAAGCAGTGGAAAAGGAAGGTGATTTTTAACTCTTGGTATTTTGGAAGAGAAAGCATAGATTGACGTGAGATGCCAAGAGGTTGGGCGGTGTGTGGTTTGCAGCAGAAGGCTGAAGAGCTGAGCAAGGTCTTCAAAGTTATCAGGAAGCTTGTGGGTGCCATTTCTGCAGATCAGGATCTCTGCTTATACAACAACTGCCTTGTCCCATCACTTCTCCTCCTTCTCATTGTTCATCAATTAACTGACTTGAGATAGTGAACATCAGCATACACCAGAGAGCAGCTTACAGCTGAGGGACTCTGCTTTCACAGCTACGTTAAGCTGACCATTTGCAACCAGCTGACTGTATCCTTACCCACCTATACAGGGCTTTAAGCCCTCACAGCTAAAGAGGGACAAGGCAGGGCCTAAAGGAACGGAAAGCTTCTTTAGTAAGGTGCTCTGTGCGTCTGTGTGCCTTGTGTCTGAATTTAGGTGAGACTCTCCACAGTCCAGGTGGCTGGAGGCTGGGATGCTGTGAACCTCACCTGCTTTTTGGATTCTGTGTGTGACTTCAGAGGCACCTGAACATCAGCGATGGAGAGAGGTGTTCGGCACAGCTGACCATACGTGCAGTTGTCGCTATCACATTCCAGAGGGTGAACATCGGGCAACAGTCACGTAAAAACATTCACATCACTGAGCTAAGTTTTGACAGATCAAGTTAAACCAAGTTCATCTGAGCAGCCTCTTACACTGATATCCATGAGTAACCATTAGCTTCAACGGGAAGAGGGCAGATGATTCTGGAGCTGAAAGGGGAATTTCGCAACTGTTAAACCTGGCAATGAGTCTCAAGTGTAATGCTATATTCCAGAACTGCAACTTCTTAATGTCTTTAGTTGTTTAAAAATGAATAAGAGAGCAGTATGATTTTGCAGAGTGTTTTGCTGCTTAGAGGATGCTGCCTAAATGATTTAGGATACCCTATCAATTCATACTTGTGTAGATTTACACTTTGCTTTGCCAAGAAGGCAATAAAGATGTCCTCTTAGAGGAAGTTAAGCTATAAAGGGAGGGACTGATTTTCTAGAGAGCTACGTGGGCACGTTAATTACCAAGGTTAATAAAAGGGTAATCTTTATGTGTCTCAATTCTTAGGTGTCCAAATGGAAAAACTATGCAAGGGCTTTATTTCTGAAATGTTTGTAAAAAAGGGCCTCATTTGGTGCACTCTAAAAGTGAATATAGTTAGATCACTTGCAATCTTAACAAATGGGTCAGAAACTCCTTGAAATTGGAGAGGTACTGGCAAATTCTTCTCTCTCTCTGATAATGCTGGATTATAACCCAGTGTCATGTTATTGAGAAAACCCAATGAAGACTACAAGATGCTAGCTTTAAAAATATCAGACATGATAAAGGAGTTAAAATAAAAATTAAAAAATAGAGTTTTGACAGGGATGGCAAGAACATCCCCAAACTCCCTTCCTCAATATGCCGTACTATCTGGTCTGGAAAATGGAGGACAAAAAAAGTATCTGAACTTCTGAAAAAGCACCAGCTGGCTCTAGCCTGGACAGGTAAGTGAGCAATTTATGTATTCACCAAAGGATTGGCATAGGTCCTACCATGACAGCAACCTCCTCCCTAGCCCTGCTCTGCGTAGCCAGGTTTTCTACCTATCCCAGTCCTAACCTGCTAAAAAGGAGGAGCTTTGCTCTATCCATTCCTTATTTATAACTTGTTGAGAGCTGGGAGGGAGGGAGGGGTGAACTCTCTGTGGTGCATCCTGCTGCTGCCTGCCCGCTGCCAGCCTCACAATCACAACTACAAATGCCTCCCGCGCAGCTTGGTGACTGCCTTCGAGCTCTTGGATTCCTCTGGCTTTTTGCAGTGGTGGAAGCAAAGACCAGAACCTATTACCTCGGGATTGTGGAAGAGAACTGGGACTATGCACCATCTGGAAAAAATCTGATCACAGGACAAAACCTCTTAGAGGACAAGTAAGTCACTGGGGGCTCTGATAAATGTATCGAGACATATGGACAACTCCAAAGAAAATTGACTGACGTGGTTAGTGTTGTAAATGACTGAGGATGGCCTTTTTCTTATTTTTCTTCTGATGATGTTGTCATAGGCAGGATTTCAGCTTCAAGGCAAGAATAAAGTTTTGTAGACTTCTCTTCCATCGTGGTTCATTAAGCAAGGGGATAGTTAGTGTGTATTTGAAGGCGATGTTATGGAACTGATGTTCGTCAAAAACGGCTCAGGTAGTGGCCTCAAACTCCCCTGTGTGGGTTTCATGGCGATGCAGGTATTTCTGGGACTTGTTGTCCAAAGGCAAATTTCAACTTTGCCGTAATCAAGCACAGCTCTTTGCAATAAGACATAGAAGTCTGTTTAACTGGCAAAAGACTCTAAGTTTTCTCCCTGTGAGATGATAAAAGTTGAAGGGATTGGTATGACATTGCAAAATTCAGATGTGTATAGTACCTATCAATGAGATAAAAGTAGATGGTCCATATATCTCTGCGGTGTACACAACTGTGGATTTCCTCCATTTAGGAAATCTATTTAGATAAGTGCTTCAATATACAACAGCAAATGGTCACACCGAAGTCCCAGCAATCACCGATGCTGAAAACAGAGTGTGTAGGTAAGCACTGTGATGAATCAGTCAGTGGAAAACAGGTGTCCATTCTCATGCAACCTCGCACTTCTTGGGTTGGCTACGTGTCTCTCCCACACCAGGAGAGCTGGCCTGGACATTGGATGGGGATGACACAGACCCTCGGTGCCTCTCTACAGAGTGAGCTTCAAACATGGATGGGAATATTTTTAAGATTTCATTGATACCTTTGACATCCTAGAGATAGTGTGTGAGTCCTTCCTCTAAGCCTAGGATTGGGATTGGGGTGGGAGCTGTGAGCAAGTGAGGAGGTTCTAACGTCCATACCAGGCCTGGAGGCACACTGGGAGCTGGATACTGTGTCCTAAGAGTAGGAAATGGAAATGTCCTTTCTGACTTTTCAGGAAATCCTAAGCAATGATGAACTTTTCTCTAGTGGCCAGTAATTTCAGAATCACTCTCAATTGGATTTCATAAAGAAAATTACTTTGCCACAAGCAGGAGGCATGAAAGAGTTTTATTTTTCAACATAAATATATGCTTATGCTCTTAGCAACCAGAGGTCCCAGATAACATCCAAGCCAATAGGTGTTACATTTTTAGGTAGAAATCAGGGTAATGGTTTGTTTCTAGCCCATGAAAACAGGCTTTGCTGGAAAGGTTATTCTTCAGTTATGTTAAACACTTGAATTTCTCAATTCCCTACTCTTTTTAGCAGGGCATAACTTTCTCCACTCCCTAAACTGGAAGACTTCTCACTAAAATTAGTTGAGCTTTAAGTGAAGGACAGCTACTTGTAAATGCACCCCAATACCATAGACGGGTTGGAATCTGTTATGTAAACTGTACTTTAAAGCTTTTTTTCTGCACTTTGTGCTCCCTGAACATCAAATGACACATTTACTTTAAAGTCTGTGACATAAATGTAATGCCTCTTACATGGCATGACAGGAAAGGAAGA
Source organism: Tauraco erythrolophus (assembly GCF_009769465.1). Classification (NCBI taxonomy): domain Eukaryota; kingdom Metazoa; phylum Chordata; class Aves; order Musophagiformes; family Musophagidae; genus Tauraco; species Tauraco erythrolophus. The sequence continues at coordinate 125,175,581 of NC_141465.1, read as the reverse complement.
TAGCTTATGTCTTCAGTCATCGCTGTAATGTAATAATTACAGAATATTAATTCCAAAGGGTTTACCCACAGAGGATTTTAATGTACACTATACATTCAAAGCTGGAGAGCTGTTTGTGATGAACTCCCTATGTGCAGAATAATAAAATGATTCTTGTAACTAGTTTACTCCATTTCCAAACTGTACTGAGTTGAACTAGAAAAAAGTCCTGTATTGTGGAATAATAGTCTGTCTGCATAAGCATGTGGACTAACTAGTGAACCAGTAATAGCTATTTTGACTATTTAGCCCTTTAGGATTACCTCTAATGTGAATTTAAAGCAGTATACTAATGGGTTACTTTTCAGCTAATTAATTGACTCCTGTGGATATTATAAAAAACATAGTTCCACAAACAAAGTTTAAGGATCAGTTCCTAGGTGGAGATAGGATTGCATTTTGAGCCAGCTGTGTTCTGCTAGCGCAGTGCTTCGGCTCGCTGAGCCTAGCACTTCTCACCCTGTGATGCGTCCTCACAGCGCCCATCTAATGGGGCACTATCTCAGGTTTATTGATAGGGAAGTGAAGATAAAGAGGTTGCAGACAAACTAATTATCTTTAAAAGAGTCGGTGCATACATATAAAGGAACGCTCCCTTTGATTCCAGCTAGCTCACAGAGATATAATCAAAACCACTTGGTCTTCACTACTTAATAAAAATGCTGAATTACCAAGTGTGTAATGGAAAGCGTTACGTTACCTGGATCAGAGGTGAGATTTAAGAGATAATTTTCAATGTCGCTCTGCCAAAGTCAATAGTACCTTCCCCAGCCTTTAGTTTTTAGCAGTAAAGAGGAGAAAGGAGACTTCGGTAGCTGAGGCATGGGGCTGGAAATGAGGTGAGCTGGTTCAGGCACCAGGCACGGCTATGGTGCTCGGTTCCCCTGGTGCTGGTGCTGAGTGAGCCACCTCCTGAGCCACGAGCTCTAGAGCTGCATCAGCACCTGGTTGGGCGTGACCTGAAAAGGATGCCTCTCGTCAGAGCTAATTAACCCAAACTCAGCCCTGTGTTAACATAACTATTCTGCTTGGATTCTGATTTTTATTATGCCCTGTGTTGCTGCAGTGCTCAAGGGCCAGCCTGCTGCTTGCATGGAGCAAGGATCTGGCTGTTCATCAGTGCTTTGTATGTAAAGAGAGTAATGAGGCTGTTTGCCATTTGTCTTGTCTTCTTGAAGCCTTGAGCTGTTCCACTAATTCTCATAATTTGGAGTGTTATGAATGAAACCAAGACATTTCACTCTCGGTTCTCCCTTTGAACATTAAGCTGGCATTTTCTGAAGCACACAGGACTTTGGAAATCACAGATCCAAATTACGGCCACTGAGTGTAGGTGAGCTGGGCAAGTGTTCAGCAGACCCCGCCACTTGATATAACTGGTAAAAGAGCTGACATCATTAAACCATGGTGGACTGGACACACAGGCCGCAAGGTGTTGTCAGTGCTGCTGGACGTGCAGCAGATTTTGTGGATTAGGGTGTGATATTGCTGCAGCAGGAGGGTGAGCTCAGACATTGCCTACTCCCTTTAATGGTCACATAGGCAACGGCCTTTCAAGACAAAAAATACACCTAAGTGTTGTGGCTTGACATACATCAGCCTTTCCCTCCCTACTGTGGCTCAGCCCTCGGGATTAGAGTTTGGTTTATAATCCTTTTAAATTAATTTGGTACTTGTTTATATGATGGACACTTAAATCTTGCTCTGCTGGTGGTAGATGTTATTAAGTTTTGCCTTATGTAACAGCTCATCCCTTCTCTTTAGGCCACCAACCCTACATTTATCTGGGCCAAGTCTTGCACCTACCAACACTAACGGGTGTTTTTTGTTACCACAACATCAAACACAGTTTGTGCAATTTGCCTATGAGGAGATCCCACCCAGATAAATGGCAGTGAAACTGTCGTCACAGATGCTAAACTATTGGCTGAGTCATCATGCAGCCAAATGACCCAATTGCATCAACGGAGGTGATCATTGTGGGAAGGGTCAACATCAAAAGGACATTCGAAGCAAAATCCTGGCTCTAATGAAGCCTGACAGGAGTTTTGTTATTGACTTCAGGGAGAGCAAAAGTTTATTCTAGGAGAGAAACCATTACAGCCATTCTTAACCAACAACACCTCAGAGCTTCATCCAAGATTTTCTGGGTTTGATTGACCTCTTCCATGGCTTGAGTAGGTCAGAAAAGGCCTAAAACATCCTTTGAGGACATTGTGTCTCTCTCTTTCGAGAACACACAACTTAATTTGTTGTTTGATGCTTTGTGATGAGGCCATCATCTACAAATGTGAGTTGGTCCCCCTCCACTGGCCATCCCTCTAGCACAGACATTGCATTGGCCTTAGCACAGGGGTCATGGTTTGGCAGAGTGTTACCCTGAACAGGTTACATGAGCCAGGGGTTAGAATAATTTGGGCAGCCTGGACACTGTCCTAGCTTTCTCCAGACACAGGAAAAATGAGGAACTCTGAGGAAAAAAAAAAAAGTTATAAACCGAGCCATAGAATACATGAAGAGGGTAGAGAGTAAGGAAGGTTTCACCACCAACAGATTTTAGGGAAAAAAACCACATAGTTGTTTACATGGTTGTCATTGTAAAATCTATGGGACTTTAGGAGAACAATGGTAATTGTTGATGATTCGAGGGCTGAAGCACCTCTCCTATGAAGATAGAGTTGGGGCTGTTCAGCCTGGAGAAGAGAAGGCTCCGGGGTGATCTTATAGCAGCCTTCCAGTACTTAAAGGGGGCCTACAAGAAAGCTGGAGAGGGACTTTTTACAAGAGTATGTAGTGATTGGACAAGGGGCAATGGCTTTAAACTGAAAGAGGGGAGATTTAGATTAGATATAAGGAAGAAATTTTTCACTCAGAGGGTGGTGAGGCACTGGAACAGGTTGCCCAGAGAAGTTGTGGATGCCCCATCCCTGGAAATGTTCAAGGCCAGGTTGGATGAGGGTTTGAGCAATCCGATCTAGTGGAAGGTGTCCCTGCCCATGGCAGGGGGGTTGGAACCAGATGATCTTTAAGGTCCCTTCCAACCCAAACCATTCTATGATTCTATAATTCTATGATGGTAAGAAAAGTTGCCTACAGTTGCACCCAGGAGTGTATAGTGACTATTGGACATGTTAACCACAGGAGAAATTCTGGGACTCTACATCTGGCAGTTATTCAAAGTGCCGATATTTCAGCAGTGATTACAGTGGCAAACAAACTCAGCAGGCTTTGAAATTGTATCAACGAGGGATCTGGCTCCAATCTACTGAGGAGCTATTTCTCTGGCTGTGTACAACGTGTAGCTCTTTCCATTTCTTACTGCGCCCTGTAAGATAGTACTCATGTGAGCTGAGGTTGGTTGTTTTTTTTTTTTAAATAACCTCTGTCAGGTTGTAGCTCCATTTCTTAAGATCAAAGGTAGTATAAACACGGTAAAAATGTTAGCAAAATACTTTTTCTGTATGATAAAAGAGATAGACGTAGAAATTACACTTAACTCATGGTCTTACTCTAATTTGTGGTCCTACACTGAGATGGCAGATTATCTGCTTGTCTAGTCTTTATTTGAAGTAGGATCTACGTGACACACTTGTTTTACTCTTTCTCTCGTTTGGAAGAGTTGTGGTGCTCATCATGGCAGGGAGATGGCTGTCTGTAACTATTTTAATACTTATTTTAACGAATTAGAGTTAATTCTCTATTAATAACTCCCTGTCTCACTCTTGTGTTGCCAACTTTTCTTGGATTTAAGAACAGCTGAGAGTGGTCAACTGGCAAAATAAAATCAGGCACAGACATAAAGGCAGGATTTGCATAGTTTTCTTAGTCCGAACGAGATTTTTTTGTGCCTTGATTCACAAGCCTGCTTACCTCTACACATAACGTCAAGCCTCGCCTGACTGGAGGAGATGAAGGAGGGCGTTTAGGAAGCTTGTATGGGTACAGCTCCAGAGGATGGAGTATTCCTCTTTCCTGTAAGAAGTGGGACTGGCTGATCATCATGACTTTCTGCACATGAAGTTCAGGCTGACGACTGAGTTGGCGGGAGATAGTCAAGATTTAGAAGAGCAGCTCTTACATCTACACGAGACCAGAAAGATGGAAGAGGTTCAGGCAGCGATATCACAAAGCCAACAGGAGGATGAAGCAGTCTGAAGTGAGCAAGGGAGCATGGAGAAGCAGAGAGAAGGTTTCTCTTCTTGTAACAAGAGAGAAATGATGGACAGGAGACATTTTGGCAGGGGTTGCCCAGTAGGATAGGCACATTGTGACCACTGGAAGAAAGAGGAAAAAGCAAATTCAGGGAATGGATGTGTTTATCCATTACTGCATTTGGAGAAGCCACTGCTACAATAACATATTGGAATATCAGTGGGTGGGAACGAATGAAAGAGGAGATGCATTTGAAGGGGTTGTCTAACTCAGTGACTGAAAAGGTGAAGTATTTCCCAAGGAAGCAGATACCATCAAAAGAAGACAGAGAATGGTGTTTGAGAACTGTTGTCGAAGACAGGAGACGAAAGGTCAGCAGGACACTACCCTGAAGCTGAGAAAATCTCTGAGGGACTCTGGAGATGGCTGGTAAGGAACTGCGGGGTGGGAGATGGGGTGGTATAAATGACACTGGCAGCAGCGCCTTCATGGAGCACTGAGAAGAAGCTCTCACTGAAAGAAAGAAGAGAGACAAGGGGGAAACCTCTGTGTCCCACTGATGGAGCAGCAGGGCCCATGGCACTAAGCCTGCGTCAACTCCCTCCGACATATCCGCTAGCTGCACTGTGGCATGGGATAGAGGTATCAGCCACACAGTGTGGCCACATGCCTATGCTCCTGGAAATGCAGAGAGGAAGCTGCTCACATCCGTGCATCCTTTCTGTGAGCTTCCTATGGCTGATACCATTAGCTCCAGAGTGAGTAGTCTTTCTGCAAAGGACTTAAGCACTATAATGTGCAGCACAGCAACACTTGTAAAGAGGCATTGAGCTACCGGCTGCTTAGAAGGCTGAGGTGGGCACCCAAAAACAAAAGTCTGGGACAAAATGGAGCAGCCTGGATAGCTTAGAGTGAGACTCACAGCAACCAGTGTACTCTGTTCTTAGGTACTGAGGGTAACCAAAAAGATAAGCTGAAAATACATGTACAGGTAGGAGAACTGGCCTTTACCCATTCCAGACAGAAAGAGAAGTGAGGCTGAAGTGTCGGCACTCCAAGGAACTCCCAAACATCAGGGAATTTTGAGTAAGATACTCTTCTGTTCTTTGGAGAGTGTGGGTCTAGAAGGAAAGGAAGCTGTGAAAGAGCCCGAGTCTGCAATACAACAACAAGGGCATCACTGGCATGTAGGATTTGTCTCTCAGAGTTGATCAGTTGTTTTCTTTTGGACAATGACTAAACAAAATGCATAATTAACCAGAACCAAGAGGACAAGTTGCTTCTTTCATGCTGTGATTCCTTTCTGGCTCCATGACTCTTGCGTTGCTTGATGCCCTGCACAGAGGAGCATCACCAACGTTGTGACTGACTGCAGCTGATACCCATTGCGCTAACAGTGGGCTCTGCAGCTCCGAATGAGTGGAGGAGGATTTGCATGGGTCTCTTTTCAGAAAGCTGGCACTAAAAAGACTTCTTTTTCTGACTCTAAATGGCTTTAAGTAGGAGACAGGCACAAATCTAGCCAAGAGAGAGGCTACAGCACGACTTTGGGCATGGAGAAAGTCTCTGGTGCCAAAACCTACAGTTTTTTTTCAGGTTGATTTCTTGAACTTCAATACCTAACTGGATTTTGGGATCACTGATCTATAAATTTAAAGGAGTTAGGCTCAGTCAAGCATTTGACAAAGCCTGATCAAGAAGTGCGTTTTTCTGGGGTACAGTTCTCCTTCTGCAGGAGAAACAGTGTATTCCAGGGATGTGAAGTTATGGGAGAGTGTGCAATGCTGGCTGGCCAGAAGGCCAAGGGCATAAGGGCACTGTCAACATGGGGAAAGCACGGTGCCACGGCAGCACCATATTTAAAATATTGGGTAGCTGATTGTCGTGGTTTAACCCCAGCCAGAACACAAGCCTCACACAGCCACTCGCTCACTCCCCTCACAGTGGGATGGGGGAGAGGATTAGAAGGGTAAAAGTGAGAAAACTTGTGGTTTGAGATAAAGAGAGTTTAATAGGTAGAGCAAAGCAAAACAAGGAATTCCTTCATCACTTCCCACTGGCAGGCAGGTGTTCAGCCATCTCCAGCAAAGCAGAGCTCCATCACATGTAATGGTTACTTAGGAAGACAAACACCATCACTCCAAAAGTCTCCCGCTTCCTTCTTCTTCCCCCAGCTTTATATGCTGAGCATGACATTATGTGGTATAGAATACTCCATTGGCCACTTTGGGTGAGTTGCTCTGGCTATGTGCCCTCCCAGCTTCTTGTGCACCTGCACACTAGCAAAGCATGGAAAGTTGAAAAGTCCTTGATTTCTTAGCAACAACTAAAACCATCAGTATATCATCAACATTATTCTCGTATCAAATTTCATATACAGTGCTACTCTAGCTACTAAGCAGAAAATTAACTCTATCCCAGCAGAAATAAGAAGGCTGATGAAAATACAAAAAATTATGCTGGAAAATATCTCCTGAAAATAAGTACTTTCTGAAAAAAATCTATTTAATTTTTTTCTAGAGACGATTTCTTGTAAATCCTTTTAAAAATTAATTTATAATTCGAATTAGGGCATAGCCACATGAATACATTGCCATGAGGTAAGGAAGCGTGTGCATTTACACTGTACTGCTACTGACACCACCTGCTGCTCTGTGGTAAGGGCTCTTGTAGCAGCTTTTCCCTGATGGCGGTGGAAGCTATCTTCTCCTCGGTGAGTGTGGTCTACTTGCCAGGTCTTGCTATGCACACAGGCAGTTACAGCAGACTTGTTAATTCACTGAAAATCCAGACTTCTTGGCAACTTGTTCCTTAACCACGCTTTTGGAGTGTATTTATCTGACATATGTTACTCTATGAAGAAGCAGACTGAGAAGCTTCTGTGCCTTCCCCTCCATCCTAGCCAACTGTTTCTGCTACAGCAGTATCATTGGCAACGTTTTAATTTATGTCCAAATAGCTCTCAAAATATAACAACAGCTTGTTATAAAGCGTATTTTTCAAATGAAAAATCTTTTTTTTTTTTGGAGGCTTTTATATCTGAATTGCTTCAGGGATCTGGTTTAGACAGTGACCATGGAGGTATAATGACCACAGAGAGGGGATGTTGTGAGTTACAGTGTCAAGCAGAGATGACTTGAAAAGAGGGAGCAGTGGATCTTATGGTGAAGAAATTACAGGAAATCAAGCCTTTTGACTCATGTGACATCCAACACTTAGGTTGCTGGCACTGCACAAAAGCACCTAAACAAAATAAGTTCAAGCAGATGAGCTGGCCAGTCACAAAAACTCACTATAAATATGAAATTGCTGTATTTCTGCCAGTGACACTTCAACAAAATTTAGCTCAGCTTTTTTATGCATTTGTTAGGAAACATGAAAGTTCAAAATATCTTCAGGGGATGCCATATCTTATGGGGCAGTCAACTATGGTGAATTGGTCATAGAGTCCACTGCTGGTTATGTAGCAAAGGGCTTAATTTCTACCCTATTTGTGTGGGATATTAGGGATGAAGAATGTCTCCCATACTTGTCTCATACAACGTGAAGAGAGGTAAAAAACCTTTTTTATGGTAACAGATTACATGAACACAGGTTGCCAGTATGATGTTATAGTTAAAAGGGCAAAACTAATTCCCAGTTGTGCAAGAAATATTGACTGGGAGCACCTCTGGCTTTAGCTGGAATATTACATGCTTATTTTGTGAAGTTGTTGTCTTCAGACTTCAAAAGAGAAATATTGAAATGCTTTCAGAAAAGAACTTCGGGAAAGATTTGTGGCATAAAGAATGTCAGTGTACTTGGTTTGTCGAGAAGAAGAGTAGGACGCAATTTAGTCAATTAATTAAAACTTATGCAAGTGCCTGCATAGAAAAGCAGCTCTTCGTGGTAGGTGGCTTCTTTGATCTGAGAGAGGGCTTGATGGGAACCAGTGGTTGGAGTGTGGAGCTACATGACATTAGACTACAAATGCAATTCAGGATTCGAAGAGAACAGGTATTTAATAGCAATAGTATGTCAACCACTGACCATATGGTAGTTTCTCCATCACTTGAAGTTGCTATAAACATAGGCGCTGGAATGTAGAAATGACACATTTCATGAAAAAAAAAAATCCGTGCTTCTCTTTTGAGGTGTCAAACTAGTTGACTAGAATCACTTTTATTGACTTTTGAAAAAAAACTTAATTTGGTTTCCTTTTCCTTCTGAACAGTCATGCTTTTACATGTGAGGTTTCAAACCTTTAAAAGAGGGAGAAGCTACTAAAACTGTACAGAAAGGCCTGAGTAGTTGGTCGTCAAGTGAAGACTTGCAGTAGCTGTGCTAAAGACCAGACCTACCAGTAGCATGGCTGTTATTGTACAGAAAAGGGCTTGGACCCTGCAAGTGCTGTCCAGGTTTACTCCTCAGCTTTTATTCCACCAGCTATGTGATATGTCCCAGGGAACTATACACTTGCAGTGCAAGCACCAGTTATTTGATGTTTTTTTGTCTCTAAATTATTTTCCCTTCCCAACACTAGGTTTGCAAGCGTGTATGCAACAAGAGGAGCCAACCGGATAGGACGTGTGTACAAAAAGGCTGTATTTAGGCAATATACAGATGACACTTACTCTCAGGAGATCCCTAAAGCAGCCTGGCTGGGGTTCCTCGGGCCAGTCCTGAAGGCAGAAGAAGAGGATGTCTTCATCGTCCATCTAAAAAACTTTGCTTCTCGCCCATACTCTGTGCATCCACACGGCGTCTTCTATGACAAGGAGTCTGAAGGTACAAGCTGGTTTGCCTTTTCCTCTCCTTTTCCCCTGGAGTAGCCAATATCATGGCTAAAAGTTTGTCCAAGTATTTATTATTCTGGTCATTGACATCAGAGGACTTTAGATCACCCTCTCATAAACTCATCAGTAATTGCAGCTGATGACTAAAAACAGAAACAGCCTTTTTGCCACAAACTTTCCACACCTGGGATGAATCCAGTACTGAAACAGGTTAGGTGGGTCTTTTTTTCCTGAATTATTTTCCTGAATTACAAGTCATCTTATATATATATATATATAAGGCATCTTCCCTCCTTCCTTCTACTTCTAGCCTGTTTGAATGGATGGAGATCTTGTAAGTAAATGTTTTCCTCTCTATAGGGTTATAATAGGCATGACTAATTTTCAGATGCCCAAACCTATGCATATGTATTTTGGTTAGAGAACTGCATGGACTAATTTCATTACTTTGTTCAGTTTTCTGTGAGAAGATACACAACATTAGCTGACAAAATGTGTAAATGACTGATGAGAGTAAAGAGCCAAGGAAAAATTAGAGCCTGTTAATGCATTTTTAGAGATCTGTCTACTGATAAATAATGGATTTTAACTCTCAAAATTTTTTTGACTGTTTTACTAGAGCTTCTGAGTTTTTTCAGAATTGCTCAGTGATTCTGTGTTTGTGAGTGCTGTTATTATTTTAGAAATCTGCAATAAAATAGAAGAAATCACATATTTATTTAAGGAAAACAGTTAAGGGGTGGCTAAAAGCTTCCTTTTTCCTTTTAATATATTAGGAGCACTTTACCCTGATGGAACCAGCGGTAAAAGCAAAGAGGACGACTTTGTTGTTCCCGGTGGAAATTACACGTACACATGGCCAGTAAGGAAAGATTATTCTCCAACTTTGGCAGACTCAAACTGCTTGACTTGGATTTACCATTCTCACATTGACACACCAAGAGATATTTCATCTGGTTTAATTGGGCCACTGCTGGTTTGTAAAAAAGGTACTGAGCTAGAAACACTGATAAAGCAAGCCCCTCTGCCAAGCTTGGCATCTTAACAGTCATTTTTGCTTACAGGTATAAACATGATGGTCTAGAGTCTATCCCTACATAGCCCATAAAAAGGGGCAAGGAATAGCTGGGCCATTCCAGGAGCATCCCAGGGTAGGTATTGTAGCTCTGGGACAACCCTCTTCCTGCTCCCCTTTGGCTTCACAAGAGATTTGCCTCGGCTGGTGGAGGGACTGCAGCATTCTCTGTGGCCAGCCAGTCGTGGCCGAGACCAAAAATAAATGTTCCCAAACTGGGATCGTTTCAGGACAAGCGAAGGACTCATTGCCCAGGAAATTAAATTAGGGCTGGGCGGGTGACTTCGGCATTGGCATTTACATATTTGAAACTCCAATATTCTTTGTGATTTTTTCCCCATGTGGATTATATATTTATTTTTGCTCACAAGTTGCGTATCACAACCTGAATCATGTATTTATTTTTGCTCACAAGTTGTGTATCACAACCATATGGGGATGTGCGGCGAAGAACTGAGGTGACAGCCTGTCCCGTGTACTTTACAGCTTGCTAATTTTGTGCTGGAGCTGTCAGGGACCATTTACCAGCCCTCTTCCCTCTATCAACTGAGCCGTCGCTCCCTCTCCTCCTGGGCACGGGTAACTCTGCCACCTCTTTCCAATACCTCCTGCAGTACAAAATCAGCCCTGTTTTTTTATACAAAGCATGTAAGTGAAGCAGGTTTTATATATGAAGAGAAAGATTTCAACGTGGAAAGGATTGGCCTGATCTCCATCTTAACTCGCACAATTAAAATATCTCAGACTTTTCTCCCGGAGAGTCTTTGAAATCTGCAGAACTGCCTGAATATGTGAAACTGAGCCAATAACTGTGCAATAACACATGAAGCTAGGAGACAGCACATCCAAAACAATCCTAGCCTGAAAGGCCAGGTTATCGGCATGCTTGGTCTTGAATTCATCAAGGTGGATATCTGCATGATGCTACTGCTGTAGTCCTTTGTCCAACGGTGGTGGGTGGCTCCTTACAGCGAGGCTCTGAGGCTCCCTCTCGTAGGAGACAGGTGAAGCAAAGGTTTTATGGGTTCAGAGTTAGGCTGGACGACTAGGTGAAGTCTAAACCCGCCAATGGTTAATAATAGACTACTCAGTATCGCCACTCCTATAGTCTCAGATTTTTCCCAGCTGATCATAGAATCATAGAACGGTTTGGGTTGGAAGGGACCTCAAAGATCATCTAGTTCCAACCCCCCCGCCATGGACAGGGAAACCCTCCACTACACCAGGTTGCCCAAAGCCTCATCCAACCTGGCCTTGAACACTTCCAGGGATGGGGCATCTACAACTTCTCTGGGCAACCTGTTCCACTGCCTCACCATCCTCTGAGCGAAAAATTTCTTCCTTATATCTAATCTAAATCTGCCCTTCTTCAGTTTAAAGCCATTATCACTCAGATAATGACACTGAATTTAGCTTAAATAGATTATATTTGTCCTGCCTTCAGTCTTTTAAACTTAAGTGTCTAGTCCTAGATGATTGTCAACACTTCCTCGTTAGTCTGTGGAGAGTGAACCACATTTAGACAGCCATGCTGAGGGTATGGTTCACCAGTCGCTTCAATGCAACAGAAAGGCAGGCACTCACCTCTCCTTAATTCCCGGTCAAAAAAAAAGTCATTGGTTTCTGGCTGGATCAGACCCATGACCTGGCTCACTATGTAGGCACACAGATGCTAACACTGGCTAAAGGGCAGGCTTGGGTGCAGTGGGCCAAAGAAGGGGAAAATGAAAGCACAGATATTGGTAGGTGCTTGTGCTTATGCCAAAACAAATAGATCTTGAAATATCAGCCTGGCTTAGACGAGATGAGCTGCCTTCTGGAGGCACTCATCTGTTCAAAGGCTGTTGGAGGGGGGTCAAGATGTCTTAGAAGAGCAAAATTAGATGAGATTCATCCTGCCCTACAGATCACAGACAAAGCACTGTATTTACTGAAGTGCTCCAAAGTTATTGTCACTTTTAAATTCAACCCCCTCCAAGGCTCTTTTTATCACTTTCCTTTTCGTTTGCAATTTAGGAACTGCAGATGAGACTTCAATAGAAGGGACTGGTGCTGCTAATGCTTTTGCCCTGATGTTTAGCATTGTAGATGAAAACCTCAGCTGGTACCTCGATGAGAATATAAACTCTTTCTGCTTAGAACCAGCCACAGTTGACAAAGAGGATGAAGGTTTCCAGACCAGCAACCGAATGCATGGTGAGCAGGACTCTTGATCAAATGGTGACCTACAGCAGTGACCAGGCTTTTCTTATTGCAGCAGGACTTTCTGTCCCTTGTGATGTCTGTCCTTTACCTGTGTCAGCAAGGAATGGGTCAGGATGTACAAGCACTGTGATGATAAAAAGCCTCTCCCTGAACACAGCACAACACACTGGTTCGCAGAAAAGAGATTTGATTTTCATGCCCAGCTCTGAACAAATGCTGTCATTTGTTCAGCATTTTATCTTAGGCAACAGATTTAAGCCATTTACTGACTGTTTGACCAGCTGTGAAAAGAAAAAAGCAAACTGCAGAGCACTTTGAGATGTGTGTATTGGAAGAGTCCAGCATTTCTCAAAGGGCCTTACGGATGGTGGGATGGCTGGTACAACCACTCCTGCCCTTCAGAGTCCATTGGCCAACGGTGCTTTGTGCCATTTGGACATCTGATGGAAGAAGTTAAATCCAGATATTTCTCTGTATTTTGGTTGTTCCATGGAGCCTAGGAGCTAAAATATTTCGCAAAATATGAGTCTTGATCTCCTAGTGTCCTAATACATTCTCAGGCATGGAAGCCAAAGAGAGAGAGTTGACTAGACTGATTTGACTGATACCATAATTTCCAAATCTAAATTGCTTAAGCCTGGCATATAATGGTATATTTATGACTCAGAATAAGAGGAAATAGATTTCAGACATGCTAAATAGCTGCAGAACAAGTTAACATCATTGTCAGACCTTTTTGGTGATGACTTGGCCTTTGCAACATCTTGGTATCACCCAGGAAGTATTTCACAGACCCAACCAGGGAATTTGGGCCATTTGATCATCCAGAGCTGTAAGCTGTATGGTCAAAACGTTACTCTTCATCAAGGAGCCTATGAGGGCCTTATTCAGTGTGGACATTTAGGTAGTTTCTTTTCTGGGCCAGGAAAGTATCATCCTTAGAAATGGGGTCAGAGGCACTTGGCACTTCTCTTTCACCTCTCATAAAGTCTCATACTTTTGTTTTTAGCTATTAATGGTTATATTTATGGCAATCTCCCTGGCTTGGAGATGTGTGCTGACACTTCCATGTCCTGGCACTTGATTGGCATGGGAAACGAGATAGATATCCACGCCGCGTATTTCTACGGCCACACGTTCACTAACAGAGAGCAGAGGGCAGATGTCGTCGGTCTGTTCCCAGCAACGTTCATCACAGCGGACATGACTCCTGGAAACCCAGGGAGGTGGCTGATAACGTGCCAGGTTAACGAGCACTTACGAGGTATGCTGCTATAGATCTCCCTGATCCTTTCAGAAGTTCCAGTCTGTTATGCCTGGATAAAAAAACTGAGAGATATATTGAGGGGATCCTGCTTAGGATTTGGCACTTGTTTTGAGACTAACTGAACACTTTGGAACTATTTCACCAGATAAACATCATGAATATGAGTTTAGTCACCAGTGGAAATTATACCTGTTGGGCCAAACCTTCAGCTAGTACGGATGACTTAGCTGTGTAATTCATATAAGGAAAGCTTGCTAGACGCAGTGCTGACACCATGCTTTCTGTGTAAACTGGAGATTTTGATGAGCAATGAGAGGAGCCTTCACCATCACTTTTTGTTGTAGATAAATACTTACACATAAAGATAAATCATGCCAGCTGAACACTTCATAGCTTTTTCCTTTACAGAAATTGGACAAAAATTGGCAGTGTTTTCAGAAACCTTCACGTGAAGGAATTTGATGGTGATGTTGTGATATTTGTGCTGTGTGAGAGCCCAAAAGTATGTATCATAAACTAGGTCTCATGACAGCAGGCTATGTACAACTACCATAGCTGAGACAAGTTGGGAGAATTTTTTCTTTTCAGAACTAGCACGTTGATTTCAGTGGGATTTGCATCAGGCAAACCAAACTTGATTCTGGCAAGCAACAAATATCTTCAGTGTCGTAATAACCAGCCTCTATTTCAATGAAAGTCAAAGGCAGGTTATGCCATTTTGCACACTTCAGGAGGCACTCTGACATCCAAAATCATTCTCCTATCCTCACTCAGATTAAGGAATTGAGTAAATAAGCCCACTAAAGAGTGTCATTGATGTCAGTGGGTTTCACCTGCGGCATGAAGCATCACCTTGCAAGAGAATTCTGCTAGCATCTGGCCCAGTGTAGGCAGAGGAAGTCTTTAAAACCAGAAGTTTACCCTAGTAATTGTTTCCAATCTGTGTAGCTCCTAGAGAGTTTTGAATATGCGTTTGTATCCCTGGCATTGCTGGCTCCACAGGTGGCCAAGGACTGTCTCCAGACTCTTTCTCCTCCCAGGTGGCATGGAGGCACTATATGATGTTCAGTTCTGCAAAAAAAACCTGTCTCAGCCTTCACCATTCAGTCGCAAGAGAAGATATTATATCGCTGCTGAAGAAGTGATCTGGAATTATGGACCTGATGGTTATGATAAATTCACTGGGCAGGGTTTAAACGCCACTGGCAGGTAAGCTTTCTTGTCCTCTCCTGTCGTGCTTTAATTTCAGTGAGTGAGACTTCCTCAGTGATTCACCAGGGCTAGGTCCTGCACTGTTATTAATTTTAACTGAAAGGGGCAGGGAGGAGTGGATTTGAACAACCTTGTCAGAAAGTTAGATTCATAACTGCGGTGCTCGGAGTTGCCTTCTGGAAGCACTTATCTTCCTCCATTAAGTCCACGGAGAAAGTGAGCCCTGGTGAGGTAGGCAAAGTTCAACAGAGTTAATGACCCTATGTCGAGACTCCTCAGACAGCTTTCACACTTACAATTGGTGTATCTCAGAGGTGGCATAATGGTAGATTTTTTCCCTTTGTTATTACTGGTGAAGATGAATTGTATTACAATATCTCCCAGGAAAGCTAACAAGAATTAGAGACACATCGTGCACAGGTAATGGCACAGGCCTTGCCCTAAGGTAGTCAGAGGTAAGTTGACACAGATGTCTCCCTACGTAAATTGAGGTTAAACACATCAAAGTCTAATGCACAAGCAATGCCCATTTGTTATCTAATTTATAACTATAATTCAGACCAGTAATATCTCCCTTCAATTGCTAGGAAAGTGTATGCAAACTAGTAACTTGGAGGGTCATTTCTCCTGTGTCTGGAGTAATGACTTTGTCCAAAATGAAGGGTTCTACCTGAACCTGCAATTTTTTAACCAGTCTGATTGTTAACTCCACAGTGACTCTGCAATATTTTTCACACAAGGGACTGATAGAATAGGAGGGCAATACTGGAAAGTTCACTATGTGGAATATACTGATGCAACGTTCAGTAAGAAGAAGATTCGGTCAGAGGACATGAAGCACCTGGGAATACTTGGTACAGTGAATATGTTCCCCTCCTGTCATTACATCGGGTTTGAATGCAGATCCACTTGGATCCAGAGGGAAATTTTGTGCACGCAGCTGCCAGTCAGCCCTCTCTCGTTTAGACGGAAACATGTTAGAGGATCATTCTTCTAATATCTTCCTTCACTCTTTTTTTTAAGGCCCCGTTATAAAAGCTGAAGTGGGAGACACAGTGCTAGTTACTTTTGCCAACAAAGCCAAAAGAAGTTATAGCATTATGGCTCATGGCGTAAGCTTCAGCAAGCTGTCAGAAGGCGCTCCCTACTTAGATGGTGAGTTTTGACTGTACTGCTGTGTCATCACATCCACAATACCTGAGCCTAAAGATCTTCTGTTGCTCTGCAGGTTTGCCCTTTTTGTGGATACAAAGGCACAGAGGGGTGATTTGATTAATTTGTACTTACCCTACGTGTCACAGCCCATGGGGCTCCTTTGTCTGGCAATGTACTGGTTCTTCCCTTTGGACATGTGCTAGACAACATGTCTAAAACTAGCTGAGGTCCATGTTGAGCAGAAGTCACAAGCACAATCCCATTTGTACTAGTTCTAATCTAATATTGCTTAACTGCTGTCAGTGGGTCTCCTCTGGACGTGCTCCAGAAGTGTGAAGCTTAGGATCTGGCATGATGCCCCTGCTGAGTCTTTGCATATAGCTAATCACATTGTCTGGGTTGCTTCACTCCTGATTCTCTAATCCAGGTCAGATATTGCCTTTGCTTCACTGTCAGGATAGTCAGTGTTGGAGGCCGCTTTTATCTGATTGACCTGGAATGTGAAGCAGCAATAATCCTTATTAATCCTCATAAATACGAGAACGCTGAAATGGAACATTTACCAATAGCTTCCTCTCATTTTATGCAAGAACAGGATCTTTATCACGTAAGTTTAACCATTAAATGTTAAATGTCGTGTTTAATTGGTAGGCACCTTTTCCAGTTAGTGACAAGAAACAAACCCTTCAGAGGGTGAGAAGTCCCACTTACTTTGAACATGTATTTTATGAGGGAGTAGGTCACCCTCTGGAGATGTGTTTCTTTCTCCATCAATTACAGAAGAAGCCTGGAGTTTTAGTTAGGGACTTAGCTTTGGATGGCTCAAGTAAGGCGAGCTGAATCTCATCCATAGTGCCTACAGAGATAATATTGTGGCCTCTGGAAAAGTATTTGCTGCATCTGCAGCACTGAAAATAAAGGTAGGTTTCTTGTTGTCTGAGTTGCTTTGTTTCCACCACAATACATCTGAAAGAAACTCACAGGACATAATCCCTCTTTAGAGATCTGTGATAAGAGAATTAGGTCAACATGTAAAACTCGTATCATCATACAATAAAATCAATACAAAAGAATTTATTAAATTCTGTTGTCTCTAGTTGCTGACCTTGCAACACCACAAATTTGCCAGCAGGCCCCAATGCATCATGAAACACCTGGTTTGAGTTCAGCCCTGAAGTTATCTGCATAAATCCTAATGACATCTGTAGTCAGATGTAGTTCCCCGATGGAAATGCAGCTTCCCTCTGCCCACAGTCCTGTTGTGCTTTCATTCAATGCTCCTCAGTAATAACACCCATCAGCTTTGCACGCTTTGCTATGGAGCAAAATCAAACCAAACCCTATAATTCAGCAGCAGTGCTGCACACTGCTGGGTCTTTGGAGAGGAATCTCACTCCAAATCCATCAACAATCTTTCTGCTGGTGCTTCTCTCCTTGTAACTCTTGTGTCTTGGGTTTCTATCATATATATCTACAAATGTGTACAGGTAGGGGACCTATAGGGGCTGTAGGTTTACACTGAAGGTAAATGACTTTTCAAAGGCTGTGCATTGTCTGAGTGCAGCTTATTTATGTGAAAATACTGTATATAACCATACCTACAGACATCTACAGATGTCTGCAGATATCTTTTTTCAATTGTGCTCTCAGGAAATACTCTTCCATGTTGCATTTGACACGTCAAATCTCAGAGGGTCTTTAACTTCAAATCAATGTTCTCCTTATTGAGCACTGCTGCAGGACGAATCCAGTAGTATCAGCTATTGTTGAACAGTACTCTACTTTGTGTTGCACTTTGTGGCAAATAGTATATGTTCATATACTGCATAACACTGCTATTTTCTCTCGCATCTAAGTTTTCAAGAGGATTCTCTTGGAGTATTAGAGAGGAGTATTAGATCAGTGCAATCTGCTGCTGCCAGACACATCTGACTGCACTGAGAAAATCCAGTCAATGGATGCCTAAGTGTTAAACAAAATCTCTGATTTGATCTGCCTCATAACAAAGACCAGAAAGGTTACTTAGCACTTTTTTTCTACAAAGGGTGCAGGACTGGCCCCTTTTCCCAACCTTCCTTTCAAGTCCCTTCTTTTTTAAGTCCTCTCTGAGTGGATACCAACACTCTTTTACAGTGGCTAAATTACATGCGTGGTGCTACATCCACCCTGTGCACAGCAGCAGACAATGGCCCAAATCCTTTAAAAGTAGCTTCCAAAAAAAGTAATAGCAACTGCTCTCTGGAGACTCTGACAGAGGTTCCTGTGCATTGCTACAAAATCAAAAAGAAACAATTACCAGGATCAGATTTGTTTTGAATTTCTAAAGAGCCACAGCTGCAGCTCCGCTCGCTGGTGTAATTGCTTTGTTGGTGCCTAATGAAAAGCTGGAGTCTGTGTGAGTCTGTGTGTGTCTGTCTGCATTTGTGCAGCAGATGAATCTCACGGTAGGGCCGGTAAGCCCCATTTAAGCACAAGGATGAGTTCTGCATGTCTTGTCTGATTGAATCTAGATAATGCAGATAGCATCAAAGGTGTCTGGGTGAAGCAACTAAACTTGTTCTGCGGGGAACAGGCTTGGTTGTTGCCATGGCACAGGACTCTCGTGACATATCCCCATGGCGTAAGTGTCCAGACCATGGGATGGTGCTTGAGCAGTGGCTGCAAGGGGGAGTTTGTCCACAGAAATCAGTAGCTACGTCTGACTCCCAGCTAACGTTTGTATTCAGGAAGACAAAACCTTCCCATAACCTTGATGCTTCTCAATTTTCTCTCCGCAGGCTATCCGAAGCCAGGAGCCCACGTCAAGCCAGGTGAAACCTTCACATACAAATGGAGGGTGCCTGAAAATGGAGGTCCAACAGACAGTGACCCTCCATGCCTGACCTACCTGTACTACTCAGCCACCGATGCCGTCAAGGACACCAACTCCGGCCTCGTGGGGCCTTTGCTGGTCTGTCGGAAGAATACGCTGAATGACGACGGGACACAGGTGCCCAACGTGGATATTTACCTGTCCATAACAGCAGGGCGGTGCACCACAGGGGTTCCCATAGGGGCCAATTTGCCCAGTTCCCAGCTCAGTTTCAAGAGATTAAACAAATGTCATTCCTCAGGGTAAAAGTTGACCTAAGGGGATGGTTAGGAAGATGAAACTGTCATTTCCCAGTATTCTGGCTTGTCCCTAGGTTTTCCGTGTTTTCCCTGCACTTCTAGCAATGAATACCTCCTTCCACCCTAAGTAAGTAACAGGCACTTTATTTATCCTTCTGGCTGATGGAAGAGTGCCAATCTCTGTTTCTACAAGGACATAGTAAGAAGGAGGCTGTGATTTTTTTGGGAAAGAAAGCTTTGTTAAAAAAAAATAAATCATTTTTACTTGGGTAATTCTGCACAGACTTTTTTTAATGTCTTGGCTTTCTTCTCGGCTACAGAAAGGAATAGACAGAGAATTTTACCTCCTCTTTTCAATCTTTGACGAGAATGACAGCTGGTATCTGAACAAGAATATTGAAGCATTTACTGGAGACCCTTCAAAAGTAGATGAAAATGATGCAGCTTTCAAGAAATCCAACCACATGCATGGTATGAAATATCTAATATCTGTTAATGATACCTTTTCTTCAATCATATTAGGAAGATGAGTTGGCAGATTTTATCATCATTCCTAGCTGGCTGCAGTGCACTGGAGGGTAAGGTGGAAAGCTGTCAGTCAGCTTATGGCCAGCTCCTGATGCCCTTGGAGCACATGTTGAAACCGCAGTCACGTAAGCAATGAATGCATCCACCTATCAGCTACACCTGGAGAAAGGGAACAGAGTGTTGCTTTTAGATACCGCACTTGGGTCTATAAAAAAGCGTAATGCTAGAGTCAGGCACCAACTGCAGAAGAGACCAATGATTTAAATTTCATTGTTGGCCTTGGCACTGACTCAGACCATGAAGGTTCACCTGCTTTCCTCTGCTAGCTCCCACCTGGGCAGTGACCACCTCTGGAAGAGGAGAGGCAAAGACTAGGGGAATGGCCAATAATATTTTAAAACATCACTTCTGATGTATCTGACTTCAGCATGGACCTCCTTCAAGTTATTCCTGATATGACAAACTTGAGCAAATCACATAAACTCTCTTTGCTTTAGTTTTCTGAAGAGCACCAAGAATGTATATTGTCATAGAACATCGGGGCTTTCTGGACCCATCTATTTTATTCTTCCATTATAAGGTGGTATCTCATACTAAATTTTTATTCTGCCACAACATGTCTCACCCAGTGATCACAGAGAGCATTTGACTATTAGGAAGTTAGCCTCATAACACCCTTGTGTATGAAAGAGATACATTTTGGAAGTAAAAGTGGAAATCAAAGGTCAAAATCACATAAAAAGGCTCCATCAGAAGCGAGCTTATAACTTAAACTCTTTATGGCCCATTCCACAGCCTTAATGATCCAGTTATACATTCTCCAGACTGAAAAGAGGTACCTAATTTGTGCACTTAACTGGTGTCTGTGAGGCACCCTGAAAAGCTTGGGGAGAAGTGCTACATCACTGCAAGGGGCTAATACAAGATTTCACAGGCTAAAAAACAATAGTAGAAGTTCAGATTTTGGAGGAATAGCATTTAGATATTAATTTGGTGTCCTCCAGTTCTACCTTTGTTTCACAAAATGCCCCTTTAACACTGTGACTTGCTGAGTTGTGAGTCTCTTGCCAGGGAGGTGGTAGGAGGCTCTGTGACGAGTTTCCATTGACCTGCTGCTAATCGAGCTCTTTCCTTCTCCTCCAGCTGTTAACGGCTACGTGTTTGGTAACCTGCCAGGCCTGGCCATGTGCAAGGATGACAAAGTCTCCTGGCACCTCATCGGGCTGGGCAGTCACCACGACATGCACGGGGTTCAGTTTCAAGGAAACACCATCGACCTGAGAGGGACAACGAGGGACAGCCTGGCCTTGTTTCCTCATCTGTCAGGGACAGCGCTGATGCAGCCAGACCGCGTGGGTACGTTCCTGAACTTATCTTGGTGATGTGTCACGTTCAGAAATCAGGCAGCCAAAATAACAGTCGGTGAGATGCTCTGCTCTGCACGAGGGAACCTGAAAGTGTGCAGACCGTGGGGACCTGGTATAGTTGAGAATTCAGGCTGGTCTAGTTATCTGGGAAGGTGCTATAAATCAGATATGTGTGTGCACCAAAGGGTGAAGGCTTCGTTGACCTTGGGATAGGCAGAGCAGCAGGCAGAGAGATAGCTAACGGGATGCTCACAGAATTCCCACAACTCTCAAAATAGGCTTTTTTAGCAAAGATGCTCTTGCAGTCACTGCAGCCTTTGATCCATTAGAGCTGTAGAAAAGTTGATCCATGGTGGTTTGGCCTTCCATGGAGGAAGAGCAAAGGCTTAGAGAGTTGCAGCTTTAATTCAGTCGTTTTTATATCATGTAGTTATAAGCAGCATCTTCCCTTTTGTTAGAGGCATTCTTATATAATGGGTCTTTATCTGCATTGCAAAGTCTCTAGAGGTCTCCATTAGCCTGGTAACACTGGGCAACTGCAGGGGCTCAGTGGAGAGTCTCAGGCACCCAAGGCTGGTGCAGCAGCAGGAACCAGCATCTCTGAAACACCCACCTTGTTTCTCTATGCCTTCATTGGTGTTTGCAATGCACGCTCCTACATATTCTTATGTTCCCCATGGACACGTCTGCAGCATGGGCAGCACCAGTGAGGGCTTACTGGCAAGCCTGTTCCTTCTGCCAGACATCTAATTGATTGCTGTTCAGAGCTCCCTTGGCTAAGCTGATCTAACTCAAATAGTTAGAAGTAATTCATGGAGATTTTTGAGTGAAGATGGAGCAGGTTAGTCTTTCTGATGGAGCAAAAAGTTACTTGCTGACTTACAGAACTCAATTTGTGTCTGCATTGACATTTGGCTTTTAGTTGAAGAGCCTGTTGTAATGTAGGAGTTACAGGCCACAGCCCTGCTGTGTCTTATGTGCATGTTTAGTCTTATGTGTGGATGTCAGCCTGAAACCCCATCCTCTTATGTCTTGGGATGGATTGGGTTTGTTTCAGGATAGAGAAAAGATGTGTAAGACACGGGACCTAATTTGCCAAGCTGATTTTCAAAGCTTTTTTAATTACCCAAATCTCATGTGCTTTCCTTTCTAGGCACTTTCAAAGTGGTTTGCAGGACTTTTGATCACTTTGTTGGTGGGATGAAACATCTCTATGAGGTTAGCAGCTGCCGTAATACCACCCAAGCCCAACACCAGCACGGAGCCATGAGGCTCTACTACATCGCTGCGGAGGAGGTGGAGTGGGACTATGCCTCGAATAAGAGCTCGGCACCGAAGATTTATAACATAAGCAGCAACAAGAAAAGGTACTCAAAGCAAAAAATGCTTGTGGGCATGGGGGATGATCATAGCAGAGGGGGAACTTTGAAGCATCCTTTTGTGAAGACAGCCTCATAGTTTTTAGGAGGCACTCTGACAAACAAAATAAGAGAAAACATATTTATAAAGTGATAACCTCTCAGACCAGACTAGTTCATAGGCAGCATTTTCAAATGTTTTCATCTCAGAGTGTCTTGTAATGCTGTTGTACCCAAGAAAACTTCCAAGTACCTAAATCCAAATGTGTATTCCAGCCCTAGCTCAACTCTACAATGGTGCCCCCCAAAATCCTACTCTCCCTCTCTCCCTAGTCTCCCCATCCCAGTGTTCTGGTTTTCAGGAGAAGAAACTCAGGTACCTGTCCCAGGCACGAGCCCCTGCATGCAGTGCAGATACATTAAGGAGGTTCTGAGCCCGCTTTGCTGCAGTGCAGTAGCCCCTGGCTCCCCTGGGAAACCAGAATGCTGTAACTACTGCGAGTGAATCACGTCCGCACTGTACTGTGCTAAGGAATAAAAAGCATGTGCAGACGATGCATGTTCCAGATAGTATTTCATAGGGAGGTCTCTGAGACCACTTTGATGAAGACAAAAAGGAACAGAGAACATATTTCAAAATCAAACTTGAGAAAAGCGGCTGGGAAGCTGCACCCTGTAAAGAGGAAGAGTATGGTGGAGTCGATAGAAAATATACCTGAAGAGTTACAGATGATGAAGAGTGTTTAAAGAAAATATTAACTCCAGTATTGCTCAAGGTGGTGTTGCACACACGGTATGTTACACGCTACAGTCAGCGGCGTTCCTGGGGCATTTTTCGCTTTTATTTAGTCGTTTGTGAGTCAACCTTGCAACTCCCCTGCCTGGGGCACCTTGGAGATGGGGTGCTCCCAGGAGAGGGTGACTGCTGTCCTCTGCAGCAGGTGGTGAGTGTCCTCTGCTGGCCAGGCAGCCCTCTGGGATCCCACGGGAGCAGCAGCAGCCAGCAAACCCGGAGGGAACAAAATCTTCCTCTGCCAGGTGCAGAAGGGAAAACACATTTCTCACTTTATCTTAATGCTGGGAAAGCATCCAGGCCTGCACAGCCCGCAGCAGCAGGAGGGCAGGACACAGCAGCCCCCTCTTCTCTCAGATGATGGCATTTGCTTTTGCAAGCTTAGGCTGCCGTTATCATCTTCCCGTGGCTGACTAACAGCCAAGATAGTGGAAGCAGCCGTCGTGGTAAGAAGATTCAGGTTTGCAGGGACAGGCAGGATCTTTTATCAGAGTGGAGGATGGAGCTGGAGGGAGCGCCCAAACTCACTCTTAGCTTGAACTTCTCTGCTCTGACAGCTCTGGTGAAGGATTTGTGTTCCCAAAAATTTGTAGTGAGTGCAACATATCCTCAGATTTACCTGTTTGGAGAGAGTGTGCTTTTAGTGAGGATTATCACTGCTATTATTTGCTGTTTAAACATCTCTTGCAGCACCCAGGGCTTCACATCAATCAGGATGTTGGACTAAGTCATATGTTCTCATCACATCTATTGTGAATGACACGTTACTGGCCTTTAGATACGCAAGGATCAGTGCTTTTAATTTTTACCTTTTTATTCTGCAGCTATGAGGATGCTTTCCTGAGCCACGCAGGAGATCTGATCAATTCAAAATACAAGAAGGTGATTTACAGAGAGTATACAAACGCCAACTTCACGCAGCGCAAAGTGAGGACGGAGGAGGAGAAACATTTGCAACTCCTGGGCAAGTAGCTCTCACAGCTCACAGACAAGGACAGATAAGTGAGAGGATTGTTTTCGGAAAACGAAGAGTTTTTCCAGCATTGTTAACATGGAAAACAAAGAACACTGATGCCTATTCCAGGTTATCAGTGATTTTACACCCAATTTGTATAATTGCTGAGTGTAAAGATGCTTTCCAAACTAGACAACTCATTTTCAAACATGAATAAGGATTTTCCTAAGAAGTACTAACAGGGAGGATGCCAAAACAGCAATTCCAGGATTCACATTACCATCAGAGTACATAAAACGGGGGAGACTCTTGTAGGCAGATTAAGTCAATATTAAGGGGCTGGATTTGTATCTGAAATGGGGCCAGACAAAATTTTACATGTGTCATAAAATAACTATCAGCTCATGTTTTTTCTGGGGTGAGAAGTGGGCAACAACTGATCAGAAAGTAGTCAACACTCTGTAGGAATATATTTGACATTTCCTTCTTTGCAGTATAAAAGTGAAAAAATAGTTTAAAAAAAGAGCTGTTATCAGAAAGAGAGCGTTAAGAAAATGTTAAGAAATAAAGTTTTGAATGATACAAAAACCATCCACAAGACTTTTCCTTAAAAATGAGCTGTCCAAAGACCTGTCTCCAGAGTAAACAATTCTTCATTGACTGAAAATCAAAAAGATTATTTACATATATGGAGCTTTTCATCAGCTTAGATAACAAATTGATTTTGATGGATTTGTTGAAAGAATAAAAAAGCCTGAGGGTTTCGAGAAAGACCTTGGCTCCTCTCCTAGGTCAAGCTATTGAAAGTTTGTTAAATTCAGAAAAGCAGCATTAATCATTGGCACCTTCTGGTTTAATTTAGGGCCGTTACTCCGTGCCGAGGTTGGTGACTCTATACTGGTCGTATTTAAGAACAAAGCCAGCAGGCCTTACTCGATAAGTGCACAAGGTATAGAAGAAGTGGGTTGTGAAGAACGACCTGAGACACCAGTCACCCTCCCTGGTAAGGCTTTTCTATTTTTTTTTTTATCTTTGAGCTATGAAGGCTGTATATAAAAGCCTTTTAACACATGAATGCTAATCTCTCTTTCAAGCTACACGTACCTATATATTCTTATAGGCTTAATACACTCAACGTTTATTCAGATACGATTCTGTGTTGTTATACGTGTAGGTTCTTGATCAAGTGAGCATGTTTGGACAGAGAATGAACCTTTGTTCCTATCAGGGGTAGAAACAAAAAAGTAGTATCACTGGACAACCTCCAAAACAAGCAGAAGCAGGCCCATAATCATGGCAAGAGAAGTGTAAGCCAGCACTGCATTTGCTCCAGACCAACACTCTGACAACGTTTTAAAAACAGAGAAAACCATTGGTGGAGTCTTGGTTGGCAATGTTAACTCTCCTCTCTCTTAATCTACACAGAATTGGCGTTTGCATTCAGACCTGATGCATAACATGCAAAATGTCACTGTCACATGATTTAAAAGTCTTTGAAGAAGTGTACCAAATGTGTCTCAGTTTCTAGTGAGGAAAATAGTAGAAAATAGTTCTCGCAGCATTAATATTTTTCATATAGAAAAATACCTGTTAAGATTTTCGTGCGTCAATTTTTGTCTTCAGTTTTATATTCTAGTAGGAAGCCAAACTCAAACCCAGGCATTATAGTCAATCCAAAACATACACACCTTTGCCTACCACCACCCGTGCCAGTTTTTTCATAGTACTTGTAAGCTTCAGTGTGAAACTAAACGAAAAGAAATTCTGATGTACTAAACCTCTCTGGAAGCTGAAATCTCTGTCTTGTAGGTTGCTCTGTCAACACAGTACAATCACACACAAATTCGTGGCCAAATGGGAGGCAGCATCTGCCTTGCAGGAGCCTGATGAATGAATACCTGTGGTTAATATATATATATAAAAGGAGATGATTTATATGATTCCCTTGTTTCGTTATTTGCTCCATGATGTTGTCGATGCTGTTTTGTTGACAGCCGAGGTCTGACACTGGAAACGCTACTGTCATGTCTCCTGTGTCCACATGGGAGCAGCCTTGGGACCAGTTAGAGGAGGGAAGGTGTCTACCTTTGACAGTAAGCCAAAGGAAAGGACTCTTCAGCAAGATCCAAGTACAGTCTTTTCCTTAGGAGTTTGGAAGTAACAATTAACATGGAAAACAAGTCCCTCAAAATAAGAATAAATCCTGGGCCCTTCAGTCCCCACCACCATCATCTCAAAATCCTCGCTGCCTGTCTTCCCAGGCCAGGCTGGACTGCACACCCCAAGCTCCCCAGAGCTCGTCTAGTTCTGCTAAATCCTGTCAGATTTGTATCCTGCTAAATTGTGCTCCCAATAGCACTGCCAGCTCCTGAAGACACTGTGGGTGGCATGGTAAAGAGACACAGAAAGCAGATCCATAGCAGCCTAAGCCAAAACAGCTCTCAGCTGCCTTATCTTGGTCCTCTCTCTGTCCAGTCCTCCATTTAAACAGCAGCAAAAAGGGAGAAAACATCCATTTTCCTCTTGTTTATCAGTCTTTTCAGGGTTATGCTTCATTTGTACTTTGAAGACAGGTTTTTGATGCCATCTGAAGTGTCTCAGGTTTTAAGTAGAGTGGAGATTTTTCCATCTACAGTCTCCAAATGTTCTGAAGGGAGGCAGAAAAAGCAAGGAAGTGGTGAAGAACCACGGCCAGGCTCCCTTCTTACATCATGCCCTCTAAAAAAGGATGATGATATGTACATTAGATACGGATGGATGGCAAAATGTTCCCTGATGTGTGTCTCCATGGCATGACAGCCTCTGAGACGGAGAGGTTTCATTTTTGTGTTTTAGAATCATAGAATCATAGAATCGTAGAATGGTTAGGGTTGGAAGGGACCTTAAAGATCAACTAGTTCCAACCCCCCTGCCATGGGCAGAGAAATCCTCCACTACACCAGGTTGCCCAAAGCCTCATACAACCTGGCCTTGAACACTTCCAGGGATGGGGCAGTCACAACTTCTCTGAGCAACCTGTGCCAGTGGCTCACCACCCTCAATGTAAAAAATTTCTTCCTTATATCTAATTGAAATCTCCCCTCTGTCGGTTTGAATCCATTGCCCCTTGTCCTATCACTACACACCCTTGTAAAAAGTCCCTCTCCAGCTTTCCTGTAGGCCCCCTTTACGTACTGGAAAGCCGCTATAAGATCACCCCGGAGCCTTCTCTTCTCCAGGCTGAACAGCCCCAACTCTCTCAGTCTGTCTTCATAGCAGAGGTGCTCCAGCCCTCGGATCAATTTTCCGTCCTGTTAGTGTAGTGATGTGTCTTGAAAGCCTTTCTGATCTCTAATGAAGTGCATAAACCTATGGTGTAATGAACAGAAGGTGCTCGTCCTGTAAGATTAAATGACATTGCAACATTTATGTGAGACTCATCTCATATAGTATGATATTTGAGAGTCACCACTTCTTTTTTTGTAGTTATTGCTGTCCAATAAAACCCACTATTGCATGGTGC
This sequence comes from Tauraco erythrolophus, assembly GCF_009769465.1. Taxonomy (NCBI): domain Eukaryota; kingdom Metazoa; phylum Chordata; class Aves; order Musophagiformes; family Musophagidae; genus Tauraco; species Tauraco erythrolophus. Next base: position 125,148,087 of record NC_141465.1, on the reverse strand, counting down.
ATTAAAACAGCATAGTGAGTCAGTGACACAAAACTAGGCTCAGTCACTTCACAACTATTTACACTTGAAAATTCTCTTTGGCCCTGATGCCCACAGCTCTTGACAGCTGTTGGGTTGTGCCTATACGAAGGCATGGCCAAGAGTCCTGTGGTTTCCTTGTTATCCCCTGACTCGTAATGTGTCCCCACCTGTTCTTGGCTTTTGTCACCCTGTAAGGCTTTTGGGCCAGAAACTGCCTGGCTCAACATTTCTCCACCACTCAAAAGGTCAAGGTGTTGATCACATTTTGGTCTCCTAGCCTTCCCTGCAGTACTAGCCAAAAAACAAAGCAGGGAAACACAGCGCAGGCAGTTCATCTGAACATAGGTGTTTGTATTCAGTGTAGGAAACTGATCCTCACCCAAATAGATAATTTTCCCATCAGGGAGGACATGGCAGAGGCCAAGGCTTTTGGGAAAGGACAAGGGTTCTCCAGTAACTGCTGAGGAGAGGAGGCTTAGCTGGAAGAGGGAAGGACTCCCTTGTCGCTCCCAGTTAGCAGGTTGGTATGTACCCAGCTCTCCTCTCCTGGCCCAGAGCTGATACGCTGCTGCAGCACCATCCGCAAAATCCCAGGGGCAACTGTCACATCTTTGTGCCATTTTCAACTGAGAAAGTCCAGGAGATATTTTCTGGAGCTTGGCAGCTGACATCTTCAACAGACCATAAGCATTGGCATCCAAGATCATTAATCTCCTACAAGTTTTGCCCACAGAGAGAGATGAAAAGTCCTGTCTCCAAACTTCCCTCTAGGGGTTGCCACTGTTGCCATCATCATTTGCAGACCTTCTTTTCTGGGGGCTATCTGCCCTGGTTTACACCACCAGAACCTCACTGACCTCCTGGAAGGCAGAATCATCTACACATCCTGTTGCTGCATGCTTACACGGATAGTTTTGATGCAGATCATTTTTTGATGAGGAGGGTAGCAGATCTCAGTTACATACTATGCAAAGCCTCTAATACCCAGCTGCTCTTGGTAAAAATGTTCTCTCTGTTTCAGGGGAAATAAACACCTACAGGTGGAACATCCCAGGACGATCTGGCCCTGGTAAAACAGATCCAAACTGTATCACTTGGGTTTATTATTCAACAGCGAATTTTGTGAAGGTAACCAAGAAATGGTCATTAGAGATTACCGTGCTCTGGATAAAACATCTGCCTTGCGTAATGTTTCTGAAGGGATCCTGCTCCTCGTTTATCTGAGGACCACAGGATAGAGGAATGATTTACAGAGCTAGATGCTTTGTCGTCTTTGATAACAGTTGCGCATGCCTGGGTAATTTAATCTACTGAAATCCCCAGGAATACGCCATGGTAATGTGATTCCTTCCTTAAAGGACAGTTGAAGGGATCTTGGGTGAAGGCAAAATATTGCTTTGATACACTAACATAGGAACGTGTAGAGAAAGATATCTCCAATCCAACAGAGTCATGATTTTTTCTCATCTATTAGGAAAATGGAGTTTCATCTTTATTTAATCTGTAGTTAAGCAGTATTTATTTCACAACTGCATGAACTATGAGATTTGTAATGTATATATTTATTTTATTTCAGGACACATACAGCGGTCTGATTGGGCCTCTCATAGTTTGCAGAAAAGGAATTCTAGATGAAAGAGGTCTAAGGAAAGACATTGATCGTGAATTTACCCTTCTGTTTATGGTGTTCAATGAAAATGAATCCTGGTATTTGAAAGAAAATATTGAAACATACCATCACAAGAATCCTGATGATTCTAATTCCACTGGGAACTCTGTAGAAAGCAACAGCATGCATGGTATGTAGGACTTGGTGGCAGCAGCCAAGAGGACAGAGGTTTATTTTTCATAGCCCTTTTAGGAAGACATTGGACTTAGCCTCCTGTTGCCCAAACATGTGACAACTTCATAAGCTGCAACTCTAGAAACAAAAAGATTTCCTGAGCCCCAGATGAGATATTTTTCTGACAAGATAGTTTAATCTTATGGGAAGAGGCTGCCCTGCCAGACTTCCCTTGTCATTTGGGAGCTGTGTTCCTTGTGAGCTTGTTTAGTAGAAGAGTAAGGACGGTATTTTAAAATCGTGGCGGTAGTAGCAGCCAGCCCAGGGTCCAGGTGGAACGGGCAGGAACAGTCCTGGCAAATCAAACTTCTCTTTCTACAGATGGTACCCATTTTAGGCAACAACTCCATTCCCTCTTTTTCTGTGTAGCTTTCCCACATAAATCTTGTTTGTGCAGGAGTTTAATTTCAACCAGTAAAAAATCTACCTGATGCTTTTCAAGACAAAAAAATGGTTCCTGCTGTGCAGTTAGATGATTTGGAAACTGAAATAAAAATGTGACTGTCTCTCTGCAATGGCAGAGGTCACTATGGAGAGCCCTTGCCCAGGCCACACGTGCCTGTCTGCTCTCTGCCTGGGCACCTGGTCTGCCTGGAGAGAAAGTGCGAAAGGTGCCTGAAGTGGAGGTTATCATCACCCATACTGTGAGCAGTTATTAATCACTCCTATTTTCTCTTTCTTCCAGCAATCAATGGGAAGATTTTTAACAGTCTCCTGGGTCTAACGATGAATGAAGGTGATAGGACAAATTGGTACTTGATAGGAATGGGCGATGAAGTGGATGTACATACAGTTCACTTCCATGCACAGACCTTCATCTTTAAGGTTGGTAAAATTAATCAAAGTAAAACCTTTATAGTCTGGGTTCTAGCCTGGTTTTGCAGCTTGGGCATGGACAGAGACCTGGGCTGGTGCTGAGGTCAGTGGGAGTTTTGCGTGTGAAGGAAATAATACAAAATGAATGAGATCCTTGCAAAGATTCTACCACTCTGAATCTATTACGAAACATGAATAACTGTCACTAATAGAGGACATGATTCGGTGGGTAAAAATACATATTTACCCATGGGTATAAGGGAAGATACAGGGAGTATTTCAGAAAGAGTTATGCCCAATTACATTGTGGCTTTATGTTGTGAGAGCTTGACACTGGCAGGACTAGCTGAAAAATCTGTCTTTCAAAGAAAAGCTCAGAAGTCCTCAGGAGGGGTGTCCTGCTGTTAACTAATTAATTGATTAAAAGAGAGGTGACCACAGACCTCAGTTTCCCTGGATGAGGCATACTAGAAACATCTAACAAGAACCATTTCATCTGCCTTGAGGAGCTGAAAGTCTAACTGGAAAATTTCAGTGCCGATGGTGGGTCTTTGAGGCAAGACTCTTATCATGCTGGTTTTGCCTTGCCACAGACAGATAAGGACCACAGAGGAGACGTATACGACCTTTTTCCTGGGACTTTCCAGACAGTTGAACTTGTAGCAGAAAACCCTGGAACGTGGCTTCTGCACTGCCACGTAGCTGATCACATCCACTCTGGCATGGAGACAACCTACACCATCAATAAATCAGGTGCAGTATCAGAAACAGGTCCTAGGACTCGGAGGTGGTATTGCAGCAGATTGGATTGAAGGCAGGGAGAAAAGGAAGAGAGCTAGTGTCAACGCTGCGCCCTGCATGCTGGTGGGAAGCACCTGTAAATGACTGCCAGGGCCCGTCAGCGGGACAGGACAAACATTCCTAATGATATGGCAAGGACAGCAATCTTTGCTGCACTTTGCAACTTAAAACCGGTTGGTGCTTCACAAGAGTTCCTCTACCAAGTGGCAGCCTGTGGACCACTAGTCAGCCATAGGTGGTGCAGAAAACAACTGCAAAGCTATTTTTCAGCCTTGGTGACACATGGTGTATGGGAGGGTCTGCAGACTGGCTTGGTGCTGGGTCGTCCCAGCAATCACTGCTGGCTCATGGGGCTGTGTGAGTTCTTTCCTGCATGGGCAGAGACCGGCCGAGACAGATACAAGGCTCTTCAGGAGAATGATTGTTCATCCTGTCTGAGAAACAGGTGATCCTTTGGCTACGAAAAGTTGGCAAACTCTTTGGGTGGTGTTGGTTCTTTCCACTTCTTGTGAGTAAAGCCAGAAGTGTTTTGTGAACATCACATCGCATAACTTCACTAAACATAGAATCATAGAATCATAGAATGGTTTGGGTTGGAAGGGACCTCAAAGATCATCTAGTTCCAACCCCTCTGCCATGGGCAGGGAAATCCTCCACTACACCAGGTTGCCCAAAGCCTCATCCAACCTGGCCTTGAACACCTCCAGGGATGGGGCATCCACAACTTCTCTGGGCAACCTGTTCCAGTACCTCACCACCCTCAATGTAAAGAATTTCTTTCTTATAGCTAACGTAAATCTGTCCTCTTTCAGTTTAAATCCATTGCCCCTTGTCCTATCACTACACACCTTTGTAAAAAGTCCCTCTCCAGCTTTCCTGTAGTCCCCCTTTAGGTACTGGAAAGCTGCTATAAGATCACCCTGGAGCCTTCTCTTCTCCAGGCTGAACAGCCCCAACTCTCTCAGCCTGTTTTCATAGCAGAGGTGCGCCAGCCCTCGGATCATCTTTGTGGCCCTCCTCTGGACTCGCTCCAGTAGCTCCATGTCCTTCTTGTGTTGGGGACTCCAGAGCTGAATGCAGTATTCCAGGTGGGGTCTCACAAGAGCAGAGTAAAGGGGCAGAATCACCTCCCTCGACCTGCTGGCCACGCTCCTTTTGATACAGCCCAGGATACAGTTGGCTTTCTGGGCTGCCAGCGCACATTGCCGGCTCATGTTGAGCTTCTCATCCACCAGCACTCCCAAGTCCTTTTCCTCAGGGCTGCTCTCAATCCATTCTCCGCTCAGCCTGTACTTGTGCTTGGGATTGCCCCGACCCACGTGCAGGACCTTGCACTTGACCTTGTTGAACTTCATGAGGTTCTCACAGGCCCATCTCTCCAGCCTGTCAAGGTCCCTCTGGATGGCATCCCTTCCCGCCAGCGTGTCTACAACACCACACAACTTGATGTCATCTGCAAACAAACATCTGGATCTAGCATCTCCTGCCTGGGTTCCTGCTCTGCTTGCTATACAACTCCACAGGCACTGCACCAATGCGAGCAGGCACACCTTGTACCTGTAACCCTGCAGCACCAAGATGACAAAAATGTAACGGCAAACATAGCCAAAATACTCCTTCCTTGGAGAAAGTGGATTTATTTTATACCACATATTTGTCTGGAATGTGAAACTTGAACAAGCAAATGCAGAATCATAGAATGGTTTGGGTTGGGAGGGACCTCAAAGATCATCTAGTTCCAACCCCCCTGCCATGGGCAGGGACACCTTCCCCTAGATCAGGTTGCTCAAAGCCTCATCCAACCTGGCCTTGAACACTTCCAGGGATGGGGCATCCACAACTGCTCTGGGCAACCTGTGCCAGCACTTCACCACTCTTACCATAAAAAATTTCTTCCTTATGTCCAATCTAAATCTACCCTCTTTCAGTTTAAAACCTTTACCTCTCGTCCTGTCACTACCATAAGCAGTGAAGTAACAAAGATGCAACTTTACTGCAACAGGTTGCCCAGAGAAGTTGTAGATGCCTCATCCCTGGAAGTGTTCAAGGCCAGGTTGGATGAGGCTTTGGGCAACCTGGTGTAGTGGAGGGTTTCCTTGCCCACGGCAGAGGGGTCGGAACTAGATGATCTTTGAGGTTCCTTCCAACCCAAACCATTCTATGATTTTATGATTCTATGACTCTATGATTCTACGATTCTGTGATTCTACGATTCTATGCCTATAGAGAAGGGGGACAGTGCCCATGGAGCTGCACCAAGCAATAGCTGTGCTGATGTGATTTCTGTTCAAATCAGCAAGGTAGAAGGAGCTAAGTAAAAGCTTAAAAAGCTACTTTTCCAGAAGACAAAAAAAAAAATGTTTATTAAGGTTTTCACCTTAGCTATGGTTTCTCTCTGTCCTCACAGACCGAGAAGCTCCTTCAGAAGAAGGACTCACAACTGGAGCATATGATACAACCACTGCAGAAAATAGGACCACTGCAAAGAGTAAGGATTTCTTAAAATGTCATGTAAAACTCTTCAGACTAACACAGATTTCTCATGAACTACTTGTCTCTCAACAGATTATGATGGCAAAGAGGGCAATTTTTTTGGCAAAACTTCGAGTCCTGGGGAAGCCAGCCTGATACTCGCAGCCTTTTTTTTCATCGGACTTGTTCTGCTCTCAACAGTATTAACCATCTTCTGCCTCGTCACCCGCCAGGGAAGCAGGATCCATTACACGGCTCTGCATGACAAAAGTGCGCTTCTATCAGATTCCCCGTAAATCCCCGCTTTCAGCATCATTCACAGAGCCGCACTGGATTTCATGACATGCTGCTAACAAAACTGGAGCAAGACGTATGCTGATAGTCCTACCCTGTAGCCAGCGCTCACAAGAGTGAACATGAGCCGTAGGGTTCGGCTCTAAGACCACGTACCGCCCATCGCTCCTCCGGAGTTGAGTTGAGCTTTGGCCAAGATCAAATTTGGCAGCCGAGCAGAGCAGCACACCTCTCGGCATCCACACCAGCTGCAAAGGATTTATCCACGGGAGTCAGGAGTGGGCAGCGTGGCATCTGTGTGCTCTGTGCAGAAACACAGAGTTCATGCTGGGGAAAAAGTACCACCAGGGACTGTCTTAAGCATGCCGGCTTCTGAAGGAGCAGGTGTCAATGTGGAAGTCCCTGTGGCTTCCCGAAGTCTGGCTCAATGAATTCACCAACATTCAAGTGATTCTTTTCTTTTGCCCTGTTAAATGAGGAAACTGTGCACTGGGAACAGATTTTTAAAGGCATTTAGGGACCTACCAATATATTTTAGCACACCATGGAGTTGAGCAGTGCTCCTGCTGTTAGTTTCTAACCACTTTTGTTACTCCCTTTAAAAATCTAGCCCTGAGCAGCCTCCAAGAAATTTAGTTGACTTGGTAATTGCTGCTCGTTCTGGTCCTGACTTTGTACCTCTTCTTTTCACTGAGCAGCACCTCACTCCCTACCTGTAACAAAGCCATCAGGAGGCTGATCTGTGAGGAAGACAGACAGAATCAGGCCACATATAGTAATACTTGAATGTTTATAGCTCATTTTTCATTAGGTAGTGCTCACTCTTGCCTGCTCACATCAGCTACAGCTCTTGCAGAGGAATTCCAGAACAAACCCATCTGTGAAACTGTTTATCCAAATTTGATTTTCAATGTACATTCAAGTTGCTGCATTTTTTTTTTAATGCCTTTTTTTCCATTTCTGTATTTTGAAGTATGTTCAAATATAGGCAACTGCCCATCACTCTTATTGTAGCTTAATGGTGTCCTGGATTATGTCCAGCTAACCAATATGTTGCAGTTTCTTGAAAGTTTCTGTTACGTCTTGATTCTTTGTTTCCCAGGTCATTTAAGAGCACACGGGTGAGGTAGAAGTGGAGGACTGAGCCCAAATAGGAGTTACACCACAGCAATAAACACTTCCAGACTCCTTCTCCAAATCTTCCCTTTGAGCTGACAAAAACAAACACTCTAAGTCCTTTCATCTTCCTGTTTTGTAAACACTAAAATCGAGGTCTCCTGTGCAAAACCACTGTCTGTCTGTGCAGAACATTTGCTTTCTGTATGCATATGAAATTAAAGCCTTTCACTTAAACGTGCTGTTAATAAAGCAAATTATTTGGTACTTTACTTCTAGAGTAGCTAACGTGTCTGACTTTTTAGGAACAGATTAATAAATATATTTTGACCATAGAAACTATCCAGCCAAAGTGATTGCAACAATAATAAAAATCCAGTTGTTTGTATGAACCTTCTGGCACAGTTCATGTCATCTGGCATGCTTCTCAGCTGGATGGCAGCTCTGAAACAGGAACAAAGCCTCCAAAGGTCCTCAGGATGTCACCGCTGTGACACAGCCTGCCGCAGAGAGTGTGAAGCATCACAGAAAGTGAAAAGCATTGAGTTTACCGTTGCCTGTCTGATGCAGGCAGCCCCGTGCCCCGACACCTGTGTTGAAGGACAGCATCTGTGTTGGGCTGAAGGACCAGCAGGAACAGAGAGCAAACCAACAAAATGAACAGAGGAAGAAAATGAACAAGTGACCAGGACAAGTGTATTCTCCACAGAGTGCTACAGACCCCTGGGTATGAAAAATCTAGATTATGAACTTGGGTAGCAGTTGGAGACTGTCCGAGCACCAAAAGCTCAGAAGGTGACAAATACAAGACCAACCTTTCAAAACTTTCCAGAGGAATGAGCAGCTCTGACACCCACACAACCCAAGTGGGATGAAACTGTTCTAAAAAAAAAAACCCAGAAAAGTGGCCAATGGAACAAAAGAGATCATGGAAAAATCAATGCACTTTTTTTTTTTTTTTTTTTTCCTTAAAGAAAATTTGGCCTCAGTGAGTTTTTTGAAGGACTCAACATGTAGATAACAGACCTGGATGAATATTTCCTGCTTACATTTTCATTAGACATTTTAGAAGGTTCTTAGTTAAAGCTTCTTAAAGAAATAAAATCACCACGGGATGAGAGGAAGGTCTACGGAGGCTAAATAACTGGTTAAAAGACAGGAAAAAGCGGTCAGATTTCAGGGTAGAAAAGGGTGACCAAGTGTAGTGACAATCATAAATACATGTAGCATGAAAAATGATGCCGAGTGTAAAAAGCTGCAAAATAACCTTGTTCTAGAGAATGATAAAAAGATAAAATTTAGTACTGATACATTTAAAGCAGTGCTTTTGGAAAAAAGCAATCCTACCCCTACGTGCATCGTACTGTCTATACAAATCAGAAACAGGACCTTATTTGTGATAATTTAACAACGACGTTAGCTCAAGTGCTCTTCAGCGAGTCAATGGCAACTGAATATTAGGAATCATTAGGAACCAGGAGCAGAGCAAACTAGAAAACAGCATAGTACCATTATAGAAATGTCTGGGGCACCTGCATCTGGAACACAGCGTGAGTCACATCCCCTGGCCTCATCCAGGAGAGGACACAGCAGCACAAGAACAGCACAGAAAGAACCGAATCAGTGTTGTAGAACAGTTTCCATACAAGGAATGTTTTCTTCGGATTAGGTTTTGGAAAAATAGGAAGGACAATTGAAAGCAGACAGGATAGTAGTTTTATAAAGGGAGAGTTGAGTGGAGAAGGAAACAATTTGTCCCTTTTGGCAGAAGTAGTATGAGGTAGGGGAGCACTACGTGCAAAGCACAGCGCAGGAGGTGGTTCTTTACGGGGTGGTCAGCCACCTCTGTGACTCTGGTCTGAGGAGGTGGAGGATGCTCCGAGCTTACAGAGGTTCAGAAAGCAACCGGAAAAATATAAGGGGGAAAATTAATTAAGGGTTATTAAAGGTGAAGGCACCCACTGACTCCTGCAAAAAGTGGCTTGAGATGTGGTGGTGGTGACCAAATGCTTCAAAATGACACAGTACATAGAATCATAAAATGTTTTGGGTTGGAAGGGACCTTAAAGATCATCTAGTTTCAACCCGCCTGCCATGGGCAGGGACACCCTCCACTACATCAGGTTGCTCAAAGCCTCATTCAACCCGGCCTTAAACACCTCCAGGGTTGGGGCATCCACAACTCCTCCAGGCAACCTGTTCCAGTGCCTCACCACCCTCAACGTAAAAAATTTCTTCCTTAGATGTAATGGAAATCTGTTTTCAGTTTAAAGCCATTGCCCCTTGTCCTATCACTACATGCCCTTGTAAAAAGTCCCTCTCCAGCTTTCCTGTAGGCACCCTTTAAGTACTGGAAGGCTGCGATAAGATCACCCCGGAGCCTTCTCTTCTCCAGGCTGAACAGCCCCAACTCTCTCAGTGTGTCTTCATAGGAGAGGTGCTCCAGCCCTCGGATCATCTTTGTGGCATGGTACTAGGGAGATGAAGGGCTTGGAGCACCTGCCAGACCAGATGAGGTAGAGAGAGCTGGGGCCGCTCAGCCTGGAGAAGAGATGACCCGGGGGGGTTACCCATGTGTGCGAACCCCTGTCGGGGGTGTAGTGCAGACAGAGCCAGGCCCTTCTCAGCGGCGCCCGGCGACAGGACCAGAGGCGATGGGCGCAAACTGAGCTAGCAGAGGTCTCCATCTTCTGGGGCACTCCAAGGCGGTCGGCAAGGCCCACAGCCCCCCCGCTCCGGACAGGGGGCTGCTACACGACCCCACCTCCTGCAGCCCCGCCGCCGTCTAGGAGGGGCCGGCCCAGCCCGCACCCGCGCACGGCCCCCCCTCCCCGCCGGGCGGAGCCGCGCGGGGCCGGGCCGGGCTGCGGGGGCGCTGCCGAGCCGAGCCGAGCCGCGCCGGGCGGAGCCGAGCCGCGCCGGGCCGGGCCGAGCCGAGCCGAGCCGAGCCGGGCCAGGCCGGGCAGTGCCGTGCCGTGCCGTGCCGTGCCCGCCATGGCCATCGCGCACATCGCCACCGAGTACGTCTTCTCCGACTTCCTGCTGAAGGAGCCGCCGGAGACGCGCTACAAGGGGCTGCGGCTGGAGCTGGCGCTGGACAAGATCGTCACCTGCATCGCCGTGGGGCTGCCGCTGCTCCTCATCTCCCTCGCCTTCGCCCAGGAGGTCTCCATCGGTAACCGGCCTCCTCCGACAGTTTCCCCCCGCCCCGGGCACCGGCACCTCTCGCGGCGAACAAAGGGCTCGGCGGGGCGGGGGTCGCCGGCGGGGGGGGGGGGGGTCGCGGGAAGCGCTCTGTGGGGGCTGTGCTTCCAGCTCCCGGGAGGGGTTTCCACTCGGGGGTAGGGCGAAAGGCACCTTTGGGCCATGGGGAGTGCGCAAGAGGGAGAGCAGCTCTCCCGGGGAGCATCCCCAGGAGCAGGCGGTGTGTTGCCCGGGTGTGCAGGGCATCTCGGCTGGCCTTCCCCATGCCCTCCTCCTCCTCGGGGCATTCCCTAACCCCTGTCGTTCTCGTAACACCTCCTAAGCAAGAGCCCGGTCAGCTCAGCAGCTGCCCCTTCTCCCGTGGCTCTGGTTAAGGGGCCGTGCCGCTCTTTGTGTCCCAGCGCTGCTCAGCCTCGAGCGTGGGGGACCCGCTGAGCTGTGCCCGGGGACCTGCCCGTGGTCTCCCGGTTCCCGGCCCTCGGAGTGTGTTTGCCATAAGATCTCGCTGGCATTCAGCAGCTGTCAGGGAGAGGTGCCAAGGAAAAGGGGTCTCAGACCTCTGCGTTTGGGCTGCGGGTGGCTCGGTGGCGTGTCGAGGCCGGTCACCTGCTCCTCGGGGAGGGGCGGTGGAAGCGCTCGCCAAAGCTTCCCCCGGCTCTGCTGCCCTTCTGCAGCTGTGCCAGGTCAGCCCCTGGGGTGACTCGGTGGATGAAGCTTTATAGGAGAAGGGCCGAGTTTCCTGATGGAAGCTAGCGTTTTTTCTCCCCGTCTCCAAGTTGCAGAAGTGCTTGTGCAGCAGCCAGCCCTTTTCAGAGTCTGAAACGACGAGGAGATGTTTAAATCCAAATGATGAGAGCTTGTAACTTGAGGGCTCACTTACAAAATCTGTTTGCTTGTAAGAAATGCTCTGCATTTAAATAGTACTGTATGAATGAAGATTTCAAAGGTAAATAAACAGCACTGTATGTTTTGAGACAGGGGTGAGTCACTGGACTTCGACCCTTTCAGAAATAGTTTGATTTCCTGCGTGTACCTGTTTTATTGTCATTCAGTGTTGTACACCTGAGACACATCGTCTATAGGTTTGAATCCAGTGAATGTGGAGAGAGCGGAAGCTGGAATGGGACTGTGAATTAGTCGTGAATCTGTGCAAAAACATCATAAACAGCATTGATAGGATACCAAGCTGCTTAGGAGATAAGATGCCCCAGACTGCTGTATTTACATCTAGCTACACACCTATTGCAATAGATGTGGTTTTGACCCAAAGCATTGTGGCCTGCAATAACCATGCAGAGGACTCAAGGACAACCAGGCTGGGAATGCCAACACCAAATCTGAGCCCTGTGGCAGCTCTGCTCAATCAGAGACTCGATGGATACAGCAGTATTTCTGTAATCTAACCTGCTACTTTTAGTTTTAAATTTGCTACTGATAAGTGCACACTTCTTCCTCTTAAAGCAATCAAAAAGACGGCTTGCATTTCCACATACTAGCTCATATATGGACCCCTTAGTTCTTCCTTCTGCTTGTCCTCTAAAAGCTCTGGATCCAGGTTGAAAGAGTGCCTGTGTATGAAGGTCTCTTATGAGCTCTACAGAAGTATTTCTTTCATTTTCCTTCCTTGCATAAAGCTACAACACACAGTTGAATGGCACAGTTTGGTAAAGTGTGCCTTTCTTTCAGAGGACTTAGGTTTTCGTCTTTGCTATTCAAACATTTGGGCCTCAGTGCACGCTATATAGAACATGTTTCAGTATTAAACTAATTCAGATTGAATCTGTGACTGCAGTAGATTAATAAAGCAGGAATTAAAATGCATGCTACATCTTGCATATGCTTTATTTCAGTTATAATCCCGAGAGACTGTTAGAAGAAAACGTGGGGTTTAAAAACAAGCTCTTCCATTTGAAAAATAAACATGAAAATAAGTAGGAGAAATACACCAGGCCTCTGGTGGGAGTGAAACTGCACCACGTGGTTTCCATACAGAAAGTGATACTATATCAGCCGAGCTCCTATTACAGGTGTCACCTATTTCCTGCAGAGTCCTTGCGGCTTAGCAGGCTGGCTGCTTACGGGAGCCCCCGAAGCTGTTTCCATTAAGGCATTTTTAGGGGATAGGGAGGGCCTTGGGGGCTGGATATACTCGGTTCTGTGAGCAATATAGTTCAGCCAGTGATAAAATAGGAAGCAAAGATTGGTTTCAAATGCTTCCTGGTGTAATTGTGCTTTGAAAAAGCTCAGGAGTGCTAAAATGAGAGAAAATGGTAGGGTCTGTTGTAGGTCTGAAGAAAAGCAACTCGGAATCAGAAGTGATTGTGAAAGTGGTATGTGAGTCACAGCGTGGAAATATCTCTGCCTCTGGGTACAAACATTGAACACCCTTTCCAAAAATGAACGCTCGGCTCCTATTTCTGTCGGGATAATTGCATTTTTCCCACCTAAAATTCCCTTGGCACCTCCATCTATCACCTTCCCTTCCCACCCTGCTTTCCTGCTTCATTGCAGTGCCATGTCAGGTAACTGCAATTTTCCTCCTACATGCGGTTCCTGTTGTGCAAAATGATTAAAATGTTTGCGGAGGCCACAGAGGTTTTCTGAAGCCACTGAGTAACTTTTAGTTTTGATAAAAGTTTCAGGACATATAAATGCGATTCCAGTTGGGTATCACAGAGGATTTCTCTGCCAGAGGCTTGGAAAACACAGCTGCCGTGCTTGGGCAGCGGGCACTGCTGAAACTCCCGGGGTTGGTGCCTGCACTGCCCGTTGGCATCCTTCAGGGGCAGGAGGAGAACTAATCTAAGCTTATTCTTGGTTATGTTCTAGAAACTCATGGTCAGCTGCAGGTTTGTGATGATTTTAGGCTGGTTCTGGTAGTGCTTAGTTGTGATTGAGCTGTTCTCTGCCAGCCCTGCGAAGCTTTGCCGCTTGAAATCCTGCACCTGTTATCTCTTTACAGCTAGGCCTTGTTTTATACAGTTTTATATAATTTTATACTGAGAATTTGAAAATGCAAATAACAATAGGATTGTGAGGATTGTGTTGTGTGTCCTTATATTTCTTATGTTGTGGCCTTATATTATTACCCTATATTATTTAGCAGTTCTTAAGGTAAATACATTACGGGTGGTCAGGTAGTACAGTAACAGAAACTATATAAATAGGGCTAAATCACCCATCCCTCTTAGAAAAAAGAAAAAAGAAAAAAAGAAAAAAAAGAAAAGATAGGGGCACCCTCAGCAACATATGAACCACAGAATCAGTAGAAGTTTATTTGTGTCATTTTCCCATGGCCATGTTTTTAATAAGAGTAGCTTTGAGCCGGGATTGAGATTCCAGTATTTAAACTCTGTGTGTATATGTTATGAGATATGCTTTCTCCTTGTAAACAACTTAGCTGAGAACACAGATACTTATGACCAAGGCACTGCTTGTCTCAGGATGCTGCAGCTCTAAGCAGGTACGGTCAGCTTAGCAGTGAGGAGATCGAAACAAGCTGCTTGATTTTGGCAGAGGCTTGTTTCCAGATTAGTTCTGGGAAAAATATCAGTGCCTGGCTTGGGCTGCAGCTGAAGGAAAAGCTGATGTGTGAGCTGTCCACTCGACATCAAATATTTGCATCTTTTCGCATAGGAAGGTGATTGGGAATTGTTCATACGTGCTTATGCCCAGCAACTGCTTGTCACCAAACGATGTTGTTTGACCTTCCCTACAGAGCAGCTTTCGGGCACCGCTGGGCAGCGGGCAGCCTGTGCCGGCTGTGTCCACCATGGCTTTGTGTGCGAGGTGATGGCTGGGAAGGGAGATGAGGAGGGAGGGAGGGAGCTGGAGAGGGGAAAAGAAGGGAATCTTGTGGTGGCCACCAAAGCAGTCCTTACTACATGTTCAGTTTGAGTGTTGGTTGTGCATGGCTCATACATAGTTGGTATAGAACCACAGAATCATACAATGGTTTGGGTTGGAAGGGACCTTGAAGATCATCTAGTTCCAACCCCCCTGCCATGGGCAGGGACACCTTGCATTAGACTAGGTTGCTGAAAGCCTCATCCAACCTGGCCTTGAACACTGCCAGGGATGGGCATTCACAACTTCTCTGGACAACCTTTTCCAGTGCTACACCACCCTCAGAGTGAAGAATTTCTTCCTTATATCTGATTGAAATCTACCTTCTTCCAGTTTAAAGCCATTGCCCTTTGTCCTATCACTACATGCCCTTGTAAAAAGCCCCTTTCCAGCCTTCTTGTAGGCCCCCTTTAAGCACTGGAAAGCTGCTATAAGATCACCCAGGAGCCTTCTCCAGGCTGAATAGCCCCAACTCTCTCAGCCTGTCTTCATAGCTCCAGCCCTTGGATCATCTTCATGGCCCTCCTCTGGACCCACTCCAACAGCTCTGTGTCCTTCTTATGTTGGGGACTCCAGAGCTGAATGCAGTACTGCAGGTGGGGTCTCATGAGAGCAGAGTAGAGGGGCAGAATCACCTCCCTCAACCTGCTGGCCACGCTTCAATTAATCCTCTTATTTTAGCATCTCTGTTTGCTTTATGATATAAGAAAACATCTTGGAAACCTTCCCAGGACACAGAAACCATCATGTATCAAGTAAAGACTCCTAAGAGACTGGTACAATCAGCATGAAGTCCTGGCAAGGGCTACTGGCTTGTCAGTTGTGGCAGGATGCTGGGTTAGGAAGGGCCTGGCCATGGACCAACCCACGGCATCTGCACGAATCTGTCAAAATGAAGATTTGCTGCACTAAAATAGTCTTATTTCCCTCTGATGTATCTTATCATGCTGGAGAGTGCTCAAAGGTGGGAAGGTGGAGCCTTGCCCTATGCTCTACGCACCACAGGGTTAATGTCCCCTTTGAGCACTTTGGACTTTCCCAGTGGTGACAATCCTTGCTTGCCCTGCTCAATTTCCACCTAATTTCTGGGAGAGTTTTTTCCCCAATTTGTTTGTTTTGGTTCCCATCCCCCCAGCTGGCTGCCTGTGGGATTTAAGGTGCTTTGACCAGCAGAAAACGCAGGATGAAGGGTGCTAGTGGGGATCTCTGGGTGCTATATCTCAACAGCTTCTGTGGGTGCCACAGAGACAGCAGTGCCCATCTGCAGCATCCCTTATTGCACGGCCAGCTGAGCCTGTGTCTCTCTATGCAGGTTAATCATGTTTGTCAAACAGTCGTGACAATCAAATGTATAGAAAGGAAAAGAAAACACCAATTGTGAGACTAAATCACTATGAATATACAAAAAAAATAGTCCAAACTCTTGAATTAGGCTCTTTTCCTCTCCTCCTACCCCATTGCTGGCCCTCCCTGCTGATGTCCTTCTCCCTTCACGTTCACAAGTTGTTGGGGAGGCTTTTGGGAAATGATCCTGTCTTGTGACTTCCGTAAGGACTGGGGGCTAAAGTTAAGAGCTGGGTGTAATTAGGCCAAAGACTATTAATGTGGCAGCTGGTGGTGGAGAGCTTGAAAAACATCTCCAGTGGTGCT
Source organism: Tauraco erythrolophus (assembly GCF_009769465.1). Classification (NCBI taxonomy): domain Eukaryota; kingdom Metazoa; phylum Chordata; class Aves; order Musophagiformes; family Musophagidae; genus Tauraco; species Tauraco erythrolophus. The sequence goes on along the minus strand of NC_141465.1, from coordinate 125,132,024 downwards.
GAGGCAGGCTGTATGCTAATAGTTGACATTTGCCCATCTTGCAACTAGTTCAGCAGGGTGCTCTGAAACCCGGGACATGGGTGGTAGGACAGAGTCAACAAGTGTGCAAATAGCATCAGTCTGGAGCAGCTGGACAAACTGTGGACTTTGAAGCATCTTTCATTAGCGGTGCAGACCCTGGAGAAGAGCAGCGTACGCTGTGCTGCTCTTTGGCGTATAAGGAGCGCTCAGTAAATAGCAGAAGTTCCCAGCGTCAGGAGTGGGTCTGCCTGGGAGCCAGGACAAATGCCTAAAAACATTTGCTTTAATGTCAAGCCTGAGTTGTCTTTGGGTGAACGTCTTCAGCTGTCAATGAGGAGATTTTTTTCTATTTAACTTCTGCACAGCCAGGTTTACATTTCCTACGGAAATGATGGTAAGCTGCTTTTGGTGCCAGAATTAATTTTAAAAGCATCATGGCCCTCTGGTGCTGCCTGAGATTTGGGGTACCATCAGTGTTGACAGTGGAGCCAGATGGTCATCACCACTGTTTTGAGGTGTTTCTCCTTCAGGTAAAGAGAACCTTTTTTTTGTCTTCCTTAAATCTCACTGGTGGGAATTTCATTCAGAAGTATTTTCCCATAAATCAAAAAACCTATTGCTCTGAAGGCAACACTTGTTAAGCACGCACTTGTTTTCCCACTGCATGACTTTGAGACTTCTCTGAGGGATGACTGACAGCCCTGTGGAGAGAGAAGGATACTTGCTGGCTTCTCTGACCCACTCCACTTAAACATTGCATCACCTGAGCTTACTCCATTGCCAAAGTAAACCTCGGCAAACAGGTTCTTTTCTTCAGTGCGCCCATTTGTGTCTCTCCAAACCTCCTTCTTAAACATAGTGGCTATTCTGTTTCACCCAACCTGCCACTTTGATCCATGAGAAGCATCCATAAATCTAATAAAATCATTCCTCCTGATCTGCTCTTAATGCCTGTGTGTACACCCACGCATACAGTTACTTCTTTGGCATGCATTGGGACATCTTTTTTTCATATTTTTAAAATCTTTTTTAATGTTGGGGTGCAGGATGTGCATCAGGTGGTGCCTGGCAGTCTGTACGTTATGGATGTGTGTCTTGATTTTCTTGTTTGTGGTTTTTTCTTCAGTGGCTGCTCACGTGGATATTTCTTGCTAGATAAGATCAGGTGTTTGGATGTGGTGGCTAGTTCATTTTGCCTCGTGGAGAATTATAGCAGTAATGAATGGCTAGGTTTTCATCCAAGCTTATGCAAATCTTTTCCCAGTGATTGCAGTGTATTAGAAACCAAATAATTACTTACTGAAGGTTTAATCTTGTCAACTACAACCACCCGATCCTGGTTCAGGAAAAATAGTTCAGCATATGATTAACATTGATTCTTGGAAGTACCCTCCGTTAGCTGTAGTTTCTTAGATGTGTAAGTCAGAAGGGGGATGTTGTGCTGCTAGGAAGAACGCCAGTCCAGCTTGCCGGTTTTGTGCTCTCTCTGGTAAGGGGTACAGGCAGAGGGTGCTGAGCCCTCTGCTCGTCCTGCCTTGCACCCCAGGAAAGCAGTCAGATACTGAACGAGGACTCTTCTTCAGATTTGAGATATTCCTTGAGATTCTGGGAGTTTCTTTTGGTAGGTAGGTTTCCTTTTTTGGAAAGCATCTACAGGGGCAGTAGGGAAGGAATCGCCAAAGTGATTTGCATCCTACTTGTTCAGCATTGACAGCAACATTTCTGCCTCCATTTAGGCAAAAGCAGCTGGAGTAGGCCCAATGCTCAACTCTGAGAAGTCCCAGCCAGGACTGGGACATCTACTTTTACACGCCTGATGATGAATCCTTCCCAAATGAGCTCACAAGACTTAGGCAAAGTGAATGAAAAGGTGTTACCGAGGCACAAGACCTCCACATGCAGGCAGCCCCATGCTGTGCAGGAGCTGCAGAGGAGCCAGCTGCAGAAGAAATGGGTTCTCCTGGTACAGACATGGAGGAGATAGCTGGGGGCTTGTTAGCAGAGCGCACACGAAGACATGCCGGGGCCGGGTGGGGTGACCGCTCACTGTGCTGCTCACTGGCTGCCGTGACTCAGGCTTGTACCCTGCGCTTGGTCGCATGCCTGCAAGTAATTCCTGCTGTCAGCAGCCAGCTCTGTTGGATAATCTTGGCACACTTGTAAAAGTGACGTTTCATCATACATGGCTGCACGCCTATTGCTGCCTAAAGTGCCTGTAGGTCTTTTGACTGGTCTTTTTTTAGGGCAACCATAGTAAGTGGCATTTTTTTTCCCCTCATGTTTTTTCGTGGAAGTGTAAGTCAAATCCCCATCGCTGCCCCTCCAAAGTTGATTTAGTATGAGGGAATGATTAAAAAAAAAAGCACGTTGCCAAGTGTAATGATAACTTGGCCAAAGACTGTTGTTGCAACTGCTGGACAAATACGGTCATTTATTATTCCTCAACCTTCTCGCTGTGTATTTTATCTCCCTCTTGTTGTTATGGGCTTCGCTGCTGCTTTTCTTTTTCCCTTTCTATTACTTGTGGGAGCAAAGGACAGGGAAAGACTTCATGCCACCGAGCCAGGAGGCTGTTCCTTTGATAGCAGAGGACTATTAACCTTTCGTAAACTAGCCTTGTGCACGCATGTGTGCGCAGTGGGTCTGTAGAAGGCATTTGGCCCTTTGCCTAATTTCTCCTCTAGTAAAACCCACAGATTTTCTTTTTTGCTTCCTCTAGAATAGCCCAACATAAAGTAAATTATCTGTAAAGATTTATTGCTATTGCTCCTTTGAAGGGGAGAGGGAAGGAAAAAAAGATGAAAAATTGTGATCATTTTCAGATGCATTTAATAATCTGTGTTCTGTGTAGGTTATGTACAAAACCAACCTCTCCATTTAAGCCTTAATTTACCTTAATTTACATTAATGTAATTTACATTAACAAGTGTTTACAACCAAGACTGCGGTAAGCTAATTAAGAACCAGTGCAATAACTGGAATGTCCCCAGGTTCTGCATGATGTCAAGCTTTATCTCCTTGGCTCCCAAGTCAAGTTGCCAAAGGTTTCCCATGTCCCTGCCAAAACCTTGGGGCTCAGCAGAGCCAGATTCACTGCTCTGCTGCACCACTGGCATTGCTGTAGCAATTCTGGAATGAAGTTATGCACATAACTCTTTGGAGAAGGAGATTGATTGCCTTTTTCCTCACAGATTTAAACACTCCATGACTTTCAGTGATTTCCCACCCGTTAACCAGAACGAACACGTGGAATGTGTTTCTTGTTGCAGATAGATACACAGATATGAGTACGAGAAAGGATCTTTCTGAACATTCCTATTGCTTGCCTTTTGAAAGTGCCACTTGTTTGCTGCATCATGCCGGGCACAGCTGGCAGCAGGAGGTTCGTTAAGTGATGAGAGCAGAGCATGAATGGTCCCTGCCCAGGGGAGAACAGACACTCCGATGGCCTGCTCTTTTTATTTATTTTTTCTTTTTCTGCAGTATGTTATTTCTTGAGCTTCCACAGCTAATGGAAATTCTCTGGAAAGCAGAAACTCCCAGAGCTTTGGGAGAGTGCAAGTGCTTCCCTGGTGCCGACTTTGCTAAATCACGAGCTCTGGTCTGATAAATAGTAATTTGTTTTCCATAAGGGAGGCTTGTGACAGGTCAAACCATGTCCTTATGATACTACAGCCTTAGAAATAATTATAGTAGTGACTAATAAAGAAAGGCTTTTATTCATAACGCTCCTTGACTATGCTACATTGTAAAAATGCTGTACAAGTTACAAGGCGAATGCCGTCAGCTACTGTTACAAAAGAAGTACTTACTCTCTGAAAACTAAGCCAGAAAAAAGGCACAATGAATGATACACTCTTTTATGAAATACTTATTCCCATAAAGCACACAGCGATGCCGTTAGCACTAAGTTTAATGAATATATTAAGAAAAAAAGTAGCGATATTCCCCCTTCTTGCTATTTGGTACTGGTGTATTGGAGGTTGCCCTTGGAAGAGGGATGTTCATGGAAGAGCCATCTCCACTTTGTGTAATCATTTGGTGAAACAGATATCATTCTAGCAGCCTTCCAGTACTTAAAGAGGTCTTACAAGAAAGCTGGAGAGGGACTTTGTACAAGCTTGTGTAGTGATAGAACACAGGACAATGGCTTCAAGCTGAAAGAGGGGAGATTTTGATTAGGTGTAAGGAAGAAATTCTTCACTCTGAGAGTGGTGAGGCACTGGAACAGGTTGTCCAGAGAAGTTGTGGATGCCTCATCCCTGGCAGTGTTCAAGGCCAGGCTGGATAGGGCTTTAGCAACCTGATCTAGTGGAGGGTGTCCCTGCATATGGCAGGGAGGCTGGAACTAGATGATCTTTAAGGTTTCTTCCAATCCAAACCGTTTTATGATTCTCTGATCTTGTTTCAACATTTATGAACGCCTGCTGGAAATGTCTGGGGTTTTTGCATTCCCTCTCAAAGCTTCAGAAAGAAAATCAAACCCCCTTATCCTGTTGTGCTAGCTTCGTTCTGAGGACGCACTGATACTCCACATCTAATAACCACTCTTCCTCATTGAAATGTGCTGCGGGAAATCTCATCTGGTACCTGTAGCTGGTTAGAGCAGAATTTGACCCTAAGGCTGTGGCTGGCTAAAGAGCTGCTCTTGCTGTCAGTTAGTGCCCTGATCTTAATTTGAAACTTCCGAGCAACTGGAGAGGCACTGGGAATGAATGAGGATGGTGGTGATATGCCTGATCCTGGGCACAGCACGTCACTGCACTGGTGAGGAGGGATCTGGCACCCTTCGGAGGTGGCTGGGGGACACTCTTGCTCTGCTGGAAGTTGCAGGAGGAAAGCCCTGTTTTCACACGTATAGCTTGAACCCCTCAAAACTCAAGCACAGTCTCAGAGGCAGAAGAAGTGGCAGCATTCTGGGCCAAACTTGCCCTTGCACAACTGCAAGGACTGCCGGGCTGCGGGAGTGGAGTGTGAGGTCCTGTTTCTATAAACGTGTAAGCTGTAGGCTCCGCGTGTGGGAAATGAAGCAGCACGATAGTACGTGACGGTACTGTTTTGTTGGGAAACCAGCCTTATCGGATGATGCTTTGTGGTGGTTCCCCTTTAGCCAACCTAAGTCAAGTGTAAGAGAGAGAGAGAGGTCTTGGAGGTCATGTTACCCCCCTCAAACTTATGAAAATAGGCCTAAAAGACAGGTGCTTCTAATATGCTGTCTCAACCCTTAGGAGACATCAGAATGTCTCTGTGGGAGTTTAAGCCTTTGAGTGCAGTGAGAACTCAGTGACTCCTGTCCCTGCAGAGCTGCTGTGGTTTCCATTCGATAACCTAATAGCTTTGGATACTGTGAAATCCTGAGTGTCAGCTTTCCTTCCTAAACTTGACTTCTGGATTTTTTTAACCTTCTGAGGACATGATAACTTTTACTTTTGTTTTCCCAGGTGCTCAGATAAGCTGTTTTGCACCCAGCTCCTTCTCCTGGCGACAAGCTGCTTATGTGGACTCCTACTGCTGGGCAGCCGTGCAGCAGAAGCAACCATCCCAGAACAACTCACAAAACATTCCCCTGTGGCTGCATAAAGTACGTACAGATCTCCTTCTCCCGGAAAAATTGTCCCTATTGCCTTTGCTTTGCTTTTCTTGCTCCTCTGCTTTAGTCCTTGGCTTTGACTTGGCTTTCTATTTTTAGAGAGAATGTTTTCTTTCTCTAACTTCCAAAAAGGGTAGTACTAGAGAAGGTATTTTCTGCTTTTAAATGAAGGGTCTGTCATGCTGTAATAACAAATATCATCAGTTATCTGACATGAGAGTAATGTTAATGTTGCTGTGTTTCCCTGGAGCTGAGTGCCTCACCTGGCTTTAGTCAGGAACTATTTTAAAGCCAGGATACCGGACACAACAACTGCCCTAACGCTTGTATCAGAAGCTTATTTTAGGAAAACAGGGTAGTAAAAACATTTAGTATTTTTATTGTATTACACTTGGCCAATTTTGTGTGGAGAGAAACTCATGGCAGATAGGCATTTTAGGAGAGATGAAATCCATCACTGGTACCAATGGGTTTAAACCCTGTCTCCGTGTGCTCTTCTGAGCTTCTTCAGGCTGCTCCCCTGCAAAGCATGAGCAGGCTTTCACTGCTCTGGGTAAAGCAGCGTCATACTGAATGCACAGGAAGAGACTGATTTTATGGGTAAAAAGTGCAGTAGGTACTAAGATACTTGAGCTGGCTCAAAGCAGTTAGGCGAGCTTTGGCAGGAGTTACAAACTCTGAGTGCATGCCGTGAGCTCCAACGCCTGGAGCTGACCCAGGTCGAGAGACAGCGTCACCCTGCTCAGGCAGTGCTGGTGCTGAAGTAGGAAATGCTGTTGGGGCTCTCCAAATTTGGAGTGTTGTATGCTGCCTTCTCCAGCCCTTCTGTTACTTGTCCCAGCAAACAACCCCGCCGGCACCCAGCAGTGGAGGACAACCTGGTGTTAGAGGGAGCTCAGGTCTGGGACCTGCAGCTCCTGTATTTCTGTGTTTTTCTGGTGTATCCCGTACCTCAGCTTTTATTATCCAGTCAGCTGGTGGTGTCTTCTCTGAAGGACTATTCAGGGCTGTCTCTGATGCATTTGCTGGCTCAGATCTCCAACTGAAAGGGTTTATTAATTGCCTTCTCCAGTTAGCTCCACTCATAAACTTGCATTTCATGAGTATTAAAGCCAGACTTGTTGATTTCTAGCCTGAACTCTTGAATTAGGGCTCCACTTGACTTCAGCCAGACCTTCTACAGAGGCCAGCTGAAGCTGCTGGGACACCTCACAACGCAGGCAGCTTGCAAGGGTAGAAACTTCACCTGCGGATCTGGATACGTTGCAGCCCCTCTCTCTTGAGGGAACTAGTTCTCATTACCCGATCTCTTTTTGTTGAAGTTTATGCCATAGTCACCTGCTGATAGCTGTAAGTCTCCTAATTTGCCAGCCATGACTAATAGCTTAAGTAGTCATAGAATCATAGAATCATAGAATCATAGAATGGTTTGGGTTGGAAGGGACCTCAAAGATCATCTAGTTCCAACCCCCCTGCCATGGGCAGGGACACCCTCCACTACATCAGGTTGCTCAAAGCCTCATCCAACCCGGCCTTAAACACCTCCAGGGTTGGGGCATCCACAACTCCTCTGGGCAACCTGTTTCAGTGCCTCACCACCCTCAGAGTGAAAAATTTCTTTCTTATATCTAACCTGAATCTGCCCTCTTTCAGTTTAAATCCATTGCCCCTTGTCCTATCACTACACGCCCTTGTAAAAAGTCCCTCTCCAGCTTTCCTGTAGACCCCCTTTAGGTACTGTCCTTCCTATGTTCTTAGTTTAAGATTTCCTCCTCTTTGTCAGTAGAAAAAAAAAAACAAACAAGAAAAATACTTACATGGTTGAGTCCTCTGACAAGACCCGTCTTCAAGACCCGTCTTCAGGTTTATCATTGATGAAACTTAGTCTAGTTGGGCTCTTCTGCTGTCTCTGTTTTCTTCGAGGGTTTTCCATTCAGGCTTAATTCCCTCAAGAGGTTTTTTGTCTTTATCTGAAGTGTCAGAACAGAGATATTAATTTCTAAAGGTGAGTGGTAAATAGAGACAGACAGTGGTAATGTGGGATGGAAGAGTCATGTTTTTGCTCCCTCTGTGCACATAGTTTGCTTCTTGTCTCTAAAGATGAGTGCTCCACCTAACAACTTATTTTGATAAAACTTAGCTTGATCCTCAAGTGGAACAGAAACAAGCTTTTGGCCATTGTGAGTGAGCAGTCCTTGTAGTCCAGGGGAAGAAGAGACTGCACTGCGAAGCCTTTTTAATCCATAGTGCACAGAGAAAGTTTTCAAGTTTGTATGCTGTGTCAAAACAAAGTAAGTAACAGGTGAGGTAAAAAAGGTCATGTATGGTTTGAGATTCACTTTCAGATCTGGAAGCAGGATAGTATCTCAACCACATGACAACTTTCAGAATGATGAGTCATTTATAGCTCACGTTTCTGCCCTGAAAACCAATGGAATATCTTCCACTGACTCAAAGAGGAATAGGATTGAATCCAGAAGGAGCTTAATACCTTTGCTTCTGGAAAGGTGTCGTTGCTGTCATTAGCCTGTTTGAGGGCCAGTGTTTACTTAGACTCTTCGTGGTGCCATATAGAAATTTGGAGCTGAAGAAGCAGACATTTCACTATGATCTTATTTTTAATGAGAAATATTTTCATCTGAAGTGAGTGAAGACACTTCAGTGCTTCCTTCTTTGTGGACTACTGTATGCCAGTGAATTTTCTCAAAGCTGTAATTCAGACCTGTGCAGCTTATTTTACTTAAAGTTGCTGTCTGACCACTGTTAGGTATGCTGGAAGTCAGAATGCTTGCAGTCACTCTAATAGTGTTTGCCCAGAGGAAGTAAGGACTGAAGATGCAGTAAAATTAGAAAACTGTTGTTTTCTAAATGTTGCTAAAGTGATTCTCATCTTCTGCCAGCCATCTTTATCCAGACCTTGGCAAGCTCTCTGTAAATTAGGTCCTTGAAAATGCCTTTTGGGTATAGCTTGGCAGCTATGTTTTCTTTGAATGATGAAAGCATATTTGAGCTTATGAAGTTTTTAAAATGCCGCTTTAACTGGATCTTAGCAGATTTGAAGATGGGGATGTTATATAATAGACTATTTTGTGGTTTAGTCAACACTACTTCTTCTACAGCCGTGCGTACATTCTGGTTGAACAGTTAGCTGGTTTCTAACAAATTAACTTAAATGGACTGATGTCTTCAAAGCTTATTTCCCTGGCCTCCCAATAAACAATGAAATGTCATGAGAATGTCAGAAATTAATTTTGATATTTGTAGTGCTAGCACCGTATGGGTATTTATCAGTGTGAAGCTACATGCGTGCATCGGGAGCTGAAATGTAGTGAGACTGGTTCATGCCATTCTGAGTATTTATCTGAATGCAGATGTTCATGAATTCGGGTAAGACACAATTGTTTTGGAAAATATACATTCAGTTTGTGCAAGTAATCTTCATGAGAGGAACAAATGCTGGCATTTGAATAAATGGTCGTGACTTCAAGAGTTCAGTGTGTTAAATAGACATGAGATTTCAGACTGCATGTGCGCAGGTTATTTTTCTTCTCCATTCATAGTAGCTAGTATTGATTTAAAACTGCTTGACCTATTTATGGTCAAGAGCGTAAGAAATGTAAGAAAACAGCACACATCTATGAAGTGTAAGGACTTTAGTGTGCATAAATTATTTGCTGTGATGATAACCTTTATAACTGCTTTTGCAAGTGTAGACCACAAGACTGAAAACCATGTGTTGTGCTGAGATGGGGGATCATGGCTCTGCATCGTGACACTGCTGGACATCCTATTTCCTAAGCTTTCTCTGTCCAGAATGATTATAGCCGACCTGTCAGATCTGGTCCTCTTTTCATCTTTGACTGCCCTGTGGGATGTGTTAGTCTCAGAGTACAGCCATGAGATACAGAGAGGCACTAAATCTGCAGTTTTCATTTCAGTTACTTTTTGCAGAGCAGTGATTTTGAGCGCAGATGTCTTTAGCCTAGAGGGAGGAATCCTTCTCTGCACAGATTTCTGCTCAGATAAGGCTTGGATTTCAGTGCCTCAGCAGCAGCAGTTGACATGGGCTCTGGCAGTTTCTGATGTTGAGCTGTCAGAGATATCCTGCTCAGGTATAAGGTGCTCTTTATAGCCTGTAACGTATACAGAGCTCAAAAGCTTTTCAAGTGAAATGAATTGCAACAGTACAGAATGAGGGGCAGTTGCCCGACCTCTTGGCTTCCTAGTGCTCTGCTTCCTTGGGAGCTTGCTGTCCCACTCAGCATGCCATCAGACTAAGTGACAAACAAGGCAGATGAACCTGCTTCCATAAGGTTCCATCAGGAACTGGAAGAGGTTGCCCACAGAAGTTGTAGATGCCCCATCCCTGGAAGTGTTCAAGGCCAGGTTGGATGAGGCTTTGGGCAACCTGGGTGTAGTGGAGAGTGTCCCTGCCCATGGCAGGGGGGTTGGAACTAGATGATCTTTAAGGTCCCTTCCAACCCAAACCATTCTATGATTCTATGATTCTGTGATCATCTTTACCTTTCAAGGCCTCAGCAATACTTAGCAGAAAACATATAGGAGACTCTAGTTTGAGTCCCTGGTGCATGCACTACTAGTTTTGTCTTTCTCATGCTGACTACTAATCATACAGTATCTATGCCTGGTACCTTCCAGACACTTGGATTAGCCTAGCTGAAGCTCTGCTACTCTGTTTTTGAGAGGCAAACTCGTTGAGTCTTTATCTGTCCTTTTCTCCTTGTAGCTGTGTGGAAATGAAGGCTCAGGGAGTCCAGGCTGAAGCACGGTATTATAGCCCTCAATGCACTTTCACTAATAAAGTTCAAAAAGGAGGATTTGCCACCATGGGATATTGTATCTATTCTAACGTATCTGTTGTAATCTGCTTTCAGAAGACCTTTCTTCGGTTATGCTCAATCTCACACCATCTGAAATCCAACGTTGTGAACTTGATGTTGAAAAGGAACTTGATAACTAGACAGCAGAGGAAAAACTGAGTTTTGCTTTTAGGACGGTATCTTTCGCTGGCATATCTTTGAGCATATATTTCTTGAAGTCAGAGACACTTCCTATTTAACGTACTACTGCAAACTATCCAAGACCGGAGTAGCATTTCCTCCTTGTGTATTCAGTGCCTTGGAAGCAAATATATAAACCATAAGAAGGGTGTATGGCACATGCTTATCCATGTTTGAATATCATGGATTCCTCTTCTTAAAATGGGAAGTCATTATGGGTGACTGTAAAATGCAGTCAGATGAGCTGCATAATCCGAGTCTGTTGCTCTGAAACCTAGGACTCGTGCCAGATGACTTTGCATTTTCACTTCTGCCTGGCGGTTCAAAGCCTTAGATTTTAATGATTCAAAACAATTTGCTAGTTATCTAAGCCTGCTGTTAACAAATAGAACAAGCCTATCTTTCGTTTTTAAAAAAGCCAGAATCCGAGAAGGATGGAGTCGCGCATCAAGTGCTGTGGAAGGGCTGACAAATATAGGCTTTTGTTTTCAAACAAAAAGAGCTGGGCTAATGATCACGCTGCTGCTCGGGGTTTGAGACCATTCAGAAAACAGCTGCATAATGTTTTCTCATGCTGCCATAAGCTGCAGCTTTGGGAGTGATGAGAGCCTGACAAGGGGAAGCCCAGTAAACTCTTGACAAATGTGTCTTTGCCCCAGTAGTGTTATGCTTCTGGGTGAAGAGGCAGTGGTGAAGGAGTCGGAGAGAGGAGGAGGTGCAAGGGAAGATGGCAGAGGCTGGTCTTTGTAAGACAACAGTCTGTAACGAGGCAGGGAGATGGGTGAGATTGGAGGAGGTCTGGGGCAGAGCAGCAAGGCTGATGCCACCGTGCTACACATGTGCAGAACATGCCCACAGAGACTTTTTCTAGGTATAAAGGAAGAGATGGAGACTGGGACAACAGAGGTTTTGGGCTGTGACTTCAGTGTGTCAACCACCTTGCCTCTTGCCACATGTGTAGGCCTCAGGGTAAAGAGATCTCGAGAACTAATCAGATGCTCTTGGTGGCGTTTCCAGTTTTGAGGATTATGAAGAAAGCTCATAAATCCGCTGACGCCTGTAAAATTTCAAATGAACGAGTGGTAAAGCCAAGTGGTATAAATAGATGTAGGAAGCTTTGGCCACTCCTTACTAAATCAAATGTTTCTTTGTTGTTTCCCTGCCTGGCACCAGTGGAAGAGTGCTAAGAAGTGTATGACACAGAAATAAGTGGAGTCAAACAGGCTTTGCAGTAATCTTACACAAGCTGGCATTTGTTAAGGCCTATGGAAAAGGTGTTGCAGCTTAGAGGAGGTTAGATAAGTTTAAGCTGTGTTCATAGATAGATAATACTGAATTCAGAGGACTGAAAGAGCCTAGCCATGAAACCATAAAGCTTTGGGTAGACAAGGCATCCAGAACTTTGACCTGGGAGACCCAGTGGCATTGTCCACAGAGATAAATATGAAGGGATGAAGGGCATTTGATTGAGCTGTTGGGTTGGAGTTGAGGAGATGTCTACAAAAACACGTTGGACACACCAGAGCTTTACATCTCATCCGGAAAGAATAGAACTGGAAAACAGCAGATGATCTGATATTATCTGCTGTGTACAGAGGGAATCATAGAATCATAGAATCAGAATGGTTTGGATTGGAAGGGACCTCAAAGATCATCTAGTTCCAACCCCCCTGCCATGGGCAGGGAAACCCTCCACTACACCAGGTTGCTCAAAGCCTCATCTAACCTGTCCTTGAAGAGGAAGAGAGGAGGCAGTGAATGCAGAGCTCTGTGTAGTTTCCATGGGCTGCTGGGGGAGGATCATGTGAAAGGTGAAGCAAGAAGAGCTGAGAGGCGACAACCACTAAGGACATGATTTTGAGAGAATGAGCTTGCTCAGTTCGGTCAAAAGCAGTTAGCACTTCAAAAAGAAGAGCAGCAGCCCACTTCAGGGCTGTCTTGGCTGCTGGCATGGGTAGGAGCTCTGGAGGGAAGAAATTTCTCATGGCTATAGACAATCCATTCTATGAGCACGGTTTAGTAGTGCAGATGATAGGTTGGCCAGGGAGGTTGCCCAGGGAGGTGGTTGAGTCCCCATCCCTGGATGTGTTTAAGAACAGGGTGGATGAACTACTTAGGGATATGGTTTAATGGGGATTAGGGACGGTTGGACTGGATGATCTCTAAGGTCTTTTCCAACCTAGAAATCTATGAAATCTATGAAATCTATGAAATCTATGAAATCTATGAAATCTATGAAGATAGTGTGGATTCAGTGGGAGTGCTGGGCAGATCAGCAGTCCTCAACAATTCCAGGAGATCAGAAGGAATCTCCTGGATCTCTCTGGCCTGTGAGGTCAGTCTGGTGCAGTGCTCGTTCCTTGCTGGTGTGGAAGAGCTACCTCTAGTGGGATGTACCCTAGAACTACAACCACCTCTGCTTTTGACTAGATTTCTGGAACTTGGTACTGGTTAGCCAGTTCCTGCAGAATTTCTGTTTCAGTTTTAAAGGTGAGAACTTCTGGAGGTTTTCGTGCTTGAGGGCTTACCTAGAGACTTAGAGCAATTTTGGCCGAGGTCAATTATGTTGCTACTGAGCAGAAACAGTTGAAGCATGAATTTATAAGAAGGGTTGTCTGGGAAAGCTGACCATTAAACACAGCAGTCTCTGTTTTCTGTGGCTATTTAGTGCTTTTCATGCCTTTGGCTTACTGTGTGTCCCAAAGTTCTGATGTGACTACTATCTGGAGAATGTGCGCATCCAGAATGATGGTTTGCAGTACAGTCTCCAGTTGCTGATGCAGTTCTTTTAAGAAGTCTGTTTTTATTTATGTGCTAATATGTCTTATGCATTCCCAGTATTAATAATAACATAGGGTTTTGCTTTAAGGGTAGGTGATATTAGAAGCAGTTTTCCTGGATAAAATGTTCAATAATATCAAATTATTTATTTTGTGCATACAAAACTTTAATCTCCCTTGATTAATACAAATGCAAGTTAACATGTTAATATTTGTTCCAGATTCTTATCTCGTTAAATATCTACAAATGTAAGTGGAGCTGTTCCACTTGCACTGGTTAATGACTTCAGTCCAACTTTCCTCTAAAATCCTCCATTGGCTTTTTCAATGAAAGTGCCCCTGTGCGTAGCTGTAACATTTAAGATGCTTTAAATCTCTTTCAAATCTGTTCACCACAACTAATTTAAAATTCCATAGGAATTGAGGCTGGGTTTGAGTTAAGTGTGCTTAATGTCAAAAATTGAATATAATGAATTAGAGATTAGCCAAATTTGCAGTACATTTTTTCAAGTAACTTTGTCTAACTAGGTCTTACGTCGTGTGTCTGTAAGGGTAATGTTATGTATGAATGTACGCCTGGAATATAATGTCACAGTAATCAGAAAGTGCCTTCTTTCCAGCAGCTGGAGGGAATTAGAGATTTTATCTCATGGTAAAAAACTCCTACTTGTCGATGACTATAAGAAAGACTTCAACCTTTTGTATTTTATACCTGCTTCAGACCTTTCCCTAAGCAATGGAGACCACGTAAGGGCTGACTTCTCAGCGCTGCATTAACACTAGATAACTACTCCACTTAGGAGTTATCTAAAAATATTTAAATACCCTTAAATATTACAACCATAGTTACATCCTTTACCATCTGTGTATGTCAGGCACTCTGAACAGACATGTCTTTGCAGGCAGATGCAGCTCTATGAATGGTCTATTCATTAACCTCCTGACAGCTAATGGAGAGCAGGAGAGATTTTGCCAGCGTTTGGAGCATTTTAGTTGCTATAAACAGTGGTGACACATTTGGAAGGAAGAGTTGGGTGACACTATACTCTTCTTCCAGTCACTGTCTCTGATAGCTGCTTTGGTTGCCTTTGCTATTTGTGGTTAATGCTGCCTCTCTCAATTTCAGCTCCATCAGTGCAGTTCTGAATATGCAATGGAAATGTTACCAGGATCATGGTAACTTTATTCTGGTTTGTTTGGGGGTTTTTTGCAAAGCTCTAAGCAGTAGCAGGGTGACTGGAGCTGTCTGAAAAGAGAATTTGCTTCCCTGCCTATCCCAAATAGCCACAAAAGTGAGTTTTACAAAAAGCATTTAAATAAAAATATAGGGAATTTAATAGGCTTATAGGGAATTTAATGGACTTATAAGGAATAGTGGTGACTGGCTGACATTTTATGTACAGGTAGAACCTAATCTGAATTTTTTCTCCCTTCAGTTCTTCCCATACATCCTTCTGCTCGTCGCCATCCTGCTATATCTACCGTGTTTGTTCTGGCGCTTCACTGCAGCACCTCACCTTTCTTCAGACTTGAAATTTATTATGGAAGAACTTGACAAAGCCTATAACAGAGCAATCAAAGCTGCTAATAGCATCCGCAGCGGAGACCCCAGGGACCCTACTGACTTGGTTCCAACTGTTAATGAGAACTTGACACAGAGGTGAGATGCTGGAGCTTCGCTTTCTTTGCTCTTTCCCTTAAGCTCTTAGCAGATGTAGCACTTGCACTCTCTTAGAAGTTTATTGCACAGGTTTGAATGTTGACCTGACACACTTTTAGATTTGTTTCAAAGCAAGGAGACATCTGAAATCATTACTGTGGGCACTTGGAGCTGGAACTTAAAACTTTCTTTTTTTGAAGAAAACATTTGATGAGCTTTTCAGATTACTAATTATCTGAGATGTCCTGATTTCATAGGATCATAGAATGGTTTGGGTTAGAAGGACCTTAAAGATCATCTAGTTCCAACCCCCCTGTCATGGGCAGGGACACCTTGCACTAGATCAGGTTGCTCAAAGCCTCATCCAACCTGGCCTTGAACACTTCCAGGGATGGGACATCCACAACTTCTGTGGGCAACCTGTTCCAACCTGTTTATCACCCTCAGAGTGAAGAATTTCTTCCTTATATCTAATCGAAATCTCCCCTCTTTCGGTTTAAAGCCATTGCCGCTTGTCCTATCACTCCATGCCCTTGTCAAAAGCCCCTCTCCAGCTTTCTTTAGTTGTAACAGATGTTAATTAGTTTTACCCACCACAGCATAAGAAAACCTCAGTTCTTAATGTTCTCGACAGTCCTTTGTGTGCAGTAAGCAAAGTCTGTTACTTGTCATCTCCTGTCCTTTCAGATCCAGGTCCACAAAGCTTCTGTTTAAAGAAAAAAAACCACCAAAACCGAAACTGCCTCTCTGATCAAATTGGTGCCCTCTTCTAACCAGATCCAATTTCTCCTGCATCCTAGGTCAGGGTGCCTGTTTGTTGTTGCGTGTGGGGGTACAAGCAATGCCATGAGGACTTAGGTCTGTCCTTAGAATGTGGAGTTAGGTCTTGATAAGTAAATAGACTTCCAGTGCGTTATTGCCAAACAAATGCTTGGGAAGTCTGCTTTCCCTCGTGGATTTGCTTACTATACCTGGTTCGTACTGGAAAAGAACAAAAATATTTTTTTACTGCAAGGGCAATAGTTTTTTTTCCATTTTCCAACTCTTTTTCCAACTTTGAGCCCTTTTGTCTCTTAAGTGGCTTTTCTGTATGAGAGCATCAATGTTCTTTATTTATCTGCTATTCTGTTGGTTTTTTATTGACTTCTATAAAACTACCCTTGGTTTACCCCAAGAAGAGGGAATCAAATCTTGTGTCTATTATAGAGTACTAGGTTTCTTTGAAATTTGAGGTAGGTGAATGCTGCAGCATCTGATCTATGTGATTTGTTTTTTTTCTCTCTCTCTTTCAGTTTGTGGGAAATATCTGAAAGCCACTTTAAATACCCAATTGTGGAGCAGTACCTGAAGACGAAGAAGAATTCCAAATGCTTAATAATTAAATACATTATCTGCCGTTTACTCACGCTAGTAATTATTTTCATTGCATGCCTCTACCTGGGCTACTACATTAGCCTCTCCTCTTTGAGTGATGAGTTTCTCTGCACTATTAAAACTGGGATCTTAAAGAACGACACAACTGTTCCAGAAGTGGTTCAGTGCAAGCTTATTGCTGTTGGTGTCTTCAAGGTACTCAGCTATATCAACCTGATAGTCTATCTCCTAGTGATGCCGCTGGTAGTGTATGCGATGTTTGTTCCATGGAGGTGGAATTCGGGTATTCTCAAAGTGTATGAAATCCTGCCAACTTTCGATGTTCTGAAACTTAAGTCAAAGTGTTTTGATGACTTAAGCCTTTACCTCCTCTTTCTTGAGGAAAACGTGAGTGAACTGAAATCATTTAAATGCCTCAAAGTGCTGGAGAACATTGCAGTTTCTGAGAAGTTTGATGTCATGCAACTTTTGGTAAACCTTGGTACTATTAAGACAGATACGGTAGATGGGAAGCCAGGGACAGCTGTGTTGGAGAAGCCTGAAGAAACAACTACAGAAGAGCTGTCAAAAAATGCAACAGAGCTACAAGGTAAGGTGACTTGCTCTTTCTTTAAAAAGAAAAATCGAAGAAAGAAACACTGCAAAAACACCACATCCAAATGTGCTGCTATAGAGAGATAAAGAACCCATTAAACCAAAAATTCTTTTGTGCAAAACAAAGCAGGTTTCATCTAGATGTGTATTCCTACCAAAAACATTTTAATATATTCTACAAGAAAATGGGCTTGCTTAGACCTTGCTATGTTGTCTGCAGTATAACTGCTATAACGTCACAAATGTGTCAGAAAATTGTGGTGTTGCAAGTCAGTGGAACAGGCTGGACACTGAAGTGTCCGTGAAGTTGGTGGTCCTTGCTGACATCTCTGCTCCAGCAGTAAGAGGCTTCAGTTGTCTGAACTTAACTCCTGAAGACCACCTGCACAGTAGAGGAGGACTAGATTGGTCTACAGTAGCTTGTGCTTGAAGAAGCTCCAGTGAGAAAGCTGGTGTTTTCAGACATTTGTTTTTCAGAGATTAGCTCAAAAGAGTACTAACTGCTGCTTCTGCTTTTCATTCAGGCTTTGGCAGAAATCTCAGATGAGCGTTTCTGATGCTCAGAAATGCTGCTGGCAGAGGAACAGAAAATGACAAAAGAAAGGAAGTGGGACTGAGGCCAGTGAACCTGCTGCTCTTCCTTCTTACACAGAGAGAAAGGAAGATTGACTGTAAAGTGGTCTGAATCAGTCTGGATTGGTGCAGCTGTTGTCTGAATATTCCCACCAGTTTTCAGACATGATCTGCTTTGAGCAATCGCTGTTATATGAAATGTAGCCTTAGATTCTGTGTTAAAAAGTGTGGCATAGCTTAAACGTGATTCCAGTTCCCTCCTCAAGTGCAAAATTAGAGAAGAGGAGCCAAATATCCAGGGACAGGCATAAAAGGATGGAAAAGCTTTCTTGCCATGTGAACATGGCCACTGTCATAGCTATCCCTGCAGAAGCAGCAGGACACCAGTGCCTACATCCCCTGAATGAAGGAGTTCAAACTCTGTGGGCTGCTTCCTCACAAAGTCTTTCACTCATGGAAGCGAAGGTGCTTTAAACATTTAGCAACTGACCTGAGTAGTCGAGCCCAATGCTGTGGGCAAGTTGAACTGTTTCAAAGGCAGAAACAAAAATAAATCTACTTTCCCTTCAGAAAGCTGTGCCCTGTGCTTAAAAAAAAGAAGCAGCAGCACCCAGAAGGTAACTGTTCCTCTGTACTTTGGACAAGAGGTTCTGGTAGGCTGAGGTTTGGAGGTGAAGTCAATTTATACAACAGGAGAATTCAGATCAAACAAGCAGAATTATTTTCAAACTAGGAGAAGCACTTCTGGCAGCTAACTTCAGTACAGCAGTTTGGAGTAATTCTGAGAGAAAATAGTTTTCCTTTTAAATGTGTCCCTTTTTGAAATTACAAGTGGGTGGGTTTTGATAGGAGAATTTTGAGAGCTCAAGGTGGAGATCTCTGCTCAAGGAGCTGAAAAAGCTAATAGAAAATCTGACTCATTTTTTTCTGAAAGCAGAACTTTTGAGACTGTTTTCATCTCCCAAAACCACTTCAAAGATGTATTTTCCTCCAGAGCAGAACAAACTCATGCTTGGAGCTCTATTAAATGCATTGCAGAAAGAACCTGCCATTTCATGACCAGCTCTGGCTGGTTCAACCCTCTCCTTCTGCCTGGGTGCTGCTGCAGACTTCACCTCCCAGCAGCAAAGCTTCACCTGTGGCTCGTCTTTTCTCCTGTCGCCAGTAGCAACAGCGTGTTTTAATAAGCAACTGTGTTGACCAACCAGTGGTAGCTGCTGACTCTGGACTGTAAGGGTAGGAAGGGCTGCAGGGCACCCTGCTGCTGGGTTCCACATCTGGACAGTGCAGGGGTGGCTGGGAACCACTCAGCAGCTCCAGCACGGCACAGGACAGCCTGCCTTGTCTTGGTGGCACTTCCTTTGTGAAGGAGAATGTGTTGAGTGGTGTGATGGCCCCTTTCGCTTCTAAAAGTTTACTTTCTCTTTAGTTTTGACAGACCGTGACGCAAGTGGCAACATGAGTCCGAGAGAAGATAAAAAACTTCGCCAGAGACTTATTGATTCTTCGTGCTGATGCTTCTCCACCACAGTGGGCAGGAGCTCCATACTGCAGGAGGCTTCTCCTCCACCTTCACTGTGCTCAACGCAGGGTGCTGCTCTTTGAACACAACTGTCTCAGTAGCCTGACAGTTCCTCAGAGGCCAAACTCTTTTACAGACTACTTGTTGTATAACAACCAGCATTCATGTACCTGAAAAAGCATGTTGTAGACTTTCATTATTTATTTAAAAAAAAAAAAACAACACCACACGCAAGGAACAACAGGAACAAAAATTTCCTATCACGAGTATCAAGTGACATGCACTGAATGCAACTGAAACTGGGAGCAGGAAAGAGCTAACACTATACTGTACAGGGATGGGAAACAACCCTGTGGATATCAAAAGGAGATGGCCACGTTGCATTCTGAAAAGTTGCTCTGCTGGGAGCAGCTGTCTCAGTTCTGGGATTTAAGTGAGGCGTCTGGGGGCTCCCTGCCCTAGAAAAGGGATTTTTGGAGTCTGGGTTTTTCTTAATGAGTCTGATTAATCTGTGTAGCAGGTGGTGGCAGGCCACTGTTATTGGCTGTGTCTTCACAGGAAAAATAGAGGTTGCCCTGTTCAGCCTGAGATGTTTTGGTTAGTGACGTCTGGGATTCATTTACTCAGCACTGATGGAAGAGAAACTACAAACAGGCTTAGTATAAAGGGTACTGTAATGTTAGGGATTTTGAATTTTCTATGTATTCATAAATTGATAATGTCTTAACACTTTTTTTTACGAAATGTAATGATATGTGAGCTAAACTTTCGGTTAATTTCTATTTCTCAGTCGTTTTCGTCTTAGTGACTAACAAACCTGCCTTGGAGTTTGGACTGAAAAATCAATGAAGATGGTTCCATTTTTGAAATGGTTCGTAGAAGTTATTTTGTGACATTTGTACGTGTGGAAATTGTTTCAACATGTTTGTAGTATCGAACACAATATCAGTTGTGCTGTCTTCCAAAACCCACTTGAGAAAAGTCTTATTTGTACTACAGTAGCCCCTGAGTGCCTCAGCAGAGGCCAGCACCTGATAAGCGAAGTGAGGTAGATGTAAATACGTTGAAAGGTTGTTCTCCCTGCACATCCTGTGACTTCATTTTAATTGAAGATACGATGCTGAAGTGGGTTGGAACGGAAAGACGGGGAAGCGGCTGTAAATTGGAAAACTGTCCTGTTTTGTTATTGTACTCTTTGGAGGGGTTAGTGTTCAGCTTTAATATCGTTGTCCCCCTGCCCAGGATCTCTACCTTCAGTTAACATTAAAATTACTTTTGCCTTGAATTTTAGATACAAGGTGAGGTGGGTGGGGGTTTAGCACCACAATGGCAGTGTGTCTCTTTCACAAATGTTGTATGCTCACTTGTGTTTCCATATTGTCCATGTACCTGAAATGGTTTGCCTGTCACTTCCTCCAAGTTGTCTTTTTAGATATAGTACCACCGCTTTTATAGCTAGGTAGGACTTCCATTTTCCAGGTGATCCATGTCACCTGCTGTTGTGTTCTTGACTGTTGGCATTCTCTGTATGGATGGGGATGAGGAGGAAAAAGAAAAAATTCCTGTTACCACCTTTCCACGGAACGATCTGTGTGCTGCAGCTGATTTCAAAGAGATAGTGCACCTACTTGAATTTGGCAGCTGTTGTTAAACAAGCGGATCCCTAAGTGCTGCTGTACGGTACTTTGGACTAGTATTACAAGAACTCTATGGTCATTATATGGCTTTCAGCTAAGACAAGCCTTATTTAAAAGAAAGTCTTTAAAGCCATAGTATTATGCTACCTCTGCACAGGACAGTAGCACAGCTGTGATTCTCATGTCTGCTGCATTACCAGCAAGAAATGGGGCTCGTGTTGGATACTGGTGATCCAAACTGCTTGATTTTGCTGCCTCGTATCTCCCAGCAAACCTACAACCCCTCTGACCTTTTCTAGATTGTTTCTGCCAGGCTGTGCTGACATGTTGCCGATGGTCGATGCAGATGCACATTGAGCATTGCGTGTTTTGAACAAGGAGCTATAGTTCAATACTAAGGTTTTGTGATGTGGATGTGTCTGAACTGTTTGGTGTAAGTAGAGTTCTCAGTCTTTAAAACTCAAAGCTTCTGAAAGTAACGTGCTCGTGTTTCTTGTTGGATATGAACCTAACTTTTTACTAATTCCCCTTTTATATTTAAAAATATGACTTGCTGCAGTGGATCTCTCTTTGTCTTCTGAAGTGCTCAATAAAATATGTGTCAATTCTTCTTGGTTATTTAAATAAAATCAATTTTGTGAACTACAGCAACGTAAGTGACTGAAGGTTCCAGGAACAGTCGCCATGTCACCATCTGAAAACCCATAGTGCAACACAGGTGGTCTGATGCTAAACCTTGAGCAAATTTTTTGGACAGTAGTTATAATTTGTTCTTTTAAGCTCTGTTCTCATAAAATTGTCAGAGCAACATGAATTAGTTCAAAATCTATTTAACTTTTTAAAACTGTTGAGAAAGCATCAGCACATGATAAATAGCCTATCTATTGTGTGAGTTACTGTCTGAAAATTTGTCACGGGCTCAGCACATTTGAGCTTTTCGGCTGTATCTTGCTGTTCTAAGATGTGTTGCTAAACTGTATTTTAGTGGCACCACTCCTGCTGTATTTTTGTCTTTTAGAAACATGAGCTAAATTCCAATTTAGGTCTTAAGGAGGACAGTCCGTCTTTAGTCTCTTCATCACTACACTCTTTCTAGAAACAGTTACATCCATCTGTCTTTTTTTAAATACCCCAGAAAGTAAAAGGGCAATGTTGAGATTCAGATTTGGTCTGTGCCATGCTTTGTCTGACCCTTCTCTCTCCAACAGCTGGATATTAGTAGTCCTCCAAATTGCAGCTAGATCCTCTGCATGTTCTTTGCCTTATCATAGTATCATAGAATACCAGCTTGGAAGTGACTTCAAGGATC
This sequence comes from Tauraco erythrolophus, assembly GCF_009769465.1. Taxonomy (NCBI): domain Eukaryota; kingdom Metazoa; phylum Chordata; class Aves; order Musophagiformes; family Musophagidae; genus Tauraco; species Tauraco erythrolophus. Next base: position 125,109,943 of record NC_141465.1, on the reverse strand, counting down.
ATCTGGTTACGACACTGTTCAATGACTCTTGGCTACCTTGTGAGTTTTAAAACTTGTGATACAAACTGCATTACACAGGGAGAGAGTGAAAATGTTTATTCCCATAGCAGATGGTGTGCCTCTAAAAGCAGCTGTAACCCGCTGCTTTTTCTCCTCTCAGTGTTGTCAGTCACTTTCAGAATAAAGAGTGTGTTTTAGGTCCATGTTTTGTTTCTTTTACTGGGAGCAATAGGTGGTTTTTTAGTAGGAGCTCTTTCAGTAGGAGTTTTGATGCCAGGTTTAGGCACTAGATCTATAGCCCATTTAATGTGCGTAAAGGAAGTTATGGCTGCACGGTGTAAAGTGAAGACTGAAATCAGGTCATGAGTGATTTTCTGAAGATGGAGGTGGTAAGAGGGATTTAACCTCCACCACCACCACTGTCTGCTGCCTACAGTGGTTTCTGTCTGTCTGAGTTAAAACTTTCTAAGAAGGAAGCCATTTGGTCTAAATTTTTAGTTTTAAATGAGTGCCATATTGCTGATATGTATAATCAAAATGATATTGTTGCACCCTATGGACTAATCTAACCTTATCATACCTGCATCAACTAGGCTTCCTCAGCAGTGCATACAAGCCACAGGTAGCTCATTGTTCGTTATTCTTCTTCGCTGGGTTCTCATTAAGAAATTTAAAGCAGATTTTATGATGCTGGATACTGGTTTGATTTTTAGATCCACTAAAGGGAAAGTGACACTGAGGCCACGCACAGCCACCTGCTCTAGAAGGGACCGCTGTAAAGCCAGGTGTGGTGTAGCTCAGCACCACCACCTTGCCCATGGGCTGAGTGGGGTTGGGGGCACCAGCAGAAGCATGGAGGTGGTGCTGCAGTGCAGGGTGGCTGTGCCATGTGGACACGGGACAATGCTGAGCTGGGTCACTGGTCCCTAACCGCTCTATTGAGCTTTGTGTGCGTGTCCCAAGGTAATGAATGCACCATCTTAATACCTGCTCAGAAATGTGGAACTGGCCTTTTCAATGACTGCGTGAGCTGGCTGTGTGGCCCAAAATGGTGGGAAGGGACTAAAGAAAGTATTGGAGAAGTCTTGTGCAGATGCTTTATCCCATGCTAACTGCTCTTGACTTGTATCGTGTACAACCTTGTACTTTCACAGTGAGTGATATTGTGAAATACTTTCACGATTGCTTCCCTGCTCACTTCAGTCAAACTCCACAGGCATCAAAGTTTCAATTGACCAAATTGTAGTGAGGGATCTTATTAAATACGATTTACATTGATCCAAAGGAACTGTATACCGTATATTCTTCTAATAACGACATTGTCGAAATCTCTATGTACTGTGCATAAAAAGTAGATGTCTTCATTGAACGGCTCTGCTATCATGGAAGTGCAGTATATTCTAATGTACTGAAGGAAATTAGGGGTAGTTTGGACTTCACATACACTGAAAGGATTTTGTCAACTTGTCTTTCAGGGTTTTTTTCTGTAGCTAGGCTTATACTGCAGAGTTGCCTTTGAAGGCTCACAGGAACAGCCTTATACAACTTATTTCTAACCAGTGGATCAAAGTATACAGCAACTATTGTATTTTAAAAGGTGGAGTATTGTATCTGTCTTGCAGAAGTTTGTAATTCTGCTTTTAATGAACTTTAGACTGTATTGCCCTCAATGAGTGGTTGTCAACACTATACAGGTGTTTTCATGCTGCTACGACATTGCTCTGAGAACTGGATTGTTGCAAACAGAACAAGAGCAGATTAAAGAACTCAGTAGTAAGTACTCACCATGTCTGTGTTGTGCTTAGGAGTGTCTCTATCCACTAAGGCTTGTATTGAAGTCCCTGGCATTTACTCCTGGAATAAGAGTTGAAAAACATGCTAAGAGGAGTACAAGATAACCCTCACTGTCTGTGAAGTGAGCCAAAGAATTAGACTCTCATTCAAGAGTACTCTTTGTACTCAGAGGTTTGAAAAAGTGTAGGGTTTGGAGGTTTTTTTCCGGTGGTACCAAGCAGATGAGGAAACAAAACAGTGTAGCTTCCTTCTAAGTACTGAGAAACGCTAATGGAAGGGACCTGCTAGATGAACTCATCACAATCATTTCTTGGCTTGGGAAGACATTTCAGAAAACTATCTGTCTGAAGACTTTGTGCAACTTGTTTGGTCAGTGGCCAGCTTAGAAGACTTCTTGTCTCAGACGGTAATGGGGCAGAATCACCTAAGGGAATCAAAGGCAAAACCCTGGTCCAGCGCAGGGCCACAAAGATGATTAAGGGAGTGGAGCATCTCCCTTATGAGGAAAGGCTGAGGGGGCTGGGTCTCTTTAGCTTGGAGAAGAGGAGACTGAGGGGGGACCTCATTAATGTTTATAAATACGTAAAGGGTGACTGTCATGAGGATGGAGCCAGGCTCTTCTCACTGGCATCCAATGATAGGACAAGGGGAAATGGATATAAGCTGGAACATAGGAGGTTCCGCTTAAACATGAGGAAGAACTTCTTCCCGGTAAGGGTGACAGATCACTGGAACAGGCTGCCCAGGGAGGTTGTGGAGTCTCCTTCTCTGCAGATGTTCAAAACCCGCCTGGACGTGTTCTTGTGTGATCTAATCTAGGTGGTCCTGCTCAGGCAGGGGGATTGGACTAGATGATCCTTCGAGGTCCCTTTCAATCCCTAACATTCTGTGGTTCTGTGATTCTGTGTAATCAGAAGGGTGACAGCTGCGGCATTGGAAGTGTCCTAGGAAGGACAACACCGGCGAAGAGAAGTTTGAGGTTTTGTGGTGGTAGTATATCCTAGATGTGTGCAATTAGCAAAAGCCCTGGTCTATCAAATGGCCTAATACAGGTTTAATGGGAGATTAGGGACGGTTGGACTGGATGATCTCTAAGGTCTTTTCCAACCTAGAAATCTATGAAATCTATGAAAATGTGAAGATTCTATTGTTCAGAAGCGCAACCAGCAGCAAGTAAATATTTGCATTAAAATCAAGGCCAACAACTCTCCCATGGCACCTTCACCACTGAAGACTGTTTCTCCCACGGACTCAGCACAGCTTTGCAAAGGAACCTGCCCTGAACTAAGCCCATTTCAGATGCTATGGAATCTCAGATAAAAACTACTTCCAGAGGAGTCTCACATGAGCACTTTTACCAACCACAGTTCTTACAGCTCATGTTCCAGACCTTACACAAAACATCGTAAGGACAGTCAGGACGAAAATTCATCTATCCTGGTATCTTGTCTTTCAGAGTGGTCAACAGTAGCTACCTAGGGGACAACAGTAGGTATAAGTCAAGCAGTATTAGCTAATGGCCAAGCATATAGCCATGCTTTCCCAGAAGAGTGACACCACTAAGGACTTCCTGAAATGGGGCTATTATTAAACCTTTATATATGATAATTGCTGGTAGACTTAACTTCCAGAAATTTCTCCAGCTGCTTTTGGAACCCACGAAATCTTTCAACACCCATAATTCCTGACAGCAAGGAGCTCCACAGCTTGATTAAATGTTGTGCAGAGAACTATCTCCTTTGGTGTTTTCAGCTGACACCTTGATGACCTGAATTAAAATTACTCAGTAGCAGCAAGAAAATTAGCTGGAGTGACCTTTCCTCATGCTTTAGTGTTGCAGAACACACTACTCAGATACTTGCAGATACTTACCAGCAACAAAAGTCTCTCACACCTTTGCTAAGCCCAGCTGACACTGATATGCTAGCTCAGATGTTCCCGTCTGAGAAATGGACTGAGTTATTTCTTTATGGAGGTTTAATTAAAACTCTCTCAGCAGAAATTTCTAAGAATTCAAAGTCAGTATTTCTGCAGTAAAGTTACTGAATATTTTAACCTAATTTTATGGAAAATCCACCTGTTCCCAAAGACTCTTAAATTAAAGAAAAAGGGTTGTACTTCATTCTAGCCAGCGGCAAAATATGGTCAGAAATCAGAGCCTTTCAGTGCTCTTTTAGCTTGAAGTCCTGTGAATGCTCACGTTGTAATGCCAGCCATCTCAGAAAACAGACAATGTGGATTTCATTACTAATTGGAGAGGGACTCTGCTTCACTAGTAGTTGTGTTTTCATTTATTAACTCTTCAGGGTTCCTCAAAACACACACAGTACATGTATGGACGCACCAGCTACCAAAGAGCACAGCCAGATATATCTAAGGCTGAATGTGAAGCAACAGAGTGTGATGGTTTGATGGGGGGCAGGTGGGATGTTCTGGTGGCAGGAGAGGGAATTTGCTCCACCAGATCAGACTTCCATCCCCCCTCGGGGTTGAGCCAATCGATGCCTCTGTGAATTGCCCTATTTAAGTTGGGACAAAGGAACTGGAAAGGTGTGGTTTTGCCCAGGAGCGAGGAGAAGGGAGGAGAGCACTGCCCCCGCTGAGGATGGTGGTGGCAGAGCCACTTGGGGAACTCGGGTAGCCCCCAGCTCCTGGGGTGCCCACCGGGCCGAGTTCACCCGGAGAGGACTGAGATCTGAGAGAAACGGCCACACCGACACCAGGTCAGTGAAGATGGAGCGGGACGAGATGTGCCGGAGCTGAGTTTCTCCTGTAATTGGTGGCGAGACGGCAGCAGCCCCCTGCAGCCAGGATGGACTCGGTGGAGCAGAGACCTACTCGCAGCCCGTGGAGAAGCCCACGTCAGGGAAGAGATGCCTGAGCCTGAGAGAGGTTGTGGAGCATGGGATGCACGACGAGTAACTGTTAATAACGGAGCTTGGGATGGACGACGAGGTAGTGAGGCATCTAGAGTCCATGGGATGACCCATGCCGAAGCGAGTGACCACAACTCCCTAAGAATCCGAGACTGTGGTAAAGCCCGCACTGGAGCGATCCGATGGGGAAGGATTGCATCCTGCGGGTAGGACTCACTCTGGAGAAGTTTGTGGGTTTTTCCTCATGAGTAAGGGATCCACTGGAGCAAGGGAAAATGGTGTAAGGACTCCTCTTCCTTTAAGAAAGGAGTGGCAGTAACAACATGGAATGAACTGACCTGCACTCCCCCATTCCCTGTCCCCCTGCGCCACTGGGGGGAGGTAGAGCCGGGAATCATAGAATCATAGAATGGTTAGGGCTGGAAGGGACCTTCAAAGGTCATCTAGTCCAACCCCCCTGCAACAAACAGGGATATCTCCAACTAGATCAGGTTGCTCACGGCCTCATCCAACCTGGCCTTGAACGTCTCCAGGGATGGAGCATCCACCACCTCTCTGGGCAACCTGTTCCAGTGTTCTACAACTCTCATGGTAAAAATTTTTTTCCTAATATCCAATCTGAATCTACCTCCCTCTATTTTAAAACCATTACCCCTTGTCCTATCACAACTGGCCCTCCTGAACAGCCTCTCCCCATCTTTCTTGTAGGCCCCCTTGAGGTACTGGAAGACCGCTATAAGGTCACCCCGGAGCCTCCTCTTCTCCAGGCTGAACAGCCCCAACTCTTTCAGCCTGTCCTCATAGGAAAGGTGCTCCAGCCCTCTTATCATCTTCGTAGCCCTCCTCTGGACCCCTCTCCAACTGGTCCATGTCCTTCTTATGTTGGGGGCTCCAGAACTGGACGCAGTACTCCAGGTGAGGTCTCACGAGGGCAGAGTAGAGGGGAAGAATCACCTCTCTCGACCTGTTGGCCACGCTCCTCTTGATGCAGCCCAGGATGCGGTTGGCCTTCTGGGCCACAAGAGTTTTATAATAAAAACCCAGGGATTTTCCTTCCCTCCACAGTTCTTTCTCAGGCATTTCTCAGTCAAGCCCCACTCTGAAGGTTGCACAGGATAAAAAACATAGCCAGAGCACCACAAGTAGCCTGAAGCTACTGTTGAGGACTTTAGAAAGCTAATCCTCATTTTGCCAGGAAACAAAACCCACAATCTGCTTTGGGGACCTCAGGAATGTGATAAATATCAAATCAACAGAGTCCTTTCTCTTCATCTCCAATGGCTATGAAAAAATACAGGAGACAGCAGCACAGATGTAGTAACCTACTGAGAAGTGAGATGACTCCTTCCTTAGTGTCCCAGCTTTCTTCAGCACTCTCCAGGTGGAATCCAAAGATGAGTACCTGTCAGAGACTAAGGATCAGGAGACATCACCCCAAGTCTTGCCATATTCTTTTTGGTATTTTCTGCAGAAGAATCTTCTCTGAACCCAAAATATCCTCATCTGCACCTGCTTATAACACACCTCTCAGATGAAGTTTACAAAGATCATCGAAACAAGAGTTAGGTCACAGCATCAAAGAAAATCTCAGTGTACAGGCTGTCTTTGAAAGTGGATCCAATTAACTCCTTCAGTTCCTCCAGCATTTTGCCAGTGTTGCCATATTGTTACCCACAATTTCTTGTTGGTTAAGAGCTCACGCACCCAGAAAACCAGAGGGAGTGGGTGGAAGTCTCACTGTCTTAGGAAATCAGACTTAATTGAATCTCAGCACTGTCTCAAGCCTTCATGCTTTTCTAGTCTGTTGCCTGAAAAATACAGAAAGCCTTAAGCCTCCCCTCCACCTGTATGCACTTATCCGGGTCTCTTCAGGTCAACAGATTTTCCAGGAGCTCCCACAGGTCCTTGCTATCATAGAAACATAGAATCATAGAATGGTTTGGGCTGGAAGTGACCTCAAAGATCATCTAGTTCCAACCCTCCTGCCATGGACAGGGACACTTTCCACTACACCAGGTTGCCCAAAGCCTCATCCAACCTGGCCTTGAACACTTCCAGGGATGAAGCATCCACAACTTCTCTGGACAACCTGTTCCAGTGCCTCACCACCCTCAGAGTGAAGAATTTCTTCCTTATATCTAATCTAAATTTCTACTGACTCAGAGACCCATGTAGCCACAGAGTATCCAGGGGGGCACCTCATCTTGGTCATTTGAAAAGCATATTGGACCTCCTTCTGTTGATCCAAGACCCAGGAGAGCTGATCAAACACTTCAGTGCTTTCGAAGGAGGTCCATTGCAACTGCCATGGCCATAACGGTCTGTTTGAGCCATAGAGAAGAAAGACACAAGTTCTTTTGCTCAGACTGAAGTTCCTCTTTCATACACAGCATCCTCTAAAGAAAAGTTCCTAAAGAGAGAGATTCCCCTTCTTCCTCTGGAAGAAAGGTGTTTCTCTAGGGGAGAGAGAATATCTCCCTGCTTTCATATCCTGGGATTGAGCTGCATCTCAGCATGAATTTCCCAGGCCTCATGGGCGGGATGAAAAGCTGGAATCTAGTCACACTGACTACCAACCCACAGGGTTTTGATACTCCCATAGCAGAAGCAGCTACAGTTTTCCAGCTTTAGATACATCCTTAGACAAATCACTTCCTGCTAAAGCCCATCTCCTCACATGCCTTTACTATGTACAAAGACAGATGAGCTCTGACATCTCAGAGCTGCTGCCAAAGGCCCACAGCATCAGCACTTCTCACCTCTTCCTCTTCATAGACCAGACAGTGAACTGCCACAAAACTGTGCTTCCCTCATTTGAGGGAAGGAGCGTTGTTCCCACACTCTGAATGAAATATTTGTGTCTTTAGAACTGCATCAAAAGGTGGGGGGAAAGGTAATGTCAAAAGTATGTGTCAGAGAGGCTATCTGGCATTAGAAACTAATGTCATCGTCCTGAGTTACAGCAATGTGCTCCAGATCAGTTTTGAACTCAAGGAGAAGGTATGAAATCATAGAATTATAGAATTCTAGAATCATCAAATCATAGAAATCATAGAAGTGTACTGAAATACCTTCACTGAAATGCTGAGCTGTTTCTTTCCTTCTCCTCTTCCTCCCCACTACAGCCCCTCCTCCCCCAAGGCTTGTTGCAGGAGGTTGAGTGGTAGATGGCCACTGATGTGGCCACAGTGGCCTCCCAAGCTTCAGACATTGTCTCTATGCTGTCAAGTCTGGTCAGAGCAGTGAATGATGAGGCAGCCATGACCTCATAGCCCTTTGATTCAGCACTGAGCACCTCGGGGGGCAGGGAAGAGTACATTCTCCTGATTCTCAGGGAGTGTAACAGCAAAGCAAGAGGTGGAGATTGCTGGACCATTGCTAGTAGCAAGTTTGATGAAGGTGATGAAGACAAACTCCTCAGAGATTTTGTCTGGGGCTTCATATGACCTTAAAGCTCACAAATGACATATTTGAAGTGACAGTAGGCCAGAGGCAACAGGATGTCACTAGAAGCTCATCTTAATTCTTCCGCTACAACCTAAAAAGAACCACAAAAGAAAACAACATACAGGAGAAAGTCTGAGGCAGCAGGTCAGGTGGAACTAGCTATTGGTGACTGCATGACTTCAGCTCTTCATCTCCATGTCTGAGGTAACAGTGAGACAAGCCTCACCTCTCCTGAGAGACCCTCCAGTTACAAGCATTCCCTGAGCTGTTTAACTGTCACCACTGTGACCGTTTGGTGAAGGTAAGCAGTTCAGTAGTAATTAAATTGCCAGTAAATTTAGCCCATTTGCAGTTCTGTGGTATTCTCTTCCAAGAAGGTTCAACCAACAAGTCACCTCTAAAGGAGAAGTCAGCTAGGACATCTGATGCAGCAGGGGAGGGACTGACAGTTTACAGGCAGGATAAAAAAAAAAAAAGGAATGATGTAATGCAGTTGCCCGTCATTTAGGAGTAACTGAAATTCCTTCCCCCTACATGGACCTGGAGTGCCCTTCAAGAAGGACTTGGTCATTGGAGAAACTTTGCGTCTCCTTGTGCCTGGTGCAGCAAAAGTCTTAGGGACATTCTGCGCATGCTCAAGAACTGTGCAGGATACGGCCTTTTCTTTAAGGAGGAAGCTCCACCGAGGAAAAGCTACAGCAAGATCTGGGAGCCACTGTCAGCTCTTATTACCAGAGAGAAACTTTTGAAGACATTTTGTATTTTGAAAAAAAAAAACCCAAACCATCCCCAAACTGGGCTTTTTAATTCAAAGAAGACAAGGTCATCTGCATTCTCATGTCCCTTGAAGTTAATGTTATTAAGCTAGTTATATAAGCAACCTCTGCAGGGAGATGACAACGATTTGGAGAACAATAAAGGAGGCCTGGGAGATATTCTGGTACATTTCTATTTGAAAAGCTCAAATTGTTCTCCCTATTACTTTGAAGATGATATTTGGTATAGACTCAGGAATGGCCTTTGTGCGAAGGCTGCGTTTTTAAGCCTTTCAAAATGATTATACTTCTCCTGTGCACAGGAAGGTTGGGGAAGTAGATGGAGAAATTACATGGAGGAAAAAACAGCATTTGCTGGATTAGAGCAAAATGACTGCAATAAAGTCTCCAAGGCCAGGTTGGATGAGCTGTTGAGCATTCTGGTGTAGTGGAGGGTGTCCCTGCCCATGGCAAGGGGGTTGGAAATAGATGATCTTTGAGGTTCCAACCCAAATCATTCTATGATTCTATGATTCTAAAGAGTCGGACAAATTGAGAACTGACTTGGAATGAGAAGCCAAAACTTGGGAGATGGTATCGCTTGCAGAAGAAGAAGACAGAAAAGGTGTGACCCCTTCCAAGTACTTGGACAGTCCTAAGTCTCATAATTTCTCTGCTGTTACCAAACATTCAAATCCATAGGCAAAACTTCCCATTTTTGCCCTGTTTGTTAACTACATGTGAAGGACATCATCCTACCATTATTTTCAGATAGACAGATGTCCTGGTTTCAGCTGGGAGAGTTAGTTCCTTTTTAGCAGCTAGAAGAGCTCTGTGTTTTAGCTTTACTCTGGGATTTGTTATGAGAAGAAGGCTGACAGCGCACTGATGTTTATAGCTGACACTGAGACCTCAAAGACTTTTCAGCTTCTTGTGTTCTTGCCAGTGTGCAGGAGCACAACAGGCTGGGGGGGAGCATGGCCGGGACAGAGGGTCCACAACTCCCCTTATGATTTGAATGTAGATTTAGGACTGAGGGCCAAATTGGCCAATGACGTATTTCATATCATGCAGCATCATGCCCAGTGTATAGATGAGGGTTGACCAGAAAGAAGGCTTTTGCTCTTAGGGGATTTCACTCCGGGACTCTGAGTGCTCTCTCTTTCTCACTCTCCTTTCGGATCTCTTGCTCGATCAGGATTGTGGTGTTGGGACTTATCTGTTTCAGGATCATTTTCCAGGGACAGACGTTGGTCACCCGGTGGTGAGCAATTACACTGTGCGTCACTTCTTTGTATATATTATTATCATTATACATATATATATATATTTTCATATATTATTATTAAATTGTTCTTATCTCAACCCACATGTCTCCTTCTGTTTTCCCCTTTAATTCTCTTCCCCATCCCCTGGGGGTGGGATAGGGTGAGCGAGTGGCTGTGTGGTGTTTAGTTGCCGGCTGGGCTAACCCACGACACTAATATCGTGATGAGGTACCAAGACTATAACATCTGGAAACGCAATTGCTGGTGGTAAAGCTGTCCAAAAGTTGGTTATTTCTCTCAGATTTCCTCTAGAGGGAGGTGCTCTTTGGGAAAGAACTGAGCAGATTTAGGGGTAAGGCAGAATTTGGGAAACAAAGTGCACTCTTTATAGAAAGATAATAGTGAAGATGATACTAGATAGCTTGAGAAAGCAGAGATCTTCTGGACATCGCTGCAATTGTTAGGCAATCACGTCATAGCCAACTAGGTGACTGAGAGAGAAGTTATCAAAGCATTAGACTGGAATCTCAGACAGGCTGAGAGAGTTGGGGTTTTTCAGCCCGGAGGAGAGAAGGCTCCAGGGAGACCTTCTAGCAGCCTTCCAGTACTTAAAGGGGACCTATGAGAAAGCTGGAGAGGGACTTTTTGGAAGGGCACGCAGTGATAGGACAAGAGTCAATGGCTTTAAACTGAAAGAGGGGAGATTTCAATTAGATCTAAGGAAGAAACTCTTCACTGTGAGGGTGGTGAGGTGCTGGAACAGGTTGTCCAGAGGAGTTGCAGATGCCTCATCCCTGGAAGTGTTCAAGGCCAGATTGGATGAGGCTTTGGGCAACCTGGTGTAGTGGAAGGTGTCCCTGCTCATAGCAGGACGTTGGAACTAAATGTTCTTATTAAATGATTCTTCGAAAGAAGTGTGGCCAGCAGGTCGAGGGAGGGGATTCTGCCTCTCTACTCTGCTCTCGTGAGACCCCACCTGGAATACTGCGTTCAGCTCTGGAGTCCCCAACACAAGAAGGATAGGGAGCCCCTGGAACAGGTCCAGAGGAATGCCATAAAGATGATCCAAGGGCTGGAACACCTCTGCTATGAAGACAGGCTGAGAGAGTTGGGGCTGTTCAGCCTGGAGAAGAAGAGGCTCCAGGGTGATCTTATAGCAGCCTTCTAGTACCTAAAGGGGGCCTACAGGAAAGCTGGAGAGGGACTTTTTACAAGGGTGTGTAGTGATAGGACAAGGGACAATGGATTTAAACTGAAAGAGGGCAGATTTAGATTAAAGAAAGAAATTTTCACTCAGAGGGTGGTGAGGCACTGGAACAGGTTGCCCAGAGAAGCTGTGGATGCCTCACCATTGGAAGTGTTCAAGGCCAGGTTGGATGAGGCTTTGGGCAACCTGGTGTAGTGGAGGGTTTCTCTGCCCATGGCAGGGGGGTTGGAACTAGATGATCTCTGAGGCCCCTTTCAACCCAAACCATTCTATGGTTCTATGACTATGATTCTATGTACTAGACACAGAGGCTGTGGGAAGGTAAGAGCTCTCTCAGCCAGACTTGTGAGAGCTGTTACATCATGTGGGTGCAGGCTGTCACAGCCTGGTGGCTTTGATGCAAGGCTGGCAGACTGCAGCAGCAGCAGCGCTGGCTACACTATCTCACCAGCACTCAAGAGATCTATGAATAAGGCAGTTGTGAATAATAGTTTTTCTCAGTCTCCTGGTAAACTGCTTTTCTAAAGCCCTGTCTATGTGTCCACATACAGTTCCTAAATCAGTCTATGTAGAGGGATAAGACATCCCTGAAGCTCTTGGAACACTTTTCCGTTACCTGACACTTCATAGTAGCTGTTTGTTGCTTCTTTTTAAGACCATGAAAGTCTAATTTTAGTGGGAATACCTGCCCATGGCCCTGTGACAACTGTGCTTGCAGCACACAAGTAGAGAAAACAGAGCTGGAACTCCTCTGCTAAGTCCATGCATAGGTCATGGTTCACCACTGTGCAGATGTATCTACTCACATCCAAGAGCCATACAGCTTCATCCAACTGTTGTGAGCTCAGCATGAACTCCCAGCTCAGTAGCTTCACTGTACAAATGTAGCCTGCATCTGGGAGCAAGTTGGGGAGTCTCTGCTTTCCCAGAGCAGACAAGTCTGTAGCTGGCAAAGATGTTAGGGTATCACACTGTGGTCCATTAGTTACTTCTATGCAGGACATAGCCAGACTGTTTTACTCGTGGTCTACCCAAAATACATCAAAAAACATCCTGAGGTTTCATATTCAATATGCAAATGTTTAAGACTCTCAGTAATTGAATGATGGGTGTGAGTAATTACTCTCTTTGAGGTACCAAAATGTAGACAAGGGTATCAACGTTTCTTAAGTGCTTTGAGCTTCAGTGATAAAAAAATCACGTTTGTATTAACTACTAGAGGCAAGTTAAATACACTCATTAAGGAAATTAAGAGTTTTACACTTATCAGAAAACTGTGGTTTTGAAATCTCTGAAACTTCCCATTATTTTTTCCATAAGAGCAATGGAAGGAAAGATAGTTTGGATATGGCGCCTGATACCCTTGGGAAATGCCTGTGAGACAATGGTGTTAATGTTCCTGTAGTTCCAGGAAATTGCTATATTTTTAGCAGCCCTCCTCTCATCTCCATCAACTGAGAGGATAACGTATTCGTCCCATGCTGAGAGGAGGAGTAGGCTGCCCTGAGTCAGAGACAATACCAACCAAAGCTGAGGTTCATTTTTTCTATGCAGGAGAAATCTGTCATCTTTTCTTTGGATTATGATCTCAGCCCACTTCAAGAAGTCTTGGTTTTCTTTTATGTATTATAGCAAGAGGCTTTGAGCATGCTATGTGCTGTCAGTTTTGCCTGTACTCTATGAAATATCCCTTTAATGGATGCAGGTACAATGCTTCAGCTCTTTGGATGAGACAGTCTCCGGTTTGGCTTACTGCTAATTATGACAGGCATAGCAAAGCATGTATGAAGAAAAAAATCCTCCATTTGTCTCCACTAAGGAGCTGGCTCTTGCCATTTTTTTTTGGCTGCAACAGAAATTTCTCTGTCACAAAAACCACCAAAACCACAAAAAAACTCATCTAGTGGAATAAAGACAATTGTGGATTTTTCCTGCTGAGCACCACAATATCCAACGGCAGTGGCAGTTCATGCTCAAAAGACTTTGACACAGAACTGGGCTGCTTCCCATGAGACTGATGCTAGTGCACGTTAAATACTATGATGAAGTGTTGCTCACCAGCCTGGGCTGCGGCACCAAGGACGCTGTTGCATCTTCCGCAGCCAGGAGGAAATGGCCTGCCTCTTGTAGGCAGGATCGGTACCTTGAGTTGATTAGTAATTAATTCATTATCTCAACTCAGTCCAGCTGGCTAATAATGATTGGTTGCCATAATTTCCCCTTTTTGTTTTAACATTTTTTGTTTTCACAAAGGCTTTAAGGTGAGCAGAGACCCGGCCCATTCATCCAACTCCAGCACGCTTCCCTCCCGCGAATACCACGTCGGGGCTTGCGGCTTTACCTCCTTCTCCGAAGGACTCTCGCTCGAGCTCCCGGCTCCGGCTCTGGCTCTTTTGTCTCGGCTCGGGCTCTCAGCTCCGGCGAGGGAGTCAGGGCTTCCCAGGGTCTCATGGATGTATCACGTCAGGGTCACCAGTTGTTACTCACCAGCCTGGGCTGCAGCACCAAGGACGCTGTTGCATCTTCCACAGCCAGGAGGAAATGGCCTGCCTCTTGTGGGTAGGGTCGGTACCTCGAGCTGATTAGTAATTAGTTCATTATCTCAACTCAATCCAGCTGGGTAATAATGACTGGTTGCCATAATGAAGAGCCTGGAGATGGTTCAAATGCAAGGATTTAATTGGGAAGACACTGTGAGTGGGGCTCTGCAAGCTTGCTCTTTCGAGTACCCAAGTGAAAGATGGGCTACTGAGCACAAGGCATTCGAGAAGTGACCTGAACTCAAGTAGGTGAAATTAAATAAGGACAAATGCAAAATAACAACTACACTTAGGAGCGAGAAATTAAATGGAGAATAGTCAGCTAGGTGTTAGAAATTCAAATGCATCTGTGACGATTTTTCCAATGAAACCTCCCAACTCCCCCATCCAAATCTCCCACCACTTTGGACCACCACAGGAGGAATACCATGTGTAAGACATAGTAGGTGGCTCTCCTCTTCCACTTATGATGGGTCAGGGAATACCTGACATACTCTGTTTCAAACATCACTTTTCAGGATAAATACATGCAGAAAGTAGAATCATAGATTCATGGTATGGTTTGAGTTGGAAGGGACCTTAAAGATCATCTATTCCAACCCTTGTGCCATGGGCAGGGACATCTTTTGCTAGATCAGGTTGCTCAAAGCCTCATCCAACCTGGCCTTCAACACTTCCAACGGTGGGGCATCCAAAGCTTCTCTGGACAACCTGTTCCAGTGTGTCATCACTCTCATAATGAAAAACTGGCTTCCTTATGTCCAATCTAAATCTGCCCTCTTTCAGTTTAAACCCCTTGTCCTCTGTCCTGTCACTATAGGGCCTGGTAGTAAGTCTCTCTCAGAGTTTCTTATAGGTCCTCTTTAAGTACTGAAAGGCTGCAATAAGGTCTCCCTGGAGCCTTCTCTTCTCCAGGCTGAACAACTCCAACTCTCTCAGCCTGTCTTCACAGGAGACATGCTCCAGCCCTCAGATCATCTTCGTGGCCCTCCTCTGGACCCACTCCAACAGCTCCATGTCCTTCTTGTGTTGGGGACCCCAGAGCTGAACACAGTATTCCAGGTGGGGTCTCACAAGAGCAGAGTAGAGGAGCAGAATCGTCTCCCTCAACCTGCTGGCCGCACTTCTTTGGATGCAACCCAGGAGATGATTGGCTTTCTGGGCTGCAAGGGCACATTGCCAGCTCATGTTGAGCTTCTCATCCACCAGCACACCCACATCCTTCTCCTCTGAGCTGCTCTCAATCCATTCTCTGCCCAGCCTGTATTTGTGCTTGGACTTGCCCCGACCCACGTACAGGACCTTGCACTTGTCCTTGTTGAACCTCTTGGGGTTCACATGGGCCCACTCAGGGCCTGTCAGGGTCCCTCTGGATGGCATCCCTTCCCTTTAGTGAATCAACTGCACCACTCAGCTTGGTTTCATCTGCAGACTTACTGAGGGTGCACTCAATCCCGTTGTCTATGTCATTGATGAAGATATTAAGCAATATTGGTCCCACTACCAATTCTTGTGGCATCTACTGAATGCTGAGAAGTTACATGTCAGCATCATATTATTACCTACTTGTCCATTCCATGCTGAAGTGGCTGAAAATTAATGACATTTGGGTTTCTAAAGCAGTTTTTATGCTTTTGAAAATCCTATACTTCTCTGCTCCCAAGTGACAAAAACACAAGGGTCTTAACTGAACTGTACTGCACATTTTTTTTCAGCCTAAACTTTAGGTTTAAAATGCCTGAGAGTCCTTTTTAAATCCATGTTTGTCTTTTCTGATTGAAATGCTTAGTTATCATATCTCTGTCTTTCTCAGCCTTGAAATGATGGCAACTAACTCCTCTCCTTTGCATTTTGTATCTACTCTTCTACTGCAACACCTTTCTTAGTAGAGATTTTCCCTACCATTTTCCCAATCCAAACCATTCTAGGATTCAAGGATTCTACCTGCTAAGAATCTGTAAGTGAAGTGCTAGTGTGAAAAACATAGCACCAGCTGTGTTTTCACTGGACCAAGGCTTGGAGAAAGGCTGCTGAGCTGGGTTTACATGATGGGATTTTGGTAGTATGGGAGGGGTTGTGGAAATGGCCCCTGTAAGTGGCTGTGAAAAGCTTCCCCGGCTCCAAAACCTGCTGCCCATGGAGATTAACAGTGGAGCAGAGATCCACCCCCAGCCTGTGGAAAATCCCATGCTGGAGTAGAGATGCCTGCACCTAAGGGAGGTGGTATATTGTCTCAGTGGGAAGGACCCCACACTGCTGGAGACTGGCGATGAAGCAGAGATGCATCTGAAGTCCGTGGAAGGCCCCATGCCAGAGCAGGTGGCTGCACCCTAAGAAGCCGTGACTCTGCGGGAAAAGCTTGTGCTGGAGCAATCTGATGGGTAAGGATTGCATCCTGCGGGAAGGACGCATGTTGGAGAAGTCTGTGGACTGTTCCATGAGGAGGGGATCCATTGAAGCACAAGAAAAGTGTACGGAGACCTCCTCCTTCAAGGAAGGAGCGGCAGAAGGAGCGCATGACAAACTGATTTAAAAAATTTTCATAACAATTAAGCTTAGAGGTTTAGATGCTTAGAAAAATGGCATTTGCAAGGGAAAGCCAGAAGAGCTCTGATTTTTATAGAAGAGAGTGGGGAGAAGTAAGAAAAGTCTCAAAAGAAAAAATAGCAAAAGACAGCTCTTCACAAAGGACATGAAAAGGAAGCCACCAAATTCATTTGCAAAAGCGACAATTTAGCTTAAATGCTCAGAAAATGCTTTACTTGCAAAGCTGCAAAGCCCTAGGCTTGGGCTATGTTTTGTCTTCACAGCACTGATGCTAGAAAGTGTCACATTACCAGTAGTGGTACCATGGACCACAGGGCTGGAGTCCAGAGCATCGAGGGAGGGAGGGAGGGAGGGAGGGAGGGAAAGAGGGAAGAAAAGAAAGTTGAAAGCTGAACATCTCATCTGACATCAACAAATACAAGCAAGACTTCAAGGATTTGCTTTCCCCTGAGTGCTATTCAGAATAGTACAAGATGCTAAATACAGCCTGGCATCGTCTTTGTTCCCTTTCAAGGTCCGTGTGTAATTCCACATGGAGAAAATGAATAAAACACTAGGAACATCATTGTTAGAAACAGATAATTAATATTCATGAGTTCATAGAACTTGTAAGTTAATTTTCATAGGCCCATTAATGATATTTTTCAAGAAAATAGAAAAATAAGAAAACAGTATTGTCAATACAAGTAATTTCACTTTTGAATAGAAAAACACAGCACTCTCTAAGTCATGAAAGTTACAGAGCCAGCCACTTAAGGTTTTGGAGATGCCAGCATTAACTTTACATATGTGACCTTACTAGAGTTCCCTTATTCCAGATGTGCCAGACGATGCATTCTCTAAATGCAATTCATTTTTCCACAAAGCTCCTGTGCCCAGGCTCTGTGCATCTCCTGCAAGGAGCAGCTGTTCAGTGCCTTGCATACTCTTGTCACCTGGTAGACACCACTGTGCTGTGTTCACAGTCTGCTCCAGAGTGCACGTGTGTGAAAGCTCCAGAGGAAACAACTGGGCCAGGTTTAAGAGAACGGCTTATGCTGATAACCAAGGACGTGACTGATAGCAATCAAACTGGTGAACTCTGAGGAGCACACTACCCCAGGGCCAGAGAGCTAAGCTTTGGTAAAGCTGAGAGCAGAAGACCTGTGGTGTGATGACAGGATGATGGCCACAAGGTGACGGCACATCACCTGTGCCATTGCTCTTCCTTCACCCCAACAGGAGGAAAGTCTGTAACTATAAAGACACTGAAAAGGATGGAAAAAACCAGCAAACTTTGCCTAAGATTTATGGAAGAAGAAGCAGGCCAGATTTTGAGGGAAAACGTAACAATAATAATTGTTGACTCTTAAAGAGTATAAAACAAAATCTAGTTCATTGCTGTCAACAAAAAGGAACCCAAAAGACGTAATGAGGAGTCAGTAGACAGCATCCCTTGAGCTTTGTGTCACACAGGGGTCAGCCTGGCCAGGCCACCCGGGCAGACACACAGATCTTGGTGCTCCTGAGGGCGTGGGCAGGAAGGTGGGAGTGAGGAGAATTGACTTGCTTAGATAGTCAGATAAAATAAAACGAGCTCCTCTCTCCATGACGCCTCACACTTAGCTCTGATTCCTTATGTTCCCAGAGGGGTAAGAAAAGCCTCTCGACATGATCCTTACCGTGTTCACTCCAGAGCGACCAGTCCCTTCTCACACCAAAGTCCCCCACAAGCTTGTTCTTGCAGATTTGTTTTCCTAAGGCTAGCTACTAAACCACCTGTTTCAAAGCACCACACAAGACCAAAATTCAAAAGGTAGGAAAAAGTCCAGCTGCAGCAGGCAAACACACACAAAAGGGGAAATAAAAGAAGATAATCTCCACCATGTACATGTATCTCATTTTATCACCACGCAGACCACCCCTTCACATTCACCAAGGTGGCATCTGAATAGAGATTACGCACCAATGGCTGTATTCACATTTTAAAAGAACTCCCCTGGTCTGTAACAGAGCTGCAGTAGAATGGAAAAACACTCGTGAAGCCTGGATGCCCAATTTGAAGTTCCCAGGACCTGATGTTTTGCAATAGTTTGCATCATACTGCACTTTGTGTGTGCAGAGCACAACCCCCGCTGATTTCAGCAGCACCGGTGAATGCAAAATGTTTCTCCAGAATCCCAAATCAGATATGAAGAAAGTTAAAAAAAGCTTATTTGGAAATGCTCATCAGAAATTGCCCTGTACCACATTAAGTACATTGTAGCACAATGTATTATGTACAGTTTTCAAGGGCACCATTTCTAGTGCTTTAACTGTGCCCTTCTCTTGCCCCCTTCTGCCCTATTCTCTCTAAAACTTGTACCTCTGCTGCCCACTGGACACTAGTTTGCTCCTGGACAGGCTGCTAAGGCTCACTGTCCAATCTGCCTCTTCTTTTCTTTTCACCAGGTCCACCTTTCCTATTCTCTGTAATTAAATCAAACAGCTTCAGCACTTCTCACACTCTCTCTGTGCCCAGAACCAGGATTGGGCAGAGCCTGGAGGAGAAAGGTCTTCCACTCAGCACAGGGGTGCGGGATCCAGAGCTGGAACTGCAGGAGCCCTGCTCAAACCCACCCAGAGCATGTGACTGGGCATTTGAGGATTTTGTCTACTGGAGTTATAGCAAGGTTCTACGTATGTAGGTGTTTGAAGGATGATAGCTGCACCCAAAGCTGGTGAATCTTAAGATGTTACCTTCATCTTCAGAAAGAACATCTTCCAGAGTTCAGACCGTGAGCCCTTGGTCCCAGAGAAAGCTGAATACAAGGATCTAGCTGCAGGATCCACCATAACATATGTACGTGCTTGAAAACAGCGTCACCGCATTCACTGAAAGTGGAATAAAGGACCTCTGATGTACAATGCAGCTCAGCCCAAATGGTTCTGTCTTGGCAGGGCTGTATTAAAGTGTTGGGCAGGCAGAGCATCCCCTGAGGCTCACCTCTGCCACCAGTCCGGCCGTCAGCTCCAATCGACCATTAACCCGCAGCCTCTCTCACATCGAAAGCTCCCTCAGACAGAGCTCCCAGTACACCCAGCACGGCCAGTAGGACCAAGGTCCATACACCAGTCATAGTGATTTCCCAGGAGTCCTCAGAATGACGGATTGACAGCTGCTGCAAGTGCTGTCTTGGCAGCATGTCCTTCTCTGGCAGGGAAACTGAGAGGCTTTTTGCCCCAAAGTTTTAGTCCCTTCGGCATTTGATCAGTCTCATGCCTGGAGGATGTGCAGAGTGTAAACTCCTGCATGTGTTTGATGATGATGAGTATCAGAAATCAAAGACACCATTCAGGCAAAACTCTAAAAACTCTCAGAAAGCAGTGATTTGTGGGCAAGAGAGAAACTCTAGACATCTAACTCAACTGAGTCGTCATCAGACAACAAACAGAATAATCACAATTGAAGTAAGAATTTGTGCTTGAGTCGGTTAAGCTACAGACTCACGAAAAAGAAGAAAAAAAGAAAAGATGCGACAGAAAAAAATAAAGCCTTAAAGCATAAGAAGGTGAATCCAAAATGCCAAAGAAGATTTTTCCCTCTCCTCTTTGATGAGTTTGACAACAGCAAAATCATACTTTGAAAATGCCTTGCTTTAGCTTCCTGAGGAGAGTCACCCATCCCATGCTCACTCAGCTCTCCCCAGACAGCAGATGATGCTGACAAGGCAGAGCCACCATAGTGTTGGTCTGGCAGAAGCCACAAGTAGCATGTGGCCGTGCACAGGAGTGGAGATACTTTGAAGGATCAGAGCAGAAGGTCAAGCTACTAGCAAAATCTAACTTTCCAAAGTAGATTTCCAGGCAGACTTCCTCTCTCAGATCATTTACGACCAAACAGACAGAGAATCCTGCAAAATACTGGATACTATAAGAAGATTTGAAACATTACGTTTATAGAATCATACAATCTTTTAGGCTGGAAGACATCTTGAAGATCATTGAGTCCGACCGTTAACCCAGCACTGCCAAGTTCACCGCTAAACCATGTCCCTAAGCACCACATCTAGTCTTTTTAAATGCCTCCAGGGATGGTGACTCAATCACTTCCCTGGGTAGCCTGTTCCAATGTTTGATAACCCTTTCGGTGAAGAATTTTTTCCTAATATCCAATCTAAACCTCCCCTGGCACAACTTGAGGCCATTTCTCTTGTCCGATTGATTGTTACTTAGGAGAAGAGACCAACACCTGCCTTGCTACAACCTCCTTTCAGGTAGTTGTAGAGAGCAATAAGGCCTCCCATTACCCTCTTTTTTTTCTCTAAGGGCAGACTTTTTTAAAAAAAAAGAAAAGTAGACAACATTTTCCATTTCTAAAGCCAGGTGACTCTATAGGTAAACCCAACCATAGCTCTGACAATTTGCTTCCCTGAGTGAAGAAAGGATGCTTTTGGGAAGGGTCTCTTGATTTCCTCTCAATCTCCTCCTTTTACCCCAGGCAGGGAAGCTCTTTTGCTCTTTCCTAGCTTAAGCTGAGCGAAGCCCTTCCCGAAATCCAAGTAAAGAAAGATTTTTATTAATGAATACAAAACAACAGACATGTAGCCTTCAAAACGGTTTTATTCAATGTTACAAAACCTGTAACGAAATTAAGGTGGGAAGAAGCTGGCATTGGCTCCCTTTATCTTCTTTCCTCACTCCATCCCCTTTCCTTGTGTCCTGTCTCTGAGTCTCTTCTTCCCCCTGCTGCCATCACACGCTCCCTCCCCTCTCAGCTTCCTCCTCACCACTCTTCTCCCTCCTCTTTGCTACCAGTGAGTGAACACTCGCTGCTAGAAACCACACGTAAACACAGACCATTTTCTTTTGGCTGGGAGAACCCAATGTAGCATCTAATTTGTTGCTTTATCCCTTTCCCATGTGTGCATGCACACGTTTTTCCTCTCCTGGAGAAATATTTTAGTATCTGGGGGAAATATTTTAGTATCTGGGAGAAATACGTAAAATTTTTAACTTAAATACTGTTTAAATACTTAAAAAGTGATAAGGATGATTACAAGGGGTTATGAGGGACTCCGAAATTAAATTGGAACTGCATAACTACAGGGAAGGAAGCAGCAAAGGGAAAAATGAAACGATAATGTCCACTGAAGGAACTTTGGAAGGGATGGGCTGACTTCTTAAACTTTCATGAAAAGGGTTTTCCAACACTACCCAAACTCTCTCTTGTAGAGCAGAAATGGGATGAGGTTCCTGCTTCTCCCACATGCTTTGGCCTGTGAATACAAACTTGCTCAGGGTAGTGTGGCCGAGCGGTCTAAGGCGCTGGATTAAGGCTCCAGTCTCTTCGGAGGCGTGGGTTCGAATCCCACCGCTGCCAGGAATGTTTTCCAAGACAGGAGTAACATTTGGCACAAGTATAAATTAGGAGAGGAGTGCTGTTGAAAGGGAAAATCAGAAAATCCCGCAGAGAGGGATCTGGGAGTGCTGTTGGGACAGCAGCAGACACAGTGTGTCAGCAGTGTGCCCGTACAGCCACGAGGG
This sequence comes from Tauraco erythrolophus, assembly GCF_009769465.1. Classification (NCBI taxonomy): domain Eukaryota; kingdom Metazoa; phylum Chordata; class Aves; order Musophagiformes; family Musophagidae; genus Tauraco; species Tauraco erythrolophus. The sequence continues at coordinate 125,088,004 of NC_141465.1, read as the reverse complement.
CAAACCCCATGCTGCGGTGCATCATACACAGTATAACCAGTTGGTCCAAAGAGGTGATTATCCTGTTGCATTCAGTGCTTGTGTGCTGTGCAGTTCTGGGCCTCACAATTTAAAAAGGATGGGAAGGTCTTTGAATGCCAATGGTGAAAGGGCTGGAAGGAATGTCTTATAAGGAGCAGCTGAGGGCACTGGGTTTGTTTATTTTTGCAGCCCAGAAAGCCAACCGTATCCTAGGCTGCATCCAAAGAAGTGTGGCCAGCAGGTCGAGGGAGGTGATTCTGCCCCTCCACTCTGCTCTCATGAGACCCCCACCTGGAATACTGCATTCAGCTCTTGAGTCCCCAACACAAGAAGGACATGGAGCTGCTGGAGCGAGTCCAGAGGAGGGCCACGAAGATGATCCGAGGGCTGGAGCATGTCTCCTGTGAAGACAGGCTGAGAGAGTTGGGGCTGTTCAGCCTGGAGAAGAGAAGACTCCAGGGTGATCTTATTGCAGCTTTCCAGTACTTAAAGGGGCCCTACAGGAAAGCTGGAGGGGGACTTTTTACAAGGGCGTGTAGTGATAGGACAAGGGGCAATGGATTCAAACTGAAAGAGGGGAGATTTAAATTGGATATAAGGAAGAAATTTTTCACTCAGAGGGTGGTGAGGCACTGGAACAGGTTGCCCAGAGAAGTTGTAGATGCCCCATCCCTGGAAGTGTTCAAGGCCAGGTTGGATGAGGCTTTGGGCAACCCGGTGTAGTGGAGAGTTTCCCTGCCCATGGCAGTGGGGGTTGGAACTAGATGATCTTTGAGGTCCCTTCCAACCTAAACCATTCTATGATTCTTATACTGAACATATAGGTCAGACCGTGCACAACTGAAATCAGGGAATGTGTCTGATTTAAGCAGTTCAGAGTATGGGCAAGGTTACTGCAGTTCTAAAAATACTCCATCACTGCTTTCCTCTTTTAAGTGCATAGTATTAGATTTTTAGGTACTCAGCATTTCCAGAGGTTTATTTGCTGGTAAAGAGTTGTGATCTGCTGTCACTGGACTGGGGAGCGTGGTTCATGGGCTCTTCACATTTGGGATCTCAAGTAGAGTAGAGTAGAGTAGACTAGAAAAGTAGAATAGAATAGAATAGAATAGAATAGAATAGAATAGAATAGAATAGAACAGAATAGAATAGAACAGAATATTTCAGTTGGAAGGGATCTACAATGATTATCTAGTCCAACTACCTGACTACTTCAGGGCTGACATGTTGCAAATGTTAAGGGAGGAAATGGGACTTGGCTTAAGGGGTCAAAGCAGGCACGAGGAAGGGTTTGATTCTGCATATCAGTGACACGAGGTACTTTGACTCATGAGGCCTTCACAAAGGGTAGTAAAATAGCATTGGACTCAAAGTGAGAGACTGGTAACACCTTGTGAAAGGACAGGCTGGCTGCAAGGAGTGACTGGCATTTCAGTCTCTTGAAATAGTCAGGTGTGAAAGACCTGCACAAGGCTTAAAATTATTTCAGAAATGTAAGCTTATTACAAGACATTGGGAAAAACAGTTTCTCTCTTTTTTTTCCTCCATTTATAGTCATTTATAAAAAGAAGATTTTTTTGCCTTCACTGCTGGATGCTGCAAGCTGAATGTGGAACGGGGCACTTTGGTGTGACAGTCAAGCTAATTTCCACAGCACAGGGAGAGTTATTGCTTTCCTGTGCAATACAAGGTACAGTTTTTGGAACGTCCGTTTTTTTCATTATTCAAAATCAGATTTTCTTCTGCTAAGAACATTGTGCTCTTCAAACTACTCCAGACAGCTGCAGTCACATCAATTTTCTTAGCCGCCCCAAGAAGGACACATCTCACTTGTCTTTAAATGCACCAAAATTGCGCAGTCACCAGTGGATGTCTTGCAGAGAAATTATCCACTTTCATTATGTGCTATCACAGATGTCATCTGTTCTCTTAAAGCAGTTGATTTATGAACTGATTTCAGAGAGCTAACATCTTAGTTGAGATGAAATGTCCCAAATGTCTGATCTGAGAAGTACCCAGGTGCTTTACAGGATAATAGAGCAACATCCAAAGGCAAATTAAGTCAAACTGTGCGATCATTTAGCTGCCACTTGACAATAATGCAAAGATGCTCTGATCAAAGGTCATAGTCCAAACTCAGAGTAGTGTTTAATTACCTGTTCTCCAACTGTGGATGGCATGTCCAACATTCTCCAAAGTAGCTTTTTGGGCTTTAGTTCTCTATTTGAAGAAAAGCTTTCTGAATATTCATGACTTTGTCTTAGGAGAGAAAAATTCTGTGTGATTTAGTACTGGCCACAGATGCTGAGCTAAAAGGTTGGTGTTTGCCATCTACTTACGCAAAGAATAGGCATCCATTTTCTTCAACTCTACCTTAGAAAAAGTGCCTGTGATGTAAAAGTCTGCTCTATTAACGTCTATTTTACCCTCCACATCTCTAAGGGTGTTTCCACAAAAAAAAACTGATTTGTGAAATATATCTGTTCATTCATTCTCAACAGATCTTGACCTGTTGGGCCCCATTTCAGAAGGGATGCCCTCCGACCCAGTTGCACTAGATCTAAGACAGCAACCTAAAGGTCTACATCTCAACCATTTCCATGTTGCTACTAAGACACTTAGAGGAGGAGGACGGAGGCCTGATGTGATTAGATTGTTGTTTTAGTGCCTAAATACCAGCAAAACACACACGCAGCCCCAGTGGTAAAAGGCTTAGCCATGCAGTTATCAGCGACATACATGCAGAGAATCCTGCCTGCAAGCCGATCCAAAGTGAACTTGACAGAGTTCCTTCCTGGGAAGAGTTTGCTTTCTTCCCTTTAGAGACTCCACGCCACCATCAGCCTGCATCAAACATCCAGCTTTTTCATGCTATCTCCTGTAGAACCTCCTCCTTGAGTTTATCACGCATAGTTGCACAGTCCCTACGTAAGCCAGAGCTCCACACTGTCCCACCATTTTAGCTATAGACAAATCTATGTGCGGTCCTTATAGATTTCCCAGGGCCACCGTTTAGCTCACAGCTACTATTGGCTCAACTGCAGAGATGTCTGTCTTTCCTGACTGGATGTTGGAGGCTGATGGAAGGACATGGGAGACCTGCAACCTCTTGAAGTTGCCGTTTTCCAGCCAAGCCAGTCGGTAGGATGGGACCGTGGAGGGAAGCCTCTGTTCTGCAGGTCCGGGAGGTTTTCTGCACACGTTGAGCAAAGCCTTCAGTTCTGATCGGAAGCTGTCATTGAGCCAGCAGTAGATGAAGGGGTTGTAGCAGGTGCTGCTCATTGCGAACCAGTGAAAGGCGAAGTACAAGGCATTGTTGGTGTGGATGGTCTGGCTGGAAAGGAGGACGACATAGCAATTTAAGGGAAACCAGCAGACTGCAAAGAGGATGACAACAAGCATCAGCATCTTTATGGTCTTCTTATTTTTTTTGCGAAGGGCAAAGTACTGCTCAGTAGTGACGTCCCCGATGACATTGCGCAGCCAGAGTTTCTTGGCCACTGTCACGTAGGCAGCAGAGATGATCAGAAGGGGCAGGACATAGAGTAAAATGAAGGTTGTTAAGTCGAGATACTTCCAAAAGAGGTCAGCAGGCTCGGGGAAATCCGGCAGGCACAGGCACCGGGTAACCTCCTCACTGCAAATGGAGATACAGGACAGGAAGTAAGAGAGCACATGGCTGGACACCACGGGAGAAGTACATCAGAAACAAGGGGGTAGGAGGGAGAGAGCTCCTGCTATAAAACCTGGAGGTAGACCCTTCATTTATACACATCACAGTTAAGTGGAGCTCTGCTGTCCAAGGATTTGAGCCACGGAGCAGCCTGTGAGTGATTTGGTGATAATTTCTCATGGGCTTTCGTGACCTTGTGATAATTTTATGAATTTCATCAGTTACAAAATTTCCAGCTGCAAAGAAGCAGGGTTTTGTTCTTTGTCCTTTGGCAAACAGAAACACAGTCTCTGCATATATTAAGGACCTCTCTCTCATTAAAGAACTTTCCAAATATCAAGGCTCATAATAGCATTTTATGGAACAAACAGCTGAGAAAGATTTCGTCACTATGCCAGGGCTGTCAGTTTTTTCCCCATTCCTGATCTGCCCACACAGGTGAGATATTGGTATATCATATAAAATACTCGCATATAGAAATAGAGGGGTCCTGGTCATATCCTCTAGCTTCTTAGCCTATTTCATGTGATCAGCATGATAGAATAAAGATAAAATAATTAAAAATAGAAAAAAGAAGAGAATATAATCCATTGCAAAAGGAATTTGATTAAAATTAAAGACTAGATCCATATTTGGCTGACCTCAACATAAGTTCTGGGCTTTCAGTAGAAGATGTGAAAGTACGGCCACTGAGAGTTTGGCCTCCAGGGAGACTGTGGAGGAAAGCAAAGCACATCCTTACCTGTATTCAAAGGTAAAGAGCTTTTGGTAGATAGCATGTGGTAGGGAGAAACAAGTTGCCATGATCCAGATTACAGAGATGTAGATAACACCTTTTGCAGTAGATAAGCGAGGTTTCAGAGGGTGCATTATAACCTGTGCAAAATAAACCACCAACATTCAGGCTTATGCCATTTCAGGAAACAATTTTATTATTATTTCATATAAACTTCCAGCCTTAAATCAAGTGGAAATTTAGCTGTCTTCACCCAGCTCCCATTGACTGTAAGCTGTACGTGAAAGCCTGAATTTTTCCACCATGGGAACAGATAAAGTCAGATCCCAGTCCCACCCTCTCATTTCAGTATTTGCATCTAGAAGGAGAGAACTGGGTACCAGCTGCTCTTGCACACAGGTTCATTTCCAGGTTCAATTTACTTAATATCAAAAAGAAAAGAAAAGAAAAAAGGAGAAAATAGTCTCAGACTCTTCAGTTTTGGTGACCCAAAGAACCATGGGTTTGTGATTTAACTAGACGTCCCTGACAATGCTCCTGACAGCCAGTGACTTTTCCAGAAACTCAGAAGCTTTCTAGCAGAAAATGTCAACTGTACTGGTCGGTTTTGCATGGTTGTTGGGTGACTCCAAACTGATAATGCCTGACTGTCCCCTGTTTTGATACCCTGATCAACAGCAAGCCACAGCTCTGCTTGTGACAAACATCAGTATGGTACCGTCAGCTCTCCAGTATTCGGGGTAACAAGGGGTGAGACATCCCAGAGCAACGGGAGACAGAGCTGTGGAAGATAAGCGGGGTATCCCTGCATCATGATGCTGTTCCTCCATGGGGCAGACACATCACCCCAGTGGAGGGTCATCCACATGAATTCCTATCAGAATCTTGGACTTTCTCGTCATTTGAGAGCTACTGGATTACCCATCGCAGAAAAGCTCCCATTCCCCAGTTGGAAGAGGTCACAAGGTGATGGACATCTCCCATCTCCCACCTTGCTGTAGGCTTGAAACTGTTCTTTTCCATCTGTCAGCAAGAACTGCTCTCGTACCCTGTCAGCTCCTCATGCACCTAACATTAAGCTGGGAGCTGAGAAGGAAAGGACATGGGATCATCCTTTCTTGTTTTAATTACGCACTCCCAAGCTTTCTGGCTGCCTGCTTCAGAGAGCTCTCACCTGGTGCCTGTCCACGGCAATGGCTGTGAGGGTCAAGGCAGAGACATGGAGGGAGCAGTACTGTGCAAACCTACTGACATGGCACATCCCCTTCCCGAATATCCAGGTACTGTTCACAAAACGAGCCTAAAACCAGAATACCATTAGTTTTGTGCACCCTCCACCACCACCACATGCTTATAGATATTTGAGACACCTCTGGCTCATAATTCCTTATGCTATGTAAAAGATATTTTTTAAATAGCAGGTCCTTTGTAGAATTGTATAATTTTCTGGCTTCTGAACCCTGAAGAGGCAGGTTAGTGCTGCTCAGTGGCCCAGCAACACAGCAGAGCAGGACCAGAGATGTTTGTTCTGCTTTATTCACAGTGAGCCCTTCGGCAGTCTAACTATTGAGGCAACCCATTCATTTTTCCCTTTTAAGCCCTCCTTACAGGTTAGGGCTGACCTGTACACCTCATCTTACTTCAAAGCAAACTACAGCTTTTCAACACAGCTTGTAAAACGACAGTAAGCATTAATCTCTTTTTCAAGAGGTTCATACTATTACCTCAGAAATACTTCAGAGAAGGGAAAAAAAGATCAGAATATTACAAAGCACAAAGTACTCACTGTGAGGTTATTATTGTTCAAGTACTATCAGGGCCACTTTTAACAAATGAGTAATTTCAGATTTTCAATTAGATAACTGGAATTAGTGAAGAAAAAGATGTGGAGTTTTCCAAAGATAACTCCAGTCGCTGTAATTTGGACTGGACAGTACCTGCAGGACATTCATGCACTGCCTATAGCAACATAAAGAAGAAAAGGTCACCAAAGTAACTGCGATGCCTTTATGGCACCTCTGCCCCAGTCTTACCAGTGTAAAAGGCGTGTTGAGGAGCGTGATCATGATGTCAGCTACAGCCAGGTTCACGATGAACAAGCTGGTGGCCGAGTACATCCGCTTGGTCTTGACGACAACATGACAGACCAGGACGTTGCCGAAGAGGGAGAAGATGATGATGAAGGAGTACGCCGCAACGAGCAGGGCTTTCACCGTGACGCTCTGCGACTCCGCTCCGTACCGGCTCCTGCCCACAAAGCTCTGCCAGTCGGCCAGGCTGCTGTTATCCCAGGAAAAGAAACCCGAGATGTTCAGGATTTTAAAAGGCTCCTCCAGACTCCCGTTGAGAGGCAACTTTCCTGAGGTCACAAAGGCATTAACCAAGTCGGGGAGGGAGAGCAAGACAAAACAGGACAACATCTCTGACGCCGCTCTGCACCTCTGATTTGGAAACAGCTCATTTGCGAGAGAGCAGAGCTCCCGCCGTGTGCCAGGAGAGCCGTCCTCCCCACACCCGGGGCCACAACCACGGCGTGCAGGCAGCGGGAGCGGGCGGACGCTCCTGCCTCCAGCAGCCTGCGTCTCTCCCGCTCCGCTCACCCCTACTTTTGCTCCTTCAGCCAGCTTTATACCCCGACGCAAGCTCCGAACCGGGATCTTCCGCAGCCATTGGGCTGCATGACATTATTTCTGCTCTGACGTGCTGCTTTTCCATGCTGTCACGCTCCCCTGGGCGCTGCTCCGAGATAAGCACATCCATGAGAAGGTGAATCAATCTCTCCAGTCATCAGCATCCTTTTTTTTCTAGCAGCAGCCCACATGTGAATTCTGTGCTGTTGACAAACCAGCAGCGTGTGTGGCAGCTCTGCTCTCTTCCAGGACACAATTCAAATTTAAGTTCAGTTTTAAAGGTCTTGTAGGCAAGTTTCAGCCTATTTCACAGCATGACACCTACTAACTAGCATAGAATAGGGGAATAACAGATGAACTGTGAGTAACAAGCCAGCTTACTGCACTTACAGTATTTTTCCAAAGACCTTTTATCCCTCAGAAAGACAGAGAAATACTTAAGCTTTACCTTGGTAAGGATCTCCTCTTGGCCAAGAGAATAAAAAGTCTGACGTGAACCTGTGCTTTCTAGAAAAAAAAAAATAGATTGATTGTAGAAATACAGAGGTAGTTACAAAGAGGTGATTATATGGGAGAGAGGACGGGAAGGGATGTCCCAGCCCAATGAGTTCAGCATCCACAGCAACAAGCACCTGTACACTGGACCCAAGCACTGGGGAGATGGCAGTGTGCACGTTCCCTGTGCCTTTCCCACAAAAAAAACACACTAGGGAATTTTAGATTAGTAGCAGGAGACCAAGAGTCACAAATCCTACACAGCACAGAAAGACATGCCCCTCCATGAGCGCACGTGTAAGATGTTGGTCCTCTGCTGGGGACACATCTGATTGGGTGGTGTCCAATAACCCGGGCCAGAGCAGGTTTTGTACAGAAAAGGCTTTATTTAACCATCAATTAAAGGACCGTTACCTGAAAAGCTTATATTACAAGCTGGTCACTCACTGGTGAAAATAACACTTCCAGAAGATGCTGTGACTCCCCCAGAGAATCACTCAGCTGCTTTCTCCTCACCACTGCTTGGGAGTTGAACACAGCCAGACAAGCAGCATGGCCATCCCACAACACTCCTCCACAAACAGTTGCCAGCATCAATTTCTTCCACAAAATTGTCCAAACTGAGCTCCTTCGGCAGCTTGCCTGTCTCAGAGGGAGCTTTCCAGTGAGCCTGCTGGAGCTGCCAAGGTGACAGTCACCTGTGATCATTCAGAGAAGAGAAAGAAATCCAAGTCCAGTTCAGAAACACTTGGCCAGCGAGGATGCCCCCTGATCTGATGTTGCCAGGAAAACACAAAGGGTCTCACTATGTAACATAAAGGCCCAAGGAAGTGGTAGAAAACGGGACAGGGCAGCTTTCTGATGTGGGTTTGGGATGAGAACAGAGTGGTTGATGGCATGTGTCGCCCTTCTTGCTGGGCTGCTCCAGCAGTTCCCAAGTGCTGCTGGCCAATGCATAAGGGTATTCTCAGTCTTCAGACACTCAAACTCCAGCTCTTATTCTTCCAGATCTATCAGATCCTGCTCCCCTGTACTATAATCCATATTCCAGCAAAAATGATTAGGTAGAATCATAGAATTATTTGGGATGGAAAGGACCTTAAAGATCATCTAGTTCCAACTCCCCTGCTATAAGCAGGGACACCCTCCACTACACCAGGTTGCTCAAAACCTCATCCAACCTGGCCTTGAACACTTCCAGGGATGAGTCATCCACACGTTTTCTGGGCAGCCTCTTCCAGTGCCTCATCACCCTCACAGTGAAGAATTTATTCCTTATATCTAATCGAACCCTGGACTTCAGTAGGGCCAACTTTGATCTTTTCAAACAATTGCTAGGAGAAATCCCATGGCACAGAGTACTGGAAGGTAAAGGGGCCCAAAATAGTTGGTTAGCCTTCAAGGACCTCTTCTTCCGAGCTCAAGACTGGTGCATCCCAACAGGTAGGAAGTCAGGAAAGGGCACCAAGAGACCTGCATGTTTAAATGGGGAACTGTTGGGCAAACTCAAGTTGAAAAAGAGAGTGTACAGATCATGGAAGGAGCGGCAGGCCACCTGGGAGGAATATAGGTCTGCTGTCAGAGGATGTACGGAGGCAACTAGGAAAGCTAAGACCTCCTTGGAATTAAACCTTGCAAGAAAGGTCAAGGACAACAGAAAGGGCTTCTTCAAATACATTGCAGACAAAACTAACACTAGAGGCAATGTAGGCCCACTGGCGAATGAGGAGGGTGCCCTGGTGACAGAGGATGAGTAGAAGGCAGAGTTACTGAATGCCTTCTTTGCCTCAGTCTATACTGCTGAAGGCTATCCTGATGAGCCCCAGAACCCTGGGGCTCCTGAGGAAGTCAGGATAGAGGAGGAGTCTACCCTGGTTGATGAGGACTTGGTTAGGGACCAGTTAAGCAACCTGATCATCCATAAATCCATGGGTCCTGATGGAATACACCCACGGGTGCTGAGGGAGCTGGCGGATGTCATTGCCAGACCACTCGCCACCATCTTTGCTAAATCGTGGGGAACGGGAGAGGTGCCTGAGGACTGGAGGAAAGCAAATGTCACTCCGGTCTTCAAAAAGGGCAAGAAGGAAGACGCAGGTAACTATAGACTGGTCAGCCTCACCTCCATCCCTGGAAAGATAATGGAACAATTTATCCTTGGTGCTGTCTCTAGGCATATCAAGGATAAGAGGGTCACTAGGGGCAGTCAACATGGCTTCACTAGGGGGAAGTCGTGCTTGACAAACCTGATAAGCTTTTATGAGCACATCACCCAGTGGGTGGATGATGGTAGAGCGGTGGATGTGGTCTATCTTGACTTCAGTAAAGCATTTGACACAGTCTCCCACAGCATCCTCACAGCTAAACTGAGGAAGTGTGGTCTGGATGATCGGGTAGTGAGGTGGATTATGAACTGGCTGAAGGATAGAAGCCAGAGAGTAGTGGTCAGTGGGACAGAATCCACTTGGAGGCCTGTATCCAGTGGAGTCCCTTAAGGGTTGATACTGGGACCAGTGTTGTTCAACATATTCATCAATGACTTGGATGAGGGAATAGAGTGCATGGTCAGCAAGTTTGCTGATGACACTAAACTGGGAGGAGTGGCTGACACACCTGAAGGCTGTGCTGCCATTCAGAGAGACCTGGACAGGCTGGAGAGTTGGGCAGGGAGAAATTTAATGAAATACAACAAGGACAAGCGTGGAGTCTTGCATCTGGGTAAGAACAACCCCATGTACCAGTACAAGTTGGGGACTGAACTGTTGGGGAACAGCACAGGGGAAAGGGACCTGGAGGTCTTGGTGGACAGCAGGATGACCATGAGCCAGCAATGTGCCCTTGTGGCCAAGAAGGCCAATGGCATCCTGGGGTGTATTAGAAGGGGTGTGGTTAGTAGGTGGAGAGAGGTTCTCTTCCCCCTCTACTCTGCCCTGGTGAGGCCGCATCTGGAATATTGTGTCCAGTTCTGGGCCCCTCCATTCAAGAAGGACAAGGAACTGCTTGAGAGAGTCCAGCGCAGGGCCACAAAGATGATTAAGGGAGTGGAGCATCTCCCTTATGAGGAAAGGCTGAGGGAGCTGGGTCTCTTTAGCTTGGAGAAGAGAAGACTGAGGGGGGACCTCATTAATGTTTATAAATATGTAAAGGGTGACTGTCATGAGGATGGAGCCAGGCTCTTCTCACTGGCATCCAATGATAGGACAAGGGGAAATGGATATAAGCTGGAACATAGGAGGTTCCACTTAAACATGAGGAAGAACTTCTTCCCAGTAAGGGTAACAGAACACTGGAACAGGCTGCCCAGAGGTTGTGGAGTCTCCTTCTCTGGAGATGTTCAAAACCCACTTGGACGCGTTCTTGTGTGATCTAATCTAGATGGTCCTGCTCAGGTAGGGGGATTGGACTAGATGATCCTTTGAGGTCCTTTCCAGTCCCTAACATTCTGTGATTCTGTGATTCTGTGAAATCTCTTTCAGTTTAAAGTCATTGCCCCTTGTCCTATGACTACATGCCCTTGTAAAAACATCTGTGCAATAGCACTGAACAAAATTATAACAAATTAGAAAACAGGCCTAGTGAGTAAAAAGGTTGTAAGAGAAATATATAAAAAAAAAATCATCCAGACACTAAAAAATGTGGTTTGGAAGCATTCAAAAAAAGGAATAATGCCTTTTTTTCTTATTTAAATACACAACAGCGTGCTTCCCTCACCCCACCATTTCCCCAGGAAGAATCTTTCTTTCACTACCGTGGCTTTGCTGAATTTTTGAGCTTTCCTGGGGTAGGTGGATTGGAAGTCGCACGAGCAAGAAGTGACTTTTCAAAACCTATCCAGTGTGATCCCTGAGAAACAATGTTGATTTTCTCAGCATCTTACCTCCCCGCTCCGTATAACAAATCACGTTAATAATTAGGGGAAGTATCTACTTATAGTACAGCCTTTCTAGACACACCAGGTTACCTCTTTCCCCTGAAGGATGTCATCTTTATCTTCTCTACAAGACAATTTGAGAACTGCTGCAGTTTAATAGTATAAACAAAGCCGCTGTGAATTTGACAGTTGACTGAAAAAAAATTATGAAAAACGTAGAAAGAACCTTTGATATGATTCCCATTAATCCTATATACCTTGCTAAAATCTTTACCCAGGATCTGTCTGCAACATTAAAAGATGGAGTCCCCTTAAGACCTCAGTGAAACAATAAACTAGACAATTTAAGTCTTTGAAGGAAAACAGGTTTAATTTTGTGTGGTGGGTTGAGCTTGGGGGGTTGCCAGGTGCCCACCAAGCTGCTCACTCCTCATCCTTAGCAGGACAGGAAGAAAAACTTAGATTAAAAAGTCATCAATCAATATAAAGGCAGTTTAATGGAAAAAAAGCAAAGGTCGTGCATGAAAGCAATGCAATAAAAAGATTTATTCCTTATGTTCCGTCAGCAGGTGATGTCCAGGCACCTCAGTACATGTCGTGGTTGCTTTGGAAGACAAATGCCTTAGTAACAAATGTGGTCCTCTTCTCCTTTCCCTCAGCTTTTATTGCTGAGCACATCATACAGTGTGGAATGTCTCTGTGGCCACCTGTCCTGGCTGTGTGCCTTCCCAACCTCCTGCCCGTCCCTGACGGAGGCGTATAGTAACGGACTTGGGACAACTCTACGAGAGTGATAAAGCAGCCGTTTATTACCAATCAGAGGCTGCTTTTGATATGTTGCTGTATTTGCAAACAGCGTGTTTGTTACTGATTGGTAATCACAGATTAGACAACATGGATACAGTCCTTGACTGGCTGATTTTTCTTTTGGGAACTTTCTCTTCTTGTGGTTTTGCTGTTTGCCTTGTACGGTTGCCGTGCGTCTCAAGTTCTCTAGTTTTCTCTTATGCAGGCAGATTCTTCCTCATTTCTTCTTCCTTGTTGTGTCCTTACAGAACCTGACCTTTCACAATCTTGGGCCTACTCATGCTAAGCAGCCCTTGCTTATGCTAACTTATTATTTTAGCTCCATATAATCATGTCCATATTTCGCTAGAAATGTTCCCACACATCCCCAATCTGCTGGCCTTTGTGGAGGCCTTGGAGAGAGCCTTGATGCTGTGGAGCACTGCTCTGCAGTAGCCAGAACACTGGTGTGGCATCGACATCCTTCTACCTACAAATGCAGAGCACGGCACCGCATGGGCTACTGCGGGAAAGTTAACTCCACCCCATGTGGAGAGTAATGAAAAGCAGCAAAAAGTGGTTTAAAAATTTCAATCTCTCAGATTCAATGTAGTCCATACAATCGACATTATTTACTTAACAGAAATAGTTTATTTAAAAAAAAAATACCTAAACCCTCACCTTGAAGGGTATTTACAGCAGCTTTGTAATTGCATAGGTTAATATTACAGCTTTGACAGCCCTTAACGAAAGGAAAGAGACAGCCTACCAAACTATTTGTTGATACCCTAAGCGATCACACTGCTTTGGAAGTTGCTACTAAGCTCTACACTAGAAATTTGCAGGTCTTGATAATTTTTATGGAAGTCTTCAGGAAGCTCAAGGCTCATTTAGGTTCCCTGCTACAGCATATATGCAGACAAAGTGACAACAGTCATGTTCAGTGACAGCCAGAGGAACACAACTGCCCAATCCCATCTCTTTGAAGGAGAAAGTAAAAATGCAAGGGCATGGCTGCAGCTACTCAACGTATTTAGTGCTTCTCTGACATGCTGGGGTGTTAACTGATGAACTCCTCTGGCCTTTTCCTCGCTTAGCTCTAATGCTTTAGAACAGCATTTTTTGCTGAGTGGTGTGTACCGAGGTGGAAAGGGGAAAGCAGGAATAGGTCTAGGTCTTGGTTCCTTCAAGAGAAGGAGTGGTTCCCCCACTGTGAATGCAATACTGTATTTTAAAAGCCTCATTTGGAGAATATTTGGAAAAGAGTGATGACATTTTAGGAGGGTTACTGAAGTAGCGGGTTCAGAAAACACATACCTAAAAAACGTCAACTAAGAAAAAGGTAAGAGGGAACGTCCTGCCCGTTACTGGCTCGATTGCTTTATTCTTCAAGCAGCATTCCTGGTGAAGCTGTAAGGTTCTAGTCCTTACATCTTATTTACAGGGTAAAAGCTGACAACGCAACTCAAGCTGAAGTCTTTGGCGCTTCTTAAATTACAGAGCAGACTCCATTCTCACATCCTATGACAATGAATAACAGTGTAATAGTGGGTTTAGTTCTCCTAGCAGAGTTGAAAGTACTAGAACATTTTCCAGCTTCAATACTGAAAACTGTATTTCTGGGTCAAATTATTACTCCTCAGAGTTTTCAACTATATCTGTAAAAAATTGCAAATAAGTACAAGTTTCGTTACACTGACCAAGTCCGTGTCCATATCCTTACTCGCATACTATGATGAATTTACTCCTCCGAAAAATTCAAGCCCAAAAGATGGGGTTTTCTACAAAAGATATCATTATTATTTACATTATCATCCCAGAAAGAAAATAGGCTTTTGGAAGTTTTAGAAAGAACTTGCAGTTTCAGGCAGTACTTCAGAATATTAGACACTCTAGCCTAATGCATCAAGCAACGCAACACCCAGATTTTACCAAGCTTGGTGCCACTGCAAAAAAAAACCCAAAAACAAACCAAAAACATTTCACAGAAGTGAAAACTGAAGGCAAGCCACCATTTACAGAGAAATGTTACACAGAGAATGCCTCGCAAACTGCTTCCCATTTTCTTCACTAACTTTCATGTTTCTCTCTTGCACAGCGAGCCAGAAATCACTTAGTTCTTCTTGATGGTGCAGTGCTTTTGAATGGATCAAATTCATCCTGAAATTTATAAACAGACATGCATTACTAGAACTAGCATGCATTGAGTCACAGAAAGTCAAATCACCTTTAGATTAAACTCGAAAACCTGGTCACATTATTCCATGTTTTCTGACAGACCGATTTTTGTTGGTTTTGATATGGAAGAGATTATCCATGGATTTAAAAGTCCAGATCATAAATATGCAGATCATAAATAAATACACTGAGTTTAAGTCAATATGATCAGAACAGCTACTTTGAAACAAGGAACAATCTATATTTTAGGTGTGACCTAGGAAAATTTTATCATTATGAGCAGCACATAACCTCCATGAAGTTATGTCTACACACGTATCACTCATCCTGATTTACTGAGATTTGCATGAATCGAAAATACTGTTTCTTTTTGCATGTTCAAGCAAACACGTAGTTTTGTATTTCAGGTACAAGGAGAAGAGATGGCATAGTGGAAAGAAGGAACAAGAATGTAACTTGTAATTTTCTCTGAAGCTGCTGACGTCTGACATCATTAAGGCGAGGACCCTGACCAGTCACGGCAGTCTGCCAGCCTGTGAAAACAAACTGCAGAGCCCTCGACAGTATAATGTGTATTCTACTCAGTGGAAAACTGCATAAAGTTCTTCTTTTTTAATTATGGAAGAAACCACTTCCTGGAAGTTCAAATATAGACTGCAAGTATAGACACCTTAAACTTGAAAATAGTGGTTTAATTTTTTTTTAAGTGTAATTACATAATTTGCAACAATAAAACAATAAAGTACCCTGGGAAATAGCCATTTTTAAATGCAATAAACCAAAATTCTTCCTTTTTACAAGAACAAAATACATTAAAAAATGAAAGGACATAACACTAGAAGAGATTATGATTACTTTCTTCCCCAGGCAAAAATAATCTATTCCACACATTTCAGGAATGACAATTAATTGATTAAAAATTGAAGGGAAAAAGGACTGGATATTTTCCTGAGGTCTCTTCTATCCTTATACTGATTATGTAGATATTCTAATTAAAGCTGGTTGCAATAATCTAGCCCTGTTAGTGGGAAAAAAAAACAAAACAACTAACTCTGAAATGCTTTATTCAAATAGCTGTAAAACAGTAAGTTGCAGAAACTTACCCACAGTAAAAGAAAAAAAGACCACTATATACCATACCTCATCTGACTCAAAATCAACTCCTCTAGACGTTTGGCTTTGCGAACCTCTTTTATTACGAGAAGATGTAGTTGACAACCTTGAAACATACAAAGAGGAAAAAAGGCATCAGCATGTTCTCAACTACCAGACATTCTAACAACTTGCCCTTCAACTTAGATTTGGACCACCAATACAGAGATCAAGAATGAACATAAATAACAATAAGTAGAATGATTCAAATTCTCAAACTAACATATTAATTCCATATCAAGTCATAGAATCATAGAATGGTTAGGGTTGGAAGGGACCTCAAAGACCACCTAGTTCCAACCTCCCTGCTATGGGCAGGGACACCCTTCACTACACCAGGCTGCCCAAAGCCTCATCCAACCTGGCCTTGAACACTTCCAGGGATGGGGCATCCACAGCTTCTCTGGGCAACCTGTTCCAGTGCCTCACCACCCTCAGAGTGAAAAATTTCTTCCTTATATCTAATCTAAATCTACCTTCTTTCGGTTTAAAGCCATTAATTCTAAAGCTCTGACTTAGCTTATCTCAATCAGTAGACCAATTTATTGTTATAGAAAGATCCTGCACATTAATAGGTAAAAATTTATATAAATTCTCTAAGTAGTGTTATGACTTTCTTAAAAATCTGTTTTTTCAGGTAGTGGATCAGTACCCTCGACTGTTGACTGCAAATCAGAAATAAGGCAGTCATGGTAGTGTTCATGAAGTAAACATACTGACCTTTGATTTACTTTGGAAGAAGGAATAATAGAAATGTCTTCTAGATCTGAGTCATCATCTATAATATCCTGAAAAAATTATATAATTTATAACGCTTTATCACAGGATTTATTCTTACACAGATACAGTGCATAATACTACAGTACTATAGCATAGAGCCTTTGGGGTTTTTTTCTAGCTATATACCTACTTAGTTATAATATACACTTAACAGGGCTCCAGGCTGGAACTGTACAATGTGCAAATACAGCACAAGTTTTGCTCTTCAGATCTTTGATCTTACAGAAACCTCCCAAATACTCACGTATATACACTCTGTATCTCAGACTACAGTCACAAATAAAACACGGTCTTTGTTTTTCTCAGACAAACCCCATACCAAAAAAAAGGTACAAAGGGTCTCCAAATTAACACACAGAAACTTACTGCTGGACTTGATAGCTCAGGAGCATCTGCTGGTTTAGGCTAATGTTTTCACCACATATTTATTTTTCAAATCAGAAGACAGCAAAACGCAGTGCAACTTCACTCATGCGAGGTGCTTCTTACCTCAGAGTAAGGTTTAGATGAATTCAAGGAGGCATCTGGTTTCAAAGACCTAAAGGCTAAGATAAAACAAATGTAGTGTTTTTAAAGTGCTCACACAAATAAAATGCAAACAATGTTGTATCATTCTTTTTATTTAAGACCTGCTTAGCATGCATTTCCTCTGCAAAATACTCTGTAAAACAAACAAGGAAAACCCCCCAAACCCAAACATAAATTAAGCCTTTGCTAGAGTATGACAACCCAGAGATCTGCAGCAGCAGGTTCTTTCCAGTCTGGCTGAAAAACCTTCAGTAGCTTTGGTTAAGAGGAAGAAAAAAAAATATTACTATAATTGATATTCCTGTGTGTCTAACACTTCAGACCATCAACACATCTGCTATAATTGATTTCTCTGCAGTATTTTAGGTCATTTGCTGACCAATTTAAAATTTAGATGATTTGCTGATTAATTTAAAACTCACTCTACCTTTGGGTATTTTTGTGGGATTCATGTATAGATTTGTGAGCACTATTTTTCTTCCTTTAGTACTCAGATTACCTGTGCAGCTTAAATCACAGATGAGTGTGTCTTCACGAGTGAAAACTGGCATTTCTAAAACTTGCTACAATGCAAAACTAAACAGATTTGCATTAAAGCTTACTAACTCGTAAACATCAGTCAAGTTTAAACATTTTGTCCACTGAGGAATATTCTGCATAAAATAGATGCTATTAAGTCACATTCCTTCTATGCCTATTCCTTAAGGAACTGCATACTGTAAGATGCTCCACCATTAGAATTGTTCAAGGACAGGCTGGATGAGGCTTTGAGCAACCTGATCTAGTGGAAGGTGTCCCTGCCCATGGCAGGGGAGTTGGAACTAGATTATCTTTAAGGTCCTTCCAATCCAAACCATTCTGTCATTCTCTATTTCTAGTTCTAGTCAGAAGTTCCTGACACGTTTCATTTTACCCCAGGAGAGCAGGATATCACTACTTTTTTCCCCCTCCACCTTTCTCTCATCACTGTTAGTTATTCTATTTCATTAGAACCAAAAGCATCTCTCACAGCTGAATTGGACTAATAGAAATACAGGCAATTAAGGCACTTCATTAAATAAACACCTTCATGACAACTTGAGAGAGCAGATTAGAATAATAGACAGATCAAAGGCCTACCATCCATGATAGACATATTCTTGGCAGGCACAGATACAGGCTTGTAGGTTCTGCTGCTAGTAGTTGACTCTTGGCTAGTGCTTCCTATAGGGATAATAAACAATACACAAGTCTGTTCAGCAGGTTTTTGTTTTGCTTTGTCTTTTTCCCCCTGTAGTCTATCATTACTGAGTGGGAAGTCACTTAAAAACCTACGTTCCTCTTTACTCCTTCACTTTCTTCCTTGAATTGAAGCCCTCTTCACATGGAGGTGAACTGCTCTGGGTTAAGCGTTCAAAGCTCCGGAGACACGGCCTCTTTAACACACATGCTCCTGCTCTGATGGGATCGCAGCAGTGTCAGAGCACATGCTCACAGAACCAGTTTAAAGGCACTAACCAAATCAGTCCTAAGATGACTGCCTTTGTTTCAACTCATCCTGCTCTTAGACCTTTGGGTATACTACTGAGACAACTCAAAGGAGAATATTACTACAAGGCCCCACCTTTTCTTTTTTACATATATTTACATATAATGGAAGTACTGCTATCACTGTAAAGTGCACAATCACACATAACCAAGGAGCCATTTAATTAATTTTGCTTTAGAAACACTCCTCATTTTCTCACTCACTAGAAACAATGAAGTCTCTTGTAAATTGCACTAGGATAGAGACAATCTGTACCTCCTCTCTATACTGATCAAATGCACTACCATTAGCAGTACCAAAGGTTTATCCTTGCACTTCGTTGCACAGAACTTCCCAATAACCCATCTTTTAAGATTCTAATACATTTCCATAGATGGGAAGCAAGATATTTTTCTTTTAATTAACCTGTGAAAAAGTCACAACTTAAGCTTTGTAAGGCTTAAGTCAGCTGTATCTAATATGATACCAAAAACATTTGTGAAGAATATTTTTCCAGTAGGAATTCTTAAGCAACAAATTTCCACTTGATGGAAACATCAGAATAGAGTCCCTTTTTAAAGAAAAAATAAAAAGCCAGTAATTGCACTTACCTCTTCCCCTTCGAGATGAACCTCTTGCTGTTGAATTTTGTCCTCTTGCACCCCTTGCACCACCTCTTGCCCGACCCCTCCCTCGGCTCACTGTTACAGGAAGGCTATCATCTGAATCACCAGTGCCTCTCATCGATGTATCCATGAGTTCTTCATCACTGGAGGCTGCGACAAGAACTGCATCCTCAGATCTGTGGGCTCTAGCCCTGGTCATTGCCTGAAATGGAACAATAAGTGCTACAGGAAAAAGAATCTTAAATGATGGAATGCACCATTGTTAAATCCTAGTTGTGATACATAGTTCTAAACCATGGAGGCTTAGAAGACCCAAATCCACAGCGTTACAGAAGGCAAGGAAGTCTGTCAAAAAGCAGGGACAGTATTTAGTCTATTTAATTTAAACATGTATATACAAAGTTAGCTAAGCTCTCGTAACAGAACGGAGCTAGTCAATATGATACATTGCCAGTGGAGTCTGGTGAACAGTTCAGGCCAGCCTATGTCAGCTGTGTACATCTGCTCAGAAGCAGCACCCTCTGGGCTCCATTGACTTGATCTTCATTGACGACAGTGGGTGCTTAAGACAACTAGTTCACGTGAAGATATCTCTGATTAGAAGAACCGAATCTACCCCAGGTGTCCCTTTTCTCAAAATTTCATTCCAGTCTCACATAGCTTGCAAAGACAAAGGAGCAGCAATGCTGTCAGTGGCTGGCAATTCTCTTTGGAAAGACATATGCAATCGAGATACAAATCTCTGGGAGATCTAAGACTCTAAGATGACTGATGATGACAACAGTACCTAAAGGTTTACCAATAATACCAATTTGTTCCAGTAACATCAGTCAGTATAGCCCACCCACACAACCACTGGTGATGGGATCACAAATAGTTTAAGATGATAGATCTCTGAAGTTCACCTGCCTGGTCTAACCTCAGCTCAAGGCAAGAACAATTGAACATTCAGGTTCACAAATTTGCACAAGAAAGATTTGCACAAGGCAGATTTAAAAAAAGACTTACTAATCTTCCCTAGGCAGACAGGCACTTTTTGGCAAGGACAATGTTGAAGTATTGCTAAGTGACTTCATTCATACGCAGAAGTCACCATTCTGTTCTTCAGCCTATGTTCAAAATTAAAAGGAGTTACCTCACGAACTTCCTCATCCTCCTCTTCGGTATTCTTTTTTCTACTCTCCCTGAATTTTCGTACCTGAAGAAAAGAAGAGTTCCCATCAAAATAACAGTTCATTTCATACAATAATCAAAACACAAGGACTGAGGTGTCTTGATCACTGAATTACTAAGACAAGCTCATGTGAGGGGCAAAGAAGAGTGCAAGAATAACTGAACAGTTTGTTTAGAGCTTTTTCATGCTGTCCTACAGTTTAACGATCTCACATTCTATTAATAACAGAGCTACATCTGTTAATAGAGAAAAAAGCTTGGGACATGATGAAAAGCAGGAGATATTATGTTCAAGAGAAAGAAAGTATATGTAATTTGACAATAAGGGACAATGAAATATGAGTAAGTGGAAGAGAAGGGGTAGACATGAAGAAACAAGATAGAGCAATATATTTATAACTAGAAAGCTGAACTTGTCAAGTATGGAAAAAGATATGATGGGTGAGAGGGAGATAAAACATTAGTCTGAAAGACAAACAAAAAAACTCCCAGAAGTGGCACAGAAAGCCTACAGGCACTGATTGTTTCTAGTCTCTTTCAACCCCTCAAGAATTAATGCAATCAGCAGGAAAACAGGTAGGTGCAACCTTGCTCCCCCCACCAAAATATTCTTTACACTGTGCACAGTTAAGCTGCAGAACAACTTGTCATACAATGCTTGAATATTAGAAATGACTACATGGGCTCATGTGGAAGCTCAACAAGCTGACAGAGAAGTCTATTAAGGGTTACTAGATACACATAAACCAGGTTTGTCTCCGGGACGCTCTGAGCTGCAGGCAGCTAGAAGCTATTAAAGCACCTGAAGGATAAGTTCCCTTTATGCTTGCCCTGCTCCTGTACTCTTCCCTAAGTCAATCTGAAAAAGCTAAGAAGAGATCACACCTACCATCTTTCTCACAGTAGAGAGATGGATATAAATATAGTTCTACATATATTAGAGTGACAGATCTTTTCTATGCATGCGTGAGCAAATAAAGTGACAATCAGAGTAAGCATACCTAAGCCCCATTTTGAATACAAGCTTTTAAACTACGTATTTGAAACTTCATCACCATATTTATTAATTCCAGAAAACGACTAGAGGTTGAGTGTTGCACATGCTCCACACAGAGGCAAATCTATTAAACCAGGTTTGAGCACTAGTTTTTCTACTGTCTGCCTTGACCTCTGCTAAGGAATTAACATTAACAGAATATTACCTCCTCGTCTATTTTTTCTTCCTCTGCATCAGTGCGACGCTCCTTAAGGAACCTCTGTGTTTTTTCTAGTTGAAATTTCACCAACTCTTCTATGGCATCTTTTTCCTCTTTGTCCACAAACTCCTGCACTGCTTCTCCCATTCCTCTTTCAGTTAGAAGTGAAAGCTGTACTTTCTTTATAATTAGGGAAAACATTTTGTTAAGAAGCATCTATCATCAAAGAAAGTGAGTAACATTCCTGCTGTTTCAGATAAATTTGGTTCCAAAACCAGTAACATGCACTGAACATTTCGATCAGAGAAAAGCACAGCAATAAGCAAACATGCTACTCATAATATAGTTACAACCCTCTTGCTACTACCATGTTACACCTACTTAACAAGAGTATTTTCCAGACTCAAAGAAAAGAGTTTCATAAACCATAAAGAAACTACAGTGCTAGTCATATCTAAAACAATTTGACTGAAACGTATTGCTGAGAGAGGAAAGGTTAACTTTATTTCCTAGTTTCCTTTTTAAATTAAAGATCAACTTGCAGAGACATAAAAATGCTATTAAAAATAGGCCCTGAATTATGACAAATGCTAAACTATTTAGTTTTACTGTAAAATTCCAACATTAAAAAATGGCAGTTACAGAGCACAGTAAATTATTGTAATGAAGCATCAAGACCTATTAAGCAGAAGTCTACTCTATTGAAAAGCAATTCTGTAATTACCAATAGTTCTCACATGTTCACCAACTGACATGATATTCATCAAGATTTTCCACATTAAGATATTAAGATGCTACTGGTGGTGTTTCGCAGCCATTCTCTTCTCTACCCTCCTTCCCAATACAGTAAGAAGTGACATTCTGAGAATGAAACTCCCATATGGATAGTAATGTTTAAACAGCAGCTTCTTTTGTCTGGAAACTGTAGCACAAATAACTTCTTGGTAATAAGTATTATACACGCTTATTAACGATTTTTGATCCTTCCCGGTGTCCTTTAGGAATTGTTTTAAGGGTTGCATCAGAAGCATAAAACCTTCCCTGAAATAATGCTGCACAGAGGAATAAATTTTACGTTCATGTTGGCTTTCAGCAATTAAGTTTTCTTCCAAAGGTAAAAAAAAATAAAAGGCTTGGTAAAGAGACAAATAGCAGTGATTTCAATTCCCAGGCCTCATCTTACCAGCAACACTGGAACTGAAAAGAGTCTGGTACTTGTTTGCGAGATACTTTTGGTCTAACGTTTTCTGAATGTCCAACTGCAGCCCTGTGCCACCTCAGGGTCCAAGGACTCTCTTAAGAGTTTCCCTACTCAGACAAGAGCAGGTGTCTAGCAGATCCTGAAGCACAATCTTAACACAAAGATTAAGACCTCTATCACCATTTTGGGGCACCATATGCTTTTCCCCCAGCTCTTTCTTTTATTGTCTGTCTTAACTTAACATGTATTATCCCCCTACTGCAAGCCTTCCCAGAACATCAATGGACTCTTTCAAGTCTTTACAGATGTTAAGCAGCAGGCCTCAAAGTCAGGGACCAGTAACTGAGCTGTTTATAAAAAAACATACAAACAAGATGGGAAGATGGTGTAACAAAGACAATTTTGCAGAATAAGAGAGGAAAAGACATTAAAAGCAAAATTTATTTTTCATAGAATAATACAATGCCCTGTCTTTGACAGTTTAAATGGCTTTAAACTGAAAGTGGGCAGATTTAGATTAGATCTAAGGAAGAAATTTTTCACTCTGAGGGTGGTGACGCACTGGAACAGGTTGCCCAGAGAAGTTGTGGATGCCCCATCCCTGGAAGTGTTCAAGGCCAGGTTGGATGAGGCTTTGGGCAACCTGGTGTAGTGGAGGATTTCCCTGCCCGTGGCAGGGGGGTTGGAACTAGATGATCTTTGAGGTCCCTTCCAACCCAAACCATTCTATGATTCTATACCCCTCCCTATGGGTTTTAGGAGCAACACACATTTGAAGAAGTACCTACACTGACCTAGTCACCCTGGGCATGATTTAAGTCATCCTAACACTGACACCTAACACATGTCTAAGGTTAGGCAAGATGATATGATTTGGGGAGGTCTTTACCTCGGTAATCCTTGGTCTAGTTACTTTCCATAAAGCATGTTCTGAAGTAGCTTCTGAAAGTTATGCTTGATCATCAAGCATTTGGGCATCTGACTCACTGATTATTATTTACCTCTGAGATGTTACTGTCCTGGTGTTGGGAAAGGGAAATAAATCAGGTTTGATGAAAGGGTGGGGAGGAAGCCAGCTATTGGGGGGCTCTCCTCCTTCTCCAAGCTCTCTTTAAATACAATGTGGAATTGTGCTATGTCTGAGGACACAAACATACTGCAAAGTAACAAGTTACTTGAAGCCAGCTGGTAACAGTAAATGGTACAGTCTCATATTGACCCTACAGTAAATTAAGGCAGCTTCTCACTCAGAGCATGCTGCTTCACATTTTCCTCCTGTAAGAACATGACACATCGTTTAGTACAGGGCAGACACTGCAAGTTCACATGAAGTTATCATACTGTTCTCAGACCAGCATGTGTTCACATACCCCAGACAACCTATATACAAGTGTTACTTGTTAACCTAAGATCTATACTTCATACAGAAATTCACATACAGTTCTATAGGAAATAAATTCACTTGCTGAATGTCAGAGTCTTTTCAGGGCACGCTACTACCACTAAGAAAGCAAAACCGGTAAAAAGATTATATTCCATTAAAAGAAAAAAAAAAAAAAATCGTAAAAGGTAGAAAGATACCTTCTCTGCTGTCTGAAAATACTGCTTTACGAGGTCTTCCACCCTCAGTGTCATCCCCTCAGAAACAGGTCTGCTAACCAGTTTTCCAAAATTAATATCACTGTCTGGAACAGAAAAGCACAGTGGCACTGTCACTCACGTTTGCAGCTTTTAATTATTATCACTCCACTGACAGTAACAGGAAAAAAGGTTAATATAGGCCTCTTAAGAACTATGGTCCCTTTTACATGTAAAGGTTTTTTGTTCCAACTGTAGAGTGTATTGTCTGGAAACACAGGTAAACATAACATATGCAATAACTGCACGAGACAATTCCACTTCCAGCAGATACAAAGCGTTCTTCTAACTACTAAATGTCTGGAATTATAAATTGAACACTATATCCAGAAGGTTATTATAATTGACCTCTAGAGGATCACAAATGGAAGAAAATCAAAGGACCCATCGAAGCACAAGAGTTTTTTTTATAAGTAACTCTGTTAGTAGAGAAGAAATTTTCCTTCAAAGCATGCTGACTGAGCAGCCTGGTGTAGTGGAAGGTGTCCCTGCCCATGGCAGGGGAGTTGGAACTAGATGATCTTTGAGGTCCCTTCCAACCCGAACCATTCTATGATTTTCAGTAGAAAAATGTTCATAGCTCATTAAGGCTGCCCCCCATTCTTGGGCAGCAAGGTAGGAATGACAGAAGAATGAACGGGATAATCAACTGAGGTTACCATACACCACACAAAGTAATATAAAGTGACTACAGACTGCTGCTAGACATTTGCCACATGCAAGCACAAAACATCGTTTTGCTAGCCTTGCTATGTAAGCAGCTATGACAAAAGAAACAACAACAGCTGAACTCGTGAGGTCTTAACATCACCTGTAGAGAACCACAGCATTACATGCACATGGACGGAAAATTCGGACTGCTTTATTAGCCACCTGCCTTGCATTAGAGGATATCTAACTAAGTAATGCAAAGAACCATGGTATTCTTTTTATGTTCCCTTCCTGAAGCTGAGATGCACATTAAGTAGGAAAATCAAAATGTATTGACAAAACATGGTGACAGATGTAGCAGCTATCTTGTATTCCAAAAACGTTAATGAGATTCTGCAACTATTGGAAAAAAAAACAACAAAGCAAAATAAAATAAGATCAATACAGCATAATTTAAAAAGTCTCAATAAAAGCAGTTTTTATGTATGAAACATGATGTTTTGAACTTTATAAAACTGACAGTGTAATCAAAAACTGTCACTGGAGTACTTACAATGCACTACTGTGAAACATTAACAGTTCTTTAGCACAGTATGTTCTTGTGCAAGCTGTGTCTTCATTAGTGACTATTACAGATCCAGTGTTTGGGCAACATCTATTAACCATTATTAAAAATTCTAGGCACAGTGAGAAAAGCTACAACAGTAACAGCTATTATTTGTTTTGCACAAATGCTTGAATAGAGACATACCTGGAACAGACTAAAAAGCCAAGAGCACCTCATACACATGATTAATTAGGGCTAACAAAGTGCTGTTGTACATTTGGACCACCTTTTTTTTTTTTAAATGTACAAACATCTCTCAAGCCCATCCCCTCCATTAGTATTTTAGGTATAAACCTACCTTTTGAATTAATATAAATGAAATAATTAATTACTTCAGCAATAAAATTAAAAAAAATAAAGGGAAAAAGCACAACACCCACCTCTTTTGCTGCAGAGCACCCAAAACAACCATCTCATTCTGAGAAGTCCCAGAGTGAAATGTTTAATGTCTGTCAGGGTAATTATAGAATCATGGAGTAACTCACTCAGGTACAGAGCTATATGTATTACTATAAGCAGCTCAGCAAGGTTTGAGGCCAAAGAAAAAGGAACTAGAACTATTTATGAATAATTGTCAGAAGATGCTGTGCTGAACATCAAGACTTTAGACAAAGCCAGAAATAGAACAGAAATATTTGGGCAATATTTACACTTAAATGAGACTATGCATCCTTACTTCTCCTAGAAGACATTAGATGGCAGATGCTAAGCCTTTGCAAGCGCCAGGTAACAAAATAAAGGAAGATAAATGAAAACCAAAGCAAGCCAATGATTCTTTCCCTTATAATTACCATTTTTCTCTTTTTGTTCACGATGTCTGAAAAAGTGTATGATGTCTTTTGGGTTAGCCACCCTATCCATGTACTTCTGGCTAAAACGATGGACACTGAACGGTTCGAAGCCACCTGTATAATCAACCTAAGACAGGGAAGGACAAACTTAAATACGAAACAAACAGAAACAGAGAAGCCACACAAATCAAGACGACTTTGTTACCCTTCAAAGGAAAAATTAAATAAGTCAATCTAAAGTTAATGCTTTACCATACTATGCAGAACAGTTAATAGATAATAATAGATAATAATAATATTAGCAGAATAGGTAGTAACAGCCCAGATATGTAATTGTTCCTAACTTGTTTCATTTACTAGTTTTCAGGAAAGTTTCTATAAATTAGCTAGGAACAAACATAGGATAATATGACTTAAAACTTCTCTGTAGATAGCCACTTTTCATCCCCTTACTCAGACCAGAAGTGAAGTACACATGACCAGCCTCATCCTTTACCACAGAATGCTGGTTATACCACAGGTAAACAGAATCATGGCACGAAAGTGATTTATATTTGCCTGTACACAGTTAAGAAATTTTATATATTATGTGCTTATACATAAAGTATGACTTTGCTTTGAAACTTTTTGCAGTGATCTTTCAAAACAAAGCAATCCAAACTAAACAACTTCTTACTCGTAATCTTATGAGAGGCTTCTCTGGCTGGCGTGGATTTCCCAAGCGTTCTCTTTCTGCATTGTCCAGCATCAATTCAACCTATGAAGAAGAATAAGAAATTCAGTTCCACTTTATTCTCTTACAGATGCCTGAACTCTTCAAGTATAACTTAAAACACATCCAGCTGCAGGAGGAATGTATAAAAATAAATAATTCTAGGATGTGCTTTCATTCCTGAACACACATATGTACTGGTGTCCAGCCAAAAGCCGTAAGAATGAATAAGAAAAAAGTCACAACGAAAAGCTTAGCTTTCAGATGCAGCACAGTCCAGCAGTATCTGTATCACTGATCACTCACACTACTTTACTTTACAGCCACTATCCTTTGCTAAATTTCTGGTTCCAGGGAAAAGCAGGAAGAGACTTATATAGACCTAAGAAGCAAGCGCAATTAATAACCCTGCTTAGTTACTTCTGACGCTTCACGCTGCGCAGCCCCGCTCTCAGGGCTTAGGTCCATGGATCTGCGCTGGTTCCGAAGTGCACATCCAACACTGCCCCACTCTTAGGCGGGAGTTTTTGTACAAAGATGATATGGACCCCCATAAAGCAGTTCCAGTCTACTTTAACAGGTCACCCCAGTCAAGGAATCTGGAAGCCAAGGTTGCAGTGAACGTCATGGAATTAGCTTTCTATGGAAACACTGCCTAAGTCCGTCTCAAATAATACAGGGCAAGACACAAGATTTCTCATTTTCCAGTCTCAAAACCAGTCACAGATCCCATTCCCTGTCCATACACTGTTATCCATATACTTAGCATTGCAAGTTACCTTTTCCATGCAGAATGCTTGTATTGCCTGAGTTACTTTAGGATTGTCGGGATTAAAAAGATCTGCATGATCTGCTAGAACAATATCTTCCATGTAGAAAGTTCGCACTGTCTCTAGAGCAATCTTCTGCATTTTCATTTTTTTCCCTTTAACGTGCAGCAAACCAACGTGTCTAGAAGGAGAAAAGTAACTTACTAGAAGACAAACTCAACAGAACTATGGTATAAATATTTGTTTTAAATTCATGTTTACTTTTCAGGGACAAAAGTTTAAAAGCTATAGGAAATTCTTGGATCTGTACTTCTGGGTTGGCTCTGGCAATCTTCAGTTCTGTTATATTTAGATTGTGGTTGTTCCATACACAAGCATGTGTACACAGTTCTTTGTATTCCAGTTTATCAGGATGTAACTCCTCTTAGACAAGTTCCATTTGGTTCAAATGTTAGGTTCAATCCTAAGTAAAACTGCAGTTATTCTAGCCACTGGTTCCATCTACTTATCTGTTATGTCACACTCTGATGCTAATCCACGTTATAACAAGCCCTTTCATACTCAATAGAAGTATTTTTCCTTTCTCAACACATGAGACATAAGGCAAGGGACAAACAAGAACAAAAAAGAAAAGATCACGTACTTCTTCACAGCTTCTCCGGGAGACAGAGATGTCACCACTGAACTTCCTGGCTGAGAAACATAGAAACGTTGCAGTTCGTTTTGGGTTGGAGCTATTTTGCACTCATGTTCATGACCCCACACAACAAGATTGATAAAGTCATCTAAAAACTGCTCTGGAATATAGTTGGTGGCTCCATGTTTGCTCCTGTACAAGAAAAGAGAAAATAATTAGAACGTGTACAGTCATGCGTGCACAAGGGGGGAGTGAAGAAGGAGAAAAATCGCGTGATTTGAAGTGACACAGGAACTCTAGCAAAAATATCTGACTTACATTTCACATCAGGGACTCGTAACATTTATTGCTTATGCAACTGTTCAAAGTGTTTGGTTAAACAGAAAGGGAACTTACACAGACCGAAGTCATAAAGATGCTTAACTTAGGGAGGGAAAAGTTTTCAGTAGCGTTTGTGTTCTGAATGAAGCTCATTCTGTTCTGCTCCCCTCCTTTTCTTTGGACCTGCCTTTTCTTCTCACTTGGCTGCAAGACTTTCAGGTTTTCTCCATATGAATGCATTTATAGCGCCTCATAGGCTTTTTCCTTTAACATTTCTTTTAAATGGTGGGGTAAAAAAAGGCTGAATTAAACATACATGGGACACATCACTCTCCATCCATGTCCAGAAGACGGAGGCAATGGAGGAGGAGCGAGCTGCTTCAGCCTACTAGACAAAGATCAGTACACAGGGTTATCTCAGCTATATTTGTTTACTTCTGCCTCACTGTTACTTGCACGTGACGATTGCACTCTTATTCAGGAAAAACTATTAGAAAGGATTTGGAAAAGAACTCTGCCTATTCCCACTAACACAGCTTGGAGAAGCGTGTGGGCAGGAAGAACACATGCTGCCTATCCTCTCTTCAAGAGAAACTGTGAAGTACAGCAGTGCAAGTGCAAGACACGGCACTTGCCAAATTAGGTTCAAACACGCACAGAAAACGCAATATGAAGTTCAATGCTCTTTCAGCTCTAGCATGCAGACTTAATTATATGCACATTAGACTACAAACCCTCCACTGCCCCCAACTATGAAAGTTAGAGAATTAATCTTAATTAATCTGAATTAATCTTATTTAAACTCTTTTCCTTTATGATTCTTCTGTAAGATCAACTGTAAAACAATGCTTTTGTTTGGGAAGATCTGGAGAAACCAGCTACTCACAAGAATTACCAAGTGGCGTAGCTGGCTTCCTCACCTATCCTTTTCAAAGCAGTTTAATGAAGTAACACAGAAAGTTTAAAAGTCATCATAATTCATTCAATACTGTTACCTATTTTGATGAATCACAAACAAGTTAAACCAACTATCTTCATCTTCCTTTGGTCTCAGCATGGTTACTTGTTTATTGACAAACATACGATACAACCTCTCATCTGGAATAGCTCCTGGAGCGGACAAAATAAAACATCAAAACATTTTTGTGTGGTAAACCAACTCTTTATTTTATAGCATTTTTATTAGCAACTCTATTAAAAAGAGTAACTTTATGGCTAGGTCAGATCTTCATTTTCACAACCTAAGGAATCTGAGGCATCATTATGAATTCAAAGGAATTAAAGTATAAATTGGTTGGTTTATTAGATAGGCTTCAGAAAATAAGGCATTCTAACATGCAATCTACCTTTAAATAAGTCTGTGCATTCCCACACAGTAGGAAAAGGTCTGCAGTACTTCCAAACTGGTTCTCACTGACTATTTCCTTGATGATTTTAACAAAGGGAGAAAATACAAACACTCATACTCAGTGTTTATGAAGCATTTCCATAAAATCCCATCAGGAGTTTACATCTTTCTTACATGAACAAGTGATTTCTAAATCAGAGAAAGTCAAGAGGGTATATAATCCTGGCACAACCTCAAAGAAACACCTCATGAACATATTCATGCAGCAACACCCACACTTTAGAAAGTTGTTGCATTTCCCAGTAGCGATTTTGGGAATTAGAAAATTAAATGCTTTTTAAAAACTTTTATATTATGGTATTAGAATCCTCACTACTAACCCTTAGAACATCTAACAAACTCTCAAAGTATCTCATTAAACACATGGAATCACGGCCAACTGCAACTTAATTTATAGCTATAAAAGTTGCTTGGAAATAAGTGGTTTAGCATTCATGACTGGACATAAAAAGAGGGAAAAATTGAAGATCTTAACAGTTAACTTCTCTAGACAGCAGTCAAACATAACCTACCTAAGTAAGAAGCGGGGGTAGAAGGGAAGGTGGAGGAGAAAACCGAAAGGGAAAAACTGAAGTTAAAAACCCAGCACAGAACATCTGTAAAACATGAAACTCTTCATAAGCTTCTCTAAAGAAACTAAGGTTACTTGTGACAGATGTTACTTACGAAACACTTCAGACAAACATGCCAGAGACTAGGTTTCTGCTCAGTTTATGCTTTTAAACATAACTAGAATGGCATGTTCAACTCTGGAGTCCCCAACACAAGAAGGACATGGAACTGCTGGAGCAGGTCCAGAGGAGGGCCACAAAGATGATCCGAGGGCTGGAGCACCTCTCCTATGAAGACAGGCTGAGAGAGTTGGCGCTGTTCAGCCTGGAAAAGAGAAGGCTCCGGGGTGATCTTATTGCAGCCTTCCAGTACTTAAAGGGGGCCTACAGGAAAGCTGGAGAGGGACTTTTTACAAGTGCGTGTAGTGATAAGACAAGGGGAAATGGCTTTAAACTGAAAGAGGGCAGATTTAGATTAGATCTAAGGAAGAAATTTTTCACTCAGAGGGTGGTGACACACTGGAACAGGTTGCCCAGAGAAGTTGTGGATGCCCCATCCCTGGAAGTGTTCAAGGCCAGGTTGGATGAGGCTTTGGGCAACCTGGTGTAGTGCAGGGTGTCCCTGCCCATGGCAGGGCGGTTGGAACTAGATGATCCGTGAGGTCCCTTCCAGCTCAAACCATTCTATGATTTTATGTGAACAGACAGTGTTTAAGTTTTACCTAAACAGGAGGAAGCAAGCTTAGTATACCCCAGTGAGAAATTAAGAGATACACTGATACTATCTATGGCTAACTTAAGTAGCAGACCAATAAAAGTACAGAAATAAAGTTATTTAAGGCTTTATTTAAAAATTTTAGAAAAGCAAAGAGAAAAAGCTATCTGTCAGGCAGTGACAAGGCAGCAGGAGGAGAAACCCGATATTCTGCAGAACATCCAAACTGTTAAGAGGCACTACAAGTGGCAGGGACCTGTAAAAACGGGGTCACAAACCCAAGAGATTACTGTTGCAAAGTCAGAAAATAACGACACAGCGCACGTGCTTTTCCAAACAACTGTCGCAGAATTGATATGCTTTAATTTAGCATCACTCAGGCCTTCGTGTTTGTTGCAGCACCATCTACTTGTTCCAACTTCATTTAGACCTGTTGAGCTTCAGTAATACATGAACAGTCTGGCCACAGTCTGGCAGATTAATACTTACCCAAGCCATACAGAGCAATTTTTGTTCTACCTTTACGCAATAAGACAGGACTAATATCTATTTTCTCCACGGAAGCTGAACGTCCAAAGTGATTCAACAATCCTGCACAGCTTAAAATATCCAACGCACATAGTGCATCTGCCTGTAGAAAATATTAAGGAACAAATATAAAAACTTTGAACACGAACATTTAGTCTTTAAAGTCTAAGTAAAACAGTCTCAAAAGAGAGAGCGAATATCTTTCCTTAAGTAACTTCTGCAGTTGAAAAACCCTGCCACACATATTGGCTTTTTTTTAGTGCTCACAGGTACAGAAGAAAATCCCTTTTCCTTACAAGTTTTGCTTCATTTTAATATGAAATTAAACATTAGATCATTCAGAAAAAAAATAAACAAACCAATCTGAACAGCCAAAGCCTTTAAACTACTACAGAAAATTATCTGATTAAGCTAACTGCTTCATAGTAGGTCCAAAATTAAACTTCTGTTGTTGAAAACACTCATCTCCATGATACACTGCTATTTGTTACAAAATGCAAAATTACACACGCTTTGTGCTTTCTAAACGTCCTTTTCCTGCTTACTTTTCATTGTTGATTTTTAAACTGGCATTTTATCATTATTACATTATCTTCCTTGAAAATATAAAATACATATCAATCGTATATCCACAACTCAAAGTACTACAATTCTCCTTCTTTAAGAAAAAAGCTTTCGGTCTCTGTAGGCAGAACTTGTTTTAGAAACTTTTGGAAAGGCTGTCATTTCTTGGCATGAGAAGTGATTCTGTTCTCAATGACAGAAATATATGTAAACAAAGAAATTAAACATAGTTCATGTGAATCTCTTAATTTCTTTCCACTCACTTTTTTAATGTCACACTTCAACTTGCTGTCACTAATTAAAAGAATCCATAAAGCTACACAAAATATTTACATGAAGAGTGGAGCAACTGACTAAAACCAGCCTGTTCCCCAAGAACTGTATGTCTATACAAGCCCCTATTTCTATATTATTTTTGTATTATAACAGTACAGTACAATTATGATAATAATTACCCCTGTGGGATCATCATGATTGCCATGAATACTAAAAATCGGAATAGAAATGTTGAGATTTCCATCCTGATAATTCACCCATGGAAACCTGAATAAGAAGAGGGAAAAAAATTTATCAACTATACCCACAAATTTGTGGACAACTGCCAGCATTCTCTTCAAATTAATGTAATCCCAAATACACCATGACAGAAACACGAATGAGCTCTAAGTGGCTATGAATAAGCTTAAGCTGCACAGCAGAAGAAGATTCTTACTCATGGACTGGAATGGCAATTCCCACTGGGAACAGGGTAGCAAAAAGTTCCTCCAAGCCTATGAAAAGAACTGTACAACATGTTGTGTGGTACGTGCAAGAGCAGCAGACTGGGCGCCAAGAAGGACTGTCATGGTTTAACCTCAGCTGGCAGCCAAGCGCCACCCAGCCGCTCGCTCGCTCCCCTCCGTGGGATGGGGGAGAGAATCAGAACAGTAAAAGTGAGAAAACTCGTGGGTTGAGATAAAGACAGTTCAACAGAGAAAGGAAAAGCCACGGACGCAAGCAAAGCACAACAAGGAATTCCTTCACTGCTTCCCATGGGCCGGCAGGTGTTCAGCCATCTCCAGGAAAGCAGGGCTCCATCGTGCGTAACAGTGACTTGGGAAGACAAACGCCCCTCAACATTCCCCCTTCCTTCTTCTTCCCCCGGCTTTACATGCTGAGCATGACGTCATATGGTATGAAATATCCCTTTGGTCAGTTGGGGTCAGCTGTCCCAGCTCTGTCCCCTCCCAACTCCTTGTGCACCCCCAGCCTACTGGCTGATGGGGTGGGGTGAGGAGCAGAAAAGGCCCTGACTCTGTGTGAGCACTGCTCAGCAGCAAGGACAACATCCCTGTGTTATCAACACTGTTGTCAGCACAAATCCAAAACACAGCCCCATACCAGCCATCGGGAAGAAAATTAACTCTACCCCAGCCAAAACCAGCACAACCTGGTTGTTGTAACCTTTGTTTACACACAAAGAACTGCTGATTTTACCAAAGCAATTCATCTAAATTAATTTACTTGCACTGTACTTGGAGGATAGAAACTACATATTACATAAACGTATCAAATGCCACAACACATTCAGAAGTTTCTCAAAAAATTCTGTGCGTTCCTTTGTAGACTTAGATGATAAAAGATGACAAGTGAAGTGATCCTGTAAACTGCCCCACACAAACAGGCCTAAAACTTCAAGGCTCCAGTCACAAAGGGTATAAATCATGAAAATCACAACATCTTCACTCAATATGCAAACCAAACCTTACACCACAATTTATAGGAAAACACTTACTTGCTATAGTGAAAGTTAACTGCCTGATCACTCAAAACTTCAAACTGAACAGGACGATCACCCATGCAGTATTTTCTTAATGACTCCAAACAAGAGTGTATTGTTTTTCTGGAAGGTTTGTTTTCATGAAAAAGGTCCCCACCTAATAAAACAAAGTCCACCTGTATGTAACAAAAAGTTCTATTATTTTAATACAACATTTTGTAATACTTTGAAAGATTTCTGAGCAAATTGTTTAAATCATTTATTCTAAGGAGTTCCACGTATCTCCTCATATCTGGTCTTCTAGGTAAAATGAGTTGGTGCTTGCAGACACTGTATTTAATTTCCTCATGAAACAAACCTGAACTATATTATTCATTAAAACAAAACCAAACCCCAAAAGGCTTATATGTTGAAGAGCTATAGGAGAAAACAACTGACAGTGGTAAAAAAAAACAAAACTGTGAAATGTTTTATTAAGATTGATTCCTGAACATTTTCTTTGACAGGTATGAAGAGATACATTATCTTTTCATTGCCATGATACCCAGTGGAAAGCAATGAGTAGCTATCTCCAGATTACTTTGGGAGTATACTGGTTTCAGTTTCTGTATATATTTAGCTTTTGAAAAAGCATTCAGGGAAAAAAAAAATCATCAAAGTTACAAATAATTTTACTAAGAAACATTCTGTTCTTAAAACCAGAAACAACGCTTTAAAAGCATCTAACTTCTTTTTCCAACTTCTGAGTTGTCTGAAGACTTTGGATCGTTACCCTCACTCTCCCCAGTTATCTTCCCTTCTTGCAGTGACAACCCTCCCTAAACACCACTGGAACTGGCGCAGGCACACTGAAAACACCGGTAACGCAACCAGGGTCATAATCTAGTAAGAATGCTCTCACAAAGGAATAATCATTCCTTTTACTACAACAGAAACGTAATGGCTGCAATAAGTAGTTTAGTTCAGTCATTTAATGTGATATTACCAAAGATTGCACCAGGACCAAGCTTTACAGTTTCTGGCAGGTTGGAACGTATTTTCCACAGTCTCACTCCTTCACTTTCCAAAAAGCAGCACTTACTTCGTTTTTTTGAGCATGGTCCAGAATTTCATTAAAAGTCACAAATGTATCATTGCCACGCACTGGGTCCTTCTCCAAATAGCCAAGGTGAATGTCAGTAGCAATAAGTATTTTAAAGGTATCTTCATCGTCCCTGAATAAGACAGGAAAATTTGCGTTTGAGCGCAATATACTTCAGAATCATAGAATGGTTAGAGTTGGAAGGGATCTCAAAGATCATCTAGTTCCAACCCCCTTTCCATGGCAGGGGCGGGGAAACCCTCCACTACACCAGGTCTGAATTTCAACTCAGACTTCATTAAGGTAAGCTGTTCTGTCCAAAGTCATTAAATAACACAGGAGATTTGTTACAAAACTCCATCAAATTATCATTCCTGTAATGTTCTCAAAACATTTCCATACTTTTGTTGCAAACAGCACTTCACCAACCCAACCAGTTCGAAAATTTGGTTATCACAACCAGTCTGCTCTAGCAGAAGGCTGCAACCAGCTCTCTGAAGTATCTGATGGGAAAATAAAGAATCTTCTGTATGTTTTCTGCCTTTAGAATAGGCTTGGTGAATAAACATTCAATTTCTCTCTTTGCACAGGCAAGCTACCTACATGTGAAAGCAAGTGTGACGGTCCTGAGGGAAAACAGGAATGCTAATCTGAGTTCTTCACTCATCCAAACACACAAGACTTGCTATCTGATACGACAGAAGAACTGGAGCTGTAGACAACAGGAGCTTACTGCGAGTTGATGGCACTCATCCTCGTGCCAGGAATCCTCACAAAAAGGCTCCGGTCACGGTTTGGTCAGTCAGGTCAGGAAGTCAGTTTCTATCTCCACAGACGCCATGTAAAGCCTAAGGGACGAAAACACAAACGAGTTAGAAGGAAGAGCATGGTGAGACAAACGGTTACCCGGTCCGTTACCGGTAATCACTGCCGGCAAAAACACTGCAGAGGAGCAACGATCCGCGCTTGGTTTAACCATTCACAACCGCACACGACGCGCGGCGTTCCCGCGGGGCGCCGACAGCCCCTCACACCGGCCACCCGGGAACGGAGCGCTGCTCCCGGCGCCTCCCTCCCGGGCGCGGCCACCCGGAGGCACGCGAGGAACGTGCGACTTCGCGGGAACGGCGGCGAAACGTGCCTGGGCAGGAGGCCGCCATCGAGCTCAGCACCGGCGCACGCTCAGGGCGGCGGTGACCGGCCCGCTCCCCTCAGGAGCGCGGGGCAGCAGACAGCGCAGCGGAGCGTTGCCCCGCTCTGAGCGGAGGGTGACGGGGGCGGCCACGATCCGTTACCGGGGCCCGCGGCCGAGCAGCAGCCGTCGCCCGGGGCGGGGCGCGGCCCTCACCTACCGCCGCACGCCGTTCCCGGCGCGCCGCTCTCGCGAGAGCCGCCCCGGCGCTCGAAGCGCGCCCACCCGCCGCCTCTCCCGCGCCGCCGCGGTTGAACCGAGCCCGGCAACCGCCGGCGTCACATCCGCTACCGGGCGCGGGCCGGAAGCGCTCGGTGGGCGGGTGGTGGGCGTGCGCTCGGCGGCGGGTGGCCCCGCCCCTGGAGCGCTCCGGTGGCGGAGGCGGCAGGTGCGTTCGCTGGTGCGGCGGGTCACGAGCGAAGCTAAGCGGGGTCAGGTGGGTGGCGGACGTGGATGGGAGACCGGAGGGACGCCATCCCCTGCCTGCAGGGCCGGGGGAACAGGGATGGTGCCGGCCCGTGCCTTCGGGGCGGGCTCCTGCTGAGCACCAGCGGCCCTGGGGTGGGTGGTGGCCCCCGCGGAGGGGAGCGAGGCCGGTGCTCCCGGGCCGGGCCTAGCTGGGCTCGCCCGGCCGTCGCTCGGGGCCCGAGGCGGAGAGGGAGAGCAGCGAGGAGCGCTGGGCGGGGCTGGCTTCCCGGAAAGGGGCAGGAATACGGCTTTCGAGTCCGGTATTTTCTCCAAATCTTTTGTTTCTAAAATGCGTAGTGTTTCGAGAGCTCTCTATAAAGGACCCCCACTCGGTCCCGCACGGCGTGCCGTTGCTGGATTGGGATAACACCGGTTTTCCTGCATGGATATTACGTCGGGTTTCTGGAAGAGCTGGCAAAGACCAGTCTAGTGGAAGAATGTTGAGTTTGCTTTTGAGTTTTGCTGTCCGTGGTGTTGCTGATGTTGGCGTCATCCATCCAATGTTTTTATTGACAATTAGTGCACCGATAACAGTAAAAGTTATTATAAATATCGTATGTCTGCTACTTACAGATGCTAACTGAAAATGAATAAAGGCAAACAACTCGATGAGGATGATGATGACAGCGAGCAGTTCGAAGACTTTACGGAGAATTTTAACCAACTTGAATTGCTGGAGACGCACAGGCATTTGATTCCTGTAGGAACTCAGAGCTGTTGGTCAGGACAGTCTGATGACGACGATGATGAACAAGAAAGAAGTGAGGAGTGGTACGAAATGCAAGAAAAAAAAATGGAAAAACATCCAGAGAAATTGCTACTCTGGGCAGCTGAAAACAATCGGGTAAGGTGTTTATTCTGTTTGTATGTATCGCTGACAAGAACGTTCTTTTCACCAGATATCAATAGTTTCTTCCACAAACAAACACTCACCAACACTTTCCTTTCTCTCTCAGAACTCTTTTGATCCAGTTTTGCAAACCACTGTGTGTAAAACATCTCCCTTTGTAGCCCACACACACTAAAATATTTCTGGATCAATTAGCTTTCAGAACAAAGGGTTTGGTTGTAGTTCAAAGTTAAAAGAAAAGCCCTGCTCTTAAATGTGTACAAACTGAAAGCATGCCAGGCTCTGTCCTCATGGCAAGTAAGCCTTTTCATTGGAGTGGGGAGGGCGTGTCTGAAATTTTATTTTCTCAAAAGCTACATATGCAAAAAATGAGTGACTGTTTTCCTATCTCTTTAGGGGGAAAACCTTTTTATTCCTGGCAGTGAGGGGGAGAGAACCGAGATTCCTGTGTGTAGCTTATCACAGAATCATAGAATGGTTTGGGTTGGAAGGGACCTCAAAGATCATCTAGTTCCAACCCCTCTGCCATGGACAGGGACACCCTCCACTACACCAGGTTGCTCAAAGCCTCATCTAACCTGGCCTTGAACACCGCCAGGGATGGGGCATCCACAACTTCTCTGGGCAACTTGTTCCACTGCCTCTGAGTGAAAAATTTCTTCCTTATATCCAATCTAAATCTGCCGTCTTTCAGTTTAAATCCATTGCCCCTTGTCCTATCAGTACACGCACTTGTAAAAAGTCCATCTCCAGCTTTCCTGTAGGCCCCCTTTAAGTACTCGAAGAGTGCAATAAGATCATCCCAGAGCCTTCTCTTTTTCCAGGCTGAACAGCGCCAACTCTCTCAGCCTGTCTTCACGGCAGAGGGGCTCCAGCCCTCAGATCATCTTCGTGGCCCTCCTCTGGACTCGCTCCAACAGCTCCATGTCCTTCTTGTGTTGGGGACTCCAGAGCTGAATGCAGTATTCCAGGTGGGGTCTCACGAGAGCAGAGTAGAGGGGCAGAATCACCTCCCTCGACCTGCTGGCCACCTGCCTTATTGCACCCTTGTGTACATTTATTTTCATTAGTAGCCTTTCTTACACACACACGCTCCACCTACAGCCCCGTGGAGGCACTTATGTCTTCACAGTGAAAGGGGAGAAAGTCTAAGGCAAAGGTACTCCTAAGGCATTGCAGCTAAATGCTCCAAGGTGGGAGGAACTGGGACTGTGTATTTTTGTACCAGACGGTTCATGTTGTATCTCTTCAGAACAAAACTAAAACCACACCAAAAAACCCACCCAGTAACAAAGTAAAAATAACTGGTTTTATTTTAAAATTTCTTGTTGCACTGAAATTTTTGAGACTGACAGAAGTTGTTTTGTCCTAAAACTTCAGAAGAGTAAACCACATACATCTTGTTTGCAGAGTTTTGTATTAAATTACCTGTTTTCCTTTAAATAGCTGAGTACAGTGAAGAGGCTCCTTTCCGAAAAGCTGGCTCCAGTTAACGCTCGTGATGAGGATCAGTACACTCCTCTCCATCGAGCTGCCTACAGCGGGCACTTGGACATTGCCCATGAGCTGGTGGCCCAAGGGGCAGACGTTCATGCGCAGACAGTGGACGGCTGGACGCCCCTGCACAGCGCCTGTAAGTGGAACAACACGAAAGTGGCCGCGTTCTTACTGCAGCAGGGCGCAGACATCAACGCGCAGACCAACGGTTTGCTGACGCCGCTGCATATCGCCGCAGGAAACAAAAACAGCAGAGAAACCCTTGAGCTCCTGCTGATGAACCGCTACGTGAAACCAGATCTGAAAAACAACTTGGATGAAACGGCCCTTGACATTGCTAGGAGGACTGATGTCTATCACTACCTTTTTGAAATAGTAGAAGACTGCATCAACGCCGTGTCCCCTTGAAAAGTCATGGTTAAGCGTGTGAACGTGAGGTTTGCTGCCTCTACTTTGTAATACAGCGTCCTGCATGCTCGTGGGTGGTGGTCTGTCCCTTTGCCACAAGGTTCTCATTTAAGATACTTTAGTATTCTCAGGCAAAACGTCACTTCTTGCAGCTCACCTCAGTGGTCTCGCTCATATTTGGAAGCGTTACTACTGTTGTTGCAGGTATTCAGAAAGTCTCAGTAATTTCAGTGGGTCTCCATTTAATTAGTGTAAACTTGGAGGGGCTTTTGTAATTGATCCGTCCTGTCAACGCAGGAGGGAAAACTGGAATGTTTACTTCATGTGAAAGATGAAAGAATTCTGGCATGGTTATGCAGAGTTTCTTACAGCTCACTTGAAAATTATTTTTTGAGAAATTTAACTTTTTTAAAACTGCATGAAAGCTCAGAATGAATGTAACTTATTTGGGTGATACACAAAATGTTTAGTGAACCTGGTGTAAGGCTTATTACAAAATAAAATATTTAACCCTGAGTATTTTGTTGTCGCCTTTTTATTTGAAAGCTCAATTATCAATGCAGTCGCCTGTTCATAAATCAAAAGTGTTATTCATAGGATGATAAAGTAGTTTTGGTTTATTTCTTTTTCCTGTACTTTTCAAGGAAATTACTTTCTATTGAAGATCCTGTTTACTTTTCCTTTGCAAATAAAGTTGAGGAGTAAAAGTTTTAATGTCATGGATATAGCATTAATTAGAACAAGTAAACTTCAACTCTATGAGAACAAACAGCCAACATACTGTTGTGTCTGATTTAGTTACAGCTAATTTATTGAAGGACACATTCAACAGTGTTTCTCTTCCACTTTTGAATCCCTGAAGGGAATGCGTCATTCCGACTTAATATTAGGACATCAGCATAGTTAAAAGCTTTACTGGTATTTCTCCTCAAAATTCCTTTATTTCCAGACCCTTCACTTATTTTCTTATTTGACACCGTTTTACTAGTTTGTATTTCTAATCCTGGCGTTCACATCTGAGCTGGGCTTCCAAAAGTTCTGATGGATTTGGCTGCTGTCGTGTAACCAAATTCAAGGTGGTGAGGGTGGCTCAGTTGGCTTGTGTCATGGGATTTTGAGGCTTTTAGCGCACACTTGAGGGCAGCTTCGCTCTGCAGTCAGGCCAGCAGGAATTTCACTGGTTTGCAGTGAAGACATCCTTATCAGGTCTGAGCACTATTTGGTTTAAATTGGCAGAAAAATGTTAATTAATGCTATACATTTCCACAAGAAAATAATTTGCTGCTTCCGTTTGTCAGAACAGCGTCTTCAGCCTTTCTGCTAGCAAGTGAAAAATTCTGTGATTTTCAGAGTTGATTTGGGAGTTTGTTACCTGCGTTACTGTTCACATCAGCTGTACCAGTCTGCAGATCTCCCCATCTTCCAACTTCTTTTGAAGAATCAACATCTCTGGATTATTTAGCTGTGAGGTCCAGTAAAGTACACTTCCCATCTTTTTTTTTTTTCTTTCCCCCACCTTGGTTCAAGTGTAAGTTTCGGACAAAAATCACTACTAAATGCAAGTATTTAATGAGTGAGGGGTTTTAAGTATTAGTACAGTACTTCTCAAAACAATTATTCTGAGCAGGTAGAACTTTTTTATCAATAGTGGTTTAGAAGGATACTGGTAGAACTTCAGCAATACTCTCAGCCCAGCAGATGATCTGTAAAGTGGTGTCTCACCTGGGAATTAGTACACTAAAGGTTTTTCCATAGTCATGGAATGATGTGTGATTTGAAGCTTCAACTTTCCCATCTATAATTTAGGAGTGGAGAAACTTGCTCCTCTGTGTTAACCGAACTGAAAAGTGAATGTAAGGCCTGAAGTACTGTCACTCAATACGAGAGCTGTAAGACAACACTTTGTTGTCCTGTGCAGATGCCTTACTGAGTGATCCCAAGTTCCTTCCAGACACCACCAACTGAGCTGAAGCACCTTTGTAACAGCAGTAGCAGCAGGGTTCGGGTATGTTGGCTCACATCTGATGCTCTGATCAATCATCTACTAAGGGTATCTGTCACCTGCCTTTCTAGAAGCCCTGGTCAGCACTTCTGGAAGAAGGAGATGTGCCCAGTCTGTTAACACGTGGCTCTGTGGCTGGTGTCACCACCACAATTTTGCGTTTTCAATAACAGGATGGCCTGTGCAGCACCAGGCTTGCTGCCACCAGACAGGACTCGCCTTTCTCAAAGGGGTACCAGGATCTTTGGTCATCAGATAGTGGGGCTCATTGACAGGGCTCTAAACTAGACGTGAAGGAGGAGGGGGATAAGATCAGGCTTGATCAAGACAAGCTGAGAGCACCTGAAGTGCAGCAGAAGGGAATTCCAGCCAGTAGGTCAGCTTCGTCAGAGGCATGACTTAAATGCCTCTATGCAAACACACTTAGCATGGGGAACAAATGAGGAATTAAGAGATGTGTGCACGTCTGCAGGGCTATGACCTTATTGGCATCACGGAGACGTGGTGGGATGGATCCTGTGACTGCAGTGTTGGAATGGAAGGATACAGGCTCTTTAGGAAGGACAGGCAGGGGTGATGAGGAAGAAGTGTCAACCTCTGTCAAACACCAGCTGAAGTGTGTGGAGCTCCCCTTGGGGACAGATGAGGAACCAACTGAGAGCCTATGGGTCAGGATTAAAGGGAGGGCAGGGACGGGTGACATTGTAGTTGGGGTCTGCTACAGACCACCTGACCAGGAAGACAGAGTGGATGAGGCCCTCTATAGACAGATAGGAGCAGCCTCACATTCACGAACCCTGGTCCTCATGGGGGACTTCAGCCACCCTGATATCTGTTGCAGGGACAACACAGCAGGGCATAGGCAATCCAGGGGGGTCCCGGAATGTGTTGATGATAATTTCCTTCTGCAAGGGATAGAGCAACCAATGAGGAGAGCTGCTATGCTGGACCTTGTTCTCACCAACAACAAGGAGCTAGTGCGGGATGTGAAGCTCAAGGGCAGCCTTGGCTGCAGTGATCATGAAACGGTGGAGTTCAAGATCCTTAGGGCAGCAAGGAGGGCGTACAGCAAACTCACCACCCTGGGTTTCAGGGGAGCACACTTCGGCCTCTTCAGGGATCTGCTTGGTAGAATATCATGAGATAAAGCCTAGGAGGGGGAGAGGGGCCCAAGACAGCTGGCTAATATTCAAGGATCACCTCCTCCAATCTCAGGAGTAGTGCATCCCAACAAAGAGAAAGTCAGGCAAAAACACCAGGAGGCCTGCATGGATGAACAAGGAACTCCTGGACCAACTCAAACACAAAAAGGACGCCTACAGAGGGTGGAAGTAAGGACAGGTGGTCTGGGAAGAATACAGAGAAATCATCCAAGCAACCAGGGATCAGATTAGGAAAGCTAAAGCCCTGATAGAGTTAAATCTGGCCAGGGACATCAAGGGCAACAAGAAAAGCTTCTATAGGTATGTCAGTGATAAAAAGAGAACTAGGGAAAACGTGGCGCTCTCAGGAAGGAAACGGGAGAGGTTACCCAAGATATGGAGAAGGCTGAGGTTCTCAATGACTTTTTGTCCTCAGTCTTCAATGACAAGTGCTCCAGCGGCACAGCCCAAGTCACAGAAGGCAAAGGCAGGGACTGTGAGAATGAAGAACCGCCCACTATAGAAGATCAGGTCTGAGACCATCTAAAGAACCTGAAGGTGCACAAGTCCATGGGACCTGATGAGGTGCATCCACCGGTCCTGAGGGAACTGGCGGATGAAGTTGTTAAATCATTATCCATCATATTTGAGAAGTCATGGCATACTGGTGAAGTTCCCACTGACTGGAAAAGGGGAAACATAGCCCTCATTTTTAAAAAGGGAAAAAAGGAAGACCCAGGGAACTACAGACCAATCAGTCTCACCTCTGTGCCCGGCAAGATCATGGAGCAGATCCTCCTGGCGACTATGCTAAGGTACATGGAAAATAAGGAGGTGATTAGTGACAGCCAACATGGCTTCACTAAGGGCAAATCCTGCCTGACTAATTTGGTGGCCTTCTATGATGAGGTTACAGCATTGATGGATAAGGGAAGAGCAACTGACATCATCTACCTGGACTTGTCCAAAGCATTTGACAATGTCTTGCATAACATTCTTGTCTCTAAATTGGAGAGATATGCATTTGACGGATGGACCACTCGGTGGATAGGGAATTGGCTGGATGGTCACACTCAAAAAGTTGCTGTCAACGGTTTAATGTCCAGGTGGAGACCAGTGACGGTGTTCCTCAGGGGTCAGTACTGGAGGACTGACCATCTATTAACATCTTTGCTGATGACATGGACAGTGGGATCGAGTGCACCCTCAGCAAGTTTGCAGATGACACCAAGCTGTGTGATGTTGTAGACACGCTGGAGGGAAGGGATGCCATCCAGAGGGACCTTGACAGGCTTGAGGGGTGGGCCTGTGAGAACCTCATGAAGTTCAACAAGGCCAAGTGCAAGGTTCTGCACATGTGTCGAGGCAATCCCAAGCACAACTACAGGCTGGGCAGAGAATGGATTGAGAGCAGCTCTGGAGTCCCCAGCACAAGAAGGACATGGAGCTGCTGGAGTGAGTCCAGAGGAGGGCCACAAAGATGATCAGAGGGCTGGAGCACCTCTGCTATGAAGACAGGCTGAGAGAGTTGGGGCTGTTCAGCCTGGAGAAGAGAAGGCTCCAGGGAGACCTTGTAGCAGCTTTCCAGTACCTTAAGGGGGCCTACAGGAAAGCTGGAGAGGGACTTTTTGCAAGGGTGTGTAGTGATAGGACAACGGGCAATGGATTTAAACTGAAAGAGGGCAGATTTAGATTAGATACAAGGAAGAAATTCTTCACTCAGAGGGTGGTGAGGTTGCCCAGAGAAGTTGTGGATGCCCCATCCCTAGAAGTGTTGAAGGCCAGGTTGGATGAGGCTTTGGGCAACCTGGTGGAGTGGAGGGTTTCCCTGCCCATGGCAGGGGGCTTGGAACTAGATGATCTTTAAGG
Source organism: Tauraco erythrolophus (assembly GCF_009769465.1). Taxonomy (NCBI): domain Eukaryota; kingdom Metazoa; phylum Chordata; class Aves; order Musophagiformes; family Musophagidae; genus Tauraco; species Tauraco erythrolophus. Next base: position 125,043,290 of record NC_141465.1, on the reverse strand, counting down.
TCCCTTCCAACCCAAACCATTCTATGATTCTATGCCTCATTTTATGAAAAGCATTATTAAAACCAAACTGGTACTTTTGAGTATTAGTCGATGGACATCACCCATCCGATCAAACTGGACTCTTCTGTCTGTAGTTCCACTAGTCTGCCATTGCCCCAGGCCAGGAGGACAAGCCATCCTTCCACAAGGCAGGCCAGCGGTGACATCCCACAGGGGCACACAGCGTCCGTGCTGTGAGCACTGGCTGCGGAGGGTGGTAATGCCGACGGACACAAATGGAGTTGTTAATGGCACCTCGAGCTGTCACCCGCCCTGTGCCACGAGCGGGCTTGAGGTGGCTGTGGCCTGCTGTCCCCTGGGATGGCGACTGGCCACACCCTGCCCAGAGCCACCCCCGCTGTTTACCCGGGCCTGCAGAAGGGGTCAAACACCCCCAGTATGACTGGAAATGGCGGCCGCGGTCTGTCCCGCCGGCACAGGGCTGCGGGAGGAGACGGGCTCGATGCCTCAGGACCTGGCGCCCCCGCCGAGGCGCAGCCCCAACATGGCGGAGGGCGGGCACGGGGGCCGCGCCCTGCTGTGCCCCGCGGCCCGCCCCACCGGCGCGCCGGGCCGGGCGCTGCCCGCCGCTCCGCCGCGCACCCTGCGGGGCAGAGCGCGACCGCCCCCGCCCGCCCCCGCTCCTGCGGCAACCGGCCCGCCCGCCTCCTACCTGCCTGTGCGCGGCGGCGGCCATGAGGGCGGCGAACGAGGAGCAGCCGGCGGTGGTGGCCGAGGAGGCGGGCAGCGATGGCCGCGGCGAGGCGGCGGGAGGCGGGCAGCCCTGTGAGCGCGGCGGTTCTCCCGGACCGGCGGCGGGGCCCCGCCTCACCGTCCACCTTCCCCCTTCCCCCTCCGCCCGTTGCGGCCTCCGTTGCCGCCCCGGCCCGGCCCCCCGGCGTGTTCCCCCGGGGGAGCGGAGCCCTTTCCCCCCTCAAGTCCCCACTGATCCCCCGCGGCCACCTTGCTTGGTGGCTTCTCGCTTCCCTCGGCCTCGCGCACCTTTCCACCCAGGGGTGTGGGTAGAGCCCTCTCAGGCACGGACTCCCCTGCCGCCATGAGGTCCCTTAACCCCTCATCAGCTCCTTGGAGACCTCCTTCAGCGAGGACATCTGCTTGGAGACCTCCTCCATGCTCGGCCCCAACTAGGGCTGTTTGCCACGGGGAGACACAATGGCTGTGTCTTCTCCAGTGCCCTGGGGTGGCCTTGGATGGGAGAGCCACCTCACCGCGCTGCAGCCCACCAGCACTCCCCGTTCACATTGACCCACCGTGGTCCCGTTGTGTGGAATCACTCCATGTTGAGCAGGGCCTGGCTGAGCAGCACCACGTATTTATAAATGATTCGTTTTCGAGCGTGTCAAAGACAGAGCAGCGTAAAATGACATCACATTTGGCAAAGCGTGTTAGCGTTCAGGAGGTTTAAAATAATTGGTTCTTTTGTAATATGCTTTACTAACAGGGAAGAAATTTGTATACGTTGAGCCATCTAGAAGAGTTAAAGAAATACTTGAAGAAGAGCTTTATTTTAGGAAAGAAGCATTCCATGTTAAACACCCAGCTACAGGTAATCCTTTTTATCAGCAAATGGCAAGCGTTTGTCAGGGCAAGTGAAATGTACCTTGTTTTGAGGAACTGTGGCAAAATTATTAGTTTAAAAAAAAATCCCAGAACATTTATGTAATAGCCTGGGGAACATTTAGAAACACAAGAATTGAATATAGTCTTTATTACATTTTTTTTTTCTGATATGAGAAATCATGGATTGTTCCATATGATCTATCAGTTTAATAAAACAGAAACAAATACCAAGCAGTAGGGAGGTTTTGTTACCTTTTTCTTTGAAAAAAGTGCTGTAGTTAGAATACTTTCTCCCCTTCTGCTGTTCAAAACCGAAGTTGGTGGTGAAAAGAAAGAATTGAGGTAGGAATGATAAGGGTAAATAAAGAGCAGGAAAACAATTAATATTATTAGAAAATCACTCTGTTTAGGCAGTTAAAGGTTGTGGAGACACTTGATTACAGTAGTCGAACGAGGAAATGGAAGTCTAAGAGGGAGCAAGGTGTTTGGTCTAGCTAAACTATTAGAAGTTATGAGAACTGTAGGTAAAAATGAGATAAGATCAGAGGAGAAATAGAGGGGTTTAACAAAAAGAGAACTTAATGCTGGAGCAATTTAAGAAAGATAACTTAGATTCACTATTTTTAATACGCACTTTAAATATTTTGCACTTAAACCGTTAGCCCTTGTCCAAGCTCATTTGCTAGTCTTGGTGCAGGAATTAGCCTGAAGCCATGTGACCCAGCATCCTGCTTTTGGCTGGGACACAGTTTTTCTTTTTAGCAGCTAGAAGAGCTCTCGGTTTTGGATTTAGTCTGGGGTTTGTTATGAGAAGAATGTTGACAGTGCACTGATGTTTATAGATGGTGCTGAGTCATCAAGGACCTTTCAGCTTCCCATGTTTTGCCAGTGTGCAGGAGCACAACAGGCTGGGAGGGGAGCACGGCCGGGACAAAGGGCCCACAACTTCCCTTATGATTTGAACTTAGATTTAGGACTGAGGGCCAAACTAGCCAATGGTGTATTCCATATCATGCAGCATCATGCCCAGTATATAGATGAGGATTGCCTGGGAAGTTAGAATTGTTTCATTCTCTTCTGAGGGATTTTGCGGCCTCTCAGTCTCTCGGAGTTCTGTCTTTCTCTCGCTCATTTTGGGCCTTTCACTCGTCTGGGATTGCGGTGTCGGAACTTATCTGTTTCGAGATTGCTTGTCGGGATGGGACAGGCCTTGGTCCCTGGGTGGTGAGCAGTTATACTGTGCATTACTTCTTTATATATATTATAATTTTTATATATTCTTCATTATTATTATTATTATTATTATTATTATTATTATTATTATTATTATTATTATTATTATTATTAAATTGTTCTTATCTCAACCCACGAGTCTCTTTCCCTTTTCCCCTTTAATTCTCTTCCCTATTCCCCAGGGGGTGGGGGAGGGCGAGCGAGTGGCTGTGTGGGGTTTAGTTGCTGGTGGGGTTAAACCATGACACTCATGTAAGACAAAACTTACATCGTGCTGGTGGACTCTTGCAGCCTTAAGATCTATTCATCTAATTGTAGAAAATTAATTTTCAGAAGTTTCTAATGTTTAAGGATAGATCATGTTATCTGATTGGCTACAAGGTCTTACTTGGCCTTTATCAGCCAAGCTGCTGTATTTTATTAGGTACCTCTCTGTACAGTCCACTGAGTAAAGCTGTTCATTCCACAGCTTCCCTCATTGGTTTGTTCTAGTGGTTGGTGTATTAAAAAAAAAAAATCCTGATTAATAATTTGGATTTGCATGAATCAGCTCCTCGCCTTTCTTGGATATAAAATAGAGCCTTTTGAAGTATCCAGGATTTTTTTCCAGAGAAGGTATATACACATATATTTGATTTTGTCTCTTTATGTACTCTCACCAAATGTTTTACCTTATCTTTTAAAATACGAATACCGAATCTGATCATGGTATTTCAGTATTTGTATCACTAGTAGCCTGCAGAGAGAGAGAATCATCTACTTATTTTAGAGCTACATTAGAGCTAATGTTAGCACTAGAATCATAGAATGGTTTGGGTTGGAAGGGACCTTAAAGATCATCTAGTTCCAGCCTCCACTAGGACCTTGAATTGTTTGTTGACTGTTACTCCTAAAACCATGACACCTTGTTCCACAATACACAATTCCCATTCTGTAGCCTCACATCCTCTTCCACAGAATAAAGCTATTACTTGATTATATTAAGCTGCATTTTGTTGGAATAAGCCCCCCACTAATGATGTAATTCTGATCATTACATCCTCCACAAATGTAATAAGGACATTTTTGCCTTTGTGTCCAAATTTGAAAACTTTGAAAGAAGTCTTTATGTTTTCTCTTACGTAGGATTGAGACTCAAGTCTAAACTCACTCCAAATGATTTTAAAGCAGTTGGATTCACAGACAGAAATGTACATAAACTAGATGACGTAATCAGTATCCTATCAGATATAAAGACCATTTGAACCTGCAGCTCCATCACTGTGATTAGGCTCCTTAGGCAGTTACGACACTAACCTGCAAATGAACTACTTATGTAGGCTCTGTTTATAGTAAATGGAGAGAAAAAGGCACTTTGAAAACATAATTATTCTGGCTTGTCCTAGATACCTACCGTTGCATGTGTCCTGCTCTAAAAGCGCCTGTTCCTTTCCCATTGACTGTAAAGGGGTTCTGGACAAGTGGCTGAATTGCAGATGTTAACACCGGTCGGTTCAAGCTGCTTATCTGTCTAAAGTCACTAAGAGCTGAACCCAACTCTATTTCACTGCGTTCATCTGCCGATGGATCAAAATTGTCTAGAATATTTCAGTTCGATTGTATGAATGGACGCCACCATATATGTTCTCATGATTTCTGGGGAGTCCCCCAATGAAATGTATGCTGCAAAGGCTTAAAGTACTAAAGATAATACAGAAACACTACCAAAAAATTAGTTACAGGAATGTATAATATGGATGTATAACAAGCTCAATGTATAAATGTTATGTATAGCATAACATGTTATATGCACAGCATAACAATGGTATGTTTAGTAAGGTCAAATAGGTTGGTGTACAGGTTGTTCAGTAAGTACCTGGTTCCTTTTTCATCTGTATACATCTGGAGAATTAGAGATGCTCCCTGAGTGGCCTGGGCTCTGGTAAACAACAATTGTCGGGTTGGATGATTACTGATTTACACAGTTTAGATTATTAGTAAGTTTATTGGTTTACATAAATTAGATGGTTAGTAAATTGTAACCTTTCCACAAAATAAATTAGCTTTTTTGTTGTGTTTTGGTGGTGTTGGTTTTGTTTTTTTCTGTTTTGTTTTGGGGGAGGTTGTTCTGCTGTCTTTTTATGAGGGCATTTGGTATTCCAGTATGACCAATAAATCATGCTGGATGCATCACTGCTGTTTCTTATACATAATAGATCAGCTGCATCCTGCTTCAGTTAGGAGCCTAGTAGTCCTAAATTGTTCTACAGACAGCAAGAGAGCATTTTATACCTTTAGCAATCTGAATTGCTCTCTGAAGATGTCAATCTCTCTTCATTAACTGTGAAGGAAGATTGTAGTGTTCTGCTTAACTACTTCTAATTACTGTATAGACCAAAGGGACCATCAATTAAAAGTTACATTAATTCTAAAACAACTTGAAGTAACAGTTATAACAGTATTGTTTTGACAAATTATTAACAGTGGCTCTGGAAGGAATTTGGAATGTGGCAAAGAATTTCTCCACTGGAAGCCTGAAACCAGCATCACAGAACAGAAACGTTTTACTTTTACACCCTCGGTTCTACTCAAGGCATGCAGGAATGAAAAGTAAGAGTCAATAGTAAGAAACTTTCACTATAACACCTCATTTTGTAATTGCAGGGTGATACTATTTTGTAATTCATAGACATCTCACAGGACTGTAGATCTGTTTTGTTCGGGTTTTTTTTATCAGATTACCTATATGGTCTTATAGTAATCACCTCTGGGCGTCTTTCTGCAGAACTAACCCTCCTCTGCCTTTAAGCAGCCAACAGACTTGAGGTCTTTGCATAAGAAACCTGTTTAGGACTGCTGTGTTGAGTGACCTTATTTCATATGCCGCAACCTTTTCTAATAGAGTGGAATAATCACTTGTTTCTTACTCAGTGGTGAGTGTTGGGTTTGTGTACATAACGAACCTTACTTGCCTCTCTTAACATCCAACCTTAACTAAATGGCTGGAAAAGTTCTCCTTCCAATACACCTCCTGAAATGTCAGGCATTTTAACATTTGCCTACAATGGTCAGCTGGTGCTTGGGGCATGGATTTCTTTCTTTACAGTCAGTGGAGTGTGGCTGTTGCGGAGCAGATCTGTTCCTTATGAGCTGGTGGATTTTAGCATAGTCTGCTCCATGTGCCCACCTTCTCTCTTTCAGTGAAATATATTAACTTTGTAGTGGAAGGTGAGAGCTTCCAACCCTAAGGAAACACACAGCTTTGCAGAATATGTTAACTCAGCATATTTTGCTGTTAAATGAAACCTCTTCTCATGTTCTTGGGGGCTAATGGTTTAAAAATACAACTAGCTGCTCGACTGGCACCTCTTTCGTCCTATCTCGATCTCGTGAGCTTTGAAGATAGTGAGATCTTGGTTACAACAGCTGCATGAATTAAGTTATTGCTAGTGTAAGAAGTGTTTAACCAGTACAGCCTTCTTCCATGGCTGCCTTTACTCTAGAAGTAGTATTTGTAGGAATATTTTGATTATAAAGCAGGCTTAATCTATGCTAGGTATTAACTGCAGTCACTTCTGGTAATGTACTTAAACCAATAAAATTTTAGCCACACCATAGAAAATACAACCAAAGTGCCTCAGCATTTGGAGACGTTGGCTGAGCTCATGTACCTGAGGCTTCTAGTGAAGGCACACAGAGTTTTCCAAGATCCTGATCCCCTCCATTTCCTGTTAAGATCTGTGAGAGAGGCGCAGCTTTAAAACACAGCAGTTTATTCAAATTGTTTAGGTGCTGAAATTTATGCAATCTGTAGGCTATGCTTTGGGAATTTAGATGCACCTTCATTCCTAAGGACTGCTGGTGGAGACAATCGGTGCTCTCCTCACTAGCTGTAGTGCCTGTTTTGCAGCAGAATAGCCAGGTAGCATGAGAGAAGGGGGGGCAGAAAAGAAACAAGACAGGAGAAAAACTGGAAGGAATCTGGCTTTAGCTCCTGTACTCACCAAACCATTTCCTTTCACACACCCTCTTCTGCGTAAGGATCGGGAGAAGAAATGAGGTGGTAATACATTTATTGGGAGAAGGAGTAGGTACAGGCTATGGAAATGGACAAAAAAATAAAGAGGGGCTTCTAGATAAAAGATGAACCTAGTGTGTTTAGTGCCAGAAGGCAAGACACCAGCAAAAGGAAAAGGAAGAGCGCAGACAAAGGGAATGAAGGAGGAGAAATAGAATGAAGGTCAGGAACTCTGGAAGAGAACTGGAGAGAAGAGAACACAGTTCAGCACCACAGAGATCCAAACTGAAAGAAATTATGAAAAAGATGCAAGAGAAATAAGTAGAAGAGGCAAAAATAAAAAAATGTACACTCATGTTGCGAATTTACTTAAGTTAATGCATTTATTTTTGCTTCTCCCCTTTACTGCCTTTCCCTAAAAATGACCAGTGGTTTGTGGGGCTCACTATGTGGTGTCTTGTCCATCCTTACAGTGGATCCTCTTTTTTTACAGATTGCTGAACTTTGGTGCTGTGAAGACCTGAGCCTGTTTCGATGCATCAAATCAAACATCAAAATAAGTAGCTGCTTTGGAAGTGTAGATTGGTATTTCTAAGATTTTGAGGAAAGTTCTGCTTGAAGAGGGAGCTGTTTCCTCTTTGTTGTTGTTTTATTCATATCCTCGTACTGCTTTTTTATTAGATGTTGTAGTAGCCAAACCCGATCCATATTTCATCCAGTGATGAAGATGTCACAATCCAAAGATTACAAAATGTTCTCGCTGACAAAAATGTGCTACTGTGAAACTTGACATTTTCGTAGGCTTCTCTGTGGCAAAGTGAGTCTAAATTCCAGCAGAAGATTGTAACGCAACAGAAGAGGTGCCTTAAAATGCCTCAGGCTGAGTTCGTTCATTAAACCAAGCAGTTCAGAAGCCAAGAGTTTGTGAGTCAATATCCAGGCTGATTAATAAAATTTAACATAAATAAGCCTCCCTGTATATGTCTCTATATGTGTAAGAGTTATCGTAGTGTCAAAGAACCAGAGAGGCAGCATGGAACCTTAAATATCCTGTCTCTTAACTCTCACTCTTAACCATGATTACAGTGAGGTAGTACCAAGCGATCATTAGTTTGTTTTGTATTATCACACCACTTAGGAAACAGGTGTGGATCCTTCTAGGTACTGTATGAAACCAGAACAAAAGATAGCTTTGAAAGGTCATGGATGATTGGAGGAGGTACCAGAGACAGGAGTGACATCTGCAGCTACAGAATAGCTTCAGTGCTCTGGTAGCAGACGAGAGACTGGAAGCTCTCTCCAGCAAAGCCTCTGAGCTGGCTGAGCCTGAACCATGCAGGAGGAAGAGAAGTGTGATAGCAGTTGGAGACTCCCTGCTGAGGAAGATGGAAGCTCTCATTTGCTGCCCCAACATGCTGCCTGTGGAGGTTTGTTGGGGGGCCGAGGTCTGGGATGATGTGGAGAGCATGCTGAGTCTTGTCTGGGCCTCAGACTTTTACTCCCTGCTGCTCTTCCACATGGTCACCAACGATACTGCCAGGGGAGACATGGGGTGTACCAAGCATGACTCCATTGCTGTAGGGCGAGTCAAAGACATAGGTGCCCAGATGGTTAGGGCTGGAGGAATGGATGGATCCTGTAGGCCAACTATTGTTTGCACAGCTGGTGCTGAAAATGGGGAGTTAGCTTTTATGGCTATGGGATGTCCCCTCTTTGAGGACTAAGAACTGCTAGGAAGAGATGAGATTCACCTCAACGAGTGGGGCAAAAGCTGTGTTTGCGCCATATCTAGAAGGGTCCATGACGGTTTCCTGAGTGCTGTGATAACATGAGAAATACATAGGAGTGATCATTTGCCTGGCCAGCCTGGGGAGGAGAACTATAAGTAGGTGTGACAGGGGAGGGAGATGACAACCCACGATCAAGTGAGGAGGTGGTGAACCAGGTTGGTAGGCATGATATTTCCTGTCATTGTGTTCAACAATCTAACTTAATGATCAGTCTTTGCCATATTTCTAGAATAATTAGAGTTGAAGAGCTCCCTATTCCCAGTTATACCTCAGACTGGTAATTCACGTCTTTCCTAAGGTGTGATCCTAAGAAGTGGAGATGAGATTGGTTTCTGTGGCTCGCAGATCCTGAGGAAGTATCTAAACCACACTGAATATTGTTAAAAACGAAGAGTCTCAGTCAAAGCTAGACTTTGTTTTCCTTTGCTTTTTTCACGATTATCTATGAATGAAATGGGATTTTTGATTTTCTGGAACTCTCCTCTGACATTAAAAGTTTGGGTTTATTTTCACTGGTATCAGTGAGAAAGGCAATAATTAGTTGGCTCCAAGCTAACTCTTTTTAGCATTTCCATTTGAATTCCAAATGAATTGGCACCGAAAATTGCACCTGAGGCACTAGAGGAGTAGCTGCTTTTGAAAATGTTATTCTCACTTTTTAGATGCAAATTTGATCATGAACCACACAATAATGTTTAAAAAACACTGGATTTTCAGATAGAGGATTTGATTAAGCTTGTTGCATCTCACTTCTGCTCCTTGCTTCATTTTTATTCTACTCCGCTCCCTCTGCTTTCTAATTCTTAGTAATTTTTCTTCATGGTCTTGTTTTACAATTTTCCAAATGAAAAGACGTTCTGGGTCTATCCTGGATTCCTTCACTAGCTCAGTTTTGCTGCAACAAAGGCAGATTTGTGAATCTCATTTGCTCCTTTCCTCCCTCTTCCTTTTTTGTGCAGCGTTGTACAACAGTGATACGTCTTTTAGATCTTTTCTACTGAATATTTTATTTCAGCTACGAGGCTTGGGTAATTCTTAGCTAGTCCAATATATTCATGCTCATGACCTTTTTATGTGTCTCATCTTTCATTTGAATGAAACAATGCAATTTGTTTAAATATCATAACACTGCATAATATTATAGTAATATTATAAATATTACTATGATATTTATAGTATCTCATTAAATGGGGTGTCAAGTAATTTAAATTAATTGTGCTCATATTGTATCATAGTGACTTTTTACTGTCTAACTGTTCAGCTACCCTTTTCTCTTCGATTTTTTTTATTTCCTTTCCAGACTGAACACTACTGTTTCAAAAGACAAATGTTATCATTGCTTCCACATATTAATAACAGTGTTCAAACACTGACATCTTTCAAAGGCTGAGTCTACGTTATCAAGCAATGAAGCACAATAGGAGGGGGTCAAGTTATTAAAGAAATTGGTGTTGAGAGCCCCATAACTAGACTATAGGTGGTTTAGGAGGTTTCCTTCAAACTAGAGCTAGTGTTGTCTCCTAGACTGAAACGTCACCTCAATGCTTGAGGTTCAAAGATGTTTGAAGAAAAGCTCTGCCACAAACCCTTGCCCTCTGGCCTGGGGAATGCTCAGGGTGTAAAATGAGAGCATCAGGGCTAGTTGCACATGAGTGCCTCTGCCACTGTTGCTGCGTAAGATGCAGTCCAGTGCTTCAAAAAAACAAGGAAGATTGAAATCCATGATAACTGCTAACAAATATCCACAGAGTCAAATTCTGGCTTGCTGGTGCACACAGGCATGTCAAAGTGTCTGAGGATCACAGAATCATAGAATCATAGAATGGTTAGGATTGGAAGGGACCTCACGGATCAACTAGTTCCAACCCCCCTGCCATGGGCAGGGAAAATCCTCCACTACACCAGGTTGCCCAAAGCCTCATCCAACCTGGCCTTGAACACCTCCAGGGATGGGGCATCCACAACTTCTCTGGGCAACCTGTTCCAGTACCTCACCACCCTCAATGTAAAGAATTTCTTCCTTATATCTAACCTAAATCTCCCCTCTTTCAGTTGAAACCCATTGCCCCTTGTCCTATCACTACACGCCCTTGTAAAAAGTCCCTCTCCAGCTATCCTGTAGGCCCCCTGATCACATGGTTTTGGTGGGAAAGTTTTCTGCTCTGAGTTTGGCTCTGGTCTACACTGGTGAACAACAAAGATGTGTGCTGCAATGGAAGGTCAAAGGGCATTCTGGGACAGGATCCTCCATCCACAGTGTGCACAGCACATTTGTTCATGCCTGCGCCTTGACCTGGAAATGTCAGCTTCACGTAGTTTTAATCTAACCCTGCCCACCATCACAAGTGGTACTGTAGTCAGGTAGAATATTTTAACATCACATTTGCTGCATGTGCAATAACGTGGTCTTGTCTGTTCCAGAAGCTGTTCATCCAATGAGGCAGGCATCAACTTTCAACTGAATCTTTTATCTCTGGTGATATTTCAGAATTTTAAACTTCCAAGAAGAAAGATCATAATCCTGAATATGAAACACTAGGTAATCAAATTACAGGCATTTAAACTTTATGCTAAAATACAGTGTGCAATTTTATCACTCTTCTTCATACTGAATTTAGGTTCGTACTTGGCAAAAATGTGCACTGAAACGGTGGGGACTATTTATGAAGAAGAGACTTCAAAGTCATTCTTAGTGTCACTTTGGTACCAGATAGCAGCCTGCTACTCTTTGAAGCTGATCATGCTTTCTTAGGATAAAAAACTCCACAAGGTTTCCCTGGTTGACACAATGTCTGGCTTGATAGCTGTGTCTGAAAACACAACCACATCTTGCAGTACTTTTTAAACAGTGTTTGCAAGACAGTTGACAAATAAGTTCAAAGACTTTTCTAGGCTTAAATACTTCCCAAGTGTGACAAAACAGAGTGAGTCAGCGTAGAAGAAGAAGCCAGCTGGGAAGCTCTAGGTGAAAACATTTACTGCTGTTAGAAATGGCAAACATTTAGCCTTCAAAAAAGCAAAATATTTTTTATTTTGCAACAGCTTCATTACTAACAGCCAGCATTTTATTTTAAATTCCTGACTGTCAGCAACAGTGGAGCTTACTGTGGTTTCCACAGAGCAGTCAAACCACACAGTTCCCCAATTTGAGTACACAGTACCAAGTAGTCTGTGTGGTCCTTAGTCCATGGAGCTATCCACTGGGCTGGTTTACCTCCAAAGCAGACAAAATGAAGTGTGTTCCTTCTAGAACATCTGCAGGCATCTGGTAACGATACACAAACTTCATCACATTGTACTTCCCAGTGATATCTGTGGAGTTTTTGCCAAGTCAGAGTGGACAAAACTGCTTGACAAAACTCTACCAGCACAGAGTAGTTGATTGTGATTGTGCCGTGGACACGCTGCGTTTTACAGCAGAAAGGAGGCAAACCGGAGCTGGCGTAGGTTACTGCCAGGCGGTATTTCTTCTTATGGAGAGAAACGAGATACTAAAAAGCAGAGAGAAACTGCTCACCTACACACAGGTCTGAGGACATCTGACTTCTAACCCTGGTACTGACAGTGAGATCACTCCCTGTATCACTCACTCTACAGCAACACATCACATCTTGCTTGTAATTTTACTACGCCAAAATTTCTGGGAGGCTGCTAGACCCTTAGATGAAGGCACTCCTGTTGTTACTTTCAGTAGTGACTATGGTGAATACCTAACTAAAATACATTTCTGTGCTATCTCCCACATCGTGAGGGGTTTGAAGAACAGATAGCAATAACTAAACAATTGGATCTGTAATTTGTAAAAATTCTAAAATATGCCTTAGAAACAGGTTTCATCATGCTCTAGATATAAATTCTGTAAAGACTTTTGAACTAGAGGACTACACACAATGTGTAAATGTAAACACTTTTTTAGTCTCCACATAGGCAGGTGTAACATGAAAAGGAACTTACGGTGACAGTATTACTCATAGAAACATTTTAGGCTACTGTCCTCTCGCCCTGAATTGATCTAATCCTTATTTGCCATAATAAGACAAAAGGAAATGTCATAATACCGGGTTTAAATGTTACAATACTGGGTTTCCATGCTGTATATACCGTCGCAACTTACAGTGGATTTCAGAAATAGCCTTCTTCAATAGGCAGTGTAGAGCTTTAGCTGATGGTGAGTTGGTGAATGCAGAAAGCCTTGTTTTGATCTCATGCTAAATAATTCAGCAGATTTGTTCCCATATGACAAGAGTCTCGGAATTAGAATGGATGCCATTGCAGCGCAGCTGACTGTGAGACTGCAAAAAATCAAAAGTAACTAACTCTTGCTATTCGTCTTCACAAAGAAAGCAATTTTTTTTTTTTTCAAATTTGTCCCTACTTGGCTTATCAAGATTTCCATGTTGAGTTGTCCTGAAACATCTCCTAAACCTTGGATTAATGCCAACATTTGTGTTGACTTTACCGTATGCAGGATCAGGCCTGGCGTCATCAATGTAATTGGCTACGTTTTGGAACTGGAATGGCATAGCAACAAATCTTCGAGCAATGGAAATAGAAACTTGACTAGACAGAGATTCCTCCAAAGTCATGTATCAATGCTGAAATTTAAGCTCCTGAAGGAAAATAAGAACTGCCATTGCAGCTGATACGATCAAAATTATTGAGTGAATCAGAATTCCACAGAAGTCAATTGAGCTCGCCCACTGACTTTTATGGGTCTCAAATTTCTCTCCTAATGTGCAAAAATGTCTAAATAAACAAAATTACTAACAGAAGAGCTTTTGGACCACTTCGAGTCCTTAATTAAGGCAGTTTAGGGATTTTGCTCATTTTAGGTAGTGTTCATTGTATTGGATGGGCTCTGGATTGATTTGAGGTACAGCTCATGGCCTCAGAGGTTTTGACTATTCATTAGCATTGTATTTCTACATCTGCTTGCAGTTTTCTATTTTGGTAAAATAATTTCCCCAGATTGCCATTTTGTGACTAAAACCAGTGTTATTTGTCAAGATGGGTGCTATGTTTTTTGCACTAAGAGATTTTTTTGCTACTATTGGCTATCTCACTATTTTGCAGACAATACTAAATTGGAAAGCAGGGCTGACGTCTTGGTTTACACAACTTCAATTCAGAGAGGACTTGATAAACTTGGCGCGAGCCAACAGAAAACTTGGGAAGTTCAGCAAGAAGAAAAAGCAAGTTCTGCATGTGGAGCAGAAAACTCCCATCCCTGGTACAGGCTGGGAAAGGGCCGGCTGATAACCACGCTGGAAAGGACCTGTGGGCCACAAGAACATGAAGCTGAATGTGACCTCTCCCTGAAAATAAAGCAAGTCACCTGCTGGGCAACATGAGAAGTACATCCAGCAGACAGGAAAGTAATTAACCCCCACTGGTGAAGCAGCACCTGGAATACTGTCTCCAGTTTCCCAGTTCAAGGAGTTTGTTGAAAACGTGGTACAGTGGAAGGCTACCAAGCTGATGAGGGACCCTAGAGCACACAGGCTAAGAGGAGAGGTTAAGCAAGGTGGTCTTGTTTAGTCATGTGAAGAGGAGGTGAAGGGATGATTTAACGGGAGCCAGAAACTACCTGAAGGTAAATTATGAAGATGACGGAGCCAGACTCCCTTTGGCTATAAAAAGGGATGACAGCACAAATTACTGCTTGGGAGGTTCAAGGTTGGACATTAGAAAAAAATCCTGCACCGAGAGGGTGGCGCAGCCCTGGGGACTGGCTGCCAGAGGTGTTGAGGTGTCTCTATCCTTGAATATTTTCAACTCCTTGGTGCTTGTCCAGCCAGCACCTAGGTGAGCACCTTGGCTAGTGCTGGCAATGGTGCTCTTCTGAGTGGGAAGGTGGATTAGTGACCCCCAGAGACCCCTTCCAACCGACGCTGTACGTTGGAGCAGAGGCAGTGAGGTACTGACTACAACCACAGCTGTTGGCATTTCTTATATTCTGTGAGTGCTTACGACATGGACAATGGAAGTCTGCAAGCACTTTTATGTACAGTTAATAAGTTATGACCTGGTTACTAACCTAACACCAACCTCACACACAACTCTTCTTTATTTTTGGGAGCAAAAAGACTTGAATCATTTTTACTAATACAGAGACAAGTCACAGAGCCTTGACCTGTGTGGTATGTAAAAGGGACGCTGCAATCCAAATGATCCATGAGAATTTATGCCTGGTGTAATGCCTGGAGAATTTATGCCCGCTGCCTTCAGTAGATCTATATGAGAGGATCTTGGATCTATAGCTGTTGGATATGAAAATGCACAGTCTCCGAGCTAGAAACTCTCCAGTTCCGTACAAACAGTCTCTAACTGTGCGAATCAATGATCTCTTAGTTCACTGGAGCAAATGACTCAGGGAAAAACGTTTCAAGCCGATTTGATATCCTTTTTCACACCAGCTCTGTGAAACAGAGCTGGAAAAAGTAATTTTCTGGTAAGCATAGGTTTTGTAAATTTTAAATAGCTGTGAGATTTAAAAATTTTAATGTAAACATATGTGGTTCTAAGAAAGTTTTGAAAAGACAAAAAAAAAATAATCTTCTTGAATTTCTTTTATTTTAGTTTTCCAAATCGTTAATACTTTTAGAGGTGCTTGAAACTGTTTGAATTTGACAGGAATTCAAAGCTACTGTGGCTGCTGTCACTTCTTTTTTTTCAACCCAAGTGATTTATTCAAACCTTCTCTCAACTTCACTCTCTAAATTGCAACTATTTTAGAAGAAAAACCCCCTGCCTCTTCCAAAGTACTTCCCTGCAAGGCCATGGAATACAGCACGTGAACCACAGCTCAGCTGGTGCGGGAAAACCCTTTTGCCGGAGTTTAAAGCCTCTGACTCCAGTTCAGGCACGGATGGGAAGAAATAGGAAGGGAGGAGGCGCATGGGAAGCAGGGGAGCAGCCCTGGGCTCCTCTGGACAAGAGGACATGGAGACAAGAGACTGCGTCGGCTTCTGAGCATGGCAGGGCTCCCCTCCGCCCGGGGTTCTCCGCCCGGCGCTCCGGCCGGCGCTCTCGGGGCGCGGGTGCCCCGAAGCCCCCTCCGAGCCGCCCGCACGACCCTTCTGGTGCGTGCTGGGGTCTGGGCTCCTCCAGGGAGGCCCTTCCCGAGTGCGGAGACACAAATTCCCTCTGCAGCCCCAAGTCGGGGAAGAGCAACCAAGCGGGCCGGGGACAAGGGCTGCCATTGCCTGCACCTGCCCGCGGCGACCTCGGCGAGCCCCAGGACCGCCATGGCCCACACGCCGCCCGCGGCGACCTCGGCGAGCCCCGGGGCCGCCATCCGACGGGATGGCGCCGCACGGCTCCGCCGCGAACCCCAGCACCGCTCTCCCGCGGGCGGAGCGGCGACGGTCCAGCGCGGGCGGGGCAGGGCGGCACCCGGGGGCGGGCCGCGGCGGCGAGCGGGCGGCCGGAGGGCGGAGGGGCTGCCGGCGGCCCGCGGAGGACGGTCCGGCATGGGCGGGAGCGGCGCTGGCAGCGGCACCTCCCCGCCGCCGGGACAGGGGGTGTGGGCTGAGAGGCGGCGGCGGCAGCAGCCCCAGGCGCTGCCCCAGCCGCGGCATGGGCTGGCCGACCCCGGCCCCGCGGCTGCCCCGCGGCGGCCGCCGAGGGCAGAGCGGCGGCAGCGGCCGGCCTGGATGGAGCCGGCCCCGCGCGGCTGCCCCGCCGGGCGGCCCGGCTGCCCGCGGCGGTGGCGCTGGCGGCTGCGCGGGCGGCGGTGGGCGCTGGCGGCGGGGCTGCTGGGCGCCGCCGCCGCCCTCGCCCTCTACGCCTGCCTGCCGGAGCCGGCGGCGGCCCCGCGGGCCGCGGCGGGAGGCCGGGTCGGCGGCGAGGTGAACGTGCTGCTGTGGTGGGAGCCGTTCGGCCGCCCGCGGCGAATGGCCGACTGCCGGCGGCGCTACAACATCACAGGCTGCCGCCTGAGCGCCGACCGGAGCCGCTACGGCGAGGCGCAGGCGGTGCTCTTCCATCACCGCGACCTGGCGCTGCACGGCGCCGAGGGGCTGCCCCGCGGGCCCCCGCCGCGCCCGCCGCGGCAGCTCTGGGTGTGGATGAACTTCGAGTCGCCCTCGCACTCGCCCGGCCTGCGGGGGCTGGCCGGCCTCTTCAACTGGACCATGTCCTACCGGCGGGACTCGGACGTCTTCGTGCCCTACGGGTACCTCTACGCCCCGCCGGCGCCGCGGCCCTTCGTCCTGCCCCGCAAGACGCGGCTGGTGGCCTGGGTCATCAGCAACTGGGACGAGGAGCACGCCCGGGTGCGCTACTACCGCCAGCTGAAGGAGCACCTCGCCATCGACGTGTACGGGGCGCGGGGGCTGGCGCTGGCCGAGGGCGGCGTGGTGGAGACCGTCTCGGCGTACAAGTTCTACCTGGCCTTCGAGAACTCCCAGCACACCGACTACATCACCGAGAAGCTCTGGAGAAACGCCTTCGCCGCCAGCGCTGTGCCCATCGTTCTTGGCCCCCGCAGGGCCAACTACGAGCGCTTCATCCCCCCCGACTCCTTCATCCACGTCGACGACTTCCCCAACCCCCAGCTGCTGGCCACCTACCTGAAATTCCTCGATAAAAACAAGCCCAACTACAGGAGGTATTTTGCCTGGAGGAAGAAGTATGAGGTCCACGTCGCCTCGTTCTGGGATGAGCATTTCTGCAAGGTTTGCGAAGCCGTGAGGGCAGCCGGGAATCAAATCAAGACGGTACGAAATCTGGCCGGCTGGTTTGAAAGCTGATGTTCCTGGCGGGTGAGGTTGCTTGGCCAGCCCGTCCTGGCAGTGGACTGCGTCAGAGCATAGGGAAGAATGCGTCTGGCAGAGCCCGTTAGCCGAGGTGGTACGCAGGAGGCTGTCATCATTGAGAGATGTGTGCAGGTAGCGGTAGACAAGCTGTGAAAAGCCTACTAAAGGAAGGTTTTCGTTAAAGTGGAATATTAAGAAACTACAAAGAAACATCAGGCAAGACGATTCTTCAAGAGCAAAGTTAAAATTTCCAGAAGTGGTACAGATCTGAAGCCTATACAGTTGTGCATAGCTCGGCATAAATAACTGTTCCCAAGTCCTTCAGCCGTACAGCTGAAACCAATTTTGTCGGCTATGACAGCTTCCTGGACTGTGAAACTTTCTTCTGCTTACAGAGGATATGTGATCAGTGCTGGCTTTCTGTATTCTGAAGACAAAACTCGATGTTTTTAACAGTGATTATTTTGCGCGTAAAAGCTACTTGCAGACAAATTCTGAGCCGCAAGTGTTGAACGTAAGAATGTAATGATACAGTAGCACTTTTTAGCAATGTTTGAAATTGCAGCAGCCAACTAATAAGGCTTTGAGCCAAATAATAATTCCATTTAGGAAAAAAGTGTATGGAGGGGACTGGATCTGGGTGGAACAAACAGCTCAAATGATGTATTTTTTTCCACTGCCTGCCAGAACCATAGGCACGTTTATCCTGTATGAAAGTGGAGAAGAGCTTTAAGTACAGGAGAAGACAGACTAGAGGAAAAAAACTGGAAAGTTTCCACCCTCCCTTTATTCAGGAATTAGAAAACGTTTACAGGAGTCTGCGTGTTTTTCTCTACAAAGTTACTGCCATGTAGGAAAAAGCAGGGAAAGACTCAGAACTACAAGGTTTTTATTACTATATTGAATATGTACACAGAAAGACTAACTTATTTCTCTAGTATCATTAGACAGCCCTGTTTTGTAGCAATTGTTTTGGTTTATGGCACGTGTTTTTAAAAATTCTAGTGGGTGACAGACTACTTGGAATGCCACTTTGCTGTTTGTAAAATAATAATTAAAAAAAATATATATTCCCAAAATTCAAGTCCCAAATCACTGCCTTTCAAAAGAAAATTACTGCAGAGAATAAGAGCTAGACTGTTGATAAAATACAGACTGTGTGAAGAAAGAATGTGAAAAGGGAAAGATGGGTTGTTTTTTTTTTCCTTTGGATTTGAGGGGTTTTCTGGCTCATTTTTTTAATCCCTAAATAGGTTCCTAGGATAAAACTTCCATCTCTCAGTGCCTAACGGTAACATTTACAGTAGTTATTCCCTTTCAGACTGTGCCATTTTGCTGGAGTAAGATCTTCCTGGTAGTCAGTGTAAACTTACTTTTTGGTTACGTGTATGGTACATGTATGTATATCTTGCATGGTGAGATCTAGAAAGAAACTTCAATTGCAATTACACATCTTCAGGAAGCTGAGCCTTCTCTGCCCTTTGCAACTATGAGGTTTGGTTGCAAAAAATGATAACCCATGAGAGTCCTGCACAAATGATGAAGGGGTTCGACCAGCTCCTCTTTAAGGAGCTGGATAATCCATGGAGTTACCCAAAGACTTCACTTGTAATAAAATTGTGGGCACAGAACAGGTGAGGAAAGAAGAAAGCCAGTTGCACATACAAGATGGGCATCAGAACAGGTGAGTTTAGTGGCATCTGTGAGTCAGATTAGGAAAGGATTAGATTTGACTTGAGCAGTAAGGGATGTTGGGTAGGTGCTTTTAAGATTTATGAGCTGACAGCCAACTGTAATTTGTTTTAAAGTAGATCCCCATGATTCGGTAAGCATGGAACCAAGGATTATTGAAAAAAATACAATAATGAAGTTAATTAATAATTTGCACAGATCTACTAGATCAGATCTTGCTGGCTCTTGTGTTTATTCCCTTCTGCTTTTGTGGAAGGAAGGATGACTGAAAGTACTTCAAGAGCCTTTCTGTTGTTAATGTCAGAGCTGCTGTGGAAATCTTATTCGGAAAGGAGAGAAGACAGTCAACGCAATGCGGAGTGTAGTAGGGATGGTCCCTAATGCTCCATTTTCTCTTGAAGTGATGGTTAAAAGCGAAAGTGTGTTCTTCATGGCATGGTCATCTGTTTCTCTACCAGCGGCTACTGCTCCCATAAAATTGGTTTTGATAATTTTAAAAATCTAATTTAAGTATAGCATTAACAGTAATGTTTAAGTGTCAGGATAATAGAATCTGTCTCCCTTTGGACTATCCTTTTTTTCTGTTCAGTTTTTATCATAGCTCACATAGATACGTACCAAATCTGATCTTAAAAGTGATGAGCAATCTTTGAAAAATAGTACTTAAGATTGCACTACTTTTTATCGGTCTGCTGGGACTAGCGTATTTTTTTTCAGTCCTCCTAATTTTTGTAGCATTTTCAGAGAGTTTCCAGGCACAGAGTTCTTCTGTGTAATCATTAGTAATGCTGCAGGCAGAAGATCTGGTTATGGGAGCATGGGAATTGCCAAAGATCACAACTGATACTTTTTTCTCAGCCTGTCTAAGAAAAGCAAGCTAGAGTTGTGTAAAATTCAGAAAAGAGCTATGCAATAATTAAAATATCATGTTTGAATAAGGTGATCACAGTTGTACTGTGTTTGTAAGTTACTCATTGAGTATTTTCAAGAATTCCGTAGTGAAAACTGCAGTCTTGTAATAATTATTGAAGAGCACTTGGGAGAAAAGAAACCTTTTTCTAGTTTCATCATTCTTGCATGAGCGTTGCACACTTTTTCCCTTTAGATTTGGGAGGAAATTCAGCCCTGGTCTACAGCTGCTGAAGTCAGTAATACAGCACCTCCATAAATTTAGTTTGGTTTTTGGCTCATCCACTCCACAGACTAGTAGCGTACTGTTATAAGCTAAGGACTGGCTTTTGTAATTCACTCTGTAGAGCTCAAGTTTGGTGATAAAAAGTTTGCCTGAGCGACTTGGATTGTAGATCAGGTGCTGGACTACAGGAAATACTGCAGGTCATGTGTATAATCCGTCTATAAAAATGAAGCAACTTTATTCTCTATTCTAAGTAGAAAAATCTTTTTGAATACATTTTGAAAAAGTGTTTTATTCCATGCCTTAAAATATTGGGGTGGAGGGAGAGAAAGGAAGATCATCTTCTGTTTTTTGTAAGGAGAAGAATTAATATTACTTTTTGATTTATGGTATAAATGGAGTAGAAAAGTATGTGATCCTTTAAATTACATATTGTATCTCAGGGAATTTTATACTGTAAGGTCTCTTAATAGAATGAAGTAACTTTGTATTAATTACTTAGATTGACACTCAATAAAATTAAAGGAAGTAGCACAAAATTACCCTGTTTCTTAATTTTGTCTTCTTTCTGTGTTGTGAAAGCTGTAGAAAGCTGCTTTTTGAAGAGAATGAATTTCTTTTCATGTTTGTTTAATCAATAGAAGTGGCTGATTGTTCTCCAAGTAGTCAGACCATCTGAGGTTAGGAATGAAACCTGGTTGTGCCAGGAGGAAAATATTTTCATAGGAGAGGCTGCACTGAGTTATTTTCTCTATGAAAAGGAGCATTTATTGAAGCTGGATGTCTGCTGGAAAAATGTCATTTCAGACAAAACCAAAAAACAAACTTTCTCTTGACCTACAGAGAACTTGAACGCGGTTGGATATTTTTTTCCCCTTAAATTTCAAAATGAAACTGAGATTGTGTTTATTTTGATCCTCAGCACGTAGTGCTACAGGCACCTTTCTAGCTGCAGCTTTTTTCCTGCTGGTTCATGATTGTCTTCAACCGAGCAACAAAAGACAAAGGGCCCAAAGCTCTTTTCCCTAAGCTTTTCTTAACACCGATTGCAGCACAGGTGACTGCTTACCTCTCCCTTTACTCATCTTCTGTACTGCTTGGTGCATAATATTGAGAAATTTCAGCATTTCTGAAACTTCCAGTGCAACCAGGATGGGGTAAGTGCTACAGCCCTCGCTTTTGCCCTCCTCAGATGATTAATGTTGAATCATCATCACATTTAAACGTTTTAAGTAGAATTTAAACTGACTGCTTGTTTACTCGTGCCTGAGAGGGGAAAAGCTTTTTGCTGGTTTTCCAGATGTGATTGGACTCTGGGTTGGGGAAACTGGTGGAATTATTTTTCTGCCAAACATTGGGTACCATTTGTTCAAGCTTGTTTGGTGACTCTTAAGTGAGTTACGGCTGATTACGCTTAAACAGCTCTCTAACCAACAGTCACATAAAGTGGTATTTGTTTTATGAGTGTAAACAGTCCTTTGTAGGAAGCATAGAGCTGACTCAGTCTAAAATCTGTTGGTGAGAACACAATGACTGAACGTGGATTTCAGTAGTATTTAACTAAAGATAAATCAGAATCCAAATATAAAAGCCTGATTCTAATCAGAAGAAAAAATCATTATTTGAGTAACTCAGGTGTCGCTTATAACTGACTGTTTAACAGTTAGGATCTGTGTAATTCTGTATTTTCTTCAGTGTGGTCAGTTTAAAAACCACACTCGAGGCCACAGTATCTCTGTCTTCTCTAAGTTCTGCAAATCTTTTGCTTTATGATATTGAGCTACTTAAGCCTTAATTTGGCACAGTAATGGCTATTCCTGAGGGCCTCACTCCAAAGAATATCTGAGAAGAGTAAAACAAAGCCTGTTTTTTGGGAGTGCTTTGAGAGCTGTAGGGATTTGGTAAGGTGGTCAATGTGCATGAGCCGCTTTTAATTGGAAAATTTTCTCTTAAGGGGTAAATACTTCTCTAAACCAGTTAAGTCCTTTGATGATTTTAGGTCCTTGGAATTATATAATTGCATGGGCTTAAATTTTGCAGAGTTGAACTGAACTTTATTTCAGTAACACTTAATATTTTAATAATATTCTTTTAATAACTATCAAAAGATGGTCCAAAATTTGGAACTTTCTTTTCTCTATATTTATTAAACCATCTTTTGAAGTTAATCAGTCTGTGGGTTTGTTGTGTTCTGCATTTGCATCCTCAAATTTCCTATAGGAGTAAAAGATGCTCAACATATTTTGGATGATAGGAAGCTAAGCGCAGGAAGAAACAGAGCACTAGCGATGCTCAGGTTGTGGCATACTGTGGCTCTGAGATCCTGGTCACAAGAGTGCCTGTGACTGCAAATTGGCCTTCTTGTTTATGAGCAGAAGGCAGAAAGATGATTGCAAACGTGAAGTGTAAAGTATTATGAATATATTTTGGTGCGTTTGTAATGCTGTCAGATAATTTTCTACTGTGTTAAAGATGATTGATTTATTTGAAGCAAGCACATCAGGACTACATGAGATGCAGCAAAAGAATTGTCCTAAGTGCAAAGTTGGATTTAAAATGGAAAAATGATACAGAAATTAAAAAAAAAAATTGAATGGCTTGCAATTGCAGGAAAGTGTGGATATACATTGTAAATACTTAACTGCGAACAAGAGAATTTTCTTGGAAATGCTGACTCTAGCCCTAATTAAAAACAGAACAGAGATTCAGAGTCATGCTTGTGCTCGTGCTTACATCTGTTTCTGAATAGGAATGGCCTCCTGAGATTAAGGCAGAGCACCGAACGGTTTTGTTTCCCTTCCAGTCCCAAACCTAATTTTGCTTGGCTTAGTGCTAGTTTCCCTTCGCTGTCGTTCGCGTGTTGCTCCTCGAGTGTGCACGGGCCTGTGGCTCCGACGGCTGCTCACTTTGGAGAAGCAGAGCTAAGAAGGGACAAGTTAATATATGGATGTTTGCTGAGAATTTTGATCGGATTTTGCAGTAGTTCTGGGACAAATGCAAGTAAGCAGGAGAGGCTGAAGGCAAAATAGAGAAGCATGTTTTTATGTTAGTATTTTATATGAGACCCCAGCCTGGAGTGAAACATCTCAGCAGATTTTAAGGCTGAGACTTTATCCTGTGAGTTTGCTATTTGTTGGTGAAGATCATTTTATTGGGTAGCCCTGAAGATTCCCCCTGCTGTGTTATCTCAGAGATGGACTATGAACACAAAGACGTCATGCAGTATGTCTGTGCTGTGAAAAAGTGAGTTAGGTCGGTTAGAGCAGAATTTGTGCTGGGTTCAGGCTCTGATAAAGCACTGTCAAGCATATTAATGAAAAATCACAGGTTCACCACCCTGCCTGTCACAGTAACTGTGGTGAGGAATGTTTTCTGCACTGAATCTTTGGAGAAAAGCTAGAGCCTGTGTGATGCTGAATTACTCTTCCTTGTAATTCAGATTGGCCTTTTTTTTCCATTCTGATGCCAATATGTCAAACCTAGATTTTATTCTTAAATACAGGTATTAAATGTATTCTACCATTTTACAAAAGTACTTGAAATAATAAGAATTAAAATATATATTTCTCTGGTATAACTGGGAAAAGAAAGTTCTTAGCACTGAGCTAAGAACCAGGAAGTTTTTGCTGTTTTTACAAGTTTCCCCTGTAGTTGGGGACAACTCGTGAATTTAGGACTGATCTGAAGCACTGGGTCCTGTCTCCTGCAGACTTCACTTTAGGTCCTCTGGGACTGATCCTTACTTTTGCAGGAGAACGTTTTATTTCCAGAGATGCTCCAGGTGTATTCAGCTGCATCTGGCCGCTTGCATCCTGGGCTTTATCTGCTTGTTTTCTACCTCTGCCCCTGCATGCCAAAAAGAGGAGAACACGGCTGCTACCAGCTCCTGTGACTCTTCTCTTGCAATCTTCTGTCCCTTTTCCGTCCTTCTTCTGGACAATGATCTTTAGTGCTGGAGGAAGGCGAAGATGGGAGCCAACAGAGCTTGAGTATGCAGCAGATTAACGGAGGGAAGGAGGGACAGAGATCTTCCTAATCACACTTCTCAACATTCAACCTTCTTAAACGTTTGGAATAAAGGTGACTGAAGGCAAGGGGAGGCACAGGTTAGTTTCAGTCCTTTTTCATACCCGGAGAATTGCTAGTTTTTCTGGGATCATTGTAGGAGAGGAGAGAAAATGCATCCCCTTTCCTGCCCTCTTCCATTTCGTAGTCTGAGATCGCCTCTGGTGAAACAAAACTGCCTCATGGAATATGAGCCTTCCAAAATGTTGTGGGAGGCAGTAATCCAGCTAAAACTGGCTGCTTGATGGAAGGTAAGGTGCTTATGACTCCACTTTACATCAGTCAGACTCAGTGGAAACAGGATTTCACTCAGCTTGTATCTGCCCTTGGTAATGGATAAAATTAATCATTAAAAATTATGCTTTGTCCAGAATGTAAAAAGTGAGCATTCCGCTGATTTCTTGTCAAGTTATTAATCCTACAAGTTACGACTGTTTTCTTTATTCTCATCCTCAATGCTGAATACTCAATTTTTGATCAAATCCCCACTGTGTCTTGTGAAGCCTGCTAGAAGGAGAGGACTAGGATGGACATGCTCAGCATGGGAAGGTGCAGGTGGTGTTTGGGGCACACTTGCATATCAGCAGCAAAAGAAAGGTAATTCACATCAATAAAACCAGAAAAGGAATGGTTAGGCAGGGCAGGGATGGCAACTGAAATGTTCTCTTGGAGATCCCCAATTAATATGAAAGAACAAAAGACTCTGTTTTGGTTTTTTTTTGTTTTATTTCCATATTATCCCTAGAGGGAAAGACGCTTCCCGGAACTCCATTGATTCTAGCAGTCCCTTTGTGAGTAACCTCTCCCATAGGAGGTATCTTTCTGCTTTGGAATTTACAAATAACTAGAAATACAAAGTCAAACTCTCAACTGATGGAAACCAACATGCCCCTTTACCTCCCGAGGTGCTTCATTTCATTCTTGGAACATTGTGTACCAATTACTTATGTCTTCAGAAAGCCACATTAAATAAAGAACTTTAGGTTTATAGAACGTATCATTGCTTTGGTTCTGGTATTTAATTTTCTCTTCAGATTCTTTGCCTGAAGTTGTATTGTAGTTTGTCATTACAGTTTAGTCATTTCTGTTTCTACTAATTAGAAAGTCACTAAAGCGAGGAGTAATCCACAGGAGCTGGTGAGTTCTTAGTAAACAATTTTTTTCAGCACCTACAGATATAGAGGAGAGAAAATCTGGCCTCCTGCTCAGAGTCAAGGAGTGAAGAAGACCCGTGCTTACCATAAGCATATGAAGCTTACCATAGCTCTGCTTCATGGTGGCTTGCAGATCACTGAGAAGCAATAGAGGGATACTGTTAACAAGTGGTTTGTCAGGAGTGGTCCAAAGTCCAATGCACACCCCAAAACTCTTCTTACCCCATTCAAGTTGCTGACAAATCCTGCCCAGCCCTTGCAACAATGTGCAGAGCTTCAGGGACACACTCCTTGCCTGCTGTCTGCTGGGTGGCAGCAATGGGACAGGTGGGACGAAGGAATGGGAGGACTCTCGTCCATGTTTCTGTCCATACAGTGCATAGACAGATGCTAAAGCTTGCGACATCTTCTGTCCCTTCTGGACCACTGGCTCAGGTCATTCTAGAGCAGCCCCCAAGTGCACCACCACTGCAGGTTGTATGAATGAGTGGCAGACCTGGGCTTGATTCCATGTGTGAGATGGAAAAAATACACAAATGTCACCAAAGATCAATTATTTTAAGTTGCCGAGTTACTTTCAACCCCATTGCCTGAAGAATTTGATGAATGCAAGGAACTTCACAACAAAACATGCAAAAGAGACCCTTTTGGTAACAGGCACAGACTTTTCCATAGCCTCGGAATGTTCCCATGCCTAAAACCTGCAGAAACAAGCTGGAAAAGCCCCATAAGCTTTTTCCCGTGTACATCAACCAGAAGAGAGCAGGAGAAAGCAAGGACATCGCCAAGGCAATAAAAGAAATGTGTTAGATGAAAAGCTTGCAGGAGCCTGGGTGACTTGACCAGGGCAGGGGCTGGGGGGGTCCTTTTTGATCTCACATCTGGAAGTAATTTTACCCTGAGCGTACCAGCAAGATATATGATCCACTCAACCTCAAAGTTGAGTATCATGAGTAGGACTGTCAGGGGACTGAACAACAAGTTAAGGTTCATCTCTGTTGTTTCAGAAGATAACTCTTGTTTTCAGAAAGGAACTCTTGTTCCTTTTGTAGATGCCTGAGGCACAGAGACGTAGGCCACCTTCCTTGCACCAGTTACTGACTTGTGACATATGGTGGGAAAAGTCCTCTTCCCAACATTGCCTCAAGGGCTGAAGTGATTTTAACCAACCTTTTTGTGCAGCCAGTGGCCTTACAATGGAATGATGTGTCTTGTCTTAATCACTCGCAAAGGACAGGAGAGTTTTTTCCTAGAAGAGATTCTTCCTCGAAGAGTTTCCTCCTAGAAGAGTTTCTTCTAGGAGGCCAGTGTCCCTAAATGGCAAATTGGAGAAACTCTCCATATTTGTGCTGTCACGTTCCCTGTGACAGTCACAGAAATGGGGATGGGGAAATCTTAACTTCTTTTCTCTGAACACCTGCTTCTCTGCAAATTTAGATTGAATGCTCGACTGCCTCAGGGCACTCCCTCAGCTCGTGCCTCTTCACATCACTTGTTCACCTGCTTGATCCTACTTAACTGCAAGGGGATCCAGACTTACAACCAGCTCTTCAGGCCACCCACTTGCCTCTAGCAGCTGTGTAGGGCCGTGAGCGGGCAGTGGGCTCTGTGCTGGGAGCACTGACGGCTCCTGTCCCGCGCTCACATCTACCTGGGGGACACAGAGACAGACCTGGCTGTACGGTTCAGCTCTGTGCCATACCTGCTCCTCCCAGGCATCCTTGTGCCCCCACGTCTTGTAGCTTGTCTAAACACTTGGGCAGCGTTACTTGTGGGTGCGCTGGCTCTGCACAGACAGGCAGCAGGTGCAATGGCAGATCATATCTTGGCCTCACATCCTTAATCAAGCCCACAAGCCAAACCCACAAGTTAGCACAGATATCTCTAGATATACCCTTAATGAGGGGTCGGATACCTCAGAAAGACTATCATTTTAGGCCATCTCTTGTTTGCCTACTCATGAATGACCTCATTTATTTCACAAAGGCTGCTTTAAGAAGGCAGAGTGTTATGCTGTCCAAAGAGAAAGTAGTTTGCTTTTTTTCCTGATGTTAACTGCTGGAGTGAGTGCAGGCTGCCAAAAAAAATTCTGGCTGCTTGGGATATTGGCCAGCCAAACGCTGCTTGTATTGTTCTGTCAACATACACATATCCCGTGGATTTCACAAGTGATTTTGGAGTATGTAGAGTGTCATCAGCTCTTGTAGAAAGTCCTGCTTGTTATCAGTCTGGGCCACACTACCTGCTAGGAAGCCAACGATTTGAGCAAGACTTTAAAAAATAGATAAACTTTTCTATGTCATGTCCATCTCTCTTGGTCTGGATTGGGATCAGTGTTTTAAATCATGCTGGGAAAGCACAACTACTGCACTGGTGTACTGTGCTCTGCAGCTTTTGCCCATCTGGCACAGTCTACCAGCTTTAAGACTGCCACAAAAATATGTGTGAATGAGCAAAGAAACAAAACAGATTTCATCAGTTCGGATGAAACTGTCCCTTTACAGACAAGTTTTAACCTGAGAATGAAACGGATAATTTCAAATGGTTTATGTGAAGTTATGTAAGTAGAAGGTAGGTTTGGGACTGGGAACCTGCTGTCTTGTGTTCAAGTGATCCTACTGTCACTTCCAGTCAGAATTTTAAATCTGACCCTTTCAGCTTCAAGATGGACCAGGGAAGAGTCCATATGCTAAGGCAGGGCTTGCTTGACAGAATACAAGTGAGAAGTGGACAACGAATTTCATGACTACCCTAAGATCACCTATTACTTTTTAGGCTGGATGGCAGGTCCAACTCTGGCTAGGTGGAGGTTATGAGGCTCTGTGCTTGCAAACTCATTTTGCCACTCTTCAGGTGAAACCAGAGATCCTAACCAGTGCTTATGTATTTACAGATTTAATGTGTCGTATGGATGCATGTATTGATTCCCTATGGCTTACCTACTGGCTTTAATTTGAAGTTTGTTACGAAAGAGCAACATGGATATTATTTCTGCATTTAACAAATGTGTGAGTTTGCTGCAAGATGCTTCAGCATCAACGATCCTCCAGTCAAAGCAGACTGCTATACTGTTAAGACTTGGACCTGGAAGGACTTGGATATTTTACTTGATACTGAAATTAAACCTGATTTGCACATCTGTAGGAATCTGTATTTATTTCAGCAAGTCAATGTGCAAAAACTGGCTTTTACTGAATACAAAGTTTCCCCTTTCAAGCTGAAGAAGAGTCCGTATGAAGTTACTGGTGTGCCAGCTGAAACGCATGCTGGCAGTCTGGGTTGCAGTGAGTGCAAGTGAGACAGGTAATGAACCATGGGGAATAACGAATGGTGGGAAACAAGAGGCAGGCAGGATCTGAGCAGGTGCAAGCAGGATCCAGGATCTTGGACAGCAGTACAACACCTTTGGGCTGGGGCTTTCAGCTCTGCTGGATGGAAAGCCTGGGTGGAACCTGGCTGATATGACAGGGGCAGAGCCTGGCAGAGGTGGCTGCTGCAGGGGGACCTGAGTCGGGTTCTGGGTTGGCACCTGCTTCAAGTGCTGTCTCCATGTACCCCTACTGCATTCACCAGGGCATTCGTAGGAAGACTGAAGTCCTCCCTTGGACTCATAATCTAGATATACCTACTCACCTGTAAATGCTGAAGGAATATGACCTGGGTGACTGATGGGTCCGTAGCAGAACAAAACATATCTGGTTGGTTGTCTGGAGCATGAGTCTGGCCAAGACCTCAGCACAAGGGAACGCTGGCATTGTTCTCACGAAGGGATCTGACCACGTTGTGGCTCCTGGATTCATCTTCTTTCTCATGGTGTTCGCAGTACATTAAAGCCTTCTATATTGATCCTTCTGAAATGCTGCTGCCGGATCAAAGGAAAAGTGTGCAAGTGTTTCAGTGGCATCTCATCCATCTGGTTTTACCAGACCAGGATAAGAAACGTCAGCAAGGCAGCCTGCTGTCTTTAATTTCCAGGGCTGTCAGTCATCTGATTTCACAAGTCCTTCCCTGTTCTCCTAAAAGAAAATAAGTTCAATTATATCTCAGGTTACTTGGTTTATATGATGAAAACTCACCTTTAGGCTTAAACTAAAAGAATTTATGCCTTAGTGAAAGTGTCACAGAAATTCATCTCTGCTTGAGCCTCCACAAATTCTGGCATAAAGCATGAGATAGATATCTGAGGGGTTTCAAAGTCCTGTGACCAGGCACGGCATCTTTCCTGGCCTTGACTCTTAGGACCATATTCTAAATATTTCATTATCTCCTCAAAAAGCAACTTGTGCTGTGTGTTCATTGTTGGTAACAGCAGGAATTAATTTTCTTTAAGTCATGAGGGTATACAGACATGCTGTCCACACACAGCTGGTGCAGAATCATAGAATCATAGAATGGTTAGGGCTGGAAGGGACCTTCAAAGGTCATCTAGTCCAACCCCCCTGCAAGGAACAGGGATATCTCCAACTAGATCAGGTTGCTCACGGCCTCGTCCAACCTGGCCTTGAACGTCTCCAGGAATGGAGCATCCACCACC
This sequence comes from Tauraco erythrolophus, assembly GCF_009769465.1. Taxonomy (NCBI): domain Eukaryota; kingdom Metazoa; phylum Chordata; class Aves; order Musophagiformes; family Musophagidae; genus Tauraco; species Tauraco erythrolophus. The sequence goes on along the minus strand of NC_141465.1, from coordinate 125,013,311 downwards.
TCTCTGGGCAACCTGTTCCAGTGTTCTACAACTCTCATGGTAAAAAATTTTTTCCTAATATCCAATCTGAATCTACCTCCCTCTATTTTAAAACCATTACCCCTTGTCCTATCACAACTGGCCCTCCTGAACAGCCTCTCCCCATCTTTCCTGTAGGTCCCCTTGAGGTACTGGAAGACCGCTATAAGGTCACCCCGGAGCCTCCTCTTCTCCAGGCTGAACAGCCCCAACTCTTTCAGCCTGTCCTCATAGGAAAGGTGCTCCAGCCCTCTTATCATCTTCGTGGCCCTCCTCTGGACCCTCTCCAACTGGTCCATGTCCTTCTTATGTTGGGGACTCCAGAACTGGACGCAGTACTCCAGGTGAGGTCTCACGAGGGCAGAGTAGAGGGGGAGAATCACCTCTCTCGACCTGCTGGCCACGCTCCTCTTGAAGCAGCCCAGGACGCGGTTGGCCTTCTGGGCCGCAAGAGCACATTGCCGGCTCATGTTGAGCTTGTCGTCCACCAGTACTCCCAAGGGTGGGAAGGGGAAGAAGGGGAAGAAGGGGACACCATGTTCTTGAAACTATTTTATTTGCTCCTTGGACTTTTTCCAGCTGCCAATGGAGTGGAAGGAGCTTCATCTATGTCTCCTGCCCTTCCTGGTGCAGCAAGGCAGATCTGCTTGCTTTCTCTCTGGGTGTGACGAGCTCCTTGAGAAACCACAAAATCCAGGTGTGATCCTCTCTCTATGCCAGTTTTACATTTTTCCTGCTCTTGTCTTATGATAACAGCTTTCAAACTAGTCTCTGCAGTCTGCATCAGGCGGTCTTTTTTTGTCCTTTTGTTGCACTGGAGAAAGTGCTGGGAACTAGAGCTTTTGTTCAAGTTGCCTGGTGTTCTGGGATACAGATTCACCATGATTTGTGTGAGAAGTGCCCCGTCATTAGCCAGTAACCTAGAAATCATTCTTATCCCAAGCTAGATCGAGGTAGAATGGAAGTCAAGTACCTATTAATTTAAAACATCCTTTAAAGCATTAAGGCAGCATATACATTCAAGTCAGAAAAAGCATAGGAGGCAAACTATCTGCATAGACAGTCTCCTGTAAGGAACAGTCCAGGAGGCACAAGTAGATTTCATCTTTTTCTGAAGCCTTACATATTTCTAACTTGTTGGAAGTCATTCTTGTCTGACTGTCCTGGAGACAGCAGCGCTAATTTCCAGGATAGATGTCTTCCCCGCACTTAACCTGCTCCTTCGGTTGGTGACCCGACGTGTGAATTGCGGTGGGGAGGGGTCTCCGCGCAGCCTTACACTGCACATCTGTGTGCACGCTCACAACTGTCCTTCACACAAAACTGTACTGGAACTAGATGGATGTAGCTCGTGACCAGTTCTTATCAGGACTCAGAGAGGGTAGTAATTAATGGTGGTGGGATGCTGGTGGGTTTGGGAGAGCTGGCTCCTTCCCTCCAGGAACACAATGACAGAGCAAGACGGGACCTTCCCAGACCATTCCTTGTTCTTATTTTCCCCTCACTTTGATGACAGTAAGATGCAAAGAAGCCCTGTTTGTAAATGGACCTAATATTGACCTCGTTTCCCAGGGGGATTGTGAGTTATTTTTCCCCATTAATAAAGTGCTTTGAGATCTACAGAGAAAAAGCTACTACCGTAGTGCAAAGAAGCTGGTGCTAGAGACTGCTGGAGTGCATGACACTCAAAAAAGTGCATGACCTCTGCCGGGATAAGCCATGGGCATCTTTCCTAAGCTGAGGCTCTCATGGGAGTTCTTACTTCTCTCCTGGCAGCGCAGTGCATGCTACCATCCTCATCCTCATCCCCATCCCCATCCTTGTCCCCTGCATTTTGCCTTTGAGAAGAGCTTTGGGTCACAACAGAAATGGGAATGTCTCATTCCCACCAGCACTTCCCCATAAGCTTGACCTGGCTCAGTTAAAGGTGTCTATTCTTCCAAATCTCACGAAAGCACAAGGGAAATCTCTCCAGAGACTTTCTTGGTGTATCACCCTACATGTAAGTGCTGTATTTGCCTACATGGCCTCAGAAATTATCGGGGGGGACATGGCAGGAGGACTGCTCCAATACTAACCAGAGTGACCGCGCTGACGTGGTGTTTGTCCTGAAAGCAGCAGAAAGTGAAATAAGGTCAAACTGTTCTTTCCATGGGCACTGTTTACGTCGTATTAATTTAGTAATGTGTTTACACACTCTCGGTGCTTTGCATCTCTTTGATCTTTGCGGTCGCCCAAGTTACAGCACAAACAGAACAGGGTCTGCAGGAAATAATGCTGCCTTGTGTGCCTTTGTTTGCAGCGAGCGTGACCTCACGGATTGCATTTCAGATGGGTCTGCAGTATGAGAATCTTGGCTGTGTCGAGAAATGGGTACTACAGAATAAAAATAGTAAAAATAATAAAAACATTTGCTCTGCTATTTTCTGGTGGAATGTTCTGCAGAGGACATGTGGCAAGGTATTTTAGGTAAACTTTGAAAAAAGTAGTCAAAGTACTTAACATCACAAATACAATATTGTGGGATTCTGGACTGTAAAATAAACTTTGTCCCACCTTTAAAAGGCATCTTTTCTTCAATAGCTTAAGCTGATTCTTAACAGAAGCAATATATTTCAGCATAAGTTCTTAGCAAAATTTTAGGGAATTTTCCTTCAAACTAATGAAGCAAAGAAGCTCAAAGTGCCAGAGGAGCCCATAGCCCCAGAGTAAAAGACAGGTTTCTATTCTTCACCACTTAGATGCACTCTGTATAAAAAAAAAAGGTGTCAGTTGGTCATGTCTCATCATATTCTGATTTTCAGGGGACACACCAAGATTTTCAATGACCTGATGCTCTACCCATCATCTGCTACGTTTCGTTTGCCACCCCAGGAACATACTCCAGCAATGGAGAATGTGTTTGTGTCTGCACACAGCAAAGCATGTGCAGTCTCAGGGGCCATGGGGAAGAGGAGGTGTAGCATCAGAACAGCGGGACATTGCTCCTTGGAGCAAACAGCGATGCAGCCATCGTCACCCATCCTTGGCCAGGCTACTATATGTATTCAGATAAAATGAAATTATTTTCTTCGTCTCTGAAGATGGTGTTCCCCATTCGCTTCTAAGTTTGATACAGAATTAATTTGATCTCCCATGCATGGGTATCCAGCGTAAAGCCTTAAAATAATGGGCTAAAGCATAGAGAAGAAACTTGACCTATGTAGTAAAGAACAATTTTCCTTAATCCTCAGCTTAATTTTGGAGAGAAAAGTGCCCTGAAGAGTAACACATATACGAGCTAATGAAACTCACTGCTGGCAGTGCCCTTCTTTTATAGGAAGGATAGGCTTCTAGCTCAAAAGCTACTGCCAATTTTAAATAAGATAGCATTGAACAAGAAGAAGGATAGGCTCTTTGGTAGCCTCTGCCAGGCCCCAAAGACTATGCTGAACATTTTGAGTTAAAATCAGCATCTTGGATTTTATCTGTAACTTGAAATGATCAGTGTCTCCTAGAACGGGGGGGTCAGAGACATAATTACAGAAGTGAAATTCAGAGCCATGGGGTCACCTTGATGAGACCACCCTACAGTTCAGTTGACCTGGTTTTCATGCCATTGGCCTTATCTGGGAGCAGTTTTCTGGCCTGGCTATGTATTTATTACCTTCTGTTACTGTGATCCAGTTCCAGTGTAAGATAAGCACAAGTAGCAGAGACAAAGTCTGCATAGAAAGAGACACAGTTGGAAAAATGCCTAGTTACACCAAACACTCCTCTTCCTCCAGGAGCAGGTCAGGCTATCAAAATACTTCTGGTTTGTTATGTACTTACATTACAAGTGGCAGCTGAGTCCATCAGTCGAGTACACGGATATAATTGTCACTTTTGCTTCTGGTTCCTTTCCAGAAACGAGGTAGGTTATCTCAGTCCTCGCCATGCTGAGGCATTGCCAGGTGGCTCTCACCCAAGGCCGGGACTTGCCTGAACACTGGATTCTTTGTTCCAATGCCCTTCCTCAGGTCAGACAAGGAGCAAATAATCAGATTGCTGTTCACTGACAACCTGTTTTCCTTAGACTAAGATCAAAAGGTTTGACGACTGTGTTTTTTTTTTTTGTCAAATCTTCATCTAGCCTCCAATAACTCCTAAATGGGGACAACCATACATGCAGTTAGCTGCATGAGTGTTTTCTTCTGAATAGGTTGCATGTACATGGGTACACAGAAGTATTTATTTCATTCATTTGGAAAACATTTTACTTGGCTTATAGACTAGCAATGGAATTGCTCTTCTTCTCGCTGTCACACCAGTGAGGACAGCTGGAGTGTGCATGCTCTTCAAAACTGAATGGTTCCTATTAGAAGCCAAACAATATGGCTCATTTCCCCTGTGAGTATCTGTAAGTGCGTGTTACTTGCTTATCAGTTCTCTAATGGTATAGCTGATACTTCGTATTTTGCAGCCCTTTATATTATCTGTGCATTAAGAGGTTTTTAGGAAAAGAACTAAGAACTCGTCTACGGCTGCCTGTGTCTGTTAAAACCTCTGTTAACAACAAAATGATTGCACATATCAAGCAAGAATCCATCCGGACTTCCTGAAACCTAAAATAAGACAGAAAATGTCATATTAACAGTAGCCTTTCAGTGCGAGCTCAGCTTGTTCAGTTGTCCTTAACAGCCCAACAACAGAGATGAGCATGGAGGCAGGCTGTGGACGCTGTCAGATTTGAGTCATTTGGGTTTCAGGAGGTGAGGAACTGACTTCCAACCACAAATTGTAAAATCCACTCTGCTGGCACCTGCCAGAGCTGCTGCAGGAGCATGTTCTCTGCCACACCTGTACCCTACATCCAACAGAGCCAATGCCAGCGGCTCCAAGATGGACCCACCGCTGGCCAAGGCTGACCCCATCAGCCATAGTGGTAGTACCTCTGTGGTAACATGTTTAAGGACAGGTTGAATGAGGCTTTGAGCAACCAGATCTAGTGGAACATGTCCCTGCCCATGGCAGGGGGGTTGGAACTAGGTGATCTTTAAGGTCCCTTCCAACCCAAACCATTCTATGATTCTATGGAAAAAGTTGCTGCACTACAGCAATTGCTGCTGGAGAGAGCAGTGAGAACATATGAGAGAAACAACTGGGCGGACACCAAGGTCAGTGAAGGAGGAGGAGGAGGTGCCTCCAGGCACTGCAGCAGAGATTTCCCTGCAGCCCCTGGTGAAGACCGTGGTGAGAAAGGCTGTGCCCCTGCAGTCCATGGAGATCCATGGTGCAGCAGATATCCTGCAGCCCGTGGATGACCCCAGGCCAGAGCAGGTGGATGTCCAAAGGAGGCTGTGACTCTGTGGGAAGCCCATGCTGGAGCAGGCTCCTAACAGGACCTGTGGACATGTGGAGAGAGGAGCCCATGCTGGAGCAGGTTTGCTGGCAGGACTTGTGACCCCGTGGAAGGGACCCACGCTGGAGCAGTTCATGAAGAACTGCACCCTGTTGGAAGGACTTATGTTGGAGAAGTCCATGGAGGACTGTCTCCCATAGGAGGGACCCCACACTGGAGCAGGGAAAGAGTGTGAGGAGTCCTCCCCCTGAGAAGGAAGGAGTGGCACAAACAACACGTGATGAACTGACCACAACCCCCGTTCCCCATCTCCCTGTGCTGCTGGAGGGGAGGAGGCAGAGAACTCAGGGTTGACGTTGAGCCCGGGAAGAAGGGAGGGGTGGGGGGAAGGTGTTTTAAGATTTGGTTTTATTTCTTATTACCACACTCTGATTTGATTGGCAATAAATTAAACTAATTTCCCCAAGTCAAGTCTGTTTTGCCCGTGATGGTAACTGGTGAGTGACCTCTCCCTGTCCTTATCTTGACCCACAAGCCTTTTGTTATATTTTCTCTCCCCTGCCCAGCTGAGGAGGGCAGTGACAGAGCGGCTTCAGTGGGCACCTGGTGTCCAGCTAGGGTCAAACCACCACAAGTATATAAAAATTGCAGGTGATAAAGCAGCCCCCAAAGATCTCCAGAGCCGTGGCTTCCTGGACTGGGTGCTCTGGCAGCGCTTGTGTGCAGTGAGCAGTGTGGGGGCACCGGGGCTCTCCCTGCCCATCGCCTTGGCTGCAGTGAACATTCCCAGCCCTGGCAGAAGAAGCAGCATTTCTCAAACTCTCTTCTTCTGACTTATTTTAGACACTCGTGTTGAAGTCAGCTGAAGTTGCTTGGAGGGCTCGATTCCGTCTCACTGGGCTCCCCTCACAGTAAGGACCACCACGGAGGTGAGGTGTCTGCAGCACCAGCGTCTCTCTGCGACGCGGCAGACGGGGCTGTGTCCTAAAGGAGCTCACATGGGGGAAAAAACCACAAAGTAAAACACGTTGGGATGGTGCTGACAGAAGAGCACGCACCGTACAGCGCAGACATGGCCAGTTGTTATTTGTGGTTTCACGGGCGGGTTAACAGCGTCCTGCAAGATCTCTGCGGACGTGCTGAACCGGCGGCTGCTCGGGCTTTGCAGCCTGAGAAAGGAGCTTCTGCCAGGGCAGACCGCGGGGAAGCATCACACCTGGCTCCAAAATGCGAGCGTGCAGCCAGCTGCCCACCTCTGCTTAAACAAATTACTGGAAAACTACATTATAAGCTCATTAGGGCGGGGACTGTCTTTTTTGTTCTCTGTTTTGTCCTCTGCTTTTTTTCTGACATTGAGTAGAGATAACGATGCTTTTATTAAAACATATTACAAGGTTGGTGTAATGTATCATTTTCTGAGCAAAGATACTTATGAGTGTTAGGCACGGAACGTTGTAAATAAATTAATTTCAATGTGTATAAAAATAAAACACTGGTTTTGTAAAATAATTTATCTTTGTTTTGTATAATAAATTATCTTTTACATTTTTGAAACAAGAATTAATAGGTTATAATGCCATACTAGTCATTAAGCTGATTGAGACCGGTTTAGTAAGATTAAGTTTGTCTTCTGATGCGGCGTACTCTTCTGGCCAAACAAAAAGCGATTAACTATAACAAACCTTCAGGTTTGCTATTCATTTTACAAAACCAGGAAAGGCAGAACGCTGCAATACTAGCTGCATCTAAATTTTGTCAATCCCACTGGACCCATTAAGAATGAATAATTTTAGGCTTTCCTCCATATTTCCATGTTCTCCACGCGTTTTCTCCACACTGCAGGAGAGATTGAATTCGTAATGCCAGAGAGGGGGAGGAAGGTTCACTGTAAGGTTCAAGATTTCGAAATAAATACTAGAAAGACAATATCAGATGTCAATGATTGTAAAACAAGACGAATAACATTTTTTTAATTCGTTTGCTCTGTTTTTCTGGGATCTGACTCAGAATCATAGAATGGTTTGGGTTGGAAGGGACATTAAATATCATTTAGTTCCAAGCCCCTTGCCATGGGCAGGGAAACCCTCCACTACACCAGGTTGCTCAAAGCCTCATCCATCCTGGCCTTGAACACCTCCAGGGTTGGGGCATCCATAACTCCTCTGGGCAACCTGTTCAAGTTTCACCACTCGCATTGTAAAAAATTTCTTCCTTAGATCTAATGGAAATCTCTTTTCAGTTTAAAGCCATTGCCCCTTGTCCTGTCACTACACGCCCCTGTAAAAAGTCCCTCTCCATCTTTCCTGTAGGCCACCTTTAAGTACTGGAAGGCTGCAATAAGATCACCCCGGAGCCTTCTCTTCTCCAGGCTGAACAGCCCCAACTCTCTCAGCCTGTCTTTATAGCAGAGGTGTTCCAGCCCTCGGATCATCTTCATGACCCTCCTCTGGACTCGCTCCAACAGCTCCATGTCCTTCTTGTGCTGGGGACTCCGGAGCTGAATGCAGTATTCCAGGTGGGGTCTCACAAGAGCAGAGTGGAGGGGCAGAATCACCTTCCTTGAGGGGCTGTGAGCAGTGGCTGAGCAGTAGAAGGAGGGGACCTCGCAGGTTTTGCTGTGAGTGGCTCCTAAGACCGAAGCTTTAAATCAGCACTTGGAAACACAAAAGCATGCTTGTGCGAAGTGCTCATCTCAGGTTTTAGGTAGTCATTAGGGGCTCAGAACATGTGTAGGAGTTTCCCTCTGCCAAGAGAATATTTTGAGATGTCTAGTTTTTGACATCTCAATTTGCATGCTTCAACGCCTTGGCTTCACCTCCTGATGGTACAGTTCTGTCAAGCATTTGCAATTTTTTTGATTTGAGGGACTAGTAAGTCTAACCAGGGCGAAATCCTGCTTAAAAAAATATAGTAGAGAAGGCTTTCTATTTTTTGGAGGAAATGTTATTTGTGTTTTATAAATAAAATCTTTAAATACAAATTTAAATACAATTTTTTAAAAACCTCACAGCTGCACATCATCTTGGCTGTCTCCTAGCATTGCTGGGAATTAAGAACAAGGTCTCAGGATCAATCGGACACACAGCACCAAGGTGGTCCTCTGAGTGTCACTCACCTCTCCCTGGCAAACACCAAGCACTTCACAAATTCAACATGCAACCGGCACCATTAGCCCATCAGCAACCTCTTGTCAAAAGTCCCTCTCCAGCTTTCCCGTAGGCCCCCTTTAGGCACTGGAAGGCTGCTGTAAGATGACCCTGGAGCCTTTTCTTCTCCAGGCTGAACAGCCCCAACTCTCAGATGCAGCCCTTGGATCATCTTCGTGGCCCTTCTCTGGACCTGCTCCAGCAACTCCATGTCCTTCTTGTGCTGGGGACTCCAGAGCTGAACGCAATATTCCAGGTGGGATCTCACGAGAGCAGAGTAGAGGGGCAGAATCACCTCCCTCGACCTGCTGGCCACGCTGCTTTGGATGCAGCCCAGGACACGATTTGCTTTCTGGGCTGCCAGCGCACATTGCCGGCTCCTGTTGAGCTTCTCGTCAACCTCATTGCTGCTCTCCTTCCTTTCCTCCAGCTTGTCTTCCTCTCAGCACCATGAATATCCATTTGTTTGTGTCTCTTGCAACAAGTTTTAAATCTGCTCAAATTATTAGCTTTTAGAAATATTAAATATTAGCCTTTTCAAAATTATTTGATTTTTTTCACTTTGGTATTGCGCAAGAGGAAAATGTAACCCCCGTTGCTACCACCAGCAAGGTGGTGGACCCTTTGATTTAGATCTTTGCGAGAAGATATCTCTAAAAATCACTGCAGGGTGAAATGGGATCTTGTAAGGAAGCACCTCAGGCTGTTTTCTGCTGCTGACTTGTCAGCATGAGCCATTTGGATGGGAGGGCCCCTCTGCGCCTGTCCTAATCCTTACTCGGGGATTATGGCATTGCGCTTTGTGAGGGGTGTTGGCTGATGTAATCCGCTGCTATGCGAGAGATTTGCTGTAGGATGATCCCAAAATGCAAAGAAGTATTTTTGCTCAAAGATGCTGTTTTGTTTCAGCAGGGCCGTTATGTTTGGGGCTATGAAAAATCAGTGCAGCGTAACGATGTCGTACTTGTTACAATGCCTATCAGCTGGAATTTGAGTTTTGTATTGCTGGAGTTCGGCCCCGTTTCTCTGTTATATTTCAGCAATATGAAAATAAGCTTTTTACAGCATATGTGTCCTGTGACAGAGATTTGCAGAGCTCTTTGGATTTGCTTTCAGCACAGTTGGTGAGGACCTCCCCATGTTTTTGATTCTGAGTCTTGTTTCCATAGTCCATAGATCCCTACAGGTTATGTCAGTGTCCATTTCCCGTATTTACCTGTCATTTTAGAGTTAACTTTTTCTATTTCTTTGCTTTTTTTCCACTATCATCTTCATAATTTCCATAAACTAATACATGTTGATAGTGGAAAATTAATTTTTTGTTCTCGCTTCAGGCTTCTTATATCTTCTTATGCTTCACCAGAGAAGATACTGACAGCACAAGGCAATAAGAATTAAGATATTAGCATCAACAATGTCTTAAAAGAAAATTTTTCACTTACAACTGACTTCTGTAGTGGAATTGCAGGGAAAGTGGACAGAAGCCTCTATAGTTAAGGTTTGCTGAGGAATGTTGCAGCTGTATCAATACCACGTAATGTTTGACTCAAAATTGATTCAAGGTGCCTGCTACTTGCTTTGTCTTAAAACCTTGAGGAATTTCATGGAAAAGCTGAAGGGTTTGATGGAGCTACCCTTTTTCTGTCACAAAGGCTAGAAACTTTTAAGCCTGCTGAGGTGGCTAAATAGGCATCCAATTTTGCATGCATGTTTTGAATAAAAATTAAATAATGATGGTTTATCTGCTTTGTGAGCACCTTAAAAATTGCACGTTCTGTGCCTGACTGTGTCATGATGCTATTGGATGAAATGACCCAATTTCCTGCCCTGCCAAATTATATGACGTGGCAGTTTTCCCCAACTGTTTTTCCCCTCTCCAGAGCTGACTGTGTTTCATATCAAATGGGCAAATTTTGTCTGTGCTTAACTGAATTAACTGTTTTTCTGCCTGTTTGAGTTATAAGGCACACAAGCTTTGATTGTCAGGACTGTGTTTTGTTGTCTTTAATTGTCTATCCTCTGTTTTCATACACTTGAACATATCTCAGAATATTTTTAAAAATAAAAAAACCTGCAGCACTAGGATAAATCAGAGCTCTACCTCATACCTTAAAATGATGCCACTGTACCACACTGATATTGCTGTTTCCAGCAGTCCGCTGCTCCTCCAGCTCGCATGTGGACTTGCTGAAGTTTCTGAGATATTTTGCTTCCTCACACATCCTCAGGGCATGGCAAGGGTCGCTTAGAAAATGGAATTAAAGGAAGTCATTCATCAATGGCCTTCATCTGCGAATATTTTGGCCTTAAGACACACTATGAAACTTAATAGATGCAATTTAAAATGTAATCCCAAACTAATCCCTTTTACATCTCTCTTTAGGATAATTTAATTTAAATATGCATTATATGTATTTATTATATTTACAATTATAATAATGATAATAACAATTATACAACATATAATTATTATATTTTATACAACAAATTATATTTTTATTTATTTATTTTTATTATATGCTATGCATTGATATTTAATGGATTGCCATCCTTCTGATCAGTGGTTTTCCCATTTTCTGCATCTTTTGATAAGTCCTCTTCTACTGTGTGGTATGTGGGAAGGTTTTGAAGAAATTCTCCAAATAGCAAATTGGAGAGAAATTCTCTGTCAGAGCTGGTGACAATTCTCTAGCACCAGCCCATTTCTATGTTTCTTGTTTTACCCTTCTTGATCTTGTTGTTCAGGAATTTGATATTGTTAATGAAACTTCGGAGTTTCAAAAGACTTTGCTCATTTTTTCTTGCTGCAAATCAGCTTTATTGCTGAGTTTTATTTGAAAATGGAATCTCCAACACCATAACAAACCCCAGCATTTTGTTAACAGTGTTTTGGGTGTTCCAGATTCTTGATAGAAATTCTTGTTCCCATAAGCAGTACCCCTAACAGAAGAGAAAAAAATGTAGGGAAAAAACTAGTAGTGCAGCTCTTTTGTGGCTAAGAACAGGAAATCTGAATTTTACTTGTATATTGGTTTCTGGAGATAATGATGTTCTATGTACTATAAGCACGACCAAGATTTCTAATCATAGGATTGATGCACATGAAAACATATTAGACAATGTGCAGCTGTTCTTTTATTTATTTATTTATCTATTTTTGTTGCTGAGATGTGTATTATGAGTAAAGTTGGAAGGACCTTGTTGGTTTTGACACAACTTACGGTGATTTCACTGTCATACACACTCTGCTCAATCCACCTTACTTTTGGAAAATGCCTGGAGCATCCCAGGCATCTACAGGTGGCCATTGATCTGACAGAGGACCTTACAGGAGATCCAGTTCAGCAAGGAGGAACCAAGCAGGATTGTCCTGGCATGTCTTCTGCCTCTTGCATATTTAATGATCACGGTCATGTTTCCTCTCCACACCAGACAAATACTATGTTTGAGATTACTTTTAATAACAGTCAATAACATACCACATTTTAGGACTAGTGCTTGTAAAACATTTTGGAGATGGAGGTGCTGTGTGTATGAAATATTATGAACATTTTGTATTGTGTTAAATCGTTTATATAGTCAAGCAGAACTCAAAAAATCTTCCCACAGTCTCAAGGCAATACTAGGAGCAAAACTCTCGAAGAGTAACAGCAGAAGTAAGGTGGAGGTGCTGTAACAGTGAAGGTACTGGCTAGTATACTGAGGTGGTGAGACACTGGAACAGGTTGCCCGGGGAAGTTTCCCCAACATTGGACACTTTTATCATTCAGCTGGACAGGGTGCTGGGTCATCTTATCTAGACCGTGCTTTTGCTAGGAAAGATTGGACCAGATGATCCTTGAGGTCCCTTCTAACCTGGTGTTCTATGATTTTATGAAGTTGTGGATGTCCTGTCCCTGGAAATGTTCAAGGCCAGGTTGGATGGGGATTTGAGCAACCTGATCTAGTGGAACATGTCCCTGCCCATGGCAGGGGGGTTGGAGCTAGATGATCTTTAAGGTCCCTTCCAACCTAAACCTTTCCATGATTCTATGATAATGAAGACTTCTATTTCTGTTAGACATATGAATTAACTGGACCCAACATTTGGAAATGAACCCATCCCTGTTTCAATGTGCCAATACATTTTTAAGGTAGCAAAAAAAGTCTACCTCATTTGAGTCACTATTTCACCTTCTACTAGCGTATGTAGTTTCAAATATCTAAGCACGCTCTCAGTATGTAGTTATTACCACATGCAGCATTCCAGGAACAATCTCAATTTATGTTTGATTTGATTCACAGGACATTAGTCCTAATATGGATGAAAAATTATTTAATTTTATCTATCATAACTGTTTTTTAAACCATTGATCTCAGTGTGGTCAGTGCAGGTAGCATACATCAGTTAAAATGTCACTTTTACCCATTTTTATGCTGGTGGATAAGTTTAAGAACAGACTCATATTTATTCTTACAGCAGACTTTTGTTTCTAATCACCTTTTTGAGAGAATAAAGAAGATTTTGCGCAGTTTACAATGAAAAAGAGATCAGCATAATGTTTCCCAGTTTATTGTTAGTACCGAAATATTCCTTTCGTTTCAGTAAAGTCTCCTCTCACTTACAGTGATAAAACAGATCAGAATCCTGTCTGTTCTCTGATGCTTTTCAGATGGGCATAAAATATAGCTGGCTAATAACATATATTTGGTTACATCACTAGGAATAAAGCCATATATGAATTTTCAGTAAAGATTTTGTCTGCATAATGAGCTTTGCTGACGAGATGGTGAATTGAACTTTTGTTTAACAAGTATACTTGAGAAGGAATGGTGGGGAGGTGGGGGAAGGGCTCTTTACATTAGTGATGGGTGATAGAACAAGAGGAAATGGGTATAAGCTTAGTCAGGGGAGATTCAGGTTGGATGTTAGGAAGTATTTCTTCTCTGAAAGGGTTGTCAGCCACTGGAATAGGCTGCCCAGGGAGGTGGTTGAGTCCCCATCCCTGGATGTGTTTAAGAATAGGGTGGATGAACCACTTAGGGATATGGTTTAATGGGGATTAGGGACGGTTGGACTGGATGATCTCTAAGGTCTTTTCCAACCTAGAAATCTGTGAAATCTATGAAATCTATGAGGTACCTGTAAACCCAGGGGAAGTACGGACTGGCCACATGCCGACAGTGCAGACAGCTCAGTCCTCCCAGAGCCTGGAAATGAGTCATTTTCTATCTGTTCGAGTTAAATATAGGATTTGTTAAGCAACTGTTGCCAACTGCCAGATCTTTTTCTGAGGAAGCACAGCCTTGTCTCCAATGCAGTTGTGTAGAATATAGAAAAAAGAATTTTTTTTTTTTTTCCTGCCTTCAGCTTGCTTGTTGAGAGCTGCTGGATGGTTACCTGCCGACAGCTGCAAAGCCACCTGTCAAGTGTTCAGAAATTGTAGCTGATAACAACATGGGGCAGCCCCCATCTGGTACATGGCAGTATGATATTGCACCTCTTTATAACAGGTTGGAGTTAATATTTTATCTAAAATGCCATGAGGCATCCGTGTTGATGCTCGTCTGGCTTTGTGTTTGTGTTAAAACAGAAGGTGGTACTCCCCAGCTGCATATATACTTGGACTCATACTTACCAAGTTTCCAAAACTAGCATGCCTGTTGCCATAAGCTGTGACAAACATAAAGCAGGCAATTCTGTGAGCACTTGGATCTGCTCTGGTTTATCCTCCTCTGTGCTAAAAAGCTATGTTCCTAAAAATATATACAGACTGTTGGAAAAACAAGTGGTATATAAATTACAAGATAAAAATCTTCCCAAGGATGCAAGCGCTTTAGTCTAAGCAAACGCTCTGGAGTCAGAGCATGAAATAAATGCTTTGTATTATTTGTGAGGTCTAAAAAGTGGTCCTTTCCAGCTATAACATCTATATAATGGATGGGCTTCAGCCTGCAGGCCCCTGAGAAGATGCTATGCAAGAGGATGGGTGTAGGGCAGGAAAGTGACCAAAGTCGTGCCACGGTATCTAAAAATGCAAATTTCTACATGAATGTAAAATAGCTGTATAAATTGAAAACAGCTCCCTGTATGATATGTTTCAGAAGTCATTTTTTGCTGGTAACATTGAAATAGTAATAAGACATATTAATTTGATTACACATGATACCGAATTTCAGGCTGTGGTGTTACTACGTGGCTCTCAGCATGTCCCTCTGTAGGATTCCCTGATGTTTTTCCAGTAAGGGTTTGGTGCACATCAAGTTGATTGTCCTGTGCAGCCAGGATTTGACAGTAACATTTTCTTCTATCACAGAGCTACTTAAATATCAATGAGCATAGTGCTGTCATCATTTACACTAGTGAGGTACAGGCTCATATCTTCGAGAGTCAGAAAGTAGAAGATACTGTTAAATTCTCCTTGCAGGAAAGGGGACTGTTACCTACAGTCTATATATGAACTAATGCATTTCTGAAAATGAACCTAATGAAAAAGAAGCGTGGCCTCCTATGGCAGGGAGGTTGGAACTAGATGGTCTCTAAGTTCCCTTCCAACCCAAACCATTCTATGGTTCTGTCTTTTTCACAAATAGTGAGATCCAAAGGACCCATGCATTGTATGAACTGAGGACTTTGGCTGCAACCATGCTCAGTAAAGTCTGGGGTGAATAGAATCAAGAGGGTGATGCACTGTGCTCCTCATTGCTAATCCCGATGTGAACAGAATGAGCTGAACATTGATTTTCCAAAGTCAGATTTGATTTTGCTTTTTTGTATTGTAGCAAATTGTTCTGCATTCAGGGATTTACTGGCCTTTTAAAATCGTTTTTTATTTCAATTCAATTTAATCAATCTAATCCCTCTTAAAGTATTTGATTTTGTGTAGCACATACTGAGGTTTATATATAACTACTACTTATTGATGGCAACAGGCAGGGAAAATGAAGACTAGAGTAGCACATACACAGCAAAATAAGATGAAAACTTAAAAAAAAAAGCATGAGAGAGATGTAGGGCAGGTAAAAATAGGAGGGTTTAAGAGATGTATGTCAAATCATTCATATGCAAAAGGCAGGGAAAGTGAGGACTTGGGGCTGGAACAGTGCTATTTTCTTTAAAAGCAGTGCTCTTCTCACCTAGTGCTGGGCTGCTGGTGGCACATGCCTCTCGTGAGCCAAGACATGACCAAGTCCCCTAGATGGTGTAACAGCTCTGTGAGTCCTCGTTACCTCCTATTGCTCATCCTGCACTCTCACGGGACTGGCTGATAAAATAGGCAATATCATAAGAACATCTTGTCTTTGGAGGGGTCACATCATGTTGGTAAATGCCACCTGATCTAATCAGCTAGTATTGGGTTGTTTTTATTGAGTAATACAGTGAAATACGACCAGATTCTTTGAGTTTGCTTATTTGATAGCTGTTTTTGAATTTTGTTAGTGTGTACTTAAATTTTTGTCTCTTATATCAAATAAAATGCTTCTGCAGAAGCAGAGACTTTTTTATATTGGAGATCTGGCCATGCAACTTGTGTGCCAAATTTAATTGAGTGGACAAGCTCTCTCAGCTGAAAAAATTTAATAAAAGAGCGGAGAGTAAGTTCATAAAGCTCATTTTCACCACAAACTGTGTATTTCTGTGTGTTTCCACAATCTGAGATTGCCCATCAAGTGTTCTTTGTAGTAACACATCTGGGCTTTCAAACCCTAGGGAGAAAAACCTGCTACTGGAGAAAGGCCAGCTGTGTCCTTGTCTCAGTTATAAAGAAAAAAAGATGGTCTTTGAACAACCATAGAGGATTGCTATTTGATGTTGTACAGTTTGTATCTGCAGCTTACGTTCCTTGAACACAATTTCCTCGGCTGCTGGAGGTGACCTTTCCATGCAGGTATTTGGCTGTCAGCATTGTGCCTAGGGAGTGGAGCACTTCTTGGTGTGAAATGATTGATCCATATTGGGAAATTACACTGAAAGCTGTTGATGTGAAAGAGTCATCTATGCACCTTAATCATAAGCAGGGAAGAAAGGCTTGAACCTAAATTCCCTGTGAGTAACAGGTATTCATGCCCAGACTCCATGATGAGCTGGCATAGGCTGTCAAGTTTGGGTCTGAAGAAATCCTGTCCCCTCAAGCTGCAGGTAGAAGAGCTGCATGAGGTGGGAAGCCACCATGCTGGTGCCATCAGAGCACACCCTGTGCTGCCAGAGACTTCCTGGTTCACACCTCCCGACCCTGCTCCAGGATGCACACCCACCTTGCTATGCAAAACAGCCCTTTTTCTTGCTTTTTCCAGATACTACTCATGTATTTTAGCTTTTCTTTGGAAGAAGAGGCTTCCTTTCTATCATTTAATATTACTTACTTTCGCAGCTATAGGAAAATTGTTCCTGAGCTCTTAGTAAACATGACATCTCTGTCAAACCTGTGTACCCGTCAGTTTCTTGCTCTCATTCCAGACACGGAGTCAGGGTTATGATAGAATCAATCATAAAATCATAGAATCATAGAATCATAGAATCATTGAATGGTCTGGGTTGGAAGAGAGCTTTAAAGATCATCTAGTCCAACTCCCCTGCAATGAGCAGGGACATCTTCAACTAGATCACGTTGCTCAAGGCCCCATCTAACTTGACATTGAATGTTTCCTGGGACCGGGTATCTGCCATCTCTCTGGGCAACTTGTTACAGTGTTTCATCACCTTCATCATAAAGAATTTCTTCCTTATTTCTAGTCTGAATCCATCCTTTTTTAGTTTAAAACCATTACCCCTTGTCCTATCACAACAGGCCCTACTAAAAAGTCTGTCCCCATCTTTCTTGTAAGTCCCCTTTAAGTATTGAAAGGCCACAATAAAGTCTCCCCAGAGCCTTCTCTTCTCCAGGCTGAACAATCCCAGCTTTCTCAGCCGGTCTTCATAGGAGAGATGCTTCAGCCCTTGGATCATCTTCATGGCCCTCCTCTGGCCTCATTCCAACAGGTCTATGTCCTTCTTGTGTTGGGGACTCCAGAGGTGAACACAGTATTCCAGGTGGGGTCTCTCGAGAGCAGAGAAGAGGGGCAGAATCACCTCCCTCGACCTGCTGGCCACACTTCTTTGGATGCAGCCCAGGCTATGACTAGCAAACACCTGTCTGTCCACCCGCCGTGGCAGTGCCACTGTCCGCATGTGCGCCTCGCTGGTCTGAGCTGTGAGCTGTGAAACACCATCACTCAGATCGTCGTTCCCTGCAGCTCCAGGTGCCTGGCTGGGTGATGCACGTGTGGGCAGGCAGTGTTGTCAAGTGGATGGGCAACAGCAGGGTCAGTTATGGTGACCTGACCTGCAGTTTGGTCCTGCGTCATGTGCTGCGCTTAGGCTCCCTGTGCGATAACAGGGATGAATTACTAATTTTAAGGCAAAGTTAAACACAGCTTTTAAGGTGCAGATTGTCTTGCCTGTGAGTAGACAAGGAGCTGATCACCGCTGGGGTATGGTGCATCACGTGCTTTGCAATGTGGTGGCTTGGCTGTGTGGTTCCCCTGAGGTATGAAGAGACTCTGCATCAATTTTGGAAGGGTGGGGAGGTGAATGGGTGGCATCAGTGTGTGGTAAGGTAGTTACTACATCCTCAGTCTGTCTTGCCTTCTGATAATGAAATCAATTTCCAGGCTGTACCAATTTTTGTGATTATTTTGGGTCTCATCCTCTTCTCCTGGGCTCCAAGGGCACCAGCGAGGCTGTACCAGGGCTAATGGATAATGGGCCAGGGTTCCCTCTGCCTTGGAGGGCAAGCTGCACAGCACAGCTCTGGTCCATGTGGCTAAACTCTTTCCCTGCCCAAAATCCAGTGATCTGAGTCCTGCTGCCTGCTGGGGAGGTCCCTGGCCTGTGTGCATGTTTTAAGTGGCATGGCAAGGGTGACAGCATCTGCAAGTGACAGTGTCTTCATGCCCTGATTTCCCTGCGCTCAGAGCTCGGCCTGAGCTGCCATGCATGGAGGTGAGGCTCAGCTGGTCACTATCACCTTCTTTTGACACCCTGATCTCCTGGACGTGTTTGGAAATTGGAAAATGAATAAAATGGAAAAAAAAAAAAAAAAGCAAAAAAGACAAAAAGGTGTGACACTCTGGATCTGAGTTTCCCAACCCAGGGTTCGTGGCTTTATGTGCACTGGAGATGATCTCTAATGAAGTACTCAGCTGCAGAGAGTTACTGGAGTGTGATGGACCTGGCTGCATCTCCGAGCCAGGCTCTGCCAGCTGCTGGCACCACTTCTGTGTCTCCATCAGGATGACAGCATGCATGCTGGAGCTGGTTTGGTTCCAGCTGTGAACTCCCATCTTCAGCGAACACTGTGCTGGCCATCTCTAGGGATCCCCCAGGGAGAGGATAACTGGAGTTATCTTGAAAGATGTTTTCATTGAATTACTACATTTGACAGCTTGGTCTTTTGAGCTGGAGCTATGATGTGAGTCTTTGCTCTATGATTCACTTGCCCACTCTTCTCTGAACATGCTGTTCACTCCTTGTCAGGGTATAACCCCAGGTGGCAGCCAAGTCCCACGCAGCTCTCTCCCCTCGCAGTGGGATGGGGGAGAGAACTGGAAGGGTAAAAGTGAGAAAACTCGTGGGTTGAGGTAAAAAACATTTAAGAAGTAAAGCAAAAGCCGCACATGCAAGCAAATCAAACCAAGGAATTCATTCACCACTTCCCATGGGCAGGCAGGTGTTCAGCCATCTCCAGGAAAGCAGGGCTCCATCATTTGTAACAGTGACTTGGGAAGACAAACACCATCACTCTGAATGTCCCTCCACACCCTTCTTCCCCAGCTTTATAGGCTGAGCATGACATCATATGGTATGGAATCTCCTTTTGGTCAGTTGAGGTCAGCTGCCCCAGCTGTGCCCCCTCCCAGATCCTTGTGCACCCCCAGCCTACTCACTGGTGGGGTGGGGTGAGGAGCAGAAAAGGCCCTGACTCTGTATAAGCACTGCTCAGCAGTAACGACAATATCCCTGTGTTATCAACACTGTTTCCAGCACAAATCCAAAACACAGCCCCACACCAGCTACCGGGAAGGAAATTGACTCTGTCCCAGCCAAAACCAGCACGCTCTTGCTGGATGGGAGGTGGATGCAGAGATTGTGTGCTCCTTGGCAGTGATACTGACTCATGGTTCAGTGGTGGCTGCACTGCCACCCACTTCCTTCTGCAAGGTGACTGCGAGTGACTCTGTGAACTGCCCCATGGATTTTACATAGCTATGTGACACTCAGGTTTCCTTGAAACTAACAGCCATGACCAGAGGAAAGTCAAGATGGTGGGGCTAGGCGCAGAGCTTGGTGCTGTCCCAGCCACAGGGACCTACCCATGGAGCCAGCACTGGACAGGGGCTCATGCAGGTCCTGCACCCACAGCTGCTTTACTGACATTTCTCTGCTTTTCTAGCGCTCATTACCAAGCATGTTTCCTAGGTTCAGCTCCTGCTAGAGATGGGTTTACTTGGGGTTGTTAGCTGCTTTTGGCCATAGAATCATAGAATGGTTTGGGTTGGAAGAGACCTTGAAGATCATATAGTTCCAACCCCCCTGCACAGGCAGGGACATGTTCCACTAGATCAGGTTGCTCAAAGCCTCATCCAACCTGACCTTGAACACCTCCAGGGATGGGGCATGTACAACTTCTCTGGGCAACCTGTTCCAGTGCCTCATCATCCTCAGAGTGAAGAATTTCTTCCTTAGATCTAATAAAAATCTCCCCTCTTTCAGTTTAAAGCCATTGCCCCCTGTCTTATCACTACATGCCCTTGTTAAAAGTCCTTCTCCAGCTTTCTTGTAGGCTCCCTTCAGGTACTGGAAGGCTGCTAGAAGGTCTCCCTGGAGCCTTCTCTTCTTCAGGCTGAACAACCCCAACTCTCTCAGCCTGTATCCATAGGAGAGGTGTTCCAACCCTCAAATCATCTTTGTGGCCCTCCTCTGAACTCATTCCAACAGCTCCATGTTCGAACAAGGTGTGTATGTCTGCAAAGCCTCACTTACCAGGGTGAGAGTGGTCAAAGTGACTGCTGCCACCTCAAGAAGCTGCTACTGGGCATGGTACAGCACACAGGTATTACTGTGTATCATTTCTCGACTCATTCTGGAAGCAATTTATTCCTTTTAAGAACTAGTTACCACAAAAAATCAGGTTTAAAAGAAATGAAATCAAAACTGGAGGTTTTTGAGTATTATATTTGATAGATGTGATATCACACTGATGACTAGTCCTTATCTCATCTCAGAAGATGACCAGCAAACTGATATTTGCGAACTCAGTGCATGGCTGGATGTGTTTCTGTTAGATTACAAGCGCCAGAGCGCCAGGTGGCATTCCCATGGGCAAGGCAGGAGCACAGGAATCTTGATGCACAGCGGAGGTCACTGCCTTTTATTTACTCAGGCACTCCTTTGTACTGCATTTGAAGATGATACAACCTGACGTCTGGCCCTGAGGGAGAGGAGACGGAGAAGGAATCGAGTGTTGACAGCTCAGAGATCCAAAACCTTAAAGCAAAGTTAGTATGGATACTGGTACCGGCATGACTGCAAGGGAGGGGGTTGTGTTTTGCCCTACAACCTGCACTGGTGGCTTTGCTCCCATCGTTCAGCTGTGACCCATATTCGGACGTGCTGGTTGAAAGCTATACAAGGCATATTTGTGCATATATTTGTGCAAAGTGCAGTCATTTCTTTATTTTTTTAGGGTAGGTGTGATGAAGTTGTAGAGGGAGTGGGGTGGAAGCGCAGTAGGTGCTGAGGTGGCAGCTTGGGGAGCACCACATCCTGCTACACATCTTCTAATGAGGTATACCTTCTTCCCCCACCACCAACTGGGCTAAAGTAAGCGTGCTGCATTTGCTCCCCGATCTGGTAGTGTTGCTATCATGGAGGTCTCACCCTCCAATGTTTCATCAACTTTGATCCTGGCAGGATTTGGCCTGGAGCTGAGCCACTGAGTTATCCATCACAGTTCATTTAGGCAGGTGTCTTCAGCCATGTTATACAGATATAATTTTCCAGCTGTCATCTTCTATGAAAAAGAAGTTTGCAGTACAACTAGGTCAGTCAGACTTCATAAACTCTTCCTGTTTCATGGGAAAAAACGTGTATGTGTTTAAAAAAGTGGAAAGCCCCGAAGCATGAGGAAACGTGTGGAAGTGGAGCACTGTTCCATCACCTCCATGCCTCCTGGGGAGGGACATCGGTGCTGGGAAAATTATAGAATCATAGAATCATAGAATGATTAGGGTTGGAAGGGACCTCAAAGATCATCTAGTTTCAAACCCCCTGCCATGGGCAGGGAAACCCTCCACTACACCAGGTTGCTCAAAGCCTCATCCAACCTGGCCTTGAACACTTCCAGGGATGGGGCATCCACAACTTCTCTGGGCAACCTGTTCCAGTGCCTCACCACCTTCATTGTAAAAAATTTCTTCCTTGTGAGTAGATCTAGTTATGATATTGCTTGAATAATAAAACTGAAGGCATCTGAGACTACCAACATGAAGGGGAGCATGCGGTAGGAAGGAGCAAGTGCTGGGGCCAGAGCAGCAGCAGGGAGTGTTACCCCAGGATCACCTGGCTGGGGATGCTGGCCTCCTGCGCAAGTAGGAAGACCAAGTCAGAGACAACCTTGTCCTCTGCAAACTGGGTGCTGGAGATAGTTTGGCCTTTTCTTCATGTAGGCCCTGAAGTGTAGTGATCTGCCAAGTGATGTAGGACGTTTCAACAGGTAGACTTGACCCTGGTGCAATACCATCACCGGTGTGATGTGCCTGTCCCCTGGGGTCACCACCTGTCCTGCCGGCGCTTTGGCACTGCAAGAGATCAAAGCCAGAAGGGACTGTGTGTGAGGTGTTTCAGTCGGGTCACGTGAAGTAGCTGATACAAGATAATACTATAAAACTGATTAGCTTTTTCCATTTGCCGAGAGATCAGAAATTAATTCTATCTCTTTTTCTAATTGGTCATTTGAGGGTGGCTTAGCCATACATTAAAGTGTTTCTAGGTCTTCAAAAATAAGCAGATGGTTAGTTAGACAATTAGACAATTATTTAGACAATATTGCACATTTTTTCAGTGTATTAGTAATAGGAAACTTTTGCCCCTGTGTTATTGACACATCAGCAGTAAATTTGGCTTTCTCTACTGTTTTTCTTCCAGTCTTATTTATTAAAAAAAAGATCTGTCAGCACAATAGATGTTCAAGCACCAGTATAATCGAGTCGCACCATTTGATTTGAAGTGACCCATCCATCACTCATTGATGACCTCATTGTTGAAATCTACCCATTTGGCTTGACTTCTGTGCATGGGCCTGCCAGGGGCCAAGTCCTGTATGGAACAGATTCCCGTCAACTTTGGTTATAGCCATAAACCAGATCATTTTCTTCAAATCCTCTAACAGCACACGGGGATTGTGCAAGGTGCAGGAAGTGGCATCAGGTGTTATAAAAATCACAATGTATAAAACGTAATAATGCGTTAGCAGCTCAACAGAACCAGTTTATCACTAAATCACTCCAAATTTAAATATCTTATTTCACAGTTGACATCACTCCTGGTGACTGATGCCAGTAAAGACCCCGTCAACGCAGAAGGCTGGGTAATGGGGTTGGTGGCCCACCCTAATTCCAGCATCATGAGGTAAGGCTTTGCTTACACTGCTGCTCTTATTGCCATGTCTGCCTTCCTTATTAGGGCAGTCTGAGGTTTATTTTCTACTTGGACCGTCTCAGACAAATCAGATCGTCGCTGAACTGGAAGACTGCAAAATCGTTACTGGTAAAAACTTCAGGAAATGGTTAAAAGAGGAGGAAGGATAGGCTTCGGATGCTGAGCAGCCCAAATTACTTCCAGCCATGGCCAAGTTCTCCCTGAAGAGCAGGAGGTGGTGACTCATCTGGTGAGCCTGGTTATACAGCACAGGGCTTTGCCCCTGCCTGAGAGTGCATGGCTTTGGAGGGACCCAAGGGCAGCCCCAGTGCCTATGGGGAAGGCATGGAGGAGCCAGAGCTGAGCATTGTGTGGCAGGGCAGGGCAGGGCAGGGCAGGAGGATGGGAGGCAACAGGCACAAGCTTAAACGTGAGAGGTTCAGATAGCTGAAGATTTTTCCCCATGAGGACACCCATGACAGCTGCCCAGAGGCTGTGCAGCCTCCCTCCTTGGAGGCTTTCAAGACTCAGCTGAGTGAATCTCTCAGCAGCTGGGGCTGATCTTGGAGCCAACCTCCTGAAGTTCCTTCCAGCCTGAATTTTCCTCTCATACTATGCAAAAACCTAATGCTACCCAGGGGAAACGCAGGCGGGCAGGAAAATATCAAGTAGGAGTAGACGAGTTATTGTACCTCCTCCTTTGGCAGTGTTGTGATAATTCTTGAGCTGTGATGGTTTTGGTAACCATTTAACAGTTTAGGGATGAGTCACATTTAATGAAGTATTGGGAAAGGTGCCTTTGTCGTGAGACTCTTAATGAGCTCATCTACTTAGTGTAACGAGATGAAGATTGAAAGTGAGCTTTGATCTCTGTAACTGTTTATTTAAGAAACAAATTTGATTATTGACTTTCTAGTGTATCAGATAAAGTCATAGCAAATTCCAGAGGCTAAAGTCAAAACTAGATAGATTCAGGAGAGAGGTCATTATTAATCACTAATTGTTTTAATAAGATACTTGAGTTTTGGAAAAATTTGCTGTGGGTCATGATCAGTCCTTCACTATGAACCATCTTTAAATCAAATATTTATCTGTTGGCTATGATCTACCTTAAAGGAGAGCATGTTCAGATTAGTCCCTCGCTCCACACAATGCAAGCTGAGTTGGTTGAAGGAGTGAACCCAAGCACCTAGTGCTGGCCTCATCCCCTGGACCGGTGCCTCCCAGGGAAGGCACACGAATCTGCGCTTGAGAGCCTGGCACAAAACCATAGCTTTGTCTCCGATGGTCTGTTTAGTTACTTGGGCAGAGATTCAGCAAAATCCTTGCTGTGAGAGTGTAAATACTTCCATCATCAAAAACCAGCTTAAATTACACTTAGTTCCCATGACTTGGTTGCATGGACGGTCTAGCTTTCCATGCTTCGATTTCTATAACTGTCAGATACAGACAATGACTCACTAAAATGCAGCATTTCATTATTCATCTCTGCATAATTAACAAAATGTGAAGTACTTTCAATGAAAGTCACATTACTGTGTTGCAACTGACTGACAGTCACCAGATTAACCTCTATTTCAAATAACACAAACTTAGTGTGAGCTCACAGTAGACAACGTGCACGCTTGGTCCTCTGCATATTTAACCAGCACTCATGATGTGCTCCACTTTACAGAGCAGCTTTCATCATGAGGTTTAAATACATTTAAATTGAGCTCCTGGAGCGAGTCCAGAGAAGGGCGACTAAACTGGTCAAGGGGCTGGAAAATAAAACCTATGAGGAGCGGCTGAGGGAGTTGGGGCTGTTTAGCCTGGAGAAGAGGAGGCTGAGGGGAGACCTGATTACAGCCTACAAATACTTGAGAAGGGATGGTGGGGAGGGAGGGGAAGGGCTCTTTACATTAGTGATGGGTGACAGAACAAGAGGAAATAGGTACAAGCTTAGTCAGGGGAGATTCAGGTTGGATGTTAGGAAGTATTTCTTCTCTGAAAGGGTTGTCAGCCACTGGAATAGGCTGCCCAGGGAGGTGGTTGAGTCCCCATCCCTGGATGTGTTTAAGAATAGGGTGGATGATCTACTTAGGAATATGGTTTAATGGGGATTAGGGACGGTTGGACTCGATGACCTCTGAGGTCTTTTCCAACCTAGAAATCTATGAATCTATAAAATATTAACTAATTGACTACCCAGCATTTTTATAGGAAGGATGAGCACTAGTAAGGTAATGGTTCGATTTTAAGAGCAAGTGCTGAGGACCAGCAGTACACTGAGCATAATTCCTCATGCTAACACTGGTCTCTGCACCCCTGGGCACCATCTTTTCAAGAGTTTTTTTATTTAGAAAAGTGTATTTACATTTTGATCAACCTAGTGTTGGCTATTGTCACAATAATTGTCAGCTAACAGTCATCAGGGTGCTGCCAGCTGAGGTGTGGATGAGTGTTGAGCAGCACAGATGGATAAGCAGAGTCATGAGAAATGACTCATCTGGAAGTTGTGGGAGCCAGGAATAGAGCCCTAACTGGAAATCAGACCTCCCAGGCCACCCGCTCTGTGTGTTACACATTGCTGCCTTTCACGCCAACAGAGAAATGTGAAGACATTTTCTTCTTTAGGTCCACATGCAACTCCTGCCATTGCTGCGGAGCACAGAGGAGTGATTTCTAATAAGCTGAGAGCACAGCATCACCTTAAATGATGAGAATGTCCTAAATGTCATATGTAACAATGGATAATCTCACATACCTTATACACTCATTCTGTTCTTTATCCTGAGAGTAAAATCAGCCAGAGATGGTCATGGGTGTTGAAGTTCCCCAGCTGGTAAACACCACCGCTGGATTCAGCACAGGGACAGGTATCTGAGATTTCTTCTTTTCCTTTTCACGCTCTAGGAGCCTGAGCAGGTTCAGCACTTATCTGCCCTGTGAGGTCTTTTTTTCCCCGAAAAAATATTTACAAAAACTTTAAAGTTTTCATCTGGAGTACTGTGTCCAGTTCTGGAGTCCCTAACATAAGAAGGACATGGACCAGTTGGAGAGGGTCCAGAGGAGGGCCACGAAGATGATAAGAGGGCTGGAGCACCTTTCCTATGAGGACAGGCTGAAAGAGTTGGGGCTGTTCAGCCTGGAGAAGAGGAGGCTCCGGGGTGACCTTATAGCGGTCTTCCAGTACCTCAAGGGGGCCTACAGGAAAGATGGGGAGAGGCTGTTCAGGAGGGCCAGTTGTGATAGGACAAGGGGTAATGGTTTTAAAATAGAGGGAGGTAGATTCAGATTGGATATTAGGAAAAAATTTTTTACCATGAGAGTTGTAGAACACTGGAACAGGTTGCCCAGAGAGGTGGTGTATGCTCCATCCCTGGAGACGTTCAAGGCCAGGTTGGATGAGGCCCTGAGCAACCTGATCTAGTTGGAGATATCCCTGTTCCTTGCAGGGGGGTTGGACTAGATGACCTTTGAAGATCCCTTCCAGCCCTAACCATTCTATGATTCTATGATTCTATGATTCATGTTTCTAATTTCTATAAGGAAATTGGATGTAGAGAGACACTGTCTAGTTTTATATAAGTGAGTGTCTTTCTCCTTCCAAGCCCAACTAATTGCTTAGATGCGGAGGCTGCACTGGCAGTGAAGGGCCATGATGTCACACACATCAGATGCCTCCATCTCTGCTGTTAGCGACGCGTTGACCTCCCCTCCTCCTGACAGATAGCTCAGATAACTGTATGAGATGTGTGGTTGTTGTAGACTCCACCATTAGTGAAGATCATGCAGCTACAGGAAGGTAACCAGACGTTACAAGGACTAAGCCCATCTTCAGTGATTCTCAGCTCCTGCAGTGACTGCACAGAGATCTAAGGGCAGAACAGGATCCTAGGGCTTACCTGCTTCAAGTGTGTCCTTAGGTGAGATGAATCTGAGCTTGATTTTACTTAAATTTAGGAAATACGATGTATGTAAGTACCTTGATATGTGTGCTTTAGTCTTCTCCGTTGTGTCAAGACCCAAATTGTCACAGCTGGTCTAGGAGAAATGCATCCCTTGGTTCCTTGTGTGCACCATGAACAGCAAGGAGGGATTTACATCGGGCTGAGCAAACGTTTGATATCTCCGTACAGCTCGGTGAAGAGAGCCAAGCTAAGGGGGAGTCAAGTTGTTCAGAGGGTATCTGCCATCACCCAGGGTTTTGAGAAAGTATTAAATTAAAAACCAAGCCATATACCCGGACTGAATGAAGGAGTGAGAACCTCATGAAGTTCAACAAGGCCAAGTTCAAGGTCCTGCACATGGGTCGGGGCAATCCCATGCACAAGTACAGGCTGGGCGGAGAATGGATTGAGAGCAGCCCTGAGGAAAAGGACTTGGGAGTGCTGGTGGATGAGAAGCTCAACATGAGCCGGCAATGTGCGCTGGCAGCCCAGAAAGCCAACTGTATCCTGGGCTGTATCAAAAGAAGCGTGGCCAGCAGGTCGAGGGGAGTGATTCTGCCCCTCTACTCTGCTCTCGTGAGACCCCACCTGGAATACTGCGTTCAGCTCTGGAGTCTCCAACACAAGAAGGACATAGAACTACTGTAACGAGCCCAGAGGAGGGCCACGAAGATGATCCAAGGGCTGGAGCGCCTCTGCTATGAAGACACGCTGAGAGAGTTGGGGCTGTTCAGCCTGGAGAAGAAAAGGCTCCAGGGTGATCTTATAGCAGCTTTCCAGTACTTAAAGGGGGCCTACAGGAAAGCTGGAGAGGGACTTTTTACAAGGGTGTGTAGTGATAGGACAAGGGGCAATGGATTTAAACTGAAAGAGGGCAGATTTAGGTTAGATATAAGAAAGAAATTTTTTTCACTGTGAGAGTGGTGAGGCACTGGAACAGGTTGCCCAGAGAAGTTGTGGATGCCCCATCCCTGGCAGTGTTCAAGGCCAGGTTGGATGAGGCTTTGGGCAACCTGGTATAGTGGAGGGTTTCCCTGCCCATGGCAGGGGGGTTGGAACAAGATGATCTTTAAGGTCCCTTCCAACCCTAACCATTCTATGATTCTGTGATTCTATTTTTAGAATTTCTTCAGCTAATAAAACTTGCCTTGCCTAACTATATCACAGGAATTTTCATCTTTTTAAAATTACGTATGTGCATTAAATTTCCAACATGGAACTTGCTGACAGAGTCATTAGTTACATTGCAGAGGATGCATATCAATCCATGTAAACTTTGTTATTGCTTTAGGTTGATTGCAGTTCTTTAAAAATATAAGTCATCACATATAGACCAATTTCACTAGCCTAGTCTTAGTTTTTAAGGGTGATTCCTAATACATATCCTTCCTGGAAGAGAAAAATACACCTGCAGAATTTCTCTTGAAGTAATTCACACAAATCTGATTCCCCAGTTTCTTACAGCAGTTCTGTGTTGCTGCCAACGCAATTTTAGAGCCATTATGCTGGAGCAAAGTGTAGTAATAACCTTAATGGCCAAGAAACTATATTAAACAGGTATTGCAACAGATAATATATCCTGAAATCATACATGGAAGAGGTCTGCATTTGGATATTTCATAATATTTGAAATCAGAACTGAAGACATCCTGGACAGAAAGACTTCCCTAGAATATAAATAGGAGGGTTCAATGCTTATGTACATGAAATGCTCTTGACCTCCTGGAGCATGGGTGCAGCGGACATGAGCAGCACTGCCTATGTAGAAGCTCCTTTCTGATGCCAAAGGGGTCCATGGGAGCCTTGGAGGAGCTGGACAACTTTCTCCATGCAGTTCCCAGTGAAAAGGAGGGTTCAAGGCCAGGTTGTATGAGGCTTTGAGCAACCTGATCTAGTGGAAGGTGTCCCTGCCCATGGCAGGGGAATTGGAACTAAATAATATTTAAGGTCCTTTCCAACCCAAACCATTCTATGATTCTATGATTCTATGATTCTATGATTCTATGATTCTATGATTCTATGATTCTATGATTCTACGATTCTATGATTTGAGGTGTGGGACTGGAGGCTTTGCCTGGGCTGGTGTTAAGAACAGGGAAGCCTTTTCCTGGCCAGAGCTGCCTGAAGGTCCTCAACACTGCACATTCTTCGCAGAAAGCTTGTGGCTGCTGAAAAAGTGCTAAACGTGCTTGTGGTCTGAACCTGTTGCTAACACGGCTGTGTCATGGCTGCTGGCTGTGAAGACCATCTCTGATAGTTGCAGAAGAGCTGTCAACTAGTAGCTGCTCTTTCTCCACCGATATTGAAGAGAGACTGTAAGGGAGGCTGATAGCCTTGGTGAGGGCTGGCTGGAAGTGTGGCCTTGGAGCCTGGGCCATCTGAGACTATTCCTGCTGGAATTCGCACCAGAACAAGACCATGCCTGTAAAAAAAAAAAAAATTAAAGATATGTGCATAACTGCACAGAGGACACATACACATGCACTCTGGTCAAAGAAAAAAATTACAAAGATTTACATGGTTGGTCTCACTTATCTTGAAAGATGACTGAATGGAGAAGACATCACAACATGTATCTCACCATGGCATCTCACAGAATCATAGAATGGTTTGGGTTAGAAGGAACCTTAAAGATTGTTTAGTTCCAACCCCCCAACTGTCCACTAGACCAGGTTGCTCAAAGCCTCATGCAGCCTGGCCTTGAACACTTACAGAGATGGGGCATCCACAGCTTCTCTGGGCAACCTGTTCTAGTGCCTCACCACCCTCACAGTGAAGAATTTCTTCCTTAGATCTAATCTAAATCTATTCTCTTTCAGTTTAAAACCATTGCCCCTTGTGGGAAAATAACTGAAATTGGGGAAAACGGAGAAATATGGCTTTGCAAAGTTCAGCTCAAAGGCTGCAATATTAGAGCAGCTTTGAGGTGAGAAGCAGTTGCTGCTCCCAGGACGGACACGGCCTGCTGGTCAGATGAAATGAGCAATGTCTTTGAAGTGGGGATTAGAGTGATGCGGAGGTACCATGGCTCATCCCTGTTATCAGGGGCAAAGAACATCTGGTGAAGATAACCGTGTAATTGCCATCAAGTAAGATGGATCGCAACTGTTGCCCCAGGAAATCTTGTCCTTTAGTTGAACTTTGCTCATTATAATGTCATTATAATACGAAAACACACCTCCACCTCCAAAGCTACCCACCTCTGGGCTGCGACCACCCCTCACTGAGCAGGCGCCCTAAATTTCTTCTTGCCTGTACCTTTAAATCGAAGCAAGAAAAGTTTACACCAATCCTGATAAAGGTACGTATGACTAGAGTCACTCGAGCTCCACCTGAAAGTAAAGAAATAGTATAAAATGGCAAAAGACAAAGGGGATGTTAGGGAGAAGCCCCTCCATCGAAACATCTGGGATCAGTCGACGGGCTGAACCTCTCTTCTCCCCTCCATAGGGACGCCTATTGGGTAAGAACTCTGGGTTATGCACATTTACTTACTAACATCTTACTAGCTATTTGGTATTGTCACTGATCCATAATAGTTTTATATTATCACTGCAATATTTCAATTAAAGTTGTTTTGTAGTCAGTCACTATTACCGGCCATCTACGAATCTATATCCTGTCACAAATAAAACCTTATATATACAAAAGTTCTGGAGACTTTTGCCCTTGTTATAAGGAGGTTGGGCTATAGTACTACCAACCCGGTGTACTCGCCAAAATTATATTCAAAGGTTCTAGGAACCTTTGCCCTTATATAAGGAGGTTGGGCTATAGTACTACCGAACTGGTGTACTCACCAAAGATACATACAAAGGTCCCAGCAACTTTTGACCTTATTATACAGACTGGTCGTTTTAACTTCAAAACGTGACACCCCTCAGCCTATCACTACGCTCCCTGACAAATGGCAGTGTAATGTGATAATGTCATCTGTCCCTGCCCTCCCTTTGATCCTGACCCATAAGCTCTTGGTCAGCTCCTCATCCATTCCCAGGTGGAGTTCCATGCACTGCAGCTGGTCTTTGAGATAGAAGGCGACACTTCCTCCTCATGTCCCCTGCCTGTCCTTCCTAAAGAGCTTGTATCCTTCCATTCCAACACTCCAAACATAGGATTCATCCCACC
The DNA here is from genome assembly GCF_009769465.1 of Tauraco erythrolophus. Taxonomy (NCBI): domain Eukaryota; kingdom Metazoa; phylum Chordata; class Aves; order Musophagiformes; family Musophagidae; genus Tauraco; species Tauraco erythrolophus. Next base: position 124,982,108 of record NC_141465.1, on the reverse strand, counting down.
AGGTCTCCGTGATTCCAATAAGATTGTAGCCCTGAAGGCGTGCAAACATTTCTGACTCCTCTTGTTTATTCCCCATGCTGTGTGTGTTTGCATAGAGGCATTTATGAAGCTGAAGTCCCTCATGAAGCTGAAGGCTCCATGCGCATCACAGCGGACACCCCACCAGGTATCACTCCAGCAGGTAGCACAGCAGGAATCACTGCATGCACCCCACCGGTACATCTCAGCAGGCATGAGAGCAGGCATCTCACCAGACATCAATCCACATCATCTTACCAGGACATCACAGCAGGAACCACAACAGGGCGGTGCTTTGCTGCCAGCCCTGCTTTTGAGCCTGGTGGGTGCAGACGGATGAGGAAGGCAGGGCTGTTGTGTGGGCAAAAGCAGGCAGCGCAGGTGATGGATCACCCACCAGGTTAACCTGAGTGGGACGAGGAAGGGCTCAGGCAGGGAGAAGCAGCAGCCTCTGAGAGCCTCTAATCATTGCGTTGGTGGAAAGAGGAGTCCTGAAAATGTCATGTCTGCTCCTCAGCTGACTTTTAAGAAGCTTTATGCATGTTTAGTTCAAAAATGATGAAGAATGGTTTTCCTTCCACCAAGTATACATATCATGCCCCCAAAAATACAGTTTTCATAGTGAAATCAAGCCTCTGGCTGAGCATGCAGAACATGACCTTGAGTGGCCATGCCCACCCGTGATGGGGAAAGCAATACTGTGACAGTACTATGTACAGGAATGGGATTTCCCTGGGGCTTGTCTCTCTCAGAAGACAGAAATAAAAAGAAGCAGTGGTGCCGTTAAGAAATGTCCATTTACTTTTCTCAGACGCTTCTTTCACAGGATCTGGTTGGCTTTGGAGCATCCCATGTCCATGAACGGAGGGACGGAGCAACAACGGGGAGCCAAGCCTGGAGCTGCCTGACCAGCTTTTCTGTCTAGTGAAAGGAATAACCTCATACTGTAAAAATGATTTTCAGAGATCTCTCTGGAATCTCAAGGCTGCCAATACGGTCTTGCTCCAACTCTCTCTTGCATTAAAGAGAAGATAATATTTGATTTTATATTTGAAATGAGGAATAATCTGTTCTCTGAATTAGGACAGCTGAGGACTTTGTGTGCTCAGCGCAACACAGCATCAGGAATTATGATATTTAAATTCACATTCTGGTGTCCAAGGGCAAACCCCTCACCAACGCCCTAAGACATGGGACACCAACAGACCATGTCTTTCTCTGCAGGCACATATATTTAACTTTCAAGGTTGCTTCTTCAATTACGGATTTTTTTTACTGTCTGTTTATAGGAGATTTCGAGTGGTTCTTTGAGAAATACAGTTGCATTGCATCATAGGAGTATTTTTGATACATAATGTGAACATTGGATTACTAAAAATATATTACATTGAACCTTTCTCTGAGCTCATTCTGTTGTTAATCTTGATATCGAGGTAATCTTGGTAAGGAAACAGGCATTGGCACAGATGGTTTGGAAAATGAACGCTAATGTTGATGCGGCGCAGGAACAGATGAAGACATTAAAACACAGTGACACACGGGCTGGGAATGGAGGAGATGCCCCAGGCCTTGCTCTGGGCTCAGTTTGTACAACTCAAGAGAGTCATTACATTCTTGCTGTCTCCCTGCCACGGTTACTTGAAGGAGGACTGTGCTCAGGCAGTGACTGGGGTGCAGATTTGGCTCCCAAAAGATGTCATTTGTAATGATAAAGTAGGACTAAGATTTTTTTGCAAGGTGTTTATACATTTCAGTCCGACCTTGCTGGACACCAGTGAGTTTCTGTCCAAACTGTTTCCACATCGACAGCATTTGGCTGTGCAAATCACGGCACTAAATAACGCTCCCGCTGTGGTTTGAATTTTACGCGCCGTAAGCATTGCTGTTCGGGTGACGAGTCCAAGGAGCCAAAAAGATCATGTCACACATCTCGAGTGGCAGTATTTTGTGCGTTTCCCGTTTATATTTCAAACATTAGGAGGCTAACAAATTGGTCATTTCATTTATAGATGATTGGGCTGATGCTGGCATCCGGTGTTTGTCCACCTCCGCTGTTTTTTGCAGTAGCTGTTTCCTGTGTTTGACGATGTCCCTGTGTTTTATCCTCACGCTTGGCTGAGCACTTTCCCCAGCGCTTATCCACAAGCTGGTTATAAGAGAACTGAACTGTATGTGACTGTGAGTTTAAATACTGGCATGTGAACAGCTGACATGCTCTTAAAGAGCAAGAAAACTTTCTGGAAATTATTTTCCAGAAGGAGTGAAGGGAAAAGGATCACATGAGTTCATTTATTCGAGGTCAGGGAGAGCTGTCAAGGCCAAGGAATACCTGTCTGTATTAATATATCAATAAGACATCTCTCAATATCCAAAGTTATTTCAGTTCTCAGTGTCTTGCCGTACCCATTTGAATCAGAAGTTCTTTAAATCAATGTGAAGTGGCTATTAAACACATATACTTCATGCAAAGGTGATACTTGCACTTGTGTGCTTTCTTTTCAAATTCTTTTCAAAAAGATTATTTTCAAAATAACTAAATTCATTTCAAAATAAGAGTGAGTGGGAGTTTTACCTGGATAAAACTGGGTTTGGCTCACTGTTTTCACGCCCTGATAACGTTGAAGTATAATAATTTGTGGCTTAAGGAAAGCTATTCGATCTTCAAGCTTCAGTATTCAATACTTCACATTTTTATTGGAAGAACACACTTTTACAGCAAACAGCTAACTCACAAACGTGACGAGGATCGGGAAATGATCCTTGACTACCTCACCTTGCATTTTATCCACAGCCTGAAGGCCCATATGTGGCTCTGGACTCTGCCCTGCCAGTCCCAGGACAAGAGCTGGATCCAGAAGCATCTGACTTCTGGGGACCCTCACTTCTGCCTGGATCGAGCCCTTCGAGCATTTTGTCTGTTGGAGCTGCCTGTGTGCACTGTGCTTCTGACAGTGGGTTTCCCCATGCAGTAAATCGGTTAGTAACAGCAAAATTTCGAAAGCTTTTTTTTTTCTTTCTAAACCACAAAGAATAAATAAAACCAAAAACTGAATGTGAAGATGGTTTTATTCAGGACAGGTTTGAATCCAGTGTCTAATTTAGCCAATATACTTTGAATTATATATAGATTTAACATTTACTCTTCCGAAGCTTAAGGTTCCTTAAAAGGTCACATTTCATTTTGTATTAGAACACGCCGTGTTGGCTTTCTGCTCGTGTTTTTTTTCACGTATGAGTGCTTAAGGTGAAATGTTTTCTACTTCCAAAAGCAGCAAATGTACAGACACACAATAAAAAAAAATGCTTTCTCCATGCCCAATTCTGGTTAGTAGGAATTTTTCCTCTCTCTATCAAGCAGCAGAGTAGAGGAATTCAGGCTGATTTCTTCAGGTTTCCATCTCAGATTCTCCAGAGAGCAATGAATATCATAATAATACAAAATTATTCTTTGTGTTCAGCACTATTCCCAGATGATTTGCCTGTCTAACTCATTACACCAATCTCAGCTGCCCACTTTGTTTTTATGAGTTCTGGGAAATCAAAACGCAAACCAATTTTGCTTTAGCAACTGTAACTTCAATCAGACAAGAAACAAAGTGTGTGAGAGTCCTCCTCCCTTCCCCATCAGGTTTAGAAGAAGCGTGACTGAAGTTAATGAAGTAATGCCTGTGTTACAACTATCAGAGGAAACCAGAAGAGAATAAGGCCCATTATATTTACTCCAAATTTTACAAGAGTGGTCTGGTTTTGACTCTGTTAAACCGAGTATGGACCCAGCTATGGGTTCAGTACTAAACTAAAAGATGTATCTGCCTAAATGAGCAGCATTACACTGGTTTAATTAAACTGGCACAACCCTGGGTGTCCATACCTCTGATGACAGTGGTTGTAATGTAATTTGAGATTCCACAACAACTTTTAGTTTGTTCAGATTTAAATGGGTCGAATAGCACAACTTTGCCAATCATCTGACCTGTTTTGCTTCAAGTATTCTATGATTCCAAGTAGCTGAGGACATGGGCATGCAGGTCCAAGCGGGCAGACACAGGAGGCTGTTCTGAGAGCAGGGTGCTCGCCTGCGTGCTCGCTCTGGAGGAGGTCTCCTGTTTGCAGCTGAGCTGCGAAGCTGCAGCTCCTGTGTTTGAAGCAGCCCTAATGAATCATAGAATCATAGAATGGTTAGGGTTGGAAGGGACCTCAAAGATCATCTAGTTCCAACCCAAAAAAAGCCAAACCACCATCAAAAGAACAGACGAGGCAGCACTTATTTGAAGATTATTACTCTGAGACTCAGGTCAAATTTGCATCTCACTTCCACCAAGCCTTCCGCCTTCCCTTCCCCCTCCCCCTGCCCCCACCTCCATTTTTCTACTTGCATGTTGTCAATCATAGAATCATAGAATGGTTTGGGTTGGAAGGGACCTCAAAGATCATCTAGTTCCAACCCACATGCCATGGGCAGGGAAATCCTCCACTACCCAGGTTGCTCAAAGCCTCATCCAACCTGACCTTGAACACTTCCAGTGATGGGGCATCCACAACTTCTTTGGGCAACCTGTTCCAGTGCCTCTCCACCCTCAATGTAATGTCTCCCTTAATGAAGATCCAAAGTAAAGTGGCAGGAAAAACTGATACGATCCCTGCAGTAATGCAGCTGTAAAGAAAAAGTCAACTCCGAAGCTGAGAATGTGTAAAGTGTCTCTGAACTGAAACTGAAATCACTGCAAAGTGCAAGGAAAATAATTGGAAAATGGAGGAGGACAAAATGCACGTGTGTGTGTGTAAGAGAGACAGTAACTATGCTACAGAAAGAAATGCTATCTTCCACCCGATCTCTTGGCAGCAGATGACTTCAGGTTTATAAAAATCACCTGCTAATTGCAGTCCAGAACAGCCATGGTCTCCTACTTGCTTCTTTAGAGGTTTGTGGGTGACTCAACTGAAATGTGGCATTTTGATTTAATGGCAGGCAAAGGAACATAATTTTTCTAACACACCAGTCTGTAGGGAAGTGTTTCTCTCTGGAGCCAGCTGCTGCCTTGTGCAGATGCAGCTACAGCACAGAGCATCCCTCTGCCATGCTCACCAACACATCCGTCTGCCTGAACACACCAGCAGTAAACACAGACTGAGGAAATACCCAAAGGGAAAACACAGAGCATCTGAAACACCGGGAGAAAACAAAGTTTGCAAAACACTATCTCTTCCTGGGAAAACCCTCATAGCTCATCAGCAGGCTTCACCTAACAGGCACGGGAGGGTCGTGCGCATGCCTAATATAGCTTTGCAAATATGTCAGTGGGCACAGGATGGAAATCTGCCTACAGTTTAAGAAACAGAAAGAGTTTAGAAGATCTCAACTTTTAAACGCAATAAATATAAACCAAAGCTGCCTGTAGATACCCCAGCTCCAGCCCTATAGCTCCCGGAGCACAGGGACTGCAGGGAGTGGCTACCTCCTTCCAGCTATGGCTCATCTAAATTGGTCATTTGGTGCTGGTGTCAGTGAAGTGAGAGAGAGACACAGCTTTTGAGGGTGAATGAGCCCATCCCTCTCAAATCAGGAATTTGATGTGGTTCATCTCATCCTGAATGTAGGCACCTTCATTCATGTGGTATGAATTTCACAGCTTAAATCAGCTGAAGCTAATGCCATCCAAGTACCCCTTCCAGACTAGAAGGCTCTGAAAGCAGTCTGCAGTTGTAGATTCATTTTGAGTGGGAATCATGTCCCCTCTTTAGGACATTCAGAAAGTCTGAAGTAGTTGCTTCAGGCTTTGTTTGTCATCAGTGGAAAAGAATGGGCACCTCTGGAGGGAGATTCATCTGTTTTAGGAGGGCTGGTAGGCTGGTTGGCTGAATCATTCTCTGGAAATGCTCACTGCCTCCTGTTAAGGCAGGTGACTTTAACAAAAACTGCTTAAAAATAAGAAAAACAAGAAAAAAGGCCTTTTGGGAATAGAGAAACTTTTTTATCAAGTAGAAATGCAGGAGTTTGCTAGCAAGTGGAGAACCTGGGACTGATTCGGTAGTTGCAATTGCTGGAAGCACTGGACAGAAGTGCAGGGAGGTTAGCCCAAAGCTGACCTACACATGTGCCAGACAAATAAAAACCCACAAGTTCTCTGATCTCTGACTAAAAGGAGCGTGACTTCCAGAGTGGCCTCTGAGGATGGGACTTCAGACACTGTTCCATCGGGCTGTTCACGTGGTGTTGGATGCAGGGCTGACACCTGAGCCAGCCTGGCAGCTGGCTGTATAGCCCTGCATAAATATATATATCTGTATGTACATGCATACACACACACACACAGAATTCAAATGGACTGACATGGAAGGAGCTGCTGAAGCTCACTTTATGCTCCAGCATGCAGGTTAAAAGAGCAAAGAGCTCAGGAGGGTTGCACAAGACTGACTAATTTTCTCCACTGAAAGCACTGAGTTGGTCGATGGGAGGAGAAGCTCCATGTACACCAGGTGTAATTCATATGGGCAATTACTACAGGCTGAGTCTGTGCTTGTGCGCTCAGAGTTGGGAATTTATGTTGGTAAAAATAGCCAAGCAGTTTAATCTGAAATAGGTATTTCTATATCAAAAGTTCATTGGCATATGGCATAACAATTTAGTTTTGTGCCCAGGTACTGTGTAGGTGAAGCTGGTGGGAGGTGCTGGTTGCCCTGTCACTCAATAAATGCCTTTTTGTTAGCTACACGCTAACCCACATGTAGGTAAAAACGGTGCATGCTCTACTTTTATGGATGATGTGGTGTTAACTTGGCCGGTTTTCTTAGCTTTTTATTATTAAATCACATGCAGAATCCGTATATAACAATCAGAAATGATAGAGCACTGCGTACTGAGCAATAAGGAACTGTCATCATTACTGCTGCTTATCCTTTGCCCTATTCTACATCTTGCTGGATGAAGGGTTTGGGGGTTTGCTCTTGTATTACTCTTGACACAAGATTGTTAAGACAGCGCTACAGCTTTAGATATGCTTGTAACATCTTTTAAACCTAAGCAATCGTATTAATTTGTCATAGAGCTCTGTAATTTCATAATGAAATAAGACAAATTAAAGGATACTTGTTTCTATTGGCAGAAAATACATATTATAATCCTTTTGAAAAGCAGCACAGACTTTTTAGTCGCAGAACACACATAGATGCAGTTAATTACACAACCAATTTTCCTGCAAAGTTATGCTTCATTTATTTCTGAGTAGTCTCTTTAATTTTAATAGGCCTACATGCTAGAATAAAATTAAGCAGATGAATCTTTGCATGTCATAGCCTTAGGGGGCCAGTATATACCAGCCAAAATGTATAACACAGCTCAGTGCTGCGTACATGGGTTACGACTGCTCTTTTAAAAATAGATTTCTGGGTTAGAAAAAGGGATGAGACTGAACTATTTAAACTAAAAGAGAACATAGGCTTAAGAATGAATGGACATAAACTACCCACGAATGTATTTAGATGGGAAATGAGAAGAATGTCTTTAACCATCAGAAGGTGAGAATATCCATCCTATCCTAGGAAAAACAGATACAGACGATGAAACTAGCTGTGAGGTAAACCTTGGCTGGTTTAGCATGACCTCGTGATGTGATTCCTTGTGGCAGACAGCAATGGAGTATGATGACCCAAGAGCTCTGCTCCAGCCGTCTTCCGGTTCTAGAATAACGTAACAAGTATTTTTTATGTAAGTAACCCCCGTGGTTCTTCACAACGAGTGCTTGGATGCACACTAGTCACTACCGAGCTCATTCTGTTCAAGCACTTCAACACGAAAACTATGAGGTAGAATCAGGTCCTTTTCTGCAGAGGTAATTGGGCCAGTGGAAATGGCTGATGACCTTCAGTGACTGCAGCAGGAGGTGGGAAGATGAAGGTGCTTGCAATGTGTCCCTGAGCATGAGTGGCATCAAAGAGAACACATTAATCAAAGGAGGAACAAAAGATGGCAGAAGAGTGACTGATCTGAGATAGCACCGCGTCTTGCTCGGTAGCCGGAGAGTCAAACTGCAGCAAATGTCCTCAGTGGTCACAGGCTATGAAAACCTAGGAGGTGATGCACAGTGAAAGGTGGTTGTGAAATAGGTAAATTAATGTCTAGATGCACAAGTAGCAGCGTTGGAAAGTAAATGCAACTGATGGTACCTGATCCTTGAAGACATCAGGTGTTTGTACCCCAAGAGTGAAACATGGGTTTTTCTGTGAAAAGTGTTTGAATTTTGAAACAACAACTATTCCAGATTTTTGAGAAACAGATCAGCCCCTGATGTAGTGACCATATTATTCCCCTGTGCAGGGCTGACAAGAGACTGTCTGGACTCGGCTGTGGAGGGAATACCCTGAACTCACGCCTCCCACATGCCACAAGCACAGAGGAGCTTCACAGACTGAAGCTATGATGATGATTTTCCTTGAGACAGAGAAATTTGGAAATGCTGTCAGCAGCTCTTCCACATATCCAATAAATTTGATTAAAATCTGAAGAAAATTTCATTATCCTAATAATAAGCTCTAGAACTTGTCAGCCAGATTACATTAGTATATTCTTAGGCATCATTAATGTCAGAAACAAGAGGCTGGACTTGAGGGCCGTCAGCTTGCTCAGCTCCACTGCCCTTTGGTGTTAGCATGGACTAGGGACAAGTACTGAGAAAGCAACGGGGGGTTATCGTGTTTCTCACAGTCTCACTTGGAATTAGTTTCTTCCCATGGCTACCATTCCACCAGCTGTTTGGTGGCTGCAGGGCTACTCCTTCAAGAAAACAAACAGGTGGCTCTTTCCTTGCACCCGAAATGCTCTGATCTCCATTGTTCAGGTGCCACATGACTGCAGCAAAACAAGGCAGTTGCTCATGCAAGACGGTACGCTCAGAAACAGAGAGCTGCTGCTTCTGGTCATGTCAAATGTGGGTGTCTGACGATCTCTGTACTGAAGGCATGTGAAAATTCAAAGGTATTGTTGCAATAGCTTTTTGGGATGTTCTTCACACAAAGATTAGAGAGAGTTTTGCAATAACCAAAAAGAATAAAAAGAAAAAAATAAAGTGTCCATGAAAGACACCATAAACTGTAGAAACCATCTTCTGTAAGTACTGAGGTTGCCAAAACCAACCTGAATTGCGATTACACATCTACAGCTTCCACCCACCTCTACAAATGGCAGATGGGCTTGGGATTCAGAGACTCTTCTTGGATTTTAAAGTTCCCTTTTCATCTTCTGAGGGGAGCTGCCTCTTTTGTGACTATTTCCCATCCCTTTCCCTTGGAGGTACGCTCCTCTTGGGGCTGGTCTGGTCGGTGGGAGCTGCAGGATCCCCTGGGGACGGGATACTAGAAGCTGTTGAGGGAGCCTGTGGGGTGAGACTTGCTCAGCATCACCTCCCCTCCCACATCACTGCTACATGGGGAGCACCTCTGTCACCCCACAACCTTCCTCCCCGGCTAGTGGAGCAGGACCAGCAGCTCCATGGGGCTGTGCGATTTCAGGAAGGGTCCCATTGGTCCCGCCATGGGCAATCCCGAGGGGGCTGTCTGCTTTTGTGCTGCAGTGAAGCACGATGCACCTTGCTGGGGGGTTATTTTTGAAGGGGTGATGCGGTGTAGCAGCGGGGCTGATGCCGAAACTCCAGGTTCCATCCCCTGCCCCGTGCTCGGTGGGAGGTGGTTGCAGGGTGCTGCCTCTCTCCTGTCAGCCTGGCAGTAGCTTTCCTCTAGACCATTTTAAGACTGTGCTAATCCCCTAAATTTAACCAATGATGTCAAAGGCTCATGTTAGCTCCCTGCACCCAGCCCCACGCCCACACGCGCTGGTGTGAGCCAGGAATAACTCCACCACCACGTAGATTTGAATCCTGTCCCAAGCGATGCTGCCCCATGCCTGTTTTCGTAACACAGAGCCCCAAGCCATCGCGGTGCGAGTGGAGCAGGAGGCGCTGGGGCTGGGGAAACTCACGGCAGGAGAGCTGGATGCGGCTGATAGGGGAAGGAGAGATCTCTCAAGGTAGGCTGGAAACGGAGTGGTGTTATTTATTGATCCAGCAGTGCCCAGAGAGCCGGCGTGGGGGTGGCTGCGTTTGGTTTGGCCACTGAACTGACGAATTGGAGGAGGAAAGAAAACTCACCAAGGTGTGGACTTAAATGGATGTTGCTTTTTGTTGTTGTTGTTTTTGTCATTAAAACTGCAAATGCAAGAAGAGAAAGTTCTGTTCAAAACAAAATGTTGGATGGGGCTGGAGATAACTGTTTGCACTTCGGGTGCCGGTAAAGGAAAACAAGGGAAACAAGAGACTCTTTTCTCAAAAATACTGGAAAGGTGTCAGTGCCCCCAGCCAGCTTCCCATCCATCCCTCTCCTTCCCTTCCTGTCCCGAGGGGCAGGGGTGCAGCACCCCACCAGTGTTTGGGATACAGACAAGCTCCCACTCAGCTCCTCTCTGAGCTGCCCTGCGAGATGGTGTCCAGAAAGGCTTTCCTAGGAAGAAGTGTCTCTTTTCAGACAGAATTTTCCCATGTCTTGCCCAGGAAGCAAAATCCCACTGTGGCTGGAAAATTCTATCAGAAAACATCCCGCTGCCTGGTGTGACCCTGTCTCCATTCACCCCAATTTTTTGGGGGAGCGCAGTGCTTGCAGCTGGGCAGATGTTTAGCAGAAGACAGGCCATGATGTGAAGACCTTTCCCCCATTGGTTCAGAAGAACTGGTGAGCAGGAGGAGCTGTGAGGAATGGGAGTTTTGCCATGAAGGTGTTTCTGTGGGGCATTGTTGCTTGTGAGGACGGACTCATTTGGTGCTACCAGGGAACAGCAGTCGCAGTCATGTGTGGTGTTTTGCTGCCTGGGCAGGACGGGTGGGCAGAAGGCTTGAGCTGAGTTAGCAGAGGACAACCATCACCTCTGCATTTCAGTCTGGCCGCAGGCTGCTAAACAGCCGCTGAAGCCCACAGCCATTCCCATCTCCTAGAGCCGAGCAGCAGGGAGCAGTCACAGCGTGGATGGTGCACTCTCGGCTCAGGACACACAGACGTCATGGGAAACGTGTGGAGAACATTCCCTGGGAGTAAAACATCCCGAGGTATGGCTGGGAAGAAACACTTTCCTAGCTTTGTCCTTTTTCCCCAACTTCGCAGGACGACCAAACCTCATCTTTATATTTTTTGATTTATTGATTTTGTTGGGAAAAGAGTTAGAGCCCAAGACTGTAACAAAAGGGTTAAGGATGTGGGAAGCTCAAGACTGAGATCTGCCTTTGAAACAGGCTGTCTGAGGTCCCAGCATTGCCCTGCCCTAACCGCTGGCTGCTGATGCCTCCCAGGTGGCTTTTCCACACATGGACTAAAAATTCCAGACTAAGAAACTTTCCTGGCAGAAGTTTTGTTGAAAGTGGTACCTTCCCAAAACAAGGAAAAAAGAATTAATTGATATTTTCCAGTAAAATATCAATTTCCCTGGCAATTGGGAGGCAGTGGAGTGGGCACAGGGGCCACGGGAGCTGCTGCTGACCACCTTGTGTGCAAGGGTTGGGTGGATGAGGATGTTCCATGGGAAGGGGGCAGCCCGGGGGCCTCCATGTGCCCTGGCCACTGCTGACACATACGACAGCCCTTCGGAAAACTGTGGTGGCTGGTGTGTGGGCTCCAGTGCCTGGGAAAAAAAACAGCAGCGGAAACCCCACCAGCACGGCCCAAGCCACAGACCACCAAGAATGAGCTGTTATAGCTTGGTCATGGGCAAAAGAGTTAGATTTGGTCTCCTTCAGTTCCCACCCAGGGCATATATGCAGTGTTTCATCCTTCATGGTAAAAATCTTGGAGGAAAAGCCTAATTCGTGTTTTTTCAGATAACCCAAGCTGTACATCCAATGTGTTTCACTGTCCCCATAGGGCAGTAGAAGGTGGGTTTGCAGGGGACCCTGCCTGCTTGGTGGGGAAAGAAGGGATTGAGATATGGAGGAAATCAAGGAGTGTCATCATTTTTTTTGGAGGGGGAGCTCGGGGTAAGTGGTTTCTGGAAGGAGGGAAAAGGGAAAGAGCAGCCTCTGTCACACCATCTTTTGGGGAAGAGCCATGGGATTGCTCCATGCCCTAGAAGAAGGCATCTCCTATTTGCTCAGACCTACAGGCATGCTCCCAGCATGCATGTCGCAGCAAGAACAGAAAAAGGCTTGAGAGCAGTTGCTTTCTTTGGGGCAAAAGTCGGGCAAAAGTCAGGCAAAAATTAATGTATTTAATAAAATTTAAAGCTTATTCTTCATTCATGAGTGGTAACAAAAAAAGCCCTAAACAATCCTCTGAAAAGAGTTCATATCTAAGATATCTCTGATTAGAGAGTCATAGTGACCAGCGTGGGCAGGAATGACTGTTATGGTGAACTGCCTGGTGAAGCCACAGGTAGGCTTTTTGGTTTATTGGCAGCATCACAAACACATCAGTGTTAAAGGAGATGTATTCTTGGCTATTAAGAAGTGTAGGGCAGTTATTGTGCATCATACAGTAAAAAGACGGAGCTATCCCCGTCCACTCACTTTGTTACAACTGGGGGTCTTCTCCGTCATCTCTTGAAGTCAACAGGGAGAACATCGCTGACCTGAGGAGGTCTCTCTTTGCCCCACACCTGGACCTGTTTCCATTTGAGAAGTGCTACCCATCAGCGTCGAATCGCTGACAAATTTTTCAGTAATGTGCGTGTGAAAGTAATAATGGGCTGTGTATTACCTCAAGAGATGATTAAATCACCCGATGTCTTAGTCTCCAAGATGCAGCTGGAAAACTCCTGTTAGATGCTGTTCTTCCACAATCGACCTGAGCAGACATTCTTCATGGTTGTTCCTCACCGATAGCTCATACTGGTTACACGGCATCGTGGTGTTTGTCAGAGTCTCTTGTGAATCACCAGACAACGGGGTGGGTAATTGTTTCTCTGGTTCCCTGGTTCCCTGCTGAGAGTTTAAATAACACAAATCAAAAGTCCCTTATTGCTACAAAACACAAGTCTGAAGAACACTCAAGCAGCAACGTGAAAGGAGAAGAGGAGCTGGCATGCTTCACATTTCAGCTGGAACTAATGCCACTGCAATGCTGATATTTTTATGGTGGAGACGGTTTTGTTTGCTTAAGCAGCAAGTAGATCTGGCTGGAAAATGGCATTTCTCTTTTATGAGATATTTAGAAGTTTCAGCATTTGGGTTTGTTCTGATGTGGGGCAAAATCGAGGTCTTCTCTAGTTTTTCATAAGATCTGAAGAGAGTGAGGTAGGGGCTTGGTGACAGGGACTTACCCTCCATCATGCCATGTTTGAGACTGGTGGCCAAACCCCTGCGTAATGTAATTAGTGGTGGGGGCTTATAACTGTGCCCAGTGAGCAGCCCTGGCTCCCTCTGCCCGCTGGCAGACCCTGTGCCAGGCGGGGCTGACACCTGAATGCATCCAGGGCCTCCAGCAATTAGAAGAGGGACCTGCAAAGGATGTGGGGTGGGAGGTGACAGCTGAGTCTCGCTGCACAGTTTGCAGGGAAGGCCAGGCAGCCAGGAGAAAATCAGGAGGAAGTGGCCGACGGCTGCATTTCTTTGATCCCAGCAGCAAGACATAAAGTGTCTGTGCCTGGACTGATTTTGGAGGCAGAGGTCACACCCTCGTAAACCAGCACTGGACTCTTGGGAATAAGGAGAATTATTTTTCTTGGAGAAAGGAGAAGGGAGATTTGTTTCTCTTCTCCCCACCACCACAGCAGGGCTTTCATGCTCTATTTTACGTGGTAGATACGAACAGGCTTGCTACTTAGTGTTATCTCGAGGCCCCACTTGGTCTGCTCTGTAAACATCCCAGCCTACACGTGCCCAGAAAGACTTTCCTAGGAAAAAGTGTCTGTATTCAGACAGAATTTTCCAAACACAGTGGGATGGCCTTTCTCATCCCGCTGCCTGGTGTGACCCTCTGTCTCCATTCACCCCACTTTTCTGGGGGGAGCACAGTGCTTGCAGCTGGACAGATGTTTAGCAGAAGACGAGCTGTGGTGTGAAGATCTTTCCCCCATCAGTTCAGAAGAACTGGTGATCAGGAGGAGCTGTGAGGAACAGGAGTTTTGACATGGGCACCTGGGTGCAAAGCTCAGGCGATGTAGCTGGAGAAGAGACAGGAGGCTGCTGACATCCAGTGCGCCCAGCACAAGTTGGGAAGAGATGAGAGACACCCCTTTTGTGGGTAAACCCTTCTGCAGCAGACGTGATGCCGTACAACGGCTGCTCGTCGCCACCTCACCCCGTCTCACCCAGGAGCTTGGCTTGGGCAGCAACTATCTGCTCCGTTTGTCTCCGAGGCAGCTGTGGTCGGTGAGCGTGGATGTGAGGATGGCCTTGGGACACCCCATCAGGGCTCCTCTCATCTCCTCAGCTGCGCACAGGCAGTGGAACTGTGCTGGCAATCTCCAAAACACCTCTTGATAAGAGCTGAGACCTGCCTCCAGAGGAGATGTGGGAACGCAGGGTCTTTGAGGGTCTTTGCTCCCTGGCTGATGTCTGCTGCTCCTGGCTTCCTAAATGTACAGGCAGCCTGCAACCCACCTTACATCTGGAAGCATCCCAACCTTCTCATGCCACACAAAGGTGCCAAGCACAGCCAGATACTCTCAGAGGCATTAGGTAATGCTGGTCAAGCAGGGATGGGGTGATAAAACCAAGCCCCAGCTGGAAAAAGCAAAGGCCACTGATTGGAGTTGGCTCAAAAACTGTACAGCACATGTCTCTGCCATTCAATGCATATGGGTGCTTGAAGCCCTCCTGGTCCTGGGAACAGGAGCTGCTTTCCTCTCAGATACGGAATTTTCTGTTTAACTTGGTGGCTGAGTCCTTCATGGCTGAGCTCATAATTTTGAGATCACCTCCTGAGTACTGTAAGCTGTCACGAGAGATGATGGATGGAGCTGGTCTTTTGGGAGACATAGCAGAAGCCAAGATCCATTCACATCTGTCTTAGGTGCGTGGACTGGCTATGCTCAAGTGAGCTTGTTGCTGTCATGCTCGAATTGGAGCTTCACTTCTGAGAAGGCCTTGTTATAAAACATCTGAGAAAACTGGCAACTCTGACAAAACATTGTAAGGTGTGAACATCTGCTGGAGCCATTCGCTTCACAGTAAGTCCATATTCCTCCATGCGAGAAGATGGTGTAATCAAGGCTCCTTCCCTGTTTGCTCTCCATTCTCAGCCTTCTCTCCTCCCTTATTCTTGGCACAAGGGACACCTCTAGGAAGTTGTCGTGGTTTTAGGCTGATCCAGCAACTAAAACTCACACAGTCTCTCCTTCTCCAATAAAGTAGAGAGGAGAGAAAAAAAAAAAAAAAAAGAACTGAGGGTTGAGGCAAGAACAGAGGGAGCACCCACCAACCATGGTCCTGGGCAAAACAGGCAGCGCTTTTCTCAAAGCAAAACAGTTTATTAATGATTACTTAGAAGGACAAAGGGAAATAAAAACCGATTACTTGAGAGGACAGAAAGAAACAAAACCAGATCTTAAAACCGACACCTTCCCCCCCCCACCTTCCTTTTCCTCCCGGCTCTACCTCCTCCCCCCAGCAGCACAGGGGGCAGGGACTGGGGGAGTGCAGGTCAGTTCATTCCGTGCTGTTACTGCTGCTTCTTTCTTAAAGGAGAAGGAGTCCTTACACCCTTTTCCCCTGCTCCAATGGATCCCCTACCCACGAGGAAAAAATCCACAAATTTCTCCAACGTGAGTCCAGCCCACTGGAAACAATCCTTCCCCACAGATTGCTCCGGTGTGGGCTTACCACAGTCTCGGGTACTTAGGGAGCTGTAGCCACTCGCTCCGGCGTGGGTCGTCACGAAGACTCCAGATGCCTTTCTGCCTTGCCGTGCCCCCAACACGACCATCCTCAGGCTCAGGCATCTTCTCCCCACGGGCTGCGAGTGGGTTGCTGCTCCACCGAGGCCGTCCTGGTTGCAGGGGGGCAGCCTGCTATCTCACCATCAGCCGCAGGGGAAACTCGGCTCCGGCACACCTCCTCCCGCTCCATCCTCACTGACCTGCTGTCGATGCAGCTGTTTCTCTCAGATCTCAGTCCTCTCCAGGTGAACTCAGCCCAGTGGGCACCCTGGGAGTGGGGTGCCCCCGAGTTCCCCAGCTGGCTCCGCCGCCGCCATTCTCCGTGGGCGGCGCCGGCCCGACGCAGGCAGCCGCCCGGCCGGGAGCCAGGGAGCGGGGGCAGTGCCCTCCTCCCTTCTCTGGTCGATCCTGGGCGAAGCACCTTTTCCGGTCCCTTTGTCCCGACTTAAATAGGGCAATTCGCAGAGGCGCCCTATTGGCTCAACCCCGAGGGGGATGGCAGTCTGATCCGGTGGCCAGAACTAAGCCTAACCCGGATCCGAAACCGGGGAGGTCGCAGGGAGCAAAATCCCTCTCCTGCCACCAGAACCACCCCCCCCCTCCACATCAAACCATGACAGAAGTTCATCTATGTGGTATCTCCTTCTCTCATGGTATCTATTCCTTGTCTGAGACTGCCTGAGGTAGCATTTGATCATAGCAGAAATGCTTTTCCTGCTGTCACATTTCCCCAGGTGCTTCTGACTCAACGGAAAACCCAGGAAGACACCCACCATCCTTATCAAGATGCAACTAGCCCAGACGCTGCCGCTTCACAACATTTTTTAACCCATTTTCCCGATGACTCAGCCTCCATTCACAGCAGCCATCAGGGGCTTTTTCACCCTACCTTCCTTCTTGGCCAAAGGCCACCTCATAACCTGTGCAACCCACTGAGCTTCAGACTGACTCTTCCAAGGCTGTGGCTGCTTTCGAGACCGTGCCGCTCCTTCTCCTCAGTAATCCCTGCGCATGGTGCTTTGAACTGCAGAGGAAGGCAGGAACGAAGGCGGCCAGCCTGGCATCTCTGCTAGCTTTGACATTTGGGATATGTGAGTTAGCAGAGTCTCTGTTCGAGGTGATCTCCTTGCAGGCCTACTGCCAACCATTGGGGGATTTACATGGCTAGTTGTTTTTTTTCCCTCTGCTGCGCTTCCGCGCGTTACTTTCCCAAAGATAATTATATGACTCAGGAAGACGAACGCATACCTTGCATACCTGCAGGAACCATAATGTCGATAGGTGGTGTAGAGCATTTTGAAGCCCTTTGAACACACAACAGCAGTCGAATTCCCGTGACTTACCTACCCAAACCGAAGCAAGTCCAGGCAATGGCTGCATAGTTTTCGTGGAGCCCTTACCCTACGAAGGACAAACGTCTCCCCAAGAAAGCTTTGGTCTTGCAGCACTGAGGCACAGACGCTTTTTGTCACCAGAAGAGTCACGAGTGTTTTGTCAGGTAAGATTTACCATTTCTATTTTTTGAAAGATCTTGTCCAATCTGAGGCTGGAACGGACACATTTCTATGAATGCAAAAAAAAAGGCAGTCCTGTGCTTTCTGAGCTTTCTGAGAGGTCACGGGAACAGCACAGAGAAGTTATCCTCTCTTAAATAGATAAGTGACTGTTATGGCTTAAATAACCTGGCAGCTAATTGTCCGTGAAGATAACTGGCAGAAACAAGGCGCGGTGGTGTTCAGTATCGCTAGTTTAGCGCAGAACGCTCTGCAAAAAACACAAAGGGACGCACAGGCTTTGCTTCAAGTGCTTTACCATTCGAATTGCAGAGTTGCCATTCAATTTGTTGATTTTGGAAGAAAACCAGAGGAGTGAGAAAGAGAAATTTTATTCCATGTGGTAACTTGGAGGACCTTACAGATCTTAAAAACACCCCGAATCTGGGTCAACGTGACCACCCAGCATCTCCTGTACCTTGCCATCAAAGCGGTGGTCGTGGAGCACTGCGAGGTGGCTCCTGGCATCCTGCTGTGCCTGTGGAATGGCTCCTTTGGGACTGTTTCAGGGGTTACCTTTGCTCAGGAGTGGGTGAGAGCTTGGCTGAAACTGAAGCTAGTATTTTCAAAGCTTTTCAAGCTTTTCTTCTGGTTCCTGGGTACCTGTGTAGATGTGTGTCCCTAGCTAGGGATGAGCTATTCAAATGAAATTGACATGTAAATAAAGATGTATTTATTGATTTGCCTCCTACCTTTATATCCAAAAGGATATAGAGGAGCTCCTAAGCTTAGTCAGGGGAGATTCAGGTTGGATGTTAGGAAGTATTTCTTCTCTGAAAGGGTTGTCAGCCACTGGAATAGGCTGCCCAGGGAAGTGGTTGAGTCCCCATCCCTGGATGTGTTTAAGAATAGGGTGGATGAGCTACTTGAGGATATGGTTTAATGGGGATTAGGGATAGTTGGACTCGATGATCTCTAAGGTCTTTTCCAACCTAGAAATCTATGAATCTATGAATCTAGTGCCTGTCCCCATCAGTGCAGATGACCTGAAACTACCCACCTGCCAATATCTCCCCTGAGACCAGATTAGGACAGTTCCTCCAAAGGGCTTCATCATACAGGTGGCTTCTCAGAAGTGCCTTTGGGTCCCCAAGCAATACCAGGATCCTGCCTCCGAGCCCCTTCCCGCTCTAGCCGTCCTCGCAGCCCTGAACCAAGGCAAGGGGATGGCGGCTGCGCTTTTGGGAGGGCTCCTTTTGGAGGAGATCGGTGTGTTTCCTGTCTCCTGAATATTTTTGTTGGTTGGGGTGGGGGGAGCGATACAACCTGCAGCTTGTCCTAACATGTGCCTGCTGTGCGTAAACTCACAGCTTTTATAAGAAGGGCTCCTGTCCTGGGGACTGCGGAGCCTTCAAGAGCTTCTTGGCTCTGGGCTTCTCCTTTAGGTGTTGTAAGATCAGATTAATGATGTATTAGTTCGAGATAACTGCCATGAGATCATGTAATTAACTTGTGATCATGCTCTGTGCCAGTTGGCTGAAACTTGCTACTTTTTAAAAAAAAACTCTTTCAGACCAGCTACAAATAGAGCTTTTTGAATGATGGCATTAACAAATGACTCATTAGTTGCTTTTTGGGCTAATTAAGGGAGACAACATCCAAGGCAGTAAAGAACAGCAGTGGGTCATTAAAAGCAGCCATCAGGCTCTGCAGTAGGGAGGAAGCGGTTTATTACCTTGTGCCCTTCGCTGTGGCCATGGTGCTCCCAGTTACACGGGTTTGTGACGTCCTCCTCCGAGGCCTGATCCTGCCCTGCTCAGCTCCGTAAGGCTCAGTCAGACCTTCTCGTTGCCGCTCGTGTTGCCCTTGGGCAGACGAATAGCTGCGGAAAGGCGGGTGCAGAAAGGCGACGCCTTCGCAAGGCAGCGATACCTGCCCGAGCGCGGCTGCTGCTTGCCCAAGCGATGTGACCTCACACATTTGGCATACGTGGCCTTTTTGACACACACAAGTTTTGCTCCAAGCAAAACTGAGGGTCAGGGGATGCTTTAACATCTCTAGACTTATTTGGAGTGGGAAGAAACTGGGTTACTGTGTAGGCACCATAGGGACGTATATACTGTTTTGGTGAGCGCTGGGCTGGAACAGGCACCGTGAGGACGTATATAGCGTTTTGGTGAGCGTGGGGCTGGACGTTTCCAGCCCATGCCCGATGAGAGGAAGGTTGTGTCTCTATCCCAGTATTTTTGCAGGGCACTGGAAAACATCCCAGGGAAAGGGATCTGTCTTGTAGCATTTAACTCCATGTGTGTCTGCTGCCAGGCTGCTGCCTGAGACCTTCTCACACAGTCTGCCCAAGCTCCTCCCTCTTCTCCAGCTGCACCAAGCTCCCTTCCCCAGTCCCTGCTTCCTGCCTCAGCCTGCGCCCTGCCTTGGCTACCCATCTCATCCCTTTGGTGTGGCAAACATCCATCCCAAACATCACAAATTCCTTGGAGGCTCAGGTTAGGGTCGGTGCCCTTTCTTGCTGGAGAACACACTAGCAATGGCTGGAAACCACTGCAGGGTTTGCAACGGGAGCAGAAACAGAGATTTCACTCCCCTGTCCCACCCTCCCTCTCCAAACTGATACTCAACCCCATTCTCCTCAGTGTCCTCTCTACTGCCCCATCTACCAGACCTCTCGTGGCTGGTGGCCACCTCAGTTGTTGTGTAGCCCTTTCTTTTGCCCTATTCCCTGCTGATGCTCACTCCCCCTTTACACCAGCCTGTGACATGCTGGTGGGGGCTCTACAGCCACCCCTCCTGGTCTGGTCATGAAGCCCTGTGACAGTGTGGTTTGGGGCTGCTCTGCTACCCAGGAACCAGCTGTGTGCACCCTACACTGCCCAGCTCCCTTGGGCCAGATCCTGCTCAGAAGGGTTCACACCTGAGCTATTCTTAAGTGCTACAAAGGGTTGGAAAGGTTTTTTGTCTAAACAAACAAATCATTAAGTGCAAAGGGTTCCTGTGTGCTGCTTTGGGGCTCAGACCAGCAAGGTGGCGTGTGGCTATCACCAGCCCTAGGTGATCACGAGCCCCAGGTGGTTGCCAGCCCTAGGTTTTTACCAGCCCTAGGTGACCACCAGCCCCAGGTCGTTGCTAGCCCTAGCAGCACCCAGGTCAGAATGGACTGAGCATCTCAAGAAAATGTGCTCTCCTTCATTCCTCGTGGAGGAGAGGAGAAGTAGCTGAGTCTGTGTCTTCTGGAAAATGCCAGCGTTTTTTACCCCCAGCCAAGTAGGTGGATGCAGCTAGAGCTCTGAAGGTGAACCGTTACACGAGGAGATACGATAGGTCAGAGAAATGGGAGATCCTTCATACAGCACCTGCATCTCTGCTCAGCAGCACTTGGTTTTGGTGAGCCACGTGGATGGAGCCAATTTTTAGGGCAGTGCTTGGGCAAACGCTGGCGGCCTCTTCTTGTCCTCCAGAGCAAGCCCCTGCGTGCAGGAGCATTTAGGGTTTGAAGCTTTAATCTCTTGTCTGTCTGGGTTAGTCTCAGGTCATTAACTTTTATTTTCCTGCTGCTCTGGCCGTGTGAACTCTGCAGTTTATAGTACTAAAATAAAAATCCCTGTGCAGCTGCTGAGTGCCCAGAGAGGCTGCGTGGCAGGTTGTCTTCAACTGGAATCATAGAATCATAGAATGGCATAGGCTGGAAGGGACCTTAGAGATCATCTAATCCAACCTCCCTGTCATGGGCAGGGACACCTCTCAACTAGATCAGGCTGCTCAAGGCTCCGTCCAACCCAGCCTTGAACACCTCCAGGGAGGAGGCATCCACAACCTCTCTGGGCAATCTATTCCGAAGTCTTACCACCCTCGTACTGAAGAATTTCTTCGTAAGATCTAATCTAAATCTGTTCTCCTTCAACTTAAACCCATTTCCCCTTGTTCTATCAGTGGACACTCTTGTAAAAAGTCCCTCCCCAGCCTTCCTGTAGGTTCCCTTCAGGTATTGGAAGGCAGCTATTAGGTCCCCCTGAAATCTTCTCTTTTCAAGGCTGAAAAGTGCTGTCTTTTTCAAGGCTGAAAAGTCTTTTTTCAAGGCTGGAAGTGCTCCAGAAGAGGACCTTAACTGGGTCCTCCAACACTTCTTACAGATTAGAGGGGTTGTAAAAAATTACTGAAACAATCATTCCAATGTTATGCTATTTTATTCTGCAATTTGGAAGAGGTTTGCAGGTTAGGCCGAAAATGGACAGTGGGCTGTGATCCGTGCGGGTGTTACCGAGATATAGCGAAGGCTGTGAAGTGAAAGGGGTCTTAATCCATCCAGCCCCTATTATTTTTTTGTATTGTATCAGAGTATGACATATAGCAGGAATGTGAGTCAAGTCTTATCTTGTTTTTTCTTAGAGGACTGGTGGAAGCTGCAGGCGTGTAAAATGAGCTCCCCCTGCCCTAAATGAGGACTGAACATAGGACCTGAGTGCAGGCACTTTGGAAAATCTGACATTTGATTTGTCTTCTTAAAAGATGGAGATAATAGGTGTTGACGATTGACTGCAACAAGGCTGAGCGCTTCAAGCAGCTGGAGCGTAAATCCCAGCCCCCGCGAGACACCCGGCCGAGCAGCAATGCCTCTTTCTTCAGCTTTGCGTTTTAGTGACCAGTCTATTGCATGAACGTTAATGCAGCTAGTGGGCTCTGGTCCACGTTTGTAGCCATCCCCCTCCCTCCCATCCCATCCTGTTGGGTGGCCGTGGCGGAGGGTGGGCACAATGGATGCTCTGTGGTGGGGCAGGGACCACAAACCCATCCCTGATCCTGTGATGCTGGACCTGAGGACCAGCCTCTGCTGGCACCAAGCTCTGCTGTGAAGGGAAGGGATGGATGCCCCAAAGCTACAGCAATGACTGAGGTTTATGATCTTTTAGGTGTTTATCATCGACAGTATTATTATCCCCAATATATTTTGACTTTTTTTCTCTCTAATATTGGTTGGACCTTACGTATCAGTAAAGTCAGAAATTTTACATTTGCAATTAATCTTATGTGTGATGGGAGCTCAGGACGCATGTCTATATGATTTCATGTCTATATGATTCTAAATAGAGGGGCACAGCGGGCAAAGAGCTGAAGTCTGGAGGTTTGCTTTTTTTTTCTTTCAGAGAAATGAGTGAATATGGAAAAGCTATTTTATATTCTAAGCTACGTTGATAAATTGCCCTTTCGTTCTTTCTCTCATACTTTTTTTGAACTTGCAGACAAACCTCTCCCTTGGCAGGTGGAAAGAATAAATTGCCAGCAGTACACATTGATGAGATGCCTTTCAGTAGTGGAGCTGTACAAATAATAGGTTTTTCATTTCAGTGGCTGAACGGAAAAAATTGAAAATACTTTTTGTTTTGGGTCACCTCCTAAAGGAGAATATTTCTTTTCTTCTTTGATTTCTTTTCATAAGCATTGCATGAGACATTCTGGTTTGAGATTATTTAGTGCTTTAGTGCTTTTCCTAACTTAAAGAAAGAAGAAGAAAGAAAAGAAAAAGCAAACTAGGTCACTTTCAAACTAAAAACATCATTTGAAAGAAAACCAAAAAATGTTTCATTTTGAAAATGTCAGAATGGAACCTTGCAGCTTTTCTCAGAACTTTTTTTCTTCTCGTTCAACTAAAACTCATTACATATTCAACCCAAATTAATCCAGAGTCTCCAAAGATATTAATTGCCCTTCAGGTGAATTTGCTACATCAAAAAACCCCAGTCAAGCTCCGCCTGCATGCGGCAGTGACCGGTCCTGTTTGCTGCTCAGAAACACATACGCACAAGTATTTAATTCTGCTTAATTAAGGTGTTGAGCAATAGACCAGGTGAAATGACCTCTCGCAGACCAGGGAAGCACCAGCACAGCCATGATTCACCCTGGCAAGACCCAACAGCGTGCTGGGGCAGGGGCTTGGGCTGGGATGGGATGCACCGGGGCGATATGTAATGTGGGGCTACTGCCCCTCCCCGCAAAACCCCCAGCTCCAACATCTCCCCCCAGTGGGATGGTGGCTGGAGTGCGCCAGTGCTTGGGAAATGCAATGATGTGGCTTGGCCATGTTTTGCTGCCCCATGGGGACAGGGCCCATCTGTCTCTTTCTTTGCCTGGTTTCCTAATGTGCTGGTTTGATGGTGTCCTCCATCGCTACCTGCCCATCCCTCCCAGGAGAGACCTGAATCCAGGGCCCTGGCAGCATCAAATTACTGGAAAATCCTACAAATGATGATGATGAAAACCAGGGATAGAGTAGAGATGCACAGCTTCCAGCATGGTGGGTCCCACCATGAAACCAGCTCCATCAGTGCCATTTGGGAGCCAGGCTTGGCTCAGAGAACATTAGGGTAACTCCCTGTTGTCACCTTCTCTTCAGCATCTTCCTGCAGATGCAAAAAAGCTCTTTGTAATTTTTTTGTTGCGTCCAACACTGTAGCGTGCTTCCTCAATAAATTAGAGGTTATTGAGGCTGGAAGGACTCTATTCCCTCCCAAATCCATGTAATCCTGAAAATTTAGGGATGGATGAAACGCCCCTGTGTGCTTACCCCGCCAGAGATGCACAGGTCCAAGCGGTCAGGAAGGAAAATAACTCCACGTATTCTCATGGACTCCCAGCTGCAGCAAACCTGTAGGTAGCACCAAGTGGCTGATAAATAAGAAAATAATTTAATGTCTACACCAGAAAGGGAGTTTTTAGGTTAGGAGCTCCAACTTTAACTGCTTGATAATCTGCATCCTTCCCTGGGGGCTCACAGCCACTGGTCCAGGGCTGGGGCAGCTGCAAGAGCCAAGTGGCCAGTGGTAGGATCGGCTTGTAATGTGTCACTGGTGACTCCCAGCCCGTAACTCCTGTCCATGAAGAGGCTGGGATGTGGGAGCAAGGGCCAATACCTCCGCCCGCTTCCCTTGCCAGCCTGGACCCCAGGGTGGGTGCAATCAGGCTGGGCATGTAGAGCTGAGCTCATCCCTGATGGACATCCTCGTGGCACATCACCCTCCACAGAAATAAAATCCCATCCCTGCAAATATTGTGAGGGCTTAGGAATTTCTCAGCATTGGCCAGACTGACAACAGAAAATGGAAGAGGTCCAAGCATTGATGGCCTTTTGACACAGCAGGGAGACTTGTCGGTGCAATAAGTGAAGACTGGGCAGTCAGCTGCTCCTTGGTCCAACAGCCCCCTGTGAGCCATGCGATTTCTTCTTTTCCTTTTTTTCCTGAAATACCAGCAAGACATTTTCCTCTGCTGAGGGAAGCTTCTCAGCAGCTGGTCATGGTGTGGATCACGACAGGCACTCAGAGTATCTTCTGGTTATTCCCCAGAGAGAGCGGCAGGAGGCATTGCAAGCAGATCTTTGATGCTGCAGATCAGAGATGGACCCTGGTGAAAGCTGGAAGCTGGATGAAACCAACTGGTTGTCTCATGGTGGGATCCATCCCTTTACCAGTGTGAAAGGAGGTAGGACATGATTGCTGGTTTTTAATCTACCCAGTGAACATGCTGGGAGCCTTCCAGGCATACTGCTGCCCTTTGCTGCATTTGTAGTGGTCCCAGGGGTTTTGCTGGGCCATGTCCAGAGCTAGGCAGTACTTAGTGTGAAGATGGGAAAACTGCGGTGTCATGCGAGGAGCTGGCACACCGACACAGGCACTCGATCTGTGGTTTGTCTTCCTTCTCTGGAGTGGCCTTTTGTCAAAAGAAATCCCAACATCCACCTTTTGGCAAGTTAATATGCCACGTGCTAGATGCAACCACCCTCTTTCTCCATAAGCAGGATTCTGCAGACAACAGTGTTTGGGGAGGAGAGCTAGTAAAACACTGCCTTCTCTCTTAAATCATATTTGGGTGGAAAAGTTTAGGATGGCTCCAGGGAGACACACTGTCCCAGCAGCGACAGGAGGGCTGGGGGCTGCCCCGGCTGAGGGTCCCTGTGCAGGACCCTTCAAGGTGTCAGCCTGCCCCGGGCTGGGGTCCATTGCTCTCCAGAAATTGCCAATCTCAGGAGAGCACTTAGGGCAGATCAGTGCGAAATAGCCAGCAGAACTATTTCCTCTATTGGTTCATCTCTACCTAATTTCCAGCCAGATGCTGTAGTTTGCTTTTTAGTCTCTGCTCAAACATTTGGCAGAAGCAGCCACGTGCTCCCTGCTCAGTCCCAGCTCATCTTCATCACCAGAGGTCCCTGTTCCCTGGGGCCAGCACAAGCTGCCCCTCCTTGGGCAAAGCTTCTTGTTTGGCTGGGACACACTGTGCCCCGGACTAAAACCAAAACAAACCCACAGCCTTCCAGATGACAGCACCTTGGGAACGGAAACATTTTACTTTGATAAAATGCTTTGCTTATCTCCATCTGTTTCCCATGGCCTCCCGCTGCTGACCCAGATGTCTGAGGAGGGGAAAGGGGACAGTCCGAGATGTAGCATCACCTCCTTTTTCAGGAGAGCTGAGTTAGATAAGGAGGTTTATGCTTTTGAACCCAGTTGCCCTGGGTTCAGCCTCCCCAGCCAAGCACCATTGAGTGGCATCCACATGATAGAACATCTGCTTCTTCTGCAGGTACCCAGCCAGGGTGGCTCCAAGGGACCCATACAGGGATGCTTTCTGCATCTGTCCTTTTTGCCCATTAGGACAATCTCTGCTTCTGTTATTTTTTCTAAAATCTTTGCCATGTGTGTGGTCTGTGTTACAATTTACAGGTTGGGTTATGCTTTTGGGTTTGGCACCCCACTGCGCTTGGGTCTGTAATGCAGAGGAGGGTAAAGTCGCTGCTGTCAGGAGTTTATGAAAATCCGAAACAGTTAAATGTGGATACACGTTGGCCTTTGGTGCTGCATGTAGCTTGTTGTTATCATAAATTTGTGGCGCATAGCTTTTTCTGACTGATGGGCATAACAGCATTTTATAGTGGGGGGCAAGATCTCTTAGAAATGTACAGGTATGGATTACCATATGATGTCATGCACCTGCCCTCTTAAACATCTTCCTTGGACCCCCTAAGAGTAGTCCAGAGATTCCAGACCAAAAGTTGTTTTAGTCTAACCCATGCACTGAACCAATGTCATGAAACTGAAAGGAAAAAAAACCCCAAAACAAACCAAAACAAAAAAACAACAGGGAAAAACCCACTCTCTGCAAATCTATATATACGTTTTTTTAATCAAGTTTCTGCAATTTAGCATCATTTTGACATTGAAAGAAATGTTTGAAAATGAAGAAATCCCCACTAACTCCAAGGCACAAATGGCGTTTAACACTTGACTCCTATGTGTCTGCAGGTCCTTCTGGCTGTGAGACATCTCTGATCACTGTGGTCTGCAGCTGGAAGCAGGCGAGGATGGGTGGGATTGGGCTTGGGATCCAAAATAATCTCCCACGAGCTTTTGGTGAGAGATGCCACTGCCTCAGGAGTTTCCAGAGCTCATGGTCTAGCCTGCCACAGGCACTGAGCTACAGCAATATTATTATCAGATGACTCAAGGGTTTGCTCAGCCTCTGAACAATCCCAGCCGGAGCATTTTCCTGCTCCCGTTAGCTAAACCTACCCCAGCTGCTGTTGTTGGAGGAGTCTGTAGCACGCAGGAAAGCTCTGCTGTGGGCAGGATGCTCCTGGCCATGCCCTGAGACCCGAGTGATCTGGGAAAAGGGACTGGAGAGCCATGGCATGGCTGGAGAAGGGAGCATGGCCGGGGGATCCCAGCGTGGGCAGAGACAGGGCAGCAGACCTCTTGCTCTTTGGCAATGCTGGAGGGGGATAAGGGTTCATCCTGCCAAGTCTCTGTCTTGAGCTTACTCCAAGGTTTTTCAGTAACAGCTGGAGTAAAAGAAGCACACACATGAAAGCTGTCGGGGGTGAAGTGGAAGTGAGCTGAGCAGGGACTTATCTGCAGCGTGGCTAAAACAGCGTTGTCACCCCAGCTCTCCGCACTTCCCTCTCCAAGCATTTGTTCTTCTTCCCTCAGACAATGAGCTCTCCGAAGGCGCTCCAGCCCTCTTTGCTCTGGATCAGCTGGGTAAGTCCATGCATCATACGTTTTCTCTTCCTTTTTTTCCGGTGTAGAGTAATTAGGAGATGACTTAAAACACAGGGCAGCTGCTGAACGCTTTCCACTGCGTAAATTCATCATCACCAGTGCCTCCTTTCTGTGTTGCTTTTGAATGCCATCCGTCAGAAGGATGGGACAGCCCGATGCTACCCGTGTTTAGTACCTTTCTGCGTGAAATTGATGCAGATTTTTTTTCCCTGGGTGAGGAGCTGCCACCTTTCTGGTGCAGAGTGCTCTCGGATGCTACTGCTTCTTGGCTGGGGTTTGATGTTTAGCCCACTGCTGGCACTGGAGTTTCTGTGGCTTTTTGGTGCCTTGCAACATGATGAGGGTGTTTTTTCCCCTGGAAGGCAGAAGTAGAGGTGTGTAAAGAGAGATTGAAGAGTAAGACACCCATGGGGAAAACAACCTCAAATGGGCACGGGAAGCTGAAGGTTTGAGGCTGAATCCATGGGGGAACTCTATCTGACAGGGATATCCCCTTGATCCCAAGGCCAAGGTCAAAAAAGATGTGTTTTTTAGGATGAGTTAGAGGTGCTTAAGGTAAGGTGGGGGTGAGGATTTGAGCTGCATGATGGGAAGTTTCTGCAAGGGGTTCTATCCACCCAGCCCTGGAGGTCTGACATGCAGGCAATAGAGAAATCAAACCCGCAATCCTCCTGAGAAAATGGGGGAAGGCTGGAGATGGAGCATACTGGAAAGTGTGAATGAGATGTGTTGGGAGAGATGTTTGGCTCAGGCCTTGCTCTTCGGCAGCATGGTGGGACCACTCCCTAACACTTCAATGCCCATCACCTTGCATGACCAAGCATCAGCCCTTCCTCCAAAGGAAAAGGCATTCTCCTCTTTCAGGCCAATGAATTCTCCATCCTCAAAGATATTTAAAAGCCATCTGGACATAGAATCATAGAATTGTTTAGGCTGGAAAAAACTTAAGATCACGTCCAACTGTTAACCCAGCACTGCCAAATCCACTGCTAAACCACGTCCCTAAGAACCATGTCTACACTTCTTTTAAATACTTCCAGGGATGGTCATTCAACCCCTTCCCTGGGCAGCCTGTTCCGATGCTTGATAACCCTTTTGGTGAAGAAAGTTTTCCTAATATCCAATGTAAACCTCCCTTGGTGCAACTTGAGGCCATTTCCTCTCATCCTATTGCTTGTTACTTGGGAGAAAAGACCAATGCCAAAGTCACTACAACCTCCTTTCAGGTAGTTGTAGAGAGTGATGAAGTCTCCCCTCAGCCTCCTGGCTCATGGTCCTGGGTAACCAGCTCTGGGTGGCCCTGTTTGAGCAGGGCTGTTGGACCAGATGACCTCCAGAGGTTCCTGCCAACCTCAACCAGTCTGTGATTCTGAGACTTCCCTGCCACTCTTGAAACTCAGCTTGTCTCCAGTAGGGATGCTCTGTGTGCACATACCAGCCTGTTCACATGCAGCACTGGTGGAAACTTGGGATAGGAGGGTAAAAACTGCAGGAGCCCAGAATGGTGATTTTTATCACGTGTAACTATCTCTGCTGTAAACCTCTGCTGCTAAGAGCCAGGATCTTGAAAAAATTCCTATATACAAATATGCTTATAAACTGTATGATGCCTTTCCGGTGACTGGTGAAGGGGTGACTGGGCCGGCAGCTGTCCTCACTGGCAGTCTCATACACTGGATCGTATTTTAAAGGAGTCCTTGTGAGGTCTCTCCACTTGGTGTCAGGGTAGAGACTGCTTTGACATGCATTCGGCCAGAGGAGTGTCTAACAGAGAACGGGAATAAAGCCAACAGTCTTCCCTTGGCTGTCTCATTCATTACCTGATTGCGGTTAAGACAAGTTAAGTAACTTCAAAATGTGTTTTCTGTGACATAGCTTCCACCAGCTCTTTTCCTTCTGGATCTTCCTCACCTTATCCCTTGACCAGTGCCTTCTCTCAGTGACACATGCCCACTTCTCCTGACCTCAGCAAACCCTCCCAGGTCTTAACAAACTTATTCAGTGACAAAGAACAACCTTCCTCTCTCACATAACAAGATCTGGTTGGTTTTAGTTGAGTAGCAAAGAAATGCTTTGGCAGCCAGACAGATGTTTTAGATGTGCAAGATGAGGCTTGTGGTGACCCTTGGTCAAGGGGCAGGGATCAGAGGTGTCATGTGGGACAACCGGCTTCCTGGCATCCTCCTCGTGTTAATGGGGAAATAGTCTGTGCCATCCAGTGTGATCTGTTGCCTCCCGAGGTGGTGGATGGCATCTCCCAGGGCTTCTGCACAGCTTCGCTCCCAGCCGAGGGGCAGCAGGAGCCGCTCAGACACTGCTTTCCTCTGCACAGCAGCATTAGAAATCCCTCAGTCTGGAAAAGATTATTCAAACCAGTGCTTGTATCACCTTACATTTCCACTCTGCCTTCCAAACACAGCACAAGACATGATTGCTCCATCCAAGGTAGACAAGACAGACAAAGGATGTGAGATAGCAGAACAAGTAATAGAAAACTGCTCCCTCCCCTCACCTCCCTCCCAGCTGGTGAGTTTTCAGCTGGATCAGTCTCCCGACCTGAGTCACGCGCAGCTGCGTGGTCTGCGGTGCCAGGCAAGAGAGGGGGTAAGAGCAAGAACATGTAGTAGCCCAGATTTATGCTGTGTTGAAGTGGTCGTGTAACCAGGGCCTGAGAATATCGGGTCAAAAATACTGAGCTTTGGTCAAACCAGCCACCTGACCAGCAGGAGCTCTTAATGGAGGAGCAAAGAATAAAGCAGCATTAGAATAACAACATCCTGAGACAAAACATCAGTATTCTAACACAGCGTCATCACCATAAAAGTCACAGAAAGGCAAGTCTGAGCGGGACTTCAAGAGGTCGACTACGCCTCCCTCCTGCCTGAAGGCAGGGCTAGGGCCTCCTGGGCACCCCTCACCCCACACGGAGAACAAACCTGTCCCAGCAGCCTTCCCAGGAAACCCGCCCCTGCGCTTCACCGCACCGGGAGGGTTTTCTTGGTGTCTAATTAAATTTCTGTAATTTAAGCCAATTGTGCATTGTGCTACTAAGGGCAGGTATAAGCAGGGAAAAGCCCTTCCATGGGTCAGACTGGGAGTTTCTTGTCCTGTCTGCGGGGGCTGGAAGAGGATCCCGATGGAGGATCACTGGATGGCTTCCTTTTTCTCCTGCTCATCAGAGTCTACATTGACCTCCAGTCCTGCGTCCAGCTTTCTGGCAGCTTGTCCCAGCCTGCTGTCAACTGTGAATGTAAAAAGCCGGGCTTGGATTTTGAGTCATTCGTGGAAATGCTGATCAGTACCAGATTTACGAGAGGATTTTTGCATCGCTTCATAACATGAGTAACTAACCTCCAAGAAGGGTTTTGACCAGTCATGCAGCCACCTAGTCATACTTTCTTCTAGTCCAGGTGTCCCTCTCTTGCTTATGATACCATATGACACAGTATCACAAGCCTTACTTATACACCAACATATATGGCATCTGCACCTCCTTCCTCATCTACATTTGTTACAGAAGATTATTGTTCTTGCTGAATCTGCACTGGTTATTACTCATATCCTCCTTTTCTACATGTTTGCAAAGCCTTTGGTCATTCCAGTGCTTCCAGGAATGGAATTAACAATGACTGGGAAATCAGTTCCTAACTCTTCTTTCTCTCCTCGTCTTAAAGATTGGTAATCTGTTTGCCATGTCCAGTCTTTGGAAACCTCTCTGTGGTCTGCTGCTGTGTAAGTCAGCTCATGGCTCACCTGTACCTTGAGCAGTGAGGACATTTCTGGGCTTCCCTGGAGAAGTCCTGGGTGACCGAGGGACAGAGCAGTTTCCATGAAAGCAGACACTGAGTAAACTGCAACTTGCTGGTGTGGAAAATAAATGCTTGAAGGAGGATATGATAGGAGTACAAGAATTATGAATGGCATAGAAGTAAATAAGTGCAAGAGAGACATGGACATACTGGAGAGAGTCCAGAGAAGCAAAGATGATGAGGGGACTGGAGCACCTCACATATGAGAAGAGTCTGAGATACTTGAGACTGTTCAGCTGGAGAAGAGAAGGGTCAGGAGTATCTTATCCAAGTATATAAATACAGGAAGGGAAGGTGCAAAGAGGACAGATCCAAGCTCTTTTCAGTGGTGCCCAGTGCCAGGACCAGAGGTGATGGGCAGAAACTGAAACACAGGAGGTTTCCTCTGAAAATCAGGAAACACTTTTTTTATAATGAGTGCGACCGAGCACTGGCACAGGTTTCCCAGGGTGGTGGTGGAGTCTCCATCCTTGGAGATATTCAAAAGCTCCTGAACACGGTCCTGGACGACCGGCTTCAGGTGGCCCTGCTTGAGTAGAGGGGTTGGACCAGATGACCTCTAGAGGAACCTTCCAACCTCAACCAGTCTGAGATTTTGTGAAATAAGGAAAGGCTTAAAACAACCCAAAGGAAGCATGTCTTCACACGGCACACAATTACATTGTACAACTCACTGCCACAGGATGTCCAGGGTGCTAAAAGTATGAATGGGCTCAAAAAGTCATTAGAGAACATCATGGAGGAAAAGTCTATAAGGGCTCTCAAATCTGATGATGCAGCTACAACCTCTGGCTCAGGAAGGGAAACGGGATCACGTACTAGAGGAAATAGCATTTGTACTTGTACTGCTCCTTGGATTTTCTCTGCAGTCATCTACCAGAGGCCACACCAGAGAGAGGACAAAAGAGACTCTTAAACTTTGGTATAATCCAATGTGGTTCTTCTTGTCTTTCCTTAGGTCCACAATGACTAACCAGAGGGAAAAACCAAACCAAACCCACACCTCCTCTTCCTTTCCTTTCTTCATCTGTCTCTCCTCTCCCACAGCTTTGGCTGCTGGATTTCAGCAGATATGAATCAGACAGTGACTGTTGTGTTCCTTTTCTTCTGTAAATGATTAAAACAGAACATTTCACACTTGCTTTGTGGCCCAGCTGAGGAATGCTGCATTGTCTCCTTGGCAAGTCCTGAAGTGGAATTTCTGGCCGTGGAGAAAGTGAGGTCAGGGAGAGAGAAACTCTCTCAACAACAGGGGAACATGTGCAGACTGTGTCGCTGTCTCTCTCCCATGCTTGTATGTCTTCTCCCTCTCTTCCATTCCCTCATCTCTTTCCTCTTTTCCACCTCCTTCCCACCCCACTGGTGATTTATCTGCTTGCTGCTGTAAGATGATTTAGCTAAATATCAGGAAAAAAAAAAAGACAACTGATTGAAAAATGCAAGGTGAAAGCCCCCAGCCCAGAAAGCCTTGGGTAGACTAATGAGAACATGATGATATGTAAAAATAAAGTGGGAGTGGGGGTTATGAACTCCCCCTTGCCAAGATCAAGATCAAAATCAAAATGCTGGTGTAGGAGATGCAATATCTCAGTGGAAACCCCTAGGATTTGTGGTGCCTCACATTTCCCGACAAGTGACCGGAGGAGGGATTAGCTAGCTGTACCTGCACCCTGGGTACAGTGGGGCTGCTGCAGGAGCCTCCCCACAACGTTGGCTTGCAGGAAACACTGTTTGTGTGATATCGTCTGTCGGGGGAATAAATACATCCTGGAATGAAATCCCATTGGATAAATACAAAGGGAAGGAAAGAAGCAGCCCTGGTCCCTGTCCTGTTTGCTCCCACTGCTTCATAGCCATCCAGCTGTTTCTTTTTCGTTGTTATCCTGACCTCATCTCGTACTGGAGTGAATCCAGGGAGCGAGTGCTCTACTTAGCCATCTTCTGCCAGAAACCAAACAGGTCAAGTTATTAGAGAAAAATGAAAGTTTTTTGGCAGAACGGGAAAAACAGATGTGCGGAGATACTTCTGCTGCCTCCAAATACAATGCTGCCTGTTAAGTGTGTATCAGGGGGGATCTGATAAATATACACAGTTGTCACTGTGGAAATCTTAACAGTGGCTATTAATTTAGCAGGATGGGTTTCTTTGGGGCTCCCTGAGCTGCTGAGCTCCCTGCCTCCCT
This sequence comes from Tauraco erythrolophus, assembly GCF_009769465.1. Lineage (NCBI taxonomy): Eukaryota > Metazoa > Chordata > Aves > Musophagiformes > Musophagidae > Tauraco > Tauraco erythrolophus. The sequence goes on along the minus strand of NC_141465.1, from coordinate 124,948,697 downwards.
GGTAGTAAGACTGCTTAAAAACCTTCTGCAGATGCGGTTTAGGAAGCGCTGCTCCAGTGCTGCAAGAGGATTTGCTTCTGCTCAGTAGTTTGAGGTGCTTCGGGGATGCTGCAGGTGGGCAGAAGGGTGTCTGTGGGGCAGGTGAAGCCTGTGACTGTCAAGCAGAGGTAGGATTATCTCCACCTGGGATAATGGTAAGGGCATCTTTCATGTCAAAGGCTCTGTGGCTTTTATTTATCAGACTTACCTGGGCGAAGCTTTCTACACAGCGTGTTCTGATTTCTTGATTCAGCTCTTGCTGTGGTCTTGACATCGCCCTGTGGTTATTCATTCCAGCCTCGGTGGTGGTGGGCTCCGGTGTCGCAGGCGGTGCCGTTAACGGGGCAATAACTCTCCGGCTGCCCATCGGCTGTTGCTAGAAGCAGCAGTGGCAGCAAGAAATGAAGCTGTGTGCAGGCATTTGGGGTTGCCGCAGTGTCAGGCGGAGCGGGACAATTGTTTGTTTGCTTGCAGCGTTAGGAATTTGTGGGATTACACGCATGGGTGGGTGCAAACGTAACGAGTGTCAATCCCTGGGCACACCCGTGGTTTGGGATGGCTGTGTCCCTTCTGCAGGGCCTCGGTGGTCCAGCCCTGGGTCTGGCAATAGCCACCGCTCCGACCTCCCCAGCTGCCAGGGATTCGGGATGGAGCAGGGATGCTGAATGATCCAAGGGGCTGCCAATGGCTGAGCAAGGGAGGCACCTGGAAATGCTTCTCCCTTCCCACGCAGCTCGCTGAAATGCGTGTGAAATCCAAGAGAGATGTTTACTTTCCACGGCAGAGTATAACAGACATGTGCTTCCAGCCTGAGGATCATGTGTGTCTGCTGGATCCGTAGTTACCAGGGAGAAGCTGGAGGGAGGTAGTGAAGCGAGGTGGCACTGTCAGCTCCGCTCCACTGACCTGACACTTGGAGTTGTGGTGGCACTTGGCCCCAGCTGAACAAATTAGGACCAAAAGGGGTGGAAGAATGAATTTATTTCCTTCTCCAAATTCAGTGGGAAATAACATAAAACATATAAATATATGTATATATAAATATATATATGTAAAAATAGTGGAGCTTTTCCAAAATTGATTAGAGGAACAATATATTTAATATGTATATTTAATAAATATATACATATAATTAGTGGAGCTGCAAAGTGGAGAAGCTTGAGCAGAGGTTGCCTTGCCCTCCCGGGCAGATACAACTCTCCAGCAGTTATCGGATGTACCAAACCACAGAGGGATTATAGAAGTCCCTCTCCAATCTGCCATCCTTAGTTTATCGAATCGAAATGGAGTTGAACAGGAAAAAGACTTTTAAAATCACTTGGAAATATGCACCAGAAAATGAATAATGGGGAGGAAGAGAGAAACGACACTAGGCAGACAAAAAAGGCTGTTTTCCTTGGAAACATAACAGCATGGTTCACGAGGTCTTGGTAATGCTACTGAAAGACAAGACAGCAGATAATCCTTTTTCTTGATATATTTGTTCTTCTAGCATTGAAATCATCACTGATCATCATGCAGCAGTAGGTAAAAGGGGAGCATAGACTGTGGGGCCAGAATGAGAAATAAAATAAGCCCTTGGACAGGCTGGGTCTGCTTGGCCCAGGGCAGTATGGCCAGATTGTACCCAGTCTGCCGTGACACAGACTGTGAGCAGAGTAACCAAAATAACGTGTCCCATTTTGCCCAACCGAGTGATAAAGTCAGACCATGACAAAAAGTAGCTGTTGAATTGCCATTTTGAACTGGGCACAGCAAGCAGTTCCCTCATCCAACTTTGTCCACCGCTGTGAACAGGCACCTAACAAGCTGAGGGCAAAATTTCACCTTCGTTTACAGCTAAGCAGGTTCAAGATTCACCTACGCCTATAAGAAAAGTCAACATTTATCTCTGAGGGAGGTAGGAGAGTGCGGATACAGAATCTGAAAAATCGAAGGCCAGTTCCTCCAGAGGACTGAGGTCTCTAACTATACCTATTGTCAAGATTCCTCATGATTTTGCAGGGGATTTAGGCATTCAAAAACCTCAATTTGGGCTTAACTTTCTTTGGGATACTCAGGGCACCTGCAGGTGACAAGGGAGATGAAAGTCTCTCTCTTGTCCAAGTCCGGTACCCCAAGCACTAGCCTGTGGTTTTTCCCCTGAGGAGGCCAGGGGTGCGAGGGGTCCCTTGCCCCCGCCTGGAACAGCAGCGTATTTGCAATTCTCCGCTCTCCTGTTTGAGCCTGTACTGGGTGACCTCAGGGAGACACCTGATAGCTGCTTCAGAGACACCGCAGGGACAGCACCTGACTGTCACCTCGCCTTGCACGCCGACACGGAGGGAAGGGCACCTCTGGGTCGCTCAGCTCACACAGGAAACACAGTTCTGGGGTAGCTGCTGCTGCAGGAGATGCACAGATGAGGGAACTGAGGAACCTGATTTCGCCACCACTGTTTTTTCCTCCTTTGCCCCTTTCCCATATCCTCTAGTTTTCCCATGTCTTGTGTACGTCTAAGCAACATTGAGCAAAGCTGGGGTTTGCGATTCGAAAAAGCAACGCCTCAGACTGCTGTGATTCACAGCAGGCTCCCACTGCCTGGAGCTGCCAGGCATTCCCACTGCATCCCTCCAGCCCTGCGATGATGGCATCCAGCCAGCTCCCATCTTGCCATGTTCCTTTTACAGGGCTGTGGTGGCACTGGGTATGTTCCTTTTCAGCCTGTCGCTGCATTTCCACCTGCTTTTACTTCTTTGGCACAGTATTTCAGGAGGCAGAAGCCACCATCAGTCCCTCTGGGGCCTGAAAAAGCTTGTCGATGTGTTAAGAGCTGGGAGAAATGAGCACAAACGGAAAGGATAATTCCAGCATCACTGGGCATCTTGCTGGACTGAGGAGGTTGGAGCAATGAGTTGGGGAAACCCAAGGAGTGTGCCGGCAGCACCAGTCATCTGAAAAGAGGTCTCCTCTGTGGGCTAGTGCTGGGAGAAGGATGCAGAGGGACCACTCAACCCAGTCAGTGTTCACGTCCCTGAGAATGGGAACAAAGTGTGGTGCAAATACACGAGGAACTCTCCCATGATGTTCCCCATGCTGGACCCTCGGCAGTAGGGCCGAGGTGGGCTGGGGAGACCAAGCTCCAAACCAAGACAGGCTTCAACTGTAAGGAAAATGCATCTGATGGAGCTGATGTGCCGAACTGTAAAGAAACCCCAAACTGACAAATGTCCTGTGTTCCTGTTACCGCAGTGCTTGTGTCCAGCATCGGCCATGAATCCCTTGACATCAAGGGATATGTGCATCTGCCGCTCCACGAAAACATGCGATGGAGCAGGTGGGCAGCGGGGGAGAGGGGCTGCATTTAAGAGCGAGGGGCTGCCCCAGCTTGGTACCAGCCCGGTACAGCTCCGTCACTGCCCAACAGCCACCCACTCCTCCAGGTGTAGGGAAGCAGCTGGAGCCCTGGGAGACGGGGAGGATGCCTGGGGCTAAGCCACAGCCTTGGGACCCGGGGTAACTTAACTCCTATCAACCACATGTTGCCTGCGAGGCTTGGAGTGGGATTTGGGGAGCCTGTGTTGCTATCTAGGATGGGATTTAGGTCCCAGGCATAAGGTGGGGAGGCCGTGTGGCCACATAGGCTCATCCCTGGGAGCATCCAGGTGTCTCCGGTGGCTCCGTTTGGGGCTGCGAAGCTCCAGCAGAGCCCATGGCCAGCCTGGGGTTCTCGGGCTCCCCCCAAACCTGCCGTCCCCGTAGCCTTGGTGGGAGGCACTTGCGGCGATATTACCCCTGGATGCGGCCCGGGCGGTGCCCAGCGGCCGCCCCCCTCCTTCGGGAGATGCGCGGTCCGCTTCCCCCGCGGGAATGGCGGCTCCCCGCGCCGGGGCTCGCCTCTCGTCTCGCCGCAGCACGGTGCGGCCCCACGGGAGGGGGAACGCTCGCGGCCTGCGCGCCTGGAGGCTGCCGCGGGACCCGGGCCAGGACCGGCACCGGGACCACGCCGCGGCGAACTGCCTCGCCCCCGGGCTCGCCCCCGGCCCGCTCCCTGGCCCCGCCCCGCCCCCTGGCCCCGCCCCCGCCGCGCCGCCGGCCCCGCCCCGGCCCGGCCCGCTCCGCCCCGCCCCGCGGCGGCCGGCCGTGCGCGCCTGGGGGCGGCGGGGAGCGGCGCGGATGGCCAAGGTGCTGCCGGGGGCGGCGGGGCGCGGAGCCGGAGGTAACGGCGGCGGGGGGGGGGGTGTGTGTGTGTGTCTGTCCGCGCGGTGTCTGTGTGTCACCGCACAAGTGCGTGTCTGTGCGTACATGTGTGCACACGTGTGTCCGTGTGCGCCCGTGGGCGTGGGAGTGCCTGTGTCCGCGTGTGTACCGGGGGGTCCACCGGGGCGTGCACGGGTGTGTGTATCGGGGCGTGCGGGAGTGCCGGTGCGGGCTGTCCCTGCTCACACCCACCCGTGCGTGGAGAGGGCGCTGCGTGGGGTGCGGGGCCGAGCCGAGCTCGCTGCTCCCCGGGGAGGTGCCGCGCCGCTACCCCGGGAGCCGACCCGCAGCTGCCCGGGGATGTGCCCCGCTGCGCCCCGGGGAGGATGCGGGAAGGCCTGGGCAGCCCTCAGCAGGCTCCTGAACCCAGCACACCCGGCTGCTCCCGGACTGCGTGGAATCCCCACCCGGGGTGGGAGCGGGGGCGAGTTTATCCTTCCAGGCGAGTCCCCGGCCCCGCCGCCCCGTTAGGGCCGAGCAGCCCAGCCCGGCCGGCCGCGGGCTACTCCATGTTTCTCCACCCCGAACCCTTCCCAAGTACTTCTGCGAATTTTCTCTGCTCGGGAAGGGCAAAACCAGCCGGGTGCGCGAGCCCGGGCTTGGCACCGCAGCCGCCAGCGGTCGAGTCGGGGAGTTTGCCGTTTATTTTGACGGAGGAACGTGTCAGGCGTGGCGGAGGAGCCGCCTCCCGCTTCCCCGGGGAAGAGCGAAGCGAGCGGCCGGGACCGCCGGGACAGTGTTTCCAGCTGGACCCGGAGCGGCCGCTTGTGTTTCCGCAGTAGCGATCGCAGCGTCCCCGTGGGTCCCTCAGCGCCAGGCTGTCCCCGCCGGTCCCAGCCCGGCGACCCGGTGGCGCGGGGCGCCTCGGAGGGTCCCCCCGGGGAGCACCCGTGGGGGTGACGGCGGGTCCCGTCCCGCTCCCCCGCCGGCGAGGGCAGAGCCGGAGCGGGCGGGGTGAGAGGCAGGAAGGGCCTCCCGGGCTGGGGGAGCGTTTTCTCACGTTGTTGTTGTAGGGGGATGGTGAGAGGGAACTTTCATATTTCACCTTCCCACCCCAGCAGGGAGAACAAAGATAAACTCCTGCTTAAAGGAAAAAAAAAAAAAGCATTGAAAGAGGAGGAAAAAAAACCCCAAACCATGTGAATCCTCCTGCCAGGTTTTGTGATTCATAGACAGGAAGGTTGCTGTTTGGTCATTTTCCTCTTTCGATGGAAAGAGGGATTTTTTTTTTTTTCCCCCTCTCTCCTGGTGCCCTGTGGATGTCCTAGGAGTGGTGAGCAGCTGCCTGTGGAGTGCTGGGCTGCCGCCTGAGATCTGGCTGCTGAGACATCTGCAAGGCCCTTAGTGGGCATCCAATGAGCTGAGCTTTCATCATTTTTTTGAGAAAAATAAGCCTAAAAAGCCGCCTGAGAGAGGGGTGGCTGTGACGATGAGGAGTCCCGTGTTTTTTCCTGTGCACAGCTAGCTGGCAGTGCCATTCCTGCTCACAGGTGTGCATGGGGATATATATTTATATATATATTTTAAAGATCTGTATTTTTAACATATATGTAGAGATAGAGAAAAATATATGTAGATACATATTTATATATCTTTATATATTTACATATATATGTATATATATGTGACTACGTATATATGATGTACATAAATATAAAATATACTGCATAGATATTTATATTTTCATATGTATGTATATCTCATATATATATTTATATACATAGACTCATAGAATGGTTTGGGTTGGAAGGGACCTTAAAGATGATCTAGTTTCAACCCCCTGCCTTGGGCAGGAACACCTTCCACTAGATCAGGTTGCTCAAAGCTTCATCCAGCCTGGCTGTGGACCCTTGCAGGGATGGGGCATCCACAGCTTCTGTGGGAAACCTGTTCCATGACATGTAGTCATTGCTCATGGCCAGAAAAGTTCTTAAAAGGGTCCTATAAATACCTTATCAAGAAATGCCGGAGTGGTGAGAGCAGGGAGTATGGGGCAGGTGAGAGCCTATAACAAAACAGTCTCCAGGGGTGTGCTGGGTCTGTGCTGTGGCCCTGTGCAGAGGGGCCGCATCCTGCCCAGCCTTCCTCATCCCCAGCCCCGACTGGAGCAGTGATGTGAGGGGATGAATTTGAGAGGCTAATTTTAGGTTGTTAAACAGGGAGGGATGTGCCCCCCAGTTTCCCCAGGCTGTGTGGGGCTGGTGAGAGTCCCCTCATCATCTGCATGTCCGTCCTTCTCCTCCTCTGTCCCGATGTCCATTGCTCCCCTTTGCTCTCTGGAGCGTTTTGCAGGGGCAGCTTTGCTTTCCCTCTTCTTTCGGAAAGCACTCGGCTGCTGGAGGATGACGGGTTCAACCGATACAAGCACGTGCTGTCTCTCTGAAGCCCCGATGCCCACAGCATCGGTGGTTGCTCCCACTTATTGTTTGTTTCCATGTACCTGCGGCATTGAGAATGAGTGTAGAGGCAATTCCCAGGGTCCTGGTCCCGCACAGCCGTTGGGACCAAACCCTCCACGCATCAGCATCCTGGATGGAGACAGCTCTGGTGCTCCTGGCGAGAGCTCGTCTGCGAGGGAACCCCGGCACAGAGCTCAAGGCGTTGCGTTTCTCCAGTGCAGACCCACCGAGGGGGATTTGCAGGGATCCCAGCAGCAGCCCTGGGAGGGATGTGCCGGGCTGCCCACGGTGTCAGGCTTAGCTGAGCCCTGGGGATGCTCGTGGAGGTTTCAGGGTGCTGTGGAGATGTTACTGCTGACCATTGCAGCTTTCCTTTGGGAAACAAAAGCCTGGTGATCCCCAGCACTGTTTTCTTAACACTGATAGGCGTATAATTCGCTTTAAAGGCCAGACCTGGTATAAATGTTATTCGGTGCTAAGGTGGGAGTACGTGCCTTGCACAGCCTCCTTGTCCTGGAAACCATTAGGAGGATGGCTGCATGCTCGGGTTTTTGCTCGGAGACTATCTGCTAATGTAATAGTCCCAGTGGAAACTTTAGTGCTCGGGAATATTTTGCGGATTTGGGAAAAAATCCCGGGAGGATTTTTGGTTTCATACAGCAATTGCTTTTTGGCAGCTTTGAGATAGATGTAATCTGGTTCCCATTTGTGTCCTGAATTTTTAAATGGAACAGCCTGCCTTCAGCTCAGGGCAGAAGTAGAAATAGATGCAAGTAAATAGAAAATAATAGTAATAACAAGAACGACATCACCTCTATAAAAAAAATTCACTAGGGCAACTTCTGTATTGAAATGTCATGATTAGGAAGTGCATCTGTTCTTTTTTGGTCCTTTAATTGACTTTTTCAGTCGGTGCGATGCTACTGCAGGTGTAAATCTGGAGTAAACGTGTAGGAGCTGGTGAAGTCACTCCGGATTTAGACCAGTGCGGGTGAGAGCAGAGTTTTGCCTGGCAGTAAAGCCCTGTCCCCAGTGCAGCAGCAGGTCCTGCAGCATTTTCTGACGTTCCCACTTGTCACTGCCTCTCGGTGGTCTTGTCACAGCTCCGGTGTGTCCCACATGGCCGTGCCTTTCCCCACATGCGTCCGTATGGAGGATGCCTTGTGTCAGGAAAGCACAGCGTGAGATTAAGTAATTGAGCAATACTTGGGGTTATCTGTTCTGACCGTATTGTTTAGCACAATAGTAAATGTGCTTTAGACAACAGTAACTCCAGCGATCAAGGCTCAGGCTGGAAAAAAATGACGTTATTTTATTAATTTAAGTTAATGAATAATTTAGAATGGATATTTAGAATAGAATAGGCTATTTCAGTTGGAAGGGACCTACAACGATCATCTAGTCCAACTGATGAATTTAATGAATGAAAAAGCTTTTAGTGAAATTCGGTCTCCATTTAAGACCTAAACCAACAGAATTTATTACAAAACTTCTATTTTTGCGCCCTCCCTCCTCCCTGAGCAGATATTTCAGTGAAGTCCGTGCCGGGCCAAGGGATGGCACACAGGTCCCCTGAGGTGCCTGCACCGGCTGTCCCCCAGGGACCTGGGCTGGGCTCCTGCATCCCGCAGAGGCAGGGAAACACTTCCTGGGGGGACGTCTACTAGGGATGGGCAGGGGGTCCCTGCCAGTGACATGTCCTGTCCACTGGGACATATCCCCCTGCCTGTGATGTGCATTGGTTTGGGGTTGTTTTCAAGGCGATGGCTCTGCTCCATGCCTCAGGCCGTTACCGTGATTTTCCCTGTTCTAAATCTGAGCTCAGCCACCTGGGAGCAGGAACTAAAGGCAATTATCTTGTTAGTGCTTCTGTGTATAATACCTTTATTAAATTTCTACATTTTAGAAGTGGCTGAATATAAATTGCACATAATGATTTAATAACGGAAGGCTCATGATTTTAATATATATTCTGGTGGGAAGAAGGTTTAATTTCTTTTTCCTTTAGAAGTGACACTCAAGATAAGAATGATACAAAGAGTTGTCACGAGCAGCTCTTCACACAGATCGAATGAAGCACTGTGGATCCTCAGCCTATGGTTTGTTGCCTGTGTTTAAAAAAAAAAAAAAAAGAGAAGCTCTAGAAATCTGAAGATCCATACGATAGAGTTCAATGGCTGCATTTTCAGTCAGAGAGTACTGTACAGCCTTTGTACTATTTTTGTTCTGTCCTTATCCCAGGCTCCTTTGTATGCTGCAAGTTTGTGGGAATGACTCAGGGAGAAAGCTATTTAACCTAAAGGACACCACTAGCAAAAAAAATAGATGGATAAAGAGCGATGTCAGTGACTGCAAGCGGGAACCGAGAAGAGTATTTGTGGGGATCAGAGGACGAAGATCCTGAAACCACCTCCAAATGGAGCGAAAAAAAATCCTCTTCTTCAGATGCTGTTTATTCCGTTCAAGAAGGGAGCTTTATAATATGGTTGCTTGAAGTAACGAGGAACTAGACTTAATGATCCACAGTCCTAGGTCCTATTTCACTTTTGGTTAATTAATGGAAGGGCTTAAATATCCAAATGACACAGATCATGCCAGTGCTTTTTGGTAACTTGATCACTTTTCAGGCAGTAAGTACAGCAAAGTTAATCATAGCTTAAACTCCTGCTTTGCAAGTGTCTTGTCTGCATGTTGTAGATGGTTGATTTATGATTTTTTTTTTTCCCCAGTGGAAAAAAAAAATTCCTTCCCTAAGAACCTGCATGATGAATTTTTATCTTGGAGTTTTTTTATGGCTTGGAAATCAGAATTTATGGCATAGGGAAAAGGTCTGCAGACTCTTCGCTATGCTGACAAGCGGCCCGGCTGTAGCAGAAGAGTTGTCTCACTCATGAGCTCTGTGTCAGCCTTTGCATTTCACTCTTTTATCGAGAGTTTCTTCCCTTAATTTCAGCTCTGAATAATACTTACCCTTTTATCTCGGAGCAGCAACGCTGACATGAGTCGTCATTGTGCCACTGGCACTTTGATCAAAGTAGAAATTTCAATTATTGATTCAATTCTTTGAATAAATTTAGACTGGGCTGCATGTTGTAGACTCACTGTTACAGCTGCAGAGGCAAATTTGTAGCTCATAATATATAGAGGCCTTTAAATTGCACATATTTGTGCAAAGCTGAGCTCAGCCACCGAAGGAATGCGCATCCCTTCCTCTGTCAGGTTGATGCCCAGGTAACTGCTCGGTGCCTGGAGTGGCGATGAAGATACTCTGCCTGCATCCTGCTCCAGGGCGAGCCTAGGAAGGGGGAAAAACCAGCAGATTATTCTAAAGTTATAAAACCTGTAGCCATGTGAGATGAAAGAGCTGTGACGGGCACCATTTGCCCCCACATGCCCATTCACCAGATTTCCCTTGGGAAGGTGAGGAGGCGTGGGCTTCCGTGGGGGATCTCCCGGGCAGGCAGACTTGGCTCCACTTTTTCCAGTATCCATCTGATCTCATGCCAGCTTTGGGAGCTGCTTTCAAGGCGCCTTTGCTTCGCTTTGCTCATAGCTTTTTTGCTCGTCCACTTTTTTTTTTGCTGAGGGGAAGTGTCTATGAAAATAAGTGCAGGAGGCAGAAGTTTCACAGAAAGTGTTCATTCTTGTAGGCAGTTAAATTTGGATGTGTGAGCACAGTTCCTTGGGAAAGATGGGGTTTGACTGCCTCCATCATCTTTTCTCATTAGTCTTGCTAGTGCTTTCTTGGACGAGGCACTTTCTGGAGAGTGAAATGACAGTAAAGAAGAAATTCTTCCCTCTGAGGGTGGTGAGGCACTGGAACAGGTTACCCAGAGAAGTTGTGGATGCCCCATCCCTGGAAGTGTTCAAGGCCAGGTTGGATGAGATGTTGAGCAACCTGATGTAGTGGAGGGTGTCCCTGCCCATGGCAGAGGGATTGGAACTAGATGATCTTTGATGTCCCTTCCAACTCAAACCACTCTATGATTCTGTACCCGAACTGAGAGACTCCAGGAGCTCTTTTCAAGCAAGAGGATAGCACAACATGGTTCCCGGAGCTAATACTGGGATGAGAATTTCTTTCCCCAGAGCAGGGAGCTGCAGAGGCACTCGGTCTGGTGAACCCTGCCAGGCACAGGGGTGAGGCTTCTCCCAGCTCAGATGTGGTAGATCCTCGGCTTTCATGTGGGAAACGAGAGGTACTGCTTGCTCACATCTGGTATGTGTTATGTGGGTTGGATTTCTGTCCTGCAAGATGTTGCTCTGCTCCCGTGAAAATAATATTAGTGATGCTTGTTCAGTCCTCGTGGGGCTCGGAAGCCCTGGCAGCGGATGCAAGGTTTCCAAGGAGAATTACAGGGTGCAGGGGTGAGTCAGCCACCCCAGGAGTGACCTAGAAAACTTATACATCGACTGGGGAGCTGCCGTTGGGAAACAATCACCATCGTCTGCCTGAGCCCCTTCACTTCATTGGAGCCAGGACTGCAAAGGAGCCCCCAGCACCACTGGAGAAGAGCTGTGGGTGGTACCAAGAGCATCCTTTGCGACGCTGTTGGAAGTGGCATCTCCACTTTTGGTACCTAAACCAAGAAGCGGGGCATGCAAGTTATTTTTTTCCTGAGCCAAAGGAAACTCAAATCTTCCTCCCAGCAAGGTCTCCTCTCGAAACTGGGCTGATGTTTAGGAGAGAAAGTAAGGCTCAGAGACCGGGACGCACGTGGAGAGGTGTCCAGCCTTGGTGGAGGGTCCCTGCAACCTGTTAGAGGGACTGATGGATCCACCCTGGGGAATTCATGGCACAGCTTTCAGGCAGCCCCTGAGATCCTGAACCACTTCGACCGTCCTGTCATTATTTCCCTTAAATAATTATTTTCCTTTCTTGTTGACCTGAGATTTTTATGCAGTGACAGGGCAGGGAAAATTTTTTAAATGTGGAATAAGGTGTTTTTGCTCCTTTCTGCCTTGGCTATGAGACAGAGGGACAGATGTGGGCTTGGAAACGATGTCATTTTTGTTCTGTCGTTTTTGGACCTCCCTTACAAACCACGGCAGAGTTTATGGGAAAGTGTAAAGCCGCCCTTCTTACTTTTTAATTTCAGATGATTGCTTTGGATGGGATTTGAAACGTCTCAGTCTCTTTCGAACCACTCGGTCAGTAGGGTACAAATTGAAAGAGGATTTTTTTTGGAGGACAGCTCTGTGTTTTTGTTTGCTTGGGTGGCTTTTGGGTGGCAGAGGAGGAGCCGTGCGTGCTGGCAGCATGGGCCGTGCCACAGGCAGCCGCAGAGTGGTACCTGTGGGCAGGCAGCAGGGTGTGATGCAGAAACTCATCACCCGGGCCTGCCTCTAAGTAACAGCAGACTGTCTTTGCACAACTGGCGTTTTTTGGTGTGTTGCTGAAGATGAGAGTAGCAGTACAATCTGGCTGTAAAAAAACTATCTTACTCGACTGTTTTTTTGAGGAGGAAATTTGCTTCTTGGGGATGCTGTTATTGCTCTAAAACCATGGCTTTCCTGTAACACCACAGCAATGAGCTTCCTATGAGGTTTTGCTTTAGATCCTTTTCAAAACCAGACTGAAACCACATCAGAAACAGGAAATATTTAAGCGTTACTCCTCTGTCTCTGGGTCCTTGCTGACTGTCTGGTGTTAATCTTAGCAAATGATTCATTGAAATAGTTCTGTATCTTCAAATAAATTGCACTGCTGTGTAATAACCCTCCAGAATAATACATCCGCTTCTGTACGGTGTAATGCATGTTTATCTGAAAAAAAGAAAAAAAAAAGGAAAACAAATGAGGTGGTGTCAGGCAATCACTTAGATGTGGGAGAGTCGGTAGTGGTGCAGAAATGAAAGCCTGGAGCAGCTGCCCAATTCAGCAAGAACTGAACTGAGCCAGAAATGTGGTCATGCCTTCCCAAGCTGGCTATAGGAGACACCAGATATATGGTGATTGAAGAGGTGGTGTCAGTGGACTGGGCTGTATCCTGGCACACTGGAGCTGAGGGGCCTGGGCTGGCTTTGGGAGGGGGAGAGGAGGGGACACAGCACAGGCAACAACTGCCTGCGGGCACCTACAGAGGTGGTGGGGTCAGCTCTTCTTGGCAGTGACAAAACGTGGGGCAGCAGCCATGGTCTGTGGCTTGAGACCTTTGGGCTGGATGTGGTAGAGAGCCCTTCCTTGGGGACACATCCTTGGAGGGGTGATGGTCTCCATCCTAGGTTTCCCTCAACTGGCTGCTTACCTTTGGCCGCTGGGATTCACTTTTAGAGATGGAAATTGCTTTTTTGGTGAGCAATGTAGAAGAATGGGGAGGTTTGGGGAAGGAGCAGGTGCCCGAGCATCAGAAGGGTGCCTTGCACCCCTGCAGAACTGGGTGTAGCAAACCCTTTCCCTCCAGAGAGGGGAGCTGGGATTTGGGAGGCTCCAATAATAGCAGGGAGGGAAAGAAAAAGGCTCATGCCTTGCTCCAAAGGGCTTGTGAAGCTTCACTAAGCTTTCAAAGGTTGTGTTATTGCCCATGATCTGGATTGTGGCCACACACCAAGCGCTGATCTTTCAGCAACTGTTATCTGTTTTACGCATAAACTGACTTTCTGTGCCGGTTACAGCTGACATTTTATTAAAACCTATCGTGAAAGAACATAAAACATTGTTACATGGTTTTTAACATCATAAAACGTCACTATGTCATTTTATGAGGATAAAACATCAACATGGGCACAGCAAAGTGCAATGGTTTCTGCCTGGCTGAGAGCTACTTTCAACTCTGATGTAACAGAGATCGGAAACTGAGCACTTTGGCAGATACTGGCACTCACCAGTCCTGATTTTAGTACAATATTGCTTTGCCACGACCACAGCCCCGAAAGGCAAGTGGTCAGGTGAGAACTTCTGCTCTCATTAGAGAAGAAACAAGTCTGTATTCTTCATTTCGCATCTCAGAAAATTTAAAACCGTGACCCAAGGATGCCTACAGACTCAAAACATGGAAGGTGACTGAACAGTTTTACGAACAGTTTTATTTCTTTCAAGTTCTCTTTAGTGAGTGGTGAGGCCGAGGTGGTAGTTGCTGGTCTTTCAGGTCGCCTGTAATGCTTGAAACTGTTTGACTTCCTTGGATGTGTGGATTTTCTTTGTTTCTCCCCAATCCACTTTTTATTCATAAAACAAGCCCGAGCTCAAAACTGCCTTGTTTCATACAAGATTCCTGATTCCAAGGCAGGACCATGTGTGTGGAGGAGCCGTGAAGGATGTCTTTACTGTTATTCTGCACCAGAGTAGGGTAATAATGTTGGAAATTAGGGTTCTTGAGATTTTTATTGGGTCTGTATCAGCATCAACCCAAATTCCAGACCAGTCTACCGTGCTCGTTTCACAAATGTATTCAGCTTAAATCTACTCAAGTGAGCAATCTTTCCCTCTTGCTGTCTAAATATAGATAACTGCCATACACATTCATGCATAACATGAATGGTAACGTGATGAATTCATTAACATTTCGCAGGAATGCCTATTTCCTCTCCTCTGGGCACAGAAGAACATAGTATCTGCATCTTCATGCCTCCAGAGAGGACAGGCTGGATCCTGACCCCTGCTATCCCCCTGCTACCCTGCTCCGTGCAGGGGCATGGGGTTAGCGATGACCTATACATAAGGAGGAGAAGAAGGCAACCTCCCCGTGTGCCATATGCCAGTGAGCACGCAGTTAGCTGAGCGCAAAACAAGCCATCAGGATTAATAAGTCCACATCATCCGTGGCCGATGGTTTTTCTTGCAGAGCAAGGTGCTCGTGGTCCTTGTGCTCATGGGCTTCCTGCCCCACTGGGACAGACAGACTCCCTAATGGGACAGATGGACGCCCTATTGGTGCCACTACGAGGCCTCCACCTCCTGCTCAAGCAAGTCTATCGGCAGTGGCCAGTGCTGGAGGTCAATGGCTTTAGTCTAAAGCCGATGGCAACTGGTGGTTTAAATGGTGAGTGAGTCTGCTGTGTCCCTGCTGCAATAGGGTACTTGGGGCCAGGAGATGCTCACCTCCAAGGTTTGGACGTATAAGAGCCTTGTGTTTACAAAAATGAGGTAGTGCTCAGAAAAATAAGTAGAACAGCCCAAGTTGGAAGGGACCGCAAAAGATATCTGGTCCAGCATTTTGTGGGAAGGGGAGCCTGGATGAGATTGTTGAGCACCCTGTCCAGTCACATCTGGAAAATCTTCAGTGACAGAAACTCTACTATGTCACTGAGGAGGTTGTTCCAGTGAATGATTGTTCTCACTGTAAAAAATTTCGTTCTTATGTCAAGATAAAACCTCTCTTAGTGCAACTTGTACCTGTTGCCCCTTTTCTTCCCCATATGGCTTCTTGTGAAGAGAGAGCCTCTGTCCTCTTTGTAGCCACCCTGTAAGTACTGGAACACTGTGATGTGGTTCCCCCTCAAGCCTCCTCTTCTCCAGGGAGACAAGACCTAACTCCTTCAGCCTTTCATTGTAGGACAGGTTCTAGAGCTCTTTGATCATCTTTGTGGCTCTCCTTTGGACCCTCTTCAGTCTGTCTGTGTCTTTCTTGAATTGTGAGGTCAAGCCAATGTCATTCTTGCCTTAACACTGCTATGATGCATTTTGTATGAGCTTGTTGAAACAAGCACCGCTGGAGAAGGCCATCCCTGAGAGCAGATTTAGGTTGAGCCTTGTTGCTTGCCGGGAGGGCTTGTTCCTGCTTGCTGATTGTGAAAGGGACTGGGGGATTGGACCAGCCATCGATGTCTGTGGGATGCTGGAGCTCAGGCATGAGGCTCCTGTGCAGTTAGTTGGCTGGACACATTCCCGTGGCCCTCCAGCTACATCCTCTCCTTACCATATTAAGAACATCTGGACAAAGTGATTTATAAACTCTCTCCCTTGATAGCTTTGACTATATTTTATGTCTTGGTATTTTTTTTTTGTATTACTGAACTATTATTCATAAGTGGTTTTTGTGGTAAAGCCTTTCCCAGACTTTAACCTTATTGAATGTGTGGCTGGGTCCTCACCTATCCTTCTTTCCTTCTTTTTACCCACTCCCTCTTCCAGTTTTACCCTGGCTCTGTTGGCTTCATGTCCCAGGGATGTGCCCGAATTTGTGAGTTTGTCACTGTCAGCTCTTACAAGCCAGGCTGTGCCAGCCTTACTTTGTACTTGGACTGGGGACCTTGAAGGCCAGGCTGGGTTGGTGCATGGAACATGATTCGGTGGCTGCCCTCTTGTTCGTCAGAGCTAATGTGTTACTTGAGTGGTGAGGACAGCAGATGTGGTTGGCTCAGTGGCCTCAGCAGGGCTTCTCACTTCTCAGGTACCTCACCATGCTCAAGAAAACTTTTTGGACTTCTGTCATAAGTCATGGCTTTATACATTCAAGTGGTTTATTTGCTGACATCCCGTTCTTCTTGCAGGCTCCACATCTGTTTGTTACAAGCCTACCAGCCCAGTCCAGGTACTGGAAGACACTGGCTTTCTTTACCAGGATCACCAGTTGTTTGCTGGCAGGCATGAAGTTTCTCCGCTAACAGCTGAAGCAATCAGTGCCAAAGAAAAAGCTGGTAAGTGGGTGGCCATGCTTCCATATGAACCCACCCCATTTACTTCCAGGTTTTTCCCAAAACATAAATTGAGCAGTTTAGACCATTTACAAATAATATTTACAGAGTTGAAGGCCAGCTTCTCATCCTCAGTAGAGTCAAAGCGGGGAGAGTTGCCTTTGACCTGAGTGTTACAACCCACTGTCATTTGTCACCTGTGCTTGTGGGGGATGCAACATTTTCGTTTGTCCTTCAAGATGTGATTCCTCTTCACTGCACAGCTGGACCAAGGTCCGTAGCTTTTTACTGATGGAGCAGGACCGCAGGCACCCTGTGAAGGCTCACTGTGGTCGACCCTTTTGGACCTCAACAATAGGCAACTCAAGTACCTCTCCCAAATATAAGGATGCTCACAGGGTGAAAAATCCTTGTGGTATATGATAAAGAGCTGCCTTGACAGTGTAGTGTTGGCTTTTTCCACTTTCCCCAGTCTTATCTCAGGCACAGTCTAACAACCTGGACTGCGGGCGTTCTGGCAAGTTAGGGAGATTTTATTACACATCTGGAAAAATGTCCAATATGGTGAGGCTTCTGTGTGCTTCGATGGCATGGATAAAGCAGTAAGAGTTTGCTGTAGCTTCAGGGGCAATATAAAATAGATGGTTGCTTGGCTGTTGTGCAGAGAGGTAGATGTTGATGTGTGCGTCTGTGCATCTTGTTGGCTCAAACACCGGCCCGGGGAGCTGACAGACCCTCTGAAAGCTGGTGGCCAGGCTACAACCCCAGGGAGTCAGGCTGGCAGGCAGATACTGCTGTCTCAAGGGAAGCAGAAGTGTGTTTTGTAAGGCAGGGGTGGAGTGAAACAGCCTGGGAATTTTCTCTCCCCCTCAAGCCCCACAATCATCTTTAAGGCTTTGCCATGAAAATGTTAGTAGAAGTGACCTATTCTTGTAGGCAAGAGTCAGAGGCTTTTCTTCCTCTGGGTTGTATAGAAGTTATCCCACAGCATGTGCAGTCACTGATGAAACCTCAGGGAAATACCAGACCTCAAGAGAAAGTTTACTTTTTAACTACTTTCAAATGCCAAAAAATGAATGTAAGTCCTGACAAACTCCTCTGAGCACTGGGAACAGCAGAAGAGAGAGAGAAAGTTGCCAAGAATGACCTCAAAAAACAAAATGGAAAACAGCACCTCCTTCTTGCCTAGGGACATGGGAGGACTCTGTCCGGAGCTGCAGGCTTATTCTCCGTTTTATCTTCACTGGGGTTTTTGAGGAGCACCTCTCTGGGCTCAGACACTCTTCAGGCAGATGTCTTACACCACTTTGGGGATGGATGCAAGGGGAGGGCTCCAGGAGGGAGGGATCCTAACTCCATGGCCATGGTTACGTACCATTAGATGCTTAGCTCTGGGCAAGCTCCACTGCATATATAGTGCAAAAATGATGCCATTGCCTTGGAATGACTTCAGCAGCCTGTGTTAGGGTTGTGTAGCTGATCTGTCTGGGCTCTTTTTAAAATGCTGGCATTATATCTGTGACCATAACACCTTCCGTGTGCTCACCCAGCAAAATTACAAAAGTTAGCCTTGACTCCTTTCAAAATGGCGTTATTGGCCAGAAGGGAAATTGCAGTTTTACAGAAGATGGCAGAGCAGAGATTCCTCTTTAATTACACTTTTAGGACCCTTTTATTTACAGTGTCATTTTGGAGTTATTCTGTGATATGTTCTGCATTTTCTTTTATGGTGGCAGGCAGTGCACTTAGGAGGGTATTCGACTCAACTAACTTTGGCCGTCAAAAATGCAGCAATTTGTCTAGTATTGCTATGCAGGCTGCCTCTGCAGGGGGTTTGACCCCATTCACATCTTGGAAAAGACCAATTTCTCCGTGACGTTTCCTGAATATCTGTTGACTTGGAAGGGAATTTAGAGGTGTGGGTATGGGGTGCATGGAGAATATGGAGGGGATGAGAAGAGGACAGGAATATGTTTTTAAGGGTTGCTGCAGACAGAATTAGGGATGAGCTGGGGTGGGAGGGCGAATGGGAGGCAGTGGCTTCTCTCCTTCTCTCCTCTGCTCCCAGGGGGACCCTGGCAGGGCAGTGTCCCAGTGGTGCATCCTGGGCACGGAGTCACAGCCAAAAGGTGTAGGAGGGGAAAAAACTGGGGGAATCAGACCTCCTGGGCAGCAGAGCTAATGACCACCTCTCTTTCTCCTTCCCAGCCGAGGAGGCCCTCTGCACCCTGCGCCCACCCAGCTTCCGCCGGGTCCCGGAGGCGGAGATGCGAGGGGCGGAGGAGGTGGCAGCCGGCACCGTCCTGCAGCGCCTGATCCAGGAGCGGCTGAGGTATGGCAGCCCCAGCGAGAACATGAACCTGCTGGCCATACAGCACCAGGCGACGGGCAGCGCCGGCCCCTCCAACAGCACTGCCAGCACTCTCTCTTCCGCAGAAAACCTTGCGCCCGAAGACCCGCCAATGGTCCAGCCGTCGGGGCGGCAGGAACCGCAGGGGCAGGAGCACCAAGGGGACGGTGCTGCGATGGAGAAGCAGCCCCGGGCTCCGCAGCCCCCGCACGGCACCGAGGAGCTCCCCACCTACGAGGAGGCCAAGGCCCAGTCTCAGTTTTTCCGAGGCCAACCGCCGGCTGCTGCTGCCACGCCGGGTTTTTATGGCACGTCCGGCCAGAAGTCCCGGACGGAGGGAAGGCCGACGGTGAACCGGGCCAGCAGCGGGCAGGCGCATAAGGACGAGGCGCTGAAGGAGCTGAAGCAGGGCCATGTGCGCTCGCTGAGCGAGAGGATCATGCAGCTCTCGCTGGAGAGGAATGGTGCCAAGCAGCACCCCCCGGCCCCGGGAGGCGGGAAGGGCGTCAAGGTGGCCCCGCTGCCTGGCACGGCCACGGACCCGCGGGGCCCGCCACCCGAGTACCCCTACAAAGGCAAGGTGGCAGCCCCCGGCGGCAAGGCGCAGGAGCACGGGCTCTTCTACGGCGAGCAGCCTGTGCAGGATGTCCTCAAGGCCACCTACACCACCCCGCAGCCCGCCCGGACGGAGGTGGCCCTCGTCCGCTACCAGCCGCCCCCAGAGTACGGGGTCAGCAGGTAATCATAGAATCATGGAATGGTTCGGGTTGGAAGGGACCTTGAAGATCATCTAGTTCCAACCCCCCTGCCATGGGCAGGGAAACGCTCCACTAATGGCTGTCAGGGGGGAGGTGGGTGTGCAGGAGGGGCCTGATGCTGCCCTCGCTGGAGGAGCTGGCTTCCATGGGGCTCGGACCTCATGTAGACATGGCTCTGTGAACGTGGTGGGACCCCATCCCACCCTCATGGCCCGCACAGGGCAGGTGGTGGAAGCACCCGCATGTCCAAGGCGCCTATGCAAAGTGTCCATGCTGCTTATGGCCTACTTAAGTCCTCCCAGCAGAGCTGACATGGGGCTTTCACAGCACCGGGCCCCTCGTGCCGGGCCTCCCCGCCAGCACGGGTTTATTCCAAGCGCATTAAAAATAATCCGCAGTGTTTGCTCGTGGCGAGCTGATCCCTGCGAGCGGCGTGGGTTTGCTGCTGGCAGAGGCAAGCCCGTGCCTTGAGCACTCCCTTTTCCTTGCTGTGCCTAAATGCAGGTGTTTCTCCGTCTCATCCCTGTCTCTTTGACTGCCTGGACAGTATTTTGCTGGATTTGGAAGGCTGGTGGCATCTGGTGTGATTGTGGGTGGTTTTCATGTCGCAAGCGGCCTCATTCGGTCTTTTTTGACCCCGAAATCCCCAAAGGTTTTGTCAGTGTCGACTTAAGTTGCTTGCACTTATTTTGCCGCAGCGCAGGCACGGAGAAAAGATGGCGCAGCTGACATGGCTCCTCCTGTCCGGAATTCCTAAGGCACGGAATCGGGGGCTGAATCCTCTGCCTTTCTGCGTTTGCGAAAACGACAGGATTCGTGTCCAGGCGGGGAGGGACACGGAGCGTGGCTGTGAGGAACGCTGTGCGGCACTTGTGACGAGCGAGGGCCCGCGCTGCGCACCGCTGGCTTTCCTCCAGCTCCACGTGTGTTTTGGTTACCAGCCTTCCCACTGTGCGGAGTTTGTGCAGCTTTTTTCAGAGTGAGACGATGTTTTTAAGAGCTCAGTGAAAATCTCTGTTTGTGCTGAGAAGCAGCTGTAGGAACTCGAGGGCAGTGGGGTCGAGCTGGGGCCGTGCTCTGCCGCAGCCGTTCACAGTGCTGACAAACATCTCCAGCACCAAGTAGATTCATCCCACAGAAAAGGAGCTGCTTTGTTTTTTTTTTATTACTCTTGGAAAGTGCTGATTCAATACCCACAAAAGTCTGTTCTGCTGAGTCTGTGTAAGTGCAGCTAACCAGGAATGGTGCTGGTGTTGAGTGGGAAACCCTTTGGGACCAGTTTCAAAACCTTGCCCAGGTGCCTGGTCAGCAAGGTTAATGCTGAGAAACCCCTTGATTTCAGCACAGCTTTCCACACCTGCAGCACGGGCCAGCCCCCAGCCTTGTCCCAAGGCGCTGCTGGATCACCCTGGCAGCTGTGGGAAGAAACTCCCTGGCTCATGATGGTGACTGCTGCTCATTCCCAGTAAGGCAGCGTGGTTTAACCCCCAAATCACACTGCAGAGGGGTGTGCCGGCTACCCCTGCATGCTGTTTTCTTTGCATGACGGTGCAGAAACGTCCCTCTTGGCAGATGCAGGGACACTGGGGACGTGTATTGTGCAGCAGAGGACTGGCAGTGTGGCAGAGCAGAGCCGCTGCCGGTTTGCAGACTTATTAAAACATCTTGAGTGGTGTCTGTCTTGCAGCTCAGCAAGGGCCTGAATACCTCTCGGTCTGCATATATTCCTGCTGGCTACTCCAGCATGTGTTTCCAGGGAGGCTGGCGTAGCTGGGGGCTGTCTCACTAAAGCTAGGTTTGGTCTAAGGCATATGGTCTCTCTTGTGCTTTCTGTAAGGTGGTTCTGGGTGCTGGTGTGCAGATGGGTATTTTCAAGTCCTTCTTAGCTCCTTTCACACAGTACCTGGATTTTGGGGGATGTTTCCTGCCTACGTGTTCCTGCTGGCTGCGTTTTAGGCAGTAATTAGCACTAGCAGGACAGTTGCTCGCTTGCAGGCTGTATCTTGTGCTGTCACTTTGCACAGCCAGCGGCTGGGGGGATGTTTGGCACTGCAGGAGATGTTGGCAAGCATTGGTCTTTATCCTCATCGTGGGCTTTTTTCTGTGATATTTTTCGATACAGGAATGTCAACCTTTCGCTTTGCTTGGGCGCACTGAAATATTCGTTGTTGGCATTACCCAGACTTGATCTTAGTTTATGTGAGCTGGTTTGGTTTCTTCTCCTGTGCCATATCCCAGCTCAAAACTGGCCCCGCGGGCTGCAGGATTCCCTTACAGCCTTGTTACCTGGGAAGACTTGGGTGACAAAAGCCTTTAGGAAGTGGCAGTAATCCCAGTGTGCTCATCACCTCCCACTTCTCTCTCTGCAGCAGCTGTGCTCCGGTGCATCCCTGCGTGCATCTTGGGCTGCGTCGCAGGATGGGCTTGCCCAGGTCTGGAATGAGCACAGTTAAAATGCAATTTCACAAAGTGGCCCCAAATATTCCTATCTGTGGAGAGGATTAAGACAGGTTACCTGTTTGAAGATGTCAGCCCCATATCTGCTGGAGGACTTGTCTGGGCAGCAGCCCCTGAGCACTGCTGGAGGAGAGCTGGGGGCTTCATCACACTGCTGGGTTGCTCCCAAGCACAAACCTTCCTGGTCCTCTGCTCTTGCTCACTGCTTCCCCCCCATGCCTGGGCTCTGGGGAGGCTCACAGCCAGCTGTCTGACTGGGATGGAGGACCTTGATAAGAGAGATTAAGGTAGGAGACTACCTGGTCCCATAAGGTTAACTGAAGAGTAGGGTTTGGAGAGGCTGTTTTTGCTGTTAGAGGAGCAAGCAAGGTGAGAAATTCCAGCTTTCATCTCATCGGGAGGGCCCGGGAAAGAAGCTAATGGAAACAGAGCTTTGCCTGTGGTCAGAAGGGAATCTCATATATGCCAGCATCCCTTTCCCTCTCTCCTGGCCATATCTGTTCCCCAGCCTGTCCATCCTGGCATCCTCTGGACTGGGACTGTGCAAAAGGCTTCTGCCTTCCAGAAAAGAGAGGAGAGAAGCACGGAGCTGCATCAGTCCATAGGAAGCACCCACAGATACGAGGGATGGAAAAGACCTATAGGGTCACCGATCCCCCACTCCCTCCCAGTCCTTCTGTGATGAGGGAAATGTGGTTGGAAACCCACAAGTGGCTGGCAGGGAGCTGCTGAAGGAGATGGGATAACTGCAGCTGCTGCTTAACTTGCTTTTTTGGTTTGGCTTTTTTTTTTGCACGTGGCTGGTTTTAAAGGGAACGTTGCCTTTACAATCACCATGGTGAAATCTCACGACTTTACTGTAGGTCTCAAGATATTTGGTATTGTTCTAAAAACCTCCTAGAGTCCTATGATGCTGTGGTAATCTCAGCATTTAAATAAATTAGACTTAGTGACCTCTGCTTTGTGGACGCCATGACTGCAGAGCAGAGCTTGAACCCTGAAGCTTAAAAGGCCAAAAAACCAGAAGGCAAATCAAAAAGAACCAATATTTGTTCCTGGTTTAAAATATCAGTATTTTTAAGCCAGTTGCATGATGCTTGGGGCCCTGACTCATGACTTCTGAATGCTTTAAGTTGGCCAAGTACAATAATCTTTAGAAAACCTTTCCTTTCCTAGATGTGCAGCTATTCCTGAATGGTGTCTTTGCTAACTTGCCTTAGGTGCATGTTCAGGGAGTCACAGCTTGTCAGGTAAAAGGGCTTGGAAATAATCTAGTTTAGTCTTTTGCACAACGCCGTGGATTAATTTGCCTTTGTGAAACGTTCAGTCCTGGTAATTATAACACTCTCTGCCTGGAGAATCCATCACAGCCCTTACAGACTTGTTCCACTAGCTAATTGCCATCTCTGGCACAGATCTGCATCTTCGTTTTAGCCTGTATTTTCTAGTTACCAGTTGGGGTTTCGCAATATACAGTGAGGAGCCCTGTGCTATTGGTCCTTTAATGCATTTAACAGATGGAACCTGGAGCCTCTTAATTATTTCACTGTCGTCAAAAAACCTTTTTTCACTGTGGAAAGCTGACCTGGACAACATTGCAGTATCAGCTGAACCAGAGGCTTGTCAGATACAATATCACCTCTGCAATGCGACTCAATGTTCCTCGTTTACGTAGCTCATTAGCACTCGCCGTTTCAGACGTTGGCACCCCAGGAGCTCCCCGTCCAGCTTGGTATCCGGTCAGGCATGTGAGGGTAGTCACAGCCCAGGATAGGATTTCCCACCCTTCTACTGTAGTTTGCTGTGTTTATTCCTGGGTAGATGAACTTGGACCTGCTTGAGTCCATGTTGTTTCTCCATGCCCTGCTTAAGTGGCGATCCAGATCACTCAATACGATGAATCCTCTTCACTGCTCTCGGTGGCCCTTGTCAGATCCCGGTGTCTTTTATCCAGAACGATTCCGTTCTCTGCACCGTTAATAAAAAGCGTGTATGATGTAAATGAAGCCTTGAACTGGAAACGCCACTGCTTGTTGAGGGGACTTCATTCGTGGCTACGTGCAGAAGCCAATCATCTAGGCACCTTTTAATTCTGATTTAATCCATGCATTTTAAAAGATGGCATGCGACTGAAGAATAAATCAGGGCTGGTTTTAAAGACATTGCAGTTTTTTATGTGCCTCATAAAATTCCACCCTGCCTGGATGTAGAAGCCTATATTTAACTGCTAGAGTAGTCTGTGGCTTCTCTGGTTGTTTGTGTATTAACCACCCCCCCATCCCCATTACCACTGTTTTCAGGCAACCTGTTGATATTTACTCATTCGTCACATGTCTGTGGCTGCCGAGGGGACTACAAGGAGCCCCTTTTCCTCCCTGAGCCAGCCCAGGCAGGCGGGTGCGCTGGCAGCGTGCCCGAGCCGAGGGATGTCACGCCCAAGCTGACTTCTGCTGGCCTTTCTCTCCAAGGATGGCCCAAGCATGAGCGTGGGTCGGAGGCTGCTCTTCCAGCTGACGTGGATGCTGGCGGCCTCGCAGAAGAGCTTTGTATTCCTCTCCTTCTGGTCTAATCTGCCTTTCATTAAAGTAAAGGCTCAGTGCTGGGTCCAGTTCTGTTTAACATCTTTATCAATGACCTGGATGAGGGGATTGAATGTACCCTCAGTAAGTTTGCAGACGACACCAAGCTGGGAGGCTGTGTCGATCTGCTCGATGGTAGGGAGGCCCTTCAGAGGGATTTGAACAGACTGGATCGTTGGGCTGAGGCCAATGGCATGAGCTTTAATAAGGTGAAGTGCAGAGTCCTTCACTTGGGGTGTAAAAACCCCAAGCATCGCTATAGGCTCGGGGAAGAGTGGCTGGAGAGCTGCCTGGTGGAGAAGGACCTGGGGGTGTTGGTTGACTACCGGCTTGATATGAGCCAGCAGTGTGCCCAGGTGGCCAAAAAGGCCAATGGGATACTGGCGTGTATCAAGAATAGAGTGACAGGGAAGTGATCCTGCCCCTGTACTCGGCACTGGTGAGGCCGCACCTGGAATATTGTGTCCAGTTTTGGGCCCCTCGCTTTAAGAGAGATATTGAGCTCCTGGAGCGAGTCCAAAGAAGGGCGACTAAACTGGTCAAGGGGCTGGAAAATAAAACTTATGAGGAGTGGCTGAGGGAGTTGGGGCTGTTTAGCCTGGAGAAGAGGAGGCTGAGGGGAGACCTGATTACAGCCTACAAATACTTGAGAAGGAATGGTGGGGAGGTAGGGGAAGGGCTCTTTACATTAGTGATGGGTGATAGAACAAGAGGAAATGGGTATAAGCTTAGTCAGGGGAGATTCAGGTTGGATGTTAGAAAGAATTTCTTCTCTGAAAGGGTTGTCAGCCACTGGAATAGGCTGCCCAGGGAGGTGGTTGAGTCCTCATCCCTGGATGTGTTTAAGAAAAGGGTGGATGAACTACTTAGGGATATGGTTTAATGGGAGATTAGGGATGGTTGGACTGGATGATCTCTAAGGTCTTTTCCAACCTAGAAAATCTATGAAGTCTATGAAATCTATGCAATCTATAAATGAAAGAGAAATGAAGCCATTCCCACAGCTTGGGCGATGCCGTGTCATTTCTCCTTACCTTTCTGTGTTTCCCTTGCTGAAAACCAGCTGGGCTTCGGAAGGAGTATCTATTCTGAGTGTGGATCTCTGAGAAGAAATACAATATCCTGTCCCTCTCTTAACTACAGAGGGTATGTTTAATATGGCGTGTGTTTTTCCAGATGTTAATTTTGCCCTGCAAATCTTAATGTAATCATTCGCTGAAGAAGCCCCCCAAGTCTTCGCAGCACTAGCAAACGTCACTAATAAAACAGTGAACTCTGGAGATGAGAGTCCAAGTCTGCAAAGTGGTTTTGAAATAAACCTTTGTGTTTACAAGGTGCTGCCACTGTTGCTGAATCTGCAAGCCCGGAGGTACCATGGGGGCTACATCTTGGCTGTTGAAAATCTTCTCTAATTTCTGGCTCTATCGGCGTTTTCGGCATTTAATAATAGGTGTATAACTGTGCTGTGTGTCCTTGCACCATGACCATCAGGCTGGGCTTACAGACTTCTCCAGGATCTTGTCTTCTTCTCCACACAGTGACAACCCTGATTCCTCTATGTTATCCACAGCTACAAAGAACAGCATTTGAAGCCTGCTTCATGACTGCAGAAATCATAGTTGAAGTCAGGTGGACGCCTGGGTCTGAGGTTGGTATTCAGACTCAAGTCTCCCAGTCAATGGGCAGAAATAGGCACCTTTCCCACGCTTTTTACTCTCATTGTACGGTAAAAGCCTAAGGCAGCTCCAAAGATCTGCACTGCAGAAACACCTCTTCACTGACTCATCTGGAGTATCCACAGTAGATGTGTGAAGTGGTGAGATGAAGTCCCTTGGGAGGGTCTTTGAGAGATGAAGTAGGCCAGTCTGCCCTAGAGGCAAAGGCAGAGCATTCAGAGAAAGATGAGCTAAATAGGTTAGAGGAGGGCATTTTAATTATGAATGTAAATCATAGAATCATAGAATGGTTAGAGTTGGAAGGGACCTCACAGATCATCTAGTTCCAACCCCCCTGCCATGGGCAGGGAAACCCTCCACTACACCAGGTTGCCCAAAGCCTCATCCAACCTGGCCTTCAACACTTCCAGGGATGGGGCATATACAACGTCTCTGGGCAACCTGTTCCAGTGCCTCACCACCCTCTGAGTGAAAAATTTCTTCCTTATATCTAATCTAAATCTCCCCTCTTTCAGTTTAAATCCATTGCCCCTTGTCTTATCACTAAATGCCGTGGTATGTTGGACACAAGGTCCCTCCTCCACTGGCCACTCTTCGTCCTTATGTACAGGAGAGCTGCATTGTACCTGTAGCAGGGCAGACATGGATTTTCCTTTCCAGAACAGTTACAGGCATTTTTGTTTCATTACTTCCTAGTACTGCCCTGCTTTATCAAGCAATAGCTCTTCTGTATTTAGGGTTTTATGGTGGTCAACAGCAAGTGGACTTTATCCTTAATTGTTCTTTCAGGGTTTCTTATTCCTACACACAGCTACAAATTTCCCTCCAAATTCCTCTGTGTTGGTCATTCCTGCTGCCAGGCATTCCAGTATAAGAGGTGTATTAAGACCATGCCTAAATCTGGGGGCTTGAGTGGCCTTGCTGCATTCTGAGGGCTTTCTCATGAAAGTGAAGTCCATGGTCAAGTACTTTGCTGAAGACACTGTATTGCAAGCTATATATAGCAAGCTATCATATATATATATTGTCATTTGTAGGTCACTTGAAAGAGAGCATGCAGTCTGGTGACCTTAGCGTGGTAGCCCTTGAAAGGCTCAATGCCTGCCTGGTGCTACCTATTCTAAAAACTGGTTTCCTTAGAATTGTTTGGGTTTTTTTTAATTCTTTACATAGCATTGCAGAAGTATATAGGAGCCCTATTTCTACAAGAATGTCAACAAACAATATGTTTTCAATAGAAATGTAGCTGAAGTGTTGCAGAGATATCCAGAATTTTTGATCTTCCACAGTTTCGTGCTTTTAAGAAGCATGATTTTAATTGAAAACGTGTTTGGTTGGAAGATGTTGACCGGCTCTAATGCAAAGTAAGATCAACATTTATACAGTAGAAGCATTTTGAGAATGTCATACTTTGCTAAGCCCAAAGAAGCTCAGGATAATCCTGATTGCTTCGTTTCTTTGGAGCTTTATGTGAGAGCTTGGATGTGAACTAAGCTGATGTTCTAACTCTCCTATTTCTACGGATGTTGATTTGTTAGTGTGAATGGCTGTGTTGATTTTACTGCATATACAGTCAGAGATTTCGCAGTTGGCTACATCAGAATTAAATTAGGACAGATTAATCAAGTAAAAGGAAAGTCAGAAACACGTTCATTATGTTGAACAGCTGTGCTTCAAAAGGTGTAACATCAGTTGGGCCCATTCAGTTTCCAAGCTGGAAAACACTTTGGAGACTCTCTCCTGTGGCCCCAGCTATCAAGACTTTGGGGTCTGGCTGCTGCTACAGGGTCTAAATCTTTAGTAGCTCAATAAGTCATTTGCAGTTCAAGAAAACTGAGATCCCGATGTTCTCTCCTCCCTCTCTAGCATAAAGCAAGACAGACTGAAGTGCATGTTGAAAGGTTAAATTGACGGGAGGTTGAGATTTCCCTCAAGTACAGTGTCAAAAGTTCCTGCAAGCGTTTAAAGGGTGTATCATAGAATCATAGAACGGTTAGGGTTGGAAGGGACCTCAAAGATCATCTAGTTCCAACCGCCCTGTCATGGGCAGGGAAACCCTCCCTCCACTACATGAGGTTGCCCAAGGCCTCATCCAACCTGGAATCTATGACCAAAGATTGTAGTACTTCAGTATGAAAAGAAAAATTGTGATATCTCCACTGGTTTAGATTCAGAGATCAATTTAATTATCTTGCTGTAAGCATTTTCCATAAGGAAGCGAGAAAATCTGTACCTGTAGCAAATTTGTGTCAACTGTGCCAGACAGCTGGGTTTTTACTTGCACAAAATCAGCTGTGGCCTTTGTTTTGGTAAACACAAACAAACTCACACTTAGTTGAATTAATTGCTGTGGTAAAACACTCGAGTGCAGACCGACCGTCAGCAGCGCTGAGGAGATGCTGCATGCTTGGCTGCGTTGGCATGTATGTGTTTGTGGAGTGTCCTTTGCATTGTGAGTGGCATCCCTCGCTCGCGATGTTCTTTATCCTTCAGATTTTCAAGAAAGAAAATATTCCAGTCCCACAACAGGCGCAGGGTCTCTTGCTGGGATTTACATGTTGGAGCAACAGGAGAGGAACACTGTGGGGATGGCATGAGAGGTGTACCCATAGCAGGCTGTCCTTCCAATTTGCAGAGCAGCTTGGCACTGGGCTCACTGGCTCATATGGCCTTGGGTCGCAGGCACTGCTAGGAGACGTGGTTTTGGTCTCAGGAAGAGTAAGTCCCCCAGGTCAGTGTGATCCCCCCAGGACATCCTGCTGGGAGGTCCCAGCAGCGGGCAGAAGTGGTGAGGCTGAAGAGGCAGTAAACTTCAAAGGCAGGTGAGCAGGGAGCAGCATCTTAACCCAGTGCCAGTGTCCAGGAGCTCTGGGGGCACCTTGAGCCCACTGCTTTGAGGAGATTTCAGGGGAGGTCATGATGTACTTCCTTTTGCAGCCCCGGGCTTTGCCCAAGCACCATCTGAAGGCCACAGTGCAGATGCATCAGCCAGAAAGTCAGCTTGGGGGATGTACACTCCTTTCCTTTCTGGTGGCAAGTGCAACAGAGCAAGGCAGCCCAGCATTGTGAACCAAATGATATGCCCCCCTTGGAATGCCCCCATCATGCTAAGGTGATGTCGAGCACTGCGGCACATCACTGCAGTCAGTACAGAGGAAAGAGCTGCGGTAGCATCCTCTCCTCTGGCAGGGGGGATGGTTTTTGTTTCCAGCTAGTATGGCGTTAGGTGAGGGGTGTTTTTGCGCAGCTGCTGTAGTTTCCTTTCTCCTGCTTGTCCGTGGTGTTGTGTTGCCTCTGCGGTGCATGCGGCAGCATGGGATGGGTGAGTGGGGCCAGCGCAGACACAGCTTTCACCAGCAACAACAGATAAAACTCTGCAGTGTTTCTTAAAAAACAGTAAGATCATGGAACAGATCCTCCTGGAAGCTATGTTGAAACATACGGAAGACAAGGAGGTGATTGGAGACAACCAACATGGCTTCCCCAAGGGCAAACTGTGCCTGACTAATCTAGTGGCCTTCTGTGATGGAGTGACTGCATCAGCGGATAAGGAAAGAGCTACGGTATCAACTGCCTAGACTTCTGTAAGGCCTTTGATATGGTCCCCCAAAACATCCTTGCCTCTAAATCGGAAAAATGCAAGTTTAATGGTTGGACTGTTAGATAGATAAAGACTTGGTTGGGTGGCTTTGCTGAAAGAGTTACAGTTAACAGCTCTATGTCCAAGTGGAAACCAGTAATGAGTGGTGTCCCTTAAAGGTCCTTACTGGGACCAGTACTATTTAATAACTTCATCAATGACGTAAACAGTGGGATCGAGCGCACCCTCACTCAGCAAGTTTGCAGATGACACCAAGCTGAGTGGCACAGTTGATTTGCTTGCAGGAGGGGATGCCATCCAGAAGGACATTGATAGGCTTGAGAGGTGGACCCATGTGAACCTCCTGAAGTTCAACAAGGGCTGAGTGCAATGTCTTGCATCTGGGTCGGGGCAGCCCCCAATATCAGTACAGACTGGGAGATGAAGGGATTGAGAGCAGCCTTGCCGAGAAGGACTCGGAGATGCTGGTGGACGACAAGTTGGACATGAGCTGGCAATTTGTGCTTTTGGCCCTGAAAGCCAACTGCATCCTGGGCTGCATCAAAAGAGACGTGGCCAGCAGGTCGAGGGAGGTGATTCTACTCTGCTCTGGTGAGACCCCCACCTGCAGTACTGCATTCAGCTTTGGGGTCACCAGCACAAGAAAGTCATGGACCTGTTAAAGCAGGCCCAGAGGAGAGCAACGGAAATGATCCAAGGGCTGGAGCACCTCTCCTGTGAGGACAGGCTGAGAGAGTTGGGATTGTCAGCCTGGAGAAGAGAACGCGCTGGGGAGACCTTACTGCAACCTTTCAGTACTTCAAGGGGGCTTATAAGAAAGAGAGAGACTTTTTACTAGGGTCTGTGGTGATAGGACAAGGGGCAATGGCTTTAAACTAAAAGACATTAGATTTAGATTGGATATATGGAATAAATTTTTTTATGATGAGGGTGATGAGACACTGGCACAGGTCACCCACAGAAGTTGTGGATGTCCCGTCATTGAAAGTGTTCAAGGTCAGGTTGGACAGGACTTTGAGCAACCTGATGTAGTGGAAGGTGTCTCTGCCTATGGTAGGGAGATTGGCCTAGATGGTCTTTAAGGTCTCTTCCAGCCCCAACCATTCCATGACTGTTTGAATTACTGTTTTGTTGGCCATGTCAAGTGCCATATAGCACCTCCCTGCCTTCCTGTCCATTGGAAAGTTTTATGCACTTTCAGTAGACATTTAGCTCCCAAGTCATTAGCCTGCGCCGCTGCCAGAGAAGTAGCATCCCTGGGGCTGAGAGCAAACCCTCCTCACTGCGGGAGCAGCCTGCAGGGAATGGCCCCTCTCATGTGCTCCTGAGCTGCCTCTGTGGGTGTTTAATTCACGTGGGGACACAGGGCCTTAGGGTGCGTGTGTGCTGTACAGGTAACGGCCGTCTGGAGGCCAGCGTGAGTCCAGCACAGGCTTTCCCAATGCTGGCTGCAAGGAGCTTGGCCAGGATCTTCCTCCCAAGGACACTGAACCTGGAGCAGGGTCTGTGCTGCTAGGCAGCTCTGCAGTGCGCTTGCGTTTGGGAGTGGGCTCCTTGCTGGTCTTTGCTCCATTTCCATACCTTTCCGTGGATGCACCGTGCAAAGCACGAGAGCCGGGCTGGGAGCGTGGGGCTGCGTGTCTGCCGCGTCTGAGGGGCTGCACAGCCCCGGTTGCTTCCCCTCTAGTTTGGACAGAAGATAGAACTAAATGTGACTTTCCTTAGCCTTGTGTGGTTTGGTGGGGATGAGCTTGTCAGAGCAGCGCTGTTGGCTTTTAAGACAGGACTTTAAAATTGCCTTTGCTTTTCATCTTGTTCTGCTGCAGTTGAAGGCAGGGGCAGGTTATTATCCGTACAATTAAGCCATTGCTGAGAGCTTTTGAAAACCCTGCTTTGAGAAGCCATGTAGGTGCTGAAGACAACGGTAATCATATTTATTATGTGTTTATGTAGCACAAAATAATCTGTCTGAAAAATAGCATTCATTCATCTTTGAGGCTAAGTGGGGTAAATACATCTGTCCATCAAGTCTCCTGCCTCGTGTAGGGCACAGAAATAAAGGCAACAATAGCTGCAGCAGGCCTAATAGCTTGTGGTTAAGCTAAAAGACAACTTTCAGAAGGTGCTTGACTGCAGACTTCAGGTGGGGTCCAGCAGCCAGCTTATTTTCCAGCCAGAGTGGGCTCTGACACAGGCGTCCTGTGTGGTCTGGGTTGAGTCTCTTTTAGACAAGCGCGGTGTAGAAATTTCCCAACTTCGGCATCTGGGCTGAGGAACGGCTCAGCCTGTGCACAGCGAGGCTCTGCGTGACCCCGACCCTGCCGGTGGGGTGGATGGAGGGATGGAGATGGCTCCGGTGCACGCAAGCTTTGAGCTGCTCCCTGCCTCAGTTTCCCCCTTTTGAAGCAGGGACAGTGTCCCTTCTCCAGCTCGCCGGGCTGAAATGCAGGAGAGAAGTGAGGGACTCCAGTCCCGCCTGGCCACCAGCCATAGAGTTGCCCTCACTGCTAAGACGTCCTCCTGGGTTATCCTCCAGCTGTTGCGAATCCTGACTCGGGTGGGTTGAAGAGCCGCCCACTGTCGGAAAGCCTTGCCCACAAGCAGGTCCACCACCAGCTCACTTCTTGCCCTTCCCCAGTATGAGCCTGGTGCGTGATGGATGCCGTTAGGCGGAGAGTGACACAATGAGGTCTTGCACTGGAGGACGGCTTTCGTGGCTCGCTGTGACTGACTGGGGCTCTGCCTCCGGCACCTCTGCAGCAGCCTTTCCCTTTCCCTTTCCCTTTCCCTTTCCCTTTCCCTTTCCCTTTCCCTTTCCCTTTCCCTTTCCCTTTCCCTTTCCCTTTCCCTTTCCCTTTCCCTTTCCCTTTCCCTTTCCCTTTCCCTTTCCCTTTCCCTTTCCCTTTCCCTTTCCCGCTTGCTAAAGCCGCCCGGGGACGCTGCTTCGCTCCCATCGCTTCCTTTCACTTCCCAGTTTGGTCAATCCGCTGGTCTCTCTCCAGGCAGGGAGCCGTGTTGGAAGGGTGAGTAACGCACCCCTTGTGTCCCCTTTGAGCTCGCCAGCTGACGCTTCTCCGCGGTGGGGTTTGTGGCCAGGGCGGGTAGGGAGAGCCAGGCTGGCTGCTGAAATCCCAGCTGCACACCTCAGCAGAGATGCTGGTTTGGAGTCAACGCTTCCTTTATCTCCTCATGCCAGATGTATACATCACTGTCAAGAGCAGGCAAGGAGACAATTTACCCGGTCCTTGCTGCGATTGTTGGTGTTTCGGAGTCACTAAGGACCGGAATCAGGACCGTACAGTTATGACCCTATTAATAAACCACGCAGTTGTCAGGTGAAAGCCCCCGCACGCGTTTCAGGGGCGCGCGGCTCTAACGCCTCCCTCCGTGTGCTTCCCCGCAGCCGACAATGCCCGCCGCCCTTCCCGCCACCGCCGGCCCAGCAGCACAGCCCCATGTCCTCGCAGGCTGCTGCCGGCCCCCTGCTCCCGGGAGCCTTGCCTCCGCTGCCGGCCCCCGCCGCTGCCCAGCCGCCAACGCCGCTGGGCCAGCAGCTGACGCCTGATGCCTTCGCCATCGTGGAGCGGGCGCAGCAGATGGTGGAGATGCTCTCTGAGGAGAACCACGTGCTGCGGCAGGAGCTGGAGGGGTACTACGAGAAGGCAGACAAGCTGCAGAAGGTACGTGGAGAGGTGGGGATGGGCCCTGTGCAGGGCAGCTGTCTTCGTGCTCCTACGTTTGGGTCTCCCAAGCTATTCTTCGTAGTCATGCCACTGCAATGGGAATACACCAGTGGCCACCTCTAACCATTATCTCTCCGTGGTGATCTCCCAGAAGTGTAGTCCTGTGCCCCATGGCCTGTGGGCTCCCCTGTCCTTAGGGTGAAATGGAGTAGCCCATCACGTGTCTCCCTGGGGACTTTCCCCTTCCATGCTTCTGTGCTGGCCTCACCGGAGCTTTCCCTGGAAGCCTCCTATGGGCAGAGTCTGCTCCTGATGCAGCTGAGTCCTGCACAATCTGCACAGGAGGTAGAGCTGCTGGTGAGGAGCATTTGAAGAGCATGGCCACGTCTGTCCTGAGCAGTCTTATCCACCACAATACACTCGTGTGGTGCTCCATGCTCTTTGGAAGTGTAACAGCCGTCGATGGGGTTGCCGGTTATTTGGAAATGCATGGACTTGGTTGTCTCAGAGACTTTCAGTGACTGCTCTGTGGATTTCTGAAGGCTAATGTTAGACACGCACCTTTGAACATGTTGGTTCAAAAAGCACTGACCCCTTATCTGAAAGAACCATTTGGTAAAGATTTCGCTCTAAAACCCTTATGCAAAGAGATCCTGCACCCTCTTTTCTATATGAAAGCTGGCATTTTCCGTGGAGAAGGGCAATGTCTTGTGCACTGCCTGGAGCGACAAGATGAAGAGTCAAATCAAATGAAGTAGAAGTCACTTTAAAATGAGAGCTCACTAAGACAATGCAGAGATGCTCCGCAGATATGCTGGCTTTAGGCCTGAGGGATCCAAATTTTAGGATTTATTTAGAATCCTACCATGCTATTTCATTTATGTCTTCCCATCACTTATACACAAATGGGCTTAGGCTGCAGGTCTTTTCTGTCTGAATTTAGGAGTCTAAATAGAAGCTCAATTTTTTCTGTGCTGTGTGGGATCAGGGTGTTCCTGGAAACGCTCCTCACTGGAGAAGAGGCAGCTCTGAGAGACCATGTCCCAGCCTCAGCTTTGGGAAAAATCTGTGACAAATCTGTTCAAACAGGTTAGAAAAAAGACCTGTTGTTTTGTAGTTGCTGTCGTCTTTTCAGCCTCCTCCTCTGCAACCAGATGAGTTCAATTTATTCACAGAATTTCCTAAACTTAGTCGAGAATTTTTTGCAGCAGCGTTAACTATTTGCGAAGACATCTGCAAAGATTTTAACGCTGATTTCCCTGTGGCCTTCATGAGCAAAAAGAAATATTCTGGCTATTAATTTTACAAAAGCTGCATTGTTCAGTAAAAGGTATTTGAGTGTGATGCCCTAAAAATACTCCAATTTCCTTTTACACTCTTGGAAACGCTCTGTCTTTATCTTGGATGCCCTGTGAGTAGATTGCATCAGACACCAACAGAAAGGTATTCAAGCACGGGTTGAAGTCTCACTTCAGTCAACAGAGCGTAGGCTCGAGTCCCATTGACTTTGGGGGAGCATAAGCAGAATATTAAATTGAAACACTTGCTCAAGTGCATTCCTTCTTCAGGAAAATGCCCTGAACCAAAGCCTCCCATGCTGTTTTTTCTGTGATCAAACACAAGGACAGGGCAGGTCCTTCTCTGTTCCCACAGTTTCAGTTGAACATCACCTCTGAAAACATGGCAGTGAGTTAAAATACATAGTTTGGGTGTGGAAACTCTTCCCTCTTGTTGGGAGTGGAAGGGTCACGAGGAGTACTTCTTGTTTGTCAGTGCGTAACACATTTATTCTAGGTAGGGCCAAACTCACATTGCTTTTATTCGTTAAAGAATAGGAGAAGAAATTAGAGAAAATCAGCTTGACTTGGAGGGCTCCCTGAGCGTTTGTACGAACAGATCAGCCCTGGGGGTTGTCAAATTCTCAGTTTTGTCTGAACAGAGTTTTTGCAGAGACGTGCAAGGTGTTGATTAATCCCTGTGCTATTTGATGAGTTGTCTGGTTTTCTTACCTAAAAAGAGTTGGAGGGGAAGAGGGGTTGTGCGATTTTATTTTGAGCTTTTTCTGAAAAAGCAAAGCATTACTTTCTTCTTTCTTTTGCTCTTATGTTCTGTTGGGTGATGTTACCTTGCTGAAGCTTAATTGCCAGGCTGGGCTGGCTCTTCCCCATGCCATGTGTGTGGGTTGTTTGAGTGGGTTGGCTCTAGGAGCTACCAGGCAGAGAAGAGACTGAACTATTTTTTCTCCTCCATAGGAGAAGGGGAAGGAAATCCCAGAGCTGCTGAGAAACGCCGACACAATTTATGGCTGTTCTTCTGCTCTCCTTTAATTTTGTCTGGTGCCGATGGATGTTTTTTCTTTTCCTGCAGCAAGTCTTTGCCTCTGGGGCTGCAGGAAACTTGCGTGGTGGTGTGTTTTGGGGAATAACGGCGGATAATGAGCAGAGCAGAGCCTTTGCGGTAACCAGCAGCGCTGGGCAGGACTGTTGGGCTGTGGGAACCCCCTGCCGTGTTGGCAAATCTGCTTTGCTGTGGTAGAAGCTCTCTGGAGCAGGCATCTTCTCCTGCAGATAGCAGTTCACCTGGGAGAGGGGCGGCATGGGAACTAGCGGGCATCAGGGCACCTAACTGAGCATGGTGTCTGGTTGGGATCATGTAGTTCAGAATTCAGGAAAGTGCTTTAACAATTATTTTTGCTAAGTCAAACCTTCCTTTCAAGGAGAGAGAAGCTCCATCTGCTTAAATGGTCAAAGAGAACAGCTCGAGGTAGCTTGAGTATAGCCTCTGACTACTTACAGGAAGAGAAAAATTTTGCTAGTGGAAGCCACACTGATCTAAAGAAAAAGCTGTAACAGAATCAAGTAGCTGAAACTAAGCTGTTATTGGAGTAACTAATCGGCATGTCGTTTTGATTCTGGAAAATTCATATGAACCAGATTTTCTCGAAGAAGTTCAGATTTTTTGATGAGGTTTCCTACAAGCTTGTCTTGCCATGCATATGGGGAAAAAAAAAACTTATTTTTTTGAACCACAGCAAAGTTCAGTCTAAACTTCAAACAGGTTTGCATTTATGCAGCGTTCCTCCAAGCATGCCGTCCTCGTGGTGGGAACATGCTTGGTGTCTGGCTGTGCATCAGCAGGGTGAAGAAGAAGGACCTGCTTTTCTGGATGTGGTTAGGGAAAATGTAACGGAGCTTCCTGGAGCTCCTGCTTTTAAAAAAAAAAAAAAAAACAAACAAAACAAAACAAAAAGAAAAGTCAGAATAACCTGAGTAAGTTTGTAGTTCACCCTAGAAGGAGTGTCACAGCCAGTTCAACAGGTCATCCTCTTCTTGGAGCTGTGGAGAATTGTCAGCTGAGAACGAATCTACATATGGTACCTTTTAACGTCGTGCACGTAGGGGGAGCAGCTTGTATGTGTGTGAAATATCTGTGAGCTGTTAAATCACCACCGGCATGAGATAGGTGATGTAATACCCAGCAAGGTACTAATCCAAGCTGCTGGTGTCACGGGGGCCACACCGTGGGCTTTGCACATCACCACTTGCTTCAGTTTTTGTGCCTGAGTGAGCTGAACGCAGAAACTGGGGAAAGTAAGTGGATTTCCCCATCGTGGCTCTGCCAGGCTTTCCTTGGTGCGTAGTTTGGAGGTGCCGCATTCCCACGGGCCATATTCAGGCAGAGTGGCCCTGGCGTTGTGGGATGCACAGGTCCAGGCTGGTGGAGCCTGGCTGCAGGTTCCTATGTAGGCAGCAGGATGACAGCTCCAGCGTCCCTGGAGCTTTTATTCTGCAAGTTCTGCAGCTGACAAATTACACCTAAAGCTTAACGAGCCCTGGAGAGGGACCTACCTCCACAATGAGTGGAGGTAGGCTCACACCGTGGCTTCACAAATCACTAATCCGTCCCACCCACAATTCAAGAGGATAAAAAAACTCCAGATTTAGAAAGGTATGTGGGAGGCTATATATATCTCTTGATTTTCCAGCCTGTGCACATTATCAAGCTTTTCTCCACAAACAGAAGGGCTAGGCATGCAGGAGCAGATTCCCACATCAGTGTTGATCATTCCTTCAGCAATGATTTCAGCAAAGCACTTAACAAGACGTTAGCTTATTAAAAGAGCTGGATGGCATTGACCTGAACAGCAATACTCTGCCTGGAACTATCTTCCTGTCAGTTTTTTGGGTTCAGGTCTTAAGATGCGAGTTCACTGCTAAGGGCTTTCTGTGCATTCTTTGCAGTTTGCCAAGTTTAAAGGAGATGAAGTTAAGAAGATTGAAAACCCAGAACAATTGATGTAGTCTGTTACTGTTTCTTTTTGTATAGAGCAGTCTTTGGTCAAGGATGCAAAGGAGTGGACTGCAATAGTTTAAGACTGACATGAGGTCAGAGCCAAGCCTGAAGCATTTCTGGTGGCGCGCAGAGCTTAGAGCTAAGTTTTGGGTCAGGGAATAATAAATCTTGCCTCCTAAAACCGTTTATAGGAAAGAATACAGTCCACTTAAATATGCTGTTTCCTTCCATGCTTCCCTTTGACAGTGTTAAAGCAGCCACCTTGGTCATAGAGTGAAGGCAACCAAGCAGTTACATCAAGCCCAGCCCATCCTGAGCTCATTTGGGAGCTGCCAGCGGGGTTTTGTGGCATGGCGAGCTGCCCCATGGAGCATTTCCAGGGGTCCAGCAATCGCTCACCACTGCAGGAGCCTCCAGCACCACTGGAGCTTTGTGCCATCCTCCACCGGGGAGACTGGTCGTTGCAGAGCTGGTGGCTGGTGAGACACTCAGCACGGGCATTGCCCCGATCCCTGCACCCCATTGAAACATGCTGGGCAAATACTGGAATGGGATGTGTTCCTGCTGGGCTTTAAAGGGAGTTCTCTTTCCTTTCAGTTTGAAATAGAGATTCAGAGGATTTCAGAAGCTTATGAGGGCCTGGTCAAGACCACCACTAAGAGGGAGTCTCTGGACAAAGCGATGAGAAACAAACTCGAAGGAGAAATTAGGAGACTTCATGACTTCAACAGGGATCTCCGTGGTACGTTACATTTGCTTGTGTGGGTTTTTTTCCCCTCAGTTGATGTGGTATTCCACTTCTCTCAAGCTGCAGAGCAGCAGACTTTAAAGGAGTGGATTCACCCATGTTTTAGATAAATTTCTTGAGAAATCAGGCCCTGCTCATTGGCGTAAGACAAAACTGCTGTCACCCCTGCAGTTGCGAAGAAACCCTCGGGAAAATATCGTAGAATCATAGAATCATAGCATGGTTAGGGTTGGAAGGAACCTCAAAGATCATCTAGTTCCAACCCCCCTGCCATGGGCAGGGAAACCCTCCACTGCACCAGGTTGCCCAAAGCCTCATCCAACCTGGCCTTGAACACTTCCAGGGATGGGGCATCCACAACTTCTCTGGGCAACCTGTTCCACTGCCTCATCACCCTCAGTGAAAAAAATTTCTTCCTTATATCTAATCTAAATCTCCCCTCCTTCAGTTTAAATCCATTGCCCCTTGTCCTATCGCTACACGCCCTTGTCAAAAGTCCCTAACCAGCTTTCCTGTAGGCCCCCTTTAGGTACTGGAAAGATATTAGACTTCAGACTGTGCCTTGGACTATGACTTTGACTTTGAGCTATTACCTGTCCAGGTGCCTGAGGGGAGTACTTTGATATGTCTTCGGGCAGTGAGATGCCTTCTGCAAGCTGACAAGTGCTTTTTGCAACAGTGCGAGGGGGCTGGGTGGTCTTTTTGGAGGAGAGGGGTGCCTGAAGGCAGGCCCTTCCCAGGGCAATCTGTCCCCTGCTGCAGAAAACTGTTCCTTTCCCAGGACATCGCCAAGGATCGGTGTCAGCGGGCTGGGGACTGCCTTCCCCCAGGACGTCTCGCTGCACCAGGGGCCGTGCTCCACTGCAGGAAGGCACCCTTCCCCTTGCAAAGCTCCGTAATTCAGATTGCAAATGCCTTGCGTGTTTGGGACATCATGAGAGATGAACTGCTCAGACACGTCAGCCACGGATGGCAGAGGCTTTTTCCCCAGTTTCTGTAAATTGGAACGAGACAGCTTCATGGAAGAGGTCAAAGGCCTCATCTTTTATGTATGTGTCCGCCTCCATTTTGATGTCCTCCTTCAGGGAGTCTATTTATACTGCTTCGCTGGCATGCATCT
This sequence comes from Tauraco erythrolophus, assembly GCF_009769465.1. Classification (NCBI taxonomy): domain Eukaryota; kingdom Metazoa; phylum Chordata; class Aves; order Musophagiformes; family Musophagidae; genus Tauraco; species Tauraco erythrolophus. The sequence goes on along the minus strand of NC_141465.1, from coordinate 124,909,180 downwards.
TATTTTCTTGGTTGGCCTACAATTTTATATACATGTATTTATACTGAAAGTATTTCCTGTTTTTTTGCAGAACGGCTGGAGACAGCCAATAGGCAGCTTGCCAGCAGAGACCTCGATGGGCAGGAGGAGAAGTCAACAGAGGGCCTTTATGCCACTCAGAGTGAGTACTGTGCTGGTCGGCTTTGAAGGTCCATATATATATATATGCACACATATATACATGCTGGAGCGGAGGTGAATGCTTTGCTGTTAGTGGTTATTGTTCTTGTGGCTTGGTTTTACTCAGCTTATTTGTCACATACTCTTATTTAAGCTGCAAACTGGATTGTTTAGGCTGCTTTTTTTTCTCTCTGAGCACCAGAACCAGGCAGTGGGAGTTAATCGTAACACAACTTGGCTTATTTTTGATAAATATTTATCTGAAATTGTGAAGTGTTGCTTGCGGGGATCATCTCTGGAGATACATGCTTTTTAGAGAAGCCACATTCTTCTCTTGGCTGGGATAAGCCCAGAGCAACCTCTGCTGACTTCTTGTCAGTGGCAGCGGTTGACTAACAGGAGGCAGAGCAGAGCTGGACCCTCCTTTTCTCAAAGGATGGAAGAGACAAAGATTTTACAACTTCTGCTGCTATGAAAAACATCCGTTCCTGTCAAGTTTTGGGCTCCTGTAACGACTGAGCACAGTGCTGCAGCGTTTCCCTGCCACATGCTGACGGCTCTGTGTGACCAGCCAAACCAAAAGCGGAGCAGATGGATGCCACATGACAGCGCGTGGCTTCTCCTGACGTCTGCTGGGCGTCTTCAGCACGCTTCCAGAAGGGCTTCACCTCCTGGAGCTGTGCGGTACCTTGCAGGCTTAAATCCCATTGAAGCTAAATGCTGTGTACAACCGATCCTTCTGTTTTATTTATTGCACCAAGAGCTTCCTTGGAAGATGAGCTGCAACTGCAAATCCTTAGGTGGAAAACCGGCCACCTCCATAAGCAGTGTGGTGTTCGATACCACTCCATGTGCCTCACCATCAGCCCTGCAAAGTCCTCCAGCTGTTCCAAATGCAGGAGAGCCTTCTCCTAGCTCCCATCAGCAGGGATGATGCCAGCACGGCAACTTCGCTGACAATTCGGTGCATGTGTGCACGAACCAGAAGAGAATCTAGTGAGCTTTTCCATGACTCTCTTAGCTTTGCCATATTAGCAGATGCCACAAGGGCGTAGAGATGCTGCTGCGAATCCAAGGGGATGATCTGTTAAGAAAATAGCATTGCTATGTAAATCTTGTCATCCTTGGGAAGAGTTCAAATGGGGTAAGTCGCACAGCGCAGATTGCAGCCTGGGGTCTGCTGTCTCCTTATAGAGGCAGCCTGGCAGTGTTCCCATATACTGGTAGCTACAAGGGGGAGTTAAATCCCCAGGATGGACTCAATTTGAGTCATTTTCCAGCACATAAACATGCTCTGTGCTTCTACTGATACATATCTAGCAATAAAACTTTGCGCTGAGCACTCAGCATATTACTGCTATCAATTCACAGCTTATGAACAAATATAGCTTTTTGGATCCTATCACATAAGACAGGCTGGATGCTTGGAGTGTCTTCTGGCTAGGCCAGAGAGCTAAATGTTACCAACGCGATGCAGAGTGCTTCCAAGAATAGAAAAATGGGCACGTGTAAAGCAGGACCTCTTCAGTCATGTTCTTTGGGCTGCTGGCACGCATGCAGTAATGACCTCGATATCAGGGTATCAGCGTAAAACACCCCTCTGAGAGCCCAGAAAGGGTTTTGCTTGGAAATTCTCTCTCGGTGACTGTATATATACCCTGATGCTTGTGAGTCTTCCCTGGGGGCAGAGCATGACCGGGGTTGCACCCCACTGCCAGCCTGGGGGTTTTGCCAGAACAGTCTGTGCCCTCCTCACATCTTTTGGTGGGATGCTCAGGAGGAAAACTGGGAGGAGAAGGGGTGCAGCTTGTTTTAACTGCTGTGTGTACACTTGTGAACTGAGACTGAAACAGTCATTTTTAGAAGAAGAGAAAAAACGATGCCTACATGCGCTCCCATCGGCTGCTGCAGTTTTGTTGTGAAACTCGTGTTTGTTTTTTTTTCCTAAGGATAGTAGCTTATTAAGTCAGATTAGTACGTGGAAATCCTACTTTCCATTGGGAAAGCAAAAGCAGATTTCTAGTCCCCACATTTATGAAAAACAGCCTGAAAACATGACACCTAACATCTCTAACTCAAGTTATATAGAAAGACTCCAACATCAGCAGGTTCCTGAAAGTTACCATTTTTAAGCCTGTCTCATGATGAGATGAACAAGGAAAGATAAAACTCGTGAGTTTTTTTTAACGCTAACCGTTGGTACTACTGCCAACGTAGAATTAATACTGTAGTAAAACTCCAATAATAGAAAAAACTTCCTGAAAAACAAAGTCTGGCAAGGCAGGATGTGCAGGGAGCATTCTCAGTTCCTCGCAGAGCTCTCCATTAGCAGTGCAACAACGCAGAGCAGTCGTATGCTCTGAGATGGAGACCAGGAGTGACAAAAACTCTCATTCTTAATAATAATAATAATAGGCAAGGCCAGGCTACATGCCTCAAAGCATTAAATGCTAGGCATTTGTGCCTAAGAAAAATGCTACTGTTGTATCAGGGGCAGGAGAGAACTCACAGCCTATTAGTTTCATGATAATGATGTGATTTTTTTTCAGTGAAAAGGGTTCTTTTAAGGAAAGGCATGAAGCAGTGACCAGTGGAGGTGTATGGGCCCATACAGGCGAGAGAAGAGCCACACAGGAGGATGCTGAGAGATGCTGTGGAAAGGGAGAGGCAGGAAGACCGAGGATGGTTTCAAGGGCACAGGGCAGAGAGAAACCTTATGGTGCAGCGTATCATAGGAAAAATTTGTTTTGGTGGAGTCTGAGAATAGTGTGTGTTTTTCTGGGATTTCTGAACTGAACTGAACATTCTGTTAGAGCAGAGATTCCTCCAAAGGGCTATTTTTTTCAGGTGTCTGAGGCAGATAGAGGTCTGTGCCCATCCACGTGGCTCTGCACCCATTAGTGGGGATGCATAGACAGTTTTGTCAGTGCATTGGTAGAGCCTCATGCTTTGTGGGAACATGCAGTGGATGTGCCATGTATGACTTGCACATGTATTTCTGTCCCAAATATCCCAGGCAAATAAATATTCCCATTGAATGAATCCAACCAAAGAAAACGCTCACAGTAGATGTTTTTGAGAGTGGGGTTTTGGGCAGACTAAGAGCCATTTGGTATTAAGATAGGAAATCAGAGCGGAGACAGAAGTTTCAGGGACGAGTGAAAGGGAGCTCCTTGCCCTCTCCTTTCACAGCTGTGAGCTGCATGCAGGGAGGTGGGGAGCTGCCGCCCCCCTGCACCCAGAGCCAAGGGCACCTGTGCAGGGAGCAGCATCATGAAGAAACGGTGTCGTTTAGAAAAATGCATCTGTTCTGTGTGGCTTCCCCCTGCCCTCCGAAGAGAAGGGGACTGGGAAATCTGATTTCAGTTTTCAACCTGTGAAGGTCAAATTCTCCTGACTTGTACTTTGTGAAATGCAAACGGAAATGTCCTAACTGTAAATCAGACCAGGCTTAAGCTGCCTGCGATGCTTTGTAGGGTAAGGAAAGCCATCACGAGTTTCGATGGAGATTTGGTGACTTCCTCTGATAACAGAACATCAAACCTTCCTGCATCCCTGCTTAGGTTGGTGACCACAAAGTGACCATGTACTGAACCATTTATTAAGTATGTTACGATTGATCATAATTACTAATGCCAGTGCAGAGTCCCTGTTAATCACCACATGAGGAAATGGACTCAGGGACCTCGAGCATGACCTCCTGCAGCTTGTCAGCCTTTTCTTAGTGCTGACATGATCCAAACTCAAGAGAGCTGTCAGGAATGTGCCATTTGTGAGCAAAACTGCAGGAGGAGAAGATTGCAATGAGCTATGCTGGTGTTTGGCCGGGACACAGGGTTAACGCAGCTGCTCCTCATGAAGCGTGCAGGGTGGATTTACGCTATCCAAGTGTTCAGTTATGAGGGGCTTTGAGGGCACACACTCAACTGATACAGGTAAATGGTACATTAAAAACATACTTCTTGTTTTTCTTCCAAGACTGATCAGATCAAAACCTTCTGTTAAGCATGAAGTCTGTGTGAAAAGCTGGAGGTCACATTGGAGTATAGTGAAAGGGTGACAGAGATTGAGTGTATCTTTCTGTCTAAAGTTTCTGCTTCGAAGCAGGGTCAAGACTGGTGTACCCTTAGTGTACCTACCCAGCCTGGCAACTCAAAAAAGCCCGTTTGCGAAGCACCGAAGCAGGCTTGTGGCTTTATCTCCTCTTTCTTCTACCTGGCTGCAGAGTATGGGTGTAATGTCTTCGGTGTGTTGAGGTGCAACGGTCAGAGGCAGCGAGTGGAAAGCTGTGAGACTGCCACTGTAAACTACAGCAGAGGAGCCTTTTTGGGACTGTTCAGTGACCCACCAGAAAATTGAAATGGTTGTTAGCTGGAGTCTGTTAGGTAAAAAGCACATGCCCGGGCAGAAGGTGCGTAACACAGTAAAACAGTATTTTTAGACTTTAAGGATACCTGTATGTACTTGAAGAGAATTTAAGGTATGTTCAACAAAGACCTTCTTTACTAAAAAGTAATACAATATAGGAAAGTACTTATAAAATGTGCCTCCAGCATTCTTCAGAGAGAAGCTGATGTGGAGAAGTGTTGAGAGCTGTTAAGTAAATTTTTCTTGTCAGCTGTCTGCTGAGTTCAGTGGTCATTTTGTGTACAGTTTAATCTTGTCCTCCTTTGGGGAAGGATAGAAAACACAGAGCAAGCTGAGTGCTTCGAGTTCCTCAGATGAAAGTCAAAAGTGAAGGTCCCTGCTTTTCCATGTGCTGTCCTCCTATAATACGGGTTTCAAACCTGGAGCACAGCAAGTGCGGTCCCAGCAGGAGATGGTGGAGTGCCACAGGGCTGAAAGAACATTCGTCTTCCAGCTTCTTCATACTCTAAAGAAATTAGATGCTTGATAATTTGCCCAGATTTAGACTTTTGTGCAATAGATACTAGTGTTCCTTCTGGTGAATCTGATTGAAGTAGATGTCTGCATTAAAGGAAGAGACCCTCATGTCCAATATAAAATTCCTTCCCTTCCGTGGGAAGATTAAGGCTGCGTCATACTGAGATGGCTCGCGGTTGGTGGCACGGTGTGCACAACACTTACTGGCCTTTGCTCGCAGGCTTTGCAGAGGCCAACATGATGGTGTTGCTGCCAGGGAATGCATTTGTGAGGTCCTGAATTTCTCCGTTTAGGATAAATGGGAAGACGACCGAGTGGGTTTGGGCTCACCTTGGCCACGCGTGCCTTGTTCCATATGGCTCAGCTCATACGTGTCTCACCTTGTTGCAGGCACCTATCAGTAGTGTGTAAATTAAACCTGTTCCCATCCCGCCTGTAATTAAGGAAGAATAAGGCCCTTCTGGGGGTAGTTCAGGTCTGAAATGGGCTGGCTTTGGCCACGTGAAGTTTCCCGACCCTTCTCGAGAGGAGGTAGATGATGGGGCTTCCAGCTTGAGTGGTCGTGCTTGGGTGGGAGGGATGGGCTGGATATTAGGGGCAGATTTTCCATGTTTCGATGCTTTTGGAGCAACTTTTCACTTCAGTTAAAAAATAATAAATTTGGTAATGCTGTGTTTAAAAAGTTAAAAAGCAAAACAATGTATAAGTGACGCCAAAATAATTTTTGGAGGAAATTTCCCTTCCTGGGGGCTTGCCAACTGCTCCATTTTTGTTGTCATTCAGAACAAAGGCCAGATTTTGAAATTTCAGATTTCACTGAATGAAACCTCCATCCCCTGCTCCCTCCCATCGTTAACCGTTTGTGGTTCGATGTCGGGGATCCGGTAGTTGGCCTGTGATGCTCATGTTCCCCGAAATGGCTTCTCAGTGCTGTCAGGGCAGAGACAGACGGAGCTGAGCCTTCCCCCAGGCAACTCGCCAGCAAAGTCAATGGTGGGCCTGCAATTTGTTGCAGAATAAAAAGATGCAAGCAAAGCTGACTGAATTTAGCCAGGCTTGCTTTTTTTTTTTTTTTTTAAACGTTTTAAATCTTGTCCAAAAAAGGGATGATTTTTCAGCATGGACGTTATCTAAACATTTTAGTCTCACTCCTAGTACTTTAAGGTGCTTAATAAGGGAGAAGCACAGATCACTGGACCCTTAGAGGAGGACTGGAAAGTCACCCAGGGCTCCCACACAGTTGGAATGCCTCCCACAGCCCCCCTTTTCTCTGGCCAGAGAAAACCTGTTCAGATGCTTCCCGTCTTATTCCTCCTTATTGCTTTCCCCTCTTTCCATTTTCAAACTCTCCAGCCACAGATCTGTGTTTATTATTTGGCTTCTTCACCTGTTCTGTATCTCATGATCTCCATCCTTTCAAATGAAATGGACCAGGCATGGCAGGGCCTGCGTCCACGTGGCTGAGGCTTCTTGCCCCTTAGAGGAGGGCAGCAGCATCCAAGCTGGCAACTATAAACAGTCCTTGACGTAGGCTGTCCTCAAGCAGGGCCTGGGCATTGCATGGGAAAGGAGTAGCTGGTGGAAGCCAAAATTTTGCTGGGGAACGTGGAAGTAGTTCAGCAGAATGGACAATTCTGAGGCAGTGCACAGGTTCCACAAGCTCTGCTGGTGCAGAGGCAGCCCTAGCTGCCACTCGTTTCTGCTGCTGGTGCTGGCATGAGGCTGGGCATTGAGGGGCTGAGCCTTGGCAGTGGAAACTCCTTGCCCGTTGTGTCTCAGCGCCGTGTTGTAAAGGCCCCACTTGCTGCTGCTTCACATAATTTTTGCTTTTCTAGGGACGTGGCAGCTTACCTCTGGCGCGTGGCCCGGGGCCTGTGAGCTGTCCTCCTGGAGCGGCTCATTCTTGTCTTTCTTCCAGACAAAGAGCACTTGAAGGAGAAGGAGAAATTGGAGATGGAGCTGGCAGCTGTGCGCTCTGCCAATGAGGACCAGCGGAGGCACATTGAAATCCTCGACCAGGCCCTAAACAATGCACAAGCCAAGGTCATCAAACTGGAAGAGGAGGTGAGGCATGGGCAACGTTTCTCTGCTCTGAGGCTAGTGGTGGCTCACAGTTAGGGCTTTCTCCGTCCAAGTCCTGAATCTCTTCTAGCCATGGTGTGGTCAGGTCTTCCTGCTCCCTTTGCACGGGCCCTCTTATAGAGAAAATGTGGAGTTATACAATACTGAGCCAAACAAGTGAGCAAAGGAGACCTCAACCATAGATGTTTTCAGAGCCAAGCCTTCAACGTGTAATTGGGAGCAACACCAAACTCAGCTAGCTGGTGGAGATAAGGCTCAGATTTAACTATAACTAAGAGTGAGGTCAGTTCTCTGTTATTAGAGGTCTCTGAATCTCAGTTTATTTTGTTCCTTAAGACCTTCAACTAAAAGATGTGGATTTCATAACTAACTGAAAGTCCATGCATTCTGGCAGATCAGGCAAGACTGTCAAAACAGGCCTTTTTGGTCCTAAAATCTTTAGCCCTGTGACCAACAAAAAGGGAGGATGTTTTATGGGGAATAAAATATAATCTTTACTATCTGAGTGGGCAGGCCATTGGTGAGGGGAAGGATGCTCACCTAGCAGGCTTGGGTAGAGGTTCATGCTCTGGCACAGGCTGCTGGCATGATCTGGGGCAGGTCTCTTCCCCTTCCCTGCCTCATTTCCCACCTGCACCCTCCACAGGGCTGGCCTGGGGGTGAATCCACGGGGGCCTCCTGGGAGCACAGATGTGAGGGGTCCTGTGAGGAGCAGGAGAGGTCTTTTCTCAAATACCTGCAATAACTTAAATGCAGTTCCTTGTCTTGGAAAGATGAAGGGTGAATTGACCTCAGTGCTATTGGAATGTTTTTTGTCAGGGTATCCAGCATGACAGCCCCCCTGATAGGCTAACTAATGGTTACTTAGAGTCTGGAAGTTTTAAGGTACTGTCAGTGGGTGCTGAAGGCATTGCTGTTCTGTTCCTGACCATTAGACCATTCTGACTTCCCATTTAGAAACATTTTAAAAACTCCATTGCCACCGGTGGATACACTCAGCAGCCTGAAGAGGATCACATTAAATTTAACTGCTCCTTTGTTAGTTAGACTAAAGCCTGCTCACTGTCCCTGCGTATTTGGGGCAGTCCCTTTGGGGCAGCTGTAGGAGCTAGTGTACCTTTAATCTGTACATCATTCACTTGACACTGTTTGCCTTAAAGGCAACCAGAGGTTTTCTGTTTGTGTTTCTTACAAAGTGGCTGAATAAAGGGATGTTTTAGGTTGTAACACCTGCTCCTACAGTCATGGCATCATGCAGGGCATGGGAAGAAATACATTTAGCTCCTGACTGCTCCACAGCCTGTCAGTGTGGTATTGGCAGGTGACATCGACTTGCTGAATACACACCAGTGAAGGCAGCAGAACCATAAACGCAGATTTCCAGACAGGTGGTGTAAGAAGCTACTCTGTGCCTGCTGGGTTGTAGTAAATACATTTGCAACCACAGGGCTCTGTCTCTAAGAGCTTTGCCCTTGCCAGTTTCTAGTCTAGTCATCCAACAGAAGTGTGCCTCTGCTGAGGATTGGAGCTTGGATCCTGGATTGTGGACTGGTGGAGCTGAGGAGAGGGCAAATGTTCCCCTCTGGAAAGCTGCTAACCTCCTGCCATGGTATGGTAGATGTTATGGAGGTGGTAACCTCCTGCCCAGGGCATGGTGGGTCTCAAGGGTGACAACATCTGAAGGTGATGCAATGGTATTTGCCAGAGTTTGTCTGTCAGAGCCCTCATCCTGGTCAAACCCTTGTTGACCTGGTAGTGTTTAACTGCTTTTTTTCATTCGAGAGAGAGTTTGAATGAATTTTATCCTAGCTGCCTTTTTTCAGTTGTTCAAGGCAGCGTCATGCAGCTTGAGTGAAATGAAATCTGTGGCTGCCGGCATGTGCCCAAGTTCCCTTTCCCTTGCTTTTGGTCTGTTTCATCACTATATCAGAGCACCTTTTCAACAAGCTCCAGTGTTTCTGGAGCTCAGTTTGACACATATGCAGCAGATATTGTTGACGTTTTGAACCTTCATCTTAAAGCAGGGATTTTTACTATAATTTGTAATATATTGAAGGAAATACAAAATCAATCAACTGAAAATTACTATTATTAACAGAGTGCTACCTCATGCACTGCTTTATAAATCCACCCAGATTTCTTCTACCACCAGAATGTAATTAAGGTTAAAAGCTTTTTAAATCAAGGTTTGAGAAATAAGCAGTAGCTACTAAATTGAATTAACATAAGATAGTGTACTATGTAAATCTACATTATCCTGAGTGCCTGCTAGTAGAAGGATTTAATTCAAAAATATGTTGGTGGTATCATCACCGCATGTCATTTAGGAGACTGCTGCTGGAATCGTGTGTCTTGTCCACGCTTTGGATAGAAGACTGAATAATTGGAGAGGGTTCAGAAAACAGCTGTAGAATTTATTTGGGGCCCAGAAGCGGTTCTTTGCTGTGAACAATTAAAGTGAAGAGGTAGCTGAGCTCCAGTCCATGCACATGAACATGAAGAAGGGATTGCTGTCAGCCAAATTAGATGTTGCTCTTTAACATAAGAAGAAATAATGAGATGCAGTGTTTGGGAGCTGAAGCTGAGCAAATTGGGCTGGAAGTAGAATTAGAGTAATTAACATTGAAACAACCTACTTAGGGTGATAGTGAATTCTCCATTTCTTACAGTCTTTAACTTGTATCTATAGAACAGATATTCTGTAGCTCAAACTGGAGTTGTGTTTCTAATGCAGATATTTTTCCAAGACCAACTCATCTTTACTCAAATTTATTTGCTTGGATCAGCCCCTTTTAGCCTTAGCTCTTCTTCATCTTTATTTTCCTAATCCCTGGGACAAGGGCAGTGTTCAGGCAAGTTTGCTGATCTTGTGAATATGTGAATTGTTTCATTAAATGCTTCTTGCTCTAGTAGATCACAGTTTGGAAACAGAACAAGAAGTAATTTGCTTAAATTGCATAAGAGAAAGCCACATTAGGCACTGGGGTAAAAGTTTTCTGGCAGTAAAGGAAAATAGGCCGTGAAGTAGTTCGCAGGGGGAGGTTGTGGAGTCCCTACTCCTGGAGGGATTTGTAAACAGATTATACAGACATGTGCCAGGTTTTAGGTAGAGTTGATCCTACCTTGCAGCGGGAGGGTAGACTGGCACCTCTCCAGGTGCCATCCAGCTTTTCTTTATTTGAGTCTGTGTGTCCCTGAGGCAATGGAGCTTAGTATCAGGTGTTTCTGATTGCAGTCCCTCTCCCGTACAGGTGCGTACTGCACTGACAAGTCCATTAATTCAAATGGCAACATTTTGTACTTTGGTTTTTAAATACCTGGGTGAAATTTTTGCTTACGAATCTACAGGCAGGATAGAAAAGTCCCAATTGGCTCAAGAACCCTCCCTATAAATTTACGAGTGTGGGAACTGTCTTGTTGAATATCTCCAACAAAATGGTCTTCTCAGGCGGCAGACGCGTGCGTATCGCCTCGCCCACACGGGCAGAGGTGCCCTCATGCACGAGCCTGTGAACCCTGGGGCTCGGGTGGCTGCTGCAAAGCCAAATTCTGGCTGCTGTGATATAGATGGACCCTCTAGCATCCCGCAGGATGTGGAGAAGCTAACGAGTTCAGCTACCGAGGAGGGACCCAGGGGAGCCCCCTTCCCCTCTCCACGCTGGCACAGCTGGGAGGTGGTACAGGCACCTTCCTACTGCCAAAATAGCACTTTCAGCAAGAAGCCACTGCTGTGTCTGTCTTGCCAAGACGTGAGCTCCCGAGGCATGCAGTTTTCGTGCTGCTGCCAGAAACTAGTGGGGATTATAATCTCATTAATTTTCATGGAAAGTCCTGGGAGCCGTAAGCGTTAGCCTGGATTACAGCAGGGCTAGGGAGGTCACGCTGCGAGTCGTCAGCTCTGGCTGGAGAGGTTTTTTTAGGCCAAGCTTCAGTTTTGCTGTGAACAGCCCCATGTTTCACTTTGTCTGTGATATGGATGCATTTAGGATGGCAAAAGAGGAATTTCAAGGAAAAGTTACTTTATTATCATTGTAATCGGTGGGGGGGTACCTAGGTAAATCCAGCATCACACAACTGAAAAAAAACAACTTCTTTGCAGTGTGGGAGTCCTGGGCTAAGCAGAGGACTCTGTGGGGCCCTACAGAGCCAGGAGGACCCAGAGCTGATGTTTATTTGCTCCACATGCCCAGGAACATGGCAGCAAACTTGTCACTACATCCCCTAGAGATTTGGATGCAGATGTTTTGTGGCTATAGCTCCTATATCATAACCCACATTTCAGTTAATTTCAATAGTGATTTAAGTACATAAAAAAGAGGTAGTCACTAGGATATCGTTTGGGCCCTGGCTTGCCAGCTCACAGCACCTCTCTAGCCTCTGTTATTTATCTAGTTGCCCAGTGTTGACTGGGGTTAATGCATTTTTCTGCCTCCTGTTTTGCTTCTGAAAAACTTAAGGCCTCAGACAAGTGAACAAGTAAATGAAGGAGACTAGAAGTCCCAAAGAGGATCTTATTGATTATGGCAATGACCTCAAGCATGCCCCACTAGCCCTCAGGCTGCAGATGGGGTCTGACTGAGGCTTGGCAAAGCCTGCGTGATTCAGCATTCAAACCAATTCACCCTCCCTTTCTGAGTCAGGGAGTGAAGTTGAGAGTGTTTTGGGTTCTTTTGGGCTGTATTGAGGTCTTTTGAAGTTTGCAGCTTCAGTTTGTGTGCACTGTTACTTACTCTACTTCCAGGCAGATATCTTTAGAAAGGTAGATTTATTCATGCTCCTGAAGACAAAATTAATGACAAAAGGTTGGAGGAGAAGTGAGGAACTGGGTTTCCTGAGGTTGGGACTGCAGCCCATGGGGTGAGCAGGCAGACCCCTTTGCCACAGCCCCGTGGACAAGTTTTTGGGTCAGTCTCCACGCTCCCTGGGAACAAGGTGTGCTTACAGACAACCAGCTGTGCCTGGCCCCCGTGAGTGAGCTTGCCCCTTCTCGGTGCCAGATTTTGGCTGGGGATCAGGTTTTAGCACAGACTTTGCAGCCTCCTCTCCCCAAGGGCTCTCAAGTGTGCCAGCTCCTGCCATGAGCCCTGACTGTGATACCCTGTGGTGTCACTGGGTGCCTAGTGGCATGGTAGGAGGCCAGAAGTGGGGATAGCCGCTAAGCACCCTGAACATCTGCAATCCACTTGTAGATTCCTTTTGGGGTATGCTGAGCTCGAGCAATCTCTGGCCGTTAACCTCGTATTGCAAAATCCTTGTGTCATGTTTAGCCCTTCAGTAATTACATTGTATATGCAAGGAGGACCCGGCTTTAGCTGCCTGTACATCTATACGTCGGCATAAGCAGGATAGAGCAGGACAAGTGCTTGTTCCACCTGTGTTGGACAGATACACAGGGCTGGAAAAAAGAGAGTGGTTGGGTACAATGTGCTGAGTGTCACCGGTCAATAAAACCCACCAGGATTGCCCTTAGCTGAGGCCAGCCTGTGTGCTTGCCCAAAGAGTCTCTGCCGACGTGACAGCTCTTGCTCAGAAATGGCCAGGGGATTTCATGGGTACTGGATCTCCAGTGGGTGGAAGGTCTGGGAAGCGTTCCTTCCGAAAAGAGTCGAGCTGCCCCAGTGATGCCCACTATCCCCTTTCCCTGCCCATCAAATGGGCACCATCCTTCCCCTGGAGAAACTCTGCGAAGCAAATGGCCAAAACCATACTTGTGCCCAATGCACACCTGCAAGCGCGCGGGGGTCCCGGCAGTCCAGGGTGGGGGTACGGTGCCCCCTGGCACTGCTGACCCCCTGTCCCCCGCAGCTGCGCAGGAAGCAGGCCTACGTGGAGAAGGTGGAGAAGCTGCAGCAGGCGCTGACACAGCTGCAGGCAGCCTGCGAGAAGAGGGAGCAGATGGAGCGGCGGCTACGCACACGCTTGGAGCGGGAGCTGGACTCGCTGCGGATGCAGCAGGTGAGGATGGGGTGGTCTGGGGAGGACCTCAGCACGGGGCCATCGGTGTTACTTTTAAAGAGGGATGGTCGCTTGCAGCCTTGCCAATGCCATCTTGCTTTTGGGTTCAGGTCGCTGTGCTTTCCACATAAGCCTTCCCTTTGGTAGGGGTTGTGGATGCCCCATCATTGGAAGTGTTCAAGGCCAGGTTGGATGGGGCTTTGAGCCACCTGATCTAGTGGAAGGTGTCCCTGCCCATGGCAGGGGGTTTGGGTTTAGATGATCTTTGAAGGTTCCTTCCAACTCAAACCACTCTATGATTCTAACTCTTGATTTTCAGCGAAGGATGGGGGAAGTGTTGTGGTTTAGCCCGGCTGGCAACTATATGCCACACAGCCACTCACTCACCCTCCCCCACCCCTAAAGAATAGGGGAAAGAATTAAAGGGGAAAAGAGAAGGAGACCCGTGGGTTGTGATAAAAACAATTTAACAATAATAACAAAATGAATATATATGTATAATGATATATACAAACAAGTGATGCACAGTGTAATTGCTCACCACCTGGTGACCAACGCCTGTCCTGTCCCAGCAAACGATCTCGAAACGGTTAAGTCCTGATACCACAATCCCAGACAGGCAAGAGGCCCGAAGAGAGAGCGAGAGTGAGATAGCACTCCGAGAGTCCGAGAGTGAAAGCCCCTGAAAGAGCAAAAGCCCTTCTTTCTGGTCAGCCCTCATCTATATACTGGGCATGACGCTGCATGATATGGAATACTTCATTGGCCAGTTTAGCCCTCAGTCCTAAATCTAAGTTCAAATCATAATGGGAGTTGTGAACCCTCTGTCCCGGCCATGCTCTCCCCTATCCTGTTGTGCTCCTACACACTGGCAAGAACACGGCAGCTGAAAAGTCCTCGAGGTCTCAGTGCCAGTTATAAACATCAGTGCGCTGTCAGCCTTCTTCTCATAACGAGTCCCAGACTAAAACCAAAACACGGAGCTCCTCTAGCTGCTAAAAAGAACTAACTGTCCCAGCTGAAACCAGGACAGGCAGCCCTGCCGGCTGTGGGGCTGTGAGGTCCTGGCTCCCCTGCCCAAAGTGGGCAGGGCTCTGCCCCCACATGTCCTCCCACATGTGCCAGGGGAAAACATCCTTCCAGGTTTCTCTCCAGCAATCACAGATTGTACAAGATCAGCTCCACACCGAAGGAGCAGAGGAAAGGTGCAGTACACATGGGCATGAGGTTCAGCCCACAGACTTTGACTGATCTTTCATTGAAAAAGTGACGTGGATGATGTGGGGTTAGGTGGGAGCAAGAGCTTAAGCCATATTTGTTCTGGGCAAAGCTGATGTGCTTGTTTCATAGAAACCTCTGTCCATGACAGATCTGGAGACAAATAGTGTCATCTTCAGAAAATAAATTATTTAAATATCAGTCTAGTCCAGAAAGGGCTGGAAGTGTAGGTTTGCATGTATGTCCCCTTGGTTTTTGGCAGCCCTCCGTCCTCAGAGGGATAGTGTTATGCTTGTACTTTATACACAGTTATTCCTTTGTTATTCCTCCTCCATCCCCAAGTCTCAAAGTCCAGTCATCTGTGAAAAGGGAGGTTGCAGGGAGATTTTCCAGATTACAGCCAGCACAGAGTGCTGAACACACAGGCACCAGCGAGCAGATGTACTGAGTATATCAAACCACTGCTTGGGGAAAAAACAGCAACATAAGCAAAGCATGATGCTCCTTGCAACTCTTGAAGGGCTCACTTATACCTCTGTCAAGAAATGCATCTGCTACAATAACCCTTCGTTATTTATGAGCCATTAGGGGAGACCAAAGCAGCTGTTACACAGACCTTGTGCTGCCAGAAAGCAGCAGGTCCGATCCTGCCGGCAGGATGCGGCTGGGAGGTAGCTCCACGGACAATATCAGTGGTTTGCAAGGCCATGAGGTGGCCAGACCTGAGAGCATCTCCTCGCTGGCAGCCTCAGAGCAGGGCAGGTACCCCAGCACCCCTCCAATGGCATCGCTATCACTGCTGCTCCCTGGAGACCCTTCCCATCCATCTTGGCTCTTCCTTGCTGCCATATAAGTACATTAAGTCTTTCTTGCCCTGTCCACCACTTGCTGTTCCTGTCTTCTTCCAGTAGCTCTTCTGAATTGCCCCTTAGCCTGCTCTCCTCCAGTTTAAAAAAGAAATTAGATGGGGTATGACATGCTAATGCTGATGTAAATGGAAGAACATTTGAGAAAATACCATTAAAATTGAAGTGAAGGTAAAACTAGAACTAGGAAAGGTTTTTTTCTCTGGACTGGAATATAGAGACAAAACAATATGTTAAGTAACTTGGATGGAGTGTCAACAGAATTCTTGTCTTGGGAGTTCAGGCTACGTCTGCTCATTTTGGCAGAAAATTCCTCTGTAACTTACAGATTGCTTCATTTTTAATTATTTTTGTATTTTGGCACTGTAATCAGCAACTGCATTTCGGGTTGCCAGAGTTCTCAAATGCCTCCACCAGTTCCCTATAACAAATTTTAAGAAGAATAAGATGTTCTGACTTCACATCTCACTGTCAGTTTTGAAAGGAGACTTTGGAGTATTTTTTACTATTTATACATTTTGTTTCATGAGTTACATCCCTACAATGAATGAGGTTGCTTCAAAACGCCCCAGCTTTTTACTTCAGAGCTGTTTTCTCTGAGTTATGAAAGTTGTATCTGCTGAAGTATTTTCTTATTGCAGAAAAAAAAAAAAAAAGCTTTTTTCTCCTTTTTAATGGAGTCAGCAGAAGGAGACAGTGAGCCAGAATCTTTTATGTTCCTGGCTTGTCAGTAACAATGTCCAAGTGGCAAATTTTCATTATCACTAATGCATGAGCTAGGACGAGAAAAAATCCCTTTGCCTGAGCGTTGCAGGCTGGGCGTGCAGGGCTGGCAGAGGTTCCGACTGGGAATGAAGACGAAAGGCACCTGCAGTGTCCCAAGGTGCCATTTACAGACCAGGACCATGCTTCCAAAATATTACCTTCCTGCCAGGGATTTGACAATATTTGAAGTGTAAGCGCTGATTTTTGCAGGAGCAGGGTGGTAGCTGTTGCTCCTAAGGGCTGCTCCATCATGCACTTCCAGAAAGCAGCTTCCAAACATGTTGTCGCCGCACAGGCTGCAAAGGCTGCAGCCCTCCCCTGGTATCACTAGTTTCCCCTAAGCAGGAGATGAGTGTCTAGAAGGAGGAAATGTGGCTTGGAAACTGGAAACGGCTGCTGCAGCCCTCACTCTGGTGTGCCAGAGCTGTGCCAGGGAACTGCTTTGCCGGTGGAAGTTCATGGTGCAGCATGGATAAGAAGCCAGAGCTCCCGAGACAAGGTTTCCCCTTTAACTCAATACCATGCACTGTGGAGTGTGACAAATCTCTTGCATTTTTAATTGAAAAAAACATTTATTTCTACGGACTCCTCCCAGAGGTTCGTGCCTCTGCCTGTAGTGTGGGCTTGGCTTGTCCGACCCAACCTCTGCTAAGCTGAGGGCTGGATCTCTGTCCTCCTCCGTTCTCCACTACCACTGAAAGGAGCTCCGGGCAGCTACCTGTGTGCTTGGGTGCTTTAATTAAGTGCCTGTAACTGGGTGGGATAAATCCTGCCTGGGTGAGCACTTTCCTCGCAGCATAGATGCAAAGGGTTACACACCCATTGCTGCTTGTCAGCATCCCATGGGAGTCACCCCGCCGCGCCTGGGGATCTTCTGCCCCTGCGGCCAGAAGGTTACCTGCTACACCACGGAAAGCATCTCCTGAGGGCACATGAGAACTAATGTGCCAGAAGAGGCAGGCATGAATTCATGTCAAGGGTATTTTCTTAGCTGCTGTTTAAATAGGTTACATGTAGCTAGGCTACATGTTGCTTTTTTTTTCTGCTTTTATATATAAACATATATAAACCCCCTGGTAATAACTGCCTGTCCGTACCGAGCACTGCCCAGCTGTGGGATGAAGACCCAGCAAAAAGAATATCTTCTAAAGCTTCATTGCTTCCTTTTCCTACCAGCTTTTTTTCCTACGTTTTCCTTTGGCTTGGGGTATCCCATGAAATCCCTGCACAGGCAAGGAGCAGCCTTATCTCTTCTTCTGTCGGCATGGTCCAGAGAAGCATGTGCTGGGGTTGCCCACATGGTCAACCTGCCTGTCCTACTGTAACCTAAGGGGTTTAACCTGGGGTTTCCACCTGCTCACGTCGAAAGATATCGGAATGTCTTTGTGTGCTCTAGAGAAGTGGGGAAAAAAGGGTCAGCGACTCTTGTACTTGGCAGAGGGTGAGGACCTGTTGTTGTTCCCACTGGCAGAGGCAGGGCAGCTACCAGGTGAGCAGCCTTCCGGAGCACAATGCCCCGGCCCTGATGGAGCTGGTGCGGGAGAAGGAGGAGAGGATCCTGGCCCTGGAAGCTGACATGACCAAGTGGGAGCAGAAATACCTGGAGGAGAGTACGATCAGGCACTTTGCCTTGAATGCCGCAGCCACAGCTGCAACGGAGAGGTAAGATGGCCTTGCTGCGGGTGGGCAGCTCTCTTCATCGTGGATTGCATGGGGGAGTAATAAGGAACGGATGTTTTCTTAAGGCTGGATTTTGCTTGCCTTTCCCTGCTGAGTCCTGTCTCTAGGGTTAATGCACCTCTCCGTGGTGTCATGCCAGTGAGATACAATAGTCAGTTAAGACAGGATTTACCCTTCTGACCAGGTCCAAAAGTTTATCGAATCCAGGCACCAGACTCAAGCAGCGGCCTCAATGGCAAAGTCTCAGTCTGCCAAATCACACAGCAGAGCCAAGGCAGCTCCTCTGACGGCACCAATGGAGCGAGGAGGGACTGTTGGTGTATGGCTGCATTCATCCCATAGTCAAAAACGTTGTTTAACCTAGTTTTGAAAACTTATAATTAGGGAAATTTGGTGGCCTAAGTCCCCTGTTTCACCACTTCATTAAGCTTCAAATTAAAAAGGTTCTCCTGATAGCTAAGCTAAACCTCTTTACTGCAAATTACCTCAACTGATTCTTGTCCTTCCCAGATGTACATGAGGAACAACAGATCACTGTCAACTTTGTAACAGCCTTGTAAATATTGGAAGACAGATAGCTCCTTTTGTATCTTCCCTGGCCTGAACTAACCTTCTTTCAGCCATTCCTCACATATCCTCGTGTAAACTCTTTCCCATTCCTGTTGCATTTGTCTGGACTGTCTCCAGTTTGTCTGTGTCAAAGCATGGTGCCCAGAAGCACACAAGACACTGCAGCGAGGCTTTCCAGCGATGAGGAGAATGGGATAATTAACTTCTCGCCCCAGTTTCTTAGAAGCCACATTCCCTGAAAGCATCCTAAAATGAGATTTCCCTTTGAAATGTGGTTAAATGCGTGACTCAGGATGATCCTTTTCTTTTGTACTCTAGTCTAGGCAGCAACTCCCGTGCTATTTTTCACCTTCCAAAGTGTACAATTTTGTTTCTTGTTTGCAATATGGTCTTGTTGACTTGGGACTGTTTCCCTGGTGAGTGAGTCCCTCTGATATCTGACCCTGTCCCTCAGGGTGGTTGGTAGCCCCATGGGGGTTGCCCACAATTTCAGCGTGCTCTCTGTTCCATCCACCAAGTTAATTCATGGCATTAATGACTAAACCCAAGCCAAGAGTAGCCCGCAGCAAGATGACCCAATGCCGGATAGCCATCCACTTGACAGGCAACCGTTGCTAGCTTGCTCTTTGGATGTGGCTTTGGGGTCGTCTTTGCAAGTGCCAACCTCACTTGCAGAAGCCACCCTGGCTGTCTCAGGAGCCCGACTCACCATGTTGAACCGCTTTGCCAGGGACACCTCGGCCTCAAGCCACTCACGCAACGGCAGCTACGGCGAGAGCGCTCTGGAGGTGCGGGGCTGGCAGGAGGAAGAGGAGATTGTGCAAGCCAACCGGCGCTGCCAGGACATGGAGTACACGTAAGGGGCCTTCATGCCTTACCTGCTTGTCATGGGATTTAGGCTGAGTTTAGATAAACCAGGATGCCCTTCTCTTCCTTTATGCATGCCTGGAAAAGATGGGCTTAGCTTCGCTTTGACTTAGTTGTGCTCTTCGGCATTAAAACAGGGATTAAAGAGTCGCTGTTGTTAGGTAGCTTCCTCCCTACCTTCCCATTACACCTTCCCTGTGCCAAAAATTACCTTCTTGCAAAACAGAGGCTGTTGCACTCTTAAAAGTAGGTTGGCATACGAGGAAGCTGAATGCTTGTTTAATCTTGGTGAAAATCCCCCTCTGGAAACAAGAGCGTCTGGTCATAAGAGCTGAAGTTGTAGTCCCACTCCTACATGATCAGCAACGCCAGGGCTTTCCTTTGCCTCGCTCTTTGCTCCTTGCCTGGTTATTCCTCTTTCTCGATACACTAAGTTCCCCACATCCAAGCTGTGAGACAGTCACATTGGCATTTAGGAACAAACCTGCGAAATTTAGTACCACGAGCACCACTAAAAAAGATGCATTTCCAAGTAGCAGAAGATATAAAATAAACTTTTTGGGGCACAGGCAGTCAACGAGAGTAATGTTTATTGTCGCAGATACTTCTCCATTTTCAGCGCACAAGTGGACATGTGGCCATGTAGTTCAATGAGCGTTAGACTTGGGCAGTATTTTTAATCCAAACCTTTTTCCTGGTGAAAAGTGGCCTTTTGATGAGTAAAAATCCCTTGAGAAACTTTGTGTATTCCTCTAAGTTTTTACTGAAAAACTATTTAAAATCTGTTCCTCAATGTTGGCTTCCCCACAAAAACACCAGTCTGCAGACACTTTTATAAAAAGCTGTATTTATTGCCTCTGGAAAATATCAATGATTGTTTTTACTGGGTTTGTTTTTTGTTTTCCGCTTACAGGTGCAAGCTAATCCTGCTTCCAGTAATGGGGTTTTGCCATTGGCTTCATTAAAGATAGATCAGTATCTTGTGTTTTCATTGCAAATTAGACATCTGATTATAAAAAACTAACGCCAACATGAAGTTACTAGCTATCTCCCTTGTACCTATAGGTTTTCCAGACGTGGCATTTTAGCTTTCACTGCTTCACAAAAGGCAGCTGCCTTGGACTATATATTGTACATAACAGTCAAGCTATAGTCATCTGGCTGTCATATTGTACATGTACAATTTATTTTTTAAAAAAATGTAGTTTTTTAGTCTTTTGGTATGATTTGCTGTTAATCATTTCTGGAGAAAAATCTCAGATAATCCTATTTTTTTTGTGATCTGAGAGTCTTCGGAGTCTGTACGAGAGAAGTAGCGAGCTTTGCTCAGTCTCTGCGCACCACGTGCTGATTGTTTCTGCAGCAGTGAGGGGGAAGCAAGAGCCCAGCCCAGCCCTTTTCCCAAGCCAAAAGGAATCTTTCTGCTCACTTCGTTAGGTCTCTACTCCAGCTGATGATAGACCCGAATCGTGGAGTTAACTCAGCCAATGAAGGGAGGGTTTCCAGATTTGGCCCCGATGTATTACAGAGGTGGAAATTGCCCATGTGTTGGTATTTTGGTGAAGGTAGTGATCCACAGCTTGGTCAGGACACTGCCCTCATTGCTCCTGCTGGGTTGGTAAAGCTACAGCAATAGATGGGTTCAGTTAACCTTGCAGAAAAGAGTTCCCAGTTTTGGCTAAGAACCAGAAACACTCTCTGTTTTGAGGTGCATGGTTATCCTCAGAGGAACTGGTGGGAGCTGCCTTGTCTGAGTCACTCAAAACCGGAGGGGACAGAGCAGCAGGACACGTATGCGGGAACTCATCCTGCTGCCCCAGGGTGGGGAGAGATGCCTGCATAAATGCTTCTTCCATTCCTGTAAGCAGAGCGTTCATATTTTGGCAGAATAAAGAATCTCCATGCAAAAATAATTGAGAAGGATGCCATGATCAAGGTCCTTCAGCAACGGTCACGGAAGGACCCTGGGAAAGCCGACAGCACCAGCCTGCGACCGGCTCGGTCCGTCCCCTCCATTGCTGCTGCTGCAGGCGCGCATTCGCGCCAGACCTCACTCACCAGCAACCAGATAGCTGAGGAGAAGAAGGAGGAGAAGATCTGGAAGGGAAGCATAGGTGAGCTTAGTTTTTGGTTAAGCTTTGGCTCATCCATCACTTGTCCTAATCCTTCTGCTTGAGCTTAGCAAAAGTTCCCCAGCCATGGCACACGTTGCCCCAGTGGCTTATTTCCAAGCACTTTCCACGGGAAGAATATTTGTCCTTGGGCTGAGGTAAAAAATTTGTCATTTTTTAACCTTGCATTGTATCTTAATTATATTTTTAATGATCTTAATTGTTCTGTACTGATTATAGAAAGCCACAGTCGGGGGAAATCCTCCCAGCTACATGCAGATGATGTTTGCAACTTTGTGGGAGTAAACAACAAATCTGGCCTAGGAAAAAATCCTGGTTAAAGTTAAACAAGAGGATGAGCATCCCTTTGGATAGGAGTGCATGATGCGACAAGGCAGCTAAGTGGGAAAATGAGTGCAGGACTGTGGTGTGGGGCCGCGTGGGACGAGGGCTGCAGAGACATGCAAGTCTGTGCCAAGGGAGGTACTACTGGGATGCAGGAAGGTGCAGCTGCTCTCAGAAGGCTGTTTTTGTAGGAAAGTACTACGTGGATGTCAGGAGGACAGCAACAGGCAGCGTCAAGGGGAAAAGCTAAGCTGGGCTAAAGGGCTGGAGACACATCCTGACCAGCGTCTTGTAGCTCTGGGGTGGAACAAGGGGACAGCACTTAACGTTCAAGCAGGGATGTGACTGACTTCCATGTGTTTTCAGGACTGCTCTTAGGGAAGGAGCACCACGACCACCCGTCAGGCCCCTCGCTGCCCCCTCCGCTGCCCTCCTTGTCCTGCATGCCTGTCCCGATGCCAGCGGCCTCTCACGCAAAAACGGGCAGCAAAGACAGCAGCACTCAGACAGACAAAAGCGCCGAGCTCTTCTGGCCCGCCACGGCCTCATTCCCTGGCCGCGGACGGCTGGGCACCACCCCGGCCCACAGCCCGGCCCCGCGGCCCCCGGGCACACGAGTGGCTGGCGAGAAACTGGGTGAGCTCTGCGAGATCCTCGTGTCGGTGCGAAACGCCAGCACCCCAGGGCTGCCAGCAGATCCCCAGAGACACCCCAGTATTGATGGAGGGGGGTGATGCCTTCACGATTTGTAAGATGGTTGGGGAGATTTCTTCAGGGAAGCTAAAACTGTAGGGAGAGAACTTTCCAAAGTTGCGTGGTGTGGCTTTGCAGAGCTTCATGCTCAGCAACCTCTGTAACGCTCCGCTTGCCTGTGATGGGCAGAGTTTCCAACAAATGCAATTATTCCTGCTGCCAAAGATAAAATTACAGTTTCACAGCTTGAAAACACTCCACACCTGCTCACGTACTCAGACCCGTCTCTTTTCTTCAACTTAAACCATGGTTAGTGAAGGCAACATTTTTTCCCTAATTTTTAAAGGAAACCTGGGGGGAAATAGTAAGGAGAAAGTGGAAACTTTGGGGAAGTTGGTAAAGAAATGCGATTTTAATTATTATTGAAAGGTGAAAACTGCTAGTTTACAGCCCTGGCAAGGGAGACGTTTATTTTACACACATTAATTTGAAAACGCCAGTTTCCTACATATTCATCTTGTCTCAAAAACATGCCATGGATCATTAATAGGGCTGGATATCACTGATTCCTTGAAAGCCTGGATTACTGTGTTTCAGGCAATCCAGACTGAGTTTGTTTCAAGGTACTTTTAAAATAACCTTTCAAGCTATTCCTGTGGTGATGAAGATAAACACCTAACAACATGTATCGTACGATCATAGAATGGTTTGGGTTGGAAGGGACCTCAAAGATCATCTAGTTCCAACCCCCCTGCCATGGGCAGGGACACCTTCCACTAGATCAGGTTGCTCAAAGCCTCATCCAGCCTGGCCTTGAACACTTCCAGGGATGGGGCATCCACACCTTCTCTGGGCAACCTGTTCTAGTGCCTCACCACTCTCACTATAAAAAATGTCTTCCTTAAATCCAATCTAAATCTGCCCTCTTTCAGTTTAAAGCCATTGCCCCTTGTCCTGTCACTACAAGTGTTGTAAAAAGCCCCTCTCCAGCCTTCTTATAGCCCCCTTCAGGTACTGGAAGATTGCTACCTGAAGGTGTTCTCGGCATCTTGATCAAAGTTGGCTTTCACCGTGTAGGACATACAGTGAAGATGTGCTCCACCACCACTCCAAAAAAATGGGTTTATATTTGCATGGAACAATTTGCTGTTGAATTTGAGTTGAAGACCAACTTACCCTTCTTCTCGTTGCAGAGAACTCAAGCCACGGGAAGCTGCCCGACAGCAAAGGCAGAGTGAGCAGCTTGCTTCACAAGCCCGAGTTTCCAGATACGGACATGATGGAAGTCCTCATCTGAGCAGAGGATGGTATCTCTGGGATTTCATGTGCATACAGCCAGGTCCAAGATGGTCCTCCGTGTGCCAACCTTAAAAACTAACCCTGAGAGTCTGAAGAAAGATAGAGGAAGTTTGTATCCGAAGTGAAGCTTGAGTCTGGTATGTTGAGACTTTGGACCAGGAGAGAAGTCAAGAGCGCTGAAGCGGAGCGATGAAATGAGCATCTGGGATTTTCTGAGCAGAAAGGGGCGTTGAACACTGAATGTGGCGTGAGAAGGGGATTGTTGAGGGAAAAGGAAACTGCGTTTTCTGGTGTAAAGAGAAGCTAGTGAAGTTACAGACTGGGTGCAAACTGCCACTCTGTTTTCCTGCCTCTCTGCAGCCAGGACAGGGAGTGAAATCCCGACTCTTTCGAGGCCAGAGGAAGTTTCTGAATAACCCAGGAGAGAACTTGCATCTTCCTCAGTATCAATTCATTTCTCAAAAGTATTCACTGCTTAGTTGTGGTGAATAATTGGTCCGTAGATGTACACGGCAGGTTCTTGTAAGTATTTGTTTGAAGTGGTGTGGTTTTCCTGGACAGGCAGGTCAGGTGCCTTTTTCCTGGCTGGACAAGTGTTGCTCTTGGAGCTGGATTTACAAAGCAAATATTCATGTCTTGCAATCTCGGAGCTTGCTGAAACTTCTGTTTTTTGGTAGGAGCACTTGTTGGCTAGAATTCCCATGGAGGATGAAAGTAGAGAGAGGGAGGAGGACCCTGCTGAAGCAATCCCTTTTGTAAGGATGGGAAGGTTTTGGGAGGGGAAGCTGAGGGAGGATCCTGGCAGCTCCCTGAAGGGCTGTGCAGTGCAGAGGCTCTTTCAGAGGGGGGTTGTGTGGGTGTGTTTCCAGTGGCGTTAAGCTGGGCTTGCATGTGAGATCAGAAGATGCCTCTACCTGTGCACTGGTTCACAGTAGTTGAAGAATCGGTGTGTTTGTGGTAAGAAAAGGATTCTTCCTTATTTTCAATGCTTCCAGCCAAATCCTACCTTCCTTGAGCATACAAACCTGCCGTTTGAACTGACACAGGACTGGGCATTAAGGGGTGTAGGATCAGGCTGGGAACTGCAGGGTTTAACTGCAAAGCAAAGCATGAGCATCATCTGTTTTCTGCGCTGAGCTGCAGTTTCTTTTCACCCTGTTTTACCCGGAATGGAACATTTCTCATTTTCAGCTTAGTCCCCGATTTCTGTAAGAGGTGTCGGCTGTAAGAAAGCCAACTCACCAGCTGTGTTAATCATGGCACACTTTGCCTCAGGCATTGCACACGCTGATTGGGAAATTTTGCTCTTCGAGGTATTTTTGTACTGGCTTTGCAGTTCCTGAACCTTGTGGTGCACTGTTACAACATTAGGAAGAACTTGGCGTTGGGGAAAAAGGATGATGGGCTTTTATGTGAAGCTGCCTAGAGTGGAAGAGTGATGGGTGCTGGAAGTAGTTGTGTGCTCAGAGCTGACTCAAGGTCACTCCTTCCTGTAGGTATCAAATTGGAGTTTGTGATTGTGAAAACACCAGGCGCTTTAGACTCGGCTTTCGCTGAAAACTGAAGTCCTTGCAACCTCAGAGCCTTCAGGGGCCAGAGCCCTGTGCTCAATACTGCCTGGCTGATACCTTTTTTTAAAAAAAACCCAAAATTGCTATGTTAAATCTATGCACTTATCTTTGTGTGTACCTAGAATTAGACGTCTGTCGGTGTTGCCCTCTTTCTGATTTTTGCACTTGTTAAACCTAAGCGGTTCTGCGACTCTATGGAGTAGTGGTAGGTGGGTCGTGTGGTCAAGCGAACTGTGTGTTTCGAGTATTAGCAGCTTTGCGTCGTGAAACCAGATGTGTAAAACCCTCGGAAGGTGTTATGTGGCTTAATATATGCCTTGTAAAATAATCTTTTTCTTTTTTTCTGTAAAATTAATTTAAAGGTTGTAAGTGTTTGCGTAAAAGCCGGGCCCGCGCATGGCAGCAGTGCTCACCCACCTCTGTGGCCCTTCCTCGAGTGTCTGTGGTGGGAGCGGGGCACGAGGAAGACAAAGCAAGGGAATACAAGTAAAACGATGGTGAATATTTCATTTAATCATTTTTCTCTAAGAAATAAGGATACCCAGGTGCTTGGGAATCCCTAAGCATTTTATTACCGGCTGTATTATTTCTTTTGATGAAACTATTTAATAATTTGTGTCCAGGCAGACAGCTAAGCGTCCAGCAGAAACAGTGTTGGACCAGCGTGCATGATGTGGCTTTCAGTTATGTTTGGTGGTGGTGCAGCTCAGCTTCTCCAAGTCAGCTCGAGCACAGCACTCTTCCTCCTGCTCCTCCTGGAGACCACAGTCCCTCCGGTTTCTGGTATCTCAAGGTGTGTTTACAACCCCAGATTCATGGTCACATGCAGGAAGCTTTGTCAGAGACTACGATGCAGGCAACTCTCGGTTGCTTTTGAAGTCCCAGCTGAAGTAAACTCAAAGGTTCATTCTCCTCAATCAGGTTGAACTCAAGAGATGTTAGTTTTCCTGGATGGAAGGTCTGGAGGACCAGCAGGTCTCCCCCGCCAGCCCGAACACTAGCAGGACTTGCATGGAGCACTCCTGCCAGAAATTGGCCTCACTCAGCAGAGTGGTGCAACTCCGTTTGTGCTGGTTTTCCCGGCTCTTTGAACCGTTTTGTGTTTGGGGAAACCATGCTGTAGCCATTCCAGGTGACATTGGTAACTAGTTGTAAAATACTGTCCTTTTTTGTTGTCGTTGGTTGTATAGAGAAGTTGGTGTACAGCGGTGTACAGCTGGAGGGTTATTTGTACATACGTGGGAAGATGAACTTTGTGTGTCACCCACAGCAAATGTTGATGTTGTTGGTCAGCCAAAGATTTCTTATTCTTTGCTGTTTAAACTTGTGCCTTAATATTGTATATAATAAATGTATAAACATGTTTCTTTTCTCACTTTTCCAGTGTGAATATATTCAGCCTCTGAGAAGAAAGGGCTTTTTAAATAATGCTCTTCTAAGCTTTGCACACAACGTGCTAAGACTAAGAAGTGGTACCTCGGGGACTTCAAGGTTGCTTTTCCTCTGGTTTTCAAAGCTGTTAATGAAAGGCCCCACAGCAGGTGCCATCGGTAAGTGTGCGTGGGCACGAAATCAGTGGGTCTGCAAAGCAGAGGATCAAACCGAGAGCTTTGCCAAGCGAGAAGAGCAGGATTTTAGCGAGATTATCTTCCCCTGAAGGAAATGAAGGTGGAAAGTTAATGAGACGCTTTGGGGAAGATCTGCTTTAGTCCTACATTCCCATTAAGAATAGCACTCCCAGTGACTTTTTTTTTTAATTCTTGAGGGTCTAAGGCTTCTTTACTTGAGAGCTGTTAGGTCAGTGTGAGTGAGATACCTAAATACCTTGTGGGACTAGGTACTTTTGAGTTACTGTAACGTCCTCAGTGAGGAATACAGATCATGGGCCATTTCAAGCTGTTGTGTGGGCAAGGGGAATGCTCTGGCCTGGTGGAAATATTGCACCTCTGTTTGCTTATGCAACTGAAATAAACTGGGGGAGGGGAGCAAAAGTTACCCAAGTGTCTGGCTTGGAGTAAGGGAGGTTTGCTCAGCCGGCTCTCACATGCTCTCGAAAAGTGTCTGTTAGAAAATTCCTGAATCAGGTCCCAGGGAGCTGCAGGCATGAAAGGCATGAAAGCCACTAAGGGCATCTCTCCCCTATGGGCTCTCCTCTGCCTGTCCCAGTCTCCTCTCTCCAAATCCTCACACACGTTAAAAAAACAGCCCGCCCTGGACAGAAGCTTGTCAGCAAAGACCCAGAGTTTTGCAGAAACTCAAGCAGCAGTTTGCTTCACCCACATCCCAGCACCTCATGTTCCCTGCGCGAGCACAGGTCAGGCTGACCCATCTGATTACTCCATCTTCAAGACACGGCAGCTGGAAGTATTTGTAGTGCCCTGGCTCTTTACCACTAAGAACAAAAATTTGGTGATTGTTGAGATTGTGGCTTTTCAACTTTCTTCAAGGCAAGAATTGACAGTATAATTTGGGGTTTCGCTTGGTTTTCCAAGGCCATGGGAGAAAAGAAACTAACAGGCAAAAACAGTATTAGGGTGGGAAAAGCCCCATAGCCAACTGTGTTCAAGTATAACAAGGAGGGGTTTTATCCTATTTTTGGGTTGTGTCTTCAGCATGGATGCTCTGGCCAAAAAAAACTCGAGAACATCACTGTTACGCCGTCTCCAGGTTAAGTACGTTTTGGATATTAACCTCAGGAAAAAACACGCAAAGCAGTGAACTTCCAGAGTCAATTTATTTTAACATTAAAATCCCCAATTACTGCATTCTCCCAAAAGTAAGTACTGGGCAGTGGTCTCCTTACTTGCCACATACCGGGAGAGAGCTTGGGAGAGCTAAAAATATTAACAAAATTACCATTTTAGAAGCATTCAGGAGTCATGAGTCAAGTCCCACCCAAAACGGTGAGACCTTCTCAGGATTCACTTGGATTCAGTGCACTGTACAGCTGGCATGTCTCTTCTGCTCTGGTTCGTTGCCACATTCAGGACTCTCTCCTCCCTACGGTGTAGAGGAGCAGTGGTGAGGTGCATTCTTGGGGAGAAGCTGTGGTTTCTCACGTCATTAAATACCGCGTGGCGCTGGACTTCAGGCACGCTGCAGTGCAACGCGCGCAGAGTGCAGACATCCCTCGCCGGCAGGAAGGGCGCTGCTGGGTGTCCGCTGGCCTTTGGGATCCCAAATCTGGGATTTGGATGCAACCTGACAAAATGGGCTGGGTCTGAGCATCCCGCTGTGTTCCTGGACCACCCTTAGCCAGGTTTTTGGGTACTCCATGGTGGATGAGCTGCTCACCCAGAAAGTAGATGGTGCAGGGATGGGAGAATCCTGATGGGTTGGTGGTACACAGTGGGGGCTGTGGTGGGCTGCCCTTCAGCCTACAATGGTGGGGGCTCGAGGGACCGACTGCATGTCGACCCCAAAACCCATCTTCTTACAGGTCTGTACATGTTCTTACAGAGATCATGGAAATTTGGGAAACACTCCTCCTCGCCCCCATGGTGCAAGATTGCTGTTCACATGGCACTGCACTGATGTGCTGGGCATGGACCCCCGCCCCCCGCCTTGAATCCCAGTTCCAAAACTGGGAGGCCCAGTGGTCCCACAAGCCTGAAGGTCATACCCCCGCCTCTGCAGACCAAAGCAAATGGGGAAACGGTGCGATGTGCAGGAGCACATTTTTTACCTGAAAGCCGGGTAAAACACGAGCAGCCGTCGTCGTCCCTGCCGTGATTAATGCTCATCCAGACCTTAAGCCGTGGCTTCACAGCCTTGTAAAATCAACCGAGTGTGCCCGGCATTCCTGAGCTATAAAAGGCCCAGGAATTCATTGACTCGAGGTATGAAAGACCACAAGCTATTTTCTTTCATACCAACCACTTCAGCTTTGGATGAATAAAATATCAGCACGCATATTTTCCGGAGTAACCCTGCATGGCCCTGCTGCAGCCCGGATCCCCGTCCTTTGCCAGCGTCCTCCACTTTTGACACAAAGCAGGGCAGTGATGAGAGACGAGACCCAGGTGGGCATCAGCCTCCCATCTCGCTGGGGGCTGAGGACCTGCAGCAAAGCTCAGTGCTGGGTGGGAGCTTGTGTTTTCCCAGGTCGCGCTGGGAGAGGCAGTGACGGAGCTATCGACAAGCTGAAAGCTGGGGGACAGCAGTGCCACCACCTCTCCTAGGAGGTCACAGCCACGCCTGGCCATCACGGTGGCTTCCCTGGCTGCTTGGTGGCCTCTTTGACTCCCAGTTCACAGCCTCCCTGGTGCCCACGTGCCCTGGGAACGCCCTCAGGACCCTGCAGAAGCAGGATGGGCAGCTGGTGACCCTCCAGGCATGCGAAGCTTTCCGCAGGACAGCTGGGCTTGGGTGAGGACAGGGGACTGTGGTGGCAGCCGACATCCTCCCGCCAGTTCCTGGCTTGGGACTTGATCAACCCAGGCAGGAGAAATCCCACTGGGAGGAAGCACTGGGAGGGAGAAGAGTGTCACAGGGCATGAGGAGATAGAGATCCCCTCCTTTGGCCCCGTCATTCAAAGTATGTTTAAGAAGACCCTATCTGGTAGTCCCACTGTTATAATCACTTTGTGATTTGGTGTGAAAAAAAAAAATCACTGCTCAGGGGATGAAATGCTCCTGAATTCATAGCACACTCAGAAACAAGCAGGCCAAGCACCAAATCCAGTGGTTTTCTGCTCTTACTGGAGGACTGGTGGCCACCATGTCTTTGCTCTGACACTGTCTACACCCCAAGCTCATCGAAGCAGCAGTGGGACCTGATGACCTCCATGGGGAACCTGGAGCACCCGCACCAGCTACCCTGGGACCGTCGAAGACGCAGGCTTAGCCCACCATCTGGGTGCAGACCCCGGTCGCGGGGACCCTCGCCCCTTCTTGCTGCTGGGTGAAGCAGGACTCAGAGACGGGGAACCCCTAGGGCCTCTGGCTCTGGCCACTTCTCACAGCAGCTGGAGGATGGCCCACGGACAGGACCCGCTTGCCCCACACCTGCAGGGAGTCCGTGTTGTGTGGGCGTCTTCTTTTAAAAAGCACTCATTGTACAAGCTCCCCGAGCCTAAAGCTGGAGCAGAAGCGAGAGCCCTTTCGCTTGGGTGTTAGATGGTGCCTCCCTCCACCGCAGGGCTTTTTTTAGATGGATGAGCCTTTGCTTTCCGATGCCCCGAGCTCCTTATCGTGTTACCCAGATGGCTGCGTGTGCGCCGGCTCTTCTCCTGCCCGTGGGGCCCCACAGCCTCACCCGACCCTGCCTGGGGCTGCTCCACCAGCCTCCTCGTACCCATCCACAGGTCCCCGGTGCTGGTCTCCAGTGGCCACGTGCCAATTCCTGGCAGCAAGGGATCTGCCCGTGTGCCGGAGCAACGCTGGAGCCCCTCGCCACTGCTGGCCCGTCCTGCCTGCTCTTCCCTGGCACTGAGACTGGGCAGGCTCCGAGATGGGAGGTCGTGGCCGTTTTGTGTTTGTGCAGCACGGTTGGATTTTGGTGCCAAGAGTGGCTCCAGCCTGTAATGGTGATGGTGATGCTAATGGCAATAGTGATGTAATAGTAACAGCAATGGCCATGCTAATAGTAATAGTACTAATAGTAAAGGAAAAGGAAGAGACAGAGGAAGAGAAATAAGAAAAGAATAAGAATAAAAGAAAAGGAAAAGAATAAGAAAAAATAAGAATATGAATAAGAAAATAAGAATAAAAGAATAAGAATAAGAAAATAAGAATAAGAATAAGAATAAGAATAAGAATAAATTCCATCACCACAGGTGACAAAAGAAGAGTTTGAAAGTGAAGAATTTGATTGCAGAGTGTGCTACATGTACATGCAAGGGGAAAATCATCTCTTATTCTCCCACTGGCTGTGGCCAGTGGCTCAAATCTCAACCTGAGCACAGAGTTTGAGTCTGCATGGAGAAAATGGGATGATGAGCTCACAAGAACTGGACTGCGCTTGAAAACTCTTTGTTTTATTACATAGCCTCTGGGCGTGTAAGTCCTCCTTGCCTCATGATCCAGTAGACCGGTTCAGACCCAAAACAGCTACCACAGACCGGGTTCATTTCGGTTTTAGGAAGGAATTTCATACGCTTTTTTAGAGCAAACATTTCCCAGCACTTGTCAGCCTTCTCCCAGCACTTGTCGGCTTTCTCTTTGGATCCTTCACCAGCGGCAAAATTTTTCCCACATGAAAAATGCACTTGAAGTCCTAAGTAGAAGAAACTTTTTTGATGCATGGACTCACACCCAGCTGCTGGGAAGGGGCTACCCTGGCAGCAGCTCCAGCATCACACTGCACTGGGCATCCATCGGTGGGACCTGCTTTGGGGTCCTAGAGCCTGGCAGAGGTGGCATGCATGAGTGCAGCAGCCTCAGCTCTGCGTGTCCCCTGTGCCAGTCCATGGGACCATCAGGGAAGCACCATGGAGTCTCCACCCACCACCAAATGCATTTACAGGGAGTATCCCTTTAGATGCTTTATGCATCAAAGGTTTCCCTTAGGAGACCATTGTACAAAGAGTGAGAAATAGAAGACACATATACGACTATGTGTCATTCACTGGGCAGCGTGGGGCATTGGTGGGGTGAGCATTGCATCCGCTACCCCTTGTGCTGGTGAAATGTTTCTGTTGGACCCCTCCAGTCCTTCTACACCTTTCCTTCCAACCATAATGTGGTGCTGGTTGATGAGACGCTCAACATGAGCCGGCAATGAGCGCTGGCAGCCCAGAAAGCCAACCGTATCCTGGGCTGCATCCAAGGCAGCGTTGCCAGCAGGTCGAGGGAGGTGATTCTTCCCCTCTACTCTGCTCTCGTGAGACCCCACCTGGAATACTGCGTTCAGCTCTGGAGTCCCCAGCACAAGAAGGACATGAAGCTGCTGGAGCAAGTCCAGAGGAGGGCCACGAAGATAATCCGAAGGCTGGAGCACCTCTCCTGTGAAGACAGGCTAAGAGAGTTGGGGCTGTTCAGCCTGGAGAAGAGAAGGCTCCAGGGTGATCTTATTGCAGCCTTCCAGTACTTAAAGGGGGCCTACAAGAAAGCTGGAGAGGGACTTTTTACAAGGGCATGTAGTGATAGGACAAGGGGCAATGGCTTTAAACTGAAAGAGGGGAGATTTAGATTAGATATAAGGAAGAAATCTTTTACAATGAGGGTGGTGAGGCACTGGAACAGGTTGCCCAGAGAAGTTGTGGATGCCCCAACCCTGGAAGTGTTCAAGGCCAGGCTGGATGTGGCTTTGAGCAATCTAGTGTAGCGGAGGGTGTCCCTGCCCATGGCAGGGGGTTGGAACTAGATGATTTCTAAGGTCCCTTCCAACCCTAACCAACCTATGATTCTATGAATCTGTTATAGAAAATATCTTGGATTGAATGCCTTCATGGTATTTCAATTCAAATTTAAAAGACGTTTGTTGCTCACCAGCCTGGGCTGCAGCTCCAAGGATGCCATTGCATCTTCCACAGCCAGGAGGAAATGGCCCCCCTTTTGTAGGCAGGGTCTGTACCTTAGTTAATTAGTTAATTACATTCAGTTTCAATTCAAGCCAGCTGGGTAATAATAATTGGATGCCACAGACGTTAGCTCGCTGCTAACTTTTTCAGATGGGGAATTTTGAGAAATTAAGGGAATTAATGAGGGAAATCAACTGAATTTACAACAATCTGGAAAGTGTATCCTAGGCAAGAGAGGAAACATCTCAGGGGAAAGGCCAAAGTCTTAACTGGAGAAGAATTACCACAAAAAGACTATTAGGAATAACCACAAGCCTGCAATGGGTGGAAAAAGAGATTAACCAGCAAAGAGAGGTTTATGTTAAAGGTCAGGCAGTGCAGGGGTAACGTGAGAATTGCCAAAGTCAAGCTGTGTTACATCTTGCAAAGGAAATTAAAACAACTAGCAAAATGTTAGTGAGTCATAAATGAGGAAAGAAGAAAGAAATGTGGCTTCTACGTGCCCAGGGTGTGGTGGAGTAAAGATACTAAAACTACACCCCTCAGACACGATGGCTGTTTGGTGACAGGCTTTAGGAAGAAAAAGGATACTGAATCTCAGGCCAAACGGAAGATGGATGATGGACGTTAGGGTATGGAAACGACCACGGAAGATGGATGATGGATGTTAGGGTATGGAAATGACCACATCTAAAGGGGAAAGAAATCTCAAAGAGCTGGGTGCATGCAAACCGGAGGAACTGGCCCAGGTCCATCCCAGAGCCAGGGAAGAAATGGCCATGAAATTGCAAGTTCAGCAGCAAGTATTTGAAATTAATCTATGGCGGTTTAGAAGCGGTGCTGGAAAGTAGTCATTTAAGAAAGGCAAGAAAGATGCCCTGGGCAACCACAGCTCTGCTTGTCTACGGTACGTCTGCCAGACAAAATTCTTGCCAGAGAATTCTGCAAGCTGTCCTGAAAAACTGATTTTCTAGGTAAAGGAGAGGCATTCAGTCGTATCTCACCAGACTTTAGCACTTTTTGGGTTTTTTTATGGTGTCGCATGTGAAATTGTTAGTTAAACCAGACAAGACACTACCTGGTGGGAGGAAACTGAGATGGGTAACAAATGGTCTATGGGAGATCCCAACACTCTGTCTCAGTAAGGATTTTCTCAGGCTACAAGTGAGATAACTCCTGGAGATACTCAAATTTCAGTCTTGGGGTTCATCTAGTATTTCTGACAATGCCAATGGCACAAGAAATAATATGTGGTAACATAAACATGTCATAGTTTTCACTTAAAAGAAAGGATTTGCCTATCATTTTAGAGAAACTGAATGACCCAGTGGAGTCGAATAGTAGAAATGGGATGATATTAAATAGGGCGAAAAGCCTGAATTCATGGGTAATGGCAATGTCTCCTAGCAGACAGGCAGATATATATAGAAATATACATACACATACTGGTTTCAAATGGTGGAGAGAGATGATGATGCTGAGCCACTGGCACGATGGTACCCTGGACAACCCGAGTACCCTCAGAGGAGCATTGAACAAGTAACAGCAGCCTCCTGGTTTCGGAGGAGACAGCACAGAACGGGGGAAACAGGCACATCCATGTTCAAGGGACAGGTCCCATCCAAGTGAAGCAATGCAGAGCATGCCAAAAGAGGAGAAAGCAGTCGCTCGGCATTTCCAGCTTGCAGGACGGGCTGGATGGATGCTCTTGCCTTCTATTGGAGTACGAGTGGAGGAAGGATGGAGTGATGCTGAACTACCAGACCGCCCTTGGGATGGGGCCTCACAGCTGTCATTTCATTTTCTTTAGCATCTCATTTCCCACCCCAGCCTTCTCCCAGAAGGTCAGAAGTAACCTCCTTCAGGGATGAACCTGTCCTCAAAAGCAGAGCATCTGCGTGTCCCACACTTTATTCTGCCATCTGTATGTTACATAGCAGGAACTGAAGCCCAGAGATGCTGAACAACTTCCTCCAAGTCATGCATGAAATCTGAGGTCGCAAAGGCCTTGGAGCATACCTCCAGCTACCACCTTGCACTATACCAGCACCCAAGGTGTCTGTGTCACTTCTTGTGTGGCTGAGCTGCCCAAGCTGTCGTCGTGACACCGGGGGGATACACCATGCTCGGACCATGCAGAGTCCAGCTCAGCCCAGGGAAGTCCTGATAATGGGAGCTGCCTCCCTGATGCTGCTGCCCCATGTGAAGCCCTTGGAAAAGCTGTCAGGAGCATCCCCTGCCATGGCAATCAGGTTTTCATGTAAGTGTCCCTTTTCATCTTGTTTCTAGTAAGACGGGTCAGGAGGAACCTCTGGGATTTGCTGCTTTTAGAGAAAACACCATGGTAGCACATTTTCTCCCAGCTGCAAATACTTCGGATCTCTCCTGGGACCATCCTGGCCAGGACGTCCCAAGGCTCAGTAAGGGACCTGGCAGTGAATGACCAAGCACCAGCCTGCAGCGAGGAGCTGATGTGATGGAAACCAGCCCCAAATGGATGGAAATCACCAAAAGGCTGTTTAAATGGAAGTGCTTTTTCCTCCCTACCTTGAAGTGAGAACCTGTTGAACAACCACATCTCGGGGACTGGGCTGCCTGTTTCCATCCTCCCTGGGTG
Organism: Tauraco erythrolophus; assembly: GCF_009769465.1. NCBI lineage: Eukaryota > Metazoa > Chordata > Aves > Musophagiformes > Musophagidae > Tauraco > Tauraco erythrolophus. Next base: position 124,874,035 of record NC_141465.1, on the reverse strand, counting down.
GACATTGCTGCAGTGGTCCTAGGACAGTGGAGCAGCAGATGGTGCCCTGAAGGTTTGGGTGCTTTCCCAGATGGCTCTGAGGGAATTTGGGAAAAATGTGCCCAAGGAAAGCTGTGGATTGGTGCAATGACTTCTGACCCCACCTGGGAAGCCTAAGCCTGCCAAGTGTTCAGGAGGGGAGAGGAAGAGCCACGTGTCAGCCACATCCTTCTTTTAAGGATGAGTAACCTCAGCCTCAGAGAGCAAAGAAAATTGCTTAAAGGCCAACAGGAAAAATGATCAAAAATGAAAGCTTATGACATCAAAGTCCACCTCCACAATCACTGGGCACTTCCTCAAAATTAACTTCTTCTGAAACAAACTATTAATAGTTAATTATCATTTGCCAACTCGCTATGGCCTGGATGCAGAGCCCACAACGCGGCACCTCTCTCACCACACACCTGGAGCACTGAGCCACTGGCTTTGACGAGCTCCCAGAAACACGAAATAGCAAGGAGAGCCCAGAGCACAGTGAAATAACTCCAGTAGGGTCACCTGGAAAACACAGCATCCAAAGCCACGAGTCACTTCTGCACAGCTCAGCCCACCCAAAGGCACTTTCTGCCAAAACCTCCTGGTTTTTGCATTGTGCGGCAATGGCTGTGAGCTGGCGCGTGGGAACCTCACCGAGCAGCACCGTCCCCTGAGACTGGCAGCACATCACTCACCCTGAGCATCAGTGACATGCAGCACTATCCGATTCCTCCGGACACCCTGAAACATGTATACTTTTTCCAGGAAAAAGGATTCCCTACTGGTGCTTCATGCCTCTTCCCACCAGATCCCTGCCAAGAAAAGCAGTTAAGCAAGAGGAGAGAATCAGACCTGCTGCGATCGTGGTCCCTTTGCCCCAGACTGCTGCGCCCGGAGGTGCCATCTGGGTGATGCTGCTTTTGAATTGCACATCACCACAGCCCTAACCAAAAGGAGTTGCTGCAAGGCCCCCAAAGCTATAAACAATAGTGGCAGGAGTATCAGCAACAAGGATGAAAATAATAATATTATCAACCAAGCTTACACATCCACCAGCAAACCTTTCGTTTTGTCGCAGCTCACTTATTTTCAGCCAGGAGATGTTGCTACAGGCAACACGGCAACGCAACCTGCTGGCTGGCAGGGCAGAACTCAAAAGGGAGTTGCGAATGCGTCGTGACACATAACATTTCCACAGCAAAAATCCACCCAAGGATCACTGAGTGCTTCCCCGAGGCAAGGGGACCCACCTCTGTGGCACCCTGGAGGGGCAGCTGCCTGCCATCCCCAGGGAGGGAGCTGCTCTGAGCCAGAGCCTTAAATCCCTGTTGTCCCCTGTGGTTTAACCCCAGCTACAACCAAGCGCCACGCAGCCGCTCACTCTCACCCCCTCCGTGGGATGGGGGAGAGAATCAGAACAGTAAAAGTGAGAAAACTCGTGGGTTGAGATAAAGACAGTTCAACAGAGAAAGGAAAAGCCACGGACGCAAGCAAAGCACAACAAGGAATTCCTTCACTGCTTCCCATGGGCCGGCAGGTGTTCAGCCATCTCCAGGAAAGCTGGGCTTCATCACGTGTAACAGTGACTTGGGAAGACAAATGCCCCTCAACATTCCCCCTTCCTTCTTCCTCCCCCAGCTTTACATGCTGAGCATGACTTCATATGGTATGGAATATCCCTTTGGTCAGTTGGGGTCGGCTGTCCCAGCTGTGTCCCCTCCCAACTCCTTGTGCACCCCCAGCCTACTGGCTGGTGGGGTGGGGTGAGGAGCAGAAAAGGCCCTGACTCTGTGTAAGCACTGCTCAGCAGCAAGGACAACATCCCTGTGTTATCAACACTGTTGTCAGCACAAATCCAAAACACAGCCCCATACCAGCTACTGGGAAGAAAATTAACTCTATCCCAGCCACAAACAGCACACCCTGGAAGGTACAAAATCGGTCCTGGCTCCTGCCAGCACACCTGCAGGCTCGGGGCAGCCAGCAAGGCTGGGAGCAAGCCCACATTATGTGGATTTACTTGCCATCCTTGAGACTGGCCCAAAGGTCTCACCAGGGAGCTGGAGTGGGGATCAGCCCTTCAGCTTGTCTCATGCTGTGGGTAAACCACAAACCTTTCATTTTTCATCCACAGGGCCATAAAAATAATCCTCAAAGAGGAGTTGGAGGGCTCTGGAAAGGTTCTGGGTTTGGGACCTTCCTTTTCACTCTCAGCAACGTCACCCCTTCATGTCCCCCAGCCACCTCATGCCAGGAACGGCATGGGGAACCTCACCCCACCGAGACCTCCAAACCACATGCAGGAGGTACCTCTGCACCAAAGGAGCAGGCAGGTCCCTAACCATCAGCTAGGTGAAAATGCTAAACCAGCCCCACCTGGGATGTTACACCCCCCCAGAAAAGGGGGGTCAAATGCTGGACCCCCAGTTGTCACAGCACAAAATTATTTGCCCATTGGCACTCTGTGGTGCAGTGAGCCCCAGCCAACTCTGGCCAGGGTGAAACCACAGCCCAGCTCCGGGCGTGCTCCAGGGACCACGTACAAAGGTGTGGGGCCAGATCAGCACAGCCTGGCTCCTCCTGCCACCCATGCTCCTCCAGCACTACTCTGGCAGACTTCATGCTCTCAAACACCCACTTGTGCTCGTGAGCCACCACCCAGACACCTCCTCAGCCTTGTGCTGGGAAAACCCCAGCCCAGCAAGCTAAGGCACAGCCCTCACTTTATGGTGGAAACTTGAATATTTAAAAAAAACAGCACTTGAACAAATAATGACACCTGCGAGCCCCAGGAGCGCTGTGGCCCCAGAGCTAGATGGTGAGGATGTGGCTGTACAGGGGGAGCAACCCCAGGAGTGGAGGCATCCACAGCACCTGTCCCCCTCCTGCTGGGTCATGCAGCCATGCCCCTGCATCCCGGACACACATCTTCACCTGGCACGGCCACTGGGGATGAGTTGTGTCCTGCTAAGCTGGCCTGGCAGGACCCATCCACTCCATAGCACTGGTCCAGCCTCACCATTTCAGTCAGGAAATATGGTGGGAAGGACGTGCTGAATGTTACCTGGGCGGTGCATGCTCAAGACACATCTCTCCAGGTCCACAAGCACCGGCACGCATTGGTGGTTGCCTGAGATATTAAAATGGTCCAAGGAAGCGTGCTTTGGAGCAGCAGGAGATGGGGACTGCAGTGGGGCTGGTGCAAAGCAACTGGCCATGGGGGCTGCAGGAGGTGAGGGAGGTTGGGGCTTTGGGAGAAGCCAAGACCCCAGCCCATACAGTGGGCACCGAGGGAGGAAGAGGAGGAAGATGCAGGAGGAGCAGCGCTGTGGAGCCTTTGGTTTAATGGTGGCAAGCCTTTTGTTCACCACCTCATAAGCATGAGAGGGCTTTTCTTGCTCACTGGTCACTGCGACACTGCTAACGACTTTCGCTAAACAGTTTTCAATGCTCTAAATGCACCAGGTGGTTCTGGAAACACTGTGCCAAAAATAGGGGTGGTGGATGCTCCCGAGGTCAGCAAAGACCAAATCAAGGCCCTCATTGGACCCAGATTTGGGTTGGACCCAGATGCAAAGCATGGCCACTGCTGGATGAGATCATGCCTTCCCATCAGTGATGCTGAGCCAGAGCATCCCAGCGCAGGGGCGACATAGAATCATAGAACCATAGAATCATAGAATGGTTAGGGCTGGAAGGGACCTTCAAAGGTCATCTAGTCCAACCCCCCTGCAAGGAACAGGGATATCTCCAACTAGATCAGGTTGCTCAGGGCCTCATCCAACCGGGCCTTGAACGTCTCCAGGGATGGAGCATCCACCACCTCTCTGGGCAACCTGTTCCAGTGTTCTACAACTCTCATGGTAAAAAATTTTTTCCTAATATCCAACCTGAATCTACCTCCCTCTATTTTAAAACCATTACCCCTTGTCCTATCACAACTGGCCCTCCTGAACAGCCTCTCCCCATCTTTCTTGTAGGCCCCCTTGAGGTACTGGAAGACCGCTATAAGGTCACCCCGGAGCCTCCTCTTTTCCAGGCTGAACAGCCCCAACTCTTTCAGCCTGTCCTCATAGGACATCACTCACAGAGCTGGGACAGAGCCGTCCCCCATGGGCAGGGAGGGACTTTGGTGTGGGATGGCGTTTGAGGGGGGAGAGGGCTGCCTCTGGCAGGACCACGGTGATTCCTGGGTGAGATGCCAACAGGCTGCCAGGAGCCCCTTCGGCTCCAAAACCACCTTATTGTTTCCAAAAGCCAACAAGGCAAATCTTCCCTGCGGTTCAGCCAGCCCGGGGCGGGATGCTGGGCTCCAGAGTGAGACCAAAGGGAAATGGGGAGAGGAAAGGAGTCAGGAAAAGAGCATTTCTTTGGCACGGGGAGTAATGGGAATGTTTTGGGCTAGTGCAATGGGGCAATGGTTGCCCTCCTGGCTGCCCCTCTAGCCCTCAGCCCCTCTGGGGCTGAGAAGAGTATTAGAACTGGTCAGTCTTACACAAATAACAGCTTTCACGCTTTTCTTCTGGTTTTCCAAAGAAAGAGAGTTCTACTTCTGGAAAAGATACTGACTTAATATAAGTAATCTTCATGTAAAACACAACTTCTGTGTAAACAGAGATTATTCTAAATATTATTAAAATATTAGTCTGTGTTGCCACGACACGTTTTTGATAAATGCCAGCCAGCAGTTTCGATGGAAGCTGAAAGCTTCTTTTTCGTCTCCTGGAGATGGGTTTTCTTTGACCCTTCTGAATCAGCGAGTTGAAATGTTTTACTTTCCCTCAAACTTTTGGAGGCACGTGGAGAGGGAGCGGCGTGCTGCAGCCTTGCCTCAGTCACTTTTGAGCCGTTTGCTCAACTGTTTTAAAAGGAAAACACGAGCAAAAGATACTGTTTAAACAAAGCCCAGAAAACTGCGATGCTGCCCTTCGTTGCTAACGAGACACGAGGTTACTGGGGTAACATTAAAGGGTTGCAGAGATGCAGCCGAGCCAGCCTGGGGCTTGGCTTTGGGATCTGAACACTTCAAAGCAAGGAAAAAAAATGTGGGGGTGTTTTCATGAGCACTGGGCTCCTTCCACCTGGCATTGAGAAGCAGGGGCCCTGTGTTTCCATGCAGGCTTTCGTCCTCCCAGCTGCCCCCAGTGAGTCTCACTCATGGTCCTTTGTGGGGACCAGCTTTGGGTTAGTGGACACCCAGCAGGCAGCGCTGGGTGAAAACGCTTTGAGAAGAAACAAAAGTATTGGCATAATGATGAACACATGGACATGGGGAAATTCAAACATTGCAGCTTGAAACTTGTAAAAATGTCTTAAGTGGCCAGGAGAAAAAAAAGGGGGTGGCTTCAAGGCAGCTTCTTGAAAATTAGTTTTCCCGATGGATGGAGGGCTGGGGTCTGCAGGGCTGGCTGCAGGGTGCTGGGTTTCCCCACTACCACCGTACCCATGCCGAAGAGCTTCAGCACACGTCCTCTCAGGAAATGGCGTTGTCCCTTGTGGTGCAGAGTGTCCTGAGAAGCGGCTTGGTCATCCTCTCCTCTCGATGCTGAAGGGATGATTCAAAGGTCTCAGTGGAGAGGAGCACAGCTGCACTTTCTCTTCTCCTTCCACGTCCCTCTCTTTGGGTGCTGTCTTCAGCTTTCCAGCCCTGTGGGAGCTGCTTGCCTCCCCTAAAAGGAACTCAAGGAAGCAGAGGAAAGCATTTGCGCATGTTCGAGGGGGGGCTCTCCTCCTTCCCCAGAGGTGCAGTATTTGAAACTCTCATTCTGCACCCAAATCGTAACTGCTGCCCCCAAGAAAAACTGCAAAGAGGTTTTCCATTACTCTCCAGTACCACTGTACTGGTAGCCACGGAGAGAAAGTGAAAGCAACTCAGGCAGACCTGCAGAGCCACCCCAGCCCATGACGACTCCCCATTCAGCGTGCTCTAATGCTCATGCATCACCTACCACGAGGTCTGAACGTTTGACGTGACTCAACCAGCATCACTGCCATCAAACCATACCTGTTTTGCAGACTTACTGGCATCAGGGGGTACCCTCTCTTGCTCCTCATGCAGACCATCTATCTGTTGACCAGAAAACCCCTCAAGCTCCCCTTTCTGTTCTACCAAAGCCACCACAATCCCTTCACAACACAGCCATCACATAGTCCTTGCTTTTGAGGGCAACAGAGAAGTTTTATTGTTAACCTCAACCCTCTTTCTGAGACAGGAGGAGCCAATTTCAGCCTCTCTGGCCACTTCCGCCTCGGGAAAAGCTAGCTCTCGGGACCGGACTTTAGTGCTGTGTTAACATAAACCTTCAAGGAGGTCTGAAGCCAACGGTGCTGCTTTGTCAATGCCAACGAGCGTCTCAGCAGTTCCCAGAGTCTCTGTTAGGACCAAGCCCACATCATATAGATATTCCTCCCTCCAAGGCTTAAGTTCATATGGTGTCGTGGTTTAAGCTGCTCCGGCAACTAAACTCCACACAGCCGCTTGCTCAGCCTCCCACCCCCCCGGGGGATGAGGAAGGGAATTAAAGGAGAAAAGGGAAAGAGACCCGTGGGTTGAGATAAGACCAATTTACTACTACTACTATGTCAATATATACAGATATGTACAATGATAAATATATGCAAACGAGTGATGTACGGTGTAATTGCTCACTCCCCTTGACCGAGGCCTGTCTCGTCCCGAACTAACGATCCCAAAACAGATAAATCCCGATACCACAATCCCGGATGAGCGAGAGGCCCAAAAATAGAGAGAGAGAAAGAGAAAGCACTCTGAGAGTCCGAAAGTGAGAGTCCCGGAAGGGCAAAGGCCCTTCTTTCCAGCTGACCCTCATTTTATACCAGGCATGATGCTGCATGATATGGAATACTAATTGGCCAGTTTGGCCCTCAATCCCAGTCTAAGTACAAATCACAAGGAGAGTCATGGACGCCCCGTCCCGGCCATGCTCCCCCCTATCCTGTTGTGCTCCTGCACACTGGCAAGAACACGGCAGCTGGAAAGTCCTTGAGACCTCAGTGCCAACCATAAACATCAGTGAGCTGTCAGCGTTCTTCTCAGAGCAAGTCCCAGACTAAAACCAAAACACGGAGCTCTTCCAGCTGTTAAAAAGGAGGGCTAACTGTCCCAGCTGAAACCAGGACATACAGTAAAGCAGCTGCCTTGTCCTGCCTGGTGCCCACTCGTGTACGCCAGCCATGCGTTTGTGCTCCCCGGGAGCTACAGGGGTCCTGGCCAGGGACACGTCCCAGGCTCCGCTTGTGAGTGCTCCTCACGATGGTGAGGAGAACATGTAAAATGGCACATAGTGTTCACCAGGGTGAGTGCGGGGCTGCTTACAAGTGTTTTAGAGGTCCAGATTAGATTTCAGCCTAATCTCGATAAACGATGAAGTCTCCACCCAGGCCAAACTGCAAAGAGCCTTAAAGGACAGCTATGATATTGGAGAGGTTCAGCCAAAGGCAAAAACTTCAACAGAGAATGAGAGCCCATGAGGGTGCTGGGTTACAGTGCAGCACAGGATAGCGGCAACTGAACTGCGATGCAAGAAGGCAGCCATCATGTCAAGTCCCATCTGAAACGCGCTGCTCCACCATGCTGGTTCCCTGCTTAGCAGCAGCTCCACGGACAAGCTCAAGACCTCGAATTGTGAGAGTTTCACATTTCTTCTTCATTCCCCCCTCTTCCAACTGTGCCTGCAATCACAGAGGTGTACAAGCACTGTGGGCAAATGATACATCTACTACAGGAGATGACAGGTATGAGCTGGAGCCACCATTCCTAATGCATCTGTCACGTTAAGTTTATGAGCATTAATTGTTACAGCAAAGCTCTCTCCAGCCATGGTGTCCAACGCCAATTCATGTTGGCTTGCACAAGGCAGCACCTGCAGATATTAAGCCTTTCCCAGTTCCCAGCTCACAATAAAAAGGAAGAGGAAACTTGGGAGTATATTCAAACTTTCTGAGCCCCCAGATATTGCTATAAAATTATCAGCTATGTTCCATCCTACTGAATGCTGGATGAAAAAAAAAATACCCTCACTGCTTTGCCTTTCTTTAAAATTTAGGCATACAGAGGAAAGAAGAGAATTTAAACTCAGGAGTTGAAAACAAGCCCTGGACTCACACCTCTGCTGGCAGAAGTTGGCTTAAGAGAAGGCCCAGTGCTGGTCCCACCACATCCTTCACGCCTTCACCCTGCTCTCCCCATGTCGCCTCTGTCTCTGCTGCATCAGCAAATAAAACTTGGGGGGAGTTTTCAACTTGCAGACAAACCTCTTTCCTTAGGAAGAGCAGCTGCTGGGTTGGTCCCATAATTATGCCATTCAGCATCAACCCATCTCTCTAGAGCCCAGCTGCCACCTCTGATTTGCAGCTGGTGCCCTCAGACACTCAGTTATTCCCTGTCCCTGTGGCTGGCAGGGGCAGCTTGTCCCACCAGACTCCCTGCACTTGGCAGGAAACAACACGACTGACTCTTAGGATGTTCAGGATATTCCAAAAAAGTCTTTGGTTTATTGTTATTTCCCCTTAGAAAACACATTTCACTAAAAAAAAAAAGAATTCCAAGTATTTAGAAACGTCGTGGTCTCACTCTTCCATTTACAGCAACAAGGACCAAGAATAACTCCAGCGCAGCCAGCGGTGTAACGCTGGGATAAAACCAGAGCCATGCCAGTCCCAGGATTAATGTCTCAGAGCACTGGTTTTCGAGCATCCGGGACAGAAATTAGATCTTCAAAAGCTCCCAGTTCCTTTTCAGATGCTTCTCAACTGATTGCAATTTCCAACATTGCTCAGCTTTTTCCCCACAGACGTTGCATGCTTTGGAAAACTTCTTCACAGGCCCCTGAACTGGTTGTCAAAAGACCAACGATCTGTGCTGAGACTCCGAAACTCATCCTTTGTGGCAGCTGAAACAAGTTCTGCTGAGCTGTCGAGAGCAGACAAACAAGTCCATCTGGTCCTAGTTAGTGAGTTATCACCTCTTCAGCTAAGGCACGTTACGGGAGTGGGAATAGCTTCTCTCTGTCTATGCTACTCTGATCATCTTTCCTGCTCATTTGTCACATTCCTGATCTGATTTCTTCCCTTCACTTCTTTACACCATTTTATTATTATTTTTTCTTTAACTTTCTGCATCTGCTCCATCTGTTCTGCACCGTGTCTGTCTCCAGTTGAGCGCAGTCCAAACGCCCTCCAGGTCTTCTGTCAAGTCCCTCCTCACGTTCCCTTGTACCAAGGCGCCTCGTGGCATCTCTCCGTTTTCTTGCAACATGTTCCCCTCAGTTCTCAGATTTGATATTCTTGGCAAGGAGTAACTATCAGGGAAAAAATGGATGAGATTAAATAACAAACCCACTGCAAACCAACAAATGCCGAAGAGGAGCGAGCCAGCCAGGCTGCAGCAGTACGAAAAGGAAAAGGGTCATCCATAAATGCTCCCATCTGCAATCAGCAGTTGCTAGTAGCTTTCTATTAAAAGGAAGAGTAAAATGAAAAATACGTTTCTGAGACAGATCTCTGCTAATTGACCAAAAATGTTGCCTTTGACAACGTGTAATTTTAATGCAGTCTTAATGCCAAAGGCTGTCACTCCTCATTCTCAGGCTGGATCCAGCCACGTTCTCGTGCTCTGCAGCTACAGCTGAGCTAACGGGCAGCTCAGAAGATGAATGTATGTCTGCAAAAGGACAGAAAACCAAAGAGATTGGAGATAGGGTTTCTTTGTGCTTGTTCTACCTCTTTGCCCAGCTCTCCCCATAATGCCTGGACAGCTTCAGATGGGCAATACCACGCAGGGTTCAGTCTCTTCAAACCTGTTCAAAGTGATTCCTGTTCCTCTTGCTCCATTGTTGCAGGCAGCTGGTCATTTTGAATTAAACAGTCCAAGATCTGCTCATATTGGTGACTCATAGAAGCCTCAATCACTTTACGTTCAACCCCTGGGACACTTCCAAGCTCTTCCAAGGGATGCCATCCAGAGAGACCTTGACACGCTGGAGAGATGGGCCTGTGAGAACCTCACATGAAGTTCAACAAGGCCAAGTGCAAGGTCCTGCATGTGGGTGAGGGCAATCCCAAGCACAAGTACAGGCTGGGTGGAGAATGGATTGAGAGCAGCCCTGAGGAAAAGGATTTGGGAGTGCTGGTGGATGAGAAGCTCAACACGAGCCGGTAATGTGCACTGGCAGTCCAGAAAACCAACCGTGTCCTGGGCTGTATCCAAAGAAGCGTGGCCAGCAGGTCGAGGGAGGTGGTTCTGACTCTCTACTCAGCTCTCGTGAGACCCCACCTGGAATACTGCATTCAGCTCTGGAGTCCCCAGCACAAGAAGGACATGGAGCTACTGGAGTGAGTCCAGAGGAGGGCCACGAAGATGATCCGAGGGCTGGAGCACCTCTGCTATGAAGACAGGCTGAGAGAGTTGGGGCTGTTCAGCCTGGAGAAGAGAAGGCTCCGGGGTGATCTTATTGCAGCCTTCCAGTACTTAAGGGTGGCCTACAAGAAAGCTGGAGAGGGACTTTTTACAAGGGCATGTAGTGATAGGACAAGGGGCAATGGCTTTAAATTGAAAGAGGGGAGATTTCAATTGGATATAAAGAAGAAATTTTTTACAATGAGAGTGGTGAGGCACTGGAACAGGTTGCCCAGAGAAGTTGTAGATGCCCCATCCCTGGAAGTGTTCAAGGCCAGGTTGGATGAGGCTTTGAGCAACCTGGTGTAGTGGAAGGTGTCCCTGCCCATGGCAGGGGAGTTGGAACTAGATGATCTTTAAGGTCCCTTCCAACCCTAACCATTCTATGATTCTGTCCTCTTGTGAGAGTTTGACCCAGAAAGCAGAAGCTCAGATGGGCTATTGCCACCCCAGGCACCTCCCTGAGGGCAGCTGTATCCCCCCACTGCAACCACTGCCAACCGCGGAAGTGTGGCACAGCTTCTGTCTGCACCAACAGACACCTTCTCTGCACCATTTGCTTCATCTCACTCGAGTGCTCCACTCAGACTGGCAGAAGACCTCACTGCTCAGGTCCTGCGGCAGGACCATGGGTGGCCAACAGCCTCCAGACTGAGGGACCCATGGGTGCATAAGCCATGAACTTAAGCAAGGGACAAACACTGGGCACTTCTACCTCTATCCTCTGCCTCAAGCAATATTAATTCAGACCTCCTCCATCTCTGTTGTGACCACCAAGGTTATCAGATGCTCTAAGGTGAGCCCTTGCCTTGTTCCCCATGGTTCAGCACTGCGGGGTGAAGGTGCACTGCCTTCAGCAGGAACGGAGCCAGGCAGAGCTGGAATGCCAGCTCCCTGCTCTTCCCTTGGATCCAGGGTTTGGACTGGAAGGGTTTACACACCTGAGACGCTCCTGCAAATTCACACAAACTACAGCAGAGCTAAAAAACAAACCCTGCGTTCCTCACATCTCAGAGTAGAGCTGAAATCATTGCTTCACCTCTTAGCTTCATGCCCGACTCCACAAATATAACACGTTCTGCAGTGTAAGTCCATCAAGGGGAATGAAAACCAGGCCATCATCCTGGGTTAGCTGCTGGTAATAGACTCAGGGAGTCCTGATTACCATCCCCTGCTCTAACACCTACCTAGCACCATCTTGCTCTTACGCTTTATGGGAACAAATTGCAGAAAGGGGTATTACATAAAGGAGGACTTTAAGTGTCTTTTTTTTATTCTTTGGCTTTGGAATTTTCTAAAATGATTCCTTCTCTCACTGTCTGCATTGGAAAAGCAAATATACATTTTTTAAAAGCCGGACTTCGAAAAGCAAGTGTAAATTAAAAGAGGAGGTGGGCATAAAACAGCTATAGATTTCACCATCTGTGAATAATTTCAAAAGCTCTCAGAAAACACGATTCATTGTTGTTACCATCAGCTTATCTGTGCCTCCAACTGAAATTAATTCAGCCCTAAAATTTTAAACCGGGAAGATGTTCCAGTGAATTATTATCTTCTAAAATAAATCACAATGTTCACCGTCTTTGCTGCACTGCTCAAAACAAGTCTCGCAGTAAGAAATATGATGAATCCACATACTGCTAGAGGGAGCAGGTTCTACTGGGGAAAGTCGGTTTAACAGAATCCTTTAAGAGGTATAAGTAGCAGTCCACTTCATCAGAAGAAACCCAACAGGATCCCAACTTCTTTCACTCTTCTGTCTGGTGTTGACAACCTCTGTTGCTCCCTGGCTTCAGAGCAGCCTCCAGCCACAGTACCTCTCCAGAGCAAGGGAGGAGACCGAGACTGTCACACACTAACCTTGAGGGCTGGTGAAGAGTAGACAGGAGCTGCAGCCTTTGCAAGCTAGGTCATGAATTAGGCTACATGACTGGTTTTGTTCAAGCCCACTGTCATCCTGTCCTCAAAGGGACCGTGACATTTTCGTGACGCTGGTCTGCACCAGAAGAACAAATTCGGCAAGAACATTCACAGAACTCTGAATCGCACTGGTCTCACTGTGACGGCACATCTAGGGCTCCTAACTGGGGCACATGAACACAGGACGGCAAGGGTGCATGCACATCAGAGGAAGGATGCATGGGGATTTCAACCATAACAGTCTTTTCTTTCAGAGACTTAATTTACCCTGCAATGAGAATATCCAACAGTTTAGTGCCAGGATTCAATCATCCACCCAAGGGATGGTTCAGGAGCTGATACTTCAGCAGAGCATACCATTCACGCACTGCACCAATCTCAACAACTCCTGTGCCACAAAGTCTAACTGTGCCACCACAAAGGACAGCCATCAACCCCTGGGGACCTCATTTGAAAGCAAGTAGACCAACTGACAGATCTATCCTCCACCTTATGCAGCTCAAACTTACAACTTGTTCTCCCAGTGCAGTAAAAATAATCCTTTTCCACTGGAGGAGGATCAGCTGCTGGAAATCTCATCCACTGGAAGTAACTCGGTTCAAAAATAAAGAAGGGGCAGATCTGTAGGTAAGGCAGTGGGCAGGTACTAAGGGGAGAAGGGCTCATCCCTCAGCTCCCAAATACAACTTTTTGTGGGACTGAACAGTCTGTCTCCATCCTGCCCTTCACCCGAACTTCTGAGCATTTAGGCTCTTCGGAACACAGCCTGCTATGCAGCCTCCATTTGCATAAAACCTATCGTAACAGATCTCCATTGTCAGCTACGAAATGGTATTACAGTGCAATTTAGAAATAATCTTCTTTCCCTATCCAGATGCTGATGATTTCAACAGAGAGCAATCAGACTTACCAGTTTTCTCAGTTTCATTTTTCTACCTCCTGTACAGTGCTGCTTCCCTCCACTTCAGAAGGTATTTCTTAGGCTTGGTAAAAATGGGGATTTGGATTAGGAGATAATAATTTGTTCTGATCTAGATGACTCTTCCTTCTGGTTAGAGTGGCACTAGGACATCAGAACTCCCAGCAATTGTGTGTGTGTGTTTGTTGGTTTTTTTTGGTTTTTTTTTTTTTTAAATCACCAAGCCTCAGTTCCCACTGGAAAGATCAAATTTTAGCAAGATCAGTCAGTGACACTAAGCTTCTGCTCCTGAACTGCTGGTCAAAGGGGGGAAAACCCAAACCATCTGCACATACACAATTTTATCGTATCCCTGAGGTATATTCCAACTATCTGAACTGAAGCAATGTGAAAACTAGACATAGCCACTACTTAATTTTCCATCTTATTTCCCTGTCAGTCACAGTATCACGGTCATTCTTCTTCAGTTACATCCCATGGTATGTACCCCTTGGAAAAGAAAACAAAGTCTGAAATTCATAAAAGCCAACCTGTATGATCTCAGTCAAAGGAAGAAAGCAGCACAATGGTAAAATATACCTGTGATTGAACATCGTAAGAATTCAGTGGGGTTTTTTAATTTATTTAAAATGAGTGACTTGGACACCTATGGAAACATCATTCTTCTTTCTGCTTATTCCCAATTCAAAAAAAGATCTCAGAAGAGCCTTTCTTAAGAAACACAACTTTTCCAAACATGCCTATTTACGCTCTGCTTGAACCATCTCTTGGGGGACATAAAGTATAGTAATGAGGCTGCAATTGCTTTTACGGCTAAACGTGACAATATGTCGGTCTGCTCAGGGAAAAGTAGCTGAACTTAGAACAAAACATAGACTTTATTTCTTTGGAAAAAGCAGCCCAAAATTTTTCTCCCAAATATGCGAGGCAAAATTTGGCAGAAAGTTTTGCTCTTGACCAACAACTAACAAAACTTCCTTCTGAAAGCTGATAGGAGACAGCAGGAGGACTGCCACAGATGGAAACATCTCTGTGGGTATTGTCCTTCCCTCCCCCTAAATCTGTATTGCAGAGCACTAAGCACTGAGAAAGAAAGAAAATCAGGAGTCCCTCCATGTGATTCTGACTTTCCTTAGAACAGAAGTAAGGCTTCAGGCTCCAAGTAGCCATGACTGCAGACATGAATAAACACTTGAGCCTGAAGCTCTTTCCAAGCATCAGCACATCCCTTCAAGGCTGGAATCTTACAGATGCCCCTTTGAAGCGAAGTGCTTCAAGGCAACATCTCTCATCCATTTTATGGTTTGTCCCTGCACTCCGATTTCACCTCCAGCTTGAAAGACTTCAAGGTTGCTTGTAGTTGTAGGAAAAAGCAGAGAGAAATTTCAGCAGTTGGATGGGAACTGATAGTGCATGGCTGAAAGGGGACAGCAAGCTGTCACCACACCAGGCGGGCTGCCCAGGAGGCACTCAAAGGTAAACAGAGTAAGTACCAGATCACCTCCGCCCCAGGGTCTTATTTCAAACAAAATCCAAGTTAAGAGAGGAACTGGAACTCACCAAAAAGGCTTTTTTTTTTTTTTTAATAATAATAAAAAAACCCTCCTTCCGGGCATTCACAGGATGTGTACATGGTACCTATGACTACGTGAAATCATGAAAGGTGCAGATAATAATTTTGCTGGTTGCAACATGAATCCTTTAATACGCAGCCATCTACTTGGAGAAGACAAATAGAACTCTGTACATGCAGGGCACAATTATTTCCAGCTGGAGGACTATCATTAAGCTTTATTCCTCATACTATTAATCCCTCTAGAATTATAAAACATATTCCAAGAAAAATTTTGAAATACAAGGCTTCTTAAAAAGCACTTAGAAGTTTAACTGTTAGTCCCTACAGAAAATAGATCCTGGTTTTCAGCTCCAATGCTACACCGAAGACAACCAGAAACAAGGGGGAAACTGTTTATAAAGCAAGTGGCTTTGTTTCGAGCCACCACTTACAGTGAGTTCAGGTGCTGCTTCCAAAACCGCAGGATTAAACAATCCTGACGTCTAAGAACTGTAAAATACTGCATTCCTTCAAGTGTCAAATGTTAACTTTCTTCCACTTCACCTCCTGGAACAGCTGCCTGGCCAGCTCTGCCGCCTTTGTTGAAAGTTATTTGTCACTCTGAACAGAGGTTCCTGGAAAAAAAACTATGCTGGGAGTAGAGGTGTAAAACATCACAGGCGAATTTTTTTTTTTTTTTTAAGAACTCAACAGTCACACTGCAGTTTTACAAAAACAAATGATCTGCTTGTCTTTTCCTCCACGAGTGTACGCAGCACAGCAGAAAATTAAACATCAATACAGCATCAACGCTGAAAGCACAGGGCTCTTCCCCAACAAAAAGCACAGAGTGCTTTAGTTTTCCAGTACTGGTGAAGAAAATTCAGAAGTTAATGACGCAAAACCCTCCAAGAGATAAGGCTCAAGACTCCTTAACTATCAAACTGTGTTTGTGTATTGCTGAGTCCTCAGATTGTGGGTCAGCTTACACTGCAGGAGGCTGAAATACAAAAGCTTTGAGGGGGGAGGTTAGAGATAGGATCTGCAAATTCTGTGGTTGAGCTGAACAATGCCAATAAAAAACCTCAAATAAAGCTGCAGCCTGGAGCTACAGGGTCCCTACAGCTCTCTCTCCAGAACCAGGCAGGGAGAACTACTGGAAAAAAACGACTTAGTACACCTATGCACTATGTAAAAATTTAAGAAAGGGATGTTCTTCCACGTGTGAAGAACAACTGCCTGCATAGCTGAACAAGTGCTCATCCATCCCTGGCCATCTGACTTCTTAAAAGTATTATTTTCTCTAAGAAAAGGGTTACATTACCTCAAGAACACAAATGATGGCATTATGCTCTTACGATTTCCACGAAGGCGTTGAACTGGTGTCTCAGCTATGCCTCCCCTCTCCAATAAAACTGTATGCTCACTTGCTCACTCTGGCACAACGATTACATCTTGTAATACTGCGAGATCAATGTATTTTTTGCTGTTGCCATGACAACTATGCTGTTAGGTCAGACCTAAAGCAGCTTCTCCACTGCCAGACACTGACAAATACAGCTCCTAACTTTTTTCCCCTTCTACTTACGTTGCCTACATACCAAGATTTTAGTAGCTTTAAATTAAAGAGAGAGAATTACAAACAACACTGATTTTTCTGCTTCCCTAGAATCATTACTTCCATGAGGCTGGCAGCACAAGTAACACACACACATATTCCTCCAGCAGCTGCAGGAGCTCACATGACCTTAAGCATGCTAAAAATCTCACTGCCAAGTAAATATGGGTATTAGCTGCTGGCAGTAGCACACTATGCATAGCTTAATGAAAGGGTGGAAAATACAGCTAAAGGTAATGAAAGCTTTTACAGCATACTAGAGTCAGGCCCAACAAAAAAAAAATCTAAAACACTGTGCTTTACATTTACCCTCTTAAAAAGAAAATCAGATATATTTTCAAATTAAAAGCTTGAACATAGTATTATCACAATAAAATTGTGTCTGTAAGAATGAACTAGACTGAGCATAACGTAAGAAAGGAAAAGGACATGAATTTTACATAAACACAGCTGATTTCCACCACCCTAGCCTTCTAGGTAGAGAGGTAACTGTACCACATTTTGCAAATGTTTGGTTCCTACACAGTGCACCACTTGGTCAAGATTTCAGACACAACTGCGATGACAGACGAAGGGAAAAGGAAAACCCCTTTGCAACTGAGATTTTTTTCAGTCATTCATATTTTACACTGTCCAATCAAGTGTTAAAATGGACATTTCAGCAGCAAACAAAGTGTACTATGGTGCCTTGAGGAGATCACTTGTTTAATAAAAACACTCACTTGCAAGTTTCTGTCAACACTATCACTACTGAACCGTGCACACACAGACTGAGCCCTGTGGCCACGTGGTTGTGGCTGAGGGACCGAGCACTGCACAGGTTTATTACAGAGGAAAAATCCCCCACGGTACCACAAAGCATTTCCCTCTCCATGTTCCTCCAAGAATTTCACGGTACCACCCCAGAAGTGCTGAGCCAAAAGAGCTCAGAGAGCAGGGCTGCTAAGAACTTGGAGCTACCCCACCAAACTCAGCTGACAGTAAGAAGAAACTAAAAAAGAAGATTATTAATTAAGTTTCTAACTAGCCATTAAGAGGAAGTCCAGTTTACTACAGGAAGTACAGCTCTTTCCATTTCACACTGCTTCTCATACTCAGCTATTCCCCAACTTTGGTAACACTGATATTTATATAATTGTGTGAGTTACAAACTGCCACCACGACAAATACAGGTAGTTTTGGAAAGCAATTTAAACAATTACAAGTATTTATTGCAAACCAGCTTCTCTCTTCTACCATTTACAAGGCAGCCAGTAAAAGTAAACACGTGAACAGAAAAACATTCATGAAACACAAACAGGTTTAATTAAAATTGAAAAGGAACGCAATGCAGGAA
Organism: Tauraco erythrolophus; assembly: GCF_009769465.1. Taxonomy (NCBI): domain Eukaryota; kingdom Metazoa; phylum Chordata; class Aves; order Musophagiformes; family Musophagidae; genus Tauraco; species Tauraco erythrolophus. Next base: position 124,856,255 of record NC_141465.1, on the reverse strand, counting down.
TAAAAACTCTATTATAGATACATAGCAATTACTAACTATGAAGCTGTTGACGATCTTGGAAAAGCATCTGGAAATTCATGACCAAGTATTCAGCCTTGAATTACAAGGGAAAGGGATGGAACAACCATGACCTTCCAAGTCCTTCAGCACCACGGCACATAAAACTGCACTACTTGATATATTTTTCCATGAACTTTTTGTGAAATTCTGATCGCAGAGTATCATTCACGAATCTTTTGTCCTTTTTTGTTTCGTCTATCCCCTTGGCACAATTCTTGAAGACAACATCATCATCCCATCTGAAAACAAAAGTTTTTAACCCCAGTAAGTTTGTATGAAAATTAGGTACAATTTACAAAAATATACAAATGAAGTTTGGCCCTCCTATTTAAACATACTAAGAACAACTAGTTATTAGGATTAGATTTTAGTCTTTAAGAAAAAAAGACCTATTTTTCTAATCCAAGCTCTCTTCTACATGCTCCTGAGTTAGAAGCGAGATAAGTATCAGCAGAGGTTATTTTATCTTTACGGAAGATAATGACTGTTTGAATAGAGCAGAAAAAAAACTTTCATCTCATGGCCCTAATTTCAATAAACACAACAGTAACTGGATTATCTGCAAACAAGAACTGTATTCAGAAAAAGGCTATTAATTCTAGTTGCACTAAAAAAATCTAAATAAACAAAAAACCCCAAACCAGCTGAAGGGGAGCGTAACATCGAATTTCTTGAGGAACTTTGGTCCTGTTACTTTTTGTATAATTATGAACAATGTCAGACAAACACAGTTTTCAATCTCTCTTTTTAAACACAAAGTAGCGGGATGATTTGTTCAGAGGAATGCACAAGGCAATCACTACATGCATCAGTATCCCAATTCTACCTTGCAGCACTTGGGACAAGATTTGAGGAAGGACATAACGGCAGTGATGACGTTTTCAGACTGAGTAAGAAAGAGGGAGCAAGAGGACGGGTACCACAGCACAGACTGCACAGTACCTCCTTTTCACTTTGAAGTTTGCCTGAGGCTGCGCTGGGCCGGTGAGGTTCAGCAGTGGGTTACCACTCAGAATGTTTTCCATCCGGATTCTTTCTTCTTCAGCCTTTTGCTCTTGTTCCTGAGAACCAGAAAAGAATCTATTACTTTTCTAGGCCATTTTTCTCATCTAGCTGGTAGAGATAAACATTATTTAGCTGCAAATACCCCCACACATAGAGCTTTACTTCCTAGTTCAGACTTTTCAGAGCATTTGACATTTGCATATGAGTAGAATAAGGACAGAAGCAGAGATATTCTAAAGAGCTTAACATTGCTCATAAACTGTCAATCTAGCAACACTCATATCTGCTCTACTTACCTCTGATGTTCCATCAAATATTCAGTTAAATTCTAGTGTTACCATTTACATATTTATTACATTAAAATTGTATACAGATTAAAATATTTTCTTTACCCTCATGAGAAAAGAGAACACATTCTACAATATTCATTAGGTGGAAAAACCTTACAGCATGTTGAAACTTCTCTATCAACAATCTGCTTGAGTTTTACAACTCCAACTTCCCTAGGGACTACATAAAACGAATATTGCGAAATTTAAGGTGAAACTGAGCAGTGGATGCCATAAAACTACATAACAGTTCCAATACTAAGGATCAGAAAAATTTTCTTCTCCTTGTACTGTCAAAAGCATGTAACTCAAACCGAAGTGAAGCACTGCACTACAGGCAACACAAAGCAGATTTCACTGCCCACGCTTCCAAGATGTATTAATATATTTAGTAACTCAAATGTTCAGGCTTCAACATGAATATATAAATTCATTTTACATCAACATATTTTTCCACAATCTTTTGAATGTATTACAAGGATTGCTCTTTGATGAAAGTATCAGAAAGAAAAAAAAAATAATTCTTTAATTTGGATGACTGACTAGGTCTCCTGCTCCCTGTATGCTGAAGTATGGTTTGAAGACATTCCAGTTAAAAAATTCACTGAAGTCTCATTAGAACTGCAGGAGAGTCAAACCATGGCTTTTAAAAATGATACAAACTAAAGACAAGGAGATCACAAGGTTGGGTGGTTGTGGTTTTTTTTTTTTTTTTTTTACAAACTGAAGAAAATTCATGGCTGAGGGCTGCTATGGGATCCCAAAAGAGGAAATGTTTTTCTTGATGACAGCATTTACAAGTTTTAAGTGCTAAACTTGAACACTGATGCTAGCCAGAGTTCTCTAGCTTCAAACATTTAATCAATACTGAGTGATATATTACTAAATCTATCTATGATTTACAATGTTTTTCAATTAGACTGATCAGGTATGTGAAATATTCCTATAAAACAACCCAACCCTCTTAAGAACAACACCAGCTTAACATGCATATATGGATACCAGACGAAGCATGACTGGCAATGATTTTACCTTTCAAAATATAATGAGTTTTAGTGATGAAAAAACACCTACCATTACACTGCTTCTCACAAATAAAATTTAGAACCAGCTGCAATTAATTGTCAGTGGGATGGGAAAAGCTCCTCAAAAGGGCATATTGCTTAAAAGCACGGCACAGCTCTGGGACAAGCCCTGTAATGCCCTTATTAAAACCTGCACATAGGCAAAACTTGCCCTTGCCGCTGTATCACTGGAGCTTTAACACAAACTGCAGCAGTTAAATGCTATTAACACAAATAAACTAAAGTTTTGCATTTTCAAACACAGCTCTAAATCCAACATTTGCACTCCAACTTCAGTTGTTATCACCACCTCTGGAAATAAGAAAACACAAGAAGCAAAAATATTTGATAGGAAACAGTAATTTCCCCAATATTAGAAATACAAGTTCAAATTAAACATTTCTTTCCTCTGTGGAATACGGACAAGAAATGTATGGAGCTGCTTCTTCACCTTTGAGTTACCATCTTCTTTCCTGATAACATCGAAGAGCTGACAGCAATGAAATCCAATTTACTGCAGTCTGTCATGTGTTCTCACCAGAAGTAAAGCAGCCCTCAGGCTACCATACAGCACATGCATGCAAAGCACTAATTTGAGTGAAAACTAAGGTACTGGCAGAAGCCAAAAAAAAAACCAAACCAAAACAAAAAAACAAATCAATATTGATTTTCAGGTACCTGCTGAGAGGTAATCAATGCTGTTTAAGCCCATTAGGCAAATTTACAACAGGATGCAAGCATGTGAAGTGTTCTGTGTGCTGTCAACAACAAGGTGGGCTCTGCCTCATTAAATTTAATCCCTGACTCTCCATTAAAAGTGAGACTTTGAAAAAGCAAGAAGTCTGGGACAAATCTTAAAAGCAAATAAAAATGCTACAAACCAAGAATTCACACTGGATTATACTCAAGAGAATCACAGAATCATAGAACGGTTTGGGTTGGAAGGGACCTCAAAGATCATCTAGTTCCAACCCCCCTGCCATGGGCAGGGAAACCCTCCACTACACCAGGTTGCCCAAAGCCTCATCCAACCTGGCCTTGAACACTTCCAGGGATGGGGCATCCACAACTTCTCCACGCAACCAGTTCCAGTGCCTCACCACCCTCAGTGAAAAATGTCTTCTTTACTTCTGATCTAAATCTCCCCTCTTTCAATTTAAATCCATTGCCCCGTGTCCTATCACTACACGCCCTTGTAAAAAGTCCCTCTCCAGCTTTCCTGTAGGCCCCTTTAAGTACTGGAGGGCTGCGACAGGATCACCCCGGAGCCTTCTCTTCTCCAGGCTGAACAGCCCCAACTCTCTCTCAGCCAGTCTTCATAGCAGAGGTGCTCCAGCCCTCGGATCAACTTTGTGGCCCTCCTCTGGACCCGCTCCAGCAGCTCCATGTCCTTCTTGTGTTGGTTAGAAGGTAGCATTAATAAGAACATTGTAAGAAATTAATACTCTCCTCTTGGCTTCTGTAGAGAGAACTTCTTCCAAGTCCTATTTATGCAAACAGACACAGCAGTTTTCCATTTCAGAGACGAGTTCTAGGGGAACACTTCTCAAGGTGGCACGCAGAGCATGGCACAGTCGTACCCTCAAACTTCTACACCATTAACTCTGGCTGCGATCCACAGTTACTGAGCCTGTGCCTCATGCATCACTTTTCTGGGGCACATATAAATATCTTATGCTGGTTTTTTTATGATGCATGCAAACACATCCCCACACCACTGACAAATACAGAACTACAATGCACTCCACACACAGTGTTTACTTGATGGTCAAGAGTCCACTGGAATCAGTCAGTATCTTTTTTCGGGGAAATTACAGTTCTTCTCCCCTCTTTTCCCCCGTTTCAGATTTAATCTCAACTGCTCCTGAAAAGCTGATTGTTAAAACATTCTCTACCATGCATGAAGAGAAGTGAAAAGCACTCAGTTATCTGAATCACCAGAAGATAAAGTCAATTTAAAGAAACATAAAAAAAAATGCACAGTAGTAACTACTCCAGTGCTCTTATTAGACACAGAGGCACATTTAATTTTTCTAGACTAAGATTTTAAAAGGCATGTTAGGCATCATCCTAACTTTTATCTGCTTTACATAACTCATGTAATATCCTTCAGCCTCAATTAGCCTGACATAGTTTGCTTTCTGATAACAAAAAAGTATTATTGGACTGAAGTGTTAACATGTGGTGATAAAAAAGATTAAAATTGAAATAACACTCTTAAGAAATGTTACTCTACAAGCAGTAGTATAAGACTAAGAGCAGGATTTAGCTCCAGATCAAGACACCTACATCTAGGTACCTGCTTGTAGACATGTGAGCTCACATCTCAGCAGAGATCTAGAGAACACAGTAAGGAGTCAAGACGGCTCTTGTGCTCACACTAAGTTACAGACACAGGGGACCAACCACGCTGCAGGCTCTATGGATGGCATCTCCACCGCACCGCGCAGATACGTAACCTGCACATGGACCCCAACAACTTGGCATTTCGAGCTGAATTCTGTCTAAATCTACTAATTGATAGCAAAAAACTATTATGACTCAAGTCAACTACCATTTCAGAGGACTAAAGGGTAGTAAAAATTACACTATAACTAAAAGAAATGGTAGGGACAGTCTTGGGAATTTCAAATTATTACCTTTTACTTTTGCATCTACTAAGTTATTAAAAACAATTATCAACATAACACTACCATAAACTGCCAAACGTTATTTTATATCGACAACGGTAACAGAAAACATCCATGAACCTTATTTTCAAAGGTTGATTTTCCCTATTGACAGCAAAAGATGCTGCAGAGCCCCTGAGCACTTTGTGTGACCCTTTGCTGATTCTCAGCTCCGTTCCCAAACGGAACTCTACTGTCTTTTAGACCTGCAGAGAGAGCCCAACTAGACGTAGCAATAAACTGCATAAGCTTATCTTTGTCATTAAAGATTAGAGTCTGAAAGCAAACGGGAGACCAATCTGTCGAGCAAGACATCGCCTGTTTTAGCCACTTTACAAAGCAAATCTGGCACACGTGGTAATTTGTTTATGGAATTCAGTTGTTCAAAGCTGTTCTAGGTTGGGTGACATTTCACTACAAGTTTTAGGAAGCAGGCTAATTCCAAATATTAGTCTTAAAAATTTTTTGTATTATTTAACTTCACTAAAACCTCCCAAAGAACATATTCAAGATTTAAAAAAAAGCATATGGCAATTTACTAAGTTTTGTATCTTAGAGACAAGACACGGAGGAAATACTAGGTGTGACTCACAGTGGTGTAAAGTTGACATTTACACTTCAGCTAAGTTACAGATTTTGGCCAGAGCTTCAGAATCCCTCTTCTCCAGCCAAAAGCGGTTTTCATTATGTTTCAGAATTTTCCACATTAATCTTCCACTGCCCACTCCTCCACTGAAAGCCGGGACACTCCAGGCAATGGAGCATGGGTTGTATCAAATCAAACAGACCAGACATAACCTTCATAGCTGTCTGAGCTTCACACCTCTGAGGCACGATCAAGCACAGCTGTTCACAAAACAAGCAGCTCGGGTTGCTCCAAAGCCTACGTTGTTCTTTTGTGTAGTGGAACAAAGGCTTATTAAGCTAAAACGCTATGGATACAACAAACCCACAACAGAAGAAAAGCCTAAGGGGGAGAATAATATATCTTTATTCACTCCACTCTTCCAAAAATAATGCCTGTTTGCCTGCCTTTCCGTTCAGCAAGACAAGGTATACGACTCTCTTCCCAAGTCATTTTAGCAAAAAACCATGCTACAGATTATCCCATCACTACATATAGCAGCACTGTGCTTTTCAACAGCAGCATGTTGCACCAACCATCTACAGAGATGAATCAGACACCAACCATGCTGTAACCACTGTGTTAGAGGCAGAGGGAACAGAACAGGAATATTATGGTGTGGGGAATAAGACTGGACTGGCAGAGGGAGTCCCATACCCCGAGGAAGCAGATGGAGACGCTGCTATGTGAATCAGATGTCAAAGCAAACCTTCACTGTACAACGGAACTCACCGTGTGGCATTGCACTCGGGGAAAGAAAACGTGGACAAAACTACATTAACCTTAACTCAACAATGATTCCTTATCTTGCTGTCAGAGTATCAGTCCCTTGGCATATTTGCTTCTGACCATAAAGGAAAGAAAAACATTACTGTTACCATGGTTATTTTTTTTAAAGTGTATTCCTACCCTTTGCGCAGAGCAAGATTACTTTTACAGAAAGTGCTGAAATTCCTGAAATCACTATATTGTGTTAAAGTAAGTTTTTAAAGATGTTAAGTAGCTGACAGAAAACCTGAAATATCCACATTTTGTTGAAGGTTGGGAAAAAAAAAAATCACATAACCTTATTTAAATGCTAATTTTTGAATGACAAACTATAACAGCGTTGCCTTTAGCAGCAAGAAACGAAACTTAACAATGCAGAGATCCACCCCAGTTGTTTGATCCTATGCAAATTTCTAACTCAATGCCATAGTGCTCGAAATAACTGACTGAAACTTCAAAAAATAAGAGGACAGAGTAATCACAACTGCAGTGTCTATACACAGATTTGTTGTCATTTTGCCCTCAAGGGAGGGGACATTATTGTTAGTTCTTGACAAGGTTAAGTACTGCTAGCATGTCTCAAACATTTAATGAGGAAACATACTCTGCCATCTGCTTTTGCCTCTTTATTGAAATTCTTCCTTAATCACGGATTTGATATTCTGGTTTAATTAGACCCTTAAAATTCAAATGAAAAGGTTAATATCTATCAAGACTAATTTTCTAATGTTTTATTGGAAAGTCTGTGACATGGCTAAAACACAGGACAGAGCTAAGATCTATTTTGACCATTGGTGAAATAATATAATCAGTTATAGAGAAATACTTTGTGGAATAAAACTAAGAAAACAAAACAAAAGCTTTAAGCCCGTTCTCAGATAAGCATAAAATGACGGGATGTTAAATAGCTTTGCTGAACTGTGCACATACATTCAGCTGCTCACTGGTTTGAGGTTTGTTTTTAATTATTTCAATTTACCTTTTAAGGAAGTGCTTGAAAATTGAAAATGGAGAGCATTGTGATGCTGAATTTGGAATACTGAAATGTTTCCATGAAATCTATCCGTGGATAGTTCACATAGACAGTAGTTTGTACAGTTTTAGACAGACCCAGAATTGTTCCACAGAAATGGCTTTCAAAACTGAAATTTCCTCGTCAGCTTAGTGCCTACTAGAAACAACCCGAGAGATTAAAATTGTGGAGGGCGTGAGAAAAGTTGGGAGGACTCCCACACTCAATCAGTTTTTGAAAATGTTTGTAGTATTTATGTAATGTTTCTACAGAATTCAAGGGAATTTAAGCATTTTGAGAAGTTAACAAGCTTTAACAGCAACTGCCTATTTGGTTGACAAACTATATGCTTCACAGATTAAAGGGAAATATCAGTGTGGAAGAACTTAGAACTTCTTAATACTAACATCTGTCAAAATTAGATTTAGAGGATTTCTACGGAAATTGGTATTACCACATAAGGGAAGTTAACAGAGAGCATAATGATCTGAAAAAAAGCAGATTCTCATCTTTTGGTATTAACTACTGTCCCACCAGAGATGCATTTTCAAAGGAGCAGTCCTCCTTTCCTGGCAACTTAAACACTGGACAACAAAGTGATGAACGAAAACAGTTCACAAAAATAGAGTTTGCTTTAAATGAAGTCTCAGAAATAACTGGACTAGCATTTTAATAAATAAAAATAACTAAAGTATCAGGAACAAACGTGCATCTGGCACAAATTTGGGATATATTGCTGTATTTTACCACTTCATCTTGCTAAGACTCTGGTATGCTCCAAGAAGATGCAGAGGCATGTTGATCTGTCTGTTTAACAACACAGAGATTTGAGAAGGATGTGCAGAAGAGAGAACGGGCACTCACGCTGCAGTTTCCCTTCACCTTGCCACTGGTTCACCCACGCTGCGCGGACAAACCATCCCCATATATGGATTGGGACTAAGAGTGACGACACAATTAAGACTTTACATGAGATGTTACCCTGAAGTCAGCTGGATGACTAATGTAAGGTTACTTACAAAATTAGGTCTAAATTATGGTTTGCAACACATAACATGGAATACCGCATATCTGAAGGGAAAAGGGATTTATACGCAATGGCTATAAAATGCTTTGCCAGTAACACCTTATTTCAAAACCATGGAAAACAAGGCATAATCTAAACAAACTGAACCCCTAAAGCCAACATACATAAGTGATCTTTCCTAAGGAGACCCTTACTCCCAAAGACTCTTTCCAAGGCTGCGCCCCTTACTTTTGCCAATGTAGTTTCCTACTCTCAAAAAAACCCCAAGACAATGAAATTTCAAGTACTTGTAGAGCACCCACTATCCATGAAGATGTCAATTTTTAAGAGAGCCTATCAGCTGCCAAGCAGTGAAAGGATCAACAGTGTAGGTAGTGAGTGTGCAATAGTGTGCACTACTGCAAACAAATAACTAATAGTTATTTTTAGGAAGAAGCAAACACATTCATTTCAGACAAGCATGCATGTATTCAGTATGCACGTGGCATTGGACATTATCAGCCCTGCTTCTGAGGAAAGGAGAACATCCATGAAGGTGAAAAATAACACCAGTTAAGAGACAGCAAAATAAAACAAGTGCTATATCAAATACTTCACAGCTTTTAGCACCCTCTAGTGACAAAATAAGAATTTCCTAGCAATTGCAACATTCCTGCTCTCTGCACATGAACAGAGAAGCACGCGTTTGGTTGTCTGTGCTGCAATTTACTACCATCATTTTCCTAATGCAAGTCTTCTACACTGAAATGTGACAAGTTATGTTGTTTCATCTGGATGTGTAATTCCAACTATCAGGCAAAGTGAAAAGTCCATACAGATCTAAGCTTTCCTTTTAAGCACTGTGCAAGAACAGCTGAAGTAGAAGTCCTTCCTACACATTGCTACCCTTAATTTGTAGTTTAGCACATTTCACTCAGGAAGAACTGTTGCCAGTGTCTTTCAGTCATTTTCACCATGTTACTACTGCAGAACACAACTTCATTGCTGTGCGATGTGCTTCAAACACCTACACAGAGAGATGAGAGACACTTTCAGACACACTTTGATTCATAGATTCATAGATTTCTAGGTTGGAAAAGACCTCAGAGGTCATCCAGTCCAACCGTCCCTAATCCCCATTAAATCATATCCCTAAGTAGTTCATTCACCCTATTCTTAAACACATCCAGGGATGGGGACTCAACCACCTCCCTGGGCAGCCTATTCCAGTGGCTGACAACCCTTTCAGAGAAGAAATACTTTCTAACATCCAATCTGAATCTCCCCTGACTAAGCTTATACCCATTTCCTCTTGTTCTATCACCCATCACTAATGTAAAGAGTCCTTCCCCCACCTCCCCACCATCCCTTCTCAAGTATTTGTAGGCTGTAATGAGGTCTCCCCTCAGCCTCCTCTTCTCCAGGCTAAACAGCCCCAACTCCCTCAGCCGCTCCTCATAAGTTTTATTTTCCAGCCCCTTGACCAGTTTAGTCGCCCTTCTTTGGACTCGCTCCAGGAGCTCAATATCTCTCTTAAAGCGAGGGGCCCAAAACTGGACACAATATTCCAGGTGCGGCCTCACCAGTGCCGAGTACAGGGGCAGGATCACTTCCCTGCTCCTGCTGGTCACACTATTCTTGATACACGCCAGTATCCCATTGGCCTTTTTGGCCACCTGGGCACACTGCTGGCTCATATCAAGTGTCAACCAACACTCCCAGGTCCTTCTCCACCAGGCAGCTCTCCAGCCACTCTTCCCCGAGCCTATAGCGATGCTTGGGGTTTTTATACCCCAAGTGAAGGACTCTGCACTTGGCCTTATTAAAGCTCATGCCATTGGCCTCAGCCCAACGATCCAGTCTGTTCAAATCCCTCTGAAGGGCCTCCCTACCCTCGAGCAGATCGACACAGCCTCCCAGCTTGGTGTCGTCCGCAAATTTACTGAGGGTACATTCAATTCCCTCATCCAGGTCATTGATAAAGATGTTAAACAGAACTGGACCCAGCACTGAGCCCTGGGGAACCCCACTGGTGACCGGCCTCCAGCCGGATTTAGCCCCATTTACCACCACTCTTTGGGCCTGGCCATCCAGCCAGTTTTTAACCCAAAGGAGGGTGTGCCTATCCAGGCCAGCAGTTATCAGTTTCTCAACCAGAACACTATGAGAAACTGTATCAAAGGCTTTACTGAGGTCAAGGAAAACTACATCCACAGCCCTTCCCTCATCAATCAGGCGGGTCACCCCATCATAGAAGGTGATCAGGTTTGATTGATGTAACAGATCACGCACAGGCCAGATAGAGAAACAAGTATCAACAGTCTTCTACAGCAAAACTCCTGCACTGAAGCAGCACAGCACAGCTTTTAGCCTTCCAAAGTTCCTAACTCCAAAACTGCAGAGCTCACTGGTTTTACAGGCCTCATTAATTCTAAAGGTGAATTTCTATATTGTTATCCAAGAGTGCTCAAGCACTACATTGCTGCCTACAGCATTTAAAACATTATTCTCTCCTAGCTGTTCCTAGTGTCTGCAAGATGCTACATCCTGTTCATTGCCAGCTAATTCCACTGGAGAGCATTTATGAAAAACACGAAACTATAAGCACGTGTGTTAAGCTATGGTAAGGTTATGGGTAGTGCAGAGCCACCAAGACATTAAGTTGCCACAGCAGCAAAGATCCTGATCAGCATATGTTTATTAGCATGTTCTAAAACCATCTCAGATTACCTTGTACAAAGATGACACAGGTGGTTCTGGGTTTTGTTTTTGATTGTTTGTTTTTTGGTTTGGAGTTTTTTTTTTTTTTTTTTTTTTTTTACACTGATGGAGAATCTACTTATGAAAACATACAAAACTACTCAAGCTGAAGTATGCAACATTTTTCAAGAGCACTAAAATGACTTAAGGCCTACTCAGAAAAAAGAAAGCGCGTATAAAAGCAGCAGAGGGAATGCTGCACATACTCACTACTTCTGCTGCACCACCAGAGGCAGAGCGTTTCAGCAGTGCAGATTAAATACCTGGACTCTAAACTCTGTTGCAATACAGCATTAGAGCCAGTACAGTTCACCCTAAATTCCGGTGAGTTTGACAACATGGGCTATTCCCAGAAACAGTCCCTAGAAGTCCATTCATCAATCAGGAATTTTGCTAATGCACTCCATCCCGACAGTATCTCTTACACTGCGGTGGTATGGAAGCTAACAGCATAGGATTTGATCCTGCTCACGGGAAAATAATCTCTGACTACAGGGACTTTTCTCCATTTTCAAGGGCAGAACATGGCATTTCTATCTGTGGAGAGAGAGATTACAGGGAGGTATGAAGGGTACATGTCAGCTGACTTTCCAAGTTCTGAAAAGACTGCCATGTTATTATTAATTTTTGTGGAAACATTCTTCAAACAAACTCATCTGCGTATAATCACATGAAAATAGTTCTGGTCTTACAGTTACAACTGGTGCTCCTTGCCAATGCAACACAGCACCACAGCTGTGAAAAAGTAACTACTGTATGAAACTTGCAGCTGTAAGCAAAAGCATCAAAAAGTACAAATTTTTATTTCAGAAATATAAAAAAATCCCAAACTTATTTCTTGTTTCATAAAAGCTAGTCAACAAATGAAATTACACTGGATAGTATGCAGCTCACTAATGCCACTATATAGTTTGGCATGGTAGCTGTCTTCAGAGAAGGACCTGCAAATGAGAAGCAAGATTATCTTGACTCAATGCCTCTACAAAGTGCTGGGAAAGCAAATAAAATGTTTTAGTGAGTAAAATGTTCTTCAGTACGTCTACTGAAGAAAAAAATTATTGATAACAATTATTAGATAGAACAAATCCATCAGACTCTACTTGAGAAGAGTTTTGAAGGGCACTTACTTTATGTACCAGTTCCCACTACTCATCCTAAGTACTTAAGGCACACCAGTTTCAATAAATGCCAGTTTGCAAAAACAGATGGTCTTTAATGGGTGAGATTGTACCTTTCGAGCCTGTTCCTCAGCTCGTTCTTTCTTGATTTTTTCCAGTTCAGCCAGAAGAGCTGCAGTGTCATCATCATCACTGTCTTCCAAGTCCTCATCTTCATCATCTTCCTAATAGCAACAAATGGAAACAAGCAGTAGCTCGTTCACTTCATTTAATAACAGCAGCCCTGGTCTGCCCAGCTAAGGCTGCAATTTGCTGCTGGCTAACATCAGAAGTACCTGGGTGCTTGTAGCAGCAGCAAATAAAAACCAAATTGTTTATTTGCTCTTGTACAGTAAAGGCAAGACAAAAATATGTTTGTGCTTTCTGAATAACTGCAATTAATTTTTTACAATTCAAATGCTATGTAGGTGACAGATTCTAGAGAATGACTGTCCTCAATCACTCTCTAATCAACTCAACATAAATCATTACAACAGTGTGCACGAACAGTCCATCCAATACTGTTGGGACCAAACATCACAGGATTAAAACCACCTCAGCTTACTATCAAGTCTTTGACCTAACTCATAGATGTCAACATAAGAGGAGCCAAGGTCAAGAACCCATTGCTCATGCACTCAGTGTATCTCAACAGCTCTGCCTTCGGGGAATTCTAACTAACCCAGTAGTTAATTGAGTCTAAAAAGTCACGCATTCCCCACACTTAAGTGGTGTTCCCAGTTTCTTAGTTTTTGTGTACTTTCCAAGAATACCATTACACCACGAGCCAGAATGCTCTGAACTTCCACTACAGCAGAGTAACTGTAAAAGGAAGATATGTTGGAACCTGTCTTAAATCTTTAGCAGACCTGAAAGCACATATTCTATTAACAGCAAATCCTGAAGGCAGGACAATGAAAGGAAACAAACCAGAAAACAGATACATACGTCAGTAAGTGGATCATCTGCATCAAGATTTGCTGCAGGAATCTGGTCTAGCCGAGGCTTCTTAGATACAGAAGATGATGTTGTGTGTTCTACAGCATAAGATTTAAAAAAAAAAAAAAAAGTGACTAAGTCACTTGATTTAACAGCATCTAACGTCAGAAAGCACAGATCTTCACAAAGGGTGCATTAGGGTAAGCGATACAAGCTTATGCTTACTTTTTCCTCACTTCTCAATCTTAATGCCCATGCTAATTCCTCCCCTACAGGTATCCTCAAGGGAAGCAGTAACATCTCCGAACTTACAATTTGACCTTCAAAAGTTTTTTGAAGTCATTATTTTGAGAAGAAAGAAGAGCAGCAGAAAAAGCTGTGGAGAAATACCCTTATTCTATACACTCAACTGCAGGGTTCCATTGGAGACCACCCCAAAGCTTTACTGTTGGCCAGTTTGGTCCAAAGCACATCTACTTTTGTCTGTGAACTTGAAAGCCCCACAATACCTCTGTACGTTTCACGCCTAAACCCAAAGTGTCTAAATTCTGTTAAGCTTAATATTATAGATGACTATATCTCAGAAAAACACATCTTTGATTCATGTGAATTATCACTTGACTATACCTGAACAGAATCACATACTTTAGAAAATGGATTTATTGCTACACTGGTGCTCCAACACTAGAAGATGAGTCATTCCCCTTCCTGTCTCACTTGTCCGAGTACAAAAAAAGCCCTTTATTAGCTGTACATCCTTGTTGCCAATTCATTACAATCATACTGTGTCAACTGGCCCACATGATGGTCTACGCTTTTCTACCAGCTGGCCTAGATTTTTTGCGAGCATGAAGCCAGCCCAAAAGCCAGCGGACATTCCCTTGCAGGTCAACAGCTCTGAACTGTCAGACCAATACACTAAATTCTACCCTCATGACATGCTGTCTGCAACCTGCAAATTTTGTACATGAACGATGCCACACAAACGTAATAAGACTTTTTGTTTCATTGTTTTTACCTCTGGTTGGTCTGTCTCTATTCTTTTCTCTTGCAGCGACCCGTTCCCTCTCCTCCAGCTCCCTTCTGAAATCACGGTTACGCACCTCTTCAGGAGCATCCTGAGTGGTCTGTCTAAAACAACGTGAGAAGGGGGAAAAAGCTAAAGTTGACAGTCGGCAGCTGGGAGAAATTTTTTTGAAGGAGGTCAATAAATCCTGGAGTGAACACGTAAGTATAAGGAATAAGAACTGGGTCCCACATAGACATGTTTCTTCATTCTCTCTTCATTAGTCCCCTTCTCTGTCCGCATTACATACACATACAGAGACACACAATGCCACACACACATGCTCTTTCCAGTGGCTCTCAAATGAATTAAAAGACTCTAAATCAATTCCTGCAAAAATAGGATGATGACATCCACCTCTTGCAGCTATGTCTAAATCTTCTGTTCTCCAGCAGTCCAAGTACAGTGTCTTAACAGACATCCACCATCATCATGGTCAACTTTCCTCACTGCTTTATCATCCAAAGCTGCTCCTGCAAACACAGGCTCTAAGGCTTACAGATAAGGCCAAGACTAGACTTTTCATAAACTTTTTCTCCTTCAAGAGGGATAGAAGATCCTTCCAGTACTTAAAGGGAGCCTACAGGAAAGCTGGAGAGGGACTTTTTACAAGGGCATGTAGTGATAGGACAAGGGGCAATGGCTTTAAACTGAAAAAGGAGAGATTTAGATTAGATATAAGGAAGAAATTTTTCATTCTGAGGGTGGTGAGGCAGTGGAACAGGTTGCCCAGAGAAGTTGTAGATGCCCCATCCTTGGAAGTATTCAAGGCCAGGTTGGATGAGGCTTTGGGCAACCTGGTGTAGCAGAGGGTTTCCCTGCCCATAGCAGGGAGGTTGGAACTAGATGATCTTTGAGGTCCCTTCCAACCCTAACCATTCTGTGATTCTATGATAAGATAAGATAATGATAAGATAATCTCCCATAACCATAAAAAAAAGTTGGGAGAACAGGCAAAACACTAGCTTTAGTGAAACATATTTCAAGTACATGTTTTTCGCTCTTTTATCTAACGCATGCTGGTCAAAAGCAACAGACTATTTCTATTTGAGTCATACTAAGTCATGCTAAGTTCCACTTAGCACTGAATTTTCTGTGGAAATCTTGGAAAGAACTAATGAATAAAAACAAGCAGCAATTCCTTTCACCTTTCTATGAACCCAGTGCTGGAAATGAGTGCCTGGAAGAATACCAGACTTGAGTCCTTATAAACACATTGCGTGCACAGCCTGTCTTTACGATGAAGTATTTCATTTGCTTTTGTAACTAAAAACCTGAACTTAGAATCCCTGATATAGCTGCAAATCTTCCCAAATCCTCTGTCATTCAAGCAAAGACAACTGGGAATGAAACGCTGTACTTTTCCTGCAATGATGCAGTCCTGGTAATTTAACAAAGACAACTTTGTATTAGATATTTGGGAGAAAGAACAGAAGGCACCCAACACCCCCTCCATCTCTCTCTCTCACACACGGAGGAATTTGTTAAAATATACATTGTATATTCCTGTACATATTTTTCCCCTACACTTCCTTTAAAGCAACAGACTGGTGTTCCAAACCCGCTCTTGTACAAAGAAACAAGCCACCAGCAGTTTTTCCCATAACAGCAAAATGCATTCAACAGCATTTTTTGTGCTGTTAATCCTGGTATTCTCCAAAGCACTTCAACTCCCTTATCCATACGTATTCTTCAAAACTAAAGGGGCAGGAGGGAAGAGGTGAAAGAGTACACACATGCACAAAAAAGTGCAAATGTAAAACCTTAACAGTAATTTCACTGAGAAGAGTAACTTCAGCGGGATGAAAAAACATTTCTAGGCTGACACATTTAGTTCCAATTCCAGGTATCTGTATCACATTGACTCCAGATTTCATTTCATCTTTCAAGAGGATAACGAAGATTTATTATGCATGTCAGAAGAAAATAGTCATAAGATTCCATTATCTTTCACAGGGATTAAAGCAATTTCCTCCCCCAGGACCTGCATGAACCACCTGCAGTGTTGAACATCAGCTCTTCCAACACTTAGTATTGCCTGAGTGCTGTTCCGCCATTTCTCTGCCTTAACGCCCTTCCCCAGTGGTCTTTTGCCAAATGTAAGACGTGGTTTTCCTGCTTTTAAGACTTGCTCAACTTCACTTATCCCATTCTGCTCTGCAAGACAGCACCTTTAGTAGCTCAGCCAGCTCCTACAGTTGCCACCGATTTTCACCGCACTGCCTGAAACGCTTTGTCTCCAAAGCTCTTCTTCTGACAATTCACTTCCATAAGCAGTAATTCCACTAAAACAAAACTTCTCCAGTCATTAGCAATGCATTTGATCTCTTAAGTCTGCTTTTGAGACTCGCATTTTCAGCCCACTCATTTCATGCAGCTGTAAAATCTCCAGTGCCTGGTCAGTGTCAAGCATGTGAACACCTACTGTGAAAAATTCCAGAGTACCACTCACAACAAAAAAATCATTCCCAGCCTGTTTTTGTCATAAGACCAATAAAACCCAATACCAACCTGTATTTGATTTTAGTATGAGAAGGAAGGTCTCTGCTGGAATATTGTTTGGATAGCTGACTTAAGTCTCCTTCACCTTTTCCTCTTCCTCCTCTTGCAGGTTCAAACGTTGGCCTCGCTGCTGTCGTCATTTTAACTACTACAGAATCAAGGATAAAAATCAGTTGTTACTACAACTTACAGTGAGAGACATTCACAGAAGCTGTGGTGGTCCTGAAACTGCAGCAGCAACGGTAAGTCCCACTACACAATACCAGCTTATCACCTGCCACGTGAACTTCAAAATTTAAGGAGCTTTTTATTGACAGAGTTGACAGAACCTATCCAGATTTTCAAGAGAAAGTCTCGTCCAACACATTTGAAAGATGATACACAGACTCTGACAAGAATGTGAAGCTATGTTTATAAAGTAAATAAAGCTGCCCAGGAGCCAATCTCCTATCTTTAAGGCAAGTGGTACTGTCTTGTAATTAAACTCTTTTCCCTCTTGAAAAACGACAGCCAGAAATGACTGCCTACTGGGAATGACCCTTCTGTTATTCCCCAAACTGGATTTAGGTATCATCATCAGAAACACTGTCTAGCGCGGATCACAGCATGCCTAGAATGATGCTGATAATTAAATACTGATGAAAATCATGCACTCTGAATGTCCCAGCTCATCCTGGCTCTGTTCAGTCCTCTCATTCCATAAGTACAGGTGCAGCACTGTCATTAATACGGCAGCACAGTCCTGTGGGATCAACCTGAGCAGAGCTCCAGTTGGCCACCAAAACTGTCTGAAGGGCTAGAGTTAGTGCTGCCCTGTTAGCACGAGGCCGACAGCTTCAACCTTACGTAAACTAAGTGCAAGCAAAAAATCTCGGACAAACGCAGAAGTTTTCACCAGCTCTCACTCAGAAACTACAAGAGCTCACATACCACCAGCATGTCCTAAAAACGAACGAGCTGATGCCCAAAGTTGCTCTTATTAATTCTTTGGTGGCAAAGGAGTGAAACAGACTCTGACCAGCCTCAGACAAACTCTGACCCCTCAGCACACACTCAGTGCTGCCAGACAGGAGACCCTGCAATCCTAAACTGTTATGCCAAGAGTTTAAGATGGTCGATCAACGCCAAAAATACCCTGTATGATCAACTTGCGCCACCTCAAATCTACTACCTGAAACTATGCTCACCCCTGCTTCGCCAAGACATGCACATTCATTAACCACAGACTAAAGATATTCAAGACACAAGAGACACATCTGTAGAGGTACATTAAGGCATCAGTCAAAGGTACCCAGCCTACCAACTAGAAGGCTGGATGTTAAAGCATGACAAGATAACATTTTAAATAATATTAAAAAGCAAAGGAAAAAAAAAATCATATTGTTCCACATGCTGTTGTGATACACAAATAAAAATCACTTATGCTATGCTTGCCTTATTTGTTATTGTTTCATTTTTAATGAGATCACAAACCACACAACTTCGGTGTTAAAATCATAAAACAGATCAAACTAACATCCCATCAGGCAGAACACAGATACTGCCACTGAACTACTACTCAGAAAGCAGAGTTCATGGGCAGAAACATCTCTGAAAAGAAGTGAGGCAGTAGGGAGCCTTGGCTCAATGACCAAGGATCGGTGACGCTTTTCAGTGACGCTGCTGTGCAAATCAGCTGGAGCTCAGCACGACATTTTAGCTCTGTCTTGGCACACGCTCCGCCAGACCCACAATCCAAGAAATCCCTTTGCTCTCAGAACTTATCCGTGGTAGTAATACGCAATGGGGGGGATTCTATGAGTTCGGGTGAAGAATCAGATACAACATGACTGCACGGTTTCATGAGGCATTAAATTCCCTGGAAACCGTCCCTGCTTCTTTCTCAAGGCAGTCTGCCCTTGGCTTGGCCTTAAAGGACCCAAGCTCAATCTGAAATCACCCAAGGCCGTCACAATGACCTCTTTACCTCTCGGAAACACGGCTTCGGAGAACCTTCTTCCGCACGACACGCCGACAGGGCCGGCCAGGCGGGGTTTACCAGCTCATTTCCAAGCCAAGAGAAGGCGACTGGGCTGGGGCTGAGCTGCCGCCGCCGCGCTGGGCTGCCCATCGCCGCCGGACCGCTCCTGGCCGCCTCCTAGAGGAGCCCGAGCGCAGCCACAGCCCGCCCAGCCGCCCCTGCCGCGGGGCTGGCGCACCGCGCTGCTCCCGCCCGCGCCCAGCGGGCTGCCGCACACCGCCCGGAGCCCCGCCGACAGGCCCGCGCGCCCCTTCGCCCCTCAGCTCAACCCCGGCCCGGCCGCAGCCGCCCCCGCACAGGGACCGCGCCGCGGCTCCGCCCCCACGCCGCCTCTTTCCCCCACGGGAACCGCCGCCGCAGCCCCCCCGCGCACCCCGCAGCTCCCCGAACGTGCACCCCGCAGCTCCCCGAACACTCACCCCGCGGCCTCCTCCCGCCCTGCGCAACCAGGCTCCTACACCGCCACCATAACTCCTCCAGGCGCCCACAAGCCTCCGCGCGGGAAGCACAGACGCACGGCGGCGGAAGCCGGCGCCGAAGGAGGACTTACCATAGAGAGGGTTGGCTGGGCGGTCACGTGAGGGAGGCGAGCATGTCCGCCATGATGGCTACCGAGGCGGAAGTGGGCGCCGTGCCCGCGCATCGGTGGCAGTCTGTCCCTGCCGTCTTCTCCCTCCTTCTCGAGCACGGGAGCCCCGCTCGGAACAGGGAGCTCGGGGTGCCCGTCCTGCGGGCCCGAGGGTGCCCTGGGCGAAGGCCTTGCCCTGAGGGGCTACTGGGCTGTGGCTGAGCTGGTCCTGCGCGGGCAAGGCCTCGCTTCGGCGGCCTGTGGAGGCCGCGGGCCCTCGCCGGTGCGTGAGGGGGAGCGGGGGACACGTAGGCGGAGAGAGAGGGCTTCGGGACACACCGCAGCCATAACCGTAACCTGCCGGTGTGAGCCGCTGTGAGGTCTTCTCTCACAGATTAGCTCATGAATAGACTTGCAAGTTTCTTATCACAGAATGGTTAGGGTTGGAAGGGAACTCGAAGATCATCTAGTTCCAACACCCCTGCCATGGGCAGGGAAACCCTCCACTACACCAGGTTGCTCAAAGACCCATCCAGCCTGGCCTTGAGCACTTCCAGTGATGGGGCATCTACAACTTCTCTGGGCAACCTGTTCCAGTGCCTCACCGCCCTCAGAGTGAAAAATTTCTTCCTTATATGTAATCTCAATCTCCCCTCTTTCAGTTTAAAGCCATTGCCCCTTGTCCTATCACTACCTGCCCATATGAAAAGTCCCTCTCCAGCTTTCTTGCAGGTCCTTTTTAGGTACTGGAAGGCTGCTGAGAGGTCTCCCTGGAGCCTTCTCTTCTCCAGGCTGAGCAACTCCAGCTCTCTCGGCGTGTATTTGTAGGAGCAGTGCTCCAGAGGAGTCTGCCCAGAGGCTGCTTGCTTGATGTAGAAGGCTTGGAAAAGGGTGGTGTATTAGTTATGTGAAACAAAAAGCACCAAGTGCTCACCTTGGCTGTCAATGCAAGGGAGGCTCGAATGATGAGGTAATGACCATGGAAGAGGGAGGGGATTAAGGAGATAAAGTCGGGATCCTTGTGGGGAAGATGGGGAAAAGACAGAAACAATGCAGCTGGAGTAAGAGGGAATACCTCTCAGTCATTTTCTTTGCTCAGAGGTCTGTGTTAGAACATTAGTCTAAGCCTGACTGTCACTCAACAAGTCCTCACCTCCCCTTACAAAGAACTCCTTTACACAGTGTATATTCATTGCTCTCTGTAAAGAAGCCAAAGTGTAAATGAGCATCACTCGGGCATTAAATTCCCCTTCTTAAAATGCAGTTTCTCTCTTGTGTTTGCTTTTGCTTTTAGATGCATCTTAATGCGAATCCACATGACGGCAAGCGAAGTAAAAGGCTCTTTGATAGATCCACGAATTAACACGGAAACGTTTCCCTGAGCATGCAATTTAGAAGAGAGTCCGCAAGAGGTCCCCAAAGATATTGCTATCCAGAGAGCTACAGCGACAACGTAAACTACAAGGCGGACGAGCCGTCGGAGAAAGCACTTTGAAGTGGGCCCTTGGTACACAAAGAAACTTTGAGCAACTTGTCGTAAATGTTAAGCTTCGCTCAGAAGTCAGGTAAATAGTCACAATAATTCCTGTGTCATTTCCTAAGTGCTACACCTGTCAGTAACCAAGCATCCACCCTTGCATTTCTTATCTGCAAGTCTCAGTCCGCACCCTGCGAAATGTGTTTATGATTGATTTTGCTCCAGGCAGTTCAGACTCAAGATCAAACCTCACGGAGGATTCTGGCTTCCCAGCCGGGCAGTTGGGAATTCAGCATTGCCAGGCTGCAGATCGCAGCAGCCTGACATCAGTGCCTTGTCCTGTGATGGTGGGTGTTACTCATAGATTATAAATCTGTGGACTTCAAATCAAGAGGAACTGTTATGGTAATTTGACTCCCTTGGCGCAGCAGAGGGTTGTATTTTGCTCAGTAACATGTCCTGAGGGCAGCGCCTGCTGTTCAGTTTTAATGCCTGTCTGATAAAAGGTATTAAGTCCTCATTAAAGACCTCAAAAACTGAAGAGACTTCTGCTGTTGGTTAAGAGTAAATGGCAAGCATTCTCTGTGTGTGGGATTACTTGAAGATGAGAGCTAAAAAACTAAACAACTAGCACAGTCCCTGCTCTGAACAGATACTATGATTCTTTGAATAATAAAGGACCTGCTTCGTGTCTTTGGCCAAAATTGTTTCCCACAACCACAAGGTGCTTCCCTTCCCCAGCTTATGTGTTTCAATGTGAAGTACAAATAGCTCCAGACATGTTTTATGGTCAAGGTTTGGTTTCTGTAGAAGACTTGGGCACTAAAGAAGTATATTGGTGGAGCGGAGGTGCCCGAGTCCAGACTCCTGAAAATCCCTACTCAGTCTTGTTGCAGAGGCGCCTAACCTTCACAAGTACAAAATGTTTGGTTTTAAACATCTCTAAACATACAGTTTTGCCCCAAATTGAACTTGTTTGCACTTCGTTTAGGTCTAAGAGTTTTGGCATCCTGCTCACACCAAGGCCTGGTAGAACCAGGATACATGCCCTAGCTCAAGAGCTCAGAGAACTTTCACCCAATAATTCATTCAGGCTTTGAGCAACCTGGTGTAGTGGAGGGTGTCTGTGCCCATGGCAGGGGGGTTGGAACTAGATGATCTTTGAGGTCCCTTCCAACCCAAACTGTTCTATGATTCTGTGATTGTTCTCAGAGCACATCTAGCACCTGTAGATACCATGAGCAGCCTCTCAGCCCCTCTGGGGTACGTCCCAGAGCCCTTTCCTGAGCAGGGCTGACCTGCATGTGGAGAAACGTTGCCCTGTTGATCAAGCAGCTCTGGGCTGCTCCGATATTTAGGGAGATTCTCCCTGTGTTTTTGAAGCTGACTAGCTGAGCTAAGGGAAGGAATTGAAAGATTCATCGAGAAAGAGGGCGTGTATGTAGAAGGAAGCTCAGTCAAGTTCAGTGGTATGGGCACTCATCTGTAAATGGGAATTCCTGGATTCCAGGGTTATGCATTAAAATGTCATCACATAACGTAAACAACAACAGACAATGACAAAACCCCAGGTCTTCCCCCTTCCCATGACTGCCCTAGTCACAACACAGCTCTTTCTTCCTGTGTCCTGCTAAGCTTTGGATCTCTGCACAGGGTAATTGGCATCACGGATGCACCCTCACTTATTCCTCTGCCGAGCAATTTGGCCGTGGCAGTTCTTAGAAAGGTATTCTGTACCATGGAATGGAAAACATGATAAGCAGCAGAAGTCACCACTTCCCTTGATCATTTCCTCCAGTGATTAATTATCCCCACAGTTTAAAACTGCACCTTCTTTTTAATTTCAGTTGGCTTTATTCCCAACCATGGGTGCCTGTTGTGCCTTTCTCTGGTAATTTGAAAATCCTGTTTTCTCACCAGTTATTTATACTTTGTAATCTAGTCGGACAACTGCCTTTGGATAAGGTAAGCAAACTGAACTCCTCTAGTCTCTTAGAACCGTTTCCTTCCTCCAAACAACTACTTGAGGGCTTTTTCTTGCTCTCTATCCAATTTATCAGCATCAGAATTGTAAGAACTGTTTCAGCATCAGCTCCACTAATGTGAGCAGAGAGATAAGATCACTTTCCTGCCCTGGATTTCTAGGCTGTTGTTTATCTATCTGGTGATCACACTGGTCGTCTTCCCCACACCACTCTACTTGGTGCTTGAGTCCAGGTCCGTGTCCATGATGACTCTTGAGTCCTTCTCAGGGTTGTTGCTTTCTGGATTACAAATTTCTGTGTAGTCTTTGAGCTGAGACAAATAAACATGTTTGGCTGTGTTAAAGACATCTGTCTTGAAAAGAAGTCCCTTGCTGGTGTCACTGGTATGGCTTCTTCATTACTGTCCCAAATTCTTTATGGTACCTGTGTGTATTCTCAGTCCAATTTTGTATTTGCTTGTGGATCACACCAGGAGACCAATATTCTTTGATTATCTCCAAGCTCTAGGATGCAGGTCTCTCCGAAGTGCTGGTCCTTCTCTGAGATTATTGCAAGACTGCAAAAGACATCTCGTCCTGAAAGAGAACAGAAACATTTACAGAAACCTTGTTAATGTTTGGAACCTTGTTAATGTTTTTCTCATCTACTTCTTGGCCTGTAGCATTACGAAGAATGCTTACATTTCTAATGGACTTGAAAAACTTCGTGAATTTTTGGGTCTCCCACTGTAGGCTCTAGGGCTGTCTTCTGCCCACCCTCGAAGTACAGCATCGAGGTGTGCAATCCTCTTTCAAAGCAGTGTGGTTCTGTGAATATGAGCATTTTCCCCGAGCAGGGCAGAGGTTCAGTGCCAGAATAGAAATCTCCCAGCTTGAATTTTCCCCTTGTTTCCCTTCCTGTAAGAGCCTGTCTTGCCATCCAGGACAGAGCTTGCATGGGCCAAGCAGCAGCAAATCCCATTTCTGCTTCGGAGAGGCCGCAGCATGTTTCCTCTCTTGGGACACCGTGTGCTTTTTACAGACAGGAAAGGGCACAGGGGATTGTCAAGAGTGGAAGCTTGGTGCAGGAATGCTCAGTGTCCAAACGGCAGCCTTAAAAGAAGTTCGTGGGAAGTTGCTGTTTCCTTGATTGGGAAAAGAATAGAGGCTGGGCAAGGCTGTGACTCAGCCGGTGAGTCAGCATGGGGCTGCTTTCCCATGAGGCCATCCAGTGCTGGTTAGCTCTAGTCACGCCCTCCCTGCTGCCATGGGGCAGTAAAACCCCTGTGCTGCTGCTTCTCCGTGCTCACAAAGTTGTCCTGGCCCTTAACCTCTTCCCTGCCACCTCCCACTGCACTCTCTCTCCAACTTTCTGCTTCTGTGCTCCATCCCGTTCCCTGGGCTGCTGTCTCCTTTTGTGCCTTCAGTGCTCTGGTCTCAGGTAGGTTTAGCAGGTGTGGACTCCTGCTTTGCAGCAAGGGAGAGACCTTGTAACCTATTCACAATGGAGGGGAAATGCCAGGAGCCAGCAGGAATTCCCTGCAAGAAAAGGCACAGGGCGAGGACCTGACCTGGATCCTGCCAGTGGCATCATCAGACGTGGCAGACTGTGGTTCCTTTGCCAGCCATGAGACAAGGTGGAGCCGTGCTGCAGGTCCAACACGCTGGTTTTGAACGTGGGTTTTGTTTACTGTGTCTTTCTCTGTCTGCTTCCCCGTGCACGCAGCCCTCCCTCTGCGGAAATCCCAGCACTCTTGCAACAGGAGACGTGATGTCAACCGAAAGGCGCTCGAGGATGGAGGGAGGGAGGGTGCTGGAGGAACGAGTGATGCCCCGAGACACACAGCTCACACTTCCTGGCCTCTCAGTGTTGGATGCACCCTCAGCTCCGTGGAGGCTCTCTTGTTTCACCCAATCGACTTTTTTAGAGCTTGGACAAAGCAAATAATTTTAGCCATGTAATATTTACATCCAGGCGAGCAGCCAGGACATGCCTCTGTCTATGGTTGCATCCACTGTTAAGCAAAAATGTCCCACTGTTTTATTTATTAGCTAAACATTTCTACTAATAGCTGAGCTAATTTTATCCTTTTCTTAATGCTGGCTGATGGTGATTCAGCCTGGCTGGGAGGAGTCTCAGCAGCACGGTGCTCAGACTCTGAAAAAACAGCGTTACATGGAAGGAAGGGCTGGCTGTCCACACACCACAGTGATTCTGGCTTCGGGCCTGTTCGCTTTCCCTCTGTCTTCTCCATGTGGATGTGGAACAGAGACACCGGTGAAGTATTCCATAAGCGAGCTTGTCAGGCAGGACGGAGTAGAGATGCACTCGCCTCTGTAAGAGCCAGCTGCAGCTCTAACTTTCAGCAATGACATCAGGAGCTGGTACACATATCGCTCTAGAAGTTTTTTCCCAGTTTTGGTTCTTTAGCAATATTTTCTGCTTGAGTCAGTCTTCAGTTTATGTGCCACTCTCCCTTAACTTTAGGATTACTCTCACAGGGCTCCAGGTAAGGGACGTATCTAGTCTAGACAAACCTTTAAGGCTCCTTTTCTGTTCAGTGGGCAGCGACAGGTTCCTCTGAGTGGTGATTCACTGACTTGTCTTGGGCAATCTCAGAAAATCCTGCCTTGTATGTCATGAGGACACTATAAAGGCAGGCAGAAGATGTTGAGTTTACAAGGTAAAACAATGCAAGTAGTTTTGTTCCAAAGATGACCTTAGGTTAAATGAGATCCTTCTGGATTTAAAATTTCTGTTCCTGAAAGCTGCAAAATGCAGCTAAGTACTTTTTGTAAACAGGGCTGTAATGAATAGAGTAGCCAGTGTGAAAACACAGAATCTCCTAATTATCTCAGGTCTCCAAACCAGGAATACAAGGAAGAGTTTATAAGAAGAGTAAAACAGCTAAGTGTCATCCTGACCAAGGTAAAACACAATTTGAGTTCCTTTCCAGCAACATCTCAGTAGTGCAGTCCTCAAACTCAGTGAAAAGAAGGTCAGCCATAGGATCAACCCCACCTCTTCCAAAGATGCCATATGAATGTGTCATGTTTTCCTACCTAAGAAAATTCTAGCTGGTATCAGCCAGCATCAAGTTCTCTTAACCACTGTGATAACCTTTAGTTATCCTTAGTTTTCCTTTAGTTACTGAACTAGCACACTGTGCAAAAGGTTTGCCCAGCTCTGGCTTTGGAAGAGTTTTAATCCCTTGCATTGTTTCTTTCAGACGTGGGCAGAAGCGAGTTTACTCTGATTCAGATGAAAACAAAGAACAACAGCTTGGAAAACAATGAACTCTTGACCAACAAGTGGGATCAGCCAGGTTGATTTTCCCCTAGCTCTTGATTGCAAATTCACAGGATTTTAGCTGCTGAGGCCTCGAGGGAGCCTTTTGCTCATGTGGGGCTGTCAGTGCAGAGGACCAGCGCTCAGGAAACTAGAATTTTCTTCCCAGCACTGCCACTAGCCTGGAAACCTTGAAAAAGTAACTGCCTCTCCCCAAGTCCTGTGCGTTTCCTTCTTTATAAAACCACGAATAATGGACCAAAGGCTTTTGCTCTGCAATCTGTGGATGCAATATCCCATGTAAGAGCAGGATATGAAATTTGATTTCCTGTATTACAAAGCCCAGAGGGCTCTGCCATGTCATTTTACTCCCAGAACCATCACTTCTGTTTGAGCTAGACTTGTACACTGAGCCCTGCTGTGGGACGCAGGCTAGGAATGAGGCAGGCTTCTCCTACAAGATCAGTAACCATGACTGAAGCCCTTTCTGGACGAGATGAGCCTGGCAAAATTTGTTCCCTTCCTGGGATATGATCTGTGTTTTAGGGTTTAGGCATTGGAGTGGGAGGTGTTCAGCTGAAGTTTAAGCAGCTGGTTAGGAGTATCAAACCCTGATTAGCAGAGTTGGTTGGTTCAGGATTTGTGGTGGCCAGTTTCTTCTGCTGAACACAGAGCTCCACAGCAGGTGTAAGCAAAGCCCTACCTGCAGAAGCAGGAGAACTTTTGAGCAGGGCGTTGCATGCTCCCCTGCAGACTTGGGGCACAGTGAGAAGGTGTGTGCTGCAAACGCATCTGCGGACGTGCCTCGCCTTGGCAAGACTCTGCCTGTTTCTGTATCATTGCGCTGAGGATTAGTAACTGAAACCAAATTTTGCATTCCTCTCCCTCCCTTTCCTGATCTCCCTGGCCTATCGCCTGCCATGGGCATGGTGCAAGCAGCCACATCTCACGTCTGTCCCTGCAAAAACACACACATGAAGCAGCTTGACCTCATCACTCCTATCCAGTACTGCCTTAGCGTGTCCTTAGTAACTTTGTCTTGCCATCGTTGCAGGTAAAATTTTAAGCAAGAATAGAGGGAGGAGCCCTAGTCCTGTGCAAGGTGCTGTGTCCCTCTGATGAAGAGTCCCACCACAGCACAGCAGTTCAATGAGCAGCTGTGGAGAGAAGCACCAATGGAACTGGTGCCTGTGGGGGTAGGGCGTGCACAGGAATGTTTGGCATGCAGTGAACACGCTTTCTGCACTATTCACATCTCTCCTCCTTCAAGTTTTCATTGTGTCGGAGCCTGCCTCCAACAAACCCAACTCCTGCAGTCTTTACCAGCTATTAGCTTTATCATCTGTGCTAGGTAGGCTTCAAAGCACTCCCCATCAGTTGTAAGGATGTTCAGTTAGAAGCACATGGAGCGCTTGTGCACTGCTTTGTGCTGGAGGAAGAGTAGAGGGCTGGGGTGCTCTCCAGGGAGTTCTGGTCCGTCTGGGTGCTGCACAGAGGAGACTGAGAGCATCATGTTGTGGCATGGCCATGGGGGCTGCTGCTCAGAGGGACTGGAAGCAGCATCGTCCAGGCTGGACTGTGAGTCTCTTTTTCTTGTGCTTTCACTACAGAATGGGCAGAAGGTGTTTCACCTTCTGACTTTGTGAACAGGAGACTGTTTGCGCAAAGTCCAGCAGCAAGCAGCTCAGGGCAGCAGGACAGTGACTGGAGCACTCTTGTGGGAGTGAGACAGTTGACCCCAAACCTCTCCTGCCTCCTGATGGAGGTAAAACCAAAACCTCAGTCTCCTAGATGCTGATACGGAGCCTAAGAGAGACAGAACAAAGTTACCTTTCCTTGAGTGCATGTGGCTGGGTGAGGATTCATGGCTACAGATCTCAAGGATATGGTGGCTTTTAATTCTGTTCACAAAGCAGTGCCTGAGCCTTATATTTTGTCCTTAGTTCCTGTCTAAGCTTACAAGGGTCCCTGTGTAACATGCTGGCTTCTATGATTTCTGTTCTCCTGCGTCCTCTGGAGAGCCATGACGCCTACCCTGGGATGTTGAGACATCAGACACTACAGCACTGAAGCAGAGCGCACCCTGAACATCACCTGATGAACCCTGTGTTTGGGGACTGGCTGCTTCTCAGCCCGGTGTATGACAAATGTTACACAACTACAGTTATCAAGTTAATACCATCTCCCAAGGAAGTCAAGTCGGACAGTTTTGCAGCAGATCCCAGCAGAGACATTGCAAAGTCCATCTCTTCTCTTCTTCTGAGCTGTTTTCAAAATCAGGAGGCTCCCAGGTCTGCTCTCCAGAGGCCTCAGGTTTTGCACTTGTAATTTAACCCACAGTTCCACCCAGCCACCCCTTTATTTAAAGCATTAATTTAAGGCTAGTACTTCCTTCCACCCTGCTGTCAGTCAGTTAGTGTGACTGAAAGCACTGCTGCTTTTGTTTTCTGGAGGAAATACTTTGTCCTGGCTCTTGTACACCCATGCTATTCTCTGAATTCTAAGGGCAGAACCTGTGCCCTGTACTCATGGCAGTGCCAGGATCCTGGTGATCATTTTTTCCATATCTGAATCTTTCCTTGGGCAGTACTGGGCAAGAAGCAACATGTGGAAAACATGATAGTACATTTATGCCTAGCAGCAGTTGAATATGTATTTCAGTAGCAAGGCCAAGGCCCGAAAGGAGCACGAAGAAAGACTTGCTCACTCTTCCATAGCGCAGCCACACACTTGATTTTTCACAGGCTAAATCCCTGTGGTGGCAGGAGTATGTTAGGTTCTGCTCAGAGTTTGTCTCGACCAGCTGTGGACATCCTGGGCTCGCTCTACAGCCAGCACACAGACAGAGGCGCATCTGGAGGATGCCATCTCGTCCTCACCTGGCCATGTAGGGTGATGTGAGTCACACCTTCACAGTGCCTGCTTCTCTGCTTTGGCTCTTGGGATGACTGGGATCTGTATGAGCATCTCCACAGCTGATCTGAGCAGCATGGAGGGCACTGGAGTTGGGGAGCAGCTGGAACCTCACCTCCATCTACCGAGTCTGGCCAATTTCTTAATGCAGAACACCCCACTCCTCCTCCCACTCCTTGCTTCCAAAACACAGTGGTGTTACTGGAGACAGGCAGTCCTGGGTGCGGCTGCTATCTTGCTTCTTGATTAAAGCTTCTGGATCCTGCCAGCAGGTTTAGCTTTCTCAAGGTTTATGGCTTTCTCATTCCCTCTTCTGAGGTGACGCAAGCCTAACAAGTCTGTACCTCTAATTTTGTCCCCACCCATCAGTCTTGTGTCAATGCAGACTGTCAGGAGCTGTCTCACACCTTGTTTTCATGTAGCACCAGGCACGGCCAGCTCTCAGCATTGACTGAACTGCACCGCGCTTCTATAAAATATAACAAACAAGTTAAAAAAAGCCGATAACAATACCTAAGAGAATAGCATGCAAGCAGATAACTTTCCTGCCCAAAACAGATTCAAGGCGTGAAAGAACCGTTGTGGCTCTGACCAAATGACAACCTGTAAAATAAAAGCAATTACATTTGAAGCATTGATTCTTTTGCCTTAGTGGTTATTGTGTTAAAAAGCATCTCTTGATTTAAAGAACAAAAGCGTTGGAGCTTTCAGCGCATCTCTAAATAACTCATTCCTATAGTTAATCATCTGCACTATTTTAAAAGCGTTGCCTTGTACTGCTATTCTACATCTATCTTACTTCTGCTGTCATTGTGCTTGTTTCTAACAGCCTGAATATTAACAGAGATCTCTTGAGCCTGAAGGCTGTGATAAAGTGCCAAAGGATGTAGCCTCTGGATTTTATTAATTTAATTCAATATTTATGCAATGAATTTGTACTTCATGATACAAGGTCTCTGTCAGACTCCCACTGTGCAAGTTTGTGTACAAACCCAGAACCACTCCCTGTCCTAATGGTGTTATCACCCAGAGAGCAGTATGTTTGGGTGCTTCACCATTCCCAGTCATCACCTTCTTCTTCTGACTGTGCACCACAGACAACTTCCTCCATCATTTTATGTCACTGTCCATTCTTAAACCTCCCAGTCTTTTTCTCTTCTGATTTCAGCTGTGACACCACTTTGAGGCACCCACTGGCAGCTATGGACAGAGACTATGAGTGTGGCCAGGAGGAAAGGCAAGTGAGGAAGCAAAGGAGCAGATCAGCATCCCTGACTGTTCGAGGTGGTTAGTGGCCACTCACTGGCCTACCCTTGTTTGTGAGAATTATGGCAGAAGGTGAGCAATGAAGAAGGACAGTCGGTGGTGGGCCATTCCTCACCAGCAGGAAGGGCACCATGGGGAAGGCATGAAGACGTCTGTGTGAACACCTAACAAGTAGGCAGCAGAGACTGGCATCAAGACTTTGTTTAAGGTGGGAATCAAAATCCCAACAGCATGTTGCTAAGCAATTTCCCAGAAAGTCTTTCTGCCTTCCTGGCCTTTGAATCTCTTCATTTTAGCAGGAAAATTGTTTCACTTCTGCTTTTCTCCCTAGCTGAGCACTGGGCTCCTTTCCCAGACCAAGTTTTTAAGCTAATTTTAAAAAGAGACTCTTTCCCCACGAGACAGTGAGGAGGCAGATGTGACATGCCATGGTGTGTCTGCTGGCACTGCTGTGCTCCAAGCCCAAACTTTGATATCTCCACTGAATCAGATGGTTTCTCTCCAGTGGGACTACTTGCCTTTGGAGACACTTCTTCCTTTCCTTCTCAGAAGAATGGAACAGTCACATACAGCACTGAGGTCTCACCCAGAGGTTATGGTAAGAGACAGGAGATCCGGCCTGGAAAAATATTTGGGGTCAAGAATGTTTTGAAAGACTAGGCTAGAGGGGTCAGGCATGTGAGGAGAAAGATTTGCTATTTGTAGCAAATCCAGTGTCAGCTGTGTGAACAGGGAGACAGGGCTGGAGGCACAGTGTGGGAAAGCAGGCAAACAAGCCCGGCAGCTTCTCGTGGCTATAGGGTTTGGATGCTCGTGTGCTTTGCAGGTTTGTTTTTTTGCAGGAAGGTATTCTTTTCTTTGAGACGTTGGTCTCAGTGCTTGAGACCCTCGAGGAAGAGGAGGACTGGTCATCCACGTTATGTCAATAAAGATGGCTGCAAATCTCCTTTCATTCTCCTTTCCCCCTCTTCCTCCTCATGTTTTCTCCTCATTTTCTTGTCACAGAAGGAGACAGCTTTCCTTAGCTCACTCTCATCTCACTTGACCCTGGATTTCCTCACATCTGTTTCCATTCATTTTCCTTCTTAACCCTTCCTTTAGTACCTCAATTTTTAAGGAATGTAGATTGCCCCCCAGCTTTATTTTTTGCTGCAGCCTCCTCCTTTTTCTCCTGGCCAGTATAATTTTCTAGATCCTTACCTCTTTTTGTGGCCTTACCTCTGTCTCATCTCTCTGTCTTTAATATCTTTCCCCCAATGCACTTTATCTCTGATATGTCTTGCAAACTCTGTCCATACAGTCTCTTGCCCACAGCCTCTCCTGTCCATCCACACACCTCTGCCTGTCACTAAGAGATCACTTTTCTCACATGTCCCTTTGACCACATCATCTGCCTCTTTACATCTTCCCTGGGCTCCCTTTCCTCCACCACGTCAAACATCAGATACTTGCCTGCTCTGCTGGCGCTGCTGGGCTTGTTGCACTGTCACCCCTCGGTGGGTTTGGAGGAGGCTGCCCTGGTCCCTTCGAGGCCACGCTGGCTCATGCTGCGCACTTCCAACCCAGTGTGCATTCTCCCTGAGCTCTTCTGCTCACATCGACAGCCTTAGGGCTGTTTTAGATCTGATATTAATATTCCCTTTTGCATCACTGTCTATAGGCATCACTTCTTGTGATGGCTATAAAAACCTGTGATATTAGATAAGCTACTGGAGCACTGAGTCATCAAAACCTCTGACCGACTCCATCTCACTGTGTTTGACTCCTCTGTCTGTGATCCCTTTGGCTGAGAGTGTGATGTTCTTGGGGCAGGGCAGTCCTTTGGCCTTTATCTTCCCAACACAGCAAGTGCCACACCATGATGATGGCTCCCAGTCTCTTTAGTAATAGGGATGTTAGCAAAAGCAGAAGAAAATATCCAGCTCCACATTCAAGGGTCACAACAGCTATCTTAAATTAGATAGAAACTGCAGAGGGACCTCGCTTGGAGAGAAGATGGGATTTGGAGTAGAGGCTTTCACGTTGATGCTCTTCATAAGAGACGATTGCCTGAGGCTTTTGCTCTTCAGGCTGAGTCAAAGGTTATCCATTTGCTGGTAAATACAGAAATAAATAGGCAGGCAGACCCCAGCATCATAGCCTGAAATGAAACAGCTGCTCAAAGTTCCCAAAAAGCAGATAAGAAGACCTTGAGGCTCAGAAGACATCTTGGGGCTATGCATCCCAGTGAGACAGAGGTGCCACTTTGAGGCAGGAGGTTGATGGGCAGGTCCAGGATGGAGGCAGGATGTCTGTGCTTCCTGGTGGAAGTCATCGATCTGCTCAGCGTGCTGGTCACTGTCATGCCCATCTGGAGACACCTCATGCTGCATTTTCATTGGCTTGGGACCATGCCTATCCTGGGGTAATGGGTGTCAGTCTTGGAGTGAGGTGTTTAAAGGCATCACCTGGTCTAGGTCTGCCTGGGAAGCACAGATTACTGCACTTGTGAAAATATTTTTCTCTGCTGCCCAGGTAATTGCAAGCCAGGGATCGGAAAAACATCTAATAGCTATGGTTTAGCTTCAGTTCTTGATTTCCCAGGAGACTTTTTACATCCAGGAGAATGAAATTTTAAGCCTGTCTTTTGAAGCTGTTGTCTTCAAGTCAGGCTGTGTCTGTGCTTTCAATTCCATTATCTTTCCTGAACATGACTAATTCTGTCAGGGCTGGGTGACCAGGCATCTGCCTGGACCCAAACCAAGCCCACTTACTACATTTCCTGTTGTTCCCCAGCCTGTCCAGCCAGCCTCTGTCTCCCCCAGCTGATGACACCAAACCAAGAGGCACTGACGTATTTCCCTGCCTTGATACTTCTAGAAGTCATTCCTGCATAGAGAAATGATAGTCTTAGAGTCTAGTCTATTTTTAGCACATTTACAGGCTCCTTCTCTGACCTTGGACAGGCCCTTTAACCACCCGCTGTCCTGTTTCGTCATTTGCAATATGGACTACACCTACCTTGCCTGCAAAGCACTTGTGGGTTGGTAGCACTTGGAGTTTTTTGCTTGGAAATCACATTCTAAAAGGGACCTGTGCCCTATTGGCACCCAGCGTTTTTTAAGTGGTTGGCAGTACAGCTGATCATATCTAACTTCTTGAGTGGGAAATGCTCATTTTCTTGACTCTGAGGAACTCAGTTGACTCTGGCTCTGTAGTCTCCTTTCCCTCCCTACTATTCTGAAAAAATTAATTTTCCCAGTCACTGAAGGAATGCAGCCTTTCACCCAGCAGTAGCTGGTCAGATGGTTACTCTGCTGATCATAAATTCAGAGGAGCAGTTTTATTCCCTTTAGGTAGGATTTTTTTTTTCTTTGGCCAGTTCTGTAGATTTGGTCAAAATATTCAGAGGTGAGTGTTGATTAGGGGTATGTGATCCAAGGGTCTTCATCCTTCTGCCTCTCGTTAATCTCTTTTGAGGGAGGGTCTGCCAAGGTGAGGTGATACTGGAGGGTTTTGAATGCCCCATACAGTGTCAGGAGAGACAGGAGGAGGATGCCTTTCCCAGGCACCTTAGCAGCATGTGGCTGGCAGCAATAGTGATGACAGACACCCCAAAAAGGGGCAAAGTGGGTTCCCAGCAGTTCCAACATCCTTCCACCTCTCTTCTTCCTCTCCCTCTCCCTTCCTCTCCCTCTCCCTTGGCTAGGCTTGCAGCCGGAGAGGGCAGCTAACACCTTCTTCGAGGTGGCGAATCTGACTTTGCAGCATCCCCCCTGGCAGCCCCAGGAAGATTTCTGGCTGCGTCAGCCAAAATTCCTGCCAGGGACTCTGCTGCAATGCAGCACACCACACCCCCACCCGTGCTGAGCCCCAGCCTGGACAGCCGGTGCTGCTCGGCTCCAGCCACACATCACCGTAGGCTTCCCTCCTCCTCTTCCCAACGAGCCCTGATGATTTCAGGTTGCTTGGCATTATTTCCTGCGGGCAGTTGGCGTCCGCAGCGTGTGTCAGCGCAGCCTGGCGCGCGTTTGGTTTCCCAACGTGCTGTCTGCAGAAAGCACTGGCTCCCCGAAGGGATCGGCTGTGGTTTCATATTTCATTTCCCTTGCACGCTACACCCGAATTCCAGACGCTTTCTGACTCTGCTGCTGCATGGACTCAGAGCACAGGTCCTTTGCTGTACCCAGCAGAGGCAGACGGGGCTTCCCTCAGCTCCAGGGAGTGGACCATGAAGATGTCAATTGTATTTTTGCTTTGCGTCTCACTTTTCCCAGGCTTTTCCCAGGGCAGAGTTGTTGGAGAGGATGAAACTGGTTTTGCTGAATGTAACGTGTTCTTCCCTGGACAAGTCCCACCCGAAGGATTTACGGAGCCGTTCCATGTGAAAATCTGTCAGCAGTACAACAAAGAGCCACGCTTTGCAACCCTCTACAGTACTAAGGACAAAATCCCTCTTTATTCAGCTTTTAAGTACACAAAGCCAGCCCAAACCGAGGAGGAGAACTGGCTGGTCGAGCCACAGGTAAGTCAGTTTTTCCTTTGCTATAAAGCCAAACATTTACTGGAGAGCATTTCCTCTGGGGTGAAGCTGGGGATAGGATTTTGCAAAGGAGTCAGGAGCTCTGCTTGCTGAACTTGTTTTGATATTAATTTAACACAAGCAGAACTCATTTTTGTGCCTGGAACGGAGCAAACAAATAGTTCCTTGTCCCACAGGGCTTTCAATGAAAGCTGGGAGGGGAGAGGAAAGTCATTTTTGACACCAGCTGATGCATTTCTCCTGCCCAGCCAGCTACCAGGGGCAGGGAGCACTGCCGGTGGGTGGCGGGGTTAAACACCACAGTGCCCAGCCGAAGTTTGTTCCGTTGCCAGCGTGATGGCAGTGTTGATAAGAGCTCTTCAGCTTCGCTGCACGGGGATAAAACATCCATGTGCGGTTCACCAAGTTGACGCTGTAGCTTTTTGTTGTGTCCCTGTGTTGCAGACTCCGGTAGGGAAATGAGTTGTTGTGTCCTGGAGCGTGCAGGCTTCAGTCGGGTCAGAAGTGTGCAGGATAATACTAATTTCCCTGGAGCCTCAATGGTTTTTGTCTCCCCTGACACTTGGCATGTTTAAGTAAGTCCTTCAGGCTGTTAAATTCAAAGGAAATCCTTAAAAAATTGCTAGTGTCCTAAGAGAACGTGTACACTTTACCTCTCTTTTTTTTTTTTGTTGTTTTTCAGGTTTTTCAGCAGTGATCATGGGGAATTTTGCAGCAAACATCAAGCTGCCCCCATGTATCGAGCTCAGGAAAGACTGGCAGCGTGCAGGGTGCTTCGTCAGGGCAGGAACTGCTGCAGTATCAGCACAGTGTGTTGGGAGTGGGGCTGTTGGGTGCTGGGTGTTGCCAGAATCAAAGCTCACTCCTGTCCCAGGAGAATGGCTGCCATGCCCATTTTCCTCATGTGAGGTGATGAGATACCAAGGCCACGAGGTCACAGGCTGTGAAGACAGGAGATCCTATTCCCTGTCTTTACCTCGGACCATCTCTCTGGTCTCTGGGCTGGGTTTTGAGTTGCAGGAGTTCCCAAGGGCTTTTTGATCTGCTCTCCTTCCGCTACACAGACAGCTATGGGAGGTGTCTGTTTGCTGTTTTAAAACAGAGAGAAGCTTTTTTCAGACTCTGTCATTATGGAGTTGTGGAAGGGTGATGAATTTTTAAAGCACAAAGAGGACATAGGCAAGCAAGGATCTTCCGTCAGTGCCATGGAGGCAGCAAGGCAAAGTGGCAGAGATGAGATCCTTTCCCATTTGCCTTGGCCACTAACACCCTTTGTCACCTCTAGTCCCCGTATCTCCTCCTGCTCCTCATGATCATTCCTCCCATGGAGTGGTGTGGGCAGCCCCTCCACATCAGTTTTGGTTCTCCAGCACCTTCCTCCCACTGGCTCTCCTGCCCTCCTTGCTCCATCCCTCTTCATCCCTCACCTTGTCATCTTCCTGGCACTCCAGAGCCTAAAACCTTGTGTGTCCTGCCACCAAAACCTACTGCAGCCCCAGAAATAATTGGCCAGGTGCTACCTTTAGTTGCTCTGGCTTCTCCAAAGCATCCCCTTGGATTACTGTGGATCCATTCTTAGTTCGCACTAATAGGTCCTCTTCCCCCATAGCTGAAATGCAGGTGTCTTGGAAGTGGGACGTAGCTGCTCAGCAGTTTACTGGAGGAACCTCAGTTTGAGACAGAAAACTACTAGGGAAAAAATATCAGCAGAAGAATCCATAAGGGGAAGAAATTGGGACTACGAAAAGTGCCTGTAACTCAAGAAGTAAGCACGTACACCCCTCTCAGACAGACACTGCCACACCGAATGTGGGAGGAGAAAGTGGGGAAGAGATTTCACATCCCTTATGTGTGTTCCTGTGAAGGCTGGGTCAGATGGGTTAGGAAGGGTCAGATGGCTGCTGAGGGGAACCCTTAGCAGCACCTGGTCTGCAGCATAGTCCCGTGAGGTTATATTGCCTATTTTCAGGGTAATCTCCTCTCCAAGGCACAGATAGCCAGATACGAGCAGGCTCAGCTGCACAGTGGCGTGTGCTTATGCCTGTGTGCGTGCACATGGGTATGCAGAAACACAGCAAGCAGAAAGAAATCACTATGAAAACACTCTCAGCACTCTGGTGAGGACCTCAAGGTTGTCACATGTCTTTTTTTTTTTGGTAATGATGTAAGCTGTGAGGGCACCATCTCACTCCCTGCATGCCTACCTCGTGAGGAATGTCTGCCTGAGAAGCAAATGCCAAATGTAGCACAGAGGCAGTAATTGGGTGAGAAGTGCGAGGAATGTCAGTGCCACCCACTGCCGATTGGCAGCTGGAAACTGCGAATTAATTCAGCAATTAGTGAAAAATTAGAGAGCAGGAAGGGTAGGCTGATGAGCAGGGTACTGATGGGACTCCTCCAGGCTCAGATCTGAAAACCTGCTCTGCCACAGATTTCCTAGGGGTTGAGAGCAAGTCACTTAGGTGGTTTTCACCTCATCTCATTTCAGTTGTCTGAAAACATATGTTTTTGACTCTCTCTGTAGCTTAGAGAGAGATGGGAGACCCTAGAGTTGCTTTTTCTGTCCTAAAAAAAATGAAGGGCTGGATTAATAACCTTGTGTTTTCATTTGGTTGATGACTACCACCAGCCAGATGACCAAGGTGGGATTTTCATCGCCCAGCTCATACCTCTGAGCTGCTCTTGCCATCCCTTTTGGTAGACAGTCAAGAGAAACAGGTACTTCTTGAGCGTCTCATGTGAATGTCCTACCAAGAGAAACCTTGGCGTAAGATGCACTGTGCCTCCTCTCTGAGAAACGCGTCCCACACTAAGGTTGGATGAAATATTTCCACTGCAATCAAAGGCATAAGTGTGCCTGAGGCAGTAGCGAGGGGAGTGCGATGCTGGAGTTCACCTGGGATCCTAAGCACTAGGGTGGGGAAGGTGGGAGGTAACAGTGTCCTGCCTTGTTAAATGACCAAACTTGATGGAAGCTGCCTGCCCTAATAACTGTGTGTTGCCATACTTTTAATCCCTCTGTGCCTCTGCCCCTTCTGTGGAACTGCAAGCCCTGCTTTATGAAACCCATCAACGTTGTTAGTTGCTCGCATCCTTACAGGTGTCCAGATGCGTAATTTGTTTTTGAAACCCCATCCTGTGAATGAGGTCTGTCTGCTCAGACCTTGCCCTTAGCTGTTCCAGGGTATTTGGACAGGTGGCTTCATGGCTGACTCCATGAACGCAGATATGCTTTGGCAGTGACACAAACCAAAAGCTTTTTGAAGCAGCGAGGAAAGGTGGCTTGCAATGCAGATTAATGCAGTGCTGGAGACAGCTTGCCTTTGGGGCTGAGCTGGAGGAGGCATGAAAACCTCAGTTACACGTAAGTTATTACAAACCATAATATCAGTTGTTATAAGCATAACTTGGTGATGTCAGAGCCTTACACATGAACAGCACACAGCCACATTTTTATCATGTTCTTTCTTAATTGCACCTAAACAATCCCAATGGTATGTGCAAAAGCCTGCAGCTGGACAGGTAACCGGAGACATATTTTCTTGATAGGCACCTCAAAGTTTGCATACATCAGCTCATAAGCAGAGAAAATAAAGTTTATACCCTCTGCTTCATGTCAGCTGGGAATCTCTGCCGGGAGGCAGAGCTGACCCGTCTGGAGCCTACGTGTCCTTGTAGTACAGCACCTCAGCCTCCTCCACCTCTTCCCTTCGTTTGTCAAGAAGGCGATAGGGTCCTGAAGCAGGAATGGGGCTGCAGCACCGCCATGGGAGCGAGAAGGGATGAGTGCTGCTGCAAGGGCATCAGGCTCAAAAAGGCCATCGCGTGGGGGCAGTTCCCAGGCACAGCCTTTCACCCATGCCTGCTCCTCCCTCACCCATACTGTGGGATTAAACACACCGGGTGCATCTCTTGTCCCAGGGCAGAACACTGTCATCTCATCAGAACAGGGAGAATGGGTTGCGGGGCAGGAAGGGACAGTGATTTTGTGGAATGCAAAATGTCTGGCCTCATCAGCCAGCTGCAGCCCATGAGTTTGGAGAGTCTGAGCAAGAGGAGCAGAATAAGGCAGAAGTAGTGCTGGATAAGTATTTTTTAAATGGTGTATTTAGAAAAAGCTACGACTTGTGCATCAGCACGTAGGACTCACTGTCATCCTTCCAGTCCTGAAGCCATAAGCATCAAATGCTTCAAAACGAAGTGCAAAACACCCCCTAGCAGGAGATGGGGGTGATGCAACCCGCTGCGGTGGCCAGTCCTGGCACTGTGACCAGCCTTGGTGCAGAGGGAGCCCTGATGATGCAGTAGGTGAGCCAGAGCTCCGTCCTACGGCGAGGGCGATGGATAACTGAGCTGCTGACAGTCGCTGGCGCTGGCCCTTTCCCCCAGCTCTCAGCAAAAGCTGTTGCAGAGCTACGAGGAGGTGATGCGGCACTGAGAGCGTGCAAACTCCGGGTGAGGGTGCAAGGACGTAAGTGGACATCTGTCCAAGTGCATTGGAGGATGGCCAAGGGGTGGGGAAGGATGACTGGAGAGTGATTCAAGGTAGAAAATTAATTGTCTGCCATAGGTGCCTCCAAAGTACATATTAAATGGTGCAGTAAACAGTCTGTAGGCCAGGAGCAATGACAGCAGGTTTAATTGGGCCAGCACAGCGCTGGGAGCTGAGGACCACAGACTCTGCTCCCAGAGAACGGAGACTACAGGAGGCAGCGACTGCCAGAGACTGTCTGCCACCCCCAAGCTTCTACCAGCATGCTCACCCTCTAATCTGGGGCAGAAAATGACAATCTGGCACATCCCCCCGGAGCGGCTGCAGGCAGTGCCGTGCCAATAGGAGTGACTGAGGAGCAGGCAGAGCTGCGGCCACTTGAGAAAGACCTAAGCACACCCTGGTGTTTAGTGCTCCTGCTCCCGCTGCTCGTTCCCTCCCTGTGCATGGCTCTGTGCATGGCTCCAGGACGAATTCCCGCTGCAGTGGTTGCTACCTCTGGCTCTGCGGCATGGGAATGGCAGACATGAGCAGGTAGTACAGATCCCATCAAGGACCTGCAATGATGGCATCCCCACCCATAGAATCATAGAATGGTTTGGGTTGGAAGGGACCTCAAAGATCATCTAGTTCCAACCCCCCTGCCATGGGCAGGGACACCCTCCACTACACCAGGTTGCCCAAAGCCTTATCCAATCTTGGCCATGTTACAGCAGGCAGTGTGCAGTCATGAAGGATGGGGTTCAGACTGTTAATGATGAGACCTGAGAGAGCCCCTGGAGCAGCTCACTGCCATGAGCAAGGCAGGGAAGTTCAGGTCACCTGCCGTGGTGCTCGGCTTCATTGTGGCTTACACAGTCAGTGGTGAGAAGTAAATGCCTTCTCTAGGCATCTTATATACCATGTTTCTTTCTCTTCATGGATTGAATTTGATAGTTCAGAGGGACTGAATTAAGGTGCCACAGTAGGTGATTAAATGTACCGGAGGTACCACCACCATACCAGGTGAGAACATGGCCCTAAATCAAGCCATCTGTTGGCCTTAAAAATCTCTTTTAGAAAGAAAACCACAAGTTAGCAGCTTGGTGCAGAATGGCTGGTGAGATTCTGGAGGCTGTGTTGTGCTGTGGGCCAGACTGCAGAGCTGCAAGCATCTCTTACAGCCTAAAGCTATGTGTTTGGCAGGGCAGCTAAGTAGACCATACACTCCTCTGAAGTGCTGCAAGGAAAATAAGGAGGGAGTGCAGGATATGGTCTGAGGCACAGCATGTGGTGGTAGTCACAATGGAAAATATACTTCAAGGCCCATTTTATGCATTGCTTTCTAGGAAGGCAAATATCATCCAGTAACTCTTCTCTCTACTGTTTCAGATAGACGATCCAGAAAATGACCTGCCTGAGATGGTGCATGAAGCCAATATCGCCGGCACTGTGGCCAACCTTGGTGCAAATCAAGCCCTGACCTCAGACTATGTGGGCTCCGGTTACGAGAGAGGGCTGCTAAATCCCAGCTTGCTCAATGAGGAGGATTTCCAGGTGGCCACTTACACGCTCACAAACGCAGTGCCTCTGAGTCCATCTGTGAGCAAAAGCTGGCACAGAGACATCGGGAGGGTAGTGGAGCAAGCTCTGGTCCCTCACTGCTCCAAGAAAGACCATCTATATCTCCTTGCAGGTGCGATTCCTTCCAGTGTCCGAGTTAAAGGCAAGGTGTCAGTGCCAGAGACGCTCTGGCTGGCAGCCTGCTGTGATGGTCCGGAGCGGTGGTCCCTGGGACTAGTGAAAAAAACAGATGATGAAAACAGCTTGGTGGACTTCACGGTGGGAGAGCTGGAGAATCAGCTTCTATCAAGAGTTCATTTGTTCAAGGGCAGCTGTGGGAAAGACCACCAAAGCCAGGAGAAAATAGAAGCAATACTGCAAGCTGTCAGTCAGATCCGCTCTGGAGAGCAAGTAGGAACAAGTGACAACCAGGAGGCCAAAGATGGTGGCTTGGTGAGAAAAGTGGCTGGCATTATTGCTACCCCTTTCATCAAACTTCTGGAACTCCTCATCTATGTGTTTGTGGAGCTGGTGAAACTTGTCTTTTATTTTCTGTGGCTTGTTATCAAGCGGGTTTGTGGTACAGTTCTGGATGGAGTCTGTAGCCTGTGGAACGGAGTGGTGTCCTACCTTAAAGCCATCAGCATGGTGCTCATCAGCATCCCCTATGACGTGGGGAGGGTCATCATCAACATCTTCCTGGGCTTCCTGGAAATTGTGCAAGATGTGGCATCCCTTACCTACAGGATCCTGCGCATCCCTGTGGGGTTTGTCCTTCACCTCGCTGCTTTCCCTTACCACTCCATCTGTGCCATTCCCTCCGTCCTCAAAGATATGGCCACTGGGATCGGGGGCACCTTCTCGCTGGTCATCGATGCCACAGTTGCCGTTCTGCATGGCTTCTATTACCTGGCTGGTCACATAGTCAAACGATTTGTCCCTAAAGGCTCCTCTGATGACTGATAGAGATGGAAACCAAAGCTGCAAAGACACGGAGTGAAGGAGGAGTGGGGAAATGCTTTAAGATACGTGGCCAAATGCTGTCAATTTTGTTCTGGTATTTATTGTAGTGACATTAATAATAAGGAACCGACTGGGGAGTAACAGGGAAGGCCGAGGTGACGTTGCTGGGGAACACCACCGCTGTAACTCAAGTTCTGTCTGTTGTAACGTGTTCGGGTGTGATCGGTGCGAGCCACAAAGTTTCTGTGATTTGCAGATGTCAAGATGCTTCCTCTGGAAGACACGTGCTGAATGTGGTACGAGTGGTTTCTTTCTGGCAAAGATAACATTGACACTCACGCATTGGCAGAGTGCTCCACAGAAGCCCATTCCTGCTGGTGAGAAAGTGGTGTTCAGGGCAGGATTTTAGTTATGGAGGGTTTTCTGGGACCTGGAAAAGGGAGAAGATGGTGAAGGTGCAAGGATTTTGTGCTGGGAAATGGTGGGAGCAAGGAAGGATGGAGGCGAGGTCCTGCTGTTGGTTGCACTGCTCATTGCACCAGGGTCCCCCTGGTGGAGGGTCTGCGACCGGGTGCATCTCATAGTCTCGAGGCCTTTCCAGGCAGCTGAAATCACACGGATCTGGCTGTGAGGAAAGACCTGCTGCCCGTTCCTTCGCATGGTAAGAAAACGTTTTCCCTTAGCCACACCAAAGTCATCTTCCCCAGCCCTTCCTTGCTCTCTGGTGACCACTGAAGGTCTAAGCCCTGAATCTTCAAGATGTGGCATTCCTTGAAGGTCTAAGCCCCTGAAGGTCTCAGCCCTGAAGCCCTTGTGCCTACTCTGAAGCCCAGCAGCGCCCAGGAATCACACTTTCAGCTTTGAATCAGCTGCCAGCCTGCCCTGCCTCCCTTGAGAGCTGACAGCTCCCCGAGCACACAGCGGTATTTATGCGCCTGAGGTCTCTGTGAGCTGCCACCCAGGCTGAGGATGGGTCACACCACAGCCTTCCCTCTGAGGCTTGTTTTGTCAGCACACCTTGCTGGGGAAAAATGATCCACCTGGCTTTCCCTCTAGTGCAAGAAAAAAGTGGCTCCGCCCTTGCCACTGGTCTGGGGCAGCGACAGGGACATCCTTGTAGAGAGGGGACACAGGAGAGGAGATGCCTGAGGACAACAGGAAGATTTTGCTGCTTTTGTGCGGAGTGATTTGGTGTTTCCATAGTCCCTACCTGGAGGTAGGGTGGGAGTGCAGCAGGAGCCAGCCCCGGGCAGGGCAGGTGGGTCCCTCGGTGCTGTGCTGGGAGTGAAGCTGGCCCCAGGGACATCAAGGAAGGGAGTCCTGCAATCGGCAGGGAAAACGCAGAGGGAGTAGGATACTCGTGGCCAACTACTTGCACTTGGAGGTCCTGGCAGCACTCACAGAAGAGGCCTTTACCACCCGCAAGAGGAAGAGAGGTCTGTGTGGCTGTCGCAGCTGCAGGAGCCAGCATGGCCAAACTCAATCTGAGCCCTAAGAGCAAAGGTTTTGCTGGGCATTTCCCCTCCTTCTCCCCACCAATGTGACCCAGGACCCTCCACATCTGGGACACCGGAACATGAGGGCTTTACAGGGGACTCTCAGGGGTTTGCATCTGGGCAAGGGGTGCGGGGACACCGCTGCTGGAGGAGGGCACAGGGTGCTGCCCCTCCCTCGGGGCTCAGCTCAGCGAGGGGGTTTGGATCTCTTGCTGCAGCTGCCTGCAGAGTTTGCTGGGCTCCCAGAGTCATTTGGAGGTCCTGCACGGATGAGTACTGCCCTTCACCCCACCTCTGTCCCTCGCTTCAGCACTGGGTTGGTTGTGGACCTCTGATGTGCCACAGCACCCCATAAAGAGTCCCAGGGGTGTGCTGCCATCCCGGTGGGGGACCCAGCAGCACTGTGCTGCTGGTGGCCAGTCCTGGGTCAAAGAAAGCCCAGTTACTCACTGCAGCAGCTTTGCTGTCTCGTGCTGATCACGGCAGGGCTGAGCTGAGGGGGATGGATTCAGGGGGGTAGAGGAGACTCGGCTGGTTCATGGTGGTGACAGAAGGTTGATTCCTTAGCTCAGGGGCTGCGTTCAATGCACCCAGCTGTGCGTGCTCATCCCAGACCAGCACGCCCTGACCAGGTGGCACCCTGTTTGGCATCGCTGGGGATGCCAACAATGGGGATGAAGCGGGGAGGGGGTGGGCTGAGCCGGGACAGAGGACATCTCCTCACCCTTTGTGGGCTATGGCTGGTTTGTGGAGGAAGAGAGGCCACCTGGCAGGCAGTGCTGGCTTTGTTGAGAAGGAAAGGCAGTTTTTGTGTGCCAATATGAGTCTGATTGGGTGAAGTCAATGTTTTACAAATCCCCCCCTCGTCTTGGAGCTGTTGGTGTAGGGATTTTGGGTGCAAGGGGCAAGGTCCGGGTTGCTGCTCCCAACAGGCAGGCACATATGCTCTCCAAAGCAAACTTTGCATCTTTTCCTACTCAAAAAATACCTTTTGTGCTGCAGATCCAGATGTGAAGCTGGTTTCCCACTCCTTCACGAGATCCCGTCCCTACCCCAGTGCTCCTCCTGGGCTACATGGCAGCTGTTGAGGCAAGAAAGCAGCCAGCTCAGGTCCCAGGAGCTGCCAGGGTGTCGTGACAGGGACACCGGTATAGTGGACCCAGGGTCTCCAGCAGCTTCTGAAAGCATGTGTGATGGCAGCAGCTCTCCAGTGCAGCCCAAGCACTGGGGAGGAGGCCACTGCAGCAGTCGGTGATGCACTTCTTGGAGGTCCTGCGCCCAGAGCAGCTTCCCCACACC
This sequence comes from Tauraco erythrolophus, assembly GCF_009769465.1. Taxonomy (NCBI): domain Eukaryota; kingdom Metazoa; phylum Chordata; class Aves; order Musophagiformes; family Musophagidae; genus Tauraco; species Tauraco erythrolophus. The sequence continues at coordinate 124,811,483 of NC_141465.1, read as the reverse complement.
TTCACCCAGCAGCCCCTGCATCCCAGCCCCGCCAGCATCTCCAGTGCACCCACCTGGTCACGGTGACTTGGGAGCTCGTGTGCTGAGAGGCAGCAAAGCTGAGACACCTTGGGAGGTCTGCGTTGCCACATCTCCATCAGCATTGCTACCCAGACTGGCTGGGGTCAGGTCAGCAGGTCTCTGTGCTGCCGCCATGTCTTCTGACGGCAGGTGGGCAGTCCTTTGAATCTAAGGGGCTGCAGAGCTGTAGGATTTGGGCAGATGTGGAGCAATATTATTAAAATTGTCTTAACATGCTCCGATTTCAAAAGCTGAGGACCGCAGCTGGCACGGGGCATTTTTCTTCTGCGCTGCGTGTCTGAGCAGGCGGCGGGAAATCTGCCTCCAACACTGAGCAATTGTTACAGAACAACCAACATCCTGCTACAGACTAACTATTGTTTGGGATTATTCTTATCTGGGCATGATTTATGGCTTCTGAGCTTTACTCTATCCTTGGAAACGTATGGCTGCGACAAAATAAAAGTTACTTTTCCAAAGAGGGGCTGGTGTCACGTTTCTGTCACAGTTGCAAACGAGATAATGCAACCCCGGGCACCCTGACTAATCAAGAAAGCACCACCAGCACGGCTGTGCTTTGTTACGGCCTGACCTCTGATATTATTGGCCCTTTTGTGCCTTGAAAACACCTTTCCTCTCTCAAAGCACTTTTTGAAAGAGTCAATTCACTAAGCTGCAGAATAGGTAGGTGAAAGCTGGGGGGCTGCAGGCAGTGAATTTAGCTCTGTGTGTGCCAGAAGAGAGGGAGAGGGGATGTTTTACTCTTCGGAGGTGCAGGGTGCAGCACAATGGCCCATTTGGTTACAGAAAAATCACATCGCAAAGCTGGAGAGGGAGTTTTTACAAGGGCGTGTAGTGGTAGGACAAGGGGCAATAGATTTAAACTGAAAGAGGAGAAATTTAGATTGGATATAAGGAAGAAATTTTTTACGTTGAGGGTGCTGAAACACTGCAACAGGTTGACTAGAAAAGTTGTGGATGCCCAATCCCTGGAAGTGTTCAAGGCCATGTTGGATGAGGCTTTGAGCAACCTGATGTAGTGGAAGGTGTCCTTGCCCATGGCAGGGGGGTTGGAAATAGATTATTTTTAAGGTCCCTTCCAACCCAAATCGTTCTATGATTCTATGATGCTGTTCCCTTGATGGGTTTTATCACATCTTCTTTAGAAGGAAAACAAGCGCTCCCTAGATGTGTCCATTTTCCTCCACTGACAGTACAGAGATCCTGGGATGAGTAAATCAGATGCTGACACTCCAGTTTCGCAGGTACCTCTCTTTGGGCAGATGAACCCCTCCAGCAGAGTCTGTTTGTCTCAGGTCTGCAGAAATTGGTGAGACACTGGCACAGGTTGCTCATAGAAGCTGTGGATGCCCCATCAAGTGTTCAAGGCTAGGTTGGACAGGGCTCTGAGCAACCTGATCTAGTGGAAGGTGTGCCTCCCTTGTCCAGATCACGTGACACTTCAACACAGGGGGTCTCTTTGCACCTTGAGATGATTCTTGTCTCTGTTGCATCCACCCTGGGCAACTTGAGCACCGACAGAGGGGCTCAGCAACCCCGGCAGCATGGCCCCTTGGTCACAGCCCTGGGCTCAATTGCTCTGGGTCACACCTCTGCTGCCATTGCACGTTTCAGAGCTGCTCACCTCTGCATGGGGCTTCATCCCTGGTTTGGTACCTCTCTCTGGCCAGGGAGCTGCTCCAGTTTGGCAGGGAACCACGCCATGCTTATTCACAGATTATCTCTCCAGCGTAGTCAGTGCCAGAAAATGGAAAAAGTATTGGAAAATAAGTACCAGTGTAACTTGTTTGGCCAGGAAGGATTGCCCGGGAGCAAGGACCGTGAGGTGTGTCCAGCGTGTGAGCATTAGCGAGTTTGCGATCAAGCAGGTTCAGCACAGGGTGATTTCTCTTCGCTGCACAGTCTCCCAGGCTGTTGGACTTCCTTCGATTTGGGAATGGATCTCACACTGGGTAGCATCTGCCATTAATTTCCATAGGACTGGTGTTTCCAGCCAAGCACAAAGGCCTACAGACTTTCCAGTGGTGTTACTGTTACAGCTGGTTGGAAAATCTCCAAGGAAATATATCCTGTTGAAACAGGCTGATTGATCAAACAGGGTTCTCTTCGTGGCAATTTGCCATATTTCGTGGAAAAGATTTTTCAGGTCCAGGCTGGAACAAGGACCAGAATTATCCTAGAGCAGCCCAGGGTCTGGATTAGAGGTTTGGACGTGGACATTCAGCACCCGCTTCTGCCTAGAGCCAGGGCCAGCACGTGAATGTGGCTGTCTCCATCTCAGAGGGGTTCCCTTACAGCCGTGCCTCAGCTTGGATTATGTCTCATTTTCTGTCATTTATAAGAGTGAAAAAAATCTGCTTCCTTTCCAAAAATGCTGAAATTGTGACTGTTTTCCTGGGAGGTAGAAGACGTTTTCCACTGAGCCAGCAGCAAAGTCACCTGCCAAGCTGAAGCAGTGGCTTCAAATTCCTCTGCAGCATCATCGTTGTTAGAATCATAGAATGGTTTGGGTTGGAAGGAACCTCAAAGATCACCTAGTTCCAACCCCCCTGCTATGGGCAGAGAAATCCTCCACTACACCAGGTTGCCCAAAGCCTCATCCAACCTGGCCTTGAACACTTCCAGGGATGGGGCATCCACAACTTCTCTGGGCAACCTGTTCCAGTGTGTCACCACCCTCTGAGTAAAAAATTTCTTCCTTGTATCTAATCTAAATCTCCCCTCTTTCAGTTTGAATCCATTGCCCCTTGTCCTGTCACCACATGTCCTTGTAAAAACTCCCTCTCCAGCTTTCCTGTAGGCCCCCTTTAGGTACTGGAAGGCTGCTATAAGATCACCCCGGAGCCTTCTCTTCTCCAGGCTGAACAGCCCCAACTCTCTCTCAGCCTGTCTTCATAGCAGAGGTGTTCCAGCCCTCGATCATCTTCATGGCCCTCCTCTGGACCTGCTCCAGCAGCTCCATGTCCTTGTGTTGGGGTCCCCAGAGTTGAACGCAGTATTCCAGGTGGGGTCTCCCGAGAGCAGAGTAGAGGGGCAGAATCACCTCCCTCGACCTGCTGGCCATGCTCCTTTTGATGCAGCCCAGGATACAGTTGGCTTTCTGGGCTGCCAGTGCACATTGCCGGCTCACGTTGAGCTTCTCATCCACCAGCACTCCCAAGTCCTTTTCCTCAGGGCTGCTCTCAATCCATTCTCCGCCCAGCCTGTACTTGTGCTTGGGATTTCCCCAACCCACGCATGAAGTTAATAACTTCATGTTTTACACTGATTTAACATGGTAGAGAGTGGACATTTGGAGCAGACATCACTGCATGTTTGCTGCTGTGATGCTGCGGATTTTGCCAAGCTTCCCAGTGTCTGCTGGTGGAGGACGGTTATGGACCAAAGGCAGGAGCTGTAGCAGGTGGGCAGGGAGATTGTGGGTGGGGGAGGAATCCTTACTGGTGGGAGAAGCACAGCAGATGGATGGGATGTTTCAACCCAAGTGTCTGGTAGCTAAATAGTGAACAGTAATAGCTGAGAAGGTCTCTGCTTGGTCCTGACACCAACAAGCTGCTGAGATGAGTGGCGCATCTCGGGGAGACATCGCTATCTGGATTTATGCTGCCCAAGTGTGGGCATTTAAAACCTCTTCTCTGCAGGCACTGGGCTCCCTCCATTCAGTATAAATATCTCACTAGGCTTTCACCTGGGCACCTTAGGTGGATGCCTGAAGCTGGGGCCAATGAAGCTTAGTTGGGGTTGGTGGCTGATTGGGCTTGTCCCACTCATGGAGACCTTCAAAATGTCCATTGATGTGGGTCACCCAGATGATTGTGTCTTTCCCACAGCCCCTTGGAAGGCTCTTGGGTAACCAAGGAATGATCCCAGGGATTGATGCCTGCTGAGCGCTGCTGGTGTGGGAATGACCCCCAGTGCTCGCAGCCACATTTGGGTGGGCAGTGGGGAGGGTTGTGTGTGGTCCCGCTGCAGCAGATGGTATTACCCACTGTGCGGGCCTCAAACTCTATGAGTTGGCATGGCCTGTGTGGTGTGATCCTATCCCCCAAAGAACTTGGCCCACAATTTTTTGAGTTCATGGAAAACATATGTATTTGTGGGGTGGCTGGGTGCATCCTTCACCCTCAGGCATCTGGAGGAGGTAGCTGTACACCTTTGCGCTGTAGGTGATAGCCTGCACTTGAAAAAAACCACTGCACTCTGCAAAACTGAGATGAGTTATCTGATGTGGAGCAAAGGGGCTGCCTTCTCCAGGATCTGTGAGACCACCGAGCCCAGTGGCTGCACAAGAGGTTTGAATGGTAACAATTAGCGTCCTGGTGTCCGAGGGGCACAAATGATCTCTGAGGCTCATCATCCCACCTGTACACAGTTAGGGAGAAAGGCTGACAACTCAGGTGCTGGGTGTCATCGAGGACTAGGGAGCAGGCACTCGGGCTCCAGTGATAGAGGATGTTTTGTCCATCCCCAGGTCCTGCAATGCCACAGATCATCCCTCCAACCCCAATCAGAGGGAGGATTGGTGGAGCAGGATGTATCTGGGAACCTGGTTTCTGTCCTTTGGTTCTCTCAGGAGCGCATTCAAAGTCCCACTGTTTCTCCATCACCCAGCTGTGAGCAGATGCAGGTGCTCAGCACCGAGCACGTTCTCACTGTGGGCCCTGCTGGAGGCACCACACTGATGTTCTGGATCCCGGCGACAGTGGGGATTTGCACTCAGGTCTACTAATTACCTCTGGTACAGATGCCTCCAGCTGAGCTGCTTCTGTTGCTGCATTTTGCAAAAAAAAGCATTTTCCTGTTTCGCTTTTCTTTTTCAGCAAGGAAACTGGAAAGAAAAACCTTGGGGTTAGCTTAAATCTAATACAAAATGTTTCCAGCTGATCTTTTCAGTGCCCCTGTGCTGTACCGCAGGTGTGAGCTGGAGTTTAATCTTCTGCAGGTGGAACGCCGCAGCTCAACTGTGTTTCCCCACGAGATGGTTCAGGGCAGATGCCACCCTCTGGTGGAGCCTCTCTGGCTCTCCACCGGTTGCAGAGGAAGCCAAGGGAGATCAGCGAGGTAATTTTGCAAGACCGATTAAAAGCCTGTGTTCAGGCAGCAGCATCTCCCCAGCCGAGCTCTCCTCCTGGTGCTCTCAGTGCATCACGAGAGACACCGGGCCAGGACAATGACATGGGAGAGGTGGTCTGGGCTGAAGGTAAACCCTTTTCTGCAGGGTCCCAAACTGCTGGGGAACTCCTCCTGGGCAAGTCGACACTGAACGCTGCTGGTCATGACTGCTAAAATGCTGCAGTTTTTGCTGAAATAATGTTTTGTTTCATTTTCTGTATCCAGTTTTTGGAAACACTTTACTCCCTGGCCATGTTGATACTCTGAACACCCACCCCAGGCAGGAGGAGGAGGAGGGCTTCCCTCCTGCAAAAGCAAAAAAAGTGACATGGTCACCTTCCCTCCAGTGTGGAGCTGCACTGGTGCCCGGAGGGGACAGCCGCAGTGCCGGTAAGGGGATGGGAAGCAATGCCTGGACCCAAGCTGACAGGTATTTTTGGTATTTTCAAACTCTCACTGAAAGCAAACAAATAAGCAGTTTATATATTTACAGATCTTTTTTTTTTTTTTTTTACTGTGATAAGTATATTTTTCAGGGCAGGATGAAGATGCAGAAGATGATGAAGATGAACCAGCCGAGGATGCCAATAGCTAATGGTCCTCAGCTAACAGCGCACGGTCGCAGCCCTCCTCGGGGCACGCACTGCTTCTGTCAGAACTGGAAATGGGCTTTCGGGGCCGTTTTGGGGGTTAGTTCCACGGCGGGGCAAGGCCAGCCCAGGCCAGCTGAGCATCCAGCTGGAGGATGAGATACACCCAGAACACCCCCTGGTCCGCAGCTTGTGTTAACCAGTTCCGCCTTTTTGGAGGGGAGAGGAGCATCTCTCCCAGGCCAAACTCCCCGGGTGACCCCCAGCACTTCCCACCCCCCTTCCCTGGGGCTGGATGGGGCGGGTGGCAGGATGGCGGGGGCGTGGGGGCAATGGGGCTGCTCCGTGAGCTTGGTGCTGCCCCGAGCAGCGTCCGTGGCACACAGCACGTGGCAAATCATGACTCCAACAGGAAACAGGTTTTATCCATTTTATTTAACCAATGAAATTCCTACTGATAACAATGAAAGTAATTTCAGCAAGTATAAATGCGATACAGTTTTAAACAAACCCCATTGTTCCGTACCTATAAATAGATTTTTCAAAACCTCATAAAAAGTGCAGATTTATGAATTGCTGTTAAAATGTTAATACATGATTCCTTTGTTTAAAAATGCGCTTTTGTCTCTTAACTCACAAAAAAAAAAAAAAGTTCCTTCTGCATCTGTTCAGAGAAATTCAAGTCGGGTAACTTAAAAACTAACAAAAGTCACACACAAAAAAAATAATCCATCCCACTAGGTCAGTCTGTTCTCTGCAAAAAAAAACAACCCAACAACAACAAAAAAAGCCCACCCAACCAGCAACAACAGAAAAAAATAAATGATAAAAGCTGCTGTGGAAGCCCACAGTGAGCTCCTAGCAGCTGCCTCACCTTGCAGGCAAACCTCCTGTGAAAGCACGGAGCCCATGGCACGTCTCCGGAGCGCGGGGCGTCTGGTGGCCTGGGAGGCAGGACGGGTGATGTGCCACCTGTCCGCGGGACGCCCCAGGGACCGTGGCACCGCCAGAGCTCCCGCGCTTCACCGTGCTGGGAGGGAGCAGCAGGGTCAGAGCTCCGTCCTTGCTCCTCCATCCCCAAACGCCTGCGCAGCCGTGGCAGGAGGAGGCCAAGAGCCAAGAGCTGTGGCTGGCCGGGTACAAACTACCCCCGCCCAGAGGGCGAGAGGTGGCAGGTGCAATGGAAGGCCCCCTCCCCGGGCACTGCCCTGCCCTCGCTGCCCACCGCCCAGCCCGCGGGCAGGGGGCTCAGACCCACAGTTGCCAATGGGACGACAGGCAGGCGCTGACCCCGACACGCCGGGCGCTGCAGCCAGCCGTGCGAGGGCTGATTTGTGCACTCCAGAGAGGCTTGGAAGCTCTTCGGCTGCAGAAACACCACGGCCGTGTTTTCACACGTGGGGTTTTTTCTGGTCCATCCCTCCCAGGCTGGCAAGGCTCTTGTTCCCCGCCGCACACTGGCGAGCGGATGGTGGGGGGCTGCCAGTGGCCGGCTTATGGGCACGAGGGGCTGAAACACACACCGGACCCTGGTCTTCCTGGTGTTTGGGCCCAAATGCGACGGAACGCGGGGCAGCTGTGGCAGCTCGGACCCTGCTTCTGGCAGAGAGGGGCTCAGAGAGGTCCGCTGGCGCATCTCCCTGTCTACAGTGGTATTTTATCTACAGCAGGGTCTGTTTAGTGAGGGCAGTTTAAAGTGGCTATGTTTATCAAGTTTGCTACTTTATGAATTTTAAAAAAAAAACCAAAACAACAAAACAAAAACCAAACCCCAACAACTATAAATACAAAGACTCTCACACACCAGACACTTGCAGCCTGCGTGACTCATAAACCGCATCAATATTCTGTTAAAAAGCTTATTCTACTTAAAACTATACATAGTACAAGAGACTGAAAAGTGGCAGTCGTGTCCGGGCACGCTGCCTGCCCCAGGGTGGCCCACAGTCAGGTGCTTCCTAAAAAAATCAAGGAGTTACAGTAACACGGCACAGGACTGCAAAGCCGATCACAGCTTCTGCTTACACCGCATACGAAGTACCAAGGGGAACACAAAAAAGAACTGGTGTTAATACTGATGGATTAAAGAGTAACTAGAAAGATCAAAACAGACGTTCACAGCATGCTACATATATTGCTCACAAATTTTCCTTTTTTTTTTGTTTTTTTTTTTCTTAAAAAGGCTAATACAAAACAAGGAGTTGGCAGTCTGATTTTCAGTTACGTCGGAGAGAAACATAAAGCATATACATTCATCGTGTGGCTTTCCAGCAAAAGGAGAAAAGGGTAAAACCGAGAGATTTCAAGTTTACAAAATTCCTATTTTTTTAATCTACGGTTTATATCCAGTTCCGGTCACAATCGGGAAGAGATTTCGGACTGCGTTGCCATGCAGAGTCCAAGGGCTGTAGTCTAATTATTATTATTATTATTATTGTTTTTCCCCTAAAAGCAGCCACATCTCCCACCACTCTGAGCGGCTGCTCCTGCAGCCACCTGGGCACGCGGCAGCCGGGCTGGAGGGAAGCAGTTTGGTCTGGTGGCACAACATGAGCACTGAGTGGGGAATGAGAAACAATTTTGGACCACATGTGTTTGGACCTGCTGCTGTCGCTGCCCCCAGAGCCCTCAGCTGGAGACACACTGTTTGGTGATTCACCCATTTTGCCTGAAAACTCCTTTCAAAGGGCTGATGGGGGTGAGAAAACATAATTCAACAGCGACACGTTTTTCTCGGGCAGAACCGAACGGTTCCCTTCCCCTGCTCCATCCATGGAGTAAGGAAAGGGTCCCAGCTCTTGTCCTACAGAAGACCTCTGGACACCTCGGAAGGAGGCATCTCCCACCATCTCCCCTACACACGGACATACACAAGAACCTCTTGGACACATTGGTGAAGTTTCTTCAACTGACCAACACGTCAACTCCTCCTGCGCTGGCCGTGTCCCTTCGAGAGTGCCTGTGGTCTGTGCCTTCTGGTGCTGACAGCGTGGCTTGCTCCCCACAATTAGTATATTAATTGGTATCTTCAATACCACCTCTAACTACTATCAGAATCCAGACTTCTATTTTCCACGAGCCCTGATGATACTCAGCACCCTCAGGAACACCCAGCCCTGCCTACATCTCCAGCAGCCGCTCCACGGCGTGCATTTGGATTTATCCTGCAGAGAAGCGAAAAAAACAAATTCACTTGTTCCAGAGACTGGCCAGGGTCTGCCCGGCTGCGAGGCACCCGAGGAGCTGCCAACTCGATGGCCCTGTAAGCCTGCCTGGCACAAAAGGACCTCGAAACCCCCAGGAGATGTCCTTCAAAGAAACCCATGTGACTGAACAGCTCAAGCACAGGGAGCTTTGCCAAAGAAAGCGTTTCCTTAGTGGACCCACTGGATTATAACTGTTACTCCAGAGATGGGATCTGACACGCTACTGGCAAACACCACCTAAACATTGTAAGCAAGTGCTGAGTGTCATCCTTTCGAACCGGATTTAGAATTTTCCCATCCAGAAATAACTAATACGGCAATTGAGCGTTTCTGAACATGAGAAAAGACTCTCTGAACTCAATAGCAAACGGTGATACAGGAACCTGGCACTGATTTGGAGGGTTAAGGCCAGGAGGTTGTCCTGCCCGACTGCAGGGGCTTGTGAGTTGGGAAGACAGGAAGTGCCCAGTGCAGGGCAGGGTGGTGGCAGGTTGGAAAATGATGATTTTTGCCCCTGGTGAGCAGCAGAAGGATTAAATGTCTGCAAGAGAGGCTGGATGTGTGTTGGGGAGCAGCTGCATGATCGCATGCCAGGATATGAGCTCTTAGGGATAAATTAACACTGATCACGATGCTCCTGAAGTTTCCTCACACTACTGTGCTCTCTCCACCTCCCACATCTGTGATCTATGCGGTAGGTATGAAACGCTAAATTCATTTTCATTTGGAGAGAAAAATTTTAATTTACAATTCCCAAATGGCGAAAAGCTGGTGGATGCATCTCTTCAGACAAACATAGCGCTGGGGGACATTAGGGAGAATAAATCTGAAGTTCGGATAGTGAAAATTGACATTTTTGTCCAGCTCTCAGAACGATCGCTAACGGCAAACCAATTCTTACAGCTTTATGTTCAGATCAGCTCTGGGAAAGTTCATTTACAATGAATCCACTCCCCTCTCCCTCCGTTTTGTGCAACATCACCCCTTATTTACAGGAGAAGGATGCAAACCTCTAAGGAAAGTAACTGAAAGAACATCACTTAAAACCAAGGTTTGGAGTATTTCTTTCTGGCCAAAACTTTTGAGTCTGGGCACAAATTATCCACGTGCTACTGCTGCCAATAAGTCTTTTCTGCAAGCAGAGGTTAAATAATCCAGCTCTTGTAAAAGGGAGTCCAAACTTCTGGAACATGAGCCTGAAATGCACGCCTATGTTCATGGAAAACACACATGCATGAGAAACACCGAGAACCTGTTCTGCAAGAGCAGCAGCTTACAGTTTAACTGCTTTGGGAAAGACTTCTCTAAGCCTGTATTAAGCCCCCGAAACAACCCATTTCATTAACAATCGCTGCAGATCACATGGATCTGCTACACATTAATTCCTTTAATCTCTATGGAAACTGATTTTATTCTATTGAATTTAGGTGACTAAGTATCTTTAAAAATCTGACTCAAAAATGCAAGTGGGCACCTTGTAGGATTTTGCTAAGTGCCTAGGTGCTTAAATTTCCATCGAAATTTAGGCAGCTAGCTGCTTTTTCCAAATCCCATGAAAACATCTATCAGCATCACTACGAAGAAAAACACTTATGAAGAATCTGGTGCTTTGACCTTCTGCACTCAAGTAACAGAGAAGAAAAATGTTTTCCTTTTTGTTCTGTTCTGATCTGTTCCAAATTTATAGAGACTTACATTTATCATTGTTTACAATCATTAATTTTCCTGTCCTTAAAGTTTTTTTCATACATAGGAAGAGCCAAGAGTGGCAAATCTTTAACTCAGTACAGCCTTTTCATTTTAATGAAGGTTTTAGGACAAAGAATATATGTTTCAGTTCAGTCTTGATGAAAATAAATCCATCTACAGCTCACCCAAATTCTCCTAGGCTAGCGCAACACTAGCTTTCGTGGCTATCTGCACAAACTGCACCTGAGTTTACAACAGGTTCTGTTCCTGTATGATGGCACTCTCATGATGTTCAGCCGCAGGCAGAGTGTTCTGGGAAATGCAAATACTTTCTCCAGTTGGCACCTTTTTCACTTCTCTTCCTTATCAAAAAAAAACCCCAAAACGGTGCAATTTCAGCAATAACATACTCTATCGCAACACACATTTTGAAGCACTGGTAAGAAGCTGTCCATGCTCAAAAGCTCTGTTCCCTGGGCTAGCTGGTTAATTTGTACCCACCACGCTTTCTCCTCAGCAGACAGGAGATTGTACACTTTGTTTTTATGTTGGTCACGGCTGGGACTTTGCGGACTAACGTTAATGCTGGTAAATATCAATTCCAATGAAGGAACACAGAGGGAGAGTATCTACACTTCCAATGATTACAGTACTCTTCAGAATAATATTAACGAACAAAGTGGGAAGATTCACATTCATGAGTGCTTTAAAAATGCAAAAAATCCAAGAACACCTGCACATTAAAATTTGGCACAGTGTGAGCCTAAAGCGTGCATAAAGCGTATGGTAAAGTTGTCTGACTTTAAACACCTATTCTGAACAAACATCTATTAAAAATCATAAATTTGAGTATAAAAACTAGGCTATAATCTGTTACACTGTAAATGCAATACTTTGAAAAAAAATGCCACATGGAAAACATTTCCAGAAGTTTCAAGTTTGCATTTAATATTAAAAAAAAAAAAAAAAAGAGAGAAATAGCAAACTAGTCGTACAATGACATTTCCTACGGTGGAATGTCCTGCAGGCCATATGTGACTTGATATGGCACCTTTAAAAAAAAAAACAAAACAGAAATCACTGGTTTACTACAAATTTTATGAAGCAATCCATTTATGGTTTCTGTATTTCAAATCTGCTCATGTACTTTGCTCAGAAGGCATTTGAGCTGGCAAGTATATCTCATAAGGAAAGAAGTAAAGGCACTCATGTTTCCAAATGTAAAACTCAACGTACTCTAAGAGACTTTGCATTTCTGAAGGGAAACAAGCCGTCATATTAGTTACGCAAATCTAGTTTCACCTCCTTTCCAGAGCTCAACTGTGCTTCTTGAGAACTACTTGACTTTTCAAAGCAAAGGAATTTAAAGTAGTACTGTACAGTTCCCATCACTTGAAAAAAGCAAAAGTATTGCATGAAAACTTCTCTCAGCAGAACTGGTTTATGCACAAAAGCCATTAGGTATGGCCACTACAGTCACAAGAGGGAGGAAAAAGGATCGTAACAACTTGGAAAGTTAATCTAAGTTCACACATATGAGCATCTCAACACTTCTTTGCAATCTTTGCAGTTAGCTATACAAGATAAATAAATCTGATGTTTTACCCAATGCTCTCTAGAAGAGAGTCCGACGGTGTTTATTGGGCAGCTTCCTAAATAGCCAACGTTACATTAAAACAAAAAATAATTACTGATTTCTTCCTCAAAAGGCTTTCACATGCAGAGTCTGCAGTCTGAAAGTGCAGAAAAGTGTACAATCATTTTGCTTTCCAATCTGGAACTGATAGATAAAGTGAAAAAAACAACATGCGAAGTCACAGCACGGAATCACGAAAAGGGAAGAAAAGAGAAAACTAACTTTAGTAGCGTACTGGTCTTTGATTTTGTCAATGAAAAGTGTTAAAATATGACTGATAGTATTTTTTTAAATTTTTCCGCAAACACCAATGGAAAAAAATCCTGTATTAACTTCTACAATTCAACGGAACATTAAAAATAAACCTATCCAGTTAGTTTTGAATGTATGCAACAGAAATGAAGGTCACCCTCCTCAAAGAAATATGAAAAGTCCAAACCAACAGACAAAAGCTGAAGCAGTGACAACTTGCATCCTACCGGGTAAGTTTAAGCATCTCTTTAGGCACTTCACTGGTTCATTAAATGCAATACAAAATAAAGCTATAAATATCAACATTTTGTGCTCTTACAAATTAGTCAAAAGCAACAGAAAACAGCACAAAAGTGTGACATTTTTGGCAGCTTATTTCTTCCCTTCCCCAATATTACCAGTTGTCCAAGAATGCTTTGTTTTGGGGATGCTTTGGCATCTCAGTATCAGGTTGTCTTAAGCCGTAAAAGCTAAAACAAAACTGCTAGGCCTTAGACAATAAAGAAATTTGGTTTTAAAATTTCTTTATGGCTATATACGAAGGACACTTTAGCAGTGGCATGATAGGGAAAAAAGCTTGCTTTCTTTTTAAATATTGCACTTTTCTTTTGTTCACTCACACTAATGCATAGAAACTTTTTAAGCTTTGAATATTAAAATTTCATGCTATGAAGAAGTTATGGGAAATAAATTTCTACACATCCAATATGAAAGAACAGATATGCTAGCCTTCCTTTACTTTCCTTAATTAAAACATTGAGAAAGAAGAGAGTGCAAAAAAACCCACAACCTTATTTTTGGTCAGCCTGTGTTATTAACTTTATAGGTGCCAACTAAACAAATTGCAACATGTGATGAGCGTGGGTATTGTTCAGGACAACTGAGGGTGACTGTCAGTAAAACAAGATTACGCATGATTGAAACACAGTAAGTGTGGCTGAAATGGTGAATCGTGAGGCCTCTTCTCATGGGAAGGGGCACGACAAAGCAGATGAATTTCGCACTTCAGTAGCATGCTGTAGGATATATCATGATTAATTTCACATTAAAGTGTGCTCAATGTTTGCATCCACATCTTGCATCACCTTCAATTGCTGTAGTAAGACAGTGACTGGCAAGCAGCCTCCGGGAGACACAGAAGAATCCAGTGGGCAATTCAATGCAACGCAGCCCGCGCATCTCTGTCACGAGTCACAACATGGTGGAACATTCCCAGGACAGGCAGAACCGATCTCCTGCTGGACTCCACTAATCTGAAACATGATTGCTTGGAAAAAGAAGTCTCTAAGCACTTCACTCCAGTGCTTAAAGAACAAAGCGCTAGGATTGGATAGAACAAAAACAGTTTCAGGATCCTGACCACTGCGCAGAAATCCAGCCGGAAACAATGCAGAGTAGTGCTCCTCAGTGTTACTTTTGTTATCATTAGTAATGTTAAGCATCAAGAAAATAAAACACGTCATTGCACATTACAGCCGTCAAGAAGCACGGCTAAACTTTGACACTAGAGAATTGAATAACCTGATGCTACATCACAAACAACTTCTGGCGTGTATCTATTTCGAAAGGTCTTTACATACTCAGTAAAAACTCCTTTACTCCTGCTCAGCGAACGCTTCAGGTTAAGTGACGAGTTATGGCACGAAGGGCATACAGAAGTTCGGCTTGCATACGAGCTTCCATTAGAAGCAGATTGACATGAACCTGTTAAAAATCAAATCAGCCACTTAGTTCACCTCTGAATGCAACACCTTTATTCATTTAGGCTAAAATTTCTAATCTGTAGTAAAATATCGCCGCAAGAAACTATGTCCTTTCTCCCAGCACCCTGCTGCAGGACCCCAGTTCCTCTTGAGACAGCTGTAGTATGCCAATACTAGGCAACATTCCAGGACTGCAAAGAACTAGCCATAACTGCTGCTTTAAGCATCTTCCATCTGAGAAGACCCAATAAAATAATTTTTGTATCCCCACGTTATTAGTTCTGTACAAATTATATTTTGTTTCCTCTACTAGCACCTGTGACTGCTATATAGGAGCACAGAATAAGGAATAGTTCACATGTCAGATAGGCTAGCAGGCACACAAGCACTGAACCCTTATCACAAGGCATTTAACTTGGGTATCTGAAGGCATGTTGGCATTTTGATTGATGAAAAACACCAGATTTTTTTTTATATATATATATATACACGTTGAGGTCTTTTTTGATCCCCGAATCCCAAGTACTAGCATAGTTGACCACTGCTGCATTCCATAGTTTATCTACTTTTCTTTTATAGTTGTCATTTAATTTTATGGAGAAGTCACTCAAAATAATAATTAAAAAAAAAGAATCAGTACTTCCAATACACTAAGAAGTATTTTTGTAAAACTGATATCTAATACTCAATGAATTAGCCTCATTTGGTTTTCTCTGGTTAAAAACAGTTCATTTGACAGATACTGCCATTTTTAGGTGTCACGATACTTTCATTTTTAAGCAGCACAGGGGTCTCTGTGAAGCCACTTTGGCTGTGAGATACTTACCTTCTCCGAGTGCTTGAACTGACGCCAGTAACTATCGTACATGCGCTTGGTAGTTCTCTCCGGGTAGCAGGTCACTGTCTTTATGTAAACCTTCAGGCTGCGTTCAAGTAACTGATTAACTTCTCCATAATCATAGTCATCATACCTAATTAACACAGACAATCACTCTGTTGGATATACGTTTTTAAAAGCATGATCTTCTGCCGCATTCTGTTCTTGAGTTTGGGAATGGGAGCATTTATATACACACTAGAAAACCACCTGCTAACAGAGGATCTGAAAGGCTTGGTACTAGGATGTTGTCTTTTCTGAAGAAAGGACACAGGCTGGCTTCAGAGAAGACATTTCTGTAATAGTTTTCATCCTGATTCATAATCAGTTTCTCCACTGAAAGCAAAAGATATACTGATGTGCCAGCAAAACCATGCTTAATTTCCAGACTGAGGTACCATCTCCACTTTAACACCCAGAGACTAAAATCGTGCTTTTCACATGGTTCATTTTTCATTCTCTTTACACAGTTTAAAACGCCAGGAGGTTTTTGTCCATACCTGATTCCATACATACAGTGGACATAGTTAAATAAAGCTCTTCTTAGCATAGTTGTATCAACATCTTCATGCGTTGCCATAGTGTTATAGGTGAGGTTATATACCATCCGAAACTTCTCATCAAGGAGATGCCCGATATCAGAATAAAGCCTGTTTACAAGGGAAAAACCATGATTTTCCCATGTATAGTCCTGCAGGAAGAGAAGGAAATATATAAATATACAAATGAAGCAAAGGCTCTACCTGATCCTCTCTATAGCGCAACAGTTTTTGTTGTCTGCTAGTTATAGCTTTACTCTCTTCAAGAAATTTGCATTTTGAATCCTTCATTCATATCACCTGCTCTGTTCCTCCAGGCTTCCCTGCAATGAATATCACCTCGCAACACCCCACCTCCAGCTGGGTATCGTTAGCCTATAGGAGAAAAAACCTCAAGCTTCTTGGCAATTTTCCACTGTCTGCTGTGGCGCTCCGACCAGTGTCATTCTACGTGGGATGGGCCTATAAGTTTAAAAGCTTTTCCCTTTTGGAGGCTTTGATGCTTAGCTCTGAGCAGAGATGGAGTATTTCCTTCCGCCCAGGATGTACGCTCATTGGGTAAAGTGTTGAAACATCCTTGAACAAACTAATAAAATCCAGGCAGCTTTGGTCTTAGACAAGCACGTGGATAAAAGCTTGCCTGCTCCTATCGGGAATGGGAAGTGTTTGCAGAATGGTAGCACGGCATCAGCAGCAGAGAAGGACCCTGCTCCAGAGCAGCGTGCAGCCACTCTGCGCGCTGCGGTTATACAGAACATGTTAGTTTGCCCACATCCTTGGCAAGGGTTCAATCACTCAATCACCGATGCCATCTTTTACAACCGAGGGCACCATCTCCGTGTCCTTCCTGTGTCCAGCTGTCTTCAGAAGGTACTGCTGGACAAGGGTCCTCACCCAGGTGCTTTGGAGCACGTCTGCTGGACTGGGTCCCTGATGAGGATAGCGGGGAAGAGTATGTAGGACAACACTCAGCTGCCTAGCAGAGGCATTCAGTGACAACTGAAATGCACCACAACATTACGTTTGGTCTCCAGCTGCCAGTCCAAAAGACTGTAAGGCTTGTGAGAAATATGCTGTACCTGCCAGCCCTGTAAAGGTGTCCAGAACACCTGGGGCATCACAAAAGCCTCTGAAAATCAGAAGCTTCAGGATGGGGAAAGCGCTGTTTGCTAACAGCACTTAAGCCATACTAACAATGAAAAAAAAATGTAAGGACATTCTGCTGTGTATGGAATACCTTTTTCTGTTACTAAATTTAAACTCACAGAGATAAAG
This sequence comes from Tauraco erythrolophus, assembly GCF_009769465.1. Taxonomy (NCBI): domain Eukaryota; kingdom Metazoa; phylum Chordata; class Aves; order Musophagiformes; family Musophagidae; genus Tauraco; species Tauraco erythrolophus. Next base: position 124,794,523 of record NC_141465.1, on the reverse strand, counting down.
GCAGTCGTCTTCTATCAGAATAAGGACTGGATTTATTGCAGGGTTTGGGGATCTTACTGCAATTTAAATAGCATTAATAGCAGAGCATTTGGTAGGCTGTAGGTATATACATCTAACTGCTTAAGAGTAAGACATACTAATAAAGTTAAACTATCAAGATGACTCCTTTGAACGCAGGCCAGAAGCTGTCCTGTTTATTTAAGAGCAGAGATGTTTTACTTCCAATTTCAACTTCTGTAGAGCTTTTTTCCAGGGCAGCCTGCTGCTCCTCAAGTGGTTAAGCAGAATGTTCGATTTAAAGGCACTGACTCTGCCTTATTCTTTTTGGCAACATCTACCTACTTTAGGCTTATATAAAGACCATGGAGTAAATTACCCAGATCAGCAGAGACTGCTATACAGCTAAATACATTTCCTGAGAGTGATCATGGATTCTTTATTTTATGGTCTTAGATACATCTTCTGACCATGGAGTTTTCCTGCATCTAGAGGGTTTTTTTAAGTTCTCTGATTTGGTTCAAGATTTCTTCTATTGCTTAAAATTTATTACTAGACTGCTGATGAACCTACTCTATAAGCTGGAACAGAACCATCTAGAATGTCCCTCCTGTTATATAGATCATGAAGAAGTTCATGAGTCTGGTCATGGAAAAAGATGCCAATATGTAAGACAATGTACAGGTAAAACGTACATGCTGTTCTTTCAACAGTACTAAAAAGCCATATTCAAATACAGCCAAAAACTTCAGTGATCATATTTGAGAACTCCTTTTCTTTTCCGACATTCAAAGTCCAGTGATTTGGTGCATATATGAGAACGACACACATCAAATCGCTGTCACAGACATATATGCATCTATGCATTGCAAACCGCTGGACAGAGAATACTTGATAAAGTGACAGAAATAGAGAGTTCTTCCAGCAGATTTTTTTCTACATCTGAAGGGACGGAAAAGAAAATTTGTTCTTTGCTGCCTTTCACTTTTATTCCAGATTTAGTGATATGCTTTACAGTTTTCAAACATTAATTCTGGTAATAATTGAAGTAAGACTGAAAGCTAATTATTCCCTTGTCTGAGATTTACAAATAATAAAGGACTCATCTCAGGTAGATTTATGGAAGCTTGCGACTTATTTAATGGACCAGGACAAGAAAAGGAGCATGAAGCAAACTGCCCCACTACAATCGCTTTACGCTATTCGCCCTGTAATTAGATTTACAAACAGTCTTTGAGTGAATGTACTTTAAAGAGATGGTACCTGAGCTCTGAATGTTGGCAGATGGTCTTCTCCTCGCCTTGCGAAGTCTTTGTACCCAAACCCAGGATCTTCAATATAGCGGGAGACATCCGTAGAAACTATTTCATCATCAAATGCTGTGAATAAAACAGCAAAATGCTTTGCTTTAGGCAAGCACATGGGTTAGCACTGATGTCCAACTATCACTCTACTACAGGACTAGGGAACAATTTTAGAAGTTGTGCAAAGGAAGAGCATGGTATGAAGGCAAGAAACATTTCAATCCCATTCTGCTTGTCTGGGATCCATCCCTTTCATTGAGCCAAATAAAAGCCTACACCAGACTACAACAGACTTCTACAAAATGGGAAGAGATGGGCTAAACTTCTTAGTGTGTGCTTTTGTCTCTGTTGACTTCTGAAGGAGGCTAGGTATCGTAAATTAGGAAGATGAATCCTGGCAGTAAAGTCATTGTGCTAGGATAAGAAACAGAAAAATGTACCCTTGACAACAGGATTGCTATGCTGAGCAGGTATGGTGTCAGGAATTACACCAGCTCTGTTCTGTAACCCAGAGTATGAGCAACCAGAAAGCAATGCAACACTCCACTTGTAAATATCAGTTGAAGATTATATGAAAGCAAAGAGCTCTACAGTACATCAGGCTGAAATTCTGCCAGAAGCTCTAGTAACTAAGCATCTTCAAAGAGCTCCAAAACATGTCACTAAGCAGGCGCAGGTTCTCTATCAGGAATCAATCCTTCCCTCTGAAATAAACAGGTGGCTCGATTGTGTAACTACCTACGCAGAAGTTGACTACTGCATAGCTGACTGCATTTGACCCTGATGTTAAAATCCTGGCTTGCTTCCACATACATTGACAGAACAGTTGCCATATGTTCACTGTTAGCACCTTGAAAAGTCAGTTCATCTAAGAATTGCAGAAGTGCTTTATCTCCTCTTTGCCTCATTAAACAATCAAAACATAACCGTGTAGGAAGAAGCTCTCACAGCATCTGCTACAGTAAATATTCAGTGAAGAATAAAAAACCTGCACACATACACTCCTCTCCCCTGACAAGGACTGAATTTCATGAAAAGGTAAAGGCCCAACACATACAGGCTCCTCAACTCAAACCAGCAAAAGGCAAAGAGGAGTAAAGTCAACGAAACTATCAGCAACCCCACCAAAAAAACCCTCTGTCCCAAACAACACCTCTTCCTTATACGCCTAAAGTTGCACAGAGTCATGGAAGTCCCAGTTTGATAATGAAACTGCAATGGGTGTCAGTTTATCTGCAGTTGATGCTGTTTGATCGAAGGAAAACAGAAGGCGAATAGACAAGGTCCATTTATTAAAATCCAGCCATGACCCTGCTGGATGCATCTTCTTTCACAGACTTCTGAAAATTCTCTCTGCCGATCCACGACATGTCTTCCTCCCCTTAGATACCTCCAAACCAAGATTTAATTTCACAAAGAACAGTGTTGGTAAAATGTGAAGCACTTTCATAGAATCATAGAATGGTTTGGGTTGGAAGGGACCTCAAAGATCATCTAGTTCCAACTCCCCTGCCATGGGCAGGGACACCCTCCATTGCACCAGGTTGCCCAAAGCCTCATCCAACTGGGCCTGGAACACCTCCAGGGATGGGGCATCCACAACATCTCTGGGCAACTTGTTCCACTGCCTCACCACCCTCAGAGTGAAGAATTTCTTCCTCAGACCTAATGGAAATCTACCTCCTTTCAGTTTAAAGCCATTGCCCCTTGTCCTGTCACTACACGCCCTTGTAAAAAGTCCCTCTCCAGCTTTCTTGTAGGTTCCCTTTAGGTACTGGAAGGCTGCTAGAAGGTCCTTTACAGGTCACTTCTTAAAAAGACACAAGCTACAATCTTCAAGTAGCCTCTACTATGAGGATATGGTTGCAGATTCTGATTATCTTAATAGTATTATTTATTCAAACACTTCCTTTGGAAAAACTTTTCGCTGTCTATAGGAAACAGATTTCATGGTATGGTTTGTTAGAGATGAAGGCCTTCAGAGTATATGAAAACTACTGCACAAGAAGGTTTCAGCTCAGAATTTTGAACATTATACAAGAATAAAACAAATGCTAAGAAATCTCTGTCACAACACAGGCAGTGGAACAGCACAGCAGTATGATCACTCAAAAAAAAAAAGTTAGAAATGTCCTTTCCAGGTGAGAAGTAATTCAAATGGTAAAAAGTTGAGTCTCATCTCAATCTATTTCCAGAACTGAATGCATATCTGAAGGCTACTTACAAGTGTCACTGAAGTTCTAAGCATTGTAGAACATAAATCTGTGAAATATTGCTGAGTATTTACATGAATGAATTAATTTAAAGATATAGAGCATATAAAGAAAGATAAATTTACACCTAACTTTTTAAAGAAGCCTACGGGATATTTTTTTAATATATAAAAGCTAAATTTCAAGTAGCAATAAGGATGGTGGTATTTGCCAATGAAGAAATCTTAAACAGAGTAAGTAAGTGACAGGACCACCCTTACTACACTCCTACTAGACCAAGAGCCAGAATAAAGAAACAGACAGAGAAAGTTTTAGTCACTGAACTGGCCTCAAGTGTTTAGTTCTTACAAAGCACAAATAAAACGGAACTGGAAAAGCACAAATACCTCCGCTAATTACTAGCAGACTCTCCTTCTTCTCCTTTTCAAAGCGAGTTGCCATTTCTTCCTGAGAGGCTTCTTCGTCCTCTTTATCTTCCTGTAGCCTCTTCATCCTTTCCATTAAGGCCTCCAGCTCACTTAAAGAATCTGCGATCTGCAAAAACACCATGACATTCTGCAAAATTAGAAGATAGACAACGCGTGTCATCTTCAGATTTCATGCTCGACAATGAACGTTCTCAAAAACAGACAGCAGCAGCAAACACCACAACTCAAGCCAGGAGGCATTTTGTCACACACAGCGCAGACAAACAGCTTTCAGACAGCGGGAAGAAGGGGGCTGGGAAGTGTTACTCTAACCTATCGCAGCAACCTCCTGCAGCGGGATTAGCAGTGGAAGAGGTGGTAGTTGAACGTGGAAACCATGGTTACTTATAATATATATTCCACTACGTAGATGGCTCATGAAAAGCCATCTGTGTACCCTACACGTATCAGAAAGCAACTTTTAATATTAAGGTAATTTATCTCACTCTATTGGTAAAGCAGAATACGTTTCTGAAGAGATACAGTGCAACACTGCAATACAGGAACATAACCTGAGACAGCAAATCAGTGTTTTCTTTTTCTCTTCATTAAATGTGATCAAAATAACCATTATGTTGACCCTTTTTCTTGCTTTTGTGAGGAAAATAGGCCTCTACTAGAAATACATCAAAGTTCGGGGTTCTGTGATCTGCACTTATAATTCAAATTTTTCATAAGATAAATTGTTTGGTTTTTCTTTTCCATCTTTTGCTTTTGATTCTGATCTTCTGCCCATAGCTGTAAGCGTTTTCTAGTGTGCTACTCACTGCTTAACAAGCAGCACACAGTCAGCAGCAGCCCTTTGCCAACTACAAACGCAGAATAAGACACCCCAGTGACTTGAGGCAGCATGTCTTACAGCCCAGAAACTTAAGATACAACAGCTGAATTGGCTGACCACATGCTCACATTGCACTGCTAATTTTTAAAAATATATCTAGTCACTCTGCTCATAATCCCGATCTTCCATCAAAGGCGATGAGGCTATTCAGCAACTGGCACTAATTCAAGGACAAAGCACTACAGAGCCACTTTCAGAAAAAAATCCTCATTTAAGTTAATTAACTAGTAATCAAAGTTCTCTGTTGGTTGATTCAAGACTGGAACACCAGCATGAAGAACAAAGTCATTTTATTTCAGACGTTTCCTCCCATCTACATGGAAGTGTTTGAGAATTGACCTGTTTTGTGATCATAGGCATTGAAGTCAAAACTATTATTATTATGATCTGTTTTTTTCCCCATTTCTAAAAAATATTTTTATTTTCTTTTTTCTCTTTTTCTTTTGTTTTTCTTTTTCTTTTTTTGCTCTTCCCTCCCCCCATTAGGACTATGCATGACAGAATGCTCCAGTCAGCAACATGCTATCCGAAGAAACTGAGACTTTAAGCTTTCAACTGAAAGCAAAATTTTAGTCTTGTCCAACAGCTTGTGAGATGAGCTATCAAAATCACATTACCCTGACTACCATCTGCCATTCCAATGTGGTTTTCAATATATTACACTGCAAACTGCTAGAGCTAACCTATGAGTTACGAGACCCAAGCATTCCAGTAAAGCAGACAAAAACTTTCAAATTACCCTGAAATTTAAACAGGAAAGAATGGAAGAAAGTTTTCTAATGCAAAACAGAGGTGAGCAAAAGAATCTTCTTGCAACACTAACCCCAAAGTTGCTACTTGTGAGGGATGCATTTTCTATGTTGTTGTCATTGGCAAGATCACAGACACAGAAGTTGTTGACTGCTATAAGTCTGACTCCATTAGATGTATCCGGATCTCTCTCTGGATTAATGCCACTACCAAATACAAAACTTGCCAAGGCATGATAATGTGCCAACAGGACAACAGCATGCACCAGTTCAGGAAGAGACCAATTATTTTCCCCAGTCTTGACAAGTTTCTGAAATGAGAACAAAAAAAGTGTAAACATAAAATTTCTCCTGGCCTCCCGTTTTTCTATAAAATACTATATATTTTAAAAAGAGATCAATTCCTTTCTTTGAATAATACCATATACCTTTTGCACACAAACTCTCACGGGATGAAAAAAAAAGACACCAAATATATTACCTCTTTTCTTTTGGGGTTATTTTAGCCAATGCTATTCCTAAAAAGTAAATCTTGGTGGCTTTGTCACACAGAAGAATTCATTGGCTTACTCCATGCTCTAGTACTTCCCTGAATTTTTTAACTTAAGGTAATGAAGCCTAACCAGACACTCGCATAGTTCTCAGCAGTTCTTATTACCAGCCATTTACTGCTATTACAGGGCACAACTTAACAGGTACCTGAATGTGCTCTTTCGTGATCAGCCAGGGCCGGTGTGCAAGGAGCTTGTTTATTTCGTTCAGATTTTTCAGTCTTTGGGGAATGTATTCTAAACCGTTCAACCATTCTGCGATCCCGCCAGTCTTCAAGAACTCATCGACGTGCATATTTATTAGGTAGGAACACTGATGTCTGGCAGCAGCCTGGAATAGTTAAAGACAGAGGGAAAAGGGCAGCACGTTAGTGTGTAATCTGATTTTGCTGCAGGTAGAAGACAGGTTATGAACACAAAACAAAAATATAATTTCGCTCCAAAGGGCCACGTTTTATATTGTAAAGGATTTCTATAGGCTACGGATGTTTCTCCAATAAAAGTAAGTTTGATTACTTTACTCTGAATCGCAGAATCTAATTTAGGTGGGAAGAGATCTCTACAGGAGATCTGGTCCAACCCTCTGCTCACAGCAGGGCTGACTTAGATCAGGTTGTTGGAGCCTTGTCCAGACAAGATCTCCATCCTTGGAGATCACACAATCTCTCTCGGCCCCTGTTGCAATGCCTCGACATCCTCATGGCAAAATTATTTTCCTAGGGTCCAGCTGGAATTCTTTGTGACTTCAGTCAGCTGCACCTCATCCTATTGTTGCGCACTGATGATTAAATATCCAGAAATAAGGTTACACAGTTTTAACTGCTCTCTGTAAAACCTCACTCTTGTGGACATGTGAGAAGTGTATCACTGTGGGAAACAGGGAAACGTGTGTTGCCAGTTCTCCCTTCTCATTGAAAACCTTCTGGCTAGGCACGATTTATTCTGATTAAAATCACCTGCTAAAATGTATAGAATCACAGAATCATAGAATCATAGAACAGTTTGGGTTGGAAGAGACCTCAAAGATCATCTAGTTCCAACTCCCCTGCCATGGGCGGGGACATCCTCCACTACACCAGGTTGTTCAAAGCCTCATCCAACCTGGCCTTGAACACTTCCAGGGATGGGGCATCTACAACTTCTCTAGGCAACCTGTTCCAGTGCCTCACCACCCTCTGAGTGAAAAATTTCTTCCTTATATCTAACCTAAATCTACCCTCTTTTAGTTTAAAGCCATTGCCCCTTGTCCTATCACTACATACCCTTGTAAAAAGTCCCCTTGTAAAATTTGCCCCCTGCCAAAGTATCACACTAGTCTCTCCTTTCTAAAGTCTTCCTTTTTTTTTTTTTTTAAATACAAAAGTTAAGGTCACAGGAAAAAAATATATCGTCTATTATTACATACCATTATAGCAATGTAGTGCCTATAGGGCAAAGGAAGGGGCCCATCCATGCGCAACATATAGAACTGGCTGCGGAGGAAAGACTCCAGGTACTGAGTATGGATACTCATCACCTGCGTGATGTTGTCCAGGCGACCAGACGTAGAGTATTCTTCCACAAGAAGATTAGTACGTTCATCCAAACCATTTGCTTGCATAACCTTAAAAATAAGATGGATAAACTTAACAGAGAAACAGATTTTCTCCAGCTTTAGCCCTGAGGAAAAATATATTGTGGTATGAAAGGTTTGCTTGTGTAGAAACTTAAAGGCAATGCTGGAGATCCAGATGTATATTTGTAAACATACATGCTTGCATGCATGCGAATACGCACATACACATGCTACTCGTACACCGAGAACTAAAGAGCGCTTTACACGGTACCTCTGTTATGTTAATATGTTTCTATGAAAACTAAAAACATTTTCCTGTAGATCTTTCCAAAACGGCTAAACTTGCAGATGTTTAAAGTCAAAGCTGTACAGAGCGCTGGAAGTAAGCAACAGCTAAATGGAAAGTAAAGTCTTTATGGAAGTCAGCTTGTATAGACACACACCAGTCGAGCATTCAGCCCTAAAACCAATTTTAAAATTAATGGAGAGGAACTGGGTTATGTAACCAAATTATAGAAACAGCCTGGCAATCTATCCTTTCTGTGCTTGTATAATTGAAGAGGAGATCAAATGCTAATTTGTCCATAACATTCAAGCATTATTTAGAATAGGAATTTAATGCTTTCTTTAAACAAAAGCTGTTCTTTAATTATTCCAACCAATCCAAACCTTGGGCACAAGATGAAATGAAACAGCAAAAGAGTAAGTAGCTCTTGCGTTGCAAGCCCTGACATTAGAGCTATTACTCAGTGTTTATCACCAAGAACAGCCATTCTCAACATGTTCACCGCCGAAGTTACAAGCACAAGACTAGAATACCCAGTATTTATTCTGAAACTGCACAGTATTAAACCAGCCAGTGTACAACTGCAAACACCATGAAATGAGAAAACATTTAGCTTCTTGTTTAGCACAAGAAGATAGAAAGTGCCTAAACCCAAGAAAACACAATGATTTTGCTGAAATATTCTATTTAAAATACATTTTCCTTCTTTATGATGGGCCAATGAACGGACCGTGTCTCAAATACTTTTCCATCAAATCTTAAGACAGAAGCTGCATACAAAGGAACATAAACAACATACTACATTTTCACTTCTCACCACTGTACTTCCCTGTTTTAAACTGTGGGCCCAGAAAGAAAGGGAAGAAGCAGCTACGGAGTTAGGCAGCTCCATCATTTGTACATGCGTAACTCTTCACTTTAACACTTCTTCTGTGTTTTGTACCCAGAATGATGCCGCCTCAGTTTTCCTTAAGAATGTTTTTACCATTGGAAGCTTATTCACACATTAGAGATCATTTTATCTCACTTATTATCCTCGCTTCACTCCAAGGACCCCCTTTTATTCTTCAAGCAAGTGTATCCCCCATTTATTTAAGAGATCTTTGTCTCATTTAGTAGTTTCTTGGAGAAATCATACTTTTTGTGTCCCTGGTATAAGGTTTCTAATCTCCAGCTTGTCAGGAGTTTTCTTTGCAACAGTACAAGTCATGGAGAAGAAATTCTGCTGACAAAATTGAAATACAATCCTGTAGGACTGCCCTGCTGCTCTGTTAGGCATAGCAATATGCAGTATTATGGCTTCTGAGATTTATCTCCTACATTACTATCCTCTTCATATTGCCTATGTACTTCCTCCTGATTTATTACCATCCACAGATTCACAAACATGGTTTTTTATCCTGCTTGTAAAGCACTTTAACAGGAACCTTTACAATTAAGTTGTTATTGCTCTGTCCATATTCCTTCCATTACGACAATAAAGCAGGCTTTGACACAAGCAGTGTTATTATCAAGATTTGTGAGACATTCAATGTGTTACTAATCTCTAGCTACATCCTTCCTATCCACTGTATTATTTCATGCCAAGGAAGAGGGAGGAAAAGTAGCCATTTGCTTAATAAACAATATTTAACATTTGTTTATGTTGAATAGCTGTTTTATCCATACAGGTGGAGGTTCCCTTTTTCTACTGCGTAACTGCTGGAGTTACTCCTTTCTGAGAGCTACTCAGTGATCCCTCCTGCACCCTTTATCAAGTTTATCAGCTGTGAAATAAATTCTTTAACAATTCTCTCAAAATATGTTATCATTTTAACTACATTTATTATTTTTTTTTTTACTTTTTATACAGTTATTAGGAAGAAAATCAAGTAATTATGAAGTTTGGCATCTCAACTTTATCTGGTATTTCATACAAAAAGCAAGTCCTCTTCACAAGTTTGGCTGGCTGGAACTCATTCTGCTCCCCTCTTCCCAAGTCTTTAGACTCTTTTTGACCTCTTTTCTTTTTACTTCATTACGTTTTCTTGTTGCCAGCCTTTACCCTTTGTCTGTTTTTAGATTCAAACCTCGCTGGTGTAAAAACGAGAGAGACTCAGAGAACAGCAGCTATCTCATCTTTCAGAATGTCTTTTGCCCCTTCTAGCATGTGAATTATCTGTCTTTAGCAACTACTTAAAACAGAACAAAACAAAGGTCCTGGTTTATAGCTGGCCATCCCAAATAATTAACTGATCAATAAATAATACCCTGTGAAGACTGAGATCACAGGAGAACACTGCCATAGCAAAGTTTCTACTTATTGCAGCAAGCTGCAAATCAAGGCTTAAGTTGAACATTAAATCATGGGCAGAAATCTTGAGTTTGAAGCCAAACCGTACCTTTCAACCATAAATTCTCTCAAGAGCCACTGTTACAGTCTAAAGAGTTAGTCATGTTTTCAGGTTCTCTCAAACTGAAGGTCAGACATTGCCCCGAGAGCTATATAATCACACTGCTGGAACACCGTATAGGCGTCCCCTTAGGTCTGGCATTAAGAGTAGTAAGTGCTCATCCCCCAAGAGCGGAGCAGAGCGGAGTAGAGCGGAGCAGAGCAGAGCAGAGCGGAGCAGAGCAGAGCAGAGCAGAGCCAGCACTCATGGCTATCTCCAGGAGCACTGGCGACTGCAAAGCTGCCCAGAGGCACCAGTTGTGTGAAAGGACAGGGAAGTTCTGGCCCACGGGACCCTGCTCTGGAGAAATCATTGCTTTTGCTCGCAAAGGGGCTCCTTGGGGCACCACTGGGTAAGCAGCATCATAAAGCCATCCTTCAGTACATCCATTTTGAAAGCTACCACCCGCCCAGCCCAGCCCAGTGAACCGCACAACTCACTTCATTCTCTGGTATAAAGGCACTTGGTCCTCTTGTCAACGGTGGGGAGACTTGTACTCTTTTTTCCTGCAAAACAGTCACATAATTCGGTCACCATCAGGAATAACATACTGACTCGCTTTATCTGGCAAGATGAGATCTTCAAGGGCTGGATTTGGTTCTCTTCCCAAGGCCACCTGGGTGTTTCACAGCCCACTGCGGAGATGAAGCCATCACACCGTGTTGGTTAGATCAACTTTGCGTCCCCTGGATTTGGCGCGAACGAACGGCACTGATTTTGGCAAAGGACAAGACAGGAAAAAAAACCCAAAAATCTAATCCTGATTGGTTTACAGACCAGCTTGAAGATACACATGCAACAGCAGTAAAACATTTGGCACGATGCTAAAATTAGCCATTTACTGGATTGAATGGAAGTTCAGAAAGTGGAGGGGAAAAAAAGCCACACTTGGGAAATTGTCAGCACGATGCTGTTTTATTCACTATCAGCTTCTAATGAGATCCTGGGTGTTGGGAACAGAGTAAGGACTTTGTGTGCCCAACACTGGCATGAAAAGCATGGGCCACGCAAACCAGCATGACTCAGTTAAAGACTTGTTCTAGAAACCCAACGACATGGCCGCCTTGCTCAGCTGCTGAGCCTGGAGAAGACCACTTTGGTCTCAACCTTTGTGTGCAAACCCCGGCTAGAAGGCACGAAACGCCCTGTGAGGATGACAGCGTAACAAAAGCCAGAGGACTTTTTTGATTTATTTGGGACAGAAATTGAACTAAGCTAAACTGTGGAGGCTTTCACAGCCAGAGGGGTGAAGGGGACCTGGGGAGGCTGCCTGCTCCTCCATTACTTGGGCAGGACCAGCATGGTCCTGCAGGGCTGGCTGACCCTCCTGGAGGTTCCTCTGTCTCCTTGGGTCATTTATTTCAGTGACTAGCTCCTCAGATTGCCAGGAAGTTTTCCTAATGTCTAACCTGAATTTCCCTTGCAGTAATTTAAAGCCGTTGCTTCTCGTCTTTTCTTCTTTTCTTCTTTATGGCTATATTCCACCTATTTGGAAACCACGGCTGCATGCTTTCCCAAGTCCCTAACTGGGAAATCAGCATTGGTGACTCTTAATAAGTTACCCATCAACAGCAGTATTGGATTTGCATACTAAATATTTCATGCCCCTAACATAAAAGTCTGAGGTTTTCCATAACAAATGACCCTTAAATATCTCTACTGGGGGGCTTAAGCTTAACCACCATGTGCACGAACAGCGGCACTGGTCCCAGAAGGAGCGTGTCACCGACTTCCACAGAGGAAAACGAAGACACTGGAGCAGCACAACTATTGTCCTGCTCCTTAAAAACATCCTGTCCTTCCTAAATTAGATTATGAAAAAACATGCAAAAATCAGCAGTGATTATTCAGGAAAGATGTTCCAAAGCAAACTCTTGCAGGATAATTAGATTTGTGACTTTGGAATAATTAGCTGCTAAAAGATGCAGAAATAAGTTGGATCTACTGTGCGAAGCCCAGCAGACAGGAGACAACTTACTGCAACTGCTGCCTGCTGTCACAGCCCCAAAATCCCACAAAATCCTTCTTATGAATTAAATGTACTCAGTCTAAAGTAAGAAGAAAGTGTCCAGAGAGACTGGGTGTCTGCGCATGTAACCCTTTCCTCACACAGCTACACGAGGCACAGGAAGACATCTTCTAGCTTCAAATACACGGTTTTGCCAGCAGCCAGTCATTTCTGCCAACATTTAAAAAAGAAATGCTTTCCGAAATTACTATTAAGGTTGCATTTTGCTTGTTTTACGAAGGTTATCTGGATATTAGAGTTTAAAACCTTCATTTCATACTGAATAATCTGGAGGAAACAGCTTGTGGGAGCGAGACAACTTGGATAGCTGCAATCCGTCGGCTCTGGCTGGAGCGCGGGTCTACACCAGAGCTGAACCACTGCCTTCTCCACTTTGCTCTCCGACCTATACTCTGCTTCTTCAGGCTCTTCAAAGCAGGTCCTTGAGGCCAGACCAGGGCAAAAAAATGCGTACGCTTCTTCTAGCGGGAGCTGGGCTCCGTTCCCCTGCTTCCCCATTCAATGTGACTGCTATTACTCCTTTGACCCTGCAGATAAGCTACTGCTGAGAAGGAAAGGAGGAAACAGTACTTGGTTCAATGAATGTAGCCAAGTATCTCCAACTAATTCCTGTGAACAACGACGGAAAGCCAAGGAGATAGTCAGTGGTGTGTTAAATACACTACAAAAAGGACAAAACCCAGCTCCTTTTGGGTGGTGGAAGTTCTAAAAAACACAAGCCTGGAAAAAACAGATGAACAACCAAAATGAGAATAAAAAAGTAAAACCCCAAACATGATAATTCAAGTTGGTGAGTCTCATCATAGCATGCTTTTAGAGAGCCATTTTTTTTCTATATTAGAAGTGTATACTCTTCCCTTCCATCAACACGAAAAATTATTTTGCCTTCACACCAAAGCTTTTATTTTATTAAAACCAGTTAAAACAAGCTTATTAGAAGAAAAGGAGCAAACATCATCTGGTCGCACAAGTTCTCAGGATGCTATTAATAAAAACATTAAGAAAGATAACATTGGCTTTGTTGAGCTGTAGATAAGAGCCATTGCTTTCGGGCACACGTTATCTAGAGCAGTGATTTAAGGTCTACCCGAGAACTCAAATATGAAAAACTATGTTCGGGAATTAGAAAGCAACATTGCAGATATATGGTCCTTTATGGTGAAAGTTCTTGCAAAGCTTCTTGTTTCCCAAGAAAGTGGGTTTGATTTCCCATCCAACTAGTCTTTGCAGGTTACACTAGTGTTACACTATCTCTAAGTTAGACCATGCCCCAAATACCTTATTTAAAATTGGATTCTCATGCTAAGTGGCTGAAGCAAGAAACAGGTTGCTCAGCAACTAAAATGCTGTGCGCACGTATACCTGCCATTTTCTCCTTCATGCTCCTCCAGAAAAGCATTGCCAGAGTATGAGTAAGTTGTCTTAAAAGGTGTGCAACCAATTCCATTTACACTAAGACCAGTGCCTTTTTGTAGAATGCTTCTTCGAAGAAAAAAGATGAAGAGCTCCAAAGATAAGCAGAGAAAACTGAGCCCAGGCAGGTTAGTGGGAGAGGGGCCACCGCAAGCCAGAGCCTAGATGCAGCTTTGGCAGAAGCCGTGGTGTCAGACAGTAGAACAAGACCTCTGCAGACCACGGGAGAGCTGCCACATGAATTCATGAAAAATCACATCTGAACAAGCTTTATCTGTCACCTGCTTTCTCTCCTTACACTGCACTTGGAACGGTGTCATGAGCTAAATATCAGGAATTTTAACAGTGATGAAGTGGAACCATTTCCCATTTGCACATCCAGAATTTGCAAGGAACACCGTCATCCTTGAGCTCTGCCCAAATCCCCCAGAGCCAATGAAGGGTTTGGGCAGAGCTCAGTGCTGCGACTTGCTGTCTCATGGGGTTATTTTCAGTTGTGGCAGCGATCGTGCACCTTCCCTCCGGAGCCAAGAGGCTGTGGGCACCGGGACATGGCACCTGCATCTCAAATAGCTGCCGGGCTGCTGTGGCAGAGCAAGGGCTGCCAGAGCCACTCGCCTGGCAACGCGGCTGTGGCGCCCGAGTGGGAGCAAGCATGAGCCCGGTCGGCGCTTGGACAGCACAGAGACCTTCCTACCAAAGTCTAAAGCACAAGAAATAACCCTTCTTCGTCTTCGCCATCATATGAGTCACCGTGTCCTCAAGCTTTAAAGAAATGACTATTTTTAGCAAGCTGTAAAAGGAGGCTGTTTTATCCAAGAATGGAGTCACTAGCTTGTGGGGCTGATCAAACAGCTCGTTTGGGAAGTAATTCGGAATACCCACGAACGCAGAAGGCACTGGCGAGAAGCAAGTGGTCGCACTGATGTGGGTGGTACGGGGGCTTCTCAAGCACATAGTGCATAAAAGCTAATTCACTCTCAACTTGACATCAAGGTGGTCATGCTGTGACTCAAAAAAAAAACCCAACACCAACAACCGGGAAGAAACATTTTTTTAGGGGCTTACAAAAGAGCCGGAGAGGGACTTTTTACAAAGGCATGTAGTGACAGGACATGGGGCAATGGCTTTAAACTGAACAAGCAGAGATTTCAAGTAGATATAAGGAAGAAATTTTTTACAATGAGGGTGGTGAAACACTGGAACAGGTTGCCCAGAGAAGCTGTTGATGTTTCCTTAGATCTTGTAGGCCCCCTTTAGGTACTGCTATAAGATCACCCCGGAGCCTTCTCTTCTCCAGGCTGTACAACCCCAACTCTCAGCCTGTCTTCATAGGAGAGGTGCTCCAGCCCTCTCGTCATCTTCGAGGCCTTCCTCTGGACCTGCTCCAACAGCTCCATGTCCATTTGCTGCTGCTGGTTAAAACCCTGCCTACAAACTGGCTTCTCCTACCCCCATTATTGCTCACTGAACACATTTCCACTCTTGGTTATCGGATCCCAGAGCAGATCCACCTCCATTTGCTCTGATCACAGCCAAATGCTCTGGGCTTCATTAATGCCTAACACAATTTTACAAATATACTGGACCATCTGCTCATTCTACCCTCGATGAAGACCGAAGAAAGCATGAAAAAAAAATCTGAATATTTATTGTATCTTAGCTTCTACTATTATTCAAACCCTTCCTTAGGATGCCAGAGGGATTTTGTTTATTTCTACGTATACCAAGTTGCATTTTAATTTATTCGCCCAACTTTATCAGAGGAAGAGGATTTTAGAAACATGGCAGAGGTTTAGGATGCATCCAATTCGTTTTAGGTGGAAGCTTCCATACTTTCAACAAATTTACAGAGGATTAATGTAATATTTAAAGCTACACACAGTCTTGCTGACTAAAAGGAAAACCAAATAGACACAGTGTAGTTGACTTCTTGTGTCAGTACTCTTGGGAGGTTATGACTGACAAGAACAAAAAAGTATATTCATCAAAGCTGTGAAATTTTGAAATTTACTGACAAACATTTATTGATGTAACACTTTTTAAAGAAAAAAAAAATCTGTTTATGGCACCTAAGGTAATAAAATTGTGAGCTTTATAGCTTCAGAATACATCTACAGTTCATCTCATTAAGTTTGTGTTGCAACTTCAAAAGTTTGGATACACATTAGAAGGATGAACTTCGGTGTCCTGTTTTTCCAAACAATTTCTGTAGAGAAAGAAAAGCCAAAAGACAAGAGAGAAAATTTGAAGAGGAGTAATTTGAACAATGCACAACACTTTCTTTGCTGACAGTGCAGAACAGCTCTTCACGACTGACCCATTCCTATAATTAAATCCAGGACATATCTCCAGAAGCAATAAAAGACATGTTGAGAACAAACAATGTCAAAATGTTGAGAGTTCACAAAGTAAAAGTCCTAGCCTACAGTCATTCGTTAAGGGTATTTCAAGTGATTTTGCAACACTTTCTTCCTCTTAACAGACTCTACAACTTCAAAAATGCAAACTAAGCAATAAAGATGAAAATTAGCAGAGGAAGTCAAACAGTAGGAAATCTTTTGTATGGAACAGCATTTCAAAATACTTAAATCAGTCACTTTTAACATTAAGAATTTGGCATCTTTGTGCCTAACAGCTGATGAAGTGGTGCAAGGAGCTGGGAAGGGAGCCAGTGCAGTACAATTGATGGGGGAGCTTTTGCTCTGGTTACAGGTTACAGCCCTTTTGGATTTCACACAATAAAAGGAAGCCTATCCCAAGTTCCCATCCCTCCAGCAGCTATTAAAAAACACAATCTACACTAATTAGAAACCAAAAGGCAGCAATTTCTACCCAAACCAAGATGGACATCCAGGCAGCAGAAGTCCAACAGCGGTTCCTCGATCATTGAAAGATATCCGGTACACTCAACCTATGGGAGGAAAACTTGGAAGTGAACACATAGTTACTGGCAGAAAAGCCTCCATCTACATTCTCTATTAGTCCTACTTCTGTCGTATCACTCTCCTTACCCTGGAGATAATTTCTATTAACTAAAACCAACCTTCAGCTGCAACTGGGAGCAGACAGGCAAGGATTGCAAGTCAAACGTCAGAGTAACGGGTATGCTGCAAAACACTTCTTTATTTAAGAAGCCCAAATTGTGTTTTGCATTTTTGTCAGAATAGATCTGAATATATGAAGTAAAAGACACACCTGTAACTTAATGTTGATGTAACTGAATTACAGAGTATATCTAAACGAGAAAGTAAGGCTGACCGGAAAGATGGAAAGATCTTCATGAGAAGATTTGCTCAGCTAAAGGTGTCACCAGTCAAACCTAAACATTGATTATTCACACATGAAAAGGATGTGAGACAAACAGCCACTTCTACTTCACTAGAAATTCACTTCCATCTAATTTAAGCCAAAAGTCAAAATCTGAGTTCTTATCCATGCCCCAATCCTGATTAGACACTGGGGGTGGAACTCAACTGATCAAACACAGACACTCAATCAGAGTTAGCCAGCTGGACCCTGGTTACAATGAAAAATAAAGGTGATGTCTAACTCAGGGTGAGATCAACTGTGCCATGCAAAGGCCTGGTTTTCCTCCACAGACTAACAGGAATCCATGGCTAACCAGGTCAAACTTAGTCATCTGAAGCTAGGCAGGACTCGTACCACCAGCAGACAACAAATGGTCTTGTGGTCTACTTCAGCCTTCCAAAAAAAAAGAAAAAGGAAAAAAAAAAAAGAGAAACAAAGCCTCCCTCTTACCAGTCCATGGAAAACCTTGCCTCCTTCCCTCCCTGCACACCCAACAGCAACACTGGAGTTTGTATGCTCCCCAAGAAATGCCCTCAGGGCAGAAGATCTTGTGATCATCAAGATGACTCAAGATCCTACGAGCACTGCAGAAGAGCATTTTCTGTGTTTCAACAGCATCAGATATCAAGGGCAAAAGTTACAGTGGAAAACTTCAGCGGTTTAAGCTGGGACTTGTTTTATCTGTACCTTGGCCCTCTTCCACCTTCAGATTTAGTCCAAGTCTGAGATACTGAGACAGACCAATATTATCTCATCTGGGGAAACACAGCCTTCAGCCACTAAATTGGCAAAACTGCATCGAGTTAATCTGCTTCATCAACAGCCAGGACAGCGACGCTGCTTGCTAACGAAGAGTCTCTGAAGCAGCACAGCATATCCTTTAATCCGCTGCCTCCCATGCAGAGGGCTGCCTCGTCCTGCCCAGGCACAGCCCATCTGACCAAGCCTGGTGTTGCTGTGTCAGAGAGGTCCCACGTGCCCGGGAGGCTGCATGCTCGGCGTGGGTACGGGCAGCAGCCGTGGTCACGCATGTGGTCTCTGTTCTCCTACGGAGAGACCGTATCGAGTTCTCACTCCGATCCACGCAGCAAACCACTGCCAACAGGTAGAACAAATGTTTGATGGAAAGCACAGATAAAACAGCAGCTGCTTTGACAGTCCTGAGTTAATACCTAAATTAATTACTGATAGCACAGACTCTTTACAATGCAGCAATTGAACGGTTAAATATTTTAATTCATAAACGCACACACATTTGATTTATTGGGCATACTGCCAATTGGAGAGGCATAACTGGTGGATATTAAAAAAAAAAAAAGAGAGAGAAAGACCCCTAGGGTTATGTAAACCTGTCATGTATCTCTGGCAAACTGTCTCCCAAGTATGCTCTACCAAATTTTTAATAGAAGTATTGTCTGAAAATACATGCCTTGTAAGCAAGCAAAATTGAATAGCATTCATCCATACTGTAAACGTATAATGGCATCCTCTACTGTGAAAAAATTGGCTTAGTTTTTTTTAAAAAAAGTATTTCAAAGATGGTAAATGTTTGAAATATTAGATTAATATAAGAGCAGTACACAGCAAAATACTCCAACAATATATTTTAAAGAAAACCTTTAACTGACTCCAGTGCAATTCACACTGGAACATCCTCAAGGGCTACAGAATTCCAGCAGAGATCATGCTCACCAAGGGTTTACAGGAAGGAAGATGCGCTTAACTGCAGGTTACTATAAAAGCAGACTGGGAGAATGGGACTGGCGTCGAGGCTGCATTCTCTCACCTCTCCTCTTTGGCACTGCTGTTGCATTCGTTATGACAAAGAGCACAGAGAGACACAATTCCGGTGCAATGTGCCTTCAAACATTATGTCTTGGATTTTTACTAAGGCTGAGACACTTAAGCTTATGCCTGCACTGGAATCACTAGTGCAACTGCAGCTCCTCCAGAAATATCTAAAGCTAGCTTTAAAGAACTCCTTGGCTAACAGCTCCTAAATCAGGCGGGTGTGTGGAGCTCAGCTGCAAAACCTGCTTGAGAGACCAGACAAAAGACAAACGTTAATGCAGCCACTGCTGAGTTTCCATTTGCAATGATGAAGCTGTTCAGACTGAATGGTATCATCAAGAGATCTGCTCACAGCAAGTAGAGTCCTACCTTTGCACTTCAATGGAAAAAGTAACAACAGTATCCTCCTCTGATCAGTATCTCAATCCCCCCCGAAGCTGCAGGGGAGGAAGTTGGGCTCTGACCTCTGCACCAGCTCACTATAATTGTGTCCTTCCCAGTTTCAACTACTAGAATGATAGGCTAGCAGAAGCAACGAGGCTTCACTGGTGTCCTGGCCATGCAAGGTATTTTGCTGGCTGAGGTGTTAGTCAAGCAACGTTCATCACTATTGTCAAATACTACATGTTTACTAACTACCAAACACCGAAAAATCTTTACTAGCAAAGTGTGGAAATCCACCATAGAGTTTAATTCAAGAAGGCAGAGGTTGAGGATCTTGCCAAAGTGAAAAGCTGTTTGATCTGCAGCTATAAGATCTCAGACCATACGGTCCTGCTTCCCAGGTGCTTCCACTACTTTTCACCAAATATTTCAATGTGCAGGATGTGCCCGTAGCTGCTGTCTGGTTACAGCTCTCGCTTCTTGTAGGTATGCTCTAAAGACGGAGGAGGCGATGCGCTCTGCCTGCTCCCCTCTTCATTGAACCAGCATGTTTAAGTGCAAAGTTTGAATTTTAGCACAAGAGCAGCACACCTGTTGCACAGGAACTTTTTGTTATCTGGGTGCATCACGGATGCTTTGCTGCACCTCAAGGAAAAGGGAAAATCGCAGAAGCCCCACGCTCCAGAAATAAGCTCACCAGGCGTCCCTGCCAGCACTCCCTCTTGATACGTCTGTGTCCTTGTAGTGTTTTCAGCTCGATAAGAACTACTACTGAGCAAACAGTGTCCCAGAATATGCTGTTACAGAAACATGCTCCCAAGCACCTTTCACTTATACTACATAAAACCAAACACTATTCTGAGATGTAGGAAAATCACGCAGATGGCAGAAGTATGGGTTTTCAAACTGCTTTTCCCACACATTTTAGGTACAAAATGATCATAGCAGTTATTTCAAAGCTGTGTGCATGAACTATCTTAAGAGCCATGGAAGTAACTTGCCAAAATTCAGAAAAAGAAATCCTCTCACCCAGATAATGGAGGTTCAGCTCAGCACTGGAGCCCCCACAGCCAGCTTTCTGCCGTCTTTTGCACAGGATTGTGAAACACAGTAGCTTGAGTCTTGGAAAGCAACTCAGAACTGCTGAGCTTGCTGTCATAAGCATGTCAAGATATTTTAATTGATTGCCTCCTGGCTGTCAGAGTCCATGCATAGTGTGCTTTTACCACTTCCAATAAAAGGATTAGGAACCAACCAGCAGGTGACAAGCTCCAGCAGAGGTACTTAACCTTTTCCACAATGTGCAACTAAGCTGTGGAAATACTTGCCGTAAGATGTGGTGGACACCTGAAGTTTCCATGCGTTTAAAAGCGAATTGTTTGAGCTCATAGAAGAGAAATGCAAGAACAGTTATGAAATACAGAGAAACTTCCAGCTCAGGAAGTTTTCAAATTGCAAATACTTGGAGACTGGGAGACAGTGCCGAGGGAGTGAACTTGCTCCATTTTGTGTCTTCTTCCTTAGATACCTTCCCTTGGCCACTGTCAGAGACAGGACACTGAGTTTCGATATATTTCACTGACTCACTATACCTGCCCTAATGCTGTTATATTACACATCTGCAGCAGATTGGTACAAGAATTTATTCTAGAATGCTACTAAAAAACATAAACATCTTTTCTAACATAGATAAGCATTGGCATCACCCATTTTAACTAAACTGGACCATTGCAGAAAAAAGCATCGTGCTAATCCAGTCTAAAAGCTTCAGCCCACATTACGGAGCTCCTTAGTGCCTGGGTGAGCACATTCCTACACTGTCTGTCCAACACACGTGGTACCATAGAATTTACTTCATCATCTTGAGTACATTACACTTTAATTACTTACTAACACAGTTTTTAGGAAGCAAATGGTTTTTTTCCCCTTTTCTGAATGCACTTTATCTGAAGTTACATCAATTTAGATCTGAAAAAGGTGAAGAAAAAAAACCCTGAAGAGTTAAAACATGAAAACAATGTAAGTATGTACCCTCCCTACTCGCTTGTTGGGCAGATGATGTTTGTTTAGATTGATAGCATGAACCTGGAAGAATATAAGCAGACATTAGCTATGCTACCTCACCATGAAGAACTTTAGCTAAGCTGTTCACATTAAAATTCAAGCCAACATAAAAATATTAAAACACGAGGCTGACACAAAGTTCTTAAGCAGAACTTCTGGCTGATGTTCCTTAAAATTTTAAAATTTAATCCATTGAAAAGCTTTAAAAAAAAAATAAAGAGGAGCCCCCTTGGCCCAAGTTTCTCAGATGAATGGTAATGTACGATTGATGACAAATGAGCATCTTTGTTACAGTTCAGATTAACATAAGGAATGCTGACGCTGTTCTCACAGCTCTGCCTGGAAAGGGATAGTCCCTCTGGACGTCCAAAAGGAGTAATGTCCTCCTGCTTTAAGAGAAGCACCTTTTTTTGCCACCTTTCTTTGGTCGATGACTCAAACAGAAAGAACGTGCCAGATGAAAAATAAGATCTCCCTGACTAACACGCTTCACCTCTAGCCTAAAGGTACAATTTTCAAGAGCAAGCGCCTTGCTGTCTAAGCCAGGAGTTTAAGCCTTTTTTGATTAGTCGACTTTCAAGCATTTTGCAGGAGGAGGTGGCATCTACCCCATACCTCTGAGTTTACCGAAATAAGTTTTCTTACACAGTCTCCTTGAAAGAAGTCGAGAGAAATCTCATAGGCGTAGGGCCACAGACGGAAAACCACAGGTGAGCCCTTTTGATTCTTCACCTGATAGGAAATCCTAAAATAGTCACCAATTAGAGCAAATTATTTCTCCAAGGAGTCCTGTTTGCAGAGGCTGGAGACTGTTTTACAATGAGCAAGGAGCTGACACACCAACGGTTTTATGTTTGATTAGTTTGGGAGAGGTTTGGGCCACAGAGCAACAGAAGAAAGGCTTCATCTCGGAAGTACCTTCAAAAGCCGCCGACTTGCTGGAACGACCATAATAATACTTGCAGTCAGGCAGTTTCTTCCTCTTTCTCCTTCTCTTTTTTTGAAGTACGTTTTGCATCTTAAGCTATGTCTTACCAAAGTGAGTCATTAGTGAGATACAACCTCCAAAACACACTGACTTAATGCGGCTGAGCTGGTGGCAGCAAAGGTAAAAATGTATTTTCCTGCCAGCGCTTAAAAGAGATGCTGATTTTCAAAAATGACGACTCACAGCTGTTACAGAAGATTTATTGTATGTAAATAGAGACATGTCCAGAGACAGATCAGCTACTCCTGCTCTCTTCGGCCATCCAGGCCAGCAGATTGGCAGAACTTCAGACTTACCTCCAACCTCAGAGCTGACAGGTGCTACTGCCTGCTCAGATTCCTGCCTGCCCTTTGTTCTAAGAGGACTTTTGGCTCTGTTTTAGTGACTTAATGACTCTACAAAAAAAATCACCAGCAAGTACTACAGAAATAACAAACCCACTTATTTGTATACCCTGCCTGAATAAAGACTTATTCAGCTATTGAAGAATGATTAACACACATTGCCTAACGAGATCCTCTGCTGCGTTCCAGTCTGCTTGCCCTTTTTCTGAATGAAGTCACCAAACCCAAACTGAGACCTTTGCATCAGAGCAAGCCCACCTCCTAAGAGACACATTCACAGTCTTTATTTACACCCAGCTTAGCTCCGTACTGACAAAAGTTAGACCACGCAACAGGTAGTCCAACTTTTCTGGGAAACAAGAACCGATGCCAGAGACCTAGCTTCTCAAGCAAGACAAATTACTTGTTGGATGCTACCTCCAAATATTCATGAGGCACAGCTTAACCCAAAGGAGTGTCCCACACAAAACAGCAACAGCGCTGGAGAGTCAAACTGCTTTTGCTTGTACTGCAAGTTTCTGTTGGATAAATAGGTCAAGTAACTACAGCTTTATCTAATACCTTTTGCATAAGAGACCTCAAGAGCAGGGGCAGGGAGTGAGACCTTCCTTCCACCTCTATTCCCATTTTGCTTTTCTAAGCCGTGTGTGAAGGGTGGCTCCAGCCCACCCTCCCTCGCTGCAGACTGCTCTTTTTCCACTCATCCTCTGCTCACGTGTATCAAGCGCCAAGCTCCGTCTCTCCTGAAGAACTACACCACCGGCTGCAGGCTCCTTCAGCCTTTAATTATGCTACAGTTGACCTTTTCAACCAACACACCTCCTCTTCTAACTACTTGTGAAGCACCAGCGTTGAAACGAGACAAGAAGTTTTAAATTGCTGGAATAAAAGTCACATCTCAAAGCAGGTTCTACCTGCATGATCCCTGATGTTACCGCCGCATCCAATCTTGCCCTAGTAACGCAGAACTTAAACTGAACAGTTGGTTTGAATTTTCTGGAAGGAACAGAAGATGAAAAAAAATTTCTCAAGTCTCCTGAAGCATCAGTACAGCATAAACTAGTTGGAGTTCTTCTGGTTCAACACTTCGGCTGTTTTGTTTAAATGCGGAGACGACAAAACATAAAAATATTTCATATGGTGGAGAAACAGAATAAATAAAAACTACAAGGAAGAAGACAAAAGGCTGTATCTGATTCTAGTTTTGATGCATTAGAGCTTATCTTCTGTATTTCAGAGGAAGAAGCTAACCAGTCAAAATGAACTGTTGACTAATGAACATCAGGCACCTGAAGTGTTGTTTTAATGCGTTTCCTACGACTAGTGACTGGAAGTTTCTACGGCAGGATGCTAACCAGGAGCTCTGATTCAGAGTTTTCTGGCAGTAGTGCTCTTGAGTGAAAAATGTTGCAACCGAGTTAAAGAGGACTTAAAACATGGGCGAGAAGAGCTGCCATGGCACCCAATAGGTGTTTCGATCAGCTTTTGGAGGTATGAGCCAGCTCCTAACAAGGAGAGAACTGTGGTGCTTTAACTTTAAATATTCATTTACAGTGTGTTATCAACTTATGACTACACAAGAACAGTGACAACTTGCGATCCTTAACAGCACGCTTCTACCTCATACACGCTTCATGCTATGTATAACCTATATGTGCAGCCCCGCTACAGCTGAGCTTACAGAGTTACTATGGCTGCTTCCACATAAACAGTTGCCTTGATTTTCTAACTCTACACTAATTATTGCAGTAAGGCAATGAGTGCTCAGCGGAATAATCAAATCCTGATGCCAATTTCCAGGGAGGGTCCAGGTTCACTCTGCTCACTGAACAGCCAGTGGGTATTTGCGTGCAGGCAGCACCACTGATTTCAAGACACAAAACATATTGTAGTAAAGCAACATTTCAAGTGTTCTTCCACACTGGATGAGATCCAACTGGTGTCAGGTAGAATATTTAGACAGCGTGTAGGCGCTCCATTTCATTAGAGGTCTAATCAAATTTCTAAATGCTAGAACAAATTACTATTTCCACACCTCTAATCAGCAACGAGGGTGCTTTACTGAGAAGAACGTCAATCAACTCAGAGGGAATATTTTTTATTTTTTTTAGTTAATAGGGATAATTACATTAAAACAGATTTAGAACCATATGGCCAAAACCCCTCCAGATACATTTAGCCAATAATGTAACTATATTCCCTTCACCACATGCTACAGCAGGAGATATTAAACATATTTACAAGCACATGCTATTAAATTAGATGCAACGCTGCTAAGATACTGTCTTATTAAATAGTTTTTAACTGCACAATTCATACAGAGGAGAGAACATATGCTGGTTTTCAATTGTTTTGTTGGTATCAGCCAGAGCAAATGCAATGCAGTAATAAACAGCCCAGAGACAGATAAAAGATGATTTTAAGTAAGCAGCTCTGCCCTGCTCTAAGAATGGCTTACACCGAGACGGTGAGGACTTCTTCGCTATCAACATAACTCTATTTTACTTAGCTTGTGTGAAATTGCTCAGAAGCACAAATCCTCAATTCCCAAGTAACCTACAAGTCACATTTAATGTTCATTTTTGTGTGCAAATGTTAAGTGAGGAGTCATCCCTGCAACCATTCCTCCCTTATAAGGAAGAATTTAATTGATCCTTTAAAGTATCAATTGACTCTAAAAGAATTTAGAATTCCCTCTAGTTTCAGGTCAGAACTAAGTTCAAATTTAATATGCTTTAAGAGAGACATACGATTATGCATTTTGATTCCAAAGTGCGGCAACTGAAACTTACTGGTTGAATTTAGGAGTTTATTGTTCATTCTGAATAGATGAAAACCTGAGTTTAAATTCATCTTTTACTTTTCTTCCAAATGTCTTTCGTGCTTGAAGAGATAATATCTTGGTTCCACATAATTCTCAAGAATGTGATTTCTCCTGGCTTTAGTATGTGTTAACCTAACATTTGTGTACGCTGGAACACTTAAAACTACAACCCAATACACTGACCACACAGTATGGAGCAAGTCCACGAGGAACGTACTTCTTGTGTGAGGCAGGCTTATCCCTTCAGTTCCAGCCTACTCACAACACATGAAGCTAGGAATATTTCATATTCCTCTCCATTATTATTTTTTCCCACCTGGTGCCCTGAGGAAGCGGACTGCAGGTAGCCTCACACTGTTACCAAGTTCACTAGGTTGGGTGCTGGGCTCAGAATCCATTAGAAATCCACTGCCGGTCTGACAAAACAAGATGCTTACCTTGAGAGAAATATGAGAGTCATTAACAATTAAAAATTAGGTGTTTAATCAGGAGGCTGTATCTGTTTATTTATCTTACTCGAATGTGGGTAACCAGGAACGTTCAGGAAAGATTTAAAATGCCTTTCTAGCTTAAGAGCACGGGCTTCCATCTCTTACCCTGAGCACCATTGCTTATACCCTGTTCAGCTCCTCCCTAACTTAAGTCCCTGACTATCACAAGCACTATGCCCTTGAAGAAAACCGCCTATGCTTCAAAACATCTTACTTTCAATTTAAATAATATGCAAGAATGAAAATATTTGAATAAATTAATGGTTGATACGGTCTACACCGAGAACAAAATAGTTTCTCAGCATCCTAAACACGCAATATTAAGTACCATCTACACTAGTATTTTGCCCCGACTGATAGTTACCCGATGTCTGATATGCAAGATGCATCCTGTAATAAAAATTTGAAACTACTGGTTAAGAGAGACATTTAAAATTAATACCCTTTGATGATGGTCTCCCCTATTATCAGCAGCACTAGTTTGCCCAGGGTGGCATACCGAGAACCCCATAAAATTTCTTGAACTATCCCTAACGCATTGAATGGACTGACTGACAGATAAACAAGTCAGAAAAAGTTGTTTGCAGAGAATATTCCTACCTCCCTGTAACAGAATTTCACAAGATATTTGAGTCATCCATATTACGTTCCCTATAGCTTCTACTTAAAGTGCACAGACTACCAGGCTGGGTTGCAGAGACAACAATGGGAAGGACCTCTGCATACAAACAGGAGCACCTGCAAAGAACAGAGAAATTAAACAGCATAAATTATTTCTATACAGGTTTTTCCAAAGCTGATGAGGTGCAATTTCTCATTAATGGAGGTCTTCCTCCTGACAATTCTAATTTCTTTTCTATTGAAAACACCCCTTTTCCTCCCAGTCTATCCTGACCCACTTAGACAAAAGCTAATATTCAGCTTGGACAAGCGAATTATGCTTGCAATCCCTTCTTATTCTCCAGCCCTGGAAATGGAAACCTGATAATAAAATCTCCAGATCAACTCCCTTAGCTTCACAAAGGCAGGGGAGGATTACACCACTGTCTTCTCTCACTCAGATCTCCCTCACCAGAAAAAAAGGTTCAAATAAAGAACCAAACGAGTATTAACAGCTCCCTCGCCAATGTGGGAGAGAGGAAAAACCAAGGATGCTTAACAAACCATATTATTTTTTTTCAGATTTCAAAAGACCGCCATTTAAAGAGACATGAAATTCGAAGCACTAATTAAGTAATATACATAAATTTAAAGCAAATGCTCACAGAGTCCACATCTCCAAACCACAGCCTGAGATTTGGCTAATGCAACGCACCACTCCTACCAGCAGCAGTAAGTCTTAACAGAGGACAACCTCCACACTTGGCTAACCCACTCCCAACACTAAACCTCAAAGTTTCTTTTGAAGAAAATCCTCCTCCCCACCTTCTTTCCTTCCCTGCCTCCACTCAAACCCTGTAATTCAGGGAAGACTTTTTCAGTTTTGTTTTTTTAAATAAAAGTGACTACTCTAAAGGAGCACGGTTCCCACGAGGCCACCTCTTGCAGCTTTTCATTGCAAAACAGCGTCCTTCACCTGAGGTTCATGTCACTCATGCCACTCTCATTACAGGTCTAATGAAAATTTAATAGTTATGCCTTCTCATTTTCAGCACATGAGACTAGAAAGGTAAAAGGAAAAATTTTTACACTAGCTTTTAAGGCAAAAGTGGAAGAACCCAGGAACCCTCAGGACCAGCATACAGTTGCAAAGAGCAATAGTGCGCTCTGATCCCAGGTAACAAAGCCAATAATTAACACAGAGGGGTGGAAGAACAGTTATTTAAAAGGGTCAGACTCTGAAAAGATACAAATTACTGCAAGATTCATGAGGATGGGGAAGGAGAGAAACTACAGTCATCTCTGGATTTTCACTGCATTTATTTCACAGGAAAGAATCCTGTTCTGCTTGCTGGTTTTTTTTTAAACCAAGCATTTCCAGAAAAAGAACAAATGATGGGGGTGGGGGGCCTGTTGCTGACAGTCTTAACTACCCTAAAAGGTTGAGTTTGTTGTTCTTGGTTTATAGTTTTATATTTTGGACCCTCAAAGATCCCTCTTCTCCCCCTTAGCTGTGCACGCAGGATTAGTGGTGGAGTGACCCGAGCTGCCACAGCAGCTCTCCAGGGGACTGGAAGACACAAACGCCAAAGGCAGACGCGATGTTTTACACAACAGAAAGTTGCTAAAATTAGAACCAGTAAGAACAGAGCTAGGTTTTCATGCTAGACTTTGCAAATCACTTTGAGAATTCCTTTAGAAGGAGGCACATCAGAGATTTAAAGCCACCTAGGCAACTGTAAATTAAGACAACTACAGCGTGACGAGGCTATTATTGAGTGGTCATAATTTGATTTTACAAAGTAAGATTCTCTGTGACAGTCAAGTTTGTTGATCAGATTTCCAAAGCCATCTATACTATGCAACTTGACGACAAAGACACTGCACTGTGGAACACCCGGCGTGTTTTTCAAGTAAAGGCATAGCAACTTTCATTTGCCTGTGTTCAAAATAGAGTGAACCTCAAAATAGTCGAGATGTCCTTGAAAGGCCTCTTGATTTATACAGAACAGGTAACAGCATCTCCATGCACCTTCGTGACTCATGGTGACACATATTTTAGCTTACATGGGCTTATGAGACCTGACATTAGACTATTTTTGGTTCACTTTTGGGCTACTTTCTTACTCACCCACACAGAACAATGAAGTGAATGAAAGTGTGTCTTTTTTTGTCTTTGTTTTTGCCTATGACCTCAACTCCCGGAGCCTAGACTAGTGCTATTGTACGAACTGCATCATTTAATGACATTCACACGTTTTTCTGTCTTAAAAGTAGGTGCTTTTTTTGACAGAACCAGACCTAGAACAAACTATTCCAGAGCCTCACATCTCTGGACACTTTAATTTTCCAGCCTAAACAGATTTACGAGCATTTTACATCCATCTTGAGCTAATTTCTTCTCACTGGCTCTTACCATCGGATGTATTTATAGACATGGATCATATCCCCTCTCAGTCTTTGTTTCTGCTGGATAAAAAAGCGAACTCTTTTAGTCTCCTCCTGCAAAATCAGTACTCCGTTTCCCCCAGCACTCAGCCAGCTCACCTCTGCACCTGTTTAATCTGGGTCCTTCCTCCCCAAGGACACTGCCCTGTAGGGTGACAGTAAGCTGCTCGTCCTCCAGCACACCAACATCCTTCTTGCTCCTTCCAAGGACCTGCTCTCATTAAAACTTATGAGTAACAAACAGCCAAGCCTGTAACTCTTACGTTTCATACCACTGGATTTCATCCCGCTTCTAACTACGCCAGTGCTCCAGGTCTCCCAGCTTTCTATGAAATACCCTGCTCTTTCCCTGGACCAACAGTATTTACCACTCCTGCCACCTAGATGTCTTTCAGAAACAGCCACGCTCTCACCACGATTCAGGACAGTTAAACAGTGACTTCTCCTCTCAGCATGGCCCACCACCATCCTCACTCCCACCAGTTCCTGATCGCTCCTCTACTAACTAACAACAGAAAAATAGACAAAATGTGTCAGATCAAAGTTCCCTATTGCCCACTAACCTGCCACTGCCAGGGGGCAACAGCAGACATGTAACAGCCAGGAAAGCATACAGAAATTTTACCAAAAACTGTTGCTGTTTCCCATTTATGGGTCCCACTTAATTTTTCTTTTATGAATTTGCCCAAATACTTTTCAAACCCACTTAAACTTTTTGGTATTTAGAACATTTTGTGTTAGTAAATCCCGAAGTTTAATTTCAGCTGTTTAGTGCAGCAAGGAGTTCAACCTTTGACGTTACTTCAGATGTTTAATGAATGAAGCCTTGTTTTAGTCCGTTCAAAGCTTTCAGAAGAGGACACTCTAGCAGATGTCTTACCAACAGAAGACTACTACATTAGTCTAGCGCGACCTACTTTTGGTGGTATCATGTCATATATTTTTTTTCATGTATCTGTATGATTCTCCTTCAGAATTTGCTTTAGTAACTTCTGTAGTATTGAGACTCATGCTGAAGGGCATGGGGGGATGAGGAGCACTGAAAATCACATCCACCATATCAACGGCTATTTGCCCTCTCACAGGACCACCTTGACTGAGTAAGTCTATGAAAACCAGGAACAGATCCAGGATTTCAAATACCTTTTTCCAAGATTACAGTATAGAGACTGGCTCAAGCCAGGAGAGTCAGCTAAGCCGGGTTCACTGCCACCTTGCCAACACAGATGGATGCTTATAAACCACACTCCCCCATCACTCATTTTGCCATTGCCCTTGTATCTTCCTCACTGAAGTCTAACACAAACCAAATATTTAATCCTGGAACCACTCTTATACTCACCTTCTTTTCTGTCCTACTGACCTGTATGTACATGTAAAAGAACCATTTACTTCACGTGCTTTGCAATTTGCAACTAAGCTTGAACAGTTGGCGAACTCTCCCCACTCCCACATTTCCTGACGTATCAGGATTTTTCCATCCCCTGAAGACTCTGCTTATTCCTAAAAGCCTTCTTGAGGAAGTTACTTGTCCAAAGAACTGCTGAGCCCTTCCTACATATCCTCTTCTTGCTTGCTTGGGCTACCAGTTTTGTTTAGGCAGGAGAACCTTGGGTTTCCATCTGGCTCCAGTTCCCCTCCAGATTCACAACCCAGAGCTCCCCAGCCCAAGACTCCCCATGCGCCATGCACACTGGATTTCCAAACATGAGGGCTGGGGGCTGTCCTGGTTACTATAATGGCAGCAACTCTCAGCCACCTCTATGAGAGACTCGGCTACAGCACTCGTGTGCCATTTTAAGCACTTTCCCTACCAAAACACCCCAGTTCTGTCACAATGCCTGCCCAGCAATCCCACGAACTGGAGCTACTCATCTCAGTTTGCTCATTCTTCTGTTTATTTTAAGCTGAGCCAAAGCATTAGCTTTGGTTGTCTGTCCAACAAACTCACTTGCAAAATCCAAACCAGCATCACCTATTACTGGTTGCTATTATTTGATTTAGAAAAAAAACCCGAAATGTACATGTCATATCTAGGACTGTCTAAGTCCTTCTGATTAGCAGCAATTGTTCTGCAAGTGGATCTCGTTATTTAAAGTGTCCCACAACAATAAACCCGATTGGAAAAGGTATCTTTTAAATACGAAAAACCTTCCTCATAGGCAAATTTAACCCGTGGATCCTTAGCAAGTTTCTAGCACTACCCTAACAGAACTTTCCATAATAAAACACGGCTTTGATTAATTTGAAATTAGCTGAAACCTAAAGCGCTGCATTTAGCTTTTCCTGTTTCCCTGTTGAAAGAAAAACTTACCTTCATCCATGAGAATCCA
Organism: Tauraco erythrolophus; assembly: GCF_009769465.1. Lineage (NCBI taxonomy): Eukaryota > Metazoa > Chordata > Aves > Musophagiformes > Musophagidae > Tauraco > Tauraco erythrolophus. The sequence goes on along the minus strand of NC_141465.1, from coordinate 124,763,107 downwards.
AAGCCTGCTAGGCTATTTCAGATTTCTTTATTTGTCACTGAGCAGAAAGCTTTGTCCATTATAATTTTGACAACAGCACTACCTAAACTGTGAACGTTCAAGTGGCTTCAAATAAAGACTTAAGACTGAGGAGGGCAGAAGAGATTCAACATGTTTTAAGGCCAATCATTTTTCCAGAATACTATCATACGAGCATTAAAAAAAAAAACAAACCACCATCAAAAGAACAGATGAGGCAGCACTTATTTGAAGATTATTACTCTGAGACTCAGATCAAATTTGCATCTCACTTCCACCAAGCCTTCCCTTCCCCCCCGCCTCCATTTTTCTACTTGCATGTTTGTCAATCACAGAATCATAGAATGGTTAGGGTTGGAAGGGACCTCAAAGATCATCTAGTTCTAACCCCCCTGCCATGGGCAGGGACACCCTCCACTACACCAGGTTGCCTAAAGCCTCATCCAACCTGGCCTTGAACACTTCCAGGCATGGGGCATCATCCACAACTCCTCTGGGCAACCTGTTCCAGTGCCTCACCACCCTCAGAGTGAAGAATTTCTCCCTTATATCTAATCTAAATCTTCCCTCTTTCAGTTTGAATCCATTGCCCCTTGTCCTATCACTACACGCCTTTGGAAAAAGTCCCTCTCCAGCTTTCTTGTAGGCCCCTTTAGGTACTGGAAAGCTGCTATAAGATCACCCCGGAGCCTTCTCTTCTCCAGGCTGAACAGCCCCAACTCTCTCAGCCTGTCTTCATAGAAGAGGTGCTCCAGCCCTCGGATCATCTTTGTGGCCCTCCTCTGGACCCGCTCCAGTAGCTCCATGCCCTTCTTGTGCTGGGGACTCCAGAGCTGAATGCAGTATTCCAGGTGGGATCTCACGAGAGCTGAGTAGAGGGGCAGAATCACCTCCCTCGACCTGCTGGCCACGCTCCTTTTGATACAGCCCAGGATACAGTTGGCTTTCTGGGCTGCCAGCGCACATTGCCAGCTCATGTTGAGCTTCTCATCCACCAGCACTCCCAAGTCCTTTTCCTCAGGGCTGCTCTCAATCCATTCCCCACCCAGCCTGTACTTGTGCTTGGGATTGCCCCGACCCACGTGCAGGACCTTGCACTTAGCCTTGTTGAACTTCATTCAATGAAGTACAAAAGGTTAAAATTTACAGTGATTTTTATTATACCAACTTTTAAATGAATACAGATGTAGTCAGAAGCTTTGTACTTCCATGTTTATTGTCCAGCCTAAACTACAGATGCAGTGATGTCCTAGTACAACCACTGCAAGCACAAACCACCTATATTTCAAGAGGGTTTCACAGGCTGCTGCTCAGTTTCTTTTTTTCTCTATCCAATTTTGCAATGAAAGTAGTTGAACTGACCACAGACAAAGCAGGAGAGCGCTGAGCTGCCTTCCTGAACAGATGTAACTGGGTACCTGTGTTTTACCATTATCC